>NC_092454.1:4622588-5935454 GCF_036169615.1 Heliangelus exortis | reverse complement strand
TATTTTGGATATTGGAAAATACTCACATTTAGCCTTTTATTCCCACCTGACTGTGGAGACTTTATGAAAGTAAGGAAGAAGCAGTTGACTTGTAATTTTTTTTTTTTTTTTTACAGCTATGGTTTTTCAAATTCTACTTCATTCTTCTGTATGCTTGATTTTCAACTCAAATTTATCAATGTGAATTAGTCCCAACATGAACTCTTCCTACTCCTTTTCAGAATCTGGAAAGTTCCATGTTAGATCTTCCTTGTCTTTTTGCAGGAAAGTTATATCTTATTGCAGAAAATCAACCAACCAACAAGATTAATATATAACACACTAACAGCAAGCAAATATTCAGTGGCACAGGCAGTAATCTGCTCCTACTTGAGCAGTACTATGGACATATATAACATTAGGTCCAGTTCCCCAGCATAAACTTTTAGTGTCTCATGTCTGAGCTTGAAAGTCATCACATAGGCTTATCTTTAGTCTCTGACCCACAGGTGAATCAGTCTCCTTTTCTTGACACCATGCAGTATTGCTCAGTGGCAAGGAGAAACAAGCATTCTTACTCATAACCAAAGATGCTTCTGTTTCTGCTTTTTGGGTTTTTGTCATATTGTACAAAGAGCTGTTAGAGGTGTGAGTTCAGTCCCTAGTCCTTGTACAGACCTCTTCAAGCAAAGTGAGGTCTGATCCAGGAATTATAGAATCACAGAATTACCAGAGTTGGAAGGAACATCTGGAGGTCATCTATTCATCAGCTTTCCCACTAAAGCAGGATCACCTGGAGCACATTACACAGGGCTGCATCTAGGAGAGCTTTGAGTATTTCCTGAGAAGGGGACTCCACAGCCTCCCTGGGCAGCCTTGGCACCCTCACAGAGAAGTTTTTTCTTATGTTTAAATGGAACTTCCTATGTTCCAGCTTGTGACCATTTCCCCTCGTCCTGTAACTGGGAACTACTGAGAAGAGTCTGGCTCCATCTCCCTTTGCACCCACCACTTAGGGACTTGTAGACATTAGCAAGGTTTCCCCTCAGCTGTCTCTTCACCAAGCTAAAGAGTCCCAGCTCTCTCAGCCTTTCCTCAGCAAAGTGATGCTCCAGTCCCCCAGTCATCTTTGCTGCCCTCCACTGTTCTCTCCAGTAGTTCCCTGGCTCTCTTGAGCCCAGAACTGGCCTCACCACAGCAGAGCTGGGACAATGACCTCCCTTGACCTATTGGCCACTCTCTTCTTTATGCAATCTAGGATTCCATTTGCCTTCCTGGATGGATGAACAGATTACCAGGCAGCTTCTGCAGAACATAGTTGCCTGTCTCTGACACTGATGCAAAAAGCAATCTTTTAATAACTCAATTGTTCATGAACAAGCAAACACCTCTATTTTCGCCAGTGATGTACCAAGCAACCTTGTCTTGAGACTCATCAGCCAAGAGCTGCAGCTATGAAGCAATGTCCTTAGACTTGGTTCTCCCTAACCTGCATTGTGCCTACACAGCGGTATAGCCACAAGAGAAAAGCCAAATTTTGGGGTTTAAAAGAGACAGATATAGATGCTGGGGACTATGGAGATTATATTGGTATTGTGACCACCTTCTTGGAAGTGTTTTTTTCAGGTTGCAGGAAGTGTAAAATTTCTGTCTCCCCCATAACTCCACGGCTGTCTAATGGTTTCTTTAGAATTTTTGCTGCTTATCAAGTCATTTGTTGTAAAATCACTAATTGTAAGTAGAGCAAAGATCTGCTAAATTAAGATCCTTAGTTCCTTTTCTAGACTTGACGAGATAAACATTTCTTGGCACTTGTCAGTACAACATGAATTTTACTACTTTCAAGTCTTTGTCTGACTCATTTAAAATACAAGCTTTCATGGAAAAGGACAGGTTTTTATTTTGTGTTTGATATACTGTCTATGAAACCTCATCTTTCCTTGAGTCTCTGGCTCTGGTCTTTGGTGATACTAAAGAATGATGAGAAATAGAAAGGCAAATGTCTTGTTAAGACAAAATTTCCATTCCTCCCCATTCTAAAATCCATAGATCTCACTTTGCATAGCATTTTCATAAACAGAGAAAACTCTCTATAGCCATGAAATAAAATTAAGATACAGTAGGGCCCCGCAGAACACCCATCATACTTTCAAAATAGACCATTCACTTACTGTAAAGGTTATTTCAAGCCAAAAATCCATTTATTTGAATGTATTTCCATTTTAATCAATATCCTTTCGAAATGGCCTCTTTCTTAGTCATGTAAGGTGAATTGATATAATTTTAAGGACATGTATTTCTTTTCTAAATGTTCTTATATGGCAAGGACATATATGGGATTGGATTTTCACCTCTGGCAGATCTGAGTCAACAGCACTTTCTTTATGTTAGTGCAACAAGAAGATGAGTGCCAGAGGCAAGACTTTGAGAAGAGGAGATGTTTCTACAGCATCTGAACACTGAGCTGACAATACCTCATTTGTAATCCCAAGAGATATTCTAGCAGTTCTGAAAACCCTTACTTTCCTCCTGAAAGCCTGAGCTGTGTTCCACCAAAACCAACTGAAAGGCTTCCATTAACTTCAACAGATTATGAGTCAAGGTCTTATGCAAGATGAAAGCTTTTTTTAATGTGTGAATAGGTTGTCATTACCTTTAATTGCATCACATATAGCAGAAAATGGGCAAGTATTTCTTTGTGCTTGGGCTTGTACATTTTTTTCAATGTTTACAAAATGCTGACATGCACAGTTACTCTTGAAACACAGTTACTCATATATAAATCTACATTTGTGTTTAAATGTCACTGGTAAGAAGAATGCCTCTGTTAACAAATTTGTTTACCAACTACACACAGAAAATGGCCCATAAAATAAAAAGAAATGTTTAATAAAAATACGCTCAGCATTTTTACAGACAGCCTGGGCCTCATACAACAAAGCCTGATGTAGAAGGAAACACTGTCATTAACGTCTAAGGACACAGATTAAACAAATTGTGGGAAACTCTCAGATTTTTAGTTTCTTTACACTTCTGAAGTTCAGTCTTTTAGTCCGACACCAGGCCATGTATATGCCTCTATATACTGAGCCCATAGGCTGAAGTCAAGGGAGTCTGAAAAGTCTTCACTTCAAAAAGTGACAGTGCTACTGATTTATACTTATTTTTTATTCATTTTTTTAATCTAAAACACATCTGAAATTCATTATCATGTTTAGATTCCAGAGAGATTATTAGATTGATGACAAATACTGTTTGAGGATTCCAAGGATGATCAAAGTTATGAAACAGCTCTTATATATAAGATGGTAAAGAAGACTGGAACTTAGCCTGAGGAAAAAAAATTAAAAAATACATATGGCAAGATACACTACTAGTCTTAAAAACAGAGATGATGATATGGCAAAGGTAAGCAGAGAGAGACTTCATTTTTCTTTCTAGTGCTAAAATGGAGAAGAAGCAAATTAGAATACCAGATGGCAGGCACAAAGTAAATAACAGCAGGGGAGGCTAAACCAGCCTTGGAGTTTCTTATGTCTCTTCCCTGACTGCAAAGGGAACCAAAGGTCTGAGTGCAGTTGTCTAAATAAAGGAGTTTAATGACATTTGAGATGCACTAAGGTATCTCAGATGTCCATATGGAACCATCCACACAAGACCTATAGAAGAACACAACCTCTCTGGAGGGTAGAGGGCATATGATAAAATAATCTGGAGCACCAGAGGGTGGAGGAAGATCCTGGAGCATTTCCAGTGTTGCTGGAATTGGGCCCAAATCTCAACTTGAAATTAGTATACAAAGACCAGCTTTGAAATTAGTCATCTTGTACTACACTTTCTCAAGATTTTGGGCCTGGTGTAAATATCTGGGTGTGAATTCATGCTTTGCTGTTTTTCTCACTTTTGGTTGGCAAATCACTGCCCTTCAAGTGAATCAGAGTATCCATGAATCCACTCTCTAACAGATGTAATGAAAACAGGGCAACAGAGAATTCAACAGCATGGAAAATCTGCGTGACAGAGAGGTGATTTTTACTTCTGTTTACAGCTTTGGTAAGATTGATATCAGAACGCATTTGAAAAGATACTGAAAAATTGTCAAGGATGAAGTGAAGAGCCAGAAGAAAATATTTGAGAGTTTAGAGAAATGCTTTACAGTGAGAGATTTAAGCAGCTTGTTCTGTCTAGCATATCAAAGATGTATCTTAGTATAACCTGAAAGTCAAAACTGAATGATTCAAAATGGTGAATTCAAAAAAGCAGCCACTTTGTTAAGAAGCCTAACCCTCTGTCTTGACATGACAATGTGTTTTAACACAATTACAATGATTTATCTGTAGCCTGGGACAAAGTTACATGGACCTTTTTTAAATTTGAAGAAATGTTTATAAATGCGTTTATATATGTGATGCTTAAGGAATAACAAACATGTAACTCCAGGTTTAGTAGAGTTGCTATTATTTCATTAAATGTTTTATTGAAAGAATGGTTGGGGTAATTACAGAAATTCACAGGCAACTTCTGTTTCCTCCCAAAGAGATGAAAAGAAGAAAGAAGAAACCTAAGTTTTGTTAAGGAATGTTATTAAATAATTTTTCCTACAATTTCATAGACAGAAAAGGTATAGTATCTGGTTTCCAAGGCCACAGGAACTGACTGAGCTTTCTTTTCTCTCCTGTATTCTCTCCTCATGAAATCCATAAGGAAAAGAAAATCTCTTGAAAAATTCAATCATTATTATTAAAAGGAATTCAAGACATCAGACTGCTTCCTTATAACAGTAGAACACAGAACATAGAAACGTGAAAAGTTCTCTTCTCCATTCCCCTCTGGACTTGGTTTATCCAAGCCATCCCTGCAGTAGTATGGTGTCTCTCTGGCTCCTCCTCATCATATGCTCATTAGTCACTAACCAACTGCATCTCCACAGGTGGGGATGAGCAGCCGAAGTGATGCTGTGGTGTGAATGGCTCCCAAAAATACGTGTCTCCAGCTCTTCTTGCTGCAAAACAACTCTGATGGCAGAAGGATCAAGTCAGTCCACCACCACGTAGCATCTTGTGCTCATATCAAAACTTTTTTTTTCTTGTAGGCAGACAGAAATGAAGTCCACTAGCAGTCTCCAAGTGGCCAGAAGAAGTAAGCAAAGTCAGATACACAACCATACCAACATACATAGTCATGATAGCACACATTCCTTCCCAAGACATGAGCTCATACCAGATGCTAGAGCCCATCTGCACAGTTTAGTGGGTACATGAAATAAGCTTGTGTCTGCTTGACCCTGCCTACATAAATACATCTGCTAATTTGTAAATGTGCTGTATTTCAATGCAAGTTTAACATAACAGACACATGATGTAATTGCTATATAAATAGGAGTGGGGTTTGCATACAAATATAGCAGTGCTATTAGAAGTGACCATTAGTTACTAATATAAGAAATTGTTTGAACATTAGCAAATTGTTATTCACAGCAGAATTCATTAGGCATTTGGCATGTAAGCAATAGTTTCCTTAATAAACTTAGAAGAATTAAAAAAAAAACTTTTATGTAGATTACTAAATATGGACAATAACATTAGTGACTATTAAGGTCTGAATTTTCTAACAATTATCCATATTTAGAAAGACTATTTGGAAAAAAAAAAAAAAGGACATGAGAGTATTTTGGCCTATTTCAATTAGAATTTCCACTCATATTAAAAATATATGAAATTAAATAGACAGAAAAGAAAATGGAAATAGAAGAAAGTGTTAAAACTCTAAAGATATGCTGAATGTGTCCTCCCAAAGAGCAAAAGCAATTAATTCCCTATTACATGTGCCTTAAAGGATTATATATATTCATAAACTGACAACTCGGAAAGGACTATTCCATCAAGATGCCAAACCAATCAACTATGACAGAAGCTCATATTTAAATCCTCCTTATCCAAAAAGAGGTATGTCACTCCACCAGTGAAACTGTACAAGGAGAGACTATAAACCTTTCCAGTCAACATCAAACTCTATTCCTATCTTTCCAATCTAATAGCGTCTTTCATTGCAATTCTTCCTCAATTCACACCTTTTCTTTTTTTCCCCAGCATTTTGAAATGAAGAGCAAGGAGATGAAGAAAGCTTGACAAAGCACAAAGAAAGCTATTTTCTTCTGTGATGTTGCTTCTAGGACAAGATCAAGGTCAGTTTTGCCCTGTAGTCACAGCTCTGTATGATCCATGTCATCATGCCTAAACTAGGGTTAAACTCACAAGCCTGGATCTTTCCAGGGACACAGCTGTGGCAGCACTAAATTAAACATTGATCACTAAAGCCATGTGGGATACTGAAATAAGCCCAGGTCAAACTGTGTGCTCTCTAGGTGTGAGTAAGCTCCTTCAGAGGTAACTTGCATATACATATGTATACACGACATGTGGAACCATACTCATTTCCAACGCCGGCAACTTCATGGATTAAGACACGTGCCAAATACTGTTGGCAGAGTTTGTGTGAACCCTTTTATTTTTACTTTCCGGTGTGATGCAATAAGTGCAAAATTGTAATTTAATTTATTTTCAGTGTTACCAATTAGATTCCAAATGATTTCAAATATGGTAACTGAAAAGAAAACAACCTCATTTGGGTTAATGCTGACAAATAATGGAATTTAATTGTGATTTAAGATTCCTAATGTTCATTGATTGCTCCATTTTAAACAGTCTTGAATAATCTATTTTAAATTACAAAGTTTAAATACTTCCTTTAGCTTTCTAGTACTGCACTTAGGTTACTCATATCCATTAATTTCTAATTGTTTACCTTTTGGTTAACCCATTCTTTTATCAGACTCTTGGTCATCTATGAAGTATGTTGGTTATACATAACATATTGAAACTTCACCGATTTGAGGAGCAACATAAATTGAATGTAGTCTAGATAAGAACATCTTCAGGCAGCCACACAGTGTCAAGCTTCTGGAAACAGAGGCCAGAAAATCTTGGTTTTGCAGGACAGTGAGCTCAGACTAAGGTAAAATATGAGGTTGAAGGTCAGTGGCTATTTCTGAGTAATTTCCTGTCTTCTGAAATAAATTAGTCTCTCTGGTTTTATGTCCCTTTAAAGTGAGGTACATTAAGGAAAAAAAAAAAATTGTGTACACAGTATACAAAGAGAGAAACAGAGAGACCCTTGGAAAATGAAAATTCTCTTAGTTGCTTTTTTCTGTTGTACTCAGCTTTTCATTACTTCTCTTCAATTAGAAGTGAAATTTTCTTTGTAAATTCTGATAATTCTTCTGCATTCATTCCTTGTAGTTTTCTCAAGACAGTCAAGTTACCCATCTACGTAATACAGACACAATCATGTCTGAATTGGCATTGAAGAAACAGGTTGAAGTTTTACTATCTTTTTTTATTTTCAACTTTCTGCTTTACAAAGACTGAAGACATGGTTACTTGGTGTTCCACAGCTCTCTTCTACTGCATTGCTAAAATGAAATGTTTCAATATTTTTGAAATGAAACATTCTGACATTATCAAAATGTAAGGAGATTGAAATGATTCATTTGGATTTACTCCCATAAAAATGTCACTGAAATCAGCACACTTTGTTAATTTGTTTTGATTTGGGCAAAGCTGCATTCTTTTTTGTCCCATGGAAAATGATTTCATCAGAAACAAATGACCAGCTCTAATTACAACTCACTGAGCCTTTGCTAAAAAATCAAAACCATTAAAACAGCACTTGGTTTGTATGTACTGGGAGACATATTCTCCCTTACAGGTTGCTAGGGAAAGCATCCTTTTTCCCCTGCAGAAGAGCTGATATTTGATGTCACTGGGACTGCAAGCTAAATTCATGTCTTGTCTTTAAGTGGTGTCCATGACTTCTGAAAAAAAAATAAATAATCAAGACTTTATTAAACAAGTCAAAGGCAAAAAGAGAAGGGCACATCCCAAGCCTTTGAAGAAAATTATCATTGACTTCTGAGTTTAGTTCTGGAAATGGAAAGCAGGAGCTATAAAGACATGTCTGCACAGCACCAGAGCTTGAGCAGAGATCTGAGACAGGACCAATTGAGCCATCTTCTGAACCAGAGTCAATACAGACATGTGAGAGCAGTCCTCTGTCCAAACTGATTAGGCTTCTGAAAAGCTGGATTTTATAACTTCATCCATGCTATTAAATTAAATGTTCCTTAGTCCACAGAATGATGCTGAGGCCAGATGGCCTGCAACAGCTCATGTCAGTATTGAACCCTCCAGCCTCTTGGCAGTGACCCTGCCTCAAGCTAATCCCCCAAAAGTGAACAGACACCATTTGTGGCAGTGCCTGTCTGCCTGAGACAAAGATACACATCAGTTTATCACTGTAGACAGTAAAGCTATATTGCCCAACACTGTTTAATATAGTAATACAAATATGGTCTATCAGTCTGCCTGTGTGACTTACCAAAGTGCTTGCATCTCTTAAGTGAATGCCCCATACCACCAGTGTTGTGTAACATGTGGCTTTGCCACATTTCCCATGGAAGAGAGGAAGAGACCTGCTCTGTGCTGATCTGTGCCAAGGACTCATCACAAGGCTTCAGTATGAGACTTTCTTCAGAGCAGAGTCAGTTCTGCCATCCTAACTGCAGCTTCAGAAACAGATGCTGACACACACACCTCACTCAACATGGGCTGGACGGGTCTTAGGTTGCCTTTAAATTAGCTTGTCCCCATAGCTATAGGTCTGTTATTTTGGTTTTGGCCCTTCAGAGAACTTCCTTTCCTTGGTAAGCTTTGATTGCCTCCTTGGTTTATAAAGACCATGAAAATAAACCCAAGTCTGGAGCAGGATCCCGAGGAAAACACTGTCCACTTTACCTTCCCTCCCCAGCACTATATTTTGCTGTCAGTGTTAATCCTGCCTCTAGACTAACAATCAAAATCTCCCCAGTTTGGGGCTATCTTTGTCTGTGAATTAGAGGTGAGCAGGAAAGCTGTGGGTGAGGAAGCGTGATTTTAACTGGTGTCTGGCTGGTTCGTTCATGACTTTCTTCTCAATCCCTGCATCCTTCCCAGTGTGGCAGGTGCAGCACAAGGCAAACAGACACCAGTCACCTCCAAAAGCTCCAGGGACACACACTTGTAAATCAGGAATATTGTCTCACTGAGCAAAGCTGTGAATAAGACCTTAATTGTAGCATTTCTGTAGAAAAATAACTAAGTGAGTAGCTGGGATTGTAAATAAGGAGCGGGTGATGAACCCCAGGCTCTGCAGTGGTGGGGAGAGAAGCAGAGCTGGGTGGATGAAACAAAAAGAGATGGGAAAACAGTTGATAAAAGGACAAATTTGTAAGACATTAAGGAAAATTCTGTGAGATATTAAAATCTGTGAAAGATTAAAGATGAGTAAAGACTCCAGACACTCAGCAACGCTCCAGTTTGATGTCTGGAGTCTTTGACAGAAGATGTGATTCATCAGGTCCCACACACTTTTTTTTTTTTTTTAATATGCATGCTCATTTCAACAAATGTGACATTTCCAGGCAAAGAAAGAGAACAGCACACCCACTCAGCCCCAAACTCAGCTTGGCATGGGTTTGCTACCACCATCCTCAGCTTCCTGCCAACCACTGCAGCATCTCTGCACCACCCTATGTTCTCCTCCCAAGGGGTAGAAAGGTCTTCACTCTCCTTCCCCTCCACTGCTTCACTTGGAAAATATTTGGGGTAATTCTGCTGTGGATTGGGTTATTCATCTCTTGCACACAAATGGGGGGAAAAATTCGTACACACACATATCTACATACGTATATACATACATAAAATATATATATACATACATATCACTGAGACAGCTAACCTCTGAGGACATGAAGGTTTGACAGACCAATATGCATGGGGATCCAAAAGGCCTTTGAGTAGCTACCTGGAGGGTGCTGAAAGCTGGCTGTTTGCTGCTGATGTCCTCTGCCATCCATAGTTTGGTTTTACAACAAAAAAAGCTCATAACCATGGGGAATAAAAAAGCCACATGAAAACATGATATGAAAGATGAGTGGGATCAGATGTAGTAACACGTGCCAGAATCCTCAGCAGTTTCATACATCAGCTTCAGTAAGTAGGAACTGGACATGTCCACGATGACAGACAGCTCTAAAACCTACTAACATCAGAAATACAAGCTATCTATCCTTCTGCAGGAAAGCTGGAGAGAGATTTTTTTTGCAAGGGCATGTAGGACAGGGGGAATGGATTCAGACTGAAAGAAGGGAGATAGAGATTAGTCATCAGGAAGAAATTATTTTCTGTAAGGGTGGTGAGACACTGGAACAGGCTGCCCAGAGAAGCTGTGGCTGCCTCCACCCTGAAAGTACTTAAGGCCAAGTTGGATGGGGCTTTGAGCAACCCAGTCTAGTGGGAGAAGTCCCTGCCCATCAAGGTTGGAACTTGATGGTCCCTTCAAACCCAAGCCATCCTATGATTCTATTTTAAGCTTTTCTGTTTAATGATACAATAATATTTGACCAATATTGACGTGATCTCTGAACCATAGTCCTCAGCTCTCACTCAAAGTGCTATGAAGTCTTAGAAAAAGCCAACTTCTCCATCTCTGCCCTTCATTATCAAAACACATGACCAATCATACTAAATAGAATAAAATAAACTAACAAAAAAACCAATTTTCCCATACTTAAATAGGCGAATAAATACAGTTAAATAAATACTCAGCTGTTTTTTTACTGTCTTATTCATACCAGTATAAATAATTTAATAAATTGTGTTTTGATAGAGGTAATAAATTGCTTATTACCTCTATCAAAAATAACCGAAGTTGCTCTGTACTTTCTACCCTGAATGCTGTGCAGCAAAATTTAAGTATCTTTGATTTGGAATTTATGTCTGACTTGCCACTGAGTACCATCACCTCTGTTGGTGAGAACAGCCTGAATTATCACACTGGCTGTGAACTGGACTGGATGACCTCATAGGTCTTTTTCAGCCATGCTGTCTGAAAGTCTATTAAAAGAGGTAGTCAAAACCCCACCTCTGTGTATGCTGCCAAGAGGAAAGGGGCATTTTCATTTGTAGTCAAGGCACAAAACTGGGATGTGTTTCTATCCTTCCACCTACCCCAGCTGATATGGGTATGGATAAGACTCTGAAGAAAAAAAGTAATATTCTTCAAAATACTCGGTGACTTAGACTAATTCTACAACATAAATGAAATATTGAGGAAACCAAAGAAGTTTTTTATCTTGCCAACCTGGCTCACACCAAGGGATTGATAGCCAGATTATTATTTGGGACACAAATGCTTTCTTTCAATAAGAAAAAGATAAATTAGAAAAGGTAATTAGTTTCAGCACCTTTATTGTAAACTCAATATATTCCCTGTGTCTGAATTGTGCTGAGTGTGGGTGGCAGTTTTCAAGTTATGAACACAAGCCAGTCCATACTAATTGCCACCTACTTGGATGGCGAACAAAGTCAATACTGCCCTTCTTATAAACCTTAGAGGATTAAATTCCCTAAATACCCACGGTCTGTCCAATATGGGCAATTGCATATTTTCTGCAACATATAGGTTTAATGTTCCTGGGTCTGAATTTCTCTCCCAGACTTTTATGGATAGATTTGGAGACAGATGACTTACAGCTTTCTCTGCAGTGATTATTGACCATGGCAGCCAGGTTGTCTAGCTCCCAGATTCAACCATTTTGTGGATAAAGCCAACCCCAGTTGGGTACCAAAGCTCAACATCACTTACTGCAGAAGCTGAGAGCAATTCTGTGGCTCTCCAGTTTGAGTGACTGGGTTATGTATGTCCTAAAATCCAGTATGTTGGGACAACCAAGCATCTCAGAATGGGACAGTTGGGTGACAGAAAAAAAGAAAGCTGGAAAAAAAAAGGACAATACTTTCTCCTTCTTTTTCAGCAGATACTACAGATAGCCTTAAGCAGAGTTCATTTGCCTCCAGATCATAGCAGGGGTTAAGTGGAAGCTGGGATGTCCACCTTGCCTACCCAGGGACTGTGAGGAGTGCTCTCATTTAGGCATTTTGGATACTACACAGCTAGATTTATACAGCTGAGTACAACTCACTGACAAATTACAGAAATCTAAATTCAGGTGCAGACATGGACACCTAAATTCTCACTGAGGCTAAATTCCATCCTTAAAGACCTCGAAGGGAAGCTGACTGTTGGGAAGGGAAGAAGGGAAGGGAAGGGAAGGGAAGGGAAGGGAAGGGAAGGGAAGGGAAGGGAAGGGAAGGGAAGGGAAGGGAAGGGAAGGGAAGGGAAGGGAAGGGAAGGGAAGGGAAGGGAAGGGAAGGGAAGGGAAGGGAAGGGAAGGGAAGGGAAGGGAAGGGAAGGGAAGGGAAGGGAAGGGAAGGGAAGGGAAGGGAAGGGAAGGGAAGGGAAGGGAAGGGAAGGGAAGGGAAGGGAAGGGAAGGGAAGGGAAGGGAAGGGAAGGGAAGGGAAGGGAAGGGAAGGGAAGGGAAGGGAAGGGAAGGGAAGGGAAGGGAAGGAAGGGAAGGGAAGGGAAGGGAAGGGAAGGGAAGGGAAGGGAAGGGAAGGGAAAGGGAAGGGAAGGGAAGGGAAGGGAAGGGAAGGGAAGGGAAGGGAAGGGAAGGGAAGGGAAGGGAAGGGAAGGGAAGGGAAGGGAAGGGAAGGGAAGGGAAGGGAAGGGAAGGGAAGGGAAGGGAAGGGAAGGGAAGGGAAGGGAAGGGAAGGGAAGGGAAGGGAAGGGAAGGGAAGGGAAGGGAAGGGAAGGGAAGGGAAGGGAAGGGAAGGGAAGGGAAGGGAAGGGAAGGGAAGGGAAGGGAAGGGAAGGGAAGGGAAGGGAAGGGAAGGGAAGGGAAGGGAAGGGAAGGGAAGGGAAGGGAAGGGAAGGGAAGGGAAGGGAAGGGAAGGGAAGGGAAGGGAAGGGAAGGGAAGGGAAGGGAAGGGAAGGGAAGGGAAGGGAAGGGAAGGGAAGGGAAGGGAAGGGAAGGGAAGGGAAGGGAAGGGAAGGGAAGGGAAGGGAAGGGAAGGGAAGGGAAGGGAAGGGAAGGGAAGGGAAGGGAAGGGAAGGGAAGGGAAGGGAAGGGAAGGGAAGGGAAGGGAAGGGAAGGGAAGGGAAGGGAAGGGAAGGGAAGGGAAGGGAAGGGAAGGGAAGGGAAGGGAAGGGAAGGGAAGGGAAGGGAAGGGAAGGGAAGGGAAGGGAAGGGAAGGGAAGGGAAGGGAAGGGAAGGGAAGGGAAGGGAAGGGAAGGGAAGGGAAGGGAAGGGAAGGGAAGGGAAGGGAAGGGAAGGGAAGGGAAGGGAAGGGAAGGGAAGGGAAGGGAAGGGAAGGGAAGGGAAGGGGAGGGAAGGGGAGGGAAGGGGAGGGGAGGGAAGGGGAGGGAAGGGGAGGGAAGGGGAGGGAAGGGGAGGGAAGGGGAGGGGAGGGAAGGGAAGGGAAGGGGAGGGAAGGGGAGGGAAGGGGAGGGAAGGGGACTTCTGGAATTTGCCTTCATGGTGCTTAACTTTTCCACTTATGTACTTTTTAGAATCGGATTCTACATTGCTTTTGAAAATTGTGCAGTTGTTCATGCATGCCTTAAATACAATGGATGATTTACATCTAAAGCATTACCATACAGCTGCAGCCAATATAGACCTACATTTCTGAGGACTGTCACACCCAGTGCTATGGAAGAGTTAAATATTGCCATGTATTATTTTTAGTTGCCTTAAGGAACAGGAAAAATACTAAAATATAGGACAATGAGCTGCAAAAATAAATACTTAAGAAAGAACTAAATGAAACTAAAACCAACCCCATTTAATGATTACCATTTCAAACAGGGAAATTCTGACCCATCGAATACCCCAGAGAATGCTTCCCCAAGGAAAGGTATTCATATATATCAGCATTTGTAAGATCCAGAACAACATTGGGGTCATTTTGTTTAAAATATACTGTGAACTCAGCAGGATACATCTGCTTTATATTAGTCTTGTGAAAATACTATAAAGGGCTTTGGGGGGCTTTTTGGTTTTTTGTTTTTACTTGGTGGATAATTGAGATAAAGCTGAACTCGTGTAAAAAAGAAAGCAACTTATGGTATAAATGTCACTATCCTAAGATACCAAAAATTAAACAGGAATCTGAAAATTAAATGTGTACTTTTGAGGAATTATTTACCAAAGTATCTAATGATATTTCAATATTCCCTTTATCATTATAATGCAGTATTTGGCTTTTGTTTCCATTCTGGCAATATGAAAAATTGTATTTTAATACTTAATACAACTGTAGCTCAACTTTCAGATCAACTCATCGCTTTTTGATATTGAGTCAGCCCTGTTCACCTTGTATTGTCATTAAGGTACATGCAAAGCCAAAAACTGGTTTAAACTGATCTGATTTGGTAATATCCTTGCTGCAATTTGTCATTCTCCTTGCACAAATGCAAATGACAAAAGAAGGGAGAATCAGGTCCTCTGTGCTGACAAAGGGCTCTTATCTTTCCAATGTTTTGCTAGCTGATCATACTGTTTCCTTGTCCTTTCATTTAAGGGTTATCAAGATAAAAGTGTTTATTTGAATTCTTTTTTTCTTTTTTGCTCCCAAGTCCTGTAATACACAATGCTCCTACTAAGAATGCTCTTTGGTACCCTAACTTTGTCTCTGCACGTCTTCAAGGTCTGCTCCACTTTTATGGCTTGCTCAATTATTTGAAGAAATCATGTTAGGTCTTAATATAGAAAAGACAGTAAGGATGAGGGAGACTTCAAATGCCATTCTCTCACAAATTCCCCTTCACAGTTTTGTAAACCAATACAACCCGGGGGATGCCCAGCTTCTATGTGCCCTGTCCTCAGGTCCCAAGCTCCAGCTCTGCTTTGAGACAGAGTCAAGAAGAAATTTTTCATCCGAAGAGGGTTTTACAGCCTCAGTATCCGTGACTCATATGATGCTGCATCAGGAGCTTCTACAGTCATCTGCTTGTTTACTTTCTTTGTCAACAAAAAATAAAACACAGAGGGGAAAATGTTCTAAAGAGATAGTTCCCGCTTATGTGAGAAATTCACAGAGAATAAAAATAAAAATCTGTTTACTTTCAACCATTTGCAATGAATTATGAACACAGAGGTGTCATCAACTTGCATATACCATGTACACGCAGCTCATTCTTGCTTAATCCTTTCGCTTGAGCTTTTTATTATTTCTTATTATTATAAATTCAAGTACAGAAGGCCATTTCAGAACCCAAAATATTTAGAGGAGACTGATTATATTACCATGGAGAGAACTGCTTTTTATCAATTGATTTGGCAAATTCAGACTCAGACACTCTTCAGTTTTGTGATCTCCCATCTTGATTACTGTGACATCCCACTCACCTTAATCTGATTCATATTTTCATATCAGCCATTCAAAGCACAAAAAGAAAAACACAAAAACTAATTAGTGTCCATTAGTTTACTGGCAATGTTTTGGTTTCTGGCCCTGCCTATTTTATTCCTTGGATACCACATTTTTCCAAGAGTTCAGCTTCTTTAAACCTGATTCAATTTGTACCCAGGACAACACTGATGCTGAAGAAAAGCTGTCTTTGATTGTATGAAAGGGCAATTATCATTTTTCCTGTGATAGCAGAGATTATTTCAAGATTTTCCTAAGACAAAGAGATGGAGGAAAAGATATTACTGTCCAAAAGGTTGTTTTTAGGGCAGTGGGAAGATTTTTGCACACTTTAAGAGGTGTCTGCACATAGTAGGTTTCAAAAGACCTTTCTGTTAGATTACCCAGGTTTGCTGGATTCATGACCTGAAACTTCCCTAAATATTGTTGCCTTCGACTGCAGTGATGGCATAAATTCTATAACACACAAAGAAAAGAGGAAATTTTTTTTTTTTTTTTAATAAGGGTTTAAGAACAAGTTAGATAAAAAAATGGGAGCAGGAGAAATGCAGATGAAGAGAGGTCTGAGAGGCAGAGGGGCTATAACTGGGGAACAGCAAAAGGCAGAGACAGCAGGAGTTGTCATGTCTGTAACCGTGAACTTGAATGACACCAAGAGGAGGGAGGAGGGTGTGAAAAAAAGACATTTTTCAAAAACCTGCAAGATGCCAATCCATAAGCAGGGGAATTAGGTGCGAGCCATGAAAAGGTATCCATTGATGTACAATGAGAGTCATCCACATCAGTAAAGTGGAAGCAGAGGAGGAGGAAGTGGATGTAGAGAGTAAGATAGATCAAGAAAATTGAGACCAGAAAAATCACTTCTTGGTTTAGCTCAGGACAGGAGGTCACTAATGGCCTTGGCCAAGTAGCTTTCAGCAGAAGGGAGGAGTTGAGAGCCAGCAAAGTAGTGATCAAAGGGGAAAGCAGGAGGAGCAGTATTTAAGGCACAATGAAGGATTCTCCAGCATTTTGGAGACTGGGGAGTGAGGGGAGGGAGGGTGGGGTGTTTGAGAGGCACTGGAATATGCAGGGCATTAGGGCACCCCTCTCTTACTGAGTGATACAGACACAGGCCACCCCAAGGCACCAGTACCTTGGAAAACACTTCTGTTCCAAAGCAAAAAGTAAACAAACAAAAAACCCACAAAAAACCCACAAACAAACAAATAAACAAAAAAAAAAAAAAAACCCAACAAAGCCCTAACAAATAAAAAAGGGAGAAATTACTCTTAGGAAAGCAGGAAAATGGTTAATGGCATCAAGCAGAGCAAAAGGCTGTCACATGAGTGTGTGGCCCAGATGTCAAAAGGGTCAGAGCATTCCCCACCCACCCAGACAGGCTCCCAAAAGGGGACGAATGTTTTTTTCTCATTTACAGTGCAGCAGGTGAGAGGAGTGGGAGAGGGCAAGAAGGGAAGGAGGCAGAAGATAATTGAGGAGTAATTGATTTACATTTAAATGTTATGTTTTTATTAATTTTTTTTTTAAATATTCAGTGTGAAATCTCATCTTTTAAACTAGACAAACCAGGGTAAACTATTTTTTATAGTGTGAAAAAAAAAATGATTGACATTCTAAGGTAATACTTTTTAAATTCCTCCAATTAAACAAAGCGAATTTAATTTTAAGTTTAATTAAAAGGAAATTTAATTAGAAAGAAGATTAAATTTTAATTAAATTTCTCCAAAATCCTTATCCTTGCCTTTACTGCTAATATTTCTCTCGGAACCAAATCCCTTTTTAATATTCTTAAATTCTATTCTAGTAAACTTCCCCTTTATATTTAAATTATATCTGCCTGGATGTACTCGCTACCAGAAAAAAAAAAAAAATCATTACCTCTTTTAAAATACTTGAAGAGTACACCTGAGACACAGAGTAACTCAAGAGCGACCAGTGGAACGTTTGGATATGCTCTGAGTGTGACATTGCTAAATTAACCCAACTGCTGCTGAAAGCTCTGCAGGAAAGCAGGAAGGCATCTCTGACTTGCAAGGCTCTCCTTTCCTGGAAGCTGCTATCTGCTACTCAGCACATCCATGATGTCCACATGGGTTGTACTGCTCAGCAATCCCTGTCCTTTGCTTGTGCATCCCTTTTTTCATTTATTCTTCAGAGTTGTTTTGTTGTTTTTTTCTTTCATCTTTTTTTATCTGTTCTGGGTTTTTACTTTTGTTGCAGGACTGAGCCAAATCTGTATTTTCCTTGCTCAGTATTCCTCTGACATCAGCCCCAGCCTCCACAGCAGACAAAACTGCCTGATAATTAAAAGACTGTTGCTATAAGGTACTACATAAAGATTGTGTAAAGCTTGGCAAGGCTTTGCTTAGTGGCTCCTTCAGGAGGAGACATCTGGAGCAGCAATGCACCCATTCTGCCTTTTGACCTGGATTTTCTAGAATGCATCTCCTGTGCACAAAGTAGGGCCATGCAGCCAGAGGGAGCAGACACCACCCCAGCAGGCACAGGATAGGAGGCAGCCATAGCAAAGCAGTCCTTGTGCTAGCCAGACATTTTAGCCCTTCTAATTTGGTTCTTTTTCCAGCAAAGGCAATCACACCTCATGGTAAAAACCAGGTGAAAGGAGACTATGCAGTACTTAGAAATGGACAAGCAGGATGGCATTCAGTGGGACTTTCCAACATTAAGAACATCTTTTGCTGTCATCTCTTGATACCTCATACCCTGACAACCTGGTGAAGCAAGGTATCACAGCCTTTGTCCACCACTGTGACCCCAGTCATAGCCTGGTGGGTCCAGAATGGTGTCACAGGGCAGCAGAGATGCTGTGAAACTGCTTCAGCCTGCAGTTTGGGGTGGAGCCTGGCACAAAGAGCGGGATGCCAGCCAGCACTGGCCTTTTGAGCTGTGATCAGGGTGTCTGTCCCCAAGACCTTAATGAGCTGGTATATGACCCATCATCCCAGACTCAGAACCACCCATGTTTATTTTAAAATGTTGCCACAGTGACCACTAGTCTTGCCAATGGATACTGGCTTACAAAGCATCAATATTTATGTAGTTACTCATATATAAAATTAGATCTGTTTAACTCATAGTTTACTGTACTTGGCAGCTGTCTATTTCCTCCATCATCATTTCTTTAAGAATAGACAGGATTACACACTTCAGAAACCCCATAGCAAACCATTTTCAAAAACCTTCCCTTAGATGATGCATTGTCTACAAACCTGTAAACTAGACAGATTTTCAACTAGGTAAGTCACATGCCCCCTTTAAAAAAATACTGCAAATATTTGTGCCTGTGAAACTCCATTGTTCATGGAGGTTTTTGGCCAACAACAGGTTCCCTGAGGTGCAGAGTAGTGCTGTAAAGTATTCATTCAGCTTTTGAAGGATTAATCACAGAAAACATTCTGCAGAACATGTACAGCTCCATTTACTTTTTGAGGGAATCCAAACAAGATGCACCTTCCCTTCTGAAATTAAAACAGAGTTTCCAGTAGATGCCACACATGCCAGGTCAGTCCCAAGAGCCTCACCATCTAACAGACCTATCATAGTTCTGTGTACTCTGCATCTAGAGAAAACTACCAGTCTATTTTGGCAACTTCTTTGCTACTTGTTGGCATTTCTGAGGTCACTCAGGTTTTTACTGAACAGCACTCTTGGTTTTTTTGGGGGGAATTTTATTTTTTAAAATAATGTTTCTGTGTTCTCTCACCCTCAAGTCATCTCTGAGGGCACCTCATTCACCTTCTGACCTCCATGCTCTCCATTTGTCTCTCCCACCCACTGCAAAAGTCAGCAGAAACTGACCTTTTTCCTCACCAGCTGTCAGACCAGACTGAGGTTCCTGAACAATGAAAATATTGCCTTGTGGGGCTTTTTTTTTTTTTCCCCCATCTCTTTTAAAAATAAACATGGATGAAGTGACACAAATTCATATCCTAGGAGTCTATGCTGCATTCAGTGACTGGGAAACACACAGAGCAAGGACTGACTAAAATAGAGGGGACCAATGGTATTACACATTTCTTTTCTTTCACAGATGCAGTCCTAAAAGTGTTCTAGAAAAGGCCTGAGAACATGGTGATAATATTTTATTTATAACAATTAAATTGCTAACATGATTGAGATCTATATTCTTGTTATTGAATACCACTGCCTATTTCCAAAGTCTCTCTTCTGAGAGGAATGTACTTTTTATAACTAGCTTCCATTATACTGGGATCAGCACAGATGAGGCCTAGGAGGCAATACTAAGTTTTAAATAGGAATGGAAATAAGGGAAAGGAAATTACATACATTATCCTGTGCTTTTTTAAAATGAGAAACCAAGGCACAACAAAGTCATCTGTGGGTACCAGCTCCACCTAATTTAAAAAATCCTACAAAGTTGACTTTATTCCTGATTTCCTCAGTGCTAGACTTCTACTTCCTGGAAAGAATAATCCTGTTATTTTATATAGAAACCAAAATTAATAATTACACAAGACAATATTTTTTGATTACTGACTAAAATGCTTGGATAAACACGATATCATTCAGATGATTAAACATGATACCATGTAGATATCTTGGAGAAAATCATTACACTATGTAGGTCTGTCTTTTAACTGTTGGATAATTTGGATTCATCTTCTGTATGAAGACTTAGCCTATTCAGGTGACCCAATGGAAGAAAAATCCAGTGCTGACAGTATTACACCCTGTTTTGGTGTGCAGAAGACATATGGTATAGAAATGTAGAGACCTCCAGTTCCCAGGAGTCTGACACTATGTCCATTCAAAAATGTAGCAGAGGAAGAGAGTGGATGCTTATGGTCATCACTACATTAACAGATCCTCTGTCTGAGAACGTGGTCTGGGCCATATCTGTGGATGTTGTGACACTGAGCTGTAAACCCTTCAGCACACTGGTGATGTGTTATGGTAACCTATGTATTTCATGTTGTGATACTATTTGAAAAGGTAAGACTGAAAAAAAATGGTAGTGATGCGTATGAAATTGCAAATAAAAGCCATATTGCAATGTTAATACCAGCCAACATTGTTCTTGCTTTAGTTACAAGGGTGGTGGGTACAACATAGTTCTTGTTTCAGCAGCAAGTGCAGCACACTGAGACAGTCTGGCACTTTCTGACCTTGCCTGCAGGGGCAGTGAATTTAAACAAGTGGGAACATTCTAGGCCGAAGGAAAATACAGTGATTTGTGGCAATAAGGCACTTCCCTAACCTCACTCAGAATTCTGTTGTCTGGGGAACATGCTCCATACCCTTCCTGCTCGGATCACTGGCCCACTCAGAAAGTTGCCACAGATGACCTAATTCAAATTGTGGCCACAGTGGAAAAATATTGACCAAAGTCAATCATCTCATGACCCCATAAATGTCAATCCTGAAATGAGGCTCTTGGGATATCTCTAGGTTTGCAAGCAGCTGTGTTGTGTCTGACCAAGGAGGTTGGTCTATCCAAAGAAAACAAGTGAGCAGTCCACTACTTCTCATTTTGTGGAAAATAGGTCAAATTATAGTAACCTGCAGTAACTCTAACTTGCAGATCAATCAGGGGGATATTTTACTGCAATTTTTTTTTTTTTTTTCAGCTTGAGGATCATTAGGTGCCAAAACTTAACATCCTAATGTAGTTCAGACTCCATATCTGTGGTGAGCAGTTTAGTTCAGAGACTTTGTTCAGTCTTTAATTGAGCCTCTGTACTTGATTATAAGAAATTGCTCATTATTGATCAAGCACTTGCCTGAAAATCATACCAACCAATTCTGTGATTCATTGTAATGTGTCAATCAACCTCAATTTGCTGCTATTTCAAATCACACCAGGCTCATAACTATGTGTTAAAGCACTCCACTGAAATCCCTACACTTAAACCCCTCATCTGTAAAATGCTGACCCAATCTAGGACCAGGACTGGATCCAGCTACACATATACTTCTCTCTGACAAGGATTTTAAAAAGCAAGGGGATCCACTCTGAATGTTGTCACTCAACAGGGCCTTCCTTAGTCTTCTCCCTGATCCCTGTGCAAATCACTCCAACCCAATACTGACTTAATTCCCCCATTCCCGTATAATTTCCCTTGACACCCGTGTAAATCACTCCAATCCAATAGCAACCCTTACAAGCTCCTTCCACCTAGAAACAGAATGAACTTTGCCATTGAATGCTGTTAAACCACAATTTTTAAAATCCATATTAAAATCACCTTTTCCTATTATCTTTGTTTGTGATTCATTACGATCATCCACTCACACATGCTACAATAACTCACCTGTAAAACTGACTTTGCAAAAGAGAGGAGATATCGAAGTGCTGGAGTGCATGAAGGCAATGGTTCATCTTATTCTGTATATTGTCTGGCAGGAACCAAGGAGGTATCAGAAGCAGGTTCAAGAAATTTCTCGCACAAGAGAACTTATTCCTTTCCTACAGTTTGAGGTCTTCTTCGGGCTGGAAGTATAAGGATTTATTTCCTTTCTCTTGTTCATGTTGAAAGAAAACTCTTCTTTACCATTAAATGTATTCTCTAGACTATCTAAAGAGTAAGAAGCTTTCATCACATAGAGACAAAAATAGAGAGAGTTTTATGGGGTGTGTTTCATTCCCGTTGGGTGCCCACCAACCATGACTACTGCCCTTTGGGCCACACAATCAACCTCCTCACTCATGAAGATAAATGTCGTATCAGTCCCGCAGTAAGCCATCATCTATTCTTGAGAAACAGAGAGAGTATATAGCATGACCTTCCTTGAAATATTGGATCTATTTACACGGGTTTGCGTGGACCACATTACTTATGAGTCACCAAGGGGAAACTGAGCTCCTTGTAGATAAAGCGATCGGTGCCAACCACCGTAAATAAATTTGAAATTTCTGTGAAGGTCGCACTGTGTCTGATTTATATTTCAGCACCCTATGAAATAATGTTGACCAGGTAAGTGGTTTTCAATTATTATTTTTTTATTCGCATAAGGGTAAAAAATATTTTTTGTAGTATAAGGGACTTCTCTATTTTTAAAGTGCATCTGGTTAGAGAGATGACACATGCCCAGGAAGTAAGTTATTACTGTCTGGCATAAGGCTAAATGTTTCTGGACCAGATTCTGCCACCCTAACAAACCAGGATGACTTGTATAGACATACATGGCAGAAACAAATCCTGCAGCAGCAATAGATGATTCTTAGAAAGTATGATGCACCTTTTTTACTGATTAATCTACACCTTTGTTTTCATTAAGATCCCCAGTATAAGTAAAGCCTGAGTGACACCTCTGTATCACAAAAGTAGGAGCTATCATGAGCAGCAGTCTTGGAACATAAGTAATACTCCAAATTACAGGACTGGAAGTCTGGAATCTTGTTTCTGTTGTGAATCTGCTATGTGACAAATTTTACTACCTCTACCAGTTTTTATGTGACCTGTTTAAGCAAGCAAGCAAGGCGCTTTCATCAGAGGAGATTACTTGATGCAATTATGAGTAACAACCTTAAGGATGCCATCTCAGGTCCAGAGGAGTCTTCTGGTTGAGTGTGTGTCCAGTGGCTTCAATTTGCAAATTCAGACCGAAAATCTATGAGCAGATTCTTTAAGAATATTGACAGGTTTTCTACCAACTGTCTAAAATGTCACTGGAAGGCAAAAATTGTATCTAATAAATTAACTTCATCACCTTATATGTCCTTCTGAGCTTATAAACTGATGTTTTAGTTTTCTAAATGGGGCAAAATAAAACCAAACTATTTTGTAGTGCCTAAGCTGAGTGCAGAAAAATATTTTTAGAACTACAGTAAGAAAGCTTGAACTTGCCTGTACTGCACTGTAACTCTCACAGAAATAAGTTTTACTTTACACAGTACCCAGCTGAAATTGAGGAAGACTGAGAGTCTTCGGAGGTGCTGGGCAGCCTGAGTGATGATAGCAAATGAAATTCAGACCTGGCAAAGGGAATGCTTTCTAGTAGAAGAGAGAGTTTAAGTTACTTAGTGATTCTCCCAGAACCTCATCTGTCAAGTTACCTGTAAACAAAGGTGAGTGTCCTGGGTGAGTGGCAATTAAGTAAGCAAGATCACTAGGGGGTCCATCAAAATGGCCAGTTTCATTTTACCTCTGTATTTCTGAAAAACAGGTCTAAGCTGCTGCAGCACCAAGAGTGCTGTGGGTCAGAATTTACCAGTCTAAAGAGCTTCCCTCTTGTCCCTCTTGGCAGAACTAATTGTCAATGTCTTCTGTCATATCTTCCATTAATGTCTTCCACTATCACTTAGCAGATGCTGACTGCAGCTATACTTGCTGTCCCCGTCCCTGCCGGGCTGGTCCTGGTTTCCCTGTAGGCCACCTGCAATGGTGATGCTCTGATTGGTTCCCACAACACTCAGGAAAGAGATATGGATCACTGCAATTTTAAAAAATTTTCTGGAAAATGTCTTGTGCTTATAATTCAGTCTTTAAACTTCTTGATAACATGGGTTGAGTTAGACACTGGTCTAAGAATGGGGAATCTAGCTAGAAGAAAGTTTTTCTAAACCAGCTTGAGCTTTTAGACCAGATTCCTAATTTTAAACAGACTGGGACTGGCTTTTTGTCAGCCTCAGCAGTTCTAGCACACCTCGGGACCTTTGGTCAAATCTATGCCTTAGCAAATTTAAAATGCTAGTTTAGCTGCAGTTGTTAGTTAAATAACAGTGACAACTACATTCTTGTGGTTCAGATTAATCGCTGTAGCATGTGAATACCTTACACATTGGATAGGATGTATCCTGAAACATCTTTGGAAAAGCTGAGTCAAAGCAGCAGGTTATCTCTTCAATGTGAAACCACCATTCTGTCCTGCAAAGGGCAAATCTGAGCACCCATCAGCTTTCCAGTACCATCTTCAGCCATAGGAGATGTCTTTCCAGGTGAAGAATCAAGAACTGCCTCATGACACATAGGACTGAAGTCCAAAAAGTTGTTATAGTAGCATTATCCCATTAAGCAGATCAGTTTCTTTACTACTATTATTAATAATGTTATGATTGTGTCAGTTCTTCCCACAAGTTCCTGACAAAAAGAAAACCCAACTTTTGCTAGTCCCTGTGTAAACTCCAATCCACATCCTACTAAATTGCAACTTAAGGAAGTTTACAGCTGAATCACACCAAGGGACTGCTATTTAATTTAAAATGAGTGCAATGGCTTTAGAGTAATTGCACTGAAAAACCATCTATGAAAAGCATTAATTCATATTTTTTTAATTTCATGTGGCAGTTTGTTTTGCTGCCTTCTCTTTGCCTGGATTTATCAGTAGTCTGTCGACCCTCAAAGACCATTTGCAAAGTGGTACAGTTTTGGCAAGGGCTAACTCCTAGCAGAAGATTCTCTGAAACTCACTGTAAATCTCTCTGTTCTGTTGCTCTACAGACCCCACTTCACCATCTGCCCTGCGAATTGCATTTTTGTTGTAGTATTTCACAAGTTTGAAAATATGGTTATTACGATCCATAAAATGGCTTTCACAGAGATTATTAATTAAGTCCAAAATATTGTACCAACGTGCTTTGTGAAATGTGGCTCAAACATCACAGCACTGCTGCCACTATAACCCATCTGCATAATATTAGAATGGAGTGCTTAAAAGGTGTCAGTTTTTGTTCATTGCAGCAGGAAGTTTCTTTTGTTTTCTCTTGTAGCAGTCTGAGAAGTAAAACCTGGAGCCTTAAAGTCAGGTGGGTGAGATAAATTGAAACGGATCTTATTGCTCCCAAACACTCTCCTGGAAATAATGGCATCTTGACATTTTATCAGTCACTCATGCGGTCATTCTCAGCAGTATCAGCCAGAGCTTGAAGGATAGAGCCGTAAAGAAAGGATTGTCAGCCATAAACATTCCTCAAAACCATGAAAGCCACAAATGAAAGCTTAAGTAATGGAGGACGGAATACCCTTGATATTTCAACAATTACCTGCAACAACAGGCTTTGTTCAGAGCCCTGACCATTTTTTTTCAGAAGCCTTTAGTTGTTATGGACAGAATATGATAGAGAAAATAATAATAATAAAAAAATTTAAAATAAATAAATAAATAGACCACCAAAGAAAACCATCACAAAATAAGGATTAAAAAAAATAGAAAGACAGAAAAAGAGAAGAATCAAAAGCTCTGATATGAAAAGACAAACTTGAGATGCTATACTTTTCATAAACATATAGAAGTTTTATTTTTTTAAAATCAATATTTATTGCTAGATATTAGTATTATTAGACTTATATTACTATTATTATTATTATTACTTTTGCTGTTCTTTTCTCTCCAGCATATCATAAGACATTCATGCAGCTGAACTCTTGCCTGTGTAGCTATTTCTGAAGTCAAATTATGGAGGAAAAAAAAATGCACTTGCAAGAACATGACAATCAAAGGATCTTCAGTAATAGACAGAAGCAAGTAAACATGGGAAAGCAAAAGTGATTTCAACTTCATTCCACTTTTGAAAAGCATAATATTTTTATGGAAGAAAAATAAAAGCTAGTTTTAAAGTGCCATTGTGCCACGGTTTTAGCAATTTAGAGGTGATAGAATCTAAGTAAAATGTAGTGCGGGTATCCAAGTCAACCCAAACTCTGGAGGAAGCAAACATGAAAGGTTAAATGCTCTAGAAATTGAATTTGTAGACTTTTTCAACTTAGGAGATTAATAGTTACTCAAAGCAATGGATAAATATTAGCAAAGAACCATTAGCAGAGAAAAACATATCAGTGACTCAGAGCTCCCTAGCTTATCAGATCAATTTTAAAGAGGTTTATCTTGGACTTTTCTAGCACCTTAATGAGGAACAAATTGGTTTTTTACCCCTTTTTGTTTCCTGAGCCTTTTCTGGCTTTTTGATGTTACCTACATACAACCATTAATATAAATGGGTCAGTGGCATTAGAGTGTTAATTCTCTCTCGCCTGCAGGTTCCTGAATACAGTCATTTTATAAAAGTTCCCTTTTATTACTCTGTACATGGTCACCTAAAGTTTAAGAACGAAAGAGTTAGTGCTGCTTAGTCATTCCTACTAAGGAGAAAAAAACATAATGAATGCAAACAAGACCAGAAACAGGAGGCTATCTTTTTTTCCTTTTATATATATATACATGCAGACAACAATATGAACAAGCTAAGTTAGAGCTTTTACACTGCTGTGAGTAAGCCTGTGGCCAGAGAGAAAAGAATCACTCCCTGTGTTTGCCAGGAAATATTGAACCCAAGCAATTGAATAGGAGAGATCTGTTTTACATTTTAAATCTCCAGGAAGGGGGAAAAAAATAACAACCAAAAAAATGGAGAGAGAGCTTGAGTGATATTTGAAATGCAGTCCTTGTTAAAGCAACAAAACACATTCATTGTACTTCACTAATGGTGATGAAAAGAGCAAAGCAAGGGCACACATTTGCTCATGTGGAGAAAACTGAGTCCATTTGAAATGCCCTAGGACATGTCCCTGGCCTCTCACTGCCATCTCAGTACACTGCAGGTACCCATAAACCCTGGACCAAACCTGACACTGTGATGTGGATCTCTTAAACAGACAAAATTGTCTCAGATGATTCAAAGCACCCAGGGGAAAGACACTGGAATGAACCTTCCAAGACATGCAGACACTTGCCTTTGGGCCAGCATCTCATTGACTACTGACTTCTGTGGGCTTCAAATGACATCTGGCATCTAAATGCTTCTGTGGAGCTGACTGTAGGATCCTTTTCCCTGAGGTACCTCTGTCTGGAGTTCATAACATTGTTTTGTATGCTGAGGGCTGGGTTTTGCTCTTGACCAGCTGAATAAATCTTGACGATCCATTACCCACTTTTGCTTTCATTTGGCATTGCATGAATTAGGCTTATTTAAATTGCTGCCTGCAAGGCTGAATTACTCTGTGCTACCGTTAACAGAGGCTCAGTCTTCTCTGAAAACTACAATGCTGAGGCAGCAAATTGTTTTCCTGGCCTTTGGAAGCTGAGACGCAGGTGATCATTTTGGAAGGGTTCTGGAAACTCTTTATGCCCTGAGACACCTGTGAGACGGAAAGCAGCTACTCTGTGGACTTGTAAAGTCTCATGGAAGAATATAGATCCACCTCCATCAGCACTGGTACATGTCTTAAATGAGGTATATCATGTAATCCCCCCTCACAAAAGACCTTACAGACTTAGGACAGCTGATCACATTCTCCTCCCTTGATACAACAGCTACATAAACCTCACAGGTTCCTGCAGAAGCCTGACTTTAGATGAAGCACATCTTACCAAAAACTTTCCTAGTGGGCTTTGACATCAGTGCGGGGTTTTATACATGATTTGGATATAAAAGGTCTAACACGATAATGTAGGAAGCTCTTTATATACCGATTGCAGCTGACAAGCTGATGAAGCTGCCCTTATACTTTTTTTCTTGTAATCAAAATTGTCTGAGTTCTGCAAATGATGATGCTGGTGAGTTTAGAAAACTTCTTTTGGATTCATATATTCACCCCATTTTCATGACAAAATAGTGCTTTTTTTTGTGTGACTACTTGATGCCTTTATAGAGGGAAGAACAGAGTTACCATGAGGTTAAATGCTGCAGTGTAGGTATGAGAAAGTTGAAATACAGAATAATATTTCTACTTCCTCCAATGAAATCTGCATTTTTATCTTCTATGATGACTTTTTCTTGCTAGTCTTTGTCAGCACAAACCACCAACATAATAGTGTTTTGCTCACCTGTGAAGGGGTTTCTGGTAACCACTACTCAAGAGCTCCATTAAGACAGAATCAGTTAAGCTGATTCCGTAACAATGTGAAACTTTTGTAAAATGAGATTGATGCATTTTTGTATAACCAAATGCAACCATTCTAGGCCTGAACTCGTAGGCTGCTGAATAGTCTCAACTTCCATTAACATTACAGATGTGCTAAGCATTTTATGAGATCAATATCAATGAAATCCAAAATTTCAAGGTAGTGGTTTAGCTACAGTTAATAGCAATGAAAGTGCACAAGAATGTGAAGATGTTTCAAAAACAGAAAAACAAAGTGTATGGAATGTTTACTTAATACTAGTTCTCTTCCTAGTTAATACTAGTTCTCTTCCTTCTCTTTAGTCTGGAAGACCTCTTAAGAGAATCTACTAATATTAACCTCATTCTTGACTTTATACGATTTTGACACTCTTCCTCAATAATCACCAATTATATGTTAATAATTATGCAGGCAGCTCTAGTTTTTATTAAGTACAACATAGCACAGGCAGCCCGTTAAAGACTAATGTGAGGGCCAGTATCCTGTGTAGATGAAGCAGATCAGAAACCTACCCTGGAAAGAATTTAGTTAAGATTACTGTATTCATTTAGGAAAACTTTATTATTTAGTCCCACTGTTTAAATCCTTTTTGAGTCTAGTGTTTTCCAAGCTAAGACAAGTTCCAAAGCCATATTTCTTTAGTAGATACAATCCTAATCACCTTTTTCAGGCTAAATTTATTAATTTCTAATTATCCTTATCAAAAAGCTCTTGGTGATACCTGCAATGCCTCTGACACCTGAAGTCATAGTTTTAAATATCTGGAAGATGTTCAAGTTCCTCCATTCCTAATGACTGCAGCAGGCCTGGGCAGACTCCATCAGCCAGATCAGAGTTAGGAAGCCTTCAAAATTAAATTCCATCACTGTAAGTAGAAACATCACTGCTAAGAAGCAGGTTAAACAATAGTTTGTGGGAAGTTATAGACAATTTCCCAAACAAATTAACTTTCCTCTTGAAACTCCAAAGATTTGAACACACAAATCACTCCTCTTTCTCGAGGTATTTATCTTTTTTAGAGGCTATAAATTATACACACCAAGCACTAATCTTATACACCAACACCATAACAATGCAGTTGCACAACAGAACACTCTGAAGGGTATGTTCCACTTTTAAGAAGAAAGAGAAGGAATAATAATGTAATGCCTAGGTCTGCAGTAACATTTTCCAGGATCTCAAACTCATTATAAAAGGACCATTAACCCCATTAAACACATGTGAGACACAAATCCAGATATTATCTTCATTGTTTTCCATGAAGGGGTGCAGGGGACGGGAAGTATCTCAAGTTTGTATACTTCATGGGGAAGATCTGCAAACGTTTTCCATTCTTGCTATTAATGCTTCATCTCCAAGAGTTTTAAGCAAATTCCAGAGCAAGACATTGATTCGTCTGAGCCAAGATAGATTACTTGATATGTAACTTGCTGACAGCAATACGGGATAGATCAGGCTCCTAACACTGATTGACTGACTGTTGTTACTATTGTCATTAAGTTAATTCATAGGGTGGAGATGTTGTCCCACAGAAATCAGAAGTGTGTATCGCCAGCTTCTCCCAGGTCACTGATTCACTGATGCAACTTGGGATCTTCCACTGCCTAGAAAAGAGTACATTTGATTCTTGAGAGAGCTTCTGGGGAATTGGAAGTGGGAAGTCATCCTCAAGCCCCTGAGAAGGGGGACATCCTCAGTGAAAAGGGGTAGCTTGGGAACTCAGGGCTGGCAGGCTGAAACCTCAGAGATTCAATCTGCTTCTCAGATTTCCTTTGGGATAGGTCTCGGTCATTCCCATTTAGCTCACTTCAGGGTCATAGAACAGAGCTAACTATCTGCCTTTAGTCACTGAGTGGCTACTAAGACCTGGGACATATGTCAGGCCAGATTTAGGCTTTCATGATTTGTATCTAGTTTGAAATGCCTTCAACAGAGATTAGCAGTCTGAGTTTCCGTTATATTCAGTGGTGACTTGGTCAGCAGCATATGGAGCATTTATTATCCCATCCTAAAGTGACTAGTGGCATCTCTTTACCTGTAGGTCATCACCAATGGTACCAACTAGTTCAAAGAGTAGCTATTAGGACTCCACTGACTGTACTGTACTGACTGCAACACACATACAAACCCACAGTGCATGTGGAAATGTTTACCTCCAGGGGTCTGAACATAGTGCTGAATCCCACTCTGGGTTTCACTCCCCCTTGTCAGGCACCTATTTTTTTCAGATGCTACAATGACAATAGTAGCTGTCTGAGTCTTGTCCTGTGTGCTTGCAGTCTGTGTGATTTTTAATCTCCTGCTTTTGCTTTGTTAACATCATTATTTACAAAATTCCCTGGGCAAATGGGCCCAGGGAAGCTCAATTGCTTTTCAAAGAAATAGAATTCAAGCTTCCTGCATCTTCTGCCCCCAAGTCACTAAGCAAAACTCCTTCTCCTGTAGAAGACAGGTTTCCCATTAGAGTTAGCTTATTTTCTTGAGAAAATCTCCTCTGAAATCTCTCTCTGGTTGCCTCCAGAGGGTGGTCTCCTCCATTTGTAAATGACTTAACTCTGGCACTTCTACCATTTAAGGAAGATCATGCTGTATTGTGGCATGCTTACCTTTCAACTCTGATGCTTTCACTCTCTTTAATATTATCTGTAGATGGTTATGAATCTTTAGGAGATTACAGATATGCTATATATTCCTATAGATACATAAACCAGGAATCCATTTCCAAGCTACCTAAACTTTAAGATAGAGGTTCAGACAGTACTCAGGAGGAAACTTCCAATTTTCATTGCCACATAACCGTTATCAGTCTTTGTTCACCCTCTTTACAAAGTAAGTTTCCTGATAAATTCCAAAATTGCAGCATATGCACAATGTCTTCACTTGTTTCATCTGTTTGGAATCTCAAGAGATACATCCTCTGTGGTGCAGTTATTAAGGGAGTTTGAAAGGTGCTGAGGAATCTGAGACACTGGTTCCCCAAACTCCAGAATGGATGTTGTGGCAAGAGCTGTATGTGCCATGAGTCAGAGAATCCCTGAAGCACTGAAGAGGCAAGCAAGACAAAAGATGAGAAAGGAAATGTCCACAGAGGCACTTGGCCAAAGTTATAGGATAGGTCAAGGGGAGAATGAAACATGGATCACAAATCTTTCAGCTTGTACTAAGTGTTCTTGCCACAGGGTGAAATATGAAAAGGACTTGTTCATCTCACCTTTCTATTTCAGTACCTATCACTAGATGAGGTTCTTCTACCCTTTTTCCAGGCAAATACAGTTTTAAAATTACCAAGGTGCCTTCTGAACTTTCAGAAGTGAGAATGAGATGCAAAACAAAATGAATCAGGAGAAGGAAAATACATTTGCTTTACCCTTAATGCAGAGATGTTCACAGGAAACATATGTGTCACCTGCTGATTTTCCCCCGGGAAGGATACATCATGGTTTTTCACTGTGCTCTTAAACAAAAATGAAACTGCAGCCTACATGCTCTGCTCTTCTCCCTCCCACCCCTCAAATGAGTGTAAAACTCTAAAGCTTGTTGTCTCGGCTCTTTTAAAATATGCTTGCCTGGGATAAGAATTCAAGCTTGAGATGTGCTTTGCTTGATCTGGAACTCACTTTGCCAAGAGGATGCAAACAAGAACATATAAGAGCTGACAGTTCTCCAATGTCATATCCACAAATCCTCCTCCAGGGACAGATAAATAATGAAACAACTCAATGGGAAATAACACTAAAGCATCTCAGCCCACAGAACCACAGGATATGCACCAGACACACATGGGTGAGTGCAGAAACGCTGAGAACATTTAGTAACACAGGACTTTGGGAATCCTCATGCTTGTCTAGGCTAACTGAAGTGTAAATCTGGAGTAAATGGAGCAATAGTGATGCAAACTGTCGCAACAGATTGAGAATCAGACTCAGAGCTCCTACTATCTACCTACACGGCAGGAAAATCATCATCATCTCTCTATCAAGGCATATTTCTTGATATTTTTCTTTCAAATGCCTACTCTGCCAGTTTTAGTAGTGCTGAAATGCAAAATATTCATCATACATTTTCCACAGCTGACCCCCATTCTGCAAATTTCGTTATGCAAGACCTGACCTAAATTATTTCTTTTTTTTTTTTTTTTTTTTTTTTTTTTTTTTCCCCTTGCTTTGTTGATATTTGTCTATAGTCTTTATGTCCAAAGCTCTCAGTGAACTGAGTTTGATTGGGCAAATTTTTACTCTTAAGACTGAGCTTCTGAATTAGAATGGTAGAGTATTGCTCTCAGCTAAGTTCATTAAGCAAAACAGAATAACAGCATGCAGCATTTTAGAATTGCAGCCTACAGTTTCCCTTCCTACCCAGAACTTCTCAGGCAGATACATCCTGCAAACACAGGATTTTTCCATTTCCTTTCCTATTTATTACTAACATGCTATTAACCATTTCAACCGCAGCTGAGCCTTGAGCTGATATTGTCAGAGAACTACTTGAAGACTGCCTTCCTGATTGCAAAATATTTCCTTAAAGACCTCTAACTGTAGGGGGACCACATATGGCCCAGATATTATCTTGGGACTTCTCAGGTGCCTCTAACTTTGGCAAATTAATGCCTGTTATTGACAGCATTAACTTCAGTTTTCTCTAAGGAAAAGACAACTAGAGGACCTACAGTCTTCTACCCCAGTCATTAGGCTGCATATCATCCTTCTCTCCCCTCTCTGGAGTAGTCTTGTTGACTCCACTATTCTCAGCCAGTGAGATGGCTCTGATATGAGACAATGTCATTAGTGGCCCAATTTTCTAGCCATTGGCTTTAGATATAATACATTTCTTTTGGTTATCCAGAACCTTTTTATTTTTTTTTTTTTTTTTTTTCCAGAATGGCTATGGAGCAAACTGTAGGTTTTTCTCCAATATGATACCTGTTGTTCTTAGGGAGGTTTTCTGATTTTTATGCAAGATTGTGGTGTCCCTGCTGGATCCAACTTTAACAACAAGAGTCAAGAGAGGGTCTTAAACCTCTTAAAACCAGCTTAAAAGTGAAATACTTTTCATATAGCAGCTCCCCAGTTTTCACATGGCTCTTGCTCATTGTGCTTTGATCCTACTGATGCTGAATGCTCTCTTGCTATACCTCAGTGTGATATAATGGAAGGAACACCATGTGGTAGTCTGCAGAAAAGTCGATTAAACTAGCAGACATAAAACTGCAAACAGCTTTTACGCGTCACTAATGGACTGGGACTGCTTGGCTTTTATGATAGCTCAGAAAACCTTACACACCTGAGGTGCTGTAAAAATGAGTAACAGTTAAAAACAGGAAGAAATGTAAAGGACAAGGTGCAAAGCGAGATGGCTTTTGGCATTAGCTGTTCAACAATGTCAGACCATGGTCTGTTTACAGGTACAAACAAAATGAGCTCAACTTCTCATGGGAGAACTGTCTTTGTCCCAAATGTGCCCTGAAAACTTGGTGATCAAAAATTTTGCTGTTAACAGAGTACCTTTCCATCTGTTAAAAAGAGGGAAATGGATGTGGTCAACAGGGACATTTAAATTGTAGATTCAATGTTTGGCTAACTAAGGATGTGATTTGGCATTTTCCCTTGAGCTAGCAGAAATACTGTTCATTAAATATTTCACCAGATTGTGTTTGGCTCTGGTTCGTGCTGTCTGCATTTTGCTTTCAGACCCTCAAGGCTTTTTGTCACATTGAAGTTCTGCATGGTGCTGTTTTCCCTTTTAGGGACCAGAATTCAGAAGGACAAAAGGTCTGCAAAATCCTTTACTCCTATACTCAACTGGCAGACGTGTAGACTAATTCTCCAAGACGAGCTGAACAAAGCAGTATCAGAAAAATGACAAATTTCTATAAATAATTCTGAATACTGCAAAAGGTATGCCTGAAAAATCACTTGATCATTAAACAATAGAAGATGCCTTCTGTAAAATAAATAAACCATGAAAGGAGAATACCAATCTGCAATTTAAGATTCACATGGTCTGAACAGTTCAGGAAGATGTTGCCAAAATGCAAAGATACTGTATGCCATACACCTTTGAAAGATTTGGTCCCTAAAGCAGAGCTGAAGTCAGGTCTGATACCTGACTCATACCAACAGGGAAGACAGAGAAATCTCCAATGCTGGCTCAACTAGGCAGCAGACAGGAGAGTTTTTTATGAGAAAATCTTTTGACAATCATAAATTTTCATGCTCTTTACCTGGATACCATGGTGAATGGCAGTAGATTAGATCCATTTATCATTTCTCCCCAAGTCATTTTATTAAAGGAACATGACACTTAGCAAACTAGTCATAAAAAAAAAAAAAAAAAATAAAAAAAAAAAAATAAAAACTCTGTGATTTCTTATTAATATTCCTGCACTTAGTTTCAGGGAAAAAAAGTTAACTTGCAGATCTTACAGCTCAATCAAGTGGAAAACACACATCCTAAAGAAAACCCAACCCTAATTGCATAGCTTTGACCTAAAATGAATCAGGTTTGATCTCAACTGGCCAGGAACCAAAATTTATATTCTATTATTTTTTATCTTGCTGTGGTAATTAATGTAAGAAACATTTCATGCCAAGTTAGCTCTTCCTGTAGTGTCCTCAGATTAAAGGAAAATGGAAATAGCATCTCTGTCAGAGTGGTTGTGCAGTGTTCTCATCCCCTGAAGGAAACCCAAGCTCTGCTGACTAAGAAGACTTCAGCTTTTGATCATGAGTTATTGGATATCGACCCATCATTCAGTCAGTGTTGCAGACTGACTGTCCTGAACGGAAAGGTTTGGAATCTCATCACATTCAGGGGGAACAGCTCTCCCAGCAAAACTTCCTTCCCATATAAATCAAGCCAACAAATGGCAACTCAACATTGGTCAGACATTCATCAAATGCTACATGCTCCATGGAGCCAGGGCATAAAAACACAATATCCTGTCACCATTACCTCACACAAGACAGTAGACAATTCTGATGCTGTAAGAGATGCCAGGTAGCAGGTATCATGCTTCCCATACAGGTAAATGTAAAACTATCTCGCAGTAAGAGAGACTGTCACTCAGAAACTGGTGGGAAAAAAAAAAAAAAAAGACTACCTGATCTAATTAAAATGTACATTGATTACTTTCAGCTTGTGGAAATGCTGACATGCAGGGATTGATCTTGCTTGGGGATGTTGCATAAAACAGCAAGCCCCCAAACTAAAGCTATTGGTCTTTCCAAACCCACAAGGAGTAGCTGCTATACCCAGGCAAAAAAATTCTACGAAGTTAAATATCTCAGCCTATCACTTCCAAACACTTCTGATTTGGGAAAGGCTAATCACTATTTTTTGTTATTTTTCAGTACAGAATGCTACAACTTGTACACTTTGTGTTTACCTTATCATAGCAGTTCACTGATGCTCCCGCAGTAATCAGCCATCTGCAAGATTTGGAGCTATATAAGGACCAACTCAATAAAAACACAGAAGATAAGGTAACAGCAGAGGCAGTCAGTGATGGTCCAAGCCCAGCTTACTTGAACAGTACAAGATTGCATCAACAGGTAACATGAGGGGAAGGTTTTGAGATGTAGCTACAACAAACAGTTAAAGAAAAGTAAAGCAAGACTTCTTTAAAAAAAATACTCTTAATAAAACTGCCTCCTTTTTAACACCTAAGGATGGTTTATGGCTTTGGAGAAGACTATTTTGCCTGATAATGATTTGTCTTTCCTCAAATTTTTCTTGTAACTGCACATGTCCTTCTTCCAACATTTTTTAATGTCCTTTCTATCTTTTATCCTCCCACTGCCCCATTTTCTCATAGTGGAAAGGAGAACTAAAATTAGGAAAAAGAAATTGCAGCTGAACACTTTTGATAGCACTTCTACCACAAAAATCTCAAATAAAAAACAACAACAAACAAAACAAACTAATCTGAATTGGAAAGTAAGAAACTTAAATGAAAATATTTTCCTTCTTTAGTAGATTTAGTGGAAAACTCCCATATCCAGTAAGAAGTTGATTTATTTTCTTGTCTTAAAAGAAAGATGGGTGGCTTTGATTCGTTGTTGGCTGTTTCTTACATCTTTTCAGGTACACCCATGTGCAGAATTGATTATGTGTTGGGATAAAAGCCAAATAAGGACCTAAGTATAGATAAGTCTATAGTGCACATACTGCTGAGGTGAAAATATAATAGGTGAGAGCTCCCATTAGGTGGTTGAGGTTACAGTTTGTGTCTTGTAGTGCAACATATGTGGATGCTTCAGTGCCAAAGGCAGTATAAAATGATACTTAAATTTAGGCGCCTGAATGGTCCCATTGGATAGTACTCAGGCTGTTAGGAAAAATGACATAGATTATCCTTGTATCAGTTCATTCACCTTCAAAAAAGGAAAACCAGTATCTCTTGTGCATCACTTGGAAAATTCTATTTAATTAATTGAAAAAAGTATAGACATAAGGTATTAAGGACATTGATCTGTCTGTCTAAAGTATTGATACATTTTAGATCAATAAATGAAGTGATGCTATCCAGGAAAATATTCCAAGTGATGGGTCACAAAGAATGTAAAACTTGGCCTTCCCCAGAAAGAAACTTTATTGTATGTCCTTTGGCAAAATAGATTATTGATATAGTAGGTGATAGTTTATAGCTTACTGTTCAGGTAAAACAGTAGATTTCAAAAGTTTGCTGATAGTGATTTTTGCTCTTTTAATGGTCAAGTTCAAAATTACTACGAAAGACCTAGCTGTCTGACAGCTAGAATGTACAAACCTTTCAAAACAGTAAGTCACCTTGGAAAAAACTCCACACAGAATTTCACACACGCATATTCTTCTTCTTAACACAAGACATAAGAGATCATCTATACCATGACAAGAAATGAGGAAAAAAAGCCCCTGGATTATTGACAATTTGCAGATGGAATGAGGTGCCTTATGATTAATGCCCTGTGAGGAGGATGCTGTAAACAGAACATTATTTTGTATTGCAAATAAATGGGTCTGCTAAGTACTGTGTAAATCCCCCCAGGTACCAATGGCCCGTAGCTCTAACAAAAATGCATTTGCAGAGGCACTTAGCATCAAGAAATCCCATCTCTTGGTGCCAAAGGGTTAAGAGTCTCTCCAAATCAGAGGATAAAGTCATTAAAATGAGGCCATTATTGCAGGAGGAAGAAGCCCCAAGACTCCTTCCCCATTACTTTGCCTGGTTACCAGGAGGAACCAAAGAGCCTAATACAGGTTTGAGTGGACATAAAACAATACTAAACTCCATAAGGACTGAGGATTCCAAAGTAAATTGAATACTGGAAGGCAGCAGAGGCAAAAGTTAACTTAATATGAAAGCCTTGACCCTCAGGTAAGGAATTTAGATGCTGTTTTGGCAGACAGAACTGATGGCAGGCATACTGAAAGGGTATTGGCTTCAGAAAGAAGACAAATACAATCTTAATTATAGAATCACAGAATCATCGAATTTCAGATTGGAAGGGATATCAAAGATTATCTGGTCCAACACTTCTAATAGCATAGTTTATATGAGATGTGAAAAAAACAAAACAAAACCCACAAACAAAATCACAATGGCACCTAAGCTTCATGAATCACAAAAAAACAGAGTGACCTCTTCTGATAAGATTTGTTACTGTGCTAACTCAACCAGAAAAGAAAACATGGACATTGATGCCTCAGATTCCTGAGGAGAAGATCCCCAGCACAAGCCCAGAGGACCATTGTCACAATATACAATGAATTTCAGAAGCATCCCAACTGAGGAGAAGCTTGGACTTGGATTAGGCCTATTAGATGACTTGGAGCTTAATGTCAAAGATTTACTGAATCCAGATTTTAGAATTATGTTCCATGAAGTTAAACAATGTTTAGCATTGATGTGTTACATACTTGATGGACTATACATCAGAGATGCTGGAATCTCTGAGGAATTAGCATTGTCATCTCAGTATCTCACACATGGTAAAACAAGAACAAGAATTCTTCATAAAAAGAGCCACCAAGGACAAAAGCATGAATTCACCACCTGAGAAGCTGTCTCTATTAAAAAACATGTTTTAGACATTTTCCAAGGAATCATACATGGTGCAAGTGACAAGGCAAGAGCAAATAGAGCAAGTTAATATGGGAGACAATGTATACATGGCTTCAATCAACTAAAAAGGACACACTGACACAGGAACATTATTACAACTATACAATGTAGGTCCTGCAATTGACTGGCTTAATACTAAACCATGGGTAGGGACACTTATGTGCCAGATATTGTTAGAATTGGGGTTACCTGTCAAAGAGTACATAGAACAAATCAGATTGGTTGCCTATCAATGACAAGTGAGAACATGTTTCACTATCAAAAAATACCTGGATCATTTTATGTATTGTACTGCTATGATTAAGGCAATAATTGATGAAATTCAAAGATATCTAAATGATGAAATTCCAAGGTATCTAGAGGCAGGTATCTTAAATGAGAACTTTGCCTACTCTTTGAATATACAGGAACCATACATCACCCCTCAGCCTCAAAAATTGCCTGAAGACAATTCCTGAACTTATCCACATCTGCATATTAGTGGACAAAAGGACATACAACTACAGTGGGTTCTTTTAGAGCACCAGAAATCAGTCTTGCAATGCTACAAATCGCACTCGGGAGCAAAATAAGCAGGACCCATGAACCTCCAGTACACTGCCATTGTTATCTAAAGTTGGCATAACTGGGTATGAAATTAATTAGAGTTTGAACATCAGTTTAAGAAAAACATTATTAACTCAGCACTAGTTAATGACTAACTCAGCACCTGGGGAAAGGGTGAGGGAGGGTCTCATGTTGTGTCCTCACACCATTAAAGAGATGTGGCTGTATGGGAAAAAAATAAAAAATAAAAAAAAAATAGGGTTCATGTTAGGGTTAGGGCTAGAAGTTAGGGTTAGTCCATGGAGGAATTCCTAACTGATTACTTTGAAAAACAGGATGAGGCAACCACCATCACCATTTACGAAACAGATCAAACTTAAGAATCCACACTTAGGAACAGAAGTGCAATTTGCATTAAATCACCACAGATTACTTCACCATAAAAGAATTAAAGAACAAAAAACTCATAATTTTTTATAATCAAAGAATTTCAAACTCCTTAGAAAGACAGAGTTTCCTGGGTCTAAGCACCCACTTGGTATTCTAGCTGGTGTCAGTGAAACTACTTAAGGTGATTCGGGCAACATGGAAGCTCAACAATCTACTCCCGCTCACCCAACCAAGTGTTAGAAACTCTATTGATAACATTGATGTTCATAAGCATTTAGAAGTTCATATATCTTACCAAAGGCTAGTTCGACAAGTTTCCTTTAATGCTAAGAGTGACATTGGTCCAGTTATGTGTGGTAATGCAATAGTTTATTTTATTCAATCACTTCTTCTTGTAATCATAGGAGAATCCTATACCATGACATACAATCATTGTCTCGCCAAAGCAGATGTAGCAAAATCTCAATGTTCTTTATTGATTTCTGTCATTGTGTCTTACATGGTCTATCCCTATGTTGCCAAATTTTCTTGAACTTATAAGAATTATTGATTCCTTTAATGTACATCGTGATGAGTATTTTGATATTATTAAATCCATGTATGCTTTTTGTCAGTCACTGGTAATGTATTTTTACAACAGAACTGTTTAAAGTGAGTTTCATGAAGTGTTTCTTTTATTTGTTAAGAACCCTGATCTTCACCAACTGATTGCTCACTTTGTCAGTCTTGACCCTGCAGCTGTACTTGAACTATTCTCAGTGCAAAAATCTTGGTACTTTCCAGAAGCTGACACAAATCTTGGTGGCAGCTAGCCATTTGCCAAAATGAGACTTGACAAAGACACACCACCAGCTTTAGAAATATATGGACAATGGCTGAGAAACATCTTTAGGGTCTAAATCATAAAACTGTACCTATCTAAACATAGTGTGTGGCCTTCATGCACTTTACTTATGGGTTGTCCATCTTAACATAAGTAACACAAAAGCATTCAAAAAATGGATATGTGTCAATGATTATTATCCAGATGATTTTCAGTATGTTCAATGTAAAAAGACATTTGATCTGGACTTAGGTCTAGATTTCAATGACATAGTGACTGATAAGGCTGTAATGGAATCAGGAAATAAGTGGATTTATGAATATAATACAAAATAATATTACTCAAAAGAGCTCTGCCACATAGGGAATACCAAAGGAACAAGCAGTCTTGTTGATGCTCTTATCGAAGGAAAAATAGATGTCATACCTAAAATGATGATGACTTAAAAACAAGGGGATGTACCAGGGGACCAACTAATAATTGTTTTAGTTCCTGAAGAAAATGAACTTAAAAGAAAAAAGGGAGGGACTTTTCCAAATTATCATTACACCCCCGAATATACCAAGTTATCTGTGAATCCACACTCAAAAGGGATGTCATGCCCTTAATAAGAACACATTCAAGGACAATGAATTAAATGGCATGGTGACATTACTTCCACATGTTATCAAATAAGACTCAAACAGGAAAAGCTTTTGTAATTGACCTAAATTACAGTCTCTAGCGTAATGCATTCATGCCAGAACTGCAACAGCCTCTTTGCATGGAACTAGGTTGCATGTATGGAAGCCAAGATTTCTTTCAGACTGAGTCTTTATTAACATGCTGACATTTATCATAAAAGATTTCACCACAACAACGGGGTCAAGATGGTCTGCCACTGGAATACAAGGTTAGATGCATTTATGGTACACTAACAATGGATGAAGGGATGTGCCAAGTTATGGACAATTTTGACACCATGTTGGCAGACTCCAGCATTATGGGAGATTAATGTAACATTTTATATACTTGGTCAAGGAATGTGGTTAAGGAGAAATTTTGGTAAATTGATGCCTCCATAGGCCAGCACTTCTTAGTACTTCTCGCTTGACCTGTTCCGGCTCATCAAAAATGAAGAGTTTACACTGATGTATGATCTCACCTACCCTGGGGCCAAATGTTTTATCAGGAACCCTGTTAGCAAACTTAAAAATGAGGCACTGGCTGTTTCATCTATTGAGCCTTACATCAGATCAGCTCAGCTCTGACTTATGGCAGAGAAATTGCTAAGACAGTAGCAATGTTGATTTGGTGATAACAGAAGGGAACATACCGAAAGATCTAGAAAGATTTTCTATTTCTGATGCAACAAGATTACCTTGAGAAATATTTATTAAATCCTTTTGGAACTGGCTCACCAAGGAGCCTTTAATGAGATACAAGCAAATTCATTTACTTGGAATAATTCAAAGACATGAAATTAGTGCCATGATGACACTCATAAGAACTATTTTTACAGTAACCTCAATGACAGCTTGAATGTCATTGATGATTGACCAAATCACTTCATGCATAGGCCCACACAGTGACAAGAGGTTTGCTCGTCAAAAAATAATTCTCTACACAATTATTAATAGCCATTATATAGCTATAATATAGCCATAATAATTAATCCCCTTTTCCTGCCACACATTGGAGATTAGTGAAACCTAAGGGGGTGGTGATTTTTATTACAACAAATAGGTGCAAATCCAGAGGAAAAATTAAGTCAACTTGGTAATTTACAAATTCCCTTTCAAACCTGAACGGTGGAGAAAGGCAATTTATTTTAAAATCCAAACCACAGTATTTTTTGTCTGTTAATATCACTTCCAAAGACTAAGGGACACGGGAAAATAGTGCATAATGAGCCCAAGCTTCATGTCACTGGAATGAAGCCAGGACAAAGTAACTTTTGAGAGAAGCAGTGTTAGAAAATCTAATACATGAAAGAGATATTTTTGCTTCTTCCCATCAGCCACAGTGACACCTGGCTTTTTATCTACAGCTTTCCAGGTGAAGATGCAAACTAAGTTAAAATCTGCTTATAATCTGTCTTTGCTGAGTTGAGGACTATAGAGCACAATGTTCCTCAGAAAAAGAAAGATATCTCTCTGCTTCAGGTTCTTCCTGCTTTATTCTCTTATAAATAAAAGAGGATTGGGTATAATCAGTTTGCCATCAGCATATCTGTGATATTCCACAAATGAAAGACTTCGAGCTTTGTGGAAAATACCCATAGGTTAGGTTGGCATCTGCTCCACTCTTACGGACCTTTAACATGTGTTTTGAAATGCTCAGGCATAGTGGGACCTAGCAGTATCAAATCTTGCTTTTGAGATGGAAAAAACTGCAATTCATGCTATGTTAAAGTGATGAGATTGTACAGATCAAATCACATCCTTTGCACCACAGGGAGCCAGATACTCTCTGATCCTGCATTCTGGGCTCAAGTGCTCCTACCTCCCTTCTGACATACACCAAGCCACACTTCCAGTGCTCATTTTAGGGGTGGAAACTACCTGACTTTCCCAATGCATTGTGGTTTGGAATTACATCAACACAAGCATGCTAGTGTCAGCAAAGAATATAGCTGGGGCCAAAATAGATAGTTTGAGAATGAAATGCCAACTGCTGAAATCAAAACCTTTCTTGATGTTCCAAAACGTGATGTCTTGACTTTTATTCCCTCATTGTAGAGCCATATACAGCTTCCTGTTGAGTGAGAAAATCAAAGCAGATCCCTCTGTTCAAGGAGCTGCATGAGTTCTAGCCACATGTGGTTACCATGAAAGCATCCTCTACAATGAGAAAAGAACTAATGGTGGGGAGCAGAGAAATGTTGGAGGAAAAGAAACTGCAACTCGGGGACTGGATGAAGGAGTTTTTTACTCTTCCTTTGTAGACTATAGATGAGCTGAAGTGAGGTGGCAGGTAAGATGAGAGAATTGGTTTGGAAATTTGCTTTGTTGCTTCACATGGAGGTGACCCAGGTGGAGAAACACGCCCATCCCTGTAAACTTAGGGCTGAAGCTGTGGAGAGTTTTTCAGAGATAATTGCCTGGAGGAGAGAATATCTATTAAAATTCTGAAATTGAAAACATCACAAATGCTCATAAACAGACAACGCTCAAACGTCTGTCAGCAGATACGTTGCATTATCTGCTACCTCAGAAAGGGAAAGGATGATCAGTCAATAAATGCAGAAGAAAATACCATGCCCAACTATAGAAAAATTATACTGGAAATTTCCAAAACAAGAGAGGGGACTATCTGGTGGTATATTTTTATAATTTTCCTCAATATGACTTATAGTTGACTTATAGCTCACTATGATATATGTGTAACATTGCCAGCCCAGTGTCATCTAGTGTTATATAGATAAAGTTAATTACATAATTGCTACCATGAACCACATTGTAATGCATTAATATACAGACAGTATTTGTAGGATTTGGGTCTAAACTGCTACCTCATGCAAACTTTCCCTAAATCCCAAATTATTCTTTTTGAAATACTGCTCTTCTTTGACAGCACCTAATTAGAGAATTGCTTGGGGGAGAGATCTATATGACTATCTATATGAATATATAAATATTCATATAAATAAACATATAAATATCCACAGATGAATATATAAATATCCTTACACAGAGAGATTTGAATAAGTATCTTGGTTGCAGCAATGTCAACAAAATCGTAACAAGGATGCAGAACAAAATGTCAGTTGCTTTGTTTTCTAAGACTTTTTGGCAAAAATTAATCCTCTCTGATTTTATATATTTCATATATATATTGTATATATTTCATATATATATTGTATATATTTCATATATATTAATAGCTGTATGTTACAACTTGGTCACTCCTTAATTTTCTGTAGCTGAGAAAGAAAGATTCTCCTTGAGAAGGTGACTGATCTTTTCTGGGCTGAATCACCTTCTGGAGGTGATTTTGAATTTGAATTTGGTCCCTGGTTACAAATTCCTTGATCAGCCAAATAAAACAATGCACTTCCTTATCTGGTGCAGATCAGCAGAAAGGCATTTGAAGACAGAGACTTCATCCTGATCTGTACACTAGTCGACCTCATCTTGGGACACACATCTGAGATCAGTCACTTAGTTTTGCTTAAACATAACCTATATTTGTCTACATTTACTTTTCATTCTTGAATTGAAAACATCAAAAGCAAGAGAACTCCCCTTACTTCAGTATCCTGTTCTGAGAGTTAATGTCTTTCTCCACTATAAATGAGAACCACTTTCACCACTAGGTATTGACTACTCTAGCTACTGACTCTTGTGAAGAATTCATCTTTAAGATCCAAGATCCTTTTGCAACCCAGCATACTTCCCTTATGAGGCAACTTGAATGTGGTGAAAACAGAAATGTATTAAAAAGCAAGGAACCAACCAAACCTCACATTCTAGAATTTCAGTATAATGTCCCAGTAATCAGCTCATCCGGTCTGTTTACAACACTCTGGAGAACTGGGATGGGTAATGGTTATTAATTCAGCAAGCAGAAATGGTTTTGGAGGTATAACTGTGAGAAAGGACAATGTTACCTCTGCCTCTCCCAGCCATGCACAGACTGATATGGGAGAGTTGGGGCACAGTAGAAGAGATCTGGTTATACAGAACACAAATTGCTCACAATCTCAGCAATGTATGGCTCTGACCTCTCATGAGGCAGACTGTTTCCAACAAATTTGCTTCAACCTATTGCAACCATAATAGCAAATGTCTGTCTTGACTGTCCTCTGACTTTCATGGACCATATGATGATCTCTGCAACATTACAAGCACCAGGTGCCCATGAATGCAGCATCCCTCCTTCTCCAGCTTCTGCTCCGGGTACCCTGAGGTTATTGTGGCCACGACCCATGAAAAGGCATGCAACTTTTCATGAAAGGGGCAAATTTCATATATGAGAAAGAATCCTCTCCCCTCCCTTGAATTTCTCCTTGTTGAAAACTGGAGCTCCGCTCTCTGCTGCAGCCCCACATAAAGAGAAAATTGTTTCTCATAAATTACTTTGGAAATGCACATTGCATGTTAATTGTAAAATAAACAGTTTAAATTCATTTCATTGAGCACAACATCAGAAAGAAAATGAGCCAACTGCAGTAGATTATTTTTGTTGGTTAGGTTTCAATCATCTTTACTGATGCCCTTCATTCTTCTCCTGATTACCATCACTAAAAACCCCCATAGCAAATTTCATCTTAGTATCTAAAAATAGAGATATTTATAACTTGTCTGTTTTTGTCTCACATCTCTCCTCCCCCATTCCTCCTGGCATTTCTGATCAGACTCATTTCAGACCCTGTAAAAATATGTAAAGCACCCATGCAAGGAATATGCATGGGGGGGAGTTCAGGGACTTGATCATCTTCTTTCCTATCTGAAAGATAGCCAGCCAAAGGAGTAGCCTCAGTTCATTCCCAGTTTCTCTTCCAGGGGTTATTGTCCCATTGAACATACTCTCTCATGGGATTGCTTATGTGAACACTGCCTGTCAGCACTCACATCCAGCCAGGTTAGCAAAGAGCTCCTAATTAGACTGGTTAATCTAACCTAGCACGTTTTCACCAAGATAGAGTGAAACAGACAGAAACAGTTCATACAGCAGATCAGCAAAAGCAGAACTGAATAGATGGGGTTAGACAAGGAATAGAAATTATTTCAGCTAGCTGTGCTGTTACCACAGAGATGTGTGACAGAGGCCTTAGTGCAAGTCCTCACTGGGAATAAAAGTGCTATAGCTCTATAGACTTCACTCTAACGAGGAGATGGCCGATAAGGGAGATGTAAAAATAGCAAGTTTCACAAGTCCCAGAGACAGGTGAATGTCACCTTTCTGAGTATGCCTTTGATCTTTGGTTGACATACCAAAATTAAGTAATTCATATTGAAGCCAGCAGTCTACATGTTGAGTCTACATGATCACTTTGTAGGTTCTAAGTCATACCTCAAGGGACAAGGTAATTTGAAACTTAGCTCAGGCTTGTTCAAAATTCACCTCAGGTTCATAAAACTGCAAACCCCAGTGAACTCTGTGAACTTGGCTCAATTTAGGGTTTGAAAAGTCCAGGTCTAAACACATTTTTTTTTTTTCCAAAGGAGCCTGGGAAACAACTGAAAGCCTTGGGAAAAGTTCCTCTGCATAGGAAAATAGCTAATGCATCAAGTTACAGTTTCTTAATGGCATTCAATTAACACATTACCGTTGTTAGTTGATTAAAAATTAACTGTGAATACACATTTTACATTTAGTACTTACAAATGTTCCTTGATTTATTAAAATTGTCAGGAGTTAAGGAGTCTTGGGATAAGCAGGGAATATTTTCTTTGCCTATTTTGGCAACTCTGTAATGAAGCAAGCAGTTTTTAATAGAGAATTCAGTCTTGCTGAAAACCTTTCTGTAAAACACATTATAAATCATTCTTCACATATTAAATACTCACTTTGCTCAATTCATATTGTTTTTGCAAGCATGTATTGGCTACCAGCAGTTACACCAGAATAAACCCCCTTTTTTACAAGTGCAGCTGAATTTCCACTCATATTGGTGTTTGCTAATGGGGAATCCTCCAAACAACACTCCCTTCTTTGGAATAACCCAAAGCCTCCTCCCTTGGTCAACACTGGCAATATGAAGGTTTTCCACACTGAATTTTTGGGTTTCAATATGCCAACAAATGCCACCACAGGCCTTTCACCCCACAGCATCCTGGTGCCACTTCTACATCAACAGGGCAAGAGATGAAAACCCCAGCATGGGCTTACACGAGAGCAGGACGAAACCTGTCCTCAGAAGAGGAATCCTACCCAAGCTCTGACAGTATTTACAGGACCACCTCTGGCAGACCTGCTGATGCAGACAGCCAATATGCCCCATCAGTTGTCACTTGTTTCTCCTCCTATGTGTGGTATTCCTGAATTTCAACATGTCAGTACCAATGCTGTACACAGGGCTGCACGTGAAGGTACTGCAGTCACATGTTCAAACAGACATTTAAGCCTCTGAAGAAATATTTGTACTCTCAGATGTGGCTAATGTGTTTATTGAACCAGGTCCAGGCAATGACGGGCATAAGGACACTGCGGAAATAGAAACAGTCCAGCCAAGAAGCAGCAATAGCTGTGCAAAGTGCTCAACATTTCAGCTAAAGATGGGGGAAGAGGGTGTTCCTCCCACCTAAGCGCTGACATTTCAGATCTGCCTGCTTCAGTCCACAATTGTGCTTCTCTGGCTGTGTGACATATGGATTTAGATCACGAAAACAAGACCCCTACCTTGTGAGCATTTGGTCATCCTGCTCTTGAGATGCTGACAAAAATCTTTTAAACACACAAGTTGGTTTCCAGAATTACAATTTTCTGCCTTCACCCTCCTCACCCCCCAACTGCTCTGCTCTCAATATAACACAAATATAAACAAGAAAAAACAGAACGAAATAAAGAAAGAAGAAGGCAAAAAGCTCAGGAAGATTTTATAGCACGTTCCTCTCTGACTTGCTCCCAGAGAATGTATCAGTGTTTTTCTCTAGTTCTACACCTAATGAAACTCTTGTCATGAAGCAGGGATTAATCTGTTTATTTATTATTTGCATTAGGATGATACCATCTGCACTTCCCTCCCCTCCTCTCTCTTTTTCCCTGCATGATTTGGGATCTATTTTGTTGAGCAAGATGGGTTCCATGTTACGAAAAGGTTGCTATCCCTGTTTCAATGAAGGGAAGTGAGGTGGGGAGAATGTAATGATTTAGATGGGGCTCACTCAAGCACAGTCAAAAGCACCCTATCCGTTTCTGTGGTCTCCAAATCAGCCTCTAAGCATAAGCTGGCTCTGCAAAAGACATCACTGTGAGACAGAGATTTAAATTGGCTACAAAACAGTGTCTGCACTGCAGGGATGCCAGTTCTGGCTGCAGGAGCAGAACAGCAATCCCAGCTTGGCGATGGTAAACTGAGGTACATACTGCAGACTCCTTGCTCAGAACTGGCTCTGTGTACAGTGATCCAGGATGTATCAATCACATATGACCATAAATGCCCTGGATTATCTTCCTCAGTTCAGAGAGTAGTAAAATGAGAAAATAATGCTTACATTCTCAAGCTGTATTTAGCACTGTCTGGTCTTAAAGTACATCTCCATGCTGACAAAACAGAGTTCAGGATGAATACCAAAGTAAAGTACATTTGCTTTTGTCTCTTATCAAGTCTTCTGCCATGTTTAGTGTGTCTTCAGTAATTTCTAAAAATCCAGTTTGTCCAGTAATTATGTGACTAAACCTTAAAAAAAAAGGAAATAAAACCACAAAACAAAACAAAACAAAAGTATTGCTTTATGATATGAACAATATAATGCCTCGGTGTTCTGGCAGAAATGTTTTTAAGTGCTCATTTTTAAAATTAAGAACTTCCTATGCAGAACTTCTCAGAGAAGCTTTTAAAGACTAATAATTAGACACCTAAAGATACTAATAAGTGGTAATGGAGTAAGAAAAGATGCTTATCTCCTGCTGAAGCTGTTGGAGCAAAATAAATAAAAAATTTTGGAAACTTCCTTCACATCTACTGATCTTTCATTTAAGCATCCTTGAAAATCTGAAGTCTTGCATGCACTGAAAAATGAGATTCCATAGTGCATGTCTGTCATGCTTAACTCTTGAAGCATTTTGCAGGCATTACTTACAGTCTGTGAAGCCCCAAGAGAAAGCTAGAAGGAACAATCCATTTTTCCAAGGAGGGATGCTGACTTTCACATGGTTAAAAGTCCATGAGCTGATGACCAGACTTCCAGAGCCACTCCAGATACACCCTACTCTATTTACTAGACTGCTCTGGTCTCACTGTCTTCCCATATGAAACACATCTCTGCTGTTACTGGCATTTACTGCTTAAGCCTGAGCCTGAATTTCTTCAAGAAAATTAAGGAAAAAGGCTTACTCACCCCACTGCTCTTCATGTAACAAGTAGGACAAAGCTTACATGCCTTGGAGACAGAGAAGGATCTACCCAGGCAACAAAAAAATTTGACAGCAAGTATTTATCAGGTTGTAAGATAAAAGGCTCGTCTCCACAAACAGACTGAAGCACAGAGCTTAACAGTGTGTGGGGGGGGGAGAACCCAAATAACTTAAGGGGAGAGCTGTGACCCTGGTGTGGCCCCCCCAAAGGCTACCCCAGGAGAACATCACCCCACCATGGTGCTGTCTGGAGCACCCTAGGGAGAGATCATTGCTGAGGGACACATTACGGGGTGCATAGGAAGAGAGTTTTGGATGTGAATGGGTCTTATTACAGGATGTCTGGGGATGAAAACAAAGGTGGAAAGGGGGAGATCAAGGTGGTTTGGGAAAACTGAAACTGGGAAAATTGAGAAGAAATAGGGTAAAATGGTCAGCTATGTGTAAACAGGTCTGGTCAGTGCTTTTGTCTGGATCCAAGCTGTGTGTGTCTTTGTGATTGTGTGCAGAGAGTTTTGTTACCCTGTACCTCTCAGAGCTTCTAAGCAACACAGGAGAGACTGCAATCCATGGACTGAGTGTCTGAGCCCAGATTCTGGGGAACCTGTATTATATAAATCTGTGCAAATTTTGCAGTGACAACTTTTCACCCCAATCAGTCCGAGGGGGAACAGGATGAGGCTGTTGGTCCTGAATGTGTTGGTGCAAGTACTCTGTGATCTGCATGGATTTGGATACACCTATGTATAAATACAAATGCTGCATATGTGTGTTTGTGGGAACACATGCCCAGTCTCTGTTGGCTGACTCTGAGACATGGATCTCTGTGGTAGCTTCAGTTCTGCTGGGCTGCCAAATTCAGTCTTTTCCTAGCAACATTCTCAAGCCACTAAAAAATGCAGGACTGCCATATGCTAACCTGCAACAAATTCAGTGATCTCAGTAGTTGGAGTCAGACTTCGGAGATTTGGAGAGGCTCCTTTATTGCAGTGCTCTGTTTGATAAACTTCAGCAGCCAGATCTGAGGAAGGGAATGAGGAAAGGAGGTACATTTGGACAGGTCTGCCAGACAGATGGACAGAAAAGCTTTTCTTTTCAGTTGAATGATACCAAGCACAATAATAAGTCTCTAGTGTGGAGGAAGTTCTTACGTAACAATTGTCCTCCCTCTCTCTACAGGGTGATATTTCTTGGTGCTTTCATTTTCTGATACTCTACATCCAAGCTGCCTGTGATTTTCCTCTATGAAGGCACCAAGACAATAGTTGTGTGCTTAAGCATTTTTGAATATCTCTATGGACACGGCTCTGAACACCCTGAGAACTCAAAATCCAAAATGGGGTTAGATTCCTCCATCTGCAGAACAAGAACCCTTTTCCCCACACAGCTGAGAATTGGAGAGTACAATGAGAAGTTCAGAGCCTTTGGAGTTTTTCATTTCATATTCATGTGAATGAGGACAGCCTGGAACCTGGGATAGTTCACTTTTTGGTTCAATATGTAGATCTGTTTTACCTATGAGAGAGGCCTTGACTGACGTTAGCCTTGTGCTGAACTTGAAGGCATCAGGGATTGTTCACATTGTACCTATTAGATGTAGAGCCTTAATTTTGCCTAATGCTTGTATTTCACTAGGATTTAGGCACAAGTTAGACATCTATTCCACTGTCCAAATTTAAGGATGCCCAAGCTAAATTTTCAGCATAAAAAAACCACAACATGGACACCCAGAGAGCTTATGATTCCCACAGATTAAACACCTGTAAGATGTATGGTTTGAATGACAACTTGAGTCTACTTTTGGCATCCAAGTCCTTTTTTGGGACTGCTCCTGAGACACACTTGTTACTTGAAGAGAAATGAGCTATGAAGTGCTTGAGTTAGGAAAGGTTCAACCTCACTTACTTTTTCCAATGGGTTACCTGGACTACCTCCAGTAGCAGAGGTAAGCAGGGACTCCTTATGTCCTCCATGCAGGATAAATTACCTTCTTTATAGTTTCATTTATCTCTTTCCCCTGTAAGAAGGAACCTGGATGTATAGCTTGGACTAAGAAAAGGGAGAGCAGAGGAGATGAATCTTTGCATCTTGCTCAGCACAATGCTCTTTCTTCCCCAAACCATGTCCCTGTTGTCACTAAGTTTAAACCAGAGAAAACTCTGGGGACTGACCACTCATTTAAAAATCTGTTTAATTTCAAGATGTTCATGAGAGCTATACAGTTTGTTAATTATGAAGCATTAAACATATAAATCCAGATTCTGACATCTTGACAATGATGATGATCTTGTATACAAACAGTTCTGCTGCCATAAATTGGACCATTTGTGCAACAGGATCTACCCAAGGCTACAAGTGACTCAGTGTGAATCCAAATATGACACCTAATATTTATAACAGGGGACCAGATGACTCAGGGCTCTGTAACAAAACACAGAGTTTTTCAGCCTCCGGCTACCTGCTTTAATCTCAACACTGTCAGCCGTGACAAAAAGTCAGCACCACATGACAGCTGTTCAGAGACATCCTAATGAGTGGGTGATGTTGGAGGTCCTGGTGGACATGACCCAGGGAAGCAGTGCTGCAGAGGGGCCTCCACACTGGCAGCCATGGCAGAGGAGAGGTGGCCTCCAGGTCAGGGTCGGAGCATGTCAGGTGGAAGAAAGAAACTGGCACTGCAGCAGCTCCTCCAGCATCTGCTCCAGGAGAAAGGCACATCTCAGCTCTCCATTTGCAAGGAGGACAGAGCTCCCTGTAAGCATGCACAACAGAAAAAAAAAACAAAAAACAGAGAAGAAAAAAAACAGAAAGAAAAAAACAGAAGAAGAAAAAAAAAAAAAAAAAAGGAAAAAAAAAAAGGGGGAAAAAAAAAGAAAAGAGAAAAAAAAAAAGATTCTTCCATATAACTTTGGCTCACCATTGAGGCCTAAACCAGGTACTCTTTGGGGAGCACAGCAAACCAGAGACCATAATTAAAATATGTTAATATACACTGGGCACTTACCCATGGATAAACACTTCCATTTGGCACAATTTCCCACAGTCTTCTGAGATTTGAGACTGATCTCAGAACCACACTCCTTTCCCTTTTTTCACTCTTGGTCTTACTTTCCAGCCAAAAAGAAATTAAAATTAAAAAAAAAAAAAAAAGAAAAAAAAAAAAAAAAGAGAGAGAGAGAGCGAGCAAGAGATAAGGGCAGGATAAAAAAGAAAGAAAATAAAAAAAACAAAATCAGAAATGACACTTGTTCTTTTCATAAGCTTTGTCACTTCAGTTTGTTTTTACTGGGGTGGGCGAATGCTGTAGCTAAGCTATGCATTCATTACAGCCAGGGGGAAAAAATGAGGTTGGCTCCCAGTTTTGCTTATGTTGTTAAAAGAGCCTCTGAAGCCGCAGTCTTCTGGAACAGGTCTCCTCTTTCTTTGAAAGCATGCTGTTTGATAGACTGTCATTTGTCCCCTCCTTTCAGAAGAGCCAGCTGGCAGCTAAGTGCTAAAGCCAGTGACTTGCATGTGTTTTTCTGACATTTAACAAATGGGAACAGCTTGCAAATCTGCATTAACTCACTCTGTCTCACAAATAATCATCGGCTACGCGGTGTAGACATTCGGAACATTAGCGCAAACACAAAAGGGAGTGGGAGTCTGTGGGAAAAACAAGTTGGCAAATAAAAGATGTTTTATGAAGGGACAGATACAGCTTTTTGGGTCAGATGGAGGGTTTGGATATAGATCCTGGAGGGGGGTGTGTGGGGGTGTTGGGATGAGAAGCGTGCAGCGAAGGGAACTAATCCTCTCCCTTGAACCACAGGGGAAGCTATGGGATTTGCACCTGAAATGAGAGGTTCTTTCACCTACCATTCACAAATGTTTATCAGTGGAGCATTTTCATTTTGTAGCCACCACCTGAGACAGTCTGAGGAAAATACAGAGTGCACCCAATGCCAAGTTGTTTCCTCATCAGTGCTTCTGTGTGGGAGTTTATGGATGTCCCTGAGTTTTTCTCTTTGTAAATTAACCCAGGAGCCTGTTACTAGAATAATGGATACTGGGGGATGGTCCAAGTAATAAAAGAGCATGGATAAACCCAACATATGATCATTTCTGTGGCTAAAATACAGCAAGCAAAACATTTACCTTTTAGGCCAGAGATACGGACTTTTCACTTACAAAAGAAAAGGATACTTAATTCCTTAAGCCTTTCGGAAAACTATAGCCACAGCTTTTATGGAATGAAAGAAAAATCCAGCTCTTATTTCATCTTAACTAGTAATTTCTCCTCTTCTGGGGACTAAGAAAGGCATATCCCCAGGAAAGAATATGGACTTTTTCCTCTGCTGTAAAAAAAACAAAAACCAAAACCTGCCTTTGCAGGTTCCCACACTTGGAGGTCACAAGGGGACGTGAAGCACACCTAAACTGATGGGGAAGCCTCATGTAGAGGCCAGATCAGTGTGGGCTATGATATTCCTTTGTAATAGCACCCAGAACAGGACTCCAGCAGTTAGACCACAACTCCTCTCTTGCTTAAACTAAAGCACTGCAGTACTGGCAGTCATCACAGACTTCTGGTATCTGCAGGTGCCTCTCTCAAGGACATGAATATCAAGTTGGAGGAACAGACTTTGTCCTAGGGAAGAAGAAAACCACAAGCAGAGTTGCGTTCTGAGACAGGACATGCGATTTCCAGACAGTACCTGATGGATTCAAGTGCCATCAGAAATCATGTTGCATTACTGGTACCTGTGAAGGATGCCTCCGTGTAGCACCCTAACATTTCAGACAGTATCACTCAGTGTTAGTGCATTACTATTTCTGAGATAACTTAACCAAGAGGTTACACACTGTGTCACTTTGCCTCTGAGTTATCCTGTTCAACTCTAGTTGTTGTTTAAAATACAGACTATATACAAGTTTTAAGCTAGTCTAAATAATGCCAAAAAAGCCCAGGATCAAGCCTCATGACTGCTTTTCCACTAGACAGGGTTCGGTAGCCTGCAGGACCCCTGAGGACACAGCCCTTCAGGAACATGCCTGGATTGTACACAAAGTCTTCCTGGGGTCATAAAACCATCCCTATCCATTACGAGAAAAAACAGCCCCACACTTTCCCGGGTGGGCCTGCTGCAGCTAAGTGCTTCTTGGTGTGAAAAACCTGCCTCAGAAAGAGCAGCAGAGACAGCCTGCTGCTGCTGGATCTATTTCTCCTTATCTGAAGATCTGCAGGCATGCTTATTATCTTTTGGGGGTTAAAGATGCAGGATTATAGACAAATAAGAGGTTGTTGTTTTGTTGTGGGGTTTTTTTGTTGGTTTTTTTTTTTTTTTCACTCAGCTCTGTTTCCCCTCCCTCCCCTCCCAAATATTTTGTCTACTAGTACAAGTCATCTGGTCATTCAAATCAGCTACAGGAAGTTTAAGACCATGGATGACAAAATAAATGCACCATCTCTAATTACAGTCATCTGTTTTCCTGTAAGTAGTGGGCAATTTCAGTGAAGCCTTAAGTAGGGAACTCAAGTCACAGTTCCTTATTACATGTGCATTGTGCTGTGTTTGCCTCTCTGAAATATAATAGCTGCCATTTTTCCTGTAGCATCAACATTTCTGTTCACTACATTGCTCTATCTCCTTCTCTCTCTTTCCCACTCTCTCTCACAACACTTGGCAAGTTTCTCCCTGACAAAATGTCCATCTGAAAAAAATAAACAGAACAATAACACCTTGTAGGTGTGATGTAAGTGTTGTTTGGGTTTTATTTTTGTACGAATATTTATATATTTAATTAAATTCAGTCCTGGCAGCTTTGTAATTGCTTAAGAGTATTCTAACAAAAGCCTAACTGCTGAAGTGGGCAGAATTGCATGTTCCTTCATTTTTCTTGCTCTCCTTCAGCATATTCTGTGCAGTGCAGCAATGAGGATATCTTTTTTTAATTTTGTATTTTACTGATTACCATTGTCCTGTAAAAACCTCTGCAAAACCTTACATTTTATTCTGCTTCCCATCTCTGATTTTTCACAAGCATAGATAGAGTTTTTGTATCCAGAGTGGTCCCTGGGGAAGACTGGATCAAATTCATCCCTTTTACATCTTCCTTGACTCCAGTGAAGTTTCACCATCATAGATGAATTTGGCCCCTTCAAGCAAAGCTCTGCAGTGGTTACGAGAGGTATATGAAACAACCCAAAAGGTATTCCCCTACAGATCAGCAGAAGATAAGGCAGACAGGTGGAGCAACAGCCAGGCAGGAACAGATAGGATTTGCTCTGAGAAGAAATGCTGAGCTAAAAGCCATGAAGTTCTGCAAAATAGTTTTGGAATTTTAGGGACCTGGAGGAAAGCTGCAACTCATGAAATGAAAGTCACCAACTGGAAGAAAGAGCAAAGTGTTTTTAAAAATGCTTACAGCAGGTCTGACACCTTAATCCCCTTGATGTTACAAGGGGGCCAACAGCCACAGCCAGTATGTGACTTCTGGATGTTGTGTCTATCTTTATAAAACAAAGGAAAAAAACAAACAAAACAACAAAAGACAACTGCCCAGAAGCTTACTTCTGAACAGCATTGATTCTAGAAAATAAGCAACCCTCACCCAGCACATAGTCAAACTCAGGAACTACAGGGTAAAACTCATATTCAAAGGTTTCACACATGGACTCAATACCAAACCAAGTCTTTTGGTGCAAAGCCATCATTCAGGAGCAAAGCTCAGTGATGAGATCAATGCTAGACCCATTCCGGAAAGCTTGATTTTTTGTGAAAAACAACATTTCTGCTCACAGGTCTGCCATGAAGTTTACAGACAGACTTTAAACTCAGGGAAATCTTGTCCTGTGCTCAAGGTCTTTTGGATCAGGCCCCACAGCATGGGTTTTCTCACAAACAAGCAAAGAAATATGAAGATGGCAGAGACTCACCTTTTCCTAAAGAATAGTTAAGACTTGATAATAAAGCCATTCCCTACTAACTCTCTGGGTGATCTAACACTTTATAACAGTTTTAAAGGCACCTCTCCAACCCTAGCATCATTTCTGGTTGCTAGTACAGAGAGAGAGCAACGTTGTTTGTTCTCTATGGTTTTTTTTTCAGTTGGATAATCAGAGACACCAAACAAATATTTGGAAGTTTTAGAAACCCATGTCACAGAATGCCTCAGAGACAAATCATTTGAGATACTTATAGAAAAAAATCAAGTGGCATTTTCTATAAAGAGTAAGAATCAGATTAACCTTTTCATGTACATTAAGCAACACTATCGATCTGCATACCTCCAGGGACAGTTTATTGGCAGAAGAGGTGAGGAAGAAATGATCCCAGTTGCACAGCAGGGTGTTCAATGTGAAGAGCTACAGGGACATAGTTGTTATTCACAACTTTATGGAAATCTCACTGACCTCTCCACTGCTCCTCCCTGCTGTAGAAACTAACACAGGGAACGAACGCAGGCCATAGCACCAGATTAAATTAATTGAGCCTACTGGGATGGAATGGGAGAGGTCAACCAGCAGAGAGTGATTAACAGTTGTGAGTCATAATGCTTCAATTTGGACTTAAATATTTCCAAAACCTGCAATCAAAGTACATTTTCAAATTGCCAAGTATCTACTGCAATATCATTCCTACAGATGGAAATTTCACCCTAAGTCACTTCTGGAAATAGATTGTTCTTTCTGAAAGCTAGAGCTGAAAAGAGGAGAAACTGCAATTGAGCTATCTTTTTTCTTGCTCTCTATCCCTTCCAGACTTTCCCCTAGAAAATAAACATAAAAGCCAAATGTAACATAAAGGCATTTATGGGTGTGCAGGCATGTGTTTGCATGCATGTGAAAAAAAGAGATGGGGAGAGGATTCCTGCCCCAGAAGTGTGATTAAAACCAGAGAAGGTTGATAAAGAATCTATTGTAGTAGGATGTATTAAAAAAGAGAGTTATTGTATCTTCCAGACTGATCAAGGTGATAAAGTAACAGACCACATATAAGAACTGCTGGAAATGCACCCAATCCTACTCTATGAGTAAACAGAGTCCTATGGCTCATTCAAGTGGCTATAAATTTAAGCGTAGTATTTCAGGTCTATATCTACAGAATGACAGAACCTCATATCTCCTGATTCATCCAGAACGAATGTATCATCTTTTTGTACCAATCTAATCAGGAACACTTTTGCCATGTCCATTTTTCTTTTTAAGTCAAAAAAGGCACAGAAGAGATTTAGGTTTTTTTATTATTATTTTCTTTATTCTTTTTTATTTTCCTTTTTTCTTTTTTTTCTTCCATTTTTGTCCTGGATATTGGGAAAATAAAACCAACCTCGACTTCACTAAGCCTCTGATACAGGTACCTTGGACTATACATCTCACAGAAAAGCATCTCATTTCAACCCTGTGCTTTAAGTACCATCTAGTGGTCAGAAACATGTTTGCATTTCTGTTCTCGGAGGATCTTTGGATTTAAATTTCTGTATCTTTTAGAGATGAACAAGTCCCATTATTTTCTGAAATGGAACAAAAAGAAATAGAGACACTCCTCCATTTATTATTCTTCCCTTTTTAAAAAGAAAATAAAATCTTCGTGTCTTTTTATCCACCAGTTCTGACAGAAGCATTGCAATATAGCAACTTCAGAGAAAAAAGGGCAAGAAAAATGTAGCTGTCTTTTTTTCTTTTACAGGTAGAAAAAAGAAATATTAATGCATGACCCTCCTTTTCCCTATACTCTTCACGAAAAAAAAAAAAATCATTTAGAGTAGAACCCGTATGTCTCATAATAAGCATCTGAGAACTGGCCTTTAATTTGAGCCATTTATTATTTTTGAAAGTATTGCTTCATCTATCTGTCTGTCTTAAATTAATATCTCTCTTTGTGTTGTTCCCCTTTCCATACTGTCAGCCATCTGTTACACGATCACTGAGAGGTAACGCCTGTTTGCTTGTTTGATTAGTTATTTTGCTTTCTGTTTCAGTGGACACTGCTTAAATGTACTCACATTGTTACTCTCCTGGTATCAGCCAGGATATGCCATAAACAGGTGGAGGTGACCTCCTCCTTTCCACCAAATCTGTGTGATTCTTTTATAGCATAAGAGTCCAAATGTTAGCTGTATGAGACATAGCCAGTCTCTTTTAAATGATCTTTTAGGAGATAGCAGATTTTGTATCATTCTGAAGAAGGCATTTGTGATAGATTAAATGATAATGTTGCTTAATGCACCTGTCTTGTCCCCTGATCACAGAGGGAGCTCATCAGTGAAGGTTAGGTGAGGTCCCTGGACCATGATTCAATTCCTCACCACCCATCTATAGATCAAGCTCCCTCAGGCATGAAGCATCCTGCAACAGACTGGCCCCTTCCCTGACTGGTATCATGGGGCAGGAGAGCACTTACGGCAGCTGAAAGGGCCTGAAATTAAGTATTTGGAGCTGAGTCTCTGCACACCTAGCCTCTCCTCATGTGCAGGAGAACCTGCCAGTGAAGCTCATAGAACCTGGGGATGATGCTGCTCACCCACCTGCAGACACCAGGACTGTTCCAACAGCTCCCTAGAAGCTACCAGCAGCACTGACTGGCTCCTCGCCAGTTATAATGGCAGCATAAACACCTGCCTGGGCATCAAGATACTTAAGTACCTAAATGCAAGTGTCTTACTTGTGCACATCATCCCACTCAATATTTTAGTCTCCTAAAATTTGGCAAGACGAATTCCACCTCAGAAGGCTTCTAATTTCACCTTGTATACCTAACTGGCAAGTGATGTGAGAAAAATAAAGACAATAAACCATTTATCATTCTCACACTGCCTCAGCATGGGTTATTACCCTCTTAGAGTTTGTCCCCACAGACATTCAATTTGGTGTTTGTCACAAGCGATGGAGCAGGATCCCATAAAGAAGGTCCTGCTGCTGCTTCTGGAAAGTGTTTTTGTCCCTGGTTTTCAGTCCCAGCTGTCTCTTCCCTTTTCCCCTACCAGAGATTGCCAGCCAGACCTGCACATAGCCACAGTCTAACTCTGGAGGCCCCAAGAATACAAGCATGGGAGGAATTCTTATATGACAGTTTTAAAAAGCCAGTTAAGCTCCTAACTGAGAAAAACAAGTATAATTTAACTACTTACCCTGTGACAAAATTTGGAAATTATCCAGTTTCCCGTTAGAATAGCGCTCATGCTGCTTGTATCATATATCATAAATTGCTGCCTAATGTTGAATCGTGAAGCTTCATCCTAGAAATCCTGTTGGAGACATTTTGACATGAGCACAAGATTTATTGCTGGGCAGCTAGTGGATCTATGTCTGTAATGACAGATGTTCTTTTTTCAAATGAGTATAATGACACTGAAAAGAACGTGATCAACCTTAACGTCCCTGAAGTCTTTTCCTGTGAGCTGAAGGCCTACACACCGGGAGATTTCTCAGGAATCACCATCAGCAAAAGCAGCAGCATTACAAAAGGTTATCAAGCAAGAAAAAAGTGTGGTTTATTATTAGGCAAATGTATTTTGCCTGCAAGGGCGAGGGGCAGGAGGAAGTGCTGGAGACCTGGAGTTAAGCTAAGAGATCCGGCTCTAACACTAGAAGATACTGCACATCTGCACGCTAAAGCACATTTCTGTTACGTTATCGAGAGCGGATAGTTTATTACGTATCATTACCTCCAAAGAACAGATAATCAATTTCGATGTGTCCTTATTTACCTGGACAAACACTGGAAGGCTTTGCAATTTAATGGCCTAACTGTTTGTTAGAACAAATAGACCTATTCAGTTCTGAGATCACAGTCAATCTGACAGTTTATAGCTGGTTGGTTTCTGCTTTTGAACTGTGAAACGCTGATTTGTTTTCAAGGTGTAAAATTAGCAGTAACATTTTCACATGCTAACGTGTAAGTCCCTTATTGAAACATATGACTGCACTTGCAGAGTGAAAACAGACGTGTTCAAAAACCCAGCACAAAGCCTTGAATTTCACAGAAGCCCTGATGTGATGCTTGATGTGAACCAGCTCAGACACCGTCTGCCTGCACAAAAGTAAATATCAGCTACTAATTTACAGGTTGAAGCAGGAGCTTTTCCACTCATTATTAAATTACACTATTTGTATACAGCTTTGTAACGCAGCTATAGGGGTGCCCTAACTGAACATGAGCATTCAAAGCAATAACTCTTCATTTAATCCCTGAAATGCTTAGCCTTGGTAAATCATTCTGAGCACTGAGAAGGGGTGTTTAGTCATCTCCCCTCTGTTTCACAATGTATTCCATCTTGTAATCATACCTGTGTATTTAAGCACAAGTTTAAAAAATTAAGAAATATCTGAACTCAAACTTCTGCATTCAAATCACAGAAGCCAAAGTACTAAGAACAGAAGCTAAAAAAAAATGAAAAGAAACAGGGGTAGAAAAAGCATTATTAACCCTGTTAATATGTTGGTTATTTTTTTCTGTTTAGTTGGGTAATTTAATTTGAATCATCAGAATCAGAGAGCCAAGGTAAATTTTGAAAATAACAAAGTGGACTTCAATGAGAGAGTTGAAGATGGAGAAAGTCAGGCAGATGAAACAGTCTGCAGATGTAGCACTTCCAGTAAAAAGCATCAGGCCTGTAAATCTGCTTTTTGGCTAGTGTGGAGGGAGCTGCTGTATCCAGTACAAACACCACCTTATCCAGCAATATCCCAGCATTATCCTTCTTGAGAGACTTACTGGAGTCCTGGCTTCTAAGGAAGACACTTATTATGACACACTGAATTATATATGTGTAGTGTGTGTGACAAGGAAATATACTCCAGAATACATAGTGATATTCAAAAAAAATGCTTCAAAGTGGCATGTGGTTGCTTGCAGCATTCTCCATCCAAAGGATAGCTGTGCCCACTTATGCAATTTATTTGCACTTATCACCGTTTTTCATTGTTTTTCTTTAATGTGGATATCTTTTCCTCCTTCCCATGAGGAAAGATAATTACTCAGTAATAATACTACTTTCCTGCTTTGTTCCTGCCACTTTTGGTTTAAAAATCCAATTTCCACATAAAATAGGTTCTATATGCCCTTGTTAATTTTAATAGTCCTTCTCTAGACACACTTCATTTTGGATTTGTCTTTTTGTGGCCACTAGTATTTCCAAGTTTCTGTTAATTATTTTTTTTGCATTTTACTTTCTTTTAGTTGCATCACTTTAATAATTCACAGATATCAAGCAATTCCAGGTCTTTTCCCTTTCTCAGAAATAACTCATGATCTCTATTTAAATTAGAACTGTTTAGGCTAAAATTCCTCCAAAACTTACAAATGATATCACAAAAGTTTTTCAAAAGGTATCTTATCAGCAACCTTAAGGAACATCAGACACAATATTTTTATAAAGTACATTTACATCTTGGTTATTTTAACCTCTCATGCTGAGATCGATTACTTTTTCATGTAATAGATTTTCCCACTTAAATCATAGAGACAGAATATAAAAATTTGCTGAAATGTGACTTACTTAATCACCAGTCTACAGAGAGCAGATGTCTTATTAGATATGTCACAAGCGCTTTGAAGATGTGGTATGGGAAAAGTACAACTGCAGGAGACTCAGAATTCATAACTGCCCCAGCAGCTCCAACTTAGACTGGAGCATCCAAGAACTTAAGATGCTTCATTACCTTATCCAATTCCCAGTGATACCATTAACATTCCTCTTCAAAGGCTCCACCATCTAATAATCATAGAACCATAGAATTGTTTATATGAGATGTCTCAGCACCTTGTCCAGCTGAGACTTAAAACTTTCCAAAGTGGGGAATCCACCATTTCCCCAGCAAGACCAGTCCAATGACTGATTGTCCTCATAGTGAAAAAGTTTCCACGTGTTTCCTGTCTTTCCAGGAGCAACCTCCATTGCCCCTTGTCTTCTCCAAGTGATTAATAATAAAGCTAGTACACACAGCCACTTAAGACTTCTCCATCACAGAGCTTCAAAGAACTCTGTTATCAGGCATTTTTGTTACCCTTTTAAAGCCTTAGGTTTGGTTATTTTGTTTTCAGTTCTTGATATGTGATCATATTGTTCAGTCTTTCCTTAATTTTTCAATTGAATTAGACGAATTAATGAAATGGAAGAAAACAAAATCCACAGTGAATCCTTCTCATTCTTATTACCATTATTGCTAAAATTATCATTGTCATCACCTGACACAGATCTAAGTTTTTAAGCTCTTTTTACTAAGAGTTCTTGCCTCAAAATACCTGTGAGTATTCTAGGAAGGGGCTTTATTGGAGGTCTTGAATAAACTTTCAGAAATATTTTTGGACCAGGATGCTGTAAGGATTTATTTAGTTATTGCCAGGGATTCATCTTTAATTTAACTGTTCCTTTATAGTACTAAAATTCGGCTTTTTCATTAGTGACATAATTGCTTCACAATCAGGGGGAAAAAAATTAGAAATAAGAAGAAGAAAGAAAAAAAGAAGGAAGAAAAAAAGAAGAGAAGCAAATACCTGCCTGACTTAGACACATTAAACAGCATGGTGCAGAATATAACTTAACAGTCCAGTGAACTGTCAGTGGCAGAAGTAATTGGAAATTGGTGGGATAGTTCTTCATGAGATGGGGATGGGAGTTTTTTCATGCCTATTTTTAATGGGCAAATAGCTCTCAGGGCAGCTTCATATTCTGTCATTAATTTGTAAAGATCCTTTATAATGTAGAAAAGTTAAGATAGCAAAAAAAAAAAATTTCCAATTACATGTTTAATGACTTGGCATTTGTGGTAATGCTATCTAGCACTAATTCACCTGTTAGAAAACAGTCTATCTTTTAGCCCCTGGGGTTAATAGAGTGCAAAAGCCTAGCCTTATCAGAGGGTGGGAGAAAAGTGATTAATTTTTTCCTACAAATAAGAAAGAAAAGCAAGAATGACAAAATTTATTATGAGTTTTGAACTTGCTTTTTGATCTCCGTCTATTTATTAAATATATTTTTATAGAAAATATTCAGAAAACAGAGTTCTAATTGCTGATATCTATCTGACCCCCAGTATTTTGCAGCGTGGCATAGAGGACTTCAGTCCCTCTGTGCCCACCATGAGCACCCTATGGAGTGAGGCACATATCATTCTTGTTGTGCAGTTGCAGGGACGATGCCACACAGCCTGCCCTTGAGGTCAAGGTCTGCTTCACTTCTCTGTGGAAATGGGAAGCATAATAAAATATGACTCAGTAGGTCTATGGATTTATACCATCCTCAGCTGCATACTCATAACTACACCGAAATCTATAGCAGTATAGTTATGGAACTAAGAGAAGAATTCGTTCCTCTACAGCAAAGAAGTACATTTTATGCAACCATTTAAATTAATTTACATGTCTTTATCAGTCATTAGTGTAGTTGCATCTCACCATGGACAACAGGCTAGCAAAAGCACTTGTAATGAACCCTTCCATTTAGAAACATTTAAATAGTCTGTATTGTAAATTGCATATTCTGACTGCCCTGGTGTGAATTTCTGAGTCCACTGAATGGAAGAGAGGCAGCATTTACCTTGTTTATGCAACACCTTCCTTTGCTTAATACCAGATTTGTCTGTGTCAAGCTCAACCAGGATTAGCAGCAGAAGTACTAAATGATGTTAGAATCCATGCAGTACAGTCTAGTCCATGTAGAACACGGAGATACTGGCAATATAAACAAGCAAACAAAACAACAACAAAAACAAAAACCAAAACCAAATGTAAACAGTTGTCATCAGGCAATCTCTAAAACTAGGATTTTCGCATTAAAGATAAGTCCTGTCTAACGGATGGAAACCAAGCTCAGAAATCAAGGCTTATCTCCCCTGTTCCTAAGTGTGCTTGTGGTTCATCTATCAGAAGCTAATGAAAGCTGAATACTGAGCATCCAGAATACTGAAATCCTTGATTTCATCCAAAATTCTGTAACCTTGGGTTTTCCAAGCAGTAAACCTGCACAAATTCTTCCTGAGCCCTTTACAGTCAGTATGATTTTGCCATTAACTCCAGTTAGAAAAGAAAACATTGAACTTCACATTACCTCTACATCAGCACCCCCTGCCTGTGGCAAGGAAGGAACAAAATGCAGCATGCCCTGAACATTTAGGATCTGTCTGGTGTTCAAGAGAACTAATACTTGTGATGTGCCCTGTACTGATATGCTTGTTATGGAGAAAATACCTGTCTTGAATAAAGATTGGCATTCATCTCAGTAAAATTAGCTTATCAAAGCAGTGTTTAATACAAGGCATCATTTTGCTTTCCTTTATAGTTTTTTGAGACAAACATGTTTGCAAACAGAGGCACATCCTGGCCTCACACCATTACCAAAATGTAGTTATATTGCTCTTAAACGTTACTGACCCCTTCTCTTGACTACAAAGCAAGGTGAGGCCAGCCTAGTCAGGGTAAAAACTATGTATCCCAACATAACAATGTAATTTTACAGAAATTATTAATCTGTTTTTTATGACCTGAAGCCTGATTTGGATACAGACACTCTTGACAATGGACTCCTCTGTAAATGGGTGGATGGATAGACTAAATTTTGTCTTTACATGCATAGCCATAGCTTATGTTTGTGGGTTTGTTGGTGGGTTTTTTGTTGTTGTTTGTTTTTTTTGTTGTGCTTGGTTTTGTTTTTTTGTTTTGGGGGAGAGAGTTAAGTTGCTAATATTGTTGCTTCTTATTGGCAACAACCTAAAAGAGATGTTCAGCTACTTTGTGGAAACAGAGGGTTCAGGTGAAAATAAGATGCACTTCTACAAAAGTCAAAATTGTTTCCCTTAAGTTAGCTGAAAGCCATGTACCCTTATTCCCATGGCAAAGAACATTTCCTTTGGTGCAGCTGACGAGTTTTTCAAGGCATTTCTGCACATTCTGTAGGGAAAGAAAATTGTCATCAGAATTGAAAATTCAGTATATGGTGGTGGGTTTCTTTGGCGTTTTTGTTTGTTTGGTTTTTTTTCCCTGAAGGTCCTTAGGGCTCTTGAAATGCTTAGTAGAAAACTGAGCTCGATGCATATGGACAAGATTTTCATATTCTAAAAGACAGACAGAGTGTCAGCCAGCAGACACAGCAACTGCAAGAATCTTCAAAAAGGCAGAGGCAGAAAAGTTTACTGCTTGTTCAGCGGACACATTATTTTATTCTGTGTTCTGCAGATTGAGAGGCAGATTGCCGAGGGTCAGAAGGTGGCCCTGCCCTGCAGCATGAGTATTACTCCTTTTTTTTTTTTTTTTAAGTGCAAATTTACATTTGGCTGCAACCTTCCTCCTTAATGATGGATCAGCCTTTTGTGCAGGTATAAGCTCTGATTGATGGGGCACAGGGATAGCAGAAGAGAATGGAGGAAACAAGTTTATAAATTTGACATAAGATTTGAATCGCTGCAGGAACTCTGCCAGTCTCCTTAGGCATAAAATTGGACTGGCTGGAGACGCATACTGCATGTGTGATGTTTCAGCACTTACTGCTTTCATTATATCTTTACTTACTTAACAGATTACTGAACTTGCAAAAGCTGGGAGACTTTTTTTTTTTTTTTAACAAATCTTATGATGGGGAGGGTGGAAGGAACTGGAAAAAAATTGAAAATAACATACAAGATATTAAAATGGTGTAATCCAACATAATTTAATTGATTCAGCTAGAGTTACACTAATTTTCCCTAGCTGATGACCTGACTCAGTATTTGTGTTTCGCTTCAGCTTTTCTTTTTTTTTAATTCCCCCTTCTGAAAAGGCTGTGCTGACATTTCATGTTTCCTGTTATTGTTATTATTCCTCCCCCTTCTTTGTTTTGGGAATTATATGGCTTATTGACTAAACAGCATTAGAAAACTAAAGTTAATGGGCCAAACTCTTCCCTAGTGCAACTTTATTGAGATCAAGTTATATAGGGATGAATGAGTTCAGAGACGCCTCCAAACAGGGCTACTTCAGAGACTGATTCTATAATAAGAGAAGTCCATGGCTTTGTTGTCATTTCAATGGAAATAAAATGTTGCAAGAAGCCCAGTGCCTCCATCTTCAGCTGATGTGATGAAATCCAGGGGTAGTGAGCACAAAATAGTAGTATCATTCCTCGTTCTAATGGATTAAAACAAATCCTTTAATACTGCCAAGAATGCAATTAATAATACCCCTGTTCACGTCTACCTGTTCCTCTAGTTTGCAAGGCCAACCAGAATGGCCATCTTTTCCAACATATCTTTATCAATGGTGACTGTAGCAGGGGTTTACTGACTGGCATGACATCTGTTCTAGGTTCAGACTGGGTATTAGGGAAAATTTCTTTACTGACAGAGTGGTCAGGCATTGGAACAGGCTGCCTAGGTAAGTGGTGGAGTTACTGTCCCTGGAGGTGTTAAAAAAAAAAAAAAAGTGTGGACATGCCACTTCAGGGCATCTCTTAGTTGGCATGGTTGTGTAGGGTAGATGGTTGGGCATGGTGGTCTTAGAGCTCTTTTCCAACACTAATGATTCTATGATTCCATACCAGGTTTGAATTTAACTTCGAAAGAACAGTTTGGGTTTTTTTAAAGCTAATTATTGTTCGGCACCGACAGTTAAAACAATTAAGTAGCTACAGTATATGACTCAATGACCTTTCAATACACCTATAAACAAGGGTAAAATATACATTTGAGGAAACAAAAGGTGTGTTCTTTGCTTGACCATTTTAAAAGCAAACAGCCACTGTGTTAAACTGTCCATTCTGGTATCCAAACAGTAGAAGCTCTCTCTCCTGTACATCCAGCATGTAAATTCTTTCCCAGGATATTACTAGAGGTAAAAACGCAGTTGCCAAGTCAGTTTTGTTCCAGTTCATTAGTTACTGAAAGTCATTACCATCTGACAGATGTACTAAGGGTTATGTATAGCTTTTAGTTGTCCCAGTCCAGTTTCTAATGGCCAGATGTCCCAATTCAGAGAAGATGAAACAAAGCAAGTCAAAAAACACAACCTCTTTCAGCAATTTTGCAGAAAGCGTTTACCAAGAATGTGGGACATCACTGAACATCTAAACTGATCTGTCCTCCTGTCTCTGGTGGTAGTCCCATTAGTAGAAAATAGATGCTGTATGAGCAAGCAGTCTCATCCTCTGGAGGAGGGTATATATTTCTTAGCAGGATTGAGAGGTTACATATTTCTCTGTAGCTATCAATCGAATATAAACTGCCAGTGATACTGGTGCTTCCAAACAAGAATAATAGCTCCATTCCCTCCAAAGAGAATCATCTCAGCAGCAGAGTTGTCTACTGCTCCCAATGTTTCCTTGATGCTTCACCTCATCAGGCTTCTGGAACCTGAAAAACTATCAGACTGAAAAACGTAGAAAAGGGATGGGGAAGATCTTAATGCATGAAGAAAACAACAAAGAGTGCCCAACTCATTCCTGCTACAGATTTGCTGGTGACAATAGTGGCAAAATATCAGTGAGTAACTAAACCTAGGTGCAGTGAACCAGTTACATACAGATTTTATGGAGAAAAAAAAAAAAAAAAAAAAAAAAAAAGATTTCTCTTTGTAGTTTATAAATGCTTGCATGTGCTGAATTAAATTGGTGTTTCAAGATCATACAATCAGACAAATGTTAGGACACTATAAGAGCTTGTGTTTGGGCTGTGCTGTGGCAGAAAGCCAGGGTCTGTCACACCACCCTACCCAGAGAGCAGGGCAGGCTGGTGGGTAGCCAGGGCAGCTCCAGCCCTGGGCATCAGAAATCTTCCTGGGGATAGGACATCAGCCCAAGAGTGGGAGTTGGCTCAGTGGAGTCCTGGGCCATGAGCAGAGGTGATGGGTGACCATCAACACCTTTCAGTCCCTCAAGTCTCTCTCCATTTCACCTCAACTCTAGGAGGGATAGATGCCCTTTTTTTTCTGTTAGTATGACGACAGTCAGGGTCTGCCTCACAAAGTACTTTATGAATCAGCAATCCTGACATTTGGTTTACAGGTTTACTTCCAGAACTTGTTCCTGATGTCACATACATGCGCTTGCCTGTATAGTCAACTAGTTCAATCCCTTCTGGGGGGATTCCTCCTTTAAGAGGAAACCCAAGCAGAGTTCCACACTTTGCTTAGGGATGTGCTGCTGATCAGCAGTAGACAAACTGATGTGTCTTGATTGACACTCAGCACCTAAAATGACCCTGCCCTACTCAAGCATATCAGTCACACCCAACCACCATAACATGCCTTCGTGCCATGCCCTGGGTGTCATGCTGTAAAAACCTTCCTGTAGTCTGCAAAATAACATTTATGTTACATCAGGCACTTGGAGCTGGAAAAAAAACTTTCAAGATTTAGCCGTCTGAGAGGTCTAAAGAGCAATGCCAGAACGTCTATTAACCCACCACCACCCTCACAAGGGAAAATAAAAGGGGAATAAAGGTGAGAGACTTAGAAGTTGGAAATTAAAACTGAAACAGGTTTACTACAACAGGAGAAAGACAGCAACACCTAGGATAAGGAACTAACACAAATATCTATCTATCTATCTATCTATCTATCTATCTATCTATCTATCTATATACATGTACAACCCAATCTCGACGCTGGCAGGGACATGTTCCTGAGGGTCCCTAGTGTCAGGACCGACCGGGGAGAGGGCTCCGTGGCTCTTCCCACCACCCGATGGATGTAGATTCTGGAGAGCAGGTGGCAGCTGGTGGTAAAGGAGCACAGGGGAACAGCAGCAAAGGGAGAAGCAGGTGAAAGAGAGGAGGGGCTGCAGTCTGCCCGACCTTGGTAGAGTATGGGGAGGGAACGGGAGGGAATAGAGACCCCTCTATGTCACGACAGGGAAGATGCAAGCCACTGTATTACTTGATTCAGGGTCAACAGCCCAAGGTGGCTATTTTTAGCAGCAGTTGCCATGAATGTAGAGTGCCCTGAAGGATCCACTGAAGTCGAAGCAGAAAGTAAATGGGATGATGATGCCCTTACCCAGCTCCGCATCTGCTCTGCACCAAATTCAGCTTCAGCGTGATCCCTCAGCTGTAGCAGTATGGCATGTCCACAGACACTGCACCCACTTAGGCATCTGTCACCTCTGTGGCAAGGTCTGTGCCAGCAGGGCAGGCAATGAGTCACAGACATGAATGGTATTTTCATCACCATGTGTACTTCACATCCTTCAAGGTGAAAAATACTCTGTCTGCTGCTATGGCAGTATTTGAGAACTTAAATCTAAGGTTATTAACATGAGAAAACAGTCTCAAGTGACATTTTTATTGAAATCTCGTCTTTCTACAATTTTATTGTCAAAAGTGACTTTACTAAGAATTTTTTTCTTCTTCTGCCTCCCACAGACCTTATTTGGCTAGATACACTACAATCTGGGAAAGCTGGGAAACACACCAATTCAAAAACTTTATAATGACAACTGCAGAGATCTTCCGTAATTTTTTCCCTTAGTTTTTTATCTGACAATTAAACAAAATTTACTGACAAATAAACAAACCAAAATAATGAACAAAAGATGTCTCTGTAATGGTGTAGTCTATTACTTGATAATATGAATTCCATAACTGAAGGAAGATCTCGTTTTTCCTGAGACAAAATAATACCAGAAAAAGTACACACATGAATGTACTTGCCATCTATGAACATGAAGAGATATACATTGCTTAGCTTTACAGTTGTGAGATCTGTCTTTTAAATTTCAACACTTTTCCGCTTTACTTTTTCTCAGCAGCCATATGGTTGTTTATCTTTGTCACAGAAAGAAGAGATTTTATGCAAAAAACTGGGCAGGAATGAAACTAAGTTGCAAAGAGAAACTATAAAGAATTACGCAACAAGCAAAAAATGATTTGCGGCTGCCAGGGCTGTAGAAACTGTAAATGCAATCAAAAAGCGACAAATCAAGATAGAAAAACTTGGATAAATAATGTTTGCTAAAAATAAAAAGTTATTTTATCATAGTTTCTGCAAATGAATTCTGGTTAAATTACATTTTGCACTCATAACACATACCAGCTTGGCAATGCTGGAAAGCAAAGGCTTAATTTCAGAGATGGTTCTGGGTAATGGACATCTCTAGTCTGTTAGTTTTGGAAAAATAGTTAAAATTAGACCTCTTCACCACAGCAATTGAGTTGGAAGAAGATAGTGTTGAGGAGAAATAAGTTCTCTCCTGCTTCAGCCTCTTCCATCATTGCAGCTGACTTTAAGAGGACCAAGCTGATGACATGTCCTTCCACACCCACCTGTTAATGATTCTCACTGTGAAAATGGAGCATGTTTCCCAACAATGATCTTTTTTTTTTTTTTAATATGAGCAACATACCCTGGGAGAGGGCCTCTGCCTTGATGCTTCCTCAGGACCAGTGCTTCTTTATGTACAGTGAGCTACAACAAAACCACACTTTTTATACTTTTGTTCATCTGAGAGGTTGAGTGACTGTGATAGATCATAAAACACAAACCTCCCCTTTCTTTAAACAGCCCAGCTGCTTTGGCTTAATAGGCAGAACAAACTTAAGACAGTAGTGATGTGTGTATTTTTGTCACTTAGAATTGTCTGCAATGTTAATTCATTCTAAAACCACTAAGGATTGCTTAAAATAATATTTACAGTGTGTAAGTTACAGGTGATTTTTGGTCAACTGGGTTGTCACAGACTGATTCTGTACTTGTACCTCACAACTGTGTTTTGTGTTCAGTGATGATGGCTTATTCCCTACTGCTGCTGAAAGCTGAGGCTTCAGCAAAAACATAACTAATGAACAAAAATAGTTCCAAAATGAGTGTGGCAAACCTCCTGGTAAAATCACCATGATGAATTCAGCCATCTGTAATATCCTGTAGCATCCCTCGCACTGTTGAATGGTGGTAGAAGGCAACTGCCACTTCTACTGTGACTTCTTCAAAGGTATCAGTAATATAAAGCAAGAAATCATTAATAATTCTGAAATCACCCAGTATGTGACCATCCTGGGAAAAAAAACCAAGTTACCATTCCAGAAGCCTCACAGAAGCAGCACGCACCTTCCACGGCACCAAAAAGTTTCTGGAGATGAAAAGGTTGCTGGCAGTGTGGAGAATCAATCTGAGGCTGAGGAGGCAAGAGTGAAATGTAGACAAAATGCTGAAAAACGGAGCAGGGGTCAGAGCCCTGGTATCTCTGGACACACCTCGTTGGAGGCCGCTCTGTCCTCAGGTGCTACCACAGCCTTCAGTAGCACAATAAATAGTTCTCCTAGCATTAGCCTAAGTAGGAGACTGTGCTACCATTTCACATTGAAACTACAGCATTAATTTGCACAGAAACAGGGTACTACATCTACATTTTAAAAAATGGTTTATTTTGTTTTTACTGATTGGTACCAGTGGAAGTCTTTGCCCTTGTCATTTCAGCTTGTAGCTCAAGGAATCTCTAACTGAAAAGGCAAAAGCATTTCTGTATCTATGAGTAAGTTATTTTTCCTTTCAAAACTTTGAAATCTATCTGTTGTATGCTATGTATGTATGTTGTATGTTCAGTTGAGCTGAAATGTCAAGTTTTACTTTCTTGGTCAAAACAATAACAACTGAAATTAGAATTGAGTCCCTCAGACAGAAGCTGTAATGGTTATTTGTAAGACTTATTTTATAGCTTCGATCATTATATTCCTTCTATGTCTAGCCCTTCCTTTCTTGACAGTTCTCCCCTACCTAACTCCTAGTGACTGTGAGGCACTAAATAAATTAAATAAATTGAGCGTAAATCCACCCCTTCCTCTGAAATCTCGCACACGGGCGGTGCTGCCGCCATCTTGCCCTGTTGCTCACGGAAGCCGCCATCTTGCGGTGCCGTACAGCTGGCTGCAGCCATAGTGTTGGAAAAGCCGAATGGACGCAGCCATCTTGGGGCCGCCCCCTCGGGGAGCGTACGCCGGCGGCCATCTTGGTAGAGGGCCGTTACCGCGCGCGTCCGTGGCCTCTCCGCTCCTTACCCCGTAAGTAAGATGGCGGCGGCCGCGCATGCGCAGAGCAGAGCGGCTGTCCGGCCGGTGCTGATGTCTGCCGGGGTAGTGGTTAAGGAGCCCCGGAGCCGCTGAGGCGGCGAGCCGGCGTCAGTGGTAACCATGGGCGAGACCGAGAAGCTTTACTATGTTTATAGTTGTGACCTCGACATCAACGTGCAGCTGAAGATGTGAGTGAGTGGGACAAGGGGAGGGGGGACGCGGGGCGGGGCTCGCAGCGTCTCTCCGCTTCTCTACCGGCGGCCCGGTCCCCGCCAGCTCACTGGAATTGCGGTGTTTTCCCAGCCGGAGCCCGGGAATTCGGCGGTGGAGGCTCTTGTCTCCCCTCCGAAGCTCCGGGAGCTTTGGCTGCCGCCTCCGCCTGTTTCCCTCGGGGCTGTCAGGCGCACGCAGCGCGGCCGCGTCTTTGTCAGCGTCCCCCGCCGAGCGCTGAGGAGGGGACGGGGCAGGACAAGGGTCCGGAGTGGCAGCAGAGCCGGGGCTTTTAAAGTTTTACTCTAAAAGCGTTACGAATACTCAGGGCCTTGGGTCCCGTAGGGCAGGGCGGTGCTGAGAGGCAAAGACTGCTTGTCAGCTCGGCGCTGTTGCCTCTGATAACCTTGCTGCCACAGCTCACCCCTCACTGTCAGGGGAAGGCAATAAAACCGGCGACTTTCTGTCCGAAATTGTTTGTGTGCTCCTTTGGCAGCAAGTTGTTCTTAGACAGGCTCTGTCGGTGCTGAAAAGATGCATATAACTATGTCCCTAACAAGCAGTCACTCTTGTTGAAGTTTGCGTTAATCGTACACTGATGTACTTGCTGTTTCATTTTTTTAAAGTGGGGGATTTTTCAGTCCCACAGCAGTGGGATATTTCTTTGTGGGAAGGATGTAAGTTATCTAATGTCGGTACACTCAGGTGTAGTGCAGTTTTTTTGAAAACGAGCTTAAAAAAGCTTATTCGGGGGTTGTTTACCTGCTGGCTGGAGGATGATGCACGGAGCCAAATGCATGTTTCCTCTTTGCTAGTTCATTCTGCCTAACAGAAACATTACTAGGAATTTTTTCTTGATCTCGAGTATATGTCAACCTGGTATGTCCTCAGCTAGTTTCTTGCAAGAAATTCATTCATCCACTCTGGAGTGTTCCTGTGGTGGTGTTGGGCTGTGGTTTTTTTTGTTGTTGTTGTTGTTTGGGTTTTTTTTTGTTTGTTTGTTTGTTAGCTGGAAGATTGATCTTGCATGTTTTCATGTTTTGCCATCACTGACACAATTTCTCTCTCTGTTTGTTTTTTTTTTTTTTTCTTTTTACATGTGCATCTCAGTCAGATATTTAGCATTCATGATTGTTTTCCTTGTCATATAGCTGAGGCCTAGGAAACAAAACTACTCCAACACTAGCATTTTGCAAATTGTTGTAGGGCTTTAATCAAGTATGACTTCAGCAGTCTGCTTGCTTAGCTGTGATAATTGATTTGTTTGACTTGTTATTTGGGAAACGAGTCTTTAATAATTTAAATGGTATATGTCATCTCATTGTTGCCGTGCTTAGAGCATCTCATTTGCTGCTGTCTGACAATCTACAGATTGTATTGGAAGAAGCTATCTCCCTTGAAAAGACAAACAAATCTTCCCTTCCCTGTTCTTCTACCCTCACCCCTAAATCAGGTTAACAATAAATTCTGTATTTGGTGGTCACCTCACATACTGACTTCCTGTCCAGTGTTTGGATTTCACTACCAACTAGGGATGTAAAGAGAGAATATCTGGAAAACTGAAATAGAAGCTATAGAAGTAAAATAGGGTTTTTACTCTGGATAATATAAATTATACATTGTTTACTTTTTCTTTCCTCCTCTCCTTTCTTTTATTATTTTTTTTTTTTTATTTATTTTGCCTTTCCAACATAGAGGAAGTCTGGAAGGGAAAAGAGAACAGAAGAGTTACAAAGCTCTCTTAGAAGATCCAATGCTGAAGTTCTCAGGACTGTATCAAGAAACTTGCTCTGACTTGTATGTAACTTGTCAGGTGTTTGCAGAAGGAAAGCCTCTTGCTCTTCCAGTTAGAACTTCATACAAAGCTTTTAGCACTAGATGGAAGTAAGTAGCTGCCTTGTATCCTCCTTGTTACCAGGGCATCAAATTATTTTAAAAAATCTGTATTTATATGTGTCAAATACGTCTTTTCTTTTGACTTTATCACATAACTTATATTCTTCAAGTCTCTGTATGGTTACTAAGTGTTGCCCTGACAGGACAAGGCAAATCTTTTAGTGTAATGGGTAAGTAATATGTTAGTTGTGTGTATAGGCATTGGTCACTGCTTAAATAACTTCTGGGGCCTGGGCACTTTCATGTTGCTTACTAGACAGTCTGATCTTCATTGCTTAGGCATCGAGATAAAGTGTTTTTCCTTTGATCTCTAGTCTTTTCATCATGCTCAAGACAAGTATTTGAATGGTTACATTCAGCCCACGGGAAAGTAGTCCACGTGCCCTTAGACGTTCTGGGTTGTGTAAGCTAATTCAAAATAATGTGAATTCTGAAGCTTTATGGCTAATAAAAACTGTTTCTCTGCAGCTGGAATGAATGGCTGAAGCTGCCTGTGAAGTATCCAGACTTGCCTCGCAATGCACAGGTAGCTCTGACTATCTGGGATGTGTATGGACCGGGTAAAGCAATTCCAGTGGGAGGAACAACGGTCTCGCTCTTTGGGAAATATGGGTATAACTGTTTTTTCTTCCATGGTGCAGTTTTGAAGCTCACTTGTGCCTAGTAAGGTAGCAGCAGTTATGAGAGATTTCTTAATTTATTTATGTTTTTTTTTAAATTTAGGTTAACAGTTCCACCTTTGAAAAATCAGGTGCATAAATGATTTACTCTTATTTCTTTTCAAGTGTGACTTCATTCATGTTACCATTTAAAAAAAAAAAAAGTCTTCAATAACACCAAAATTTAGGTGTTTTTTTTTAAGATTTGTAAGGTTGAACTTTAAGGTAGCAAATGTTGATAGACATGAAATTTTATTTCCAGTATGTGGGGTGTAGCAACAAGTAACTTTAGAATTTTGTATTTACTTGTAAAATTGAAACTCTTGTGGTTTCCTCCAGGTCAGTATTTCTCGTTTTTAAAGGTTGATTTCTTAAGGTGTTCTTTCCAGTTCTATTTACTTGAAGTTGCTAGACTTAAATGATCACCCCTCATTGGCAAAAGGAATGCATTTGATTTCTTGGTGTATATTATATGGGTGGATCAGCACAAATACTCAAGGGTAGAAAGATTTTGCAGAGAAAAGGTGTCGTCAATTAGTCTGTGAAGGTCTGTTCACTGTAGTTTCAATTACCAACTCAATTTCAAGCATAGGTGGAGAAAATGGTGTGAAAAAGTTCTGAGGCTTGTGGCTTTGGGGATTTTTTTTTGTTGTTTTTTTTTCTCGTTTATTTTAATGGCAGCTCAAAAAGCTGTTTTTTCTTAGTTGACCTTCAAATGCAACTTAAGTCATTTTAGTTGAATATGTTTTCAGACTGGCAGACCTTAAGTCAGTATTACCATTCAAGGGAAATGCTTTCTGCTTCACTACAAATAATAAAACTGTGAAGGTCAAGCTCTGTCCTCAGTTTGCATTTGTGCCACCCCACTGACTTTGGGAATTACCCATTTTTCTTCCATTTGCCACATAAGTAACCTCAAACTTCCTCATTGTCTTATAAACTCTATGTGCCAATGCAAACGAAGGCCCTAGAGGGCACAAGGTGCAAGGCACTGTTGCAGTTCAATTGAGTTATGCATGGCAGCAATTTTTGGGGGTTTGGTGAAGGAAGTTGATGTACTTGCAGCTGGCACTGTACTTGTGATTCATGGTATTTCTGTTACTTTGAATTTATTGAAGCAGTTCTGCATTTTTCCCTGCAGTATGTTTCGTCAAGGAATGCATGATTTGAAGGTCTGGCCCAATGTAGAAGCTGATGGCTCGGAGCCCACCAGAACTCCTGGGAGAACCAGCAGCACAGTCTCTGAAGACCAAATGAGCCGTTTGGCAAAGGTGATGGAGTAGCAAATAGCCTTTAAGATGCACATGAAAACCTTGAACTTTCACGGGAGTAAAGTGAAGACAGGCTTTAATTAAGACATGCTTCTCATGTTGTTTCATGTGAAAGCATGTTTCTTCCTGTGCTTGTTTAGTTATTTCACAAGATTTATACAGATAAGTAAACTCATTTGCTACTGAAGCCTTTTTTAAAAGGGGATGTACAAATACCTTTTAATATACGTAGCCAAAGTTCCGTCAGGTTCAGTGAGAGAAGCTCCTAGCAGCAACTTGTGAGGACTGTCTGCTTTCTTTCTGTAATCATCCTTTAGATTTAATTTTGTCTGCTGTAATATTCAGATGTGTTTGCGACATACCTGTAGATTAGAAGCAATTTGAGTAGAACTGCAAAAGTTTACTAAAGTTCATCCATTTAAGCTCATGGATATTTGTGTATGTTAGTGTTTTCTTCTCCCAGTGTGATAGCAGACTGTGTTTTTATTGACAGATATACTTTGGGAATTGATGATTAAATGTCAGTTCTCGAACTTCTTGGCTAGCTGATGTCACTCTTCACTTCTTTTCTTATTCTTCAGATAAGTTCACCCCAAGACTGGCAAGTGGCTCAACCCACTTAATCAGTGTGCTTTCTTTTTAATCTTGGTCTCCTAGTTTTCATCCTCACCTTTGTGCAAGTCCTGGTGGAAGACAAGGTCCAGTGCCATAAACACATCCATTTTCTCATTCAGAGGTTTATCCCAGCAATAAACTAACTTACCTTTAGTTTATCTTTTTTATTACTCTAGTTCACTTTGAATTTCTAATGAAAAATTCATTAAAATTTCTGCCAGTGGTGGGGCCCCATTTCTTGATTGTAGTGGAATAAATCCCCTGAATCCCCTGATTCCTCTAGCCTGAGGAGATGATGAATAGATGAGCAGACAGATGATAAATATCAAGGCTTCCTATAGTTCATCATGATGTAGGCAGTGGGTCTCTGAGAAGGGGTCTCCTTTGCTTCCAGGCTTTCCCTTTTTTGTTCTGTTACACAAATGTGGCCATACCCTGTTCCTCTTTTTTCTTCTCATCCATTTACTCCCTTAACGCTCCCTAGCTCATGAAATGCAAATAAGAAGGGAGTATTTCAGTCTTGAAATACCTGTGTCTGTTCCAGTCTGTTCTTTTGACATATGGGAGGTGAGGGCTTTAAGTCTCTGAGGAAGCAGAGGAAAATCTTCCACATCCTAAACAAGAATTTTAATGGCTAATAATATGCTAATAACATAACTAACAGTGTTCTTCTCTTCTGAAAACTGTTTTGGGGAGTAGTAATTTCTGAAAGATGAGTGTTTTCACTGATATTTTGTTGTGCTCATTTATAAAAACATTATACCATCAGATGCTAGTGAAACGAATAGGATTTCTGGGTAGTATGTCTGTGAGAGCTTTTATCTGCACAGCAGTTTACTCGGTAGATGAGGTTCTTCTGATGTATCATTCTTGAATAGCCATTGTTTAAGCACAGTCAGCTTCAGTTTTTATGTGCCTTACTCATCAATTGCTGAATGCCTTCTGATTCTACTGCATATAAATGTATATTTAAATACAAGTAAGACCTGTAGAACTAGATAAAGATGAGTTTGTTTGGACTTTTTTATTCTTGGTTTGGTTTGGGTTTTTATCTGTTCATTGGACAAGTATCATGCTGTTGAGTGGAATCATGCTGAACTGGAATCCTCCAGATAATAAGCAATTTTTGTGAAGAGTTTGCTGAAGAGCCTTTTCCCCATCTCCATCCATTTTCTTAACATGCTTTTGAGTATGTGTGTATCTGTGTGTGTGATACTTATTATTACAGGGCATTTGTATAAAGTCAGTGACAAGCTGCTGGAGGAGTTCCATCCTTTCGCCTTAAATAGCTGATAGGATGGCAGGTCTCTCATGTCATGGTGAGGTGCTGTATGGCTGTACTCTTAAAAAACACAGGAATGTTGCTTGTAAATTGCATTAGAGATTAGTATTTTTCCTTTAAAATGCACAGAATGACTTTTGTCTTTATTCTGTAGTGCAGTGAACAAGAAAATTAACCAAGAATTTCTGACCAAGGTTTGATAAGTGCTGTCCTAAGTCTGTGTATCAGTGCTGGATATGCATATGCAATATTCTGAAATTTTTGATGTCTTGGTGTAAGATTGTGGAAATAAGAGGACTACCTTAAGGAGGGAGTAATTTAGAAGTGGTTAAAATAGTGGACATGAAAGGGTAAGAAATTTCTTCATTGCTAAGAATGAGAACCTGCTCTGTGAACTAGGTAGGACATCTGTGAATGCATTGAAGGGATGATGTCCAGCCTCCCTGAAACACCATCTTGGGATCCTACTGGTCCGCATGTTGTTGGTTCTCTGCCTTTGGAATATCTTATAAAGCCACAAATGAGGCAAAGGCCAAGGTATTATATATTATTTTAGTACAGCCCTGGCACATTCTGCATCTGCAATATTGCTGGCATGTAATTTGGTGAACTGGCTGTAGAATATAACATAGAGTGGCAGAATATTCTCACTATATTGTGCTCCTTTTTGCAGTACGGCTGGTAAGTTGAAAGAACCTGAGGACTAGTTTTCTGTGCTTTGGTTACATCCACTTAATCTACTTAATGTTATTTTGTGTCTATATATCTATATGAAATGTTATTAAATATATAAAATGATATTATACTTTGTCCGCTTGCCCTTCCTTTTCCATTTGTGTTGTTAAGTTCCTGAAGTTCAATGAAAGTAATCTGAAGATTAGTTGTCCCAGAGCCTACTGGAGGCAAAAAAATTGAAAAAAGCCCTTGCTATATACTAAACAGAGTTAATCCTCAGAAGTTGCAGTGGTGTTTCAAAATTTGCTTCAAAATCTTAATACTTCTGTGAAGCTGGAAGCGTCTGTAGTCTAGAGCTTAAAGATACATTAAGTGAATCGACTACTTCAAGCAGTTTCATACTTGTTACAGGATTATTTTTTCTTGTGCTTCATGGAACAAGTTCACAACAAAAGGCATTGGATGTTACTCTTGTACTTCTAGAAAATCTATAGGCAAGCTTTTTAGAAAAAAAAAAACCCACAGGATTTTCCTTTCTGCTGTGTAGCATTTTTACTGCTTTTTAAGTTGTTACTACTTTTGATTAGTCCTCTGCTTTGGCAGAGCCAATAGCTATACTTGAGGATTAATGTTTAGTGGAAAATTTTCACTCTCATCTCTCGTATACTTAGTAGGAATGAAGAATCAGAACAACTGAATTATCATATTTGTGAAATGAGGAGGTCTTTGCATTCAGAGATAGATGTTATGCTTACTTTCTTTTTAGAATGTAATTCAGATCTTGGGAGGGCTCAGAGGCCATAGTGTTTTTAAGCTCTTTAAGCTCTTTATGACATAAACTGTGTCCAAGAAAACAATTAATAAATCTTGTTGGCCACTTAGAGTTAGGAACCAGTATCTAAAGTGCTGTTAGACCATAACACCAAATTAAACTCTGAGGAGGTGAATAAGAGAAAAATAACACCATTTAATTTTGTCTTAAACAGCAAGCAGTCACTTGATGGAAAGTAAGCAAGTGAGGTGGTCTGTTGCTGTTGGATATGAAGGGGCAGTTGATGAAGGATAAATGCTTACCAGTTAATCTTTGACAGATAAATTCTTTCTGTGCAAGAGCACCTACAGGGAGACAGCAGAACACTCAAGTTTCATTTCATTAATGCTTTTAATGGTTGTTAACAGTTCTTTGGACACTAGATAATTATTTGCCTGTTATGTCAGCTTTGTGTCTTAGAGATGTAAAAACATCTTTGATTCTGCACAGTTTCTGAAGCTTGGTTTCTTGTGAGTTTGTCTCCAGATCTGTCAGGATCTGTACCTGACATGAAGCTGATGCTGTTTTACTGGTGTTTTACATATTAAAATACTTTTACAGCGTGACTTAGCTGTTCACAAGGATCTACTGTGTGTATACTGTACAAGCGTTTTTTTCTGTTCCTTTATTTTTGCCCATGGTTCTGAAATAATGGGGAAAGTCTCTGTTAAGTATAAATGGTGGGGTTTTCTTCTTGCTCTGAGTGATTTAAATGTCATCATTGTGGGGTTTTTTTGTGCAGCTCACCAAGTCACATCGACAGGGTCACATGGTGAAAGTAGACTGGCTGGACAGACTGACTTTTAGAGAAATAGAAATGATCAATGAGGTAAGTCATCTTACATAAGACTTCTAGTTTAGTTCTGTGGAGTTTTTGTGGATCTTGCTAAAACAGATCCTTTGCTTGCCTATGAGACTAAGTACTTGTCTGAGTTTTCTTTAACTGCTACTGTATATGATAAAAGGAAAAATAATTATTTAAGCTTCCAAAGTTGACTTTATTTCAGCAATAATGACATTCATAAAATGATTTGTGTTGGAAGGGATCTTTAAGGGTCATCTAATCCAAACTCCTGCAGTGGGAAGGAACATCTTCAACTATATCAGGCTGCTCAGAGCCTCATCAACCTGGCCTGGAATGCTTCCAGGGATGAGACTAAAACCACCTCTCTAGACAATGTGTTTCAAGTGTTTCACCACTCTAACTGTAACAAAAAAAATTTCTCTCATCTGAATGTAGTCTCTTCCAGTTTAAAGCCAATGCCCCTTGTCCTGAAGTTAGATGCCCTACTAAAAAGTTTGTCCCCATCTTTCTTACAAGCCCCCTTCAGGTTCTCAAAGGCCACTATAAGGTCTCCCCAGAGCCTTCTCTTTTCTTGTCTGAACAACTACAGTTCTCTCAGCCTGTCCTCCAGCCCTCTAATGATTTTGTGGCCTCCTTTGTGTCACTGACAGTTTCATGTATTTTGCTAAGGATTCCAGAGCTAGTCACACACTTCATGTGGGAGTAGAGGGGGAGAATCCCATCCCTCAACCTTCTGGCCACACTGCTTTTCATACAACCCAGGACATGGTTGGCTTTATGGTTTTCAAGTGCACATTGCTGGCTCCTGTCCAGCTTTTCATCTACCAGGATAGACAGCTGTCTTGTAAGTTCTCAGCTTCAAGGGAATTTCATAATGGAATACATAATTGATAACAATTTGGAATAGCTTGGAACAGTCTTAAATTATTTAGAATAGCCTGGAACAAATGCTGTTTGGTATGACTAATTCACCTCTAGGATTTAGATTGTGATAGGAAGCATTTGGACGTACTGTCTGTTTTTTGGTTTCAGACCTTTTCAGCTTTCCTGGTTTTTATTTTGCATACTAAGAAAATATGCTGTAAGATTTGAATATTTTTTTTAAAAAATGCAGAAACAAAAGATCTCATTGTTAAACACCTGAATGAGATGTTAACCCTCATTGAGCAAAGTATTATACTGCGAAGATTATACTCATCATACCCCAAGGATTATACTCATCTTGCACAACAGAACTCTGTTGTTTTCTGGTTTGCTCTGCAAGATTTTTGCTGTCTTGATTATAATTAGACCTCTGTGAAACAATCTTTCTGAACTTAAATTTGTGTTTTTATAAACCCATATGAATATGTATTTTTAGTATAATTTTTTTAGAACTCGTCCTTGATTTTTCTTTGTCCTCACTTACCCCATGCTGCCCCGTCTGTTTCCCTTTCTGCAAAACAACAGAAAACTAGAAAATCTGCATTCCTTGAACTGTGCCAAAAATTGCACAAGCGCTTTGCCTGTGCTGGAAAGTCAATATTAATACATGAAATGAGCTTGTGTTGCTAATAGGACAAGGAATAACAAAGCTATAACAAAGGAAGTTCTACCTCAACGTGAGGAGAAACTTCTTTACTGTGAGGGCAACGGAACCCTGGCACAGGCTGCCCATAGAGGTTGTGGAGTCTTCTCTGGAGACTTTCAAAACCCACCTGGATGCATTCCTGTGTGGACTGCCCCAGGAGATCCTGCTTTGTTAGGGAGGTTGGACTAGATGGTCTCTAGAGGTCCGTTCCAACCCCTAACATTCTATGATTGTTGATGAGGGTGCTTATTTTTTGTATTAAATATATATTCCTGGTTATGTATAACTTCTTTCTTGTTTCCCACCTAGATTTCAAAATGTTACATTCTAAGTACTTTTTCTGGGTAAAGTTTTTCAAAAATGCATACATGAGCATGGTGACAGAGAAGGCAGAGTTACTGAATGCATTCTTTGCTTCAGTCTTCACTGCTCAGGCCAGCCTTCAGGACTCCCAGACTTCAGAGATAAAGTCTGGATGAAGGAAGACTTTCCCTTGGTAGAGGAGGACTAAGGCAGAGGTACTTGCTTAGAGACACTTTACTTACAACTAAGTAAACTGGGTACCACAAGTCCGTGGGTCCTGATGGGATATACCCCCAAGTGCTGAGAAAGCTGGGCCATTCTCCATCGTCTTTGAAAGGTCCTGGAGAACGAGATGCTTGAGGACTGGAGGAAACTGCAGGTCAGTCAGCCTCACCTCCGCCCTTGGAAAGGTGATGCAGCAGCTTGTTCTGGGTATCATCTCAAAGCATGTGGAGGAAAAGAAAGTTACTGGACATAGTCAGCATGGATTCGAGGGGAAGTCATACCTGAGTAACCTGATAACTTTTTACGGTGGCATGGCAGGATGGGTAGGTGGGGTGAGGGCAGTGGGTGTTGTCTACTGTGACATCAGTAAGGCTTTTGACACTGTTTCCCACAACATCCTCATAGGCAAGCTTAGGAAGTGTTTGTTAGATTAATGAATAGCAGGGTGAATTAAAAACTGGCTCAAAGATAGAGCTCAGAGCGTTGTCACTGGGGACATAGTGTCTGTTTAGAGGTCAGTAGCAACTGGTGTACCCCAGGGATCCGTACTGGGTCCAGTCCTGTTTAATATATTAATTGTTGACCTGTATGAAGAGAGAGAGTGTACCCTCAGCAGGTTTGCTGATGACACAGAACTGGGAGGGGTGGCTGATACACCAGAGGGCTGTGCTGCCATCCAGTGTGACCTGGACAGTGGAGAATTGGCCAAAGAGAAACTACATGAAGTTAACAAGGGCAAGGGGTAGGGTACTGCACCAGTATAGGTTAGGGGCTGACCTGGTAGAAAGCATCTCTGTGGAAAGAGACCTGGGAGTCCTGTTGGGCAGTGGGATAACCATGAGTCAGCAATGTGCCCTTGTGGCCAGTGGCATCCTGGGGGTGCATTAGGAAAACCATGGCAATCAGATCAAAGGAGGTTATCCTTGCACTCTGCTTTGCCTTGGTGAGGCCCCATCTGGAATATTGCATCCAGTTCTGCATCCAGTTCTGGGCTCTCCAGTACATGAAGGACAAGGAACTACTGGAGAGAGTCAAGCAGAATCCCAATAAGATAAATAAGGGACTGGAGCATCTACTGTGTCAGAAGAGGCAGAGGGAGCTGGGTATGGCCAGGTTGGAGAAGGGAATACTGAGGTGGGGGATCTCATCAATACTTAGTAATATCTAAAGGGTGGGTGTCAGAAGATTGGAACCAGACTTTTCAGTAATGTCCAGTGACAGGACAAGGAGAAGTGGTCACAAACTAGAACACAGGAGGTTCATCTGAAATGTAAGGAAGAACTTCACTGGGAGAGTAGCAGAGCACTGGAGGAGGCTGCCCAGAGAGGTGGAGTCTCTGGAGACATTGGAAACCAGCTGGATGCCATCCTGTGCAACCTGCTCTAGGTGCACCTGCACTGCCAGGGGCTTGGACTAGGTGCTCTCCAGAGATCCCTTCCAATCCCTAACATGCTGAGCTTTTGTGATCTTTCTCTAAAAGTGAATCAGGTGAAATCTCACCTGATAGTCAAAGTTTTAATTTGTCGCTTTCGTGGTTCTATCTAAAACCGTGACTTCCTCCACCATGTCTTCCTGGTTTTCTATCTAACATTCAGAGTTGTGTTTAATAATTATTAAAAAACAAAACAACAAATAAGACCCCAGCTGTCCACTGATAGTTCTTCGTTGCCTTTTTGCAGACCTTTAGTCCACAGTTGCAAGCCATTGGTGCAAGCAGTATGATTTTATTATCTTACATGTGGATGTTTGTCATGAAGTGGGAATGTAAGAAAGTAATTATGTCAGGAAGAAGGTGATATGGTCTCAGGTAGTGGTGTGAAACGATTAACTGAATAATTGCTGCAACAGCAGATAGTTAATCAGTTCCAGCACAAAGAAAATAAGGTAATTGCTGTACCGAGAATGCTGGAGATTGATGCACTCTAATATGTAATGCACATCTGTCATGGTTCTCTTCTCAGAGGGAAAAACGAAGTTCTAATTTTATGTACCTGATGATTGAATTCCGCTGTGTCAAGTGTGATGATAAAGAATATGGAATAGTTTACTACGAAAAGGTATGTGCCCTGCAGCCTTTATGGTCTTCTTTAAAAAGCAGCATAGGCATCTAAAATGGATAGATTTTTCTGCTGAGGTGAAATACTGTGCTGCAGGATAGCAGCAGACAGCTGTCAGTGGCAAGTGTTTATGTACATACAAATTAAACAGTATAGATACAACAGGATTACAGAAGTCAATCATTCATGTAATGCAGTTCAAGATTACAGGATTTAATAAGTGTGAGTGATTAAAAACTTTTTGATTTATGGTTCATTAAGTCATCCAGTAGTACTTTCGGAGTACCTGTATGTAAAATATGTCTTCTATGAGGATAAAACATACCTGTATTTATTGGTAAGTTTGCAAAAGAGAAGTCATTAAAACTTTGCAGTGAAGCTCTGCTAGCAAACATTTTCTCTGAAATGAACAAATATAAAAGTTCAGTCTTTTATGCCAAAAGCGCTTTATATGTAAAATACTTATGGATTTGAATGTCTTGCATCTTTTCTGTTTACAAAAACAAAGCGGTGTTTGATTTTTATAAGTTCATATTTATTGGAAAAAAGCATAAACAGTGACTTCTACAGACACCAAGGTGGCACTGGAGGGGCATTATCATTACTTTTATGGACCTGTGCTTTGTAGACAGACATACAGAAACAAAACTGTGTCTGTAATCTGCTTTCAAAAATGGTCTGTAACTGCCTCAATTTTCAGCATGCTTAGATTCATAAGAATTCAGGAAGTTGCTGAATATTGCAGCTTCATGGGAAAGATAAGGAGGGTAGAAAAAGAAACTGGAGTCCTGTTGAGAACAAAACCACTAAATTAAGCAACATCTGTTCTGAGAAATTAAAACCTGCAATTCAGTATAGAAAATGTCAGTAAAATTAGAAGTAGTATTTCCATGTATGTGACAACGTGCAGTTTATTTGAGCAGCAGAACTGTGATCTAAGTTCTATTCTAGAAAAAGGCAGTGAAAAATAGAGTAATCAACTGCGAAGAAAGCAGGACTGCATTAAATTGGTGTGGGAAAGTTTTGTGTGGTGGTGGCTGTGTTTTGTTGTTAGTGTGTTTTTTGGTTTTTTTTCATTGAATTTTGTGGGGGGGTGGTAGATGTTTTAAGTTTATTGTTCCTTTGATGGCAGGTTTTTTTGGGTTGTGTGTTGTTGGCTTTTGTTGTCTTTTTTTTTTTTTTTTTTGTATGTAGGTTGGTTGTTTTTTTTTTTTTATTTATTTTTTCCTTAGCACTTAAGTCTAGTGACATGTTAGTTGCTTCTTTATGACTGTCTGTGTCTCTAGGTAAACCATTATGAAAGAATTGAAAGCTTGTTTAAAATCACTTAAAAAGAGTTTGTAGTGTTGAAAAGCCTAGAATTTTGGTGAAACTTCGTGCCTTAGGCAGGCACCTAGGTTAAAAACTTGTTTAGCTTCTTGCCTGAGTGTCCAAGCAGGTACTTAGCATTTCTTTTGGTGGACTGTATTAGATAATGGCACCTGTCCTCATCTTCTAAGTCTTTTTGCTTTTACTTTGTATCATACAGCTTCTGAAGACTTCTAGAACCAGCTGTTGTAGCAGATCTTAGTACTATGGTACTCCCTTATGTTACAAATTAGAATGAAACCTATAGTGTGTCTGATTCCTCCATGAAACAAACAATTAAGCTACTTACATCAGTGGAAATCAAGAAAAAGAGAATGGGATAGAACATAATAGAATATAAGTTTTCTGTATTAGAATGTGCTATACATTTCACAAGTGCAAACTGATGAGCCAGGCTGCTGTGTGGCTTTTTGTCTTCTTGACTCTTCTATTTTCGTAGTTAAATAAAACATTCTTAAAAATTATTTCTTACTCTAACCTCCAGAAACCTACCAATATAAATTAATTATTCCTGATTTAGACTAATAACTTTTGTCATCATTATGGTTTTATAAATGTGCCAGGTGTGAGGCATACGCCTTTCTTTTGAGAGGTGTTTCTGAAGCATATTAAAAAGTTCATGGAGCAAAATATGTATGAATTGGAAATTAAGTTGTTGATTTTGTAATAGTACATATTAAAGCTATAGCTAACTGCAGTTTGAGGGATTTGTTGTTATGAAGCAGCTTTTCAAGGAGTTCTCGACCCTTTTCTGTTAGCAGTGGGAAACAGTGTAAATTAATGCCTTCTGCCTTAATGTCTTCTCAGTTTTGTCAGGCTTCTAATTACAGTGTACAGTATACATATCCAGCATCACCAGCTGGTGTATTGATTCTAATGGAAGCATCTTCTCTTGTCACCTGCCTGTGACTGATAGTCAAAGTGTAGATTACTTGTCACAGTTTTGTTGATAAATTTGTTTAAGTGTTTACAAAGAACTAGCCTGTTAAACAGTGGCTGATAGAACTTGAGATTCTTTGACTCAACATTCAATTACAGTGAAATGAAGTGGCAGTGGCTCTTTCCATATTCTCTGTTAACTTAATTTTAATACTGCATTCAGGGCATGAAGGAAAGCAGTCTGCTAGTAATGAGAGCATTGCTTCTGATTCTCCATTTAGGCAAAAATTCAGTGTGACTTTCCAAGTGCAAATAACACCAGCATTTATCATAAATGTGTTTTGTTGCAGGTTCCAACTGAAACCTTTTTTTGATAAATAAATTGACTGCACTTCTGCATCCAATATATATATTAAAAAAAGTCTCATTATTATCAAAGGCTTTCTAATGGACTGACCTTGGGTGCCCATTTACTTTTTGTTGGGGACAAGTAGAGTCCCATTTGTGTAACTTGAAATGATGTTTTGACTGAAGAATACAACCTTCTTATTTATTGACCTTGTAAAACTTAAATTTAGGAAAGTAAAGAAGAACCTGCACTGCTGGTACAGAAAATTCTGCAAAGTTATTTAATTTTCTTAAATAAATCATGTTTATATTATACAAAGTTGGTCACACTGACCTTAATATAGTGAAATAATTGTTTAATAGACTAATATTTATATAAATCTTTGAGAAATCCTCTAGTGATACATGTATTTTCTGGGGGCATGTTGGCCATTGGGTGCAGTGATCTTAGAGGTCTTTTCCAGCTGTGACAATTCTGTGATTCTTTAAAGTTACACATAGTGAAATATTTAATGAAATACCTCTAAAGGTCTGTAACATGGCAGTTTGAAAGAAATTAAGGCTGTTTGATGTTGCTGTTGCTTTTGTTTCCCTATGGTGCAATAGTAGGCCCTCTCAGGTGCTGGCTGTTTTTGCAAGTAGTGCAGCTAAGACGATCAGACTTACAGATTAAAGAGGTTGCTGAATGCCCAGTGTCTGCCCCGTCTTCTGAGGCTTGGGACTAGCTTTAATCAACTCCCTTGGGCTGAATGGTTGCTGGCAGTTGGGAGGATATTAGGTATTTCCAAAACTTCCCTGACGTGAACTAGAGCTCACTGCATGGAGTTGATCAGGAGAGATACTTGAAAAGAACATGATTGAAAAAATTCAGGTGATAATTTAGAGTTGACCCACAGGCATTGGCTTAGTTTAGTAAGTTTATATTGTCAACCATGATCCACGATACACATGGAGATCTTAAAGTATGACAAAGCATTAGAATGGAGTGTTAATCTAATCAGAAGGCAAGTTAAACAGCTGAACTCCTTCACAGGATAACTGATGGCATTGTGCCTTCTTGAAGAATTTCACAGAATGGTCTGTTTGGAAAATGTCATTAACTGACACGGTAACTTGTCTCACCAGCACCTCCAACACATGATATCATAGCAAGTCTAGATTCAGGCTTTTAAGAATGTGTTCTAAAATACATTGAAGTACTGACCAGAGTTTTCCTAGTGCTTGCACTGAGTAACTAGAGCTGTTGTAAGCATATGTCCTCTGTTTGCATTAGTGTTTTGAAGACTAATGGGAAAAGAAACCCTTTTGTGTTCTGGGGCCATTATCAGCCTCAGCCAGGCTGTATTCTGGGCCCATCATCAGCCTCAGTAAGGCTGTATGTATATTTCTCTTAACTAGGAAGGATGTGTGTGTAGCTATTTTACTTCGATGTCATTATTTTAACTATAAAAGTTATTATTTCAGAAAGGCATAGGACACTGATAGAGCTGTTTTCCTGAACATGCATTTTAATAGTAAGGTATTTTTTGCTGTAGTCAAGAAAAAATGTAGCTGACAAAGTGTTTTTCCTGGTAGGTTAAGGGCGACTTTAACTCCTCTTCATGTTGGTGACTTGTTCTTCCAATTTATATAAGCCCCTCAATTACTCATTTACCACTGAAAAGTATAAAGCAAAGCCATTGCAAAGGGCAAACAAGACTGGAAAATCAGGAGGGTTAAAAAAAAGAAAAAAAAGGGCGGAAGAAGATCTGCTCGAGTTATTTCAAAACTTACATTATTGAAGGAAATGTTGATATTTCAAACCCCACCTTTTCTCAGTTGAAATTTCATCCAAAATAAATAAGAACAAACTAACTATAAATATGGCATGACACATGTTAGGCTTATGTTCTCTCTTTTTTTTTTCTGTTTTATTGTTTTATGCTGTCTTAAATGAAATTATATGAATTAATACTTAGCAACACTTTGAAGGTGAATAAACAGCTGTGTGCAATTGGAAGAGCGGTATCGCAGTTTCTGTTTCTGTCATGTGGTGGCAGGCTTCTTATTTTTTCCTTCTTCCTTGTTCCTTCTTCTTCCGAGGCATCTTTCAGCCTTTTTTTATGCAGCAGCAGGTTAGACTCCCCTAAAGAAAACTGTCTGCCTCCTGTTGTGCTGTTCTGGAGAAACACAGCATGAAATTCCAGAAGAGATTGTCATGCTCCATGTGAGACCTTTGACAGATAGGTGCCTTCCTAAATCCCACTTATGTCGAGCTATTTGAAGATACCTTCTGCAATGTGGTTGTTATTCCCTAGAAAATGGCTTGGTTTTGGTGGAAATACAGACCCTGTTTTGGTTTCTCTTGTGCTTCAAGAGGACATACAATGAAAATGTGTCCACATGGTAATGTGTTAACAGGTTACATCTCACTTGAACTATTCTTGGTCTGGCCACCTTGTTTATAACCTGGCAAAGAAAAAAAAAAAAAAAAAAAAGGAAAAAATACCATTTCTTATTTTCTGTTTTCCACTGTAATTGTCATAAAGTCAGTGAGATGTCACTGCATTGTTCTTTCACTGCATTATAATTCACAATGCATTAATATGGCATATATTTTTCCTGAAATGTGAGATGTTTAATATGCCTTTAACTTTTTGTCATTCAGGATGGTGATGAATCATCTCCCATTTTAACAAGTTCTGAAATTGTTAAGATTCCAGATCCCCAGATGTCTATGGTAAGCATGCTCCATTCAGTGCCATCTGTATTCTAGTATTTCTGCTGAAGTTTACATAAATAAAGATGAAAGGTTGTCTGTACTGCTGTCTTTAGTATTTTAAAATCCCAGTGGAAAGATGTATTGGACCAGCTGAGAAATATCAGTGGGTTTGACTTTCTGTAATTTTTATTTTTGCTGCTGCTAGATGAAAATACACAAATTGACTGAGTACTTTTGTTCATCTCCTCCTTTCCATACCTAATGCACTTGCTTCTGAGGTGTAGGAAAGCAGAAAAGGGAGATGTTTGGCAAAAGAGGACAAGAGGGTGGGAATATAAGGTAAGAGGGAGCTAAAGAAGTGAAACATAGTGGAAGGTACAATAACTCTTAATCACTTTGTCTGTTAAAGTATTTTCTCCCTACACTCTCTTGTATGTTGTCTTTCATGTAGACAGTGCCTAAATACAATTCTAGAAAAGATTTCCATTATTGTGGATGCCAATTCAGTGGAACTGGTATTGGCAGCTTTGGGAACCTTAATGTAAGTGGGCTTCTACTGGCAACACTGTTTGAGCACTGTGTAATCTAACACTGCAAGAGCAAGTCTGATAATGCTGAAAACTGCCTTGGCTGCTGAAATCTCATTGACACTGTGGCTCCTATTGTGGCTCCTACTGTTGCTAACATGGTATTAACAGTGGGAAAACTTTTTGAGAAGTTTTTCTTGCATACAAAGCTTTATGCTGCAAACATCTTTAAAACATTTATAAACTTGCTAGCACGTTTTGAGTGCTGTCTGAATCACGGATGTGTTGACTGGAATGCTTGCATTTTGCAGCAATTCACAACAGGCAAGACAGGGTTTGTAAATTGTGTGAAAGAAAAAACAAACAAACAAAAAAATCTCAAAATCCCCAGTAAGCTTCCATGTATTATTGAAGGAGTTTCTTCTAAAACAACAACAAAAAAACCCCAGAAGACACTGTAGCTTTTGATGTGAATTTTAGTATCGTGCATTATTCAAGATACTGGTGAGTCTTTAATAGATGGTTTCATTCCAGTGTTTATTTTCTCTGGAGTTCAAATGTTTATAAATACTGACTTAACCCCTTCCATTTAGGAGAATTTAGTAGAAAGCAAACATCACAAACTTGCTCGAAGTTTAAGAAGTGGACCTTCTGATCATGATCTGAAGCCTAATGCAGCTACACGAGACCAGCTTAATGTAAGTCAGTCACATGATTAAATTAAATTTTATTTAGTAGGTTGTTATTAATATGTGGTGACAATTTAAAGAAAGTGCAGTTCATTTCAGCATAAGAAAAGTCATTAATGAGGAAGAGTAGCTAAATGTTTCTTATAAATGCTTGGTCAGAGGGGTCCAACTCAGAAACAAGCTGAGAGAATTTACTCTGCTATTTTATAAGACAGTGTATATTTGTCTGCACTACCAGTCAATCAACTGTGTAACTGAAGAGCATCACCATGATAGTGTGGGAATTTTGTCTTGCTGGAAAGCTTTTTTTTTCTAGCTATTTTTGTGTTGTCATGTTGTACTTTGTCACAGTGTTGTTTGTTAACTGGTGAATATGCCTGTTCATGTATTTAAAGTCACTTTTTGACTCTTTGTGACAGATCATAGTGAGTTATCCACCAACAAAGCAGCTAACATATGAGGAACAAGATCTAGTTTGGAAATTCCGATATTACCTTACTCATCAGGAGAAGGTAAGTTGAATAATTTGAGGGGGCTTATTAATGCAGGAAGTGCTTTGTCTGACACTTATCCTACCATGTTCTGTCCTTTCAGAGATACAGAGGTTCATTATCTTAGAAGCTTGTCAAGATGATTTTAAGACACTTTCTACAATGTTACTCATGCTAAGTGCGATGACTGTAGTTTTACCTCTTTACATCTTGTGAACTGGCTATTGCTACAGAAGTCATCCTACAAACACTGTCAGCCTAACATACCAGTGCTGCCAGTTTTGTCTTTGAGAAGGAAAAAATTAAGAGTGGCTTCTTTACCCTTTTCGTACAAGGGTTAGCATTGCCAGAATAACGAGTGGCACATCAAAAGCCCTAAGTTAATTAAATAGCTAAATAGCCCTGTAGCTGTGGGCATTTTTTTTGTAGTGGTAGTTGTGGCAGAGCAGTTACCATTGCCTTTACATTTTACTTAGAAGACAACTCAGCTGCAGTTTTTCAGGACATACTAAAACAATCCAGTGATGTACTGTCTGTTACATCAGAAAGGCTCCTCAGGTCTGTTCTTATGGAAATATAAACTGATTTACCTAGTTTTACCTTAATGTGAAACATTAATTTTTACAGCATCCTTCTGTTCAGCTGTGGGATGAGCAGTTTCACATTGCTATGGGTAAAGAACTGGCTGCAGGGAGAACACGAAGGGTTGTAGTGAATAGGGCTACATCTGGCTAGCTATTTGTCAACAGCAGTGGCTCAAGCCTCAAGGCTTATTTCTAGGTCCTGACCTGTTCAATATATTGGTGATCTGGATGCAAAAATTAATGCACCATTAGCTAGTTTGCAGATGATTACAAACTGGGAGGTGCTGCTGACTCTCTTGAGGGACAAGAGGCCTTGCAGAGAGGTCTAGATTGGTTGGAGCATTTGGCTGTGTTTAATGACATGAAACTTAAGAAGTCCAAATGCTGTAATGTGCACCTAGGATGGAGTAGTGCTGGACACAAGTATAAATTGGAAGAGGAGTGGCTGGAGAGCAGCTTTGCAGGATGGGATCTGGAGGTGTGCTGGCAGCAGTAGTATTAATAGAAGTTTGCCATGTGCACTGGCACCCAGAGGACAGACCCCATCCTGGGGTGCATCAACCAACCAGTCAAGAGAGGGGATTATCCCTCTTTATGCAGCTTTGGTGCAACTTCACCTTGAATATTGTTTGCAGTTCTGGGCACCACAGTTTCAGAAGGTTGTGAAGATTCTTGAGTGCAAGCAGTGGAGGGCAACAAAGCTAATGAAAGGGCTGGAAGGGATGTCCTGTGAGGAGTAGCTATGAACATTGGGCTTCTCTAGCTTGGAGTAAAGGAAGCTGTTTGTTCCCTGCAGCTTTGTGAGGAGGGGAAGTGGAGAAGGAGGTTCTGATCTCTTCTCCCTGGCATCCAGTGATAGAAGTCCTGGGAGTTATTCAAAGCTGCACCAGGTGAGACTTAGATTGGACAATAGGAAGCTTTTCTTTACTGAGAGGGTGTTCAGACACTGGAACAGACATCCTGGAGAGATGGTCAGTGCCCCAAGACTGTCCATGTTTAAGACACATTTTTACATTGCCCCTAACAGCATGCTCTAGCTTTTGGTCAGCACCGAAGTGGTAATGCAGTGGGACTTACATGATCATTTTAGGTCCCTTCCAACTAAAATAGTTTATATTCTTTTCTGTTCTGTATCATTTGTTTACCCCGGATTTTCACTGATGAATTGTTCAATCTCTATTTAGGCCTTGACAAAGTTCTTAAAATGTGTCAACTGGGATCTACCACAGGAGGCAAAGCAAGCCCTGGAGCTACTGGGCAAGTGGAAGCCCATGGATGTGGAAGATTCTCTAGAACTTCTGTCATCTCAGTTCACCAACCCAACAGTTCGGCGCTATGCTGTTGCCAGGCTTCAGCAGGCAGATGATGAGGTATTCATTGGTCTGTGGGTATATGTGAAGGTCAGCTGGTCTCAGAACTTCAGTGTCATTGAGAAATTGAAATGTTTGCAACTTTTTAAGGCTTATTGTGGGTGGTTCTTCATTCTCCCAGTCCTTGCCTTTGCCTTCTGTAGCTTAGGTGGTGTGCTTTTAGCACTTGCTGGTGAAGAATGAGGCAAAACAGTCCTTGAGTACTTCAGACTTCCTGTCTGAGTTAACCAGGTCTCCCATTTCAAGCTGGACAGAGCCCACTTTTTTCTTAGTCTTCTTTTTATCACTGTTGTGAAGAAGGTCTTTTTTTATTGCCTTTGTCCCTGGCCAGATTTAATTCTGTCAGAGCTGTAGCTTCCCTAACTTTGTCCCTGGCTGCTCAGACATTTTCTCAGTATTCCTCCCAGATGACCTTGCTTCCACCCTCTGTAGGCTACCTTTTTCTGTTCGAGTTTGTCCAGAAGATCCTTCTTCACCCATGCTGGCTTTCTAGCATTGTTACCTTACATCCTTCTTTATTTGGATGCAGCAGTCCACAGATTGCAGGAGGTGATCTGTGAATGTTTACCATCTTTCTGGGGACCCCTTCCTCTCTAGAGCTTTATCCCATCTACTCTTCCAAAGAGGTCCATGAAGGGGCCACAGTCTGCTCTCCTGAAGTGCCCAATACTGAGCTTTCCATGTGCTCTGACTGCCATGAGGATCTTGAAATCCACTGTCACATTCCAAAGGCTGAAAATGTGGAGATTCTTGTTGGATCCCAGAAGGACAAAGTAAAGATAACACAGCATTGTGTGCAGCTACACAGACAGAACTGGTAGGCATTAAAAATGTAGCTGTTAGCATAGTCTTAGAGAGAGAGAGAGAGAGGAAGAGAAGAGAAGAGAAGAGAGAGGAAGAGAAGAGAGAAGAGAGGTAAATAAAGCATCATCCAAAAGCAGGGGGAGAGAGTATGAGAGGGAACAAGGAAGGAGAGGAAAGTAACCATCCAAGGATTCAGCATGATCTCCATGGTGTCATAGCAGAGAAGAAGGGTGGGGGTAATAGTGGTCCCATCCTATGAGAGGGGCAAGGGGTTAGAGTCTCTCTTCCTTTTATACTCTCCATTTCTTGCTGTGCTGCAGCCACAAGCAAATCATTGCTCATCCTCATTTGTCTGGAAAGTTCCATCCAGTGGTTACTTCCATTGTAGTTTGCCATCTGCTGCATCAGCAGAATTAGCAGTTTTTAGATGGGTATTTTTCCTTAAATGTCTCTCCTAATTAACAGTATCCAGTCTGGGCCTAAGGAGCTGTTTTTTTTGTCAAACTTTGACTTCTTTCTTACCTCTTCTCAAACTTTACAGCCTCACCTCCCATCTCTTCTCAAGTTCTTCTGACTGAGACAATGCCTCATTCTTCCTGCTCATTAGAGAGAGAGAGAAAAATAAGAGCATTACCATGGGGCAGTAGGCCAGTCCTATGCAGAACTCCAGGCAACATTTCTTTCTTCCTTCCCCCAACTCCCACCATAGTGTGCCATGTATTGGTGGAGGTGGGTGGGTAGTGCTTCCAGTTGCCAATTGTTTGAGGCAAAATCTGACTGGAACCTCACATCCACCATTTCATGGTCGCTGAAGCCAGAGCTGCCCTTGAGCTTCACATTTCCCTATCAGCCCCTCCTTGGTGAGAACCAGAACCAGTATAGCACTTCTTATTGGCTCCTCTCTTACTGGCAAAATAGGGCTACCATCGGCACCTTCCACAAAACCCCTTGAATTGCTTATAGCCTGTGTGTTATTTCCCTGGCAGATACTGGGGTGGTTAAAGTCCTCCATGAAGACCAGGATTGTGAACATGATACTACTTCTATATGTCTATGAAGGACCTTATCTGATTAGTCTTCCTGGTTTGGTGGCTTATAGCAGATTCCCACTCTAATGTTCCCTACCCTCCCTTTAATCCTGACCCATAATCTGTCAATTGATCCTCATCCATCCCCTTGCAGAGCTCCATGCAGCCCAGCTGGTCATTGGTGTAAAGGGAAGCACTTCTTCCCTTTCTCCCCTTCCTGTCCTTCCTAAAAAACCTGTGTGTTTCAGCTGTTGGAACACTCCAGTCGTAGTCATCCCGCTATGCCTCTGTGTTTATAACATCATAGACCTATGGACACATGCACATCTCTAACTCCTCCTGTTTTTATTCCCAATGCTACATGCATTTGCGTAGAGGCTTTTGAGTCCTCAGTGAAGCTGACTTGCTGACTGGAGTGGCTGGAACTCCTTTGAGGTGTTTTTCCAGTACTTCCCTGTTTCCCCCAACTCCCTCAGGAGCCCCTGGATCATCTCTGTAAGATTTCAGGTGTGCTGCAGTGTATCCAGCCCATCTCCAAGCCACAGGCTGAGAACTCTGACTGGCACTCCATCCCTGTAACCTTAGTGTGTCATTCCACAGCTTGTCATGGAGAGCCTGGTATTATCTCCCCCTTAGTTCAACTCTAGTTTAAAATCCTGTCAATGAGCCCCGTGAGCTCCTGAGTAAAGACCTTCCTTTCCCTTTGAGAAAGGTGGATCCTATCCAATGCCAGCAAGCCTGGTGCTGTGTAGGCCATCCTGTTATGAAAATTCTCAAAGTTGTTGCAGTGACACCAGCATGGAGCCATGTGGTAATAGACTGTATCTGTTTCTTCCAATATTGCTGCCTGCAACTGGAAGGAGAGAGGAAAAAGTAACTTGTGCCCCAGCTTCCCTCACCAACCATCCCGAATCTCTGTAGTCTTTTGATTGCTTTTGGAATATGTTTTGCACCCACATGGAAGGCCATACCAGGCTGGGAAGTTTCCAAGGGATGTGCTTAACATGGGGCCTTGAGAGACAGCAGACTCCTCTAAAAGGAATGTGTACCTGCATATTGGACCCTCTGTTCCCCACTGAAGGGAGTCACCTACAAAGCTGATTCAGTTAGCACTTAATAGCCTCTTAAGTCGCACTTCCTGCCTTTCAGTATCAGGAAAGTGTGTGTTAATTCAGTATCTTCTGGGAGTCAAACTCTTATCCTACACTAGTTTTTCTGATGTACACTGGTTGCTAGGGAAACTGTACTTCCCACTTCTTTATGGGTCACTGAATCCTGAGTAAGTTTCTCTGTAAAACAGAATTTAAAAAACAAACTGACTCCTATTCGGCTTTGACTGACTCTTGATTTACTTTAATTTTTATTCCTCCACAAGGATTTGCTTATGTACTTGCTACAGTTAGTCCAGGCATTGAAATACGAAAACTTTGATGACATAAAGAATGGACTGGAACCTAGCAAGAGGGACAGTCAAGGTTCAATGTCAGAAGGCATGACAACATCTGGAACTAATGGTGCAGAAATAGACAGGTAAGAAATTTAGATTTCAAGTAGAAAAGCAGAAATACAATATTATAAGGCCTTAAATTTGTTATCCATTTCAGGGACAACTGCATACTGAACATCCTATTTTATAATCTGAAGTGCTGAAATAAAAATAAAAAAAAATCCCTGAATTTACAGGGATTATATTATCTGACAACAGGTAGTTTAGAGAGCAAACATATTAATCTTGAAGTTTTGGCCTTTGCCCTTACTACATGAAGACAACTTCTGGGTGCAGGAGAAACACTGGAATTGCTTCCCTCTGTCTGTGGAGAAGTTAGAGGCTCCACTTCCCACTGTTCAAAGAGTATGGATGTAAAAGTCTGTTCAGTCTGAAATGGAAAGGAATTTTTTCTTGCTTCTGGAAAAGAAGGTGTAGAAAATATCTTGGCAATGTAAAAGAAGCTGGGTAACACACGTTCTACTCCTGCAGTAACATGAAAGAAAGGCTGAAATAGCTGATTAATAGTGTATTAAGCAAGGTGCAAACAACCTTGATTAACCAAAGTTTCCTGTGAATACATAAATTTCCAGGAATTTCAGTCTTAAGCTTCAGTGTCTAACCACTTGTGTTGTTAGGGAATACTTTTCATATTACAAGTAATGTTTTTAATTGATCTCTCTGCTCAGCTGTGGAGTGGGTGTCCTGGGTGTATTTTGAGACTGCAGTGACACTTAGACATTAGTAGAGTTGTTTGATTATTTCCTCTCAGGTAAATTTACTGTCTAATAATTTTTTCCTTGTAAGCATTTGGTTTGTTTGCTCTGTTACGTGCAATTGCATTCCAGAGACAAGTGTTTGCAGGTGTTGTGTATTAGCAGTTTCATCTTAACATTTTGCAAAAGTTTATCCCAAAAGCTTTTCATCCAATTCCCATTTATGCTTATTCTTTATGTAAGATGCAACAAAATGCTAAATTTGCTGGAAATGGGTTTCCTTCGCAGCCATAAACTTTGTAGTTATACAGACATAGATCTTTGCCATTTTCAGGAACTGCAGCTATCAAAGGGGCTGTTCATGCAGTTTGTTCTGAAACAGGGATGAGATACTATCTTCAAAGATATTTCTCTTCCAGTTTTCTGAATTTATTAGCTATAGAAATAAAATGAATTGCTACTTCCATGCATACCTCCTGTCCCCCAAGCAAGAACTTTGCATCACGCCAGTGTCTTGCTTTCTGTTGTGTAGTTCCCAGATCATGAATCCTGTTCCATCTGTTTCATCACCACCTCTGGCTTCTAAGACAAAGGAGCTTGCAGACAACGAAAACCTTGATGTAAGTCAGATGCTTTACCCTGTGTTTTTGATATTTCAGACTCTTTAGTGACCTGGTACTGGTTTTATTTGTGAGTATTTGAGTCTTTCTACTGTATCTTGATGAATATATAAAGTAGCCAAAGAATATAAATGTAAACTAGGTGCTAAGAAAATGGCAATAGCTTGACTGAATTATTTTACAGGCCATCTCTTTATGTATGCAGCCATACTATAAAAAATTGGTAAACTGGGCACTGGATTTTCATGAAATTTAAGTAATCTTATACTTCAAAGGCTGTGACATGATAATTATATACTGGTAGTGTCATGTGTTTCCTGTATCCATATTCTTTGGCATGGCTTTCATCTTTTTGTATATCATCTAAATGATATACACTGTGTTGATAACGTCTGCCAAAGAATATGTTATGCCAGAAGTAAAAGGGTAATAAAAATGGGACTGGATAGAGCAAAAGTTACAAGAAGAAGACAGTTTGAGGGGTCCTGATTTTAATCTGATGTGCACTTAATTAGTTCTTGAAATAAAGATTTGCTCCCTCTTGCAAATCTTCCTTTTTTGGGTCTTAGTACTTCAAAGAAAATAAGCCACAGTTTGAGCATATTGGAAAGATACAGAGATTTCTTGTTAGCTGGAATGTTAAACTTTGAAAAAATAACTAAATAGTCTGTATCCTCAACAGATTTGTACTTTATATTAAAATTTAGAGCATCTTAATGAGTTCCTTAGTGAAACGTGGTTTTACTTCTAGTTTTATTTCTGGATATGCTTGAAATATTGGGTTGAATTGGGTTCAGCTTTTTCAGTTGAATGTATCTCTCAAAACTCCCTGCAATTATTTGGGCTTTTTCTTCCAAAGGCTCAAACTTCTTTATAACTAATCTTTGCATTTCTTAAATCTCTTCCAGCAAGACCTTTGCACTTTCCTGATTTCACGAGCATGCAAAAATTCCACGCTGGCAAACTACTTGTACTGGTATGTTAGAAACTGTTTATTCATACTGTGTCACTGTCTGAAATCAAACCTATAATGCCTGGAAAGACATACAGCAAATGGTGATCTGCTTTGAGAATTTGGAAGTGTCAGTTTCTGCCACGATGAAGTAGTAGTTTCAAATAATATGTATTTCAACAGAATTAGTAGAAGGGGGATACCATTTTTTGTAAAGGCACAAATGTGCTTTATTGTCAGATGGAGGCGATTTGTAGGACATTAAAAACAGTGTTTGAAAGTATTAGGAAAGTATTAGCTGAAGGTTCATAAGGCACCATTTTTTGTGATAACCTAAGTATTTTTTAGATTTCTTTTGTGTTTATGCTGTGAACACAAAATGTTATTGCAGATGTGTGCTTTTTTACAGGAAAAATTCAGTTGTGAATAGTTCATCTAGATAGGGGAGAGGTAAAATCACTCATCTCAGGATTTTGTCTCAATTTGGTGGATTAAGAAGGAAATTAGATGCCTAAACTAGCCATCTGCAAGCTGAGTATGCATTTACAGATAGAATTATCTCAAATGAAGAAAACTGAGGTAAATAAACCTATATTCTGAAACTGTGTGTATATATATATATATATTAATCTATGTGTATGCATATGTGTAAATGCATATACCCAACACATACAGCTCTTTACTTGTATATACACATATATTTTAGAGACCTTAGATGCCTTTTATTTGGGTAAACTTAAGTCAAATTACTCTCATATTTTTTGTATATATATGTAATAATTATAAATACTAGTACATACTACGATATGTTAACATACTGTGAATATTAACCACAGATAAGCCATGAATTAGGAATGTAGTGTGATATATAATGTAAACTTCCTAAACTGTTCTTATAAAATTTTTACAAGAACTCTAGCCTGCCCCGGGGGATGATTCCATTTGTGAATGTCTATTTAGGACTCACTAGTTCATTGTTTTTTCAGTAGCTTAAATTGAAAATACTCAAGTGCATGACTTAACTACAGTTCCTCAGTGTGCATGCTTATATTGCAGTGGCCAAAGAGAACGATTGGCTTAGAAAGAAGTACTATGAATTATTTAAATTATTAGGAGCCAAATGCCTGACTTAATAAAATCTTTATGGTTATTAGGTCAGCATATTTCTATCACATGGGTAAAAACTGTGCACTTTTATTTTGCAACATCTCAGGCTTTTAGTCTAAAAAAAACCTCAGCATCTAGAACTCTGAAGTTTTTGTCTTATGACTGAAAACCAAAACAGAGTAAGTGTGTTTTCTTTTCAGGCATCTCACTTCCTCAGTGAGAAAATACAAATGCTTCAGCCACTGTTAGAACTGGCGTTACCATAAATCCTCTTGGCTGCTGGTCAGTTTGTTTCAGCTATCCAGAAACAGCATTCACCTAAAATAATAATGGAAAAAGTACAATAACTTTTGAAAACCAAACCTCCTGCTCATTCACTTGTCATTGTGAAGTTATCCACCAATTTTATTTTAACTGTGCCTACAGAATTTGATGCTCCTGCTTTTTTCTTTGGATGTATGAGACACTTGTCCAACTGTGAAGCATTAATCTTACTCTTTGTTTCAAGATAACTTTGAGAAAGTATCTGCATGGCATGTGTCAGTTCATTACTTCCTCTGTTCCTTGACGTTTTATTACACAAATCTTGTAAATACGGAGTAATTTTCAGGCACATACTACTGCTATATAATTTTTTGTTTTAGTGTGAAACCGTCGTAGAACAATGTATTAGCTCTGTTCTGGAGGTAATGTCCAGTTATAAATTTCTTTTGAGATAATGCTGATGGAAGAAGTTGTGTATGCCTTATTTTAATATATATAATACTTTGTGTATTTATAAATAAGATTAGTAAAAGAGCTGTAAATGACAAACCTCTATTCTCATCCCATAATGGCTCAGTTGAAAAAAGATTCTGCACAAGTGTGTAAGGAAAGCTTTCAGCATAAACTCAAAATGTGTTCGTTGAATGTGTAGTCACTTTTGAATCCAGATCCATATGAACTGGCTTGCTAATGTCTTCCTTTTTTTTTTTTTTTTTCCTTTTTTTTTTTTCTTGTTAATAGTGTGGTCATGTGTCTTTCTAGTACTAGTGAAAAATAGTAGTACTTTTCACTACCAGGAAACTTTTCACTACCATTGATTGATCAGCAGAAAAAAATTCCGTGCATAACTAGGTTTTGATTGTCAGTGCTACAAATAGAACACAAAAGCATTCTAAATGACTGCTTAACATATCAAAATAAATACTTAGTATCTAACTCTTCCAAATTGTTTTCTCAATCCTGTACCTGAATCACAGTTGTAAAAATAAGAACTTATTTTGGAGTGTGCAGCTGCTTCAGGACCAAAACTGTCTCTTCCATCATTGCTAGTGGTAAATTAGGGAACAGGTAGGGTGAGATTTCTTTTTCTTGCAGGTATACTTGAATAGGAAGTTTATAGCCACTGCATTATGTAAAGGGTAGTAGCACAGTGGAATGCCCACTCCTGTACTACTTGGTTGGAGTGTTGCTATGATTTGGACTTCTGACTTGCCTTGTTTCGGTGGTGCCACTTCACTGTAGATGAAAGACCTCAGAAACTTTGTTACAGTCTTTTAATCCAGGTTAGAATTTGACTATGCAGTTTTGAAGAGTTCATCTCTTGGTTGATACCTCATTCCATCATCTTTATTTTTAGTTCCAGGACTGTAAAACAAAATGGCTGTATTTCACTCAAATTTTGTAGCAGCAAGGTACAACATAACCTGTGTTGGTTTTATGCTGCAGGTATGTAATAGTGGAGTGTGAAGACCAAGACACTCAGCAGAGGGACCCAAAGACTCATGAAATGTACTTAAATGTGATGAGAAGATTTAGCCAGGCTTTGCTGAAGGTAAAGCCTATGTGTAAGAAAATACATTGTCATTCTTCAAAAAGGCACAGGTGTCTAGAAGAAAGGCAGTATGTATTGAAAATTAAAAAAAAACAAACAAACCAAAAAACCCTTTGACTTTCGCTTGTGTTTTGATTTTGTTGCAGGTACTGAAAGAGAAAATGTGTCTCGAGCTTTTTTCTGCTTCTTTGTGTTAGCAACATGCTAGTTCCAAATTTCCCTGCCTTGTGTGATCAGTTTTTTTTGGTGGTTTTTTTTTTTTTTAAATTTATTCTGTGTTTATTGGAAGAACTTGTCCCTAGCAGTGCAGACTGAGACAACTGAGTGCAAATTGTCTCTCAAGTTCACAGTGTGTATCAGCAGAGGGTGCTGAAGCAGCAGGGAAAAAATGCAAATCCAAACAAACTAACAAAAACTTTAGTGATTTAGCCTCTAGAATTTATAGTAGATAAGCAGTTTCTCCTATTTTTGTTGTATCTCGCACTTCATAATAATTCTCACTTTAAGGATGTTAGTCAAGTGCTTGGTGCTTTTTTAGAGTGTTCCATGTTATTTTCCTTACTAACTTACTTTGGCTGTGTGAATAGGTTTGTGATGCATGGCTGTGCACTACTGAAAATGTTGATGCCAATTGAAGTGCTCTGGTAGATGAGATAATTGATTGCCAGCTGCAGTGATTCTGTGTTTTACAGAAAACACCTTTTGAATTGACAGGAGATTGATCATTATTTACCTCTTAGAAACCTAGAGGTGTAAGAATAAAATAATACATTTCTAGATAAAAGAATTACAGAACAAAGAACTAATTCTGTTTATTTTAATTCACTTAGGGTGATAAGTCTGTCAGAGTTATGCGTTCGTTGTTGGCAGCCCAGCAGACATTTGTGGATCGGCTGGTTCATGTCATGAAAGCTGTACAGCGTGAGAGTGGGAATCGTAAGAAGAAGGTAACTAAAGGAGTATAAAACTTATCTCTGACTAGGGTGTGTGACAGTGAAAATGTTAGCTTTTCGTTTACAAGTATTGGCACTGATATTTGTAGCAGATGTCCATCTGTCTTACAGCGATTTTAGTTAATGTTAAACAAACTTTGGAGAGGCTTAGATGGGTAAAATGTACAAAATACTCTTAACGTTCATAGATTAAGACCAGGCAAGGTCCTTGCAAAAAAATCTTGGGGTATTTTGGCAAAAGAAAGATATGAGAGTAATGGAATACTTGGTCGTATCAGTGAACAACTTTGGAGGACATAAGAAAGTTGCAGATGTTATTGTGGTGTGAAAAATATGCCAGGGCAGATAATGAAATTTTATTAGTAATAAGGTTTTCTTTGTTCCAAGGGCAACAGAACTAGTCGTCCACAAGGTATGTTTTGAGCAGAACTTTGCCTTCTGTTTCATCTTGAGGGAAAGGATTTCTATCATAGGTACATTTTAAGAAGCTTTGTTTTTCTTCTTTAAAATATTTTAAGTGAACTTGACAGGTGGATATTAGGAGGAAGTACAAACTCTAATTTATGTGTTTTGTTTTCCTCTGACACAAATCCATATTTTTAAACATGGTTTTTCTCATGCAGTGACTTTTTTCACATTTTTTTGTTAAATCTGTGGGATCTATTTGTGCAGGAAAATGAAACTTTTAAGCATTTTATCATCTGTATGAAATTTTATGAGTATTCTATGTATCAGTAATACAGGCTTAATCACCAAAAGAGGAGAGTTTAAGTTCTAAAGAATCTATTTCATGCTTTTGAAATACATTGGTAGTGTTCTGTCCTTTTATTTATTTTTTTTTTTATAATTGCCAGGATATCTCTGTAACACTAAGAAATACATGGCTTTGATTTTTGAATTAAAATCCTTCTAGCAGTAGTTAACCATTACAGCTATTCCTAATAGTATTGGGCTACCTTTCTGTGTGTAAATGCCTGTTAAAGTTAGTAAGGGAAAATACTAAAGACTTTTAGGTATTTGACCTTTATTTTGTAGGACACCAAGTGTAAAGTACTTGAAGATTGACTGGTGTTGTGTTTCTGGTATCTACAGATGTAGGTATGTGCAGCAAGTCCTGAAATCAGATCTGTGAAAGCTGTTGGCAGTTTGGTTCATTGGTGGTAGATGTCTTTGAGTTCACTAAAAGCTCATTGCTGAACATGTGAATCAAGTTTATAAAAAAATTAACATTTGATACTAGTACAGAAAATAAATCATGCTGCAGGCAATTCAGAAATAATTTTTGTAAGACTGTTATACCTGGCTCTTACAAAATTACTTGACTGTTCTCAGACTAAATAGAATACCTGCTTTCTCAGATTACTGCAAATTGAGAATTCTCATTTCACTACATTTTGAGTGAAACCTTGATACTTTGGAAGTCTAAAGAATTTAGTAAAGTGGATATTTACTACTAGTGTATCATTTATTACAAGACATAGCTGTTCATATATACCTAGTACGTATTTTATGGTGATTTATTTTTAAGTATGTTTTTATTCTTTTAGAATGAGAGGCTTCAAGCACTGCTAGCAGATAATGAAAAGATGAATTTAGCAGATATGGAACTTATTCCACTTCCTCTGGAGCCTCAAGTGAAAATTAAAGGGATAATCCCTGAGAAAGCCACGCTCTTCAAGGTAAAGAGATCTGAGTTTCTAAAATACAAAATAATCTTAGAAGCAGTAAATTTAGAAATATTAATTAAAATATTAAAAGGAACTGACATAGTTAATGCTGTAATGTGCTCTTGAAGATATTAGACAACTGTTTTCTTTTTGAAATACTTTTTTCCAAATCAATATCCAGAAGGCATTCTCTGCCAATAAAAAAATTCTCAAGCTGATGGGGGAACTTGTGTTGATTCATCATCTCCACTAGGTCATAAATTTATTATGTGATTTCAAACTTTGACAGCCTGCAAGTTGATCGTGATTTTACAAACATTTACAAACATTTGGAGATGAATGTTTTTGCATAGTTTTCTACCATACCATCTCTTGATTTCCCAGTCTTGGCTTACTCCTTTATATGCCACCGAGTCTCTTCCAAGAGTGCACTTCGTCAGCTGCATGGGCTTGTCATGAAAGCAGTGTTTTGAAAGCTTGGGTCATGTAGGGTGAATATGGGGCAAAGGAAGAAGGTTGACAAACAGACTGCTGCAGCACAAATTAAATTTGATCAGGACAAGCTCAGGTCAGATAATCTTGTTGCATACTGGCCTTCTGTAGCAATGTCAAAAATTTAGAACCAGAAATATGAGTTGTAACCTATTGCGGAATCAGAGGTGATTTTATTATTGTTGATTCTGAAGGGTTACAAATTTCTATTTTGTTGCTCATTCTGTGCTATGGGATTAAAACCATAGAAACCCAAAGAGGGGTGCCTTAATTTTTTATGCTCTTGGACATCACATGACATCTTTTACAGATTTATATAAAGAATAACTTTTTATTTATGGAACTGAGTTTTGAAACATGAGTTGCATGTGAAAATCTAATATAACTGCACAGATGTTAGGCTCTGAATCCTTTTTTTTTTTTAATTATTATTTTGGGGTTTTTTAAGGAAAGTGACTAGGTCAGTTGCAATAGATGAAATCATTCATGTAGGTAATTGATCCCCTTCAGCCCCTTTTATGCAGAGAAATTGCAAACAATCAAATTGACTTTCTCAAACAACCATGTATAAGGTATTTTTGCTTTTACTAAATAGATTAAGGAAGCAATTAATTATTTATGATGTCTTGCCCCTAGCATTTCTTTGATGTTTAGCCTATAATTGTGTCTCCTTTTGATCTGGTCAGTTTAAATTTGTTCTGTTGTGACGTTTCCTTCTATGTTGATTTGAATCACATACATACAAACGAAATTTGAACCCATCTCTGTATTCCTCTTCATATTTTTGGGGTGGGCAAACACAATCCTCAGTCCTTGCTGCAAAAAGAAGGAAAACTGTAAGGTGTTTAAAAAAGATACCTAGGTCACATTTGTTAACAGGAAGTAGTATGTTGTGACTGTTGAGTCTTAGTTAGTAACTTCTTTTAGGAGCTTTAGAACTGCTTCTTTTTTGACAGACTTGAGGAACATGGAGAGTGGTTGCTCTCCATGTATGGCAACTGGTGCTCGTTGCCATACACTTGGTAGTCAAGTGGGACTGTTCTAAAACTTATTCTGAGTTTGATACTTGAATTCTGTGACCTCATAGTTGTATAATTCACTTCTGATCTGCAGTGCAGTAAACAAAGATTTATTTTAGAACTCTACTTGAGCAACATCTTAATATGAGCATTGCTATGAACCAGCTTAGTACAGTAAGTTTCCTTTTCCAGAGTGCTTTAATGCCTGCTCAGTTATTCTTCAAGACAGAAGACGGAGGCAAATATCCTGTAATTTTTAAGCATGGTGATGATTTACGTCAAGATCAACTTATCCTTCAGATTATTTCACTCATGGATAAGGTGAGAACTAGTAATTCACATCCTTCTGTGTTCTTGAGTTTTTGTTGTTGGGAGCTAGAATGTTAAAATGCAGCTTACATTGTTAATAAAGTCTGGGGTTCTCAGATCTCGGGTGACACTTATTTTCCTTGTGCAATGACCCTGTGTAGATTTAAATAAATAAAAATAAATTGGCAAACAGGCTTTTGTGCATTAATAATTTTGATGAAGAACAGTGGAGATCAATGTCCAGCACAGACATTTAGAAATAAAAGGAAATTTTTTAGAAATAAAAGGACTGCTTTTATGTTGTATTCATGGCATTTTTTTGTCTGTTGTTTTATTCCAGCTATTAAGAAAAGAGAATCTGGATTTGAAACTGACGCCCTATAAAGTGCTGGCAACCAGTACAAAGCATGGTATGAGCACTTCATTTTTAGGAAATGTATTTGGAGTACTCTGCTTCTTCAGTTCATATACTGTTGTGATACACTATTTTCGTAAGAGATTTTTTTCATTAGTACAGCTTTCTTAAAAAGAGCTTAAATTTGGACGAAAATCTTGTTGCAGTATAAGTAGTAGAAGTAAACAAACTGAGTGACCACAGTATTCCACTCAAAAAATATTCATGAAAAATGTTCAGTCTGGACTGTGGAATATGTAACAATGAGTGGTGGTGGTTTTGCTGCTAGCTTGTATGAACTAGAACACTCCTTTTTATGGATCTTAGCATGAAGTGGTGGAGAAAAACCAAAATGGCAGCATGAAACTTGGCTATACTTCCAGATATGTTCTGAATAAATATTTAGAAAGCTATCCCTTCATCTTTTTCATGAAAACTTGGAACAGATGTTTTGCAAGTTACTTGGTGTTAGTAACAAGTTGTTTTAAAATGACTGAAGGCAGAAAATAGAGACTGAACACGGTTTCTTTTTTAAATTTTTTTTTTCTTTTGTGGTTACAGGCTTCATGCAGTTTATTCAGTCTGTACCAGTTGCAGAAGTCCTTGCTACTGAGGAAAGTATACAGGTAAGTGATGGAGAATTCTTAAGTCATCTTCTGATCAGGCAGTATCTATTGCAGGCTTAGAAGTCTTTAGTCTCTCAACTGATTTTTATGTTAGCTGTTAGAAGTCAAATAATGGCTTGAAACATAAGGATATTACAGCAGACATTTTGCATAAAGAGTATTCTTAAATTGCCACATGACTATCTCATGTCCTAAATGCTGTACCATTTAAATAATTACAGGATATTGTGGTTGTGGTATTCTGGCTTTGCTTTAGTGATGGATGGCAGACGCATGACACTTTCCTGTGCTGTTTTGTATTAAAGTGTTTCTCACTCATTCAGTAATTCTGGCGTGGTACTTTTTGGCAAAGTATGTTTTCATGGTTTAGAGTTTTTTTGAAACAGCAAAATATTTTGTCCATTGAATTTCTGAAGGATGTTTCCCTGCCATGGTGGATGTATAGATACTGGTCGATTTACTTTTTTTAAATTACTATTTTTTTAATTTGTTTTCAATTTGTTTTTAAAATTCTGGTGGTTTTTTTACTTAGCAGCCTTCCTGTAACCGTTGTGCAATTGTGTAGGGATGCATAATTGAATAGAGGTACACAAAATTCATGCTAGTTTCAAGCACAGAACACAACCTAGGTAGCAGAGCTCAGCTGGTTGAGATGAATATAGTTAGATTAGCACATACCAAATTGCCATATGAAATATATTGCTAGTAAATTCTTTTTAATGAAAGCACTACGTGTTTCTGTTGTATTCAATTTGTCACAGTACCTTTTTTGCCTATTTATTTGTTGATGATGGAATCTGCATTTGCTTAGGGCTCAGAAACTGGGAGCTGAAGCAAATAGCTCCCAGCTACAATAACCTACATATATTTAAAAGAAAAACAAAAACAAAAACAACAACAACAAAAAAAGATCAGAAATGCTTATCATTTTCCATTCATTAACATCTATCATTTACTTAACAGGTGGTACCATAAGCTTATAATTTATCATTGATCAGACAGTAACCTGCATCATGTTGCATAACTTTTCTGAATTTTCCATTCCATTAAAATTACGATAAGCTATATTTACTATTCAATAATCATACAGCTCATAAAGTGTTTTCTTGACAATCTGTTGTAATTTTGGAAAAGTACTGTTTGTGTCTGTTACATGGTTTTAGAAGATAATGTGAATGCTTGTGAAGTTCTGATTTTGCAATTATTTCGTATTCCAATCTAAACCATATGCCCTATTGTTTTAGATGCTGCACTGAGCTATGTAGCAATTCTTCCTGTGAACAATTGCTAATCTTAATGGGCAAGACTCTCTAAAATAAAAGAGTGTAATCTATAATTACTTAACAGATCAATGGCAAAATACATTATATGGCCCAGATTTCCTGTCCTATGAAGCATGATAAAATAGCCTGGTATTATAGGACAGAGGAGTAAAAGCTAAATGCACATGTTCCAGTGTTAGGAAAGTTTGTTTTTTTCTTTTTGTAAATGTTCACTTTGGGTGTCAATTTAAAAGGCTGAGTACCATATCTGAAGATGAAAAAGTAATCTAATATTGGCTAGTAATTCAGATCTGCTGGAAAGAAAACAGAATTGTTAGACAATTACTTACTTTATATCAACAATTTCTACCATTCTTGAAATTTTAGTTTTAGAAGTATTTGATGTCCACTCTGCATAGTTTAGTATTTGGGTGATCTGAAGCCTGATTTCCTGATTTTTTTTTTTTTTTTTTTTTTTAACATATAGCACATAAAATTTTGGAGCACTGAAAGCAGATCACTATAATTATGATCCTGTTAACCAGTCAAAAATTTCCTTCCATAGTTTGCTTAGGGATTTCATTTAACAGAATTTTTCTACACTTTCAGCTACTTTAATGTATCGGAAGGGCTTGCTTCTTTAAGCAGAGATAATTGCTGCTTTTTTTTTTTTTTTCTTTTTAAGATTCCCCTAATTTTTTTTCATTAGGATTTTAGGTACTTACATTATCCTGATGCTTACAGAGTTCTTCGTCCAGTGCTTGCTTTTCTTTATTTGCTTACTGGAAGAAACTTGTCCTGAGTCTTGGATATAATTTACCTATCTTTTGTCCCAGTCAACAAAAATCCAGTTTATTTCTGTGTAGCAGGAAGGATGGGTTTTTACATTGCCCATGTTTCACTGGAAATGTGAAATGTCCATTTGACTTAAATTTTCCTCTAAACTCAGTAGTGGTTGTGTTATCATAGTATGGTTTGGGTTGGAAGGGACCTTCAAGATCACCCAGATCCAACCCCCCTGCATGGGCAGGGACACCTCCCACCAGACCAGGTTTCTCCAAGCCCCTATTTCCAACGTAGCTTCAAACTCCTCCAGGGAGGGAGCAGCCACAGCTTCTCTGGCAACCTGTGTCTCACCACCCTTCCACTGAAGAATTCCTTCTTAATGTCTCATCTAAATCTCCCATCTTACAGTTTGAAGCAATTACCCTTTGTCCTGTCACTATATGCCCTTGTAAAAAATACCTCTCCACTGAGAAACTTGAAACATTGAGGAATAGTGATAATAAATTTGTTAGGATGTCTTTCCCAAATGTTTTTACGAATCTGAACAGTTAGTTCCACAGTTTCCTGTGAAAGTATTCTGCAGTTGTAGTTATTAATTAGTAACTTTCTAATACATTGTTAATTCAACAAAGCCATTAATAAAGGAAACAGTTTTATTTTATTTGAATTTTACTTCTTTGGTAGATGTATATGAAAATTAAGAAAGAAAATAAAGTGACCCAAAATTGGAATTTACTTTCCTGTTTGGGAGGGATTGTTAATTTAACAGATTGAAGACCATTGTTGTCTTGATATAAAGCTTGCTTTTACACGTTCTAAAGATACTGTTTCAAGTCACTGTTCCAGATCATGTGGAAAAATTAAATTTGTTGATGACTTCTCTTCCAGAACTTCTTCAGGAAACATGCACCTAGTGATACTGGCCCTCATGGAATAAGTGCAGAGGTGATGGACACGTATGTTAAGAGCTGTGGTGAGTTACACTCCTATAGGTGGTAGCTTCGTGTCTGAAATAAAAAGGACAAGGTACAGGAGGTAGTAAGACATCTGAGTTCAGATGAGTGCAGATAGGGCACTGTGCAGGTACTTGCTGTCAAGCTCCCTGTGAAAATAATAGTTTGCAGTCATACACACTTCCTCTCCTCATCACTCTTTTTCTTCTTAAAGGAGAAAGGAGACTGGATCTGCTGTCTATCAGTAATCTTAGCTCTGCCCCTTCCACAGCATGAGTTTGGGTCTTTATAATTCAGGGACATACAAAAGTATTTCTGTAACAATTAGGCATCTGTATTTGAGAAAGAATGGAAGATCTTATTTTGTCTTTAAAACATTGAGGATTTTTTGAGGTGAGGCTTCAAGTTGCTCCACTTAGGTGGCAAAAAAAGTGGGTATGTAGTTCTTGATGAGTAAACTGATGACTATGTTAAGATGTCACAACTGCTGTCCATTAAATTAAGAGCAACTTTATTCTACAAAAAAAAAAAAGGTAGTTCTGTTGTTTCACATTATCTTCCTTCCCCAATTGTTTTTCATAGTAGTCTCTAGAACTGCTTCAAACTTCTGGTTAGTGAGTGAAAGTAAGAATTAAAACCATTTGTATAGGTCCTAATTTATGTATCACTGCCAGGCTTACTGCTTAGCTTGTGAATACTGCTGATTTATACATTCAGATTCATATTGCTATCTATTGATTGTTTTCAGTTATTGTCTTAAAATACCTTTTGTTGAAAATGCGTACATTTTTTTTGCTCAAAATACTCCCTCTTCCTTTGAAGTATCTAAATCCCAATATTAAATGGATTTTGGCTTTTAGGTAAGTAATTGTAGAGGAAGAAAAAAAAATCTAGGTACTACTGAATAACTGAGTTTTAATTTACAGTGCTGATAATCTTGATGAATCTTCTCTAGCACCATCCCTACTTTCAGTCCCTATGATATATTTGTTATTTGTGAACAGGAACTAAGATGATGTCTTATGCTATTGTTTACTATGTTATATTTGTTGCGCTCTAAGAAAGGTACTTAAAATTGGTATTTACCATTTACTTGTTACAGCTGGTTATTGTGTAATCACTTACATCCTTGGAGTTGGAGATAGACATCTGGATAATCTTTTGCTAACAAAAACAGGTAATTCTTTCTAGCAGTATAATTTTATAACAACGGTTGTTAAATTTCTAACGTGTTAGTACTGTTTTGCTCCATTTTCAAGTGTAACACACTGAGTGTTGTAGATTAGAGTATATCATGTAGAATTAAATTGTCTCATCTAAGGTAGTATTTGATCCAGTGAATTAAAATAGGTTTAAACTGCTAGTAGTATGAAGTGCCAGCTGAAGAATAGGAAAGAATAGGAAAGCAAGCAGATTAATCTCTTCTAAACACATTAGTAGGCAAGATACCATATAATGTGTATCCATTACATGGTTTTGATGTCAGTTTAAAACCCATTTAGATGTTTGTAGGTAATGGAAGTCTAACTTCACATTAACACAGACATGTTAATGAGCACTGAAGGCTTTTTCTAGTTTTCAGTCGGCTTATTTTACAGTTATGTTTTCTACTGTCTCATTTCTTTACTCTAAAAATTTACCTATAAGTTATTTTATTAAACATTTTCCTTGACAGATGGTGTCTTTTTGGAAAGTAGTGTGGACTAAGTATATGCCTTTACCTAAGTCATAAAATGTTCCACTGTTACCTTAAACTTGACTAAGATGATAATTAGGTTTGATTTATTTTTTTTTTAAAACTCTTGGTCCACAGCTGAAAAAAAGGATGCATTAATAATGTATGTGACTCCCACCCCGAGTATCCTATTTGGCCTTTATCAATACCTTTATTTTTTCATTAGATTGTTACATTCCAGGATAGTGAATTTTCTTTTTGATACCATTAAAAAAACTAAGATGTTCCCATTGGATGCCAGTTGTATTTTAATAATTGTCAAATCATTTTGCTTTTTTTCATGTGTGCTATTCTAAATGCAGTAGAAGTTTAGACAAGTATTTTCAGTAGTCATATGGTATTGGTTCTTATCTTGATTACTTTTCCAGGGCGTCTGATGGATTCTTGTCTCAGATTTGACTTTATTTTAAATGAACTGGTTCTGGAAGCTTTCATTTCTTTCTAATAAATTTTGATGTTATGTCTCACATGGGAATGTCATGTGAGACCTCTCAGAGTAGGGCTCACTTCAGCATTTTCTGTCCCTCATGAATGTTGTGGTTTTGGTGAAAAGAAACCACCACTGTGCAGCACAAATCCAAGTGTTTCATCAGCCTAAATGAGTTGGATAGATCACTCAGCTCCAGTTGAAATTATGTATATTTTTTAAGTCTTCTTTAAAAACAAAGAAGGAATGATACTCTTTAGAGTAGACAAAGTCATTATAAAATTCACAGCTGGGAGAGAGAAAGTAGTAGTTACTGATTTGAAAATTAAACTGCTTGAGTATTACAATCAGTGCCTTGGGATGGAAGGGAATTAAGAGTGTTTGCACTGGAGATGAGTCTGTGTGTAGCTACATGAACTCTAAGTTCTAGCAAACTGAAACACTTCTTGTAGGGGGAAAAATGTTGGAATTGTTTTGCTTGTTTGTTGGTGGGGTTTTTCTTGCTTACCTTTGAACTACAACTTTCCATAGGACTTCTGATACCTTCAGTATGTTCATTGCATAGGAATGAAGAGTTAGAAGTCGTGGTTTAGTATTTACTACAAAATGTTTCTTGAAACATGTAAATCAAAAATGTCATTTGGGGGAAAGCAATGCATCTGCATGGAAGGCTTGTTAGTTTGTAGATACAACTAGATACAACTGAAGAAACTTTGAATCAGCATAATCTGTTCCTGAAAGGATAAAAAACTAGACATTGGGTCTTGATTAGAGTAGGTCTTGCTCTAGACACATGGGTACCAACTAAATCAGGTATATTTTCCCCTGTCTGCTTGGAAATGGACAAATGGTAATTTAAAAATGTGTCTTGAGATATTGCTGTTTTATGTCTAAGGTGACAGGTATAAATCTTTCCATAGCAGGCACTGTTTACATGCTCAGAGAGCAATGTTTTGGGGTTTTGATTTCAGGCTCCAGTTGCTTTTATCTATGTTAGAAAGAACAGCACATTAGCTGTCTGCTTTAGTGGAAAGATTTAAACAGTACAGCAGAGGGCAGCACACACCCACAATATGTTTTGACTCTGAAACTGTTTTCATCTGCTACCTATGCTGTCATGTACTTTAAGAGGTTTTTGAGCTATCGAGAGAAATTCATATATTCCAAATATAACAAAGGTTTCCTACAAAGGCTTGTTTATTGCTACTGAGAATCCCTTAGACTTAAGTTAGAAAAATCTAATTCTTACATTGAAAAATGGAAGCTTTAAGTACCTTTGTTCAAAATTACATATGTATCCTTGCCTAATAATCTTTAAGTAATGAGTAAGCTTTTCAATAGGGTAAAGAATGCTGGGTACCAGCTGTGAGTGCACATATTTTTCTTGGGTTTATATGGCAATATATATTGTTACCTTTTTTAGCTCTGCCCATTAGTTTGGTGGATGTACCAGATCTGTGTTGGATTCCTTCTAAAAGAGTGGTTTCACAATCTCCTAACAGATATCTGTGCTTGTAATACGTACAGTGATATAAGTGAATAAGCAGTAGATATTGAAGTTCATACAAAGAAATTGTTTCCTGCTCAATGTTAGAAAAGTATTATTTTGCAGTGTAGGATGAAAAAAATCTGTTATCAGGGTGAAGTAACTTCTGCTTTCTTTCATGACTGTTTTATGCCTCGGATCCTAGAAACAGGGTGACTTTTGTTTTTTAAGTAGTCTCAGAAAAGATATTAGATTTTTTAAATGTTGCACCAGGCTGCTCAAGGGCAGCTGTAGAACTTCCTGTTTCTCCTGGAGATGAAATATATTGCTGATTGCTGTAGGCTTTAGTTTTTGTTTCCAGATCTATAGCAGCAGAAATTACTGTGAATGTTTCCCAGCTGAATACCCAGCTTTAAGTAATGTTGTTGGTTTGCAGATTGCAGACTGTTTATATAAACGACAGGAGCTGATGTGCCCTTTCTTGGTTTGGAAGGAAGAGTCTGAAGGGTTGTGAAGCTGGATTGTGGTATTCCAGGTGCATCATGTTCAGTTAACTTTCATGCAATGTGTATCATGCCAGTATGTTTCAATTACATAGTGCCTTCTCTTGGAAATTCTTTCTCCTGCATTTGTTACACTGTCTGTTTTAGATTGTGGAGTTGGGATCTACCTACCTGGGTATCACCAAGATCTGGTTGTGTGCTAACCCAGTGAAGACAGTCAGTACAGTTATCATTAGAACTTGCTAGTTTCTCCCTGTGATACACAAGTGAGGTTTCCCATACCAGTTGAGATGCTTTAAAACCTAGCTTGCTTTATAGGCAGAGGTTTCACAATGGTTTTGTCATATTTTCAGGCTCTTTGTAGGTATTTTAGACTGTCACAAAACAAAGTGTCGTTCTTGAGTAGCACTGTGTATGTCTGACTGAGCAAGTAATTCTCACCCTGGTGGCTTTGTCATTCTGGAAGTTCCTGTTACAACTTCCCTGAACGCAGGCACTTTGATCTGAGCTCTATACCTGAAATTGCTCTGTAGCAGTAGAGGGAACTTCTTCATGGATAAAATTAGGTTATTAATGTCTGAGAGCTGGTGAAAGACTGAGAACTGGGAACTTGAAAATCACATTTGATTTTAGCATCATGTTTAAGTGAAAGTTCTGCACTGTTTTGTCATTTAACACTTAGATCTAGAGCTGTGGTGGTGTGTGAAGTGCACCAACTAAATTAATACAAATTCTGGTTAAATTTATCTTCTGTCCTCTTAAAATTCTATCTTCAGTAGAGGAATTTCTAGATCAAGGTGATATTTTCTGTTTGAAGATCCCATAAATTGCAATAATTTCTTTATATAGAGCTGGAGGATGTATGTTGCTATTTTCATCTTGCTTTTTATGCTACTATCTTGCCAGAAAATTCTTCAAGCCTTTTCTTGTCATGGAGCTAATATTGAGTGATGATCTAATGATCACATTCATAAATATAATGAAAGTGGGTTATTCAATATTCTACCAGGATACAAATTTCACTTGGGATGATCACTTGAAATACTTACAGCTTTTTATCTTAGTATTAAAAGATTTCTAATTATCGTGTTTATTAACGGGGTAATTTTTTATTAGTATAAATAATAATACAAGCTTCACATAATTTTCAGTATTAAATATACAACAGACTTCATTTGTTCAAAGCAGGCTTTTTCTTCATTTTTTCCAATTGTAGTTAAGTCCTCAAGGAGTGGAGCTTCACTCTAGGAAGCTCTAAAACCTCAAGCTGGCAGGTCATTGTTCACTGGAGGTGTGTGCCTTCAGGCAAGCATCAAGGAGCTTCTGTCTGTATTCCATGGTATAATGTGCTGGCATAATAAATCCTGGAGGAGCTGCATGAACTAAAATTAGTTAAGACTGTGTTTAGCACATGGATTTGAAAAATATCATGTGTACTTAATGTATTTAAATAAAAGCTTCTGACACATATTGTGAGTCAGCCTAAAACTCTGCTAAGTTTTGAAGGACAGCTGGGGAAGCTGTAATGCAGAATTGCCTCACCTTATACTTTCTTTTTACTTAGTCATTTTGGGAATGTAGTATCACTTTTTGATACCTCATTAATTTATATGAATATATATCAGTCAGTCACTGAAGTATTTTTGAATGTTTCAGATGCGTCTTTGTTACTGATTTAAATTATTAATTACCACCTGTTATTTCCTATCTCCAGAGCAAAATAGAATTATTTAATTGCTGCCACAAGAGTTACTATTTTATTCAAAATGTTGTCTCTTGACTCATCAAGGTGACAGCTTTGAACAATTGAACAGAAAACCGCCCCCCCCTTCCAAACTTTTTAATTAAACAGTTTTTTGTAAATTAATGGTGGGGTTGTGTGTGTATATATCAAAGTACCTACTTCAACAACTTAGTGTACAGAAATGAGCTCTAAAAACAACTCCTCTAACAGCTTTAAAAAAACTTTTGAATGAAGGGGATTCTTTTTAGCACAGTTAGGTATGAAAGATGTCATGGTTGTGGCATTTATCAACTGGCAGATAGTTTGCCTGCTTATTATTGTGATTTCCCTTAGAAAGCTTGTCTGGTGTAATTTATTTATTGAGTAGAGGTTGTGACAGATCTCAAGCAGCTATTTCACATTGTGGAACATTATTCTATGAGAGGGCGGCTAATTGAAAAATACTGGCTGTTACATTTTTTCAGAGAGTGCTGAGCACCAAAGCTTATGAAAATATCAAAATTAATATAAATCCTGCAGATAAAAATACCCTTTGGGAAACTGAACTCTGTCCTTGATGTTGTTTAGTTCCACATCTCTGAAGGAAGTATCCATGTAGGTCCTGTGGTTTCTGTACCAGGATAACAATTGTACTAATGATTTTCTGCCTTCTTGTTTAAAAGATCTTTCATCTTGTATCTAAATTTCATTCTCTTCTATAAACTAGTAATGTAAGACTTTAATTTATTAACATTACTGGATGGATTTGCTTTGGATGCAGAATTTAACTACCTACTAGTTCAAACAAACATCACCTATTTATACTTCTTATTTTACTTTGTGAGTCCTCATTATTGTAGAGTTTAGGAAGATGGTTTCCCTCTATCCTAGAGACATTACCTATCAGTTTTCATTTATATGTTTCTTTAAATTTTTATGTTTCCTGGTATAGCAGCTTTTGTAATGACACAAGTAATTGTTTATATTACACATTCAAAACTGAACATTTAGTTGCTGAATGCTTTTTTTTCTTTATGAGGTCAGTATTTTCCACTTAGGAAGTGAGTCAAGAACATTCCTAGAAATTGGCTGCCTAAGAATTATTAATTATGCTATTTTGATTTCTGTTATTTTTGTTTGTATATTTGTGTAATATTTAATCTTCAGAATATCTAAATGTTCTAGTTGGTTTTTTAAGTTGCTTGTGTTAGTTGCTCATTTTGCCCCTTAGCTGCATCTCACATGCATGCGTAGTACCCAATAAATGCCTGAGCAATATTGTAAACATCATGGCACACAAGCACACAAGAAGCACAGAAACTTTTTTGATTGGAAGGGAGGTTGCATTATGCATTTGGAGCAAGAAAAGTACTTTTTTTTTTTTTTCCAAGTTAATGTTGTAGGAACCTTTTAAATGTAGTCACTTAATAGGAGAAGGTAAATGTAGTGATGTAACTCTTGTGTCTTATTTTTCCTTTGGCAAATTTTAAATACAGCATGCTTTATGCTGCAGCAACCAAATAACATTCTAAAACGTAATGCATTTAATATTTTAATTTTCTAACAAATTCTAAATGTGCAAAGAATTAGTAGTATATAACTGCATTTGATACCAGTTTCAACATTGATTCAGTGTTAATATGCTCCACTTATTTAAAAAAAGAACAGCAAAAAACCCCTCATCGCTCAATGAACTTGAAATTAGCTTTACTTTTTTAAACTTGTATCTTCCTATTGTCAGCTGAAGAATATACATGTTTATAAGCCATATAGAAAGCAGTGAATTGTCATGGTTTGTTTGGGGTTTGGGTTTCTTTGAGAACTGCTTAACATCATGTAGAGATAGTGCTTAGAGATTACTATTTTTCAGGTTCTGCATGAAGATTTGAAACTACGTGAAGTGTTGGTATAAGCATTTATGTTTGCCTTTCCTCCTTCTTCAGGTAAACTGTTCCACATCGACTTTGGTTATATTTTGGGTCGGGACCCTAAGCCTCTGCCTCCTCCAATGAAGCTGAACAAGGAGATGGTGGAAGGAATGGGAGGCACACAGAGTGAGCAGTATCAGGAGTTCCGTAAGCAGTGCTACACGGCGTTTCTCCATCTCCGCAGGTAACGACACTATTCAGATGCTAAAGTTAATTAAAGACACTCTAAAGCAAGAGAGGAGTACATGAATCAGAGAAAATACTTGTGTTGAAAACTCAAAAATTACGTGAAGTCTAAACATTGACACAGGAATATGAAAAAAACAAAGGAATTGAAAAGATCACAGGGTTGCCCTTGAATGTCGTGGTCCTACAAGTTAAGGTCCCTGGTGTTGCTTGTTTAGTAACCTGAGTAGCTTTTTCATAACTCATGTGAAGTATTAAATTTTATCTTGGTTTTTGGAATTTTTTTGTCTTTAGATGACTTTCGTCTAGTTATTCATGATAAGTAGCTGTCCTTTAACTCCTCAGTCATTACTTGTTTGCTGGTTATCCTCCTCCAGTTTAAATTAGTCATGATCTCATTTTGTCTTGACGATGGCCCATATATAAACTTAGCTGGGTTCAGGTTCCAGAGGACAAAAATTATCTACTTGTAGTGATAATCAAGTTTCTGTAGATATCCAGAACTGTGACAGCTAAGGTGTCTCTAGATTGTATTAATTTATGGACCAACAGATCTCTCCTTTAAACTTGGAATGAGTTTTATTCTTTTGCAATTACTATTACTTACCATCAGCTTTCTGAGCCAAGGATAGCTCAGTGATTTGGTTTACTTATCTTCAATGGAAATGAAAGAATTTCACTTTAGTATCAAGATACATACATAATTTAAGCCTGCAAATAGGTGAAAAAGAATTACAAATATGAAAAGCACATGTGAAAAGTACATGTAGTATGAACAAGGTAGGCAGTCAGTAGAAAACAGAAATCCTGCATGTGGTTCTCTACTTGTGTAAAAAAAGAGAGAGAGTAAGGAGGTGGTTTATGAGCTGATATTAATGGCTTAAGAGCACCTCAGTAGCATGAAAAAATAGTGCATGTTACTAGCAAATTATACTGATGATTTCAGAGGACCATCAGAAAGGCTAATGTGTATTTTGTGTTCTAAATTTTTATTAAAACACATAATACTGTGTTTCTTGTGAAATACTTGGGTTGCTTTTGTTGCTTAAATTTAGTGGTTTCAATGGAAAGGTCTGTTGTGTCAGTGAAGGATTATCCATTGCAGTAATTTATGTAATGATTTGCTACAAAGATCATCATTAAGTGTGGAGTATAGCAGTAATTTGGCTGTAAAACTAAGCTGTAAATCAAGATGGTTTCATTTTTAATGTCTGGGATTGTAGTTGTAATTATAGTCTCTCCAATATTTGTTCAGTTTAATAGGAAAGTATTTTTAAATGGTTCTGGATAAATATCTTTAGGGCATTCAACAAAGACAACAAAGGATAATATTAGTATTTCAGTAACTGTTATTTTAAGCAGCTAGAACTAAAAAGGTTAGTTATTGAAAAAAGAATAATTAGAATGTCTTAGTTCTCACAGTTCTGCATGTTGACACAAATTCGTTCGCAGATTATTCTTCTGGCTAAATAATGTGAAATCAACCTCTGCTTGCTAAGACAAAATGCAAACTCCATTTGTCATCTCTGTTAATTTCTTTTTTCTTTTTTTTTTTTAACTTCCCTGGGGTACAGAGTTCTCTATGTATTTCAAGTTCTGTATCTCAGTATTTCAGGATTCCTTGTGGAAATGGGTGTTGCATAGTACAAACAATCAAAAGTTAGAAGTGGAGAAATAGTTTTGTTCATTGGTTTACATTGGCAGCATTTTGACTTAAGATCATTGGTGTATGGTGTACAGTCTTACGTTGATTTTTTCCTTTTTTTTTTTATTATTTTTTTTTTTTTACTTCAGTAGGTTTTGTTGGTTGGTTGGTTGGTTTTTTGCTTTTTGGTTTTGTTTTTTTTCCAGGAATCGGGGGAGGTGTGTTACACCTTTTTGAGAAACAATAAGTCATTCATGTTTGTTTGCCAGCAGTACTGCTTTGAATGTGCTGCAGGGGAAATTGTCTGGTAGCAGAACTTGGATTCTTACTTGCATTATAGCAGCCTCTTACTCCTCCATTACAAATGTTGAACCTATTTAAAGATGTGCAAGTCTTGTTATGTTTCAGCATTCCCATCCTGCCAGAATTCCCAGTTTACACATCTTCAGCAGGATCCAGCAGAGAAGAATCCACCAACAATATTTGAGAGTCTCTCCTAGGGTGACATTCTGGATTGTACTGTTCCTTCCCAAATATTGGTTTCCCTTGTGTTAGACATTTGAAAAGTTTGATGTTCAGTTTGAGGTAGTGGCTATAGCTAAGGAGTAGGAAGTAACTAGGGAAGGAAGCACTAGTTTGGGCTGGCATTTGCTCTGTATGGATGGGAATATCCAGCTGGCTGGACCACAGTGGTTTTCCCCAGTCTGTTCTTGATGGTGTAGTGGACAGAGAAAGGTCATATAGATCTGAATGAAAAACACTGCAGGCAACAGTGGAAAGGTGTGATGGCCCTTAGGAAGTTCTGATTCTTTGGGAAGGCTGTAGCAAGGCGTGCAGGGTCTGGGTAGTTTTTCTAAAAGGTGGGAGTAGATGGTGGAAAGAGAAGAACAACAGTGAACCGGTGAGATTAAGTCAGTTTTGCTTGAGTCTGGACTGTGAGTAAATACTTATAGAAGAATAAATGTCATAGTTATGTTACAGCTAACTGGAACATGATGTCATGGGTGGAGTGATGGAATTCACTTGCAAGAAAGAGAAGTACCAATGTGTTTATTGTCAACTGACATTGACCAGTATTATGGATTAGGTCGGCACATTGCTCAGTTCAGCTGTTGGCTATTGTGTTATCTGCCAGACAGAATCCACCTTGTGGTGGATGCAGCCATCTCACAGGACCAGGTACATCCATCCTAACTACCACTGGAGGTTATGGCAGGAGATGAAGGTGAGGTTGAGGGGGTGGAGAGCACATGCTTACATATGTTAGTCACTGGGGAGTGTACATAGTCCTGGTAAGTACTGACTCCTGGGGTTTCACCAGTTCTGCTGCATAAAAGGCTCTCGTTTTTAAATCAGGAATTAATGAGTTCAGGTAAACAGGGCTTTAGTTTGACACTGCAGGTAGTTATATACTTTCCCATCCTGCTGTTGTAGTGGAGGTCTGTGGCTTCTGATTTGGTAGAGTATTGCAGTGTCAACAACCTAAATATTTGTTTGGTTTAAGATATCTGTATGTGAAGGAGCCAGTAAATGGTGGGGGGAAAAAAAAACCAAAAAACCAACAACAAAAAAACAAAAAACAAACAAACAAACAAAAAAAAAACAAACCAAAGAAAAAAGTATACAGGACTGCTGAGGATCATGCATATATTTGATGAGATACAAAGCACCTGAAACCAAAAATTACTGTACCCATAAAAGATGCCAGCGAGAATCTGAATTTGTCTGATACGTTTTTTTTTCTTGGTCTCTTCTATGTAGGAGCTAGAGGTATTTTGTTGGACTTCTTTAATATCTTAACACTTTTTCAAAATTTCTTCAAGAAAGTTTAACTGATCTTTCAGCATAGCTGACTTCTTACTTATTTTGTAAGTTATTCATACTGAGTTGTGAGGAAAACAATGTGTGAAAGATTGTGTCAGGTTTAGGTATATAAGTGAAGATCCTTAAACCTAGAAACACAGAGCCTGTGGTTCATTCTGGCTGTGTGTGAAGGCCATTCCAGAGGCCTTTGTGATGTAGGTATCGAAGACAAATGCTATGATTTGCACATGTCAGATTCCTGACTTGGATGTTGCAGTAAAATGTGTAGTGTTAGGATGATTTTGTGCTGTCAGTTGCCTATGGGAACTGCCAGCTGTCTGAAGTAGGAATCTCTTCCTCCCTTGCCAAGTCCTAGTTTTTAATAAATTTTCTAAAAATCTGTGAAATATGACAAGGATCCTGCAGGCAGCTATAAAATTAACTTAATAAGCTCTTTTTCATCCTTAGGCAACCATCTAGTTGATTACTAAGTTAAAGAAATGTTGGGGTGAGGGACTTGCACATAAGTATAGAGAGCAGCTCTTTTCTGATTTTTATCTCTTCTTGCTTCATACTCACCCCAAAATAACCTTGTCTTGAATTATTTAATGAAGGTCTTCAGATGATCTTATGCTTCCAGTCCTTTTACTTCAAGGACCAAAAATCAAAAGATGTTCACTTTATGGAACAGAACCAGCTCTTAATTACCATCTAGCAGTGATGTCTAGGCCTTTGAAATCTCTTGTACAACCCCCCATCATTCAAATAACCCCAGTAATCTGTAGTGCTTGTAAGCTTACATCCTTTATGTGGTTTGAGAGCAGAATTGACTCAAGACTCTGGATTTCTAGGTCAGTTCAAAGGGAGAATTACTAGTGGAGGCCACCAATGACCTAGGAAGAGATGTAAGATGATGTAGCTGCCTGTTTAAAGTGAGATTTGCTTGTACTTCAGGCAAGTAGAAAAAAAATGTCATTAAAACCTGTGGTGACTCTGCCTAGCACTAAAGCAGCTTGACTACCTGTCAGTCTACTGACAGGCTTCACAGAACTGAAACAGTGGTAGTGTAGCTTTTCTTTCTTTCTTCCTATATTCCTTTTAATCTATGATAAAAGTGATATTTGTGATTCCAGCCCCACACCCCTGGAGAAGGAAAGCAGAACAGGTGAAACAAGTTATACACAAAGACTTCCGTGAAAACACTTTATTTTAAATGTGTAGTACAAAGGGTTAAAATTTACACTGGAATGTGTTTGGTAGAACTGATTGCAGTTACTAATGAAGTGTTGAGTTTCTGATGGAATTGTGTATTTCTGGGAGAGGTTTTTTTGAGTGGTGTTTACTCTGTAAAATATGGTTATGAAGTAGTACTTTTGTATGGTTAAATATTTCTTACTCCTTGTGGCTGTCAGTTTATATATATTCATTAGCCTGCTACTGAACAAGTTTTGCTGCTAAGAATTCATTTTCTATCATCTGTGAAGCTCCTGGTGCTCTTATCAAAGTAATGTTTTAGATTTTGAAGTCACTTACATACTTTGTCTCTGAAAGAAAACTAGATGTCTTCACAGAGGAAAGAAACTCAGTTTATGTTGAACAGATTGAAAATTATCCTTTCAAAAAGCAGCTAGCTCCTAATTGCCTACAAGGGCAAAATGGTATTCTTTAAAAGAAAACTATATTTTGTCTTTTTTAATTATTATAAATTATCTTTGTAGTTTCTAAGTGCAGCATGTCTGCTAGGGTTATTGCACCTTAACTGAACAACTGTAGATCTTGTTCTGGCAAAATCAGTTACATTCAACTTGATATGGCACAAGCCCTTGCAGCAACTTGAAAAATAATTTCTTGTAATTATGAAGAGTTCAGGTGTTTGAATTCTAATTTATATAACTGCTGTGTCACTGATAACCTCTTTTCTAAGAAATAACCTTTGAATCAATATTCTAGTATGTTTCTGTATTTTTGTCCTGCTAGAGGTAGAAAATTATATTAAATCTTAAAATATTTGAAATCACTTTGTGTTTGATATGTCCCTAAATAAATGTTCTAGCAATTTTAAGAAAATTGTAAGATAACCAGTGCAATCTGTTCATTTTTGAGGCAGATTGAATGTTAATTTTTCACTGCGAATATCCAGTGTCTTACATTTTTAACATCTAACCTTTGACATAAATATGCTCAACTAAACTGTTGTGAATGCATCTCACCTGAAATATTGCCATTTCAGAATAAGAGAATGATGTATTTGTAAGTTGTTTACAAAATGTCTTCTGTACAGTTTACGAAGTGTTCTACCTAATCTGCTCTCTTGCTTAGGTATTCCAACTTGATCTTGAATTTATTTTCCCTCATGGTGGATGCCAACATTCCGGATATTGCTCTTGAACCTGACAAGACTGTAAAAAAGGTAACTGGAAGTTTTTCCTTGTTTCTCAGAAACCAAAGTCATCATGTCATGGAAGTTCCAGTCACTTGTGGTGACTTGTTTGTAGCAAGTGACTTCACAATATTTGCTCATGTTTTGTAAGTTCTGAGCAATTTCTGGAATCATTGACGTTAGTGGTAGCAGAATATACTTTTGAGATCACTTAGCACATGTGCCCATAAATAAAGAATTGCTTTCTACTGTGATAAAGTAGTGCACAATCTGCTCTAGCACTCTGTTCCAAGTGGTGTTTTAGAACCAAGTGGTTTTAAGAACAATGGTCCACTGTTGGAAAGCTTCTGGTAAGTGAAACAATCAGCACTTACTATACTGAAGGATTCTTCCTTCAGTTCTAGAATCCTGCAAATTATGGATCGTTTTATAAAGCCAGTCTACTGAATGCATGAAAGCAGTAGGCTGGCATATCTTCATACTGTGAAAAGAACCACTTCCATGAAATGTGTCCTGTAGTTCTAATTTTGTCCCTTTGCACCAGCATGAATCATTTAACTTCTCCATTTGACTTTTCAGCAACTGACATTAAAAATATTGGTTTCATGTTCATCTAGATTTCATTACACTTACATTTTAAAGAAATATTGGCTTTTTTTTATAAACTGATTTATAGAGAAGGGTGATCTGTTTTAAATCCACAGAAGACTTTGTGGACCCTCTGTATCCAGTGGAAATCAGTTCAGTGTAATTTTTATTTGAGCAGTGGATTTTGTCTGGAGTAGGGTGTTCTTCTGTGTTTTCATGACACAGTGAAAGCAGAGATTTAGAATCTTTAAATCTATAGTATTTCATGTTCTAATACAGTGATCCTAAAGAAAATCATGTTATGGCTCCAAGCAAATCTTTACTTTTGCCTGCAGGCACTCAAATATTTGTTTAGTTTCTTGGTTTCATATTGATGCATAGAGTTCAGGTAGCTATTCAGCTTCAGTTCCAGGAATGCTGGGCTAGCCAAGAGTGCTGTGTTTTGTGGTAAAGGTGACCACATCAATATTTGAACCTCACCTCTTTCCCAAGGTGCCCTGTAAAGACAGAATATACTGCTCATGTGAGATAGAGGAGTAGAGTAGAAAATCAGAACAGTTCACTGCTTGCTAAGAGTTAGATCATGGGAATAACTTTATTTCTTTTGAAGGAAGACACCTTCATAACATTATGCTTGCAACAGATGCCTATGAATTTCATCTTTGTAGAGATGACATGAATGTTTCTGGCTTCCTGTTGGAAAAATGTGAAGAAATACTTATTTTGTTTGAATGTTGAGGTTTTTTGGGTTTTAATTTTTGGTTTGGGTGGGAGTTGTTTTGTTTGTTTGTTTGTTTCGGTAATACAGTTACAAGTCAAAACCTTGCAGATTGCAAAGTGTGCAAATAGGTGTACAGTGAATCCCAGGAGAAACTGAATTGTGTATCTACAAGTAGTGCAGGGGCTAATTTTGGGAAGTTTGTCATTGACTGAGAGAGTCATTGAGAGCTCAAACTGATGTTTTAATTGAATTCTAGAGTGTTTGTAGTAGTAAGTTTGAAACTTGCAACATATTTTGATCTTACTTACCTCTGTCAAGAGTTCGGTGTCACTTCACATTCCAGCGTTCATTCTTGCCTTGAATGCTTTCTCATGATCTCTGATACTTCTTGTTCAAGTAAGTCTCACTATGTTCTTCACCAGTTAACATGCATCATCATTAGTTATCTTGGCATCATATTTTATGTTGGTAAACTCAGTAGAAGCACTCTCTGAGGATATATTGGCTTTCTGTAATTAATAGGATGTCAGATTCTGTAAAATATTTGTAAACTGTCATTTTAATATAGCCCCATTTGAGTATTTCAGATACTCCTAAACTCCTATGCTGTAAAACTTTTCCATATAATTTTCTAGAAATAGCAGTGATGCAGAATTGAAAGTGGACATGTCTCTACAGCTGTTCAGTACGTTTCAGTTCTCTGCTGTCCAGTAGTAAAAAAATCAAAATGATGATAAGCATGCTTGTTTTGTCTCCAACTGAGGATCACAGCAGGAATTAAAATTTGCAAGGAAGTTCTAAGAGCTGTGAATAGATCAATGTCGTTAGTTCAAAATTCCTTTAAAAAGTGCAAATGATAGTGCCTTCTTTGCATGAAAAGTACATAAGCCCATTTGCTATATGACAGTTGTGACTGTTAGATCAAATGCAGATATTACTTATTGGGATACTGAGGTCTGATAATGCTGCAGCAGCCTGTTGAGCTGTGATTACCCACGCAGTAGGTTCAAGTCTTTTTGTTAACAGAGGCATTAAATTGTGAAGACCTAGAACTGAACCAGAAAGACAATTATTTTTGATAAAGAACATAAATCACTATAAATCACTTTCACGTTTTTGAGAAAAAGATATCACTTTCCAAGCTGTCTAAATTAATTTACAGTGTGCTTGTTCCTTAAAAAAAAATAAAATAATAACCCAAGCCCAGACAAACCCTAATGGTGTTGTAAAGTGTTATTTTGTACAAACTCTTAATTATCTTTTGGACAGCTCAACTGTTTTTAACTTCTTTTTACTCTTCAGGTGTGGTCCATTTACAAAATATTTCCATTGAATATAATCCTGGATTTTATGCAAAAATAATGGATCATAATGAGATATCTAAAGAGTAGAACAGAGGACCCTACCATAAAGCAGTTGTTGACATTATTAGCTGCATACAGCTATTTGAAAAGCTGCGATGTCATTAATTGTTTTCTTTAGTTCTCAGTTTTTGGTTTTACTTTTTCAGCTCATAAGAGCAGTTAAATCAGCTGGGATAAGAATCATCTTAAACCCTTACAGAATGTTGAATAGGTCACTGTTCTTTTTTTTTTTTTTTCATAAGGTTTTGGAAAACTCATTCTGGATATTAAATTCTCATTAGCCTGTCTGAAATCAGTTATAAGCTTTGTTAGTACTAGTAAAAAGAAGAACAAGATGTCTTGTGTCTCTTGGGCTGAGTGGCAAGTTTCTTCAGTCATTTAACAAGATAATACTGTACATTGTTGTAGGAAAATTGAATAAATGCTTTCAGCATCTCAATTGATTTTTTTAATTATTTTTTTAGAGTTTTAAACAAAAAATCCATATATATTTCAACAGAAGCAAATCAGCTAAAGATCCATTTTGAACTGACCTGTAAAATTAAATTACCTTTATGTGAGTCAAGTCAATAGCTATTTCAATTGTGATAGTACTTTCATGGAAGACAAAAGTAGAGTTTTACAAACGTTTTTGTGTCTGTTTTTGTTTGCTGCTTAGTAGTGTATGTGGAAGTTCATAGGAAGTGTTTTCCTGATTGGTGCTGTAGTAATGTTCATCCTCTGCTTACAGAGCTCTCAGTTTTGTTTGTGGGGGCTGGCTGAGCTAGTGATGCTCTGGTCTCACTTAGGCAGTCAAATGACTGAGGCAACAGGGTAAAGGTAACCTTAGCTAAATGTGGCCATAAATCAGAATACTGCTCTGTGATTAAATGACAGGTAATTTTGTATAGTAGAAAAAATCAGGATTGTTTTATTAAAAAATGCTTACTGAAGGGAGTATTACACATCAGTTGTTCTGGCAAACAATTCCTTTGGCATAGAGATCCTTGTGATTCATATTCTTATTTATTATTCTAAAGATTACTTTTAAAGAAAGGGTTCTTTTTTAATGTTTTGATTCCTCATTATGATGTTAGATTGTAGCTCATATTCCTATCTAATCTTCAGCTTCACAAAATTACATATATAAAGCAGCCTCTTCACTTCAGATGGGTAGAGATATCAAAATGCTTTTTGTTGGAGGAAATAATCTGCCTGCTGGTAATAAAAATATGGTGAGATGTAAAACATGCTAGTGAGTAAAGCTGCCTTTGGAAATAATTTTTGGTGTTCCCCTTTGCTGAACTTTAAGAAAATAATCTGAGTTTTTAGAATCAGAATGAAGTTTTAAATTTTGTAACTACATACATATTCTAAATCTAAATTTGCAGATACCATTAAGATAGTGATGGCTAGAGTAAAATAAATTGAAACAGAATAATGAACACTAATGTCATTTTGTATGACTTGATTTCTTTTTCTCTCTTACATAAAATTTCTTGAGATATATGTATTGCAACATGATGCTCATTAGTTAGACTGAAAGGATCATGGGAAATCATCAGTCCTTTGAATTTCTTATATTGAGATAGATCTGGAAACAACTGGATTATTTGAATTTTGATATTTCTTTTTAAAATAATTTCAGACTATGTTTCATTAAACTCTTCTAGAGGTGGTGATTCTGCCCCTCTCCTCCAGTTCAGTGAGATCTCACCCACAGTGCTGTGTCCAGTTCTGGAGCCCCTAACCAAATGAAGGACCTGGAACAAGTCTAGAGGAAGGTTTGAAGATAATCAGAGAGGTGTCTGACAGAGTTGGGGTTGTTCAGCCTGGAGAAGAGAAGGTTCTGAGGAGACCTTAGTAGGAGTCTTTCATTACCTGAAGGGCATACAGGAAAGCAGGGGGGGGCACATTTGCAAGGATGTGTAATGATAGGATGAGATTTAATGGTTTCAGACTGCACATAACGACATTGTTTACATGAGGGAGGTTAAGACACTGGCACAGGTTGCCCAAAGAAGTTGTCGTTTCCCTCTCTGTGGATAATTTCAATGCCAGCTTGTATGGGGCTTTGAGAAATCTAGTGGAAGGCTTCCTGGCTTATGCCAAGGGAGTGGACCTGTCCAATCCAAAACATTCTATGATTCTGCTGAAGGATGACAGTGTGGATTTTCCCTTCCTGTTAGTTTACAAAGAAACAGAAATTCCCAATTACTTCAATGAGAGATGGAAATTTAGAGCATGCTGGAGTTCCACTGCACCTTCTTACTCACTTTGAGTAACATCTGTTTTCAGAAATTAAATCAGTGCTGACCATCCAAATGCTTAAAATCAAACTGAAAATAAATTGGTCAGCATTGGCATGAAAAACAAAAAAAGCTGCATTTGAAGCTACAGGTCTCTTCTTTGAGAGTATATGTAGAAATATTTTTCAACCAGCTATCCACTTTCAGCATGTATACCAAATAGAACTAGATAAATTGGCTATTATCTTTCAGTTATAAGAAAAGCTTGTTTTGGTGACTCACTTCCCTCCCTCCCTTCAATTGCTACTTCTCACTGTAGAAAAACACAGAAAACAGTGTTTACAAAACTATACAAAATTATCCCCATCTTCCTAGGGCTCTCCTCAAATTACTCATTTTTGTTTGACAGAAAAACATTTGTCAATTTTTTACCAAGAAAAAGTTGCTGCAGAGCTTGGAATTAGTTACTTTTTATATCCATCTGTCTCTTTTTCTCCTCTCCATACTATTTAAAAAGAAAACTGTCAGTCTGGTTTTCTTAACATCATATTCCATGACACCATTCTCCTACTGCCACCCTCTAATTTAGGCTTTTCTGCAAATCCACTTTGGCTTAAGCATGTCACAAAATGAAATTAAATTGGAATGTAGCCAAAGATTCTCCCCAGCTTGCCTCTCCCTTTCTGTGGCATTTCGGACAGTTGCCTTTAAATTTTCCACTCTTACCGTGTTCTTTTACGCTTCTAAGTTTTCAGGAAAAGGATCGGGCTGAAATCTTCCTGTCCATTTGGCAGTGCATAACTGGTAATAAAACGAAGGTTTCACTCCACACAGCTTTTTTTCCTGCCAATGCTACTTGCTTTTTTACTTCCAGTACAGCTGCAACACTAATTGCTAATTGTCAGGCTTTCTTAAATTAGCCAGTGCTATAAATCTAAGTAGTAATGACTAAAATCTGGAGTCAATTATACAGCCAGTTTTGCGTAAGGAAGCAGTAGACCATCAGTCTTCAGATGTAGCTAATGTATTCAGCATTGTCACCTCCTAACAAAAAAAGCTTTTGATTTTTCTACAGGAAAGCCAGATGGGTTCTATCTGTCCTTCATAGCAAGCTTGACCTTTAAATTGGAAAACATCAGGGACCAGTGATTCATTGACGCACAAAGAACTCGACAGGCATTAAAGGACAGCGTCCTAATTGACTGAGCTGTGTTTCAGATACCCATTGATTAAAAAAGGTGCTGCAAAGAGGATGCAGCTGCAACTGTTCTGTTGTGAATATAGACTCAACACCTGGCTTCCAACATGCAGTAGGTGACTGCTGTTTTTGGAAGCAGCCCCATTGAGTTTTGATAGCACCTTTGGTTACATGCAGGAAAAGACTAAATTGAAACCATTCAACAGAGTGAAGAATCTTCTTCCTATGGAGTGTAACACTGAGAGCACCCTCAGTGTTTCTAAGACTGTGAGAACATTGGCTAGGTCTCTTCCACCTTGGTAAGAAAAAGAACATTTTAAGTGTTTGGAAACTATCAAGGGAGAGCTGATATGTTTTTCCTTTATATTAAGCATAGCAGAATAAAATCAGTTTTGTTCTACAAGTATAAAAGCTGAGGCAGAGAGACAGTGTGATTGTAAGTCCAGAGTTTTGGAGCTAGCCCTTTTAAAGCACAAAGTAATTTTGCTGGTTTCTTCATCTGGTAGTAAAACTCCCTGTGTTTTTCCATTTCTGTGCTTTTTCACTGTCCTTTGTCCTCCCCGTGAGTCAGTCAATGGATACTTGAGAGCTGAGTACATCAGTTAGCAAATGGAAAAGGACTTGTGATGTCAGCTTGACAAGCCTTTTTAAGACAGTGAGTGTCAGTTGCTTTTCATCCAGTATTTGTTAAAAGGTGAAGCGAGGAAACATTTATGAGATATATGAATGCCAAGAGGAAGCTTAATTTTATAGCAGAAATAAACTCAGTTTTGCTTGGTCGAAGTCTTTTCATTTCAGTATTTAGATTTGCTTGCTACTCTGGGGAGGTTCATTCTTTGTACAAGTGTCACATTGACATGGAGCTTATTTTGCCTAGCCAGATGTTCATCTTCCTGTCCATTTGGGTAATGATGCTGCAGCCTTTGTGTTTCTGGGCTGTTGAGTTTGTATTAATTCATTTCAAAATACATAAAAAAAAGATGTAAGCCTCATATGAACCAAGTATGAGAACACTTCTGTACTCCTGTTTATTTAACGCTGCATACTTGGTTATAAGGTTTCAGTGAATATGATGGAATTCTGAGCTAGAAGAGGATCACTTTTGTGTACTGAAGCAGGTAAAACTCTTATTTTCATGGAAGTTTAATACAGAAACGTTTACTAATGTCTTTATTGTCTTCTATTAAGAATAAAGTATTGTAGAAGCCTATGGATGCTTGTTTAGAAACTAAAGGTATTTTCAAATCAGTCTTGAAAACAAAAGCTTGTCTTAGAATAGTCTTTTAAATAAAATAGTTCATGTAAAAAGAGCATCTGTAGTTTGTAAAGTGTGTTGTTAGGACAAGCAGCAGGGGAAACAGGAAAGTAGGTGAGGAAGATGACAGGTGGAAAATCTTAAGCAAAGAATTTAATGCCAGTTTCTGCTACACAAGCATTGAATGTTGGCTTTTGATAGTACAATAGTTGGGAAAGCAAAACAGTTAAAATAATGAAACCCCTGCTTTTTGGGCTACCGGTTAATTTTTATCTGTGGTTTTACTACTAGTCAGGGTGCTTAACCTCTGCATATTATGACTTAGTGCAAAAGGACACCGATATTTCTCTTACAAATCATGCTGATTTTGCAGTGAGCAGTCCTTACCTATATTGGAATTATAAAATCATTAGCTGGCAGTCACAGTAAACACCAGCAGTGCTGCTTAATGTTGGTGGAAGAATAAATACTGGAGCAGCCAGCAATCTTCAGAATGGCTGACTTGCAAAGTACTCTGAAAAGTAAATAGAACCGAAAAGGTTTCTTGCATGTACTTGTGATTTGTTACCTCAGAATATATTGCTACATTCTTCAGTAGTTGAAAGCACTGCTGTGAATGTCCGTGAATTGGATGCTGCCCTGAAGTTTATAAAACATTCCCAAAAATTGCTAAAAATTCTGCTTCAACATGGAGCCTTGGGTATCTAATTGATTTTAGGTAACATTTTAGTAGAGAGAAGATGCTGCCAAGTAAAAAGGGAAAATCTTGAGTTTCATACAAGGATAACTATGGCCTCTACAGTACAGTTGGTCAAACTTGTGGACAAACATACAAACCTGCTCTTTCATGAGAGAAAAAGGGTAGTCTTATGGTTAAGGAGTAAGAAGTTAAAATCTTGGAGCTTTGCAATGAAGTTCAGTAACCTGCACTAGTACTGTTCTAGGGTGGGTTTCTGTGTGATCTCAGTCCCCAGGTCACACTTCCAACAGTACAGAATAGCAAAATACTGAAGGATAGACACAGAGATTGATTCAGCTGAATTAATTCATAGGCCTTCCACTACAGTGCCGTAAGACCTTTAATAGATACTAGTTACAGGAAAACAAAGAAAGTAAAAAACACCTTCAAAAAAATCACTGTTTCTGTTAACTGTTTTGTAAGGTGATGGAGCAGTTAAGTATCCAGTTCCTCCTACTGTAGTTGTTTTTCTGTTGAGTTAGTTTCAGTGTTAGTAGTTAAGTGTCCAATTTTAGATGGAATAATCATGATGTACAGTGGTATTTCTTTTTGATTTTGCTGTAATTCTTTTTTTTTCTTTTTTTTGGCTTGTTCATTTGCTATAGTCCTGTCTCTGTGTGACTGCAGCAAGCAATGATCAGCTTCTTTCCCTGTTCTTGTCATCATTTCAGCTCCATGTAATCTGTATTTAAATGCATCTCCCCTCACCCCCATCTCATCTTATTTTCTTCTGAACTGTGCCTTGTGGTTTATGGCCTCTTTTATTTTCTTTGCCTTTTGAAAAAGTCAGTCTGAGAGTAAGTAATGAGAACTGACAGTGACTTCCTTTTACAGGACACTTCAAATTTCACTGAAGTATAATAAATTTTCTAGTCATGTCGATACATGTAACTGTATTCCTGTTCTTGCACATTATATTAGTAAACTGGCCACTGTGGAGGAAGATAGGGAATGGAAAACTTGAAACCTTGACTCTCAGTGTTAGTCTTTGTGAACTCCCTAGTTCTTTAGGTTCAGCCTTTATATCCTTAAACATAAAATTCTGCTGTGGAGGCCTGATGTTTGTAATCAATGTGTGTATACAGTATGGGATTTGAAATTTTCCTTTCTAGAAAAGTTTAACCAGTTTCACCATCTATGTTTCTTTTATTTCTTGACACACTAATGAGTGATACAAAACAATTTAATTTAAATGGTAAGATGAGAGTGCTAAATAATTAAGATAGCACATTTTGTGTGCCTTCATGATGGTGGCCATTCCTCTTTATTTGGTAAAACGATATAATTGTGTATCTCATCATAATATGACTTGCCTCCCCCCATTCTTACTCTATTTTTTGTTACACCATCCGAAAAAGTCTTCCTAATTGCATCTCCTGTGTGATAAACCACTGGCTTTCAGAATACACGTTTTTCTTTGTAGCTCAGAGGTTTCAAATAAAAATTACTACTGGATTTATTACAAGAATTGGAAGTCAGTATATATTTATCTTGTTGCTGCAGCTTGAGTCATCTTGCCGTGCTTCTGAGATAAGTTTCAGCCGTCACTCTTAATTACAGTGCTGAAAAACTTTAATCCAAAGGTCTAGTACTCAGCAGCACTTGATTCTGCTGTTAATTTTAAGCTGACTGAAAGGTTTAACAGTGTGTAAGTTTATTTCCACATACATTAGCGTTCCAGTCTGTTCCTGGTGAAGGTGGGAGATGGGTTTATATAGTCACTGATTCCATAGAATGAAGTTAAATCTTAACATCTCTAACTGCAAGATTTTCTGAATTTTTCTCTGAATTAGAATATTAATCAAGCACTTCAGCAATAGAGTTGTGTAACAGTGTTACAGTGCTTTGGTTTGGTTTGGGGTTTTTGGGGTTTTGTGTTGGTTTTTTTTTTTTGGTTTTTTGGGGTTTTTTGTTGTTGGTTGTGGGGGTTTTTTTGTTCTGGTTGTTTTTTTTATGTTTGTTTTTGGTTGGTTGGTTGACACTGCAGTTAGCAATTTTTCTGAACACTTATTGTGTCAGCTTTTCTATGAGTCTGAAAACAGAAAGCTGACATAAGTCTGTGCCCCACTCTGGGGAGGTACTGAGCTTGCACATAGTTGCAAACATAGGAATAGTCCATTGTATTTATTACTGGCTGTCAAATGTGTTTTGACGAAAAAAAATTTTTAATATTAGCCTGAAATATCTTCTAAATATCCTCCTGGGACTTGTTTTCTTTGCAGTTTGGATTTTATTGGCTTCATTATTTTGTATTGATCAAATTCCTTTTTGAGAGGAAATTGAGGAATAACTGGATAAATGCTTACTTCGAACATAGCAGCAACAGAATTTTAACAGTATTTTTAGTGAAGCAGTGTTATGTTTCCTACTCGGTTACCCTTTTTTTAAGTTATGCTTTTCATTGTAGTAGTAAAGGGCACTATTGGAATATATTGCCTTTGAAAAGAATGTGGAGTAATAGTAGGTGTAAATTTTGGAATATTTTGCTGTCATAAAGAGGGTACTTTCATATGCAATATCCCTGTTGCATAAAAATTAATACAAAATGGAGAAAAAAGGTATTATCTCAAATATTCAACCTTATTGAGAACATTATTGAAATAATTTGGCTCATTTATTTGTTGATGCTTAATTAAGGTCTGTGCATGGAAAATGGTCAGGAAAAACTTGATTGCATCCTAGTCTCCTCTAGTCATATTCTGGAGATGGTTTAAGAAGGTTAACAAATAATTTTGATATTTACTTTCATGAGAGAGATTTCTGATGGACAGTTCTTTAGTGTAAGAAGTTTTAATGATCTCAACTGCTTCAGATGGAAATTGGACAAATTCAGATAGGAAATAAGTCACAATTGTTAAATAGGGGAAATTAATCATTGAAACAATTTAGGCAGGTTGTGAAGCATTCTGTATAAAGACCCTGTAAAAGGGATTGTCATATCTAAACTATAAGTTGCGTATTTGATGCAAGAATTGTCTTACTAGTTCATCATCTCCACAAAAGATCAATTTTCTGCAAATAATGTGAATTTGCTAGGCAATTTTCATATTGTCATTAGCACTGCTTTTCAAAGTGACTGGTACTCTTAAACTTCAGGGGTAGGATGCTGACACATAGAATGCTGACATCTTAGACTCCATAATTATAATACAACATGGACTTCAGGTGGTTTTAAACATCCCCTGGCACAGCTTTGCACCATTTTGCTGATTTTTATTTCAGAAAGAATCTGAACACTTACCATTCCTTTCTGCAGACTTTGCTGCAGAGCCAGCACTTTAGAAAACTTAGAAGATTATAGAAAATTATGTTTTATATCTTCAGTTTCCTACATAGATAATTTGAACTCATCCAAAATGCTTATTTATGCCTCTCTTAGTTTTGTGAGGGATGAGGCATATCTGCAAAAGTTATTTGGCTTCTCTAAAGCAAAGTCTTTTTTTTTTTTTTTCTGGATTTTTTTGTTTGGTTTGGTTTGGCTTGGCTTTGCTTGTTTTTTTTTGTTTTTTTTTTTGGTTTTTTTTGTTTGGTTTGGGTTTTTTTTGTTTGGTTTGGGTTTTTTTTGTTTGGTTTTTTTTGTTTGTTTTTTTTTTTGTTTGTTTTTTGTTTGGTTTTTTTTTTTTTTTTTTTTTTTTGCTTGTTTGGTTTGGGTTTTTTTTTGGTTTGGTTTTTTTTTTTTTTCTCTATAGAGATCTGTTTAGGCTCTTGCCAGTTTTATGTACAGAGGGTTTTTTTGAGTATTTCCGGTGTCCCCCAGGGATCAGTGTTGGGCCCGGTTCTATTTAATATCTTTATTGACGATTTAGATGAGGGGATTGAGTCCATCATCAGCAAATTTACAGATGACACAAAGCTGGGGGGAAGTGTTGATCAGCTGGAAGGCAGGAGGGCTCTGCAGAGGGACCTGGACAGACTGGAGAGTTGGGCTGATCCCAATGGGATGAGGTTCAGCACGGCCAAGGGCCGGGTCCTGCACTTTGGCCACAACAACCCCATGGGGAGCTCCAGGCTGGGCACAGAGGGGCTGAGAGCAGCCAGGCAGAAAGGGACCTGGGAGTCTGGATTGACTGGAAGCTGAACGTGAGCCAGCAGTGTGCCCAGGTAGCCAAGAAGGCCAATGGCATCCTGGCCTGTATCAGGAACAGTGTGGCCAACAGGTCCAGGGAAGGGATTCTTCCCCTGTACTCAGCCCTAGTGAGGCCACAGCTTGAGTCCTGTGTCCAGTTCTGGGCCTCTCAGTTTAGGAAGGCTATCAAGGTCCTGGAGCAGGTCCAAAGGAGGGCAACCAGGCTGGTGAAGGGACTCGAGCACAGATCCTATGAGGAGAGGCTGAGGGAGCTGGGGCTGTTCAGCCTGGAGAAGAGGAGGCTCAGGGGAGACCTCATCACTCTCTACAACTCCCTGAAAGGAGGCTGTAGCCAGGTGGGGGTTGGTCTCTTTTCCCAGGCAACTCTCAGCAAGACAAGAGGACACGGTCTCAAGTTGTGCCAGGGGAGGTTTAGGTTGGACATTAGAAAGAATTTCTTTACTGAGAGGGTGATCAGGCATTGGAATGGGCTGCCCCAGGAAGTAGTGGATTCTCCATCCCTGGAGATATTTAAAAAGAGACTGGATGTGGCACTCAGTGCCATGGGCTGGGAACTGCAGCGATAGTGGATCAAGAGTTGGACTTGATGATCTCTGAGGTCCCTTCCAACCCAGCCAGTTCTATGATTCTATAATGGTGCTTGTGAGATATTGCCATCTGGAGCAGTCCTGATCAATTGCCATGGAATTAGTTGGAATTCACAGAAAAGCACCCACTGCACCTTTGTAAATATTCATGGGTCAAGGCTTTGCCAAGGATGAAATAGGAAAGTATAGATGTTCTTGTTGCCTTCTTATTATAGTGCTTTCAGCTTTTAATTCCTAGACTAATTTCAAATGCATTATTGGTGCAACAGTTAAAATATGTTGCTGTCTAAAGAAAAAATGTAAGGGGTAGCAGTGTCTCCAACTCCATACTTCCAATGGATGGTGGGTATAATCAAAGTTAATGAAATCTCACCTATCTCATAAAATTCAGTTTTGACAGGGTTGCTTTGCTAGTCCCTTCCTTTGATCTTGTGTTCTTTATTTCCTTGCAGTTTCTGAAAGATAATTTTATCTGAAAATAAGCTTAGAATAAGGAAGTGCTTTAAATACCTTTAAAAATGTTTAGGATCATCTAGATTTTTCCAATATTTTTAATATTTTACATGTAAAAGTTTGTTCTTGTTCTCAAGTGGCATTTCATTTTTCTTTAATGAATGTTCAGTATTTTGTCTTTTTCTTGTAGTATTTTAGTTCTGTTTAAACTCTTCAGTCCAGGTACTTCTCTTGAATTTCTGACCTCAAGTTTTGAAATTACTAGTTGGGGGGATGAGGTATAGAGGACTGTTTCTAACTTATTTAAATACTCAATTTAATGAAACTTAAAAGTAGGCATTTTACATAACATTGTTAATTTCCATTTAGCTGCTGTAACTTAAAAGTAAAAGAGAGAATTTCTACTAAGCTTACACAACTAAAATAATTATGTCTGCTGTTTTGCAATTCAGATAGATGAGTGTGTTTTAACTGTTGAATTGAATGTATTTTTGTCATTTCCATTCCCATTCCAGGTGCAGGACAAGTTTCGTTTGGATCTGTCTGATGAAGAAGCTGTTCATTATATGCAGAGTCTAATTGATGAAAGTGTCCATGCCCTCTTTGCAGCTGTGGTGGAGCAGATACACAAGTTTGCACAGGTGAGATACCTTGTCAATTAGTGGACTTTGTGAAAGCTGGATAAGGTGAGAGGCTGTGAGTCATAAGTTCAAGACTTAACTTCAGTGTCTGAGATGATTTAGATAATTTTCTAACAAATTTAAAGTATGTTCTTGGTGCCAGGGCTGGTTCTTAGTGGCCCTAGTTTAGAGAACGCTGGCACATGTGCTGAGTGGAGTGTAACCTGTATTTATGGTAAGAACTGCAAATGGGAGAAGTGGAGTTCTGAGTGAAGGATCCAGAATTTCCTTAGCTTTCATTCCCACAGTATGTGAGTGAAAGTAAACTTCCTTTCTTACGCCTACTTTTGCTAGACAGCCTGACTGTGCCTTGCAGTTAGTTATTTTGATCATTAATAGACACAGCAGATTGCACAGAATCTGCACAGGAGCTCTGCTCATAACATCACCCACATCTTCTCTGTCATTGACACTACCACAGAGAATGATCCCTAGCAGCTATGTGAGCATGTGTCTCCTGTGTCAGAGGCCTGTCCACCTCCCTCAAGTGCAGATCCTGAGGAATAATGCAGTTTTTCGGATCAGAGGTTGGAGGGGATGGCTGAGATCTTTTGCAGGGACAATAGGAATTGGGCTCCTGGCTGCAGGAGGTGTTCAGTGGGGGAATGTCTACATCAGTAAGTAGAAGGTGCTGTTGGATGAGGGTAGCAGACTGAACATTATGAGAGATGGCAAAGAGATTTTTGCCAGATTGTCCTCAAGACCTTGCACATACATAGAGGCTGAACCTCCAACTGCACTGAAGGAGAATTAAGAATACCTCATGCTTAGTAAGTTGGGAAATGGAGACTCCCAGGGTGGGGACAGCTGGAACCTTGACACTTCTGCCATTAGAAGGGATAGCTTTTCTGTCAGCAGAACTGCACCTGGAGAATAGATTCAAGGTGACTGGGAATAGTCAGCATGCATTTACAACAGGGAAATCGTGCCTGATACGGCCTTCACTGATAAAATGGCAGAGCTTGGTGGACTGGGTAAGAGCTCTAGATATTTTTTCTCTTGGCTTTTCAAGGCTATGGCACCGCCTTTCATAATATCCTTATAAACAAACTAGAGCAATATAGACCAGAGAAATGGAAACTGGTTTAGATTGCAAACTGGATGGTGTGTTGGGGTAAGAAAGATTTTATCAGTGTCACAAATTCTATTTGCCAATCACCAGTCATATGTTCCAAGGGTTGATATTGAGGGCAAAATTCTTTAACATACTTATTAATGCCCTGCCTGATGAGATGAAGTATAGTCTTAGCAAATGTGCAGACAGTGTAAAACTAGGAGGAGTAACTGATAAACCAGAAGTGTATGCTACCATTCACAGGGACCTTGATCCTCCAGGAACCTCCAGAAGTTCCAACAAAGGGAAGTGTTGGGTTCCACACATAGTGAGGAATAACCCCATGCACAAGCTCAGGCTGTGGGGAACTGGGGGCTAGATGAGCTGGAAAGCAGCTTTTAAAGGAAAGCCCTGAGTGTTCTGGTGACCAGATTTCTGTTCTGGTGAACCAGTTTCATGTGAGGCAGCAATGTGATCCTGTGGCAAAGACAGAGCACCAGTTTTCCTTAACTGCATTAGGCAGAGTGTTGTGGAAGGTGGAGGGAGTCTTTTCCCTCTGCCCAAGGTATTTGAAGTGCTGTGCCCCATTTGGTCTCCACAGTACTTTGGGCTGTTTTTCTTGGGGTCCTGGACTCCCTATGCTCTGCTCCAGAGTTGGCTATCTGTATGCTTTTAACTTTCCTTTTTACTTTTGGGGTTTCTGCTTAAAATGAAGTCAATAGCATGTTGCTTTTTAAGTGCTTAAGCTACCTCTTGGTTCCAACTGATTCTTCTGCTGGTTTTGGAGTTTGGATTATTGCCTTTATTCCTGTCCTGTAAAAAATTTCATTTGATGGATTCCCCCTACAAGAATACTGGATGCTTGTAAGTGTGAAGAAAATGTGAAAAGTTAAAAATCAGTCAGCTGTTGTCAAGTCTTAAGAACTGAGCTCTAATTTTATATTTTTTTCTAAAAGCCTTAACAATGAAATTAATTAAAATGTAGTTAATATCTGTTCTTTTTATATTACAAGTCAGTAGGACAGTTTTAGTGATATTTAGCACTTCATTAGTCAAAATAATTCTTTCTTTTTTTGTCTGAGGCAGCTTTAAGAATTTGCTGGTTGGGTCTTCACAGGGTCTGTAAATCATTGAACAAATGAACAATTAATGTGTCATTGAATTTGCTGTAAAAGGGTCATCTTACACAATGACCAATTGAAGTTTTCAATTTATTCATGTGTAATGCTGCATTGAACTGCCAGTGGCCTTGCTCTTAATAATAATATAAGTTGTCTAAAAAGGAACAACTAGCAAAAAAACAGCTCTGCACAAGTATTTTGACACATACTTCAGCAGCAGATTTTGGCCACAATAGTTTCCATTTTAAATGCTTTTTATTGAGTTTTTTTATTTAGCAATATTTATTTAACAGTATTTATTCCTTTACTGCTGCTTGTTCCTGGAAAGCCATGTTAATTTTAACAGCATCGTTTATTTATGCAGAGGAATGAAACAATTTCCAATTAAGTCACTAACTTCATGTTTTATTTCCCTTTAAAATTTACAAGACAAATCAGTTACACTCAAGACTCAAGCTAAGCATTGATTAAGGAAATGAAAGCCTGGTGGATGAGAAGTGCCCCACCTAAACTGTAGCTTTACAATTTGTGGCTGTACTAATGGTTGGCTGTCCTCTGCTTAGAAACAAACTCAAATTAAGTAAATGACAATTCTGCAGCATCCCACGATGCAGCTGTAGTTCTTTTGCCTCTGGGCAAAGTTTCTGGTTTCCTTCTATTGGATGCCAAAATAAAATAAAGCAAATTCTACCAGAAGGATTGTGTAGATTAGATTACACCATTTGTCAAGGCTCAGATAAGAGTTGGTATTTGTTCTGCAGAAAAGTTGTGGAAATAGCCTACCTTTAGACATTTTACCAGGTTTTTAAATGTCAAGTTCAATTTATGCGTGTTCTATAAGAGTAAACCAAGTTGTGTAAATACCATGCTATGTGGTTTTTGTTTTCTTACAGTATTGGAGAAAATAAGCCTTTTACTTGGTGGTGGAAACCAGCAAACACTCAAGGAAGAGACTTTCTAAAGCCCACGTGGACTTCACCAGTTTTGGAAGGAAAAAGCTGCAGATTTGGTAACATGGAGAATTCAGAGCTCAGGAGGTAGAGAAGCTTTTTGAGTCTGAACGTTTTTAAACAACCGTTTTTAAAGGAAAATGGTTGTTTTAACCATCCTTGGGGCTCAGATGCTGTGGTATTGCTTTCCAGTGAAAACTTGTGAGCCTCAAAGGTTGAAGTAAGCAACTTTCTCAAGCCAAAGATAACTGGAAGAGGCCGGATTTGAGGGTAAATTCTCATTAATATATTTTCTTATTTAAAAATAGAAATAATTGCTGTACTGAACACACATATGTACAGAACTACAGCAGTGAGGCTACAGCTCCTCTCTGCGGAAGCACCACAGAACCATGGCGATCTCCTCTATTCCCTCTAACCAACTTTGTTCCTTGAGTAAGTTTTAAATGTAATTTGTTTAAACCTTTATTTCCCACCCTCAACAGTGTTACCATTTAGAAAAGACAATCACTTCTCCCCTGGTTACAAAAGTGTTTTTAAATTCTGATAAGTTATCAAGCTGTAGGCAGCGAACTAAATCATGACTAACAGGCTCAGCAACCAGAACGCACAGAGAGTTCCCTATTTCACACTTTTACTCTGGATGTTTTCTGTACAGTGGTTCTATATTCTTGACTCTAATAAACTCTTCGTTGTTGCAGTCTTGAGGTGTAATATTTGGTCTTTTTAATCTTGCCTGCTGAGATGTGGCATACTAGAGGGCTAGATTCATAACTTTGGGGGTTTTTGCAAAGATTTGCACTCCTCAGTTTGCTTGATGCAGGAATACGATCACTCATAAAATTAATTGTGTGCTACATGCTGAGTTCATAATGAATCTGTTTTCAGTGATCAGTTGCTCCTTCATCAATGTGTGAATCTCTTCAAAGGATCTCTAATACACCTGTATTTTCTTTATAATAACAGTTTAAGTCAGGAGGAAGTCCCTCCAAATTTTAAAGATAAGAAGGACTGGTTTTAATCTGAGTCTGGCTGATATTTGTGAGTCAGTCTTGCTTTGTCCTCCTATACTAGCAAACACCAAAAAAGCTTTGAAGCTCTCTCATCTCACTAGGGCTGTGATGGGTGCTTAGCTATTTCATCATATTACCCAAATTTGCTGGTTTAGCACGACTTGATTCTGCACCTCTTTTCTTCCCTGACTTAGAGGAACTGTATTAAGGCTCACTACTTCACGCTTGTCTTAGGTTGAAAGCATGAAACCAGAGGAGTCACAGTAGTACCTCTTACCTTTAGTGGACTCTTTCTTTGAGAAGCAGGAATTACCATTTTATTGTGATGGTTTTTTTAGTCTTGCTGTACCTGGTGGAAATACATATTTCTCTATTACCTCCATTTCTCATAAATTCATTCTACATACAGTACTTTGTGGTGTCTTCCAGTAATACTTCTGAGAACATTTTCAGACATTCAGAGAAAATTCTGCAGAAATTTTTTTTTTTTTAATTTATTTTGAAGGGGCACCCTGTTTACTCACACAACTTTAAATTGTATGATGTAATAAATCTGCATTAATTTAAACTGTATGATGTAATAAAGTAGATGAATTCTTGACTCCTGATTCCCAGCTCTTTTCATTGTATATTTTCTAGGATTTTTCCTTCTTTTCTTTTGAAGGAAACTTACCCTTCCCCCTGCCCAAGAATAATTACAAGGGAAATGGGCATGAGCCATGCCGCATCAGCCGACTGGACAGGCATAGGATGTCTCCTTGTTAAAACACAAAAGGCATTTTCAACCTTACCCTATGGCAAATTCTACTTTGCAAAGATGTTTATAAAGTGTTAAATGTAATTTTTATAAACGCATTACTACTGAATGTGTGGTTGTTCACTAGGTCTTGTGGTTTAAAATTAATATAATTTCCTGTTCATATTCTGGACTATGAAACAGCCTTTTAAAACCATACAGTAAGTCAGCTACAAATGTCAGCCCATTGTTGTGCTAACTAAGCACCAGAGAGCAGTTCTCTCATTCTCCCCATTATCTAGTATCACAAAAATTAACTATACCCAGCCACCTCTGAACCCAAAAATGGAATTTTAAGTATGATGGGTAAGGCTTGTGAAATCATTGACCACTTCATAAATGGAGAGCCTCAGGCACAGAAATGGACTTTCCTGAGTCAGTGGAAAGTAATCCAATGCTGTGTTCACCTGTGCTTCTGCATGTTGAATGATCCTGCGTATATTTTCGGTGTATTTGAAAAGAAATTTTATATAACACAGGACAGCTAAGTGATGACAAATTGTCTGGATATGTATCTGATCCAGCTAGAGACTTTTTCCAGGCTGATCTGCATATTTTGTTCCTATCACTTATGAATTCTTGCAGCATGAAGAACAGGAAAGCACTGCAACTGCTAAGCATACTAGTTATAAGTAAATTAATTATATTACAAATATTAAATACTGTTAATTTTTTAGAAGTCTGTACATTGATAGGCTATTTTTTTAATCTTTTTTCTTTTTTTTTTTTTTTTTTGATCCTAATAAAATAAGTTCTGGTCTTATTTTGTGAAAATTAATGGCTCTTAGCACTTCCTGCAGATCATCTCTTTAAAGTAAAACAATAAAAAGAATGAAACTGGGAAGAATAAGGTTTTGTTGTTTTTTTTTTTAATGAAGGGGATTTTTTCTGTATGAGAATCTCAAGCTTTGAGTTACTGGAGTAAGAACATCCAATAGGTTATCTCTTGTGGCTTGATATTCTATGTAATCAAGTACTTGTGAGTATATTACAAGTCTGTCTCTAATAACTTCTGAATCACTTGAATAACTGCTAGAGTACAAGTCTTAAAATCCTTGTATGTTTCACAAAAGTAGATCCCCACCAAATGGAAGATCCCAGGAGGAGTATCCAGCAGCAGTTTCACCTTGCATGTCTATTTTTATGTGTGCATGTGTGGGGCTGCATGCTAATACAACATTATGTCTAGAATGAGGCTGTGAGCTCCATCGTGTTCTAAAGCACAACGCAGCATCTGGTAGCAAATCAGGCTGTACCAGTTGTGTTGCAGAATAGCTTGTCAAAAGTCATCTTGTTAAGTCTCTTCAGAAAGCACTGCAGAGACTGCAGAAGCAGTCAAAAAATAATTTTGCCATGGTCTTGGTTTTGCTAGCAGTGGAGTTTTGCGTAATTGGAGATAAGAAGTAGTATGAAGCCAGCTTGTTGGTGCTTTGTTTGCCTTTCAGCATCCATCTTGTTTTCATCCGGATCTTATTTTCTTCCGGAATGTCTACTGGTCTGTCAAGATGTAGGGTGAAGGAAGTCAAAGAAGTTATTCCATCTTTTTCTCCCCTACTTATGGACTGTCATTGGTTGTTTTAAACTGTCAGGGGCTTCAGGAGCAGGAAGCGACACAGTTGTCTTTTTTGATGTTTGGGGGAAGAAGCAGTGATTGCCAAAGTAGAATTCTGGAGGGGTGGGGTAGTGGGATGAGTCAGAGGGGGATAGGTTCTTAGCTTTAGTATAAAGAGTCATATATCCTATCAGTAGAAATGTCCCTGTTCTTAGGGACAGCTAGCTGGCTTTGTTCTTTTCAGCAATCTAAAATAAAAAGCACTTTGCAAGGCTTTGGAGGTATAATGGCTTTGGAAAAAGGAAGGAGGAACAGAGAATGGGAAACTTAAAACCTCAGAGAGTGGGGATAGCAGCAAAGGGAAGTAGTATCACTAAATGGCCTGCATTTTGTAGTCAGCAGAGATTTTACTCACACGGCCTGGTGTCATCAGTGGATGGTAAAATACTGTGGTTATTGTGAAGTATCTGAAGCATGTACATTTAAGGAGTCTTAAGGGAGTCATTGAAAACAGATTGCAGGTGGATTGTGTTGGAATAGGTTTTTGTAACCTCTTCAGCTGATGTGATGATTCTTTGTACTAGTGAAGCTAATTTAAGTGCAATATTGCTGTCTTCCTGTCCTTCTAAGCATCTGTGATTTAGAAGGGATTCTGCCAGGGAGAAAAAAATCTTGCTTTCAAGGGTAAAATACTTGACCCTGGTTGCTTCTAGGCTATTGACCAGTGATGGCAGTACACTTGCATGGGTTCAGACCTGGAACAGCAGGAACATTTCTTGGACAGGATTTCATCTCATTCTCATCTAAACGATTTCATCATTTTCACCTCATCTACATAGAGACATTAATCAGTAAAGCTGCATGTGGAATGGTCCTTTCCAACATGGATTATGCTATTCCACTTAAATTCACAATAAAATCCAAATAAAACTTAATTTCTGTATAAAACCTCTCCACAATTAGAAGCTGTGCAAGATTTAACAGAGTCAATGTGAATTCCTTCCCTTGGGAGAAATGTTTCTCCTAAATTTTTCCCGATCCCCCTCATCAATCAGATGATGGCAGTTTTACAGGCTTGTTCAAGAGAGGATGTTCTGTTCGTAGAAGGGATCCTAGAAAGAATCACAGAAAGTGAGGGGCTGGAAGGGACCTTGAAAAATCATCAAGTCCAACCCCCCCTGCAAGAGCAGGGTCGCCTACAGCAGGTCACACAGGAACATGTCCAGGTGGGTTTTGAATGTCTTCAGGGACAGAGACTCCACATCCTCTCTGGGCAGCCTGTGCCAGTGCTGTCACCCTCACACTGAAAAAATTCTTTCTCATATTTATACAAAACCGCCTATGCTCCAGTTTATAACCATTGCCCCTTGTCCCATTGTTAGTTACACCTGAGGAAAGCTTGCACTTACCCTTGATGTATTTATAAACACTGATGAGGTCACCCCTCATCTCCTCCAAGCTGAAGAGCCCCAGCTCCCTCAGCCTTTCCTCATAAGGGAGATGTTCCACTCCATCATTTTGGAGCCTCTGCACTGGACTCTTTCAAGCAGTTTCCTGTCCTTCTTGAACTGAGGGGCGCAGAACTGGACACGATATTCCAAATGGCCTCACCAGGGCCTCACCTCTCTTGACATACTAGCCACCCCCCTTCTAATGCACCCCACGGTGCCAGTGGCCTTGGCCACAAGGGCACATTGTTGGCTCATGATCATCCTTCCATCCACCAGCACCCCCAGGTCCTTTTCCCCTGTGCTGCTTTCCAGTTCATAGAATACAGTGAATGGAAGGTTGATTTGAAGGGAAGGCTGAGTTACTGGGGGGACTCTGGGGAGCTCTGGGATCAGTCCTGTGGGCAAGCCATTCAATTTGCTCCAGCCTGTAGTCCTGACAGTGACAGCCAGATACAGCACTCCTCCATCTCACTAGATTCCCTTCAATTCCCTTCAAACTTCAGGTGGAATAACAAGTTCTACATCTTCTTGCAGGTTGAGAGTATTGCCTACACACTGTGACATGGACACCTTGTCCCCAGGACATGGGCAGAGCTTTTTTTTCACTAGATTGTTTTTTTTTCCCCATATCTGTTATGTCAGCTGCACTCATTCAGTCTAGTCAGACGTCTGTTACCTTTCTAATGCTGTATGATCATCAGCTGACAGACCAGGGAGAGATTTCTGACGAAAGCAGAGCTAGTCTAGTAGTGATGTCTATTCCCTGAGGTAGGCAGCTTCCATTCCAGCATAAACTTGTGCCTTTTTTTCTCTTCAGCTGTCCCTGCTAGGAGCCGTTCTTGTGTAGATAACTGTTTCACTTCTGAAGTTCAGGTCTGATCATGCAGTGACTGACGTGGATGCAAAGTCTTCTGACCCAGCAGAGGTGCAGTGGAAATGGTTGGTGCTGTAATGATCCTCTGATGCATTCACCAACCTCATGGGTGAAGACAGCTGCATGTGTGCTAGGAAGGGAGTGATTCAGCTGATGTCTTTGACCAGATTCTGCAAAGCCAGCATTACATTGGAAGATAATTCAGTTTCTTTTCTAAGGGAAAAGACAGAAACAGACCTTGGGATAAGAAATGAGATTGTTTTAAAAATGAAATACATCATATAGAGCTGGATATCGCAGGAGCTGTACTTGTTGAAATCCTGAATGGGGGGAGAAAATGTGGTTATGTAGGTTGGAAATGCTAAACAACATAATTTACTAAAATGTGTAGGTGGTATATTTTCAGAGGTATTGGACCATATTGCATTTGCTTTTCCCGGTTGGAAACAGCATGGTAACAACAAGGTGCTGAGTGGCATCTTACTCTGCAAACGAGATTACAGGTTTTAGCTTGGATTTTACTTCTAACCTTATAGACACTACTTTTGAAATAATAGCTGAGAGAATCTGTTACAGTCCTGTCTATGGCTTTCATTGTCAATTGGCTTTGAAGATTTTTCAGTATTTCAACTACCATTTCCCTCCCAGCTCTGTAAACTTGGTGGGTTTTTTAACTTGTCTCAGACAAGAAGTACTGTAGCTAAGGGCTTTAATTTCTTATGGGTCTGGAAAGTGCCATTATAATCTGGCAAACAGCAATGCTTTTTGATTGAATTTTGCATTCAGCCTTGGCTTGTATTTGTTCAATATGATAGAATTGAAAGATGCCTGAAGAAATTACTTGATGGAACTCCTGTTCCTGTCAAACACTGTTCTGCTGGTTCTCCCCATCCTTCTGACTTGGAAAGACATGGTAAAAACAGGGAAGAAGAAAATGTTTCTTTGCTTTTAATAACTAATTCTAAACTTTAGTACACACAAGAAGGAGGCTTAACTGGAATACAACAAAATAAGATGATGAGATTTTCATCCTCAGCAAGCAGTGCTCACAGGACATGAGGGTTCAAATGTTCTACCTTCACTCATCCAATTTAATGGGCAGTTGATCCTGATATGCTGCAACAGGTAAATCCAATAGTCAGAAGGATAGCTAGCTCTGATACATTTCCTAGTTTAGAGCTGTATAGATCATAAGTGGGTATGTACAAGAATAACTGAAAACTACAAGTCCCATGAATTAAAATTTTCTCATTTACAGTTAGAGCTGTATAATAAGCAAGGAATTTAAGACTTGTAAGTCAGCATAAATCAGGGCATTCACAGTTCAGCCTACATCTCCACTCTGTATGTATGCAAAAGGCTTAGTTAGCCTTACTTTGTTTTTCCACTCTTGTTTTTTTGTTGCCTGTGTGAATACCCCTGGCCCTGTACCCACTAATGTTCCTCAGTGGCAGTTTTACTGTTGAACCCTCTGTGCAATCACAGGTTGCTCTCTTTGTTACTCAGTTTTTTGCATATCAATTTCTACTGCATTGCTGTTGTAACTCTTTCATCCCTGATGTTGGTATTAGTGCAAAGGTAAGCACAGGTGTTAATGGTAGGGTTATCAGCTATACTGACTTCTGTAGCTGCAGAGTGTTGACCTTGGACTAGAATATCACCAAAGATCACTGCTCAAATATTTCTGCTCAGTAATCACTGCTCAAATATTTCAATATAGTTTTAAGAATGTACTGTACCATAAAACAAGATCATGAGAAAGGAATCTAATACCATTTCAGCTGGTGCCATACAGAAACAGGTTTCAGTCACTTAAACGACTAAATTAAAGATACCATATGTACACATGTTGTACTCCTGTAGATTACAGTATCTACAGGATCCTGTTAATTTCTTTACTGCCCTTGAATAATCTCCTCGTTGCCCTTTGCCTTGCCAGGCATCATCAATTTTAGTTTTAAATTGCAATAATGGAATCGCGTTTCAGGATTTCTAAAGGAAGTTTGTTTAAAGTAGGTTCCAGATTAGCCAGTATTCCTCCTGGACCCCAGATAGTGCTCTAGAAGAGCACAGTGTACCCATATGTTCCATCTTAAAACTGCCAGCATGCCATGGGTGTCTTTGCAATGCCAGACCACTTCAAATGTTACTGTGTGCTGAGTTTTAAATTGAATCAAGGCTTATGTGCCTACTTTAAGATGATCTGACTCTGAAAGTTTAGACTTTACTGACTCTGTTGAGTACATTTTCATGGACCATGCTGTCTGGGAACTCAACTGCAGTTACTTATATGAAGCTGAAATACACATATAGAAGTTCTGTTTTCTAGTACTTGTCTGTTCCTTGCAAGAACCAAACCGATCCCTAGCTGGATCTACCAATAATGGGAAGTTTGAATAATTTTGAGTCTGAGCTCCTACTGGTTGGCCGGGGAGAGGTTCAAGGCACTTACCCATCTCCTTCTCTAAGAAGAGGTCACAATCATTTGCATGCAGATCTCTGAGCAGTGGAATTCACTTTGAGACTTAGATTAAGTGTGCATCCAGACCACATACCACATTCAGGCTTTATTTTGCTTTCCAAGAGAAGTCATAGGCACAGGAAGGGACTCAGAAAGGGCTGATCCTGTCATGTTTTCATCCAGCTGGCTACCTTGAAAAGATGGTTGTTTCCATGAGCCTGTACTCTGCCTAAGTTCCAGCCTTCACATATAGTAAAGCATTAGGAGAAGAGTAGAAGAGAGTATAGTGATTCTGTCATTGAATGGTGAGATTGTTTTCCCATATTCAAATGCCCTTAAGCTTAACTAGAATGATGTGAGAGGTCTCCCCCCAAAACTAGAGAGTACCCCAAGATGACAGACGGCTTTCACCTAAATTTACTAGTGCATGATGTTGCAGCAGAGAGTGCCTGCTTTCTGGAAATGCCATCTTCTCAGAAACTGGAGCAGAGTCAAATGTATTTCACACAACTAAGCACATACCCAACTTTAAATCATGGTAGATAATTACATTGCCCTTGGAAATCAACCAGCTCTTCTGTTATGCCCAGCTTTGGGCTCTAAATCTTCATGTAGTTTCCAATTGCCATGGTAGCTAGGCTCCAGACTTGCTGATCTCTGTTCTGTATCTGCTTTCAGGTGTTTTGTGAAGCTTAAAATAACAAATGTCTTCAGGCCTTGGTAGTGGGAAGGTGATAAACTATGAACTTTTGTAAAGTAGAGATTTGCATGAAATATCTGAAGTTTAAAATTAATTTGTACTGATACTGCAGTTTTCAAATGTTTCAAGGATTTTGTTGATTATTCTCATATTTTGTTTAATTCCATAAAATCCAGCATGATTGAGAGTGGGATGGAGGCTAGTTTTTTTAATTATTATTATTTATTTTTCAATCTGAAGAAGAAAGAGCTTTACTTGAATTTGAAATCATTGCAGGGAATTTCTGCTGTCACAATAAAAGACAGGCTTGATCCCAGTGCTCCACAGATATTATGCCAGCTGTTTGCCATTTCTATGTATAAACAGTTTACCCAGTCTCCTTGAAATCCTACATATCTGGCATCAGGGATCCAAACGGTTCCTATGTCATCTGTTGCATCCATCTGTGTTGTCTTCTCTTGGCCTTTAAAATTTGTAAGCTCTTCTGAGGAAAGATCATATAATTACATTTGCTTAGTGATTCTCACCATAGGTCTAGAATCTCTCGCGATTCCTATAGTTCAAATAATTATGGAAGAAACCAGCAATCCAAACCTAAATGAAAAAGCACACGTGAATAACATAGCTAGGTCCTGGTGGTTAAATTAGCTGTAAAATGAAAAGGAACATTAGATGGCTGCATGGAAGAAAGGACAAACCCTCTGAAGTAAATGCATGCCTTCTGCTAGAAATAATTCACATTTTCACTTTACTCAGAAAAGATGGGGAAGAAAAAGTAAGATTTGTTTTCTAAATCAAAGTGAGATGAACTCTCAGCTATTGTTAAAACAAACTTACTGTGCCCAGTAACTGCTGGTGGAGAAAAAAAACCAATATACTCAGTTTACAGTAATGTAAAATAAAGCTGGAAATAAATGTTTTGTCTAAAAAGGAAGATAGGAAAGTATGACTGTCAAACTGGCAGTAATGCATCCCTATAAATTTCTGACTCCACACCAAGTAGCTTGGTGTTGGAATGCAAAATGGGATAGGCAAGCTTTGTCTAACAAAAGTTGCACCTTTGGCCATGAGTGTATTTTGAGTGCTTCTCAATCCTTTTGGAATGAAATTCTAAAGTACTCCAAGTCCTACCTCATCCATAGGGTGACACACTTCTCTGTCTCTTAACAGACATTTCCCATGGCGTTCTGCATCCACTGATCTGCATGTCAGAAGTTAAGAAACACTTTCTTGAGAAGAAAGATGATGCAAAATTTGGCAGTAAGGCTGTCTCTAAGGCTGTCTCTATGCATGCCTGTCTTGCACAAGGAGATCCAACTGTCTCAGACACCTCCAAGTTTCCAGTCATAGGTCATGGCAGCCAACTCAGCAAACAATCTGAGTTTAAAAAGCAAGTTACATAGCAGAAGTAGGTGGAGTAGATAGTAAAGGCCTGGCTGTTCAGCTGCCATTTCACAAGCCAGATTCCTTCAGCTCCTGAACTGCTCACTTCACATATGTCTAAGGTTGTTCCAGCAGTGTTGATAGAGTTGTCTGAATTATTCTGTCATTGCTGAAGAAGGATGTAACAGAGATGTATAAAATCTGCAGTATAAGGCCCCCCAATACAGAAGTACAAGAAAGATGCAGATTTAGTGAAGCAAGTCTACCGATGGGCTGCAGAAATATTAAAGGGACTTGTTCATCTTTCCTACGGGGAAGAGCTAGGAGAGCTGGGAATGTTCACCCTGGAGAAGAGAAGGCTCAGGGGGATCTTAGCAATGTGTATAAATACCTGAGAGCAAGGAATGAAGGAAAGGTTGTCAAGTTGTCAAACTCTTACCAGTAGTTCCCAGTGGCAGGCTAAGTGGCACAAATTAAATCACAGGAAAGTAATTCTGAACATAAAACTTCTGGGGTAATTTTGGAGGTTGGGGGTTTTTTGTGTTTTTTTTGTTTGTTTGTTTGTTTGTTTTGTTTTTTAATGTGAAAGGTGTCAGATTTAGAAGTGAGGAGCCCAGAGAAAATGCACAAAACCGGTCTGTACAACAGCTGCTCTAGGTGGCCTTGCTTGAGCAGGAGGGTTGGTCTCAAAAGGCTTTGTCTGTCCTAAGATATTCTGTGGAAAATCCTGACTAATACAGAAAAATGTGAACAAGAAAGGATTTTGTTTTCTCTTTGTTAATGAACAGATGGTATCAAAATGAAATTAGCAAGAGGAAGGTTTGAAACAAATGAAGTGCTTTTTACACAGTGCATAATTGAACTATAGAATTCCTTATCATAGTGTTTTGTGGATGCTAAATAGCAATTAGATGAATGCATGGAAGAAACATTCATCACGGTCAGTTAAGCACAGCATTACCCACAATTCTTGAATTTCCAGATAATATATAAGCCATTGAAAACAGAAAAAATACAATAGAGAAGTATTACTATATTCTTGTCGTTCTCCTCACTCTTCTTTTGACTTTTGTTCCTGGTCACAGCTGAAGATACGGCACCATACGGTTGTCCTTGCATAGCTGGTCATATGTTTAGAAGTATAATGTATGTGCATTTTGTGATGCATTTCATTGCAAATGCTCCATAAAAGCAGCACAGGAGAGAAATGTGTGTCTCAGAAAATACACCTTGAGCAGAGAAATATTTTTTTTTTGCACAGAGAGCAGATTTGTTAAGCGAGGAAGTTCGATTCTCCTGTCTTCTTTTGATGAATATTGTATTTTAAGACCTTTTTTTAATAGATGTTTCACATATAAATCAGTAAAATTCCCTATTGAAAACTATTCAGCACAGATGAAAATTTATTATGCTTTTTTGAGTCTTGATATAATTCTGAGCTATGCAAGTGTAAATAAAATTACTTGAATTACTTAGAGTCAAGTGAGAATTAGGAAATCTGCTTCTTCTGCAAACACAGGAGTATAGCTGCATAGTAGAAAACTGAAGAGTTTCCTGTTTTAAAAAGCAAATCATAGTTTTAAAGAAATTGGGAGCATATGCTGAAGAAACTGTTCATCATAATTCTCAGGCAAAGCACTGAAGAACTTGAGTCGCATAAGACAGAAAACTGACAATTTCTGTAATGAACTACAATTGAGAAGTCTAAGCCCAGGGGATTATTTTTGGTTTTGAATATGACAAATAAAGCAAATCAAAAAGCAGCTACAGTCTTGAATTATAGTGTAGGCAACTAGAAGTCTGCCTAAGAGAGTTTTCTTAGTTCTTTTTGTTTGTTTGTTTTTTTAGTTTTGGGGTTTTTTGATTTTTTTCTTGGCGAAGACTTGTATATTCAAACTGAGAGGAAAGAAAAAGTGGAAGTGACAAGATTTTGTGCATAGACTCTCTACAAGGTTGAAAACGCTGAAAAATTAGCATGGGGATTAATTGAAGTCTGGGCAAGAAAGTTTTCTCTTGAAGATGAGAGCAGCTGAAGCTGCCTTTGAATCAATCTCAGTAGGACACTATGATTAAATATATCTTGTTTTTAAAGCACTGATGGTCCCTGTGGAGCGGTGATTAGGAACCCAGATCAGCTGTGTGTTGGCTTTTGTTTAAAACTGCTTTTCTCTTGCCATTCCCTGCGTTACAAACCTTTGGAATGAGATGGCAAAAAGGATGAACTCCAAGTTACTAACTTGGAAAATCTGTTAGTTTTGTTTGAGTAGGATGAGCCCCATGGAGTATCATATATATCTTTTCCTACATGTTCAGATCAGTCCAGCTTTTTGGCCTGGTTGTGTCTTTTCCTGTGTCTGCTGTGAGTAAGTACTGACCTGCTGTGGCCAGTAACTGAGCCTGATGTTTGCTGTGCCTTCATGTTGTCTCAGAATTTGAGTGTCTGTGGTGCTGATACCAACCACTGAGTCAGACAGTGAAACCACAAAGTTTGTGACTTGGGATGAGTATGATTTTATGCCTGTTCTGCTAGATGTAAGCAACATGGAAACTTAGATCGAGAGTCTTGAGGGTAGGTGACACTATCAGTTTATGATAGCCTCCGTCTGATGGGTTTGCTCCCAGGAAATACAAAATGGTTTCGAGGAAACCTGGAATTGTCTGCTACTGATTAAATGTCCCCAGAAGAAGAACGGCTGAAGGCACTCCATTTCAAGCCAGGAGATGAAATGCTTCTCCTGAGGGTGTTTCCATAGGCTGTTCTGTGACTTCCCTCAGAGCCTTCTCTACTGGATGACCAATGGAAAGTCCATTACCCCAGGGGCTAAGCAAGGAGGTGCCTAGAAAACCTCTGTGTGGCCTGATTGCCACAGTGGTGGACTCACCTGTAATTGGAGTTCACAAAAGCAGCTAGTTTTAGTAACTGATTGGTATTCATTACCTTTAGGATATAATCCTTCCTGTTTCTGACTATTCAAATACTTACCTGAAAAGTCAACGAGAGAAAAAGATAATAAAAACCCCTCTTGGGATCTGTTAAAATATCCATTTTTCTTAGCCTGTTGGCTGCTAATTATTCACTGTGTGTGAGCACACATTATTGTACCTTGCAGAAAAGGCACCATGCAAAATGTTACAGATAGCATTTATGAACACAAAGAGCTTTGAAAAGCCATTTTCAGTCCATAACAGTCAAGTCAAGCCTATGTTCCAGTGAGTCAATTGTCTCTCATATAATTTGGACAGCCTTTTCTAAAACTTAGCATATAGTGATTTTGTTCTCTTTAATCATTCTTCCATGGAGTGACTTGCTGTGAAAGCAAACCCTGGCCATGCTGATAAGTGGACTGAGGGTGTTGGGGTTTTCTTCCATTCCCAAAAGAAGTTAGAAGTGTAGATATATTTTTACATGTATATTTAGTTCAGGTTTGTTTTCAGAGCAGTTTTTTTCATCTGGTGGAGCTGTTCTGCCCAGCAGATTAACTGTAGGATATGGAAATAGTATGTGCTACAGGGAAAAATCTCCAGCAGAACATGGGAGGCAGCCATGGAGGGAGTAGCTTTCCCCTGAAGGCAGTACAGCTCACTCTGAGTTTACACTTCAACCACATGCTGAGGTCTCTCAATACGTAAAGGAGGCCCCAGTCAAAAAGAAATTACTGTCACCTGGTCCAAGAGACAAGAAAAATGATGCACTGCTTCCAGGGAGAATGATTTACTGCTCAGTACTGGGGCCCAAGAAAAAGGGCTTATTTGATGCTATTTCTTCCTAAAGGGTGAGTTGAGGACACATGTTGTGTTGTAGCTCAGAATATTTTTAGTCTTACTCATAGTGACTTTCCATATGATGTTTTCTCTATCAACAATACCAGCCTGTCCCTTTCTTTCCTCTGTGTGATACTGTGCCACCCCTTCAGCTGTTAGACTGTGTTTGATTAAATCATCCAAATTAACACAAAACAGAATAAAAAAATCAGAACTCTTCCAAACAAAGGAATGGTGACAGGAGAATGGATAAAGAAATGGGATGAAAGAAGACTTTTAACTCAGAGAGTTGAGAAACATAGCTGAAGTAGTTTTAGTAAAAAGGAAGATAGGCCTTGTGTAGCATTTAAATGCACATTAATCAATCCCTGTGCATTGCTCAGAGCTCCCCAAAAATCTGTGATACAAGTGGAGAAAGCTCCTTATGTGACAAGGAATGCACGTACTAACTGAGCAATACTATGGCATGGAAGGAAATGCCTAGAGCTTTTCCTTACCCAGCTCTTTAGGGATTCCTCCACTTGGAATGTGTAGCTATTCCTGATTGCTTCTTAGCAATAATTTGGAGGTTTCTGCTCATGCCATAACAGCAGCCTGCAAGCATCTGCTCTCCACTCCCTAAAAATCACTATTGCTTGAGTTCTCCCTTCTAGTGCAAACATAATTGCATGCACCAATATGGTGCTTCCCTCATGTCAGGAAAGCTTTTCCAGACAGGTCCAGCCAGTTCTCCATTATCCTGCTGCTTTCTGGTTGTGGCTGAAATGCTTCACAGAAATCTCATTGTTGGCTGAAGGTTGTTTAGAACACTGGTGACCATACAGCTTGACACTTAATTTTATAAGTAAAACAATCCAGTGGGACAGCTTAAAGGTGTGTAGAATCCCTCAAAGAGGTGGAGTAAATTGGAAAAAAATGGGTTTAGTAGCTGTTATAAGCCATTAGGCTTCTTTATTTGCCCCAAGTATGCCAGCAAAGTTATAGGAGACTGCTCTGGAGTTTGAATTATATGAACTAAAGGTGCTTTCTAGGAGAAATTAGTCACAAATGGAGAAAAAAAGGCAGAAAAAGAGCAACCCAGAGAAGAACCCAAAAAGAGAGCTTAGTTTAAATTCTGGCTTCAGGAGGCCTGCTTTGCACAAGCAGATCGATTTCTGTTCTGCGGAAGAAGAGACTTGACGTGTGTTTTCTGAATTAGAGGCAGAAAAGCAACCAGGATGGGAGAAAATGGTAACAGCAAGAAAAATTAACTGTAAATCTGAAGTCTTAGTCTAGCTTCATCATCTTCTTCTAAGAGTAGGAGAAAATATGCCTAGGACACTTAACATGACCTCAAAGTTTGGCTACATCTAAAAGACATCACCATTTAGAAAAGAGGTTGCAGTGTGTATAATGCTGATTCTTGGTGAATCTATCCCTGAGGTCCTGAGATACATAATTCACTGCAATTTATGTCATGTCCCATGATTTGGGTAGATGGATAGACTGGCAGAAAGGTGTTTAATGGAATACAGTTTTCACCCATCACTCCTTTGGTTTCTTACAGTGTTAACTTTGCTTTCTTCTATGTGCAAATTCTATTAAAGGTGTTTTCTCTTGGACACCCATAATAATACACTCTTCACAACTTCTTTGAACAGTGGAACTTCTGGAAAGCTGAAGAGACTGGCCTTTTATGGAGCAGTCACTAAGATGAATTTTCTTGTGCTTGCCAAAGATCAAATAGTGACAGTGTTTGATATTTTGATTTTTTTTTAAATTTTTTTTTTCCCCAAAGCCAGAGAGTTCATAAAAAATTTCCTGTGCAGCTTCTCTGTTTTAGTAATCTTGCTCTCACACTACAGCTGTTTCATTCAGTAGAGAAATTATTAATGTCTTTCTTCTTGGTTAAAGATTAAATTCTATGAAGCATACATTTGTATAATCTCCTGAGTCCTGAATAGATACAGTTCAAACTGGCCAACAGCTTCAGCAGTTACACTGCAAAGAATGGACACAGGTATGAAAAGCCATGACATCAACCTTCAAGCTTCAGCATAACATGACTGAAAATGTTTGGCTTAGCTTTGATGTCTGTCAAACAAAACTATTCTGATTTATTCCCTAATGTTCCCCAAAAGCAAGCCTATTAGGTGCTTGGGTTTTACAGAAACTTAATTTATGAAACAAATATGGTGGGTTGTTGAAAAATTCTGTTATCACTGTTTATCAAGGGAGAAAGCTGTTATTTGCTGGGGAGCATTAGCACTCACTACGTAGAATCATAGAATGGTTTGTTTTGGAAAGGACCTTAAATATCACCTGGTTCCAACCCTGCTGCATGGGCAGGGACACCTCCCACCAGACCAGGTTCCTCCAAGCCCCATCCAGCCTGGCCTTGAACACTTCCAGGGATGGGGCACTTACAGTTTTCTGGACAACTTGTTCGTGTCTCACCACGGTCACTGTCAGGAATGTCTTCCTCATGTCCAACCTAAATCTATCCTCTCCAGTTTGAAACTATTACCCCTTATCCTACTACTACTACATACCTTTACAAAAAGTCCCTCCCCAGCTTTTCTGTATTCCCTTCAGGTAACAGAAGACCCGTAGAGGGTCCCCTTGGAGCCTTCTCTTCCCCAGACTGAACAACCCCAATTCCCTCACCCTGTCTACATAGCAGAGGTGCTCCAGCCCTCTGATCAGCTTCATGGCCCTCCTCTGAATTCACTCCAGCAGCTCCATGTCCTTCTCACTTAGACAGAACAAACAGCTTTGTTACACCTTTTGTTACTGTTAATGTTAAATTTAAAATAATCTAACTTGTCTGGAGCTTTCCACTCCAGACAAGGAGTGAAGGATATCTTTTCCACTGTCCTTCAATGCCCTTTGAAGACCATGGGGCACATTTGGCCAGTAGTTCTATATCTGGACCCTATCCCCTGAACATCCTGATCTGCAATTTATTGCAATCAACTTGAGCAGGCTTCTGAACTTAATGAAGGTTTTAAAGTCCTGTTATGTGGCTTGAGAAGCCCCTCAACTTTATAACCAGCCCAAACAGGGCAAAGAGCTATACTTTGCTGGGATTACAGCAGAGTTCAATCAAGGTGCAACAGCTCTAACAGCTCTACTCAGCTTTGCAATTCTGGCTTCAAGCATTCCAATAAATTGTTATTTCCAAAACCTTGATGGTTTGTGATTTCAATTCTCTCACTGAGGACCAATTTTTTCCAAGTTTCAACATCTGCAAGGAGGCTGAATGTCTGCGTATGAGACCAGGAGACAGAGAATGATCCCTCTGGCTAAGGTAGGAATACAGTTAAGGGCACAATAATCTCTTTCTCTTGAAGAAGTGATGGAAAAGCTCCATAATGGAGCAGACATTCCCTGAGCTGTACAGATGTCATATTAATGCTGTACCCAGGTGTACAATGGAAGCTAATCGAGGCAATTGAGCAAAAGATTGGTGTGCTGCACAAGATGTCAGTCCAGCATGCAGAACCCAGGTGTTCTTTGGGAACTAATTAGATCAGGGAGCAGAGGCGAGAGGAGGCTTTGACAGGGGGAGCAGGAGGCTGAGGAGGGAGAAAAGGCAAAAGAAATTAATAATTAAGGAGTTTGATACAGCAAGGGTGGGGGTGGGAATACACACTCTAGTACTGAAAAAAAATGGACAGCATGTGGCTTTGGGACAGTCACTAGGATTTTATGAAAATCCCATAGTGATGTGCAGAGATGGCTGCTTCTTGCTGAGGACTCCTGATGCACTTGGTGCTCCAGCAGGTGCTTGATGGCAGCATTTGCAGGTGAGTTTCTTCCAGCAGAGCCTGAGCAGAACCAGTCTGAGAAGGGACTGAAGGACTGTGGAGGCCCAAGAATGCATGTTCTACAATCCCTGTCATCCCCCAATTGGAATCTTTCATGAGGGTATGGGCAGCAATGAGTCGTGCACCTCTGATAGAGGCAGGTTTCTGAAATGGTCCTTATGCCTCATTTTGAGGTTCTTTTTCTCCACGTGCAAGCCAGTCTGAAGGCTGCTCTGAGGTGCCTTGAGGTTCTCTGAGGACCTTTGTCCATGGGAGGTGTGGAGAGCTGGGCACACCAAAGGCTGTACTCTTCCCACCTCTGGTGCCAACTTAAGGACATGTGGAACATGTCTGCAGCTCTTTCTTTCTCCCTTGGTTACAAAAGGGGACCAAACCCCCTAACTTAGAGATGCCTCAATTTTAGATTTGCCAGCATAAACTGAGATACATCCTAATCCAGGGTACATCTGTTTCTAGTCTGGTAAGTTTAGCAACATGAAAGCTTTGCTGCATTATGGTACCATCACATTGTAGGGTACCTACATTGTGGGATGTTTTAACACCTGCCTGGAAAATTTTTTGTAGTCCACGGGGTTAGACACTATAATTGTCAGTGGTTTGCAGGTTGACTGTTTGCTTTGTGAATATTAAGCTGGTTTATTGCTTGTTCTTACTGACATAACAATGATAAGATAATGGTGTCAGCTCTGGGTTTCCCATGGACTTTGGCTTGTTTTGCCACCATCTGTTTGTATTACTGACTTTAAAAACTGTAGGCTGAGAGATAAAGACTGATCGTTTTGTCAAACCACCTCTCTGGTGTTTAGCTTTTCTCAGGCAAACTGATGAAAACACACGTGTTGAATCCTAGTCATATCTTAGAGGCAGAGAATAAGCTCTAAAGTAATCAGGTAATAACTTCTCTGTTATGTCCTGGCAAAATCTAACGAAGCACTTTGGATCTCTGTGTTCAGATTCTTCTATTTCTCTATATCTTTTTTAAAGAAGAAAAAAGCAAGGAGGAGTGCTTCAGTTCTATGAATTGTCCTTGGTTTAAAAAAAAAAAAAAAATGGGGGGGGGGCATCCTCTGTAAAGAGTGTGATAGCACCCTTTAAGTGATTTCTGACACTTAAATATAAAGAAAAACATCTGTCTGCTCACTCATTGTAGAGATTTGATGGTGCTGGAATGCTTGCAGAACACTGAAGTGCTCTGATCTCAGTACATTTGGTTTATAGAGGACTATCAGACTATCACAAAGGCGAGTTTTGTACTGTTTTATACATGAGTGGTCTTTAGAGGGTAGGATTTCTAACCTGCCTTCTACTGTGTTGTTTGGTGAGACAATTGTTTTTAATGTTTCCAGCATGTAATAAATTGAGTATTATTCTAATTCATTTTCATGACACAGTGTCTTGGGTCTTGGGATGACTCCTTGGATTTCCATTTTTCTTGTATAATTCCCTCTTATCCTCATTTATCCTCTTATCCTTAAAGTCAAAATTAGAGACCCTAGTTTTAAAAGATCATTTATGTACATTAGCTCAGGAAAACAAACAAACAAACAAACCCAAAAAAAAAAAACAAAAACCAAACAACCCACCACACAACATTTTGGAACTGAACAAGGTTCTATCATGCTGTGCAATTACATTGACCTGAATCTGCCCTGAAGTTTGTTCTCCCCAGGCAGCCTGGGCACAGCAAAGCACTGGGCTGCACGGCTCTGCCAGGAGCGATAATTTGCAAAGTTCCCAGCCGCCCCTTCAGCTGTGAGAATGCAACTGTGTGTGGGGTTGGTATTTAAAACAGGTCTCTAAAATTCTGTGGGTTAAAACAAACAGCACGACCTTGTTGTATAATATATTTTATAAGTTTTGTACTTTTTTTCTTTCTTTGCCAAGTAGCAGTCTGCTGCTGGTTCAGCAAAGAGGTAGGGAGGGGTGCTGGCAGTATTGAATGGCAGGGAAGGAAAGGGAGAACAGGGAAGTCTTTAGAAAAGGAAACTTAAGAATTGCATTTCAACCTTTGGCTGTGCTCTTTGCTTTCTTGACAGGCAAGGCTTTGAGCTGGTTCATCAGTAACTAGGCAGTTCCTTTTGAGAGGGAAAAACAATGGACTATGACCCCAAGCTAGAAGGAAAGGACCAGCACAGGAACGCTGTACAGTACATATATTTTCCTGGCACATATGATGGATTCCTTTTTAATACCCCCATCACTTTGTAATTTGAATTACCACCTGCTATTTATTTTACTTTAATCTGTGTCATTTCTCTGGTTTTTATCTTCCCACTGCTTCAAGTTATGTATTTCTATCCAGGCTCTTATAATATTAGGAGGTCTTTTCAGGAAGGGAGAACCAGGTTTGTGGGGAGGGGAAAGTTCAGTAAATTATCCATGTAATTTGTAACTGTCAGAGCACAAAATATAAACTACTTTAAAAAAATATATAGCAAAGCAATTGTTTGCATTTACATTCCATACTGGAAACTTTATATTTTAAGCTGAAGCTAAACCCTTTATCTGCACTGTCAGTGTTATAGATGGTGCCTTTTTATATATATAAAGATTTGTATTTTTTTTATCAGAGTGATGCACTTGGCTGATTTAACGTCCAAGCTTTTATTTAGAAAGGGAGAAAAGATAATATTTTAGAAGAATATGAAAAATGGGTTGCCTTTATTCAGACCAGTCCATCAATCTGCCTTGCACTGGTTCACTTAGAACACTGGAGCCTTTTCTGGTGGTTGTTCCCAATATACAATCTGCAAGATGTATTCTTCATGTGGTTTTCAAACTCTGTCTGTGAAGTATCACTTCTACCATTCTCTTTTGGTATGAGAAGTCCTGCACATGGTGGTGAATACCTTGACCAAAACTGGATATTAATTTAGTAATCATCAACGGGAGGAGTGAGGTGATATTTTGTTTTGTTTGGGTTGTTTTGTTTTTTTTTTTGCATTAAGATTACATCTTCAGATCTCCTTACACAAGCTGTAACCTAACCAGTGTGTGTTGTGTGACCGTGCTCCACAGATGGTTCAAATCTTCTGTCATTTTCCCAATACATGAGATCATCACAGCTAAGCTGAATCTGTCAGAGCTGCCTTTCCCTGTCCCAGCTCTAAGTTATGTGTCTACCAAGACCAAGGAGAAGAGCAATAAAAACCTGATTCATTACTTTTTTTCTATTGGATTTCCTAGGACTGGACTCACTGAACTGATTTACACTACTGTGGACAAGAGAAGACTCTGGGGTGACCTTATAGCTGCCTTCCAGTACCTGAAGGGAACTTACAGGACGGCTTGAGAGGGACTTTGCAAAGGAGTGTCCAGTGATAGGAGAAGGGGAAATGGTTTTAAACTCAAGGAGAATAGGTTATACTGGGCATTAGAAAAAAGCTCTTCAGCTTTTTTCAAAAGTGGTGAGACTTTTGAACAGATTGCCCAGAGATGGTGTGGCTGCCCCCTCCCTGGAGGTGTTCAAGGCATTGGCTGAGGTTTTGAGAATCCTTGTCTAGTTGAGAGGCATTCCTGACAATGGCAGGGAGGTGGGAGTAGATGATCTGTAAGGTCCCCTCCAGCATAAACCATCCCATGAATCATGATTCTATAACTTATTTTTCTCAGGAACCTGAAGCCTGGTATAAGTTGGTATCTGTTTGTGGCAGTCCCAGGTTAGCTTATTCTGCCATAGAACAGCATTTTTTAACTATCACAGGTTACTGGTACGGAAGATTTTAACACTGGAAGACCCTGGTGTCTGGTGGTTTGTGTAACAATCTTAAGCAGGGTTATGGTCTTAAGGGGTGTTCAATCCATTATACTAAAGTATAATAGAAGTGGATGGCAAGAAGTTTAGGATAAATAAATTCAGATGGAAAAGAATTAATTCTGTCAAGGTGTTTAAACACAATGGAAGCTTACCAAAGGAGGTGGTAAATTCACAGTGAAGCGTTTACACCATGACTGGATGTCTTGCTTAATGATAAGCTATAGTCCAGCCAGCAACAGGTTATTGGGCTTGATAGTGTTCAGTTAGGAAAAAAGAAAGAATAATTCACTCTGCCATGGTGGATGAAATCCTGTGGCCTGTGTTAAACAGAAGGTCATGCTTGCAGAGGACTATGATCAATTCTCCTTCTAGATCTATGAATTCTGCTGGTAGATGTTTAAGGTTGCCATTTGCTGTGTGTTTTACTGAGTATGTGAAGTCCCAAACCTCTCGTATGTGAAATTGGTTGCAGTTGTATTAATCTCTCAATTATCTACCCTTTGGAGGCACACACCTCAATCGAAACGGTAACAAACTACAGTGTCATTGAGACACTCCCAAACTGGTGGAGCTGTGGGATACGTGTTACAGGATGAATGGGGTAAATCTTTTCTCGAACAAGGCAGTGGAAATCGGATACAGGCTCTTTCAAATTTAGATCCCCCATCACCCAATCAGGCTCCACAGCCTTGGTATTAGGAAGCCTGGATCCCAAATGGGAGTATCCAATGACTGAAAAAGTTGAGTGGAGCAGAAAAGAACCCACCATAGGTGCCATGTGTCTGAAAGCATGGGCATGTGAAGTCCCACTTTGCAGTTCTCTAGAGCAGAGACACTAATTTATTTTCTTTTTTTTTCCTTCCCAAAAGCAGTACTTTCCACCCTTTCTGTGTTGCCTTACTCCGGTATGTTTAATCCCCACACATCTGGGCTGGTGGAGTTTATGCTAAGCACAAAGCTGAAGCTGATCAAAGCATTTAATAACACATATTTCTTCCTAAAGCCTAATGGTGGGGGAAATAAATAAATAGATAAATAACCCCAGCAAAACAAAACAACCTGCTCATGATCTTTTCTATTGTAAAATTAACCTCTCGATTATCTCCAGTCTTTATTGAAGTCTATGCTCTACCTGAAGGCTCCCCATAGAAAAATTCTTTTGTCTGCTAAGTTGATCTGCTGCAATTGTCCCCAGGTTCCACTGGTCTGTGGAAAGAAAACTAACCCAGTAAGTACTCTCCTCCTTCTCGCTATCTAGACACTACTGGCAGCTTACTAAGAACAATCATACCACTGGAGGGCCTTCTAGACAGTGTGCTGTCCACAGAAATGTGATAGAAGTGTTGTGGACTCCCATGCTTCTTAGTCCACTTTTATATAATGCCCTGACATCTGGATTCAACTTATTCATGTAAGGCCCCAAGCTTTGATTTATTTTTTAAAATGAAAATATCTTTCAGTTATAGAGAAGAGTTCGGTCTCCATCTGAGGAGAAGCTGAAGCCTGCAAAACACAACGCAAGGATTTTATCTTTTTTTTGAATATTCTTTTGGGGTGGGGAAGGGCAGACTAGCATTGCTATCCTGCTTCACTCAAATGTCTGCACCTGATGCTATTTACTGCTGCTCTGGAGAAAAATGAGCTTTACCACTTGTTGTGGAGATATGAATCCAATGCAAAGGAAGTTACAATGTGCTATGGCTGCTCTGGGCTTAGGACTGCAGTTCTAATGTGGACCAAATCCCCCACTGCTCTCTCTTCCTAAGCAGCAAATGTCTCATCCATTTTCCTTGTTTCCTCTCTTTGATGTTTTTACTGAAATTATCCATTTGACTGCATCAAAAGCTTGCTGCTGTCCTCCTGTGGCTTAGCTATCTGTCATGGATTCTACTTAATATGTTCTACAAAACCTTCTTGAATTCAAATCTGGTTTGATGTTCCTTTAGGAAGTTTTCTTTGTCTCTCTCTACCACCTTAAGCTACATAGAACCTAAGGATTGGTGGTTGTCAGTCCACAGCGATGGGCTGACATTTAAAGGGCTTATGGCCATTGTTATTAAACTGAATTTGTACTGCTCCTTAAACCAGGTTTCTGCCTTATTATTATATTGTTCTGGACATAGAGAAGAATCTTTTTCACAGCTTGACAGAGAGCCTGTGAGACACACCAATCAATTCTGCTGTGAAATGCACATTTTGGTCGGGGCATAGTTCTCTCTTCTGCATGTTTGTTAGGCCATGATCTCTCTGAAACAAAACCCCTGGCACAGACCCAAAGCAAGTCTGGAGTGTAACTTCCCTCTGAAAGGAAGGACTGTTTTTCAGGGAAATGGTCAGGGAACTGGGGAGCATATTAACAGCATCGAAAGCCAGGAGTTTAGCCTGAGCTGATCATTCATTGGAGAAACAGACATGTAGTCTTGAAATAGTTGTCAGACAGGCTTGCAAGGAGCCGTTTGGCTTCAACCAGATACTGATGTACCAAAAGTAGGTGAGATGAATTACAGCCTGTACGATCTACTCAGGTTTACACAGCAGTTTGCTGGAGAAACCTGAAGGTCCTTGCCAATGCCTGACCAAGAAGGTCATTGTCTCCTTCCCTGGTTCCACAGAAATCAATGGGATTTTAAACTGCTCCGGTAACTGAACTAGTGAATAGTAAATGGAGAACATCTGTGTATTTGTTTCAAAATCATGCTACAGCTCCAAAACAAATCACTGCTGCCATTGTCAAACAAAATTTGGCAACCTTGTTTTCTTTTCTTACAGGAATATGGCAGGGGACCATGTGGCCACTAGAGGCAGGCCCAGAACAAAGCATCAAAACAGTGCTCTATAGCATGCAATTGTTAATACTCCCATTTCAGGACTGTAATCTGTCCACTCCATCCAATAATACTGTGATGCAAACAAGAATATGTGTTTCCTTTCTTTAGCAAATGACTGAAGCTTCTGCAGCTGGTATGGCAGGCAGAAACAAATTGAATTCTTGAATTTCTTTTCATGACACAAAACCTTAAAAATAAATACTTATTGGCTGAAGTATTGGATTGTGTTGAATATTGAGAGTACTTGAGTTCATGTACCTGTTGACTCCAAAGGCTGTTTCATATTGCCAGCGGCTAAAATCAGATTCCTTGTTTTCTTTATTTACAGAAGGGCCATACTTATTTACAGGTATTTTAACTACCATTATGTGACTAGTATTGATAATACCTCAATAATTCCCTAAACTAAATATAAAACTTTTAGTGATTGAGTGACTGCATTGCAGAAGAGTTGTTATCCCAAAGCCACACTTATATAGGTCAAAATCATCACCTGTGGCCTGAGTCCTTAGGGGAATTTTGTTATGCTGTAAAAACAGAGGGTGGTAATGAAGAACAAACACAGCAAAGTGTTAATAGTGGTGCGAGTTGAAGAGAAGACTGTGAAAATCATACAATGGGAGGTTTCGGGTTTTTTTCCCCATGTAAGTCAAGAATCCATTATTGTCTATTAGATTTCTCCAAGGAAAAACTACTAAGAGGGCAGCAGAGACACATGTAGATATTTGCTTCCCTCACCTGCTGGATTAATGCTGCGTTGGTACAACACCAGTGGGATCTTATTGGAAGGAAAACACCTCTGTTAAATTCAACCAAAGCTGAAGACTGTCATTTAGTAATTTAATCTGCTCTCAGCCTGTTAGATTGATTTCATTATATATTGTATTAATGCAGGGATTTGATCCTTCTGTGTCTATTGATTTACTGATTTAATTTTAATTATGACCTCAGTTTGACCATTGCATTATTCCGTCTTTAATTATCCTAGCAAAAATGTAGTATCTTAGTTCACTAATAGATGCTCTTAAGTGAACATTTGCTTGCTCACCCTTTTAAATAAATCTATTAAAAGTGTACAGAACTGTTTTATTCTGTCTGCGTTCAATGTGGGTCACACATTCTGAAGATACAATTAACCTCAAGTGAGAAATTTGCAAGTCACTAAGTTATTGCATTGAAAAGTAAAACCAAGGTCTTTCCACCTTATTATGTAAGACACTATAAAACCTTCAGTTTCTTGCTGGAGAGAGAATTCCAGAGTGGAGATGAAATGATAGGATGAAATTAGCAGAAATGCTGAAGTTTGGGGTTTTCTTTTTCTTCTCTTTTCCATTAGGAAATACAGTATGGAATACAGTACCACCAAGAGCCCATCTGGTGGCACTATTAGATGAAGGCTTTATTTCAGAGACAGAAGTACAAATCTTACACAAGCCAAAGAGAAGGTGAAAGGACAGTTCTTGCTAATGGAGCTATTCATGTTGCAGTGGTCAGATGATACAGCCAAGCCTCATCTTATGTGCCTGAACCATCACATTACCTTCAGTTCCATACTCAGGATTCCCAAAGGGGATAATGTTTAATTTTTTTTCTTTCCCCAGTTACAGCAAATACCAGAGAATGAAAGACTTCCCTTGCTAAATAGATGCCCCAAAATATATAATCATCTACAGATACATGTGTGTGTATGTGAACTCTTCCTCCTGTAGTATCAGAAATTTTATGACACGGAGCCTGATCAGTTTATCTACAATCCTAAACAAAAATTCAGGAATTTGAAATGCATATAAGCTCAACACGTAGATGTTTGGAGGAAATATTTTATTTATTAGTTCTTGTTTTACCCTAAAAAGCATTCAGTGTGCTCCGACTGAGAACTGTACATGTGTAAAGACACTCCTGCTCTTTCACACATCAAGCATTAATGAGAATATATCCCATTTTTTTGAACTAAATATATGCCTAAAAGTAATTTAGATTACCTAAGTTTTAGTTGTATCACTTGAGATCACTGACGGAAAAATTCAGGTGCCTAAGCCTAGACGTCCAGGGCCATTTTAGATGCCAGAGGGCCCCCAGGAAACCTCTGCTGCAGATGAGACAGAGGAAATCTGGTGCACTCACAGGAAGGCATATGGGCACACGTGGGAAGCCACATGGGATTATCTCTCCCCAGATGTTACAAGACCTTTATAAACTTAGTCTTCTAGGGAATGAATGCAGAGCCTGCTCACATCAGTGCTTACCTGTGGCACTGGAGTAGGTGGTCCTTCCAACTCCTGGGTGTCTTCTATCACTAGTTTGGTGCCTTTGCTGTTCTTAGGGACTGAACGTGGACCAGTTTACCTCACTAAAATGGCAGCAAGTGTTTTGGGGAGGGAAGAGTGGATATTTTTCATCTACCTTATTTAATTAAATTGATACAGCACAGGGCCAAACTCAGTTCAAGAGAGGTGGGGACCTTATGGCAGTGAGACAGACAAGGAAGAAGGATGAAGAGCCTCCTCTTCTGGCAAAAAAGTCAATTTTGTCATTTTCCTGCATTTCAATCAGCACCTCTTGTGTATCTCATGGGAGGGCTCTGGCACTCTCTCCACCAGGCCAGCTGGCTCTTTTCAAGCCCCAAGCCAGCAGCAGTCCCAAAGATTTGATTTGGAAGGAAATCTGGTACCTCCCTCAGCATGGTAAGTACCCCCTGTGGAGTTATCCATCTAACTTTGTGGTGCTGGTGAGCTCTGCAGGTTTTGAAAATGTCACTAAGCTTCTCTTGTGAGAAAAGTATTCCACACCTAACAGTGCAAGTATAGACCCTGGGGCATTTCTAAGAGCAACAGCAAACTGGGCACCGAACTCCAGATGAACACTTGGCAAAGTCTTGCTACCTACTTACCCCTCTTAGGTAACAGGTATTTATCCCCTAAATTACTCCTCGTTAAGTTAGCAGGGAAAGATTTCATTTGTGGCTGTTGTGAAAGTTTCACTGAGCTTAGGTCCCTTTCTTAATCTAGCCATTAACTTTTAAAGAAGCAGTAGAAAAGAGTAGAATGTAGCAGCAATAAAAATAATTAGGGTTGGAAATGGGTCTTCATTGCTGTCTGGGAATTTGCAGAGGAAATCTGAGTTTTGACATACACCATTACTGTCATGCTGCATTGATATTCAGACTGATGGTTTCTCAATGAATCTGTATTTTTTTCAGTATAATGTGAGACAAACCTCCACAAGATGACAGTAACTACGTGTTCAAAATGCAGACTTTCAACCTGATACAGTAAGAAGGGAAGTTTGTAATTGAAAATTAATTCATACTGGAAAGTGCAGTCAATAGACAATTACTGAGATACAGCTTGTGTTTATTGCTTGAGGAATTTTACACAAGATTTATAACAACTAAAAGCAATTACCTTAACATGTAAAGAACAGTCTAAAAAGATGAAACTTAATTACTGTAGAAGCCTTCAAACATTCTTTATCTCATGTAAATAATCACCAATCAGGCAGTAATTAAAAATTAGATGTGAAAGTCAGCATGTTATCCACATCAAAAAAGATGACAGAAAAATCCCCATGTTGTCCATGAGTCTTGTCTAGTGGTTCCATTAAATTGTATCACTACTATTTCATTCCCATTGTAAGAGGTGAGGTTATAATGTTTGTGAAACTGAATTCAAATAGTACAAATTTTCAAGAAGTTTTCAGGTTCCCCGCTATGTCTTCTGTTGTCTATGCCCACTCTTTAGACCCCACTGATAATCCCAGAAACGTGGGAGTTGCATTCTTCACATGGAGACTTCCAAAGGAGCTGTACTGGGTACACTAATCCCCATTTTTTGGAATGAAAACAAATCATTCGAGTGCTGACCCATTCGAGAATTATTGTCCTGCTCACAGCAATGCCTGGTAATGACTTCCTAATGGCCTCAAAATGAGATTCTTATATGGGGGGCAACATTTTAGCCCCTTTTTCCTGACTCAGCAAGCATGTTCTTGCTCATTGAAAATAATTCCTTGGAACAAGCTGTAGTGGAGACAAAAACCTGATATGGTAAAGCCCATTTGCTCACTTGGAAAGTGGGATACTGATGGCATGGTATTATAACATTTTTAAAATGTCACAGATAAAAGATCTGAAAAGACACAAAAGAAAATGAGCCAGATACAACTGGAAGTCCCAACAGCAAATACAGAAGATGATTTAGCATATGAATACAGCCTTAGCATAGCAGAAGACTAAAGACATTGGCCAAGTGGGGTTAGTACAGAAGAATAGGAAGGTGAATCTTCTTTCTTTGGATTCTTTGCTTGTTTATTGTCCATATATCCAGAACAAATCTTGCTGAATTCAGGTCTGAAAAAAGGTTTTCCACAGGCTTTGTTTCTGGGTTAACTGGAGTTTGGTTTCAAATTTTTGAGTGAGAATGTGTTCTCTCAGTTTTCAGGGTCTTTGGTTTTGGTTTTTTTGTGAGGGTTTTTTTGTGTTTTGTTTGGGTTTTTTTTTGTGGCTTTTGTGTGTGTGTGTGTGTATGTGTGTTTTAGAGGATTTTTTGATTTGTTTAGTGGTGGCGGTGGACGGGTTTTTTTCAGCTTTTTGTTTCGTTGCTTTTCTTTTTTTTCACACATACTGAGCAGATCCCAGTTCTGTAACCAATAGGCTATAGCCATTATTGTTATCTTTGTTTTTCTTTTTGTCTCTCTGACATAGTCTCATGTTTATACTCTCAAGAACTGAAATGCCTAAGTAACTGAAGTGTGTGATCAAGATGAAAAAGCAGATAGATAGAATACAGTAATGGCTCCTTTTTTCCCTTTTAGTTCAGTGAAATTCAACCCATATACTCTGGTCTTTTGGCGAATTAATATTTTTATAATGTTTTCCTCTTTGTCCCAAAATCCAGGATGAGAGGTGTGAAAACTGCTTTGTCTTTCTAATTGTAGTGACCATAATTAACTTTTAGATATGCATTCTGTGTTTTTCTGTTTTGGTTTGGTTTGGTTTTTTTTTTTTTTAAAGAAAACCAGTATGTACACGAGTGTTTAATACTTCATGTTTAAAATTATTAAGACCTCCAGTCTGAAAGCCTGTGAATATATTTTGGTGATTGCAGGGAATTTTTCACTGTGTGCACAGGTACAGGGAAGAGAAATGATGAGAACTGCGGTACATTTTCACCCTGGAGTGAAAGAAAGCTGCGAATTGGTTATGGAGAGAAGTAAGTGTGTGTGAGTGGAAATTTCCTCTGATCTTCTCTCTGTAAATGACTTCTGAGATTAAAATAGTAATTTGAAAAGAAAAAAAAAGGGCACAAGATGATTTACTGGCCAACGAAGCTAGAGCTCCACGCTGTTCTTGTTGGAGCTGCAATAATCTTTTGGTTTATTTTAGATGCTAAGGCATCTTTGGCAGCTGCACTGAGAGAGAAAGTAGTTCTGAAGTGACCCAGGAGAAGGAGAAATGTACTGAGGGAACATGCAGATTTCTGTGATTGCCTTCACAGCTGCATGTTACTGGGTTCTATTTGGTCAGTTTTTCTTTGCAGGACCCAGATGACATCCTCAGGGCTCCACTGCTGAACGAGAGACCCTTCCATGGTTGGGCTTCCTAATGGCAGTAGTAGCAGTACTTAGCATCAGGAAGACAGACAGACAGACAGACAGACAGACAAACATCCTCCTCTTGCAACCCTTTCCTGAGCTTCAGACTTGAAAACAAAATGTAGGGATATGCAGTTACAGGATGTAGATTAACACAGAAAGAATTTTATGTTTAACTGATTGTGCATAATTCAGAACCATAGCACAGCTGGAAGGACAGCAGCAGGACCAGAGCCCTTGTGAAACAATATAGTTGTCCTCTCATGGTCCATCTGCTCCTTTTTCATGTGCAATGGGGGAATCAGGACTTGATGGAAGAACAGATTTGGTCCTTTGTGGGCTGCTTTGGAGCAAAAGGCAAAATGTATGCATGGGCTATTATACACAGATCTCCTGGGTGACTTCTCAGCACTTGATTACATTTTAATTATTTTTGTAATGTGAAATTGAGCCTACTCTCCTGAGAAGAAAGAACTGTTTCTATTAATCTAACAGGTTACAGCAGAGGATCAGCAATTAGCTGGGTGCTTTTTATTATGCTATAATTATTAATAACGAGGGGCCTCCAGAAGCCCCATTTTCTGTAGCAAATCCCATTCAACTGAGCAGTTAGGTGATTTGTTTTGTTCTAGGTTTGAAAGATGGCTCAAAGGTGGTGTGATCTGTGTTGAAATGCATGGAGACTGGGCTGTTAATCTCTAGCTGATGTGTCCCCTGTAATGTGGTATCACTAATGACACCAGTTCTGGGTACTACACAAATAGGTTCAAAGAAACTTCCCTGCAAAAGGCAACCCACAACTGCATCAGGGAGCTACCTTCCTTCATTTCTGTTGTAATTGTAGGAAGCACAAATGGGCTTTCCATTGACTAGGTCCTACCCTCAATTCCATTTAACTAAAGGCAGATGGAGAGAATTTGGGAATGTATTGACAGTGCTGTCCTGTTGAAGTTGTCATCAGCAAACAGCCAGTCCTGGAGTTGAAAGGGAGGTGTGTACCCCTGTACAGATTACATCAGCCTGTTTCAGGTTACCTATGACTTGCCTAAAGTTTATTTAACATCAGCTTTTTCTAAGCCAAATGTCTACAGCCATGTCTCAGACTAAAGTCAGGGAGACCGATTTTTCTAAATATTTCATTTTCACACAGACATATCCCATTCCTACCACTGTTTTGTTGAAAACAAAGTTGCTCAGCTTTTCTCCAAGAGAGTCTGAAGTTCCAGTGAGCAAGTAACTAGTACTAAGATTGTACATGTTGGGTCTGAAAAATACTGCACACACAAAAGAGATTTTATGAGCCACATTTCTGAACCCCTCTACCTGGTTAGAGCACACACTATGGCTGCTCTCCCTTTGGTGATGTCCTTCCTGTTCCTTCCCAGGATGGCTGAGGCTGAGAAGTAGTTTTCCCTGCCATGACTGTTACTTAGAGTGAAAATTAAGTTTACAGAAAAGAAAAAACATGTATGACCAGATAGCATAAACATATAGAAAAAAATGTAAACAAAGCTTTCAATTCTAGCTTACCTGAATTTTCGAGACCTTGCCAATGCAGCCCAGTTATTTTTTGAGGACTGCTTTTGGTGACTGTTTCTAGAACTGGTAACTTCCCAGAAAAACTGTAGATTTAACAACTTTAATTTTATTAAGGAGTCCTGCTTCTACTCAATAGCTTCTGCTAGGAAAAAAGCTTTACAAGATTAGTGTCTCTCTGAGCAATTAAATATCAGGGTCCCCTAATCTCTGAAGTCATACACAAAACAAATAGAGTAATAGATGTTGCTTCTCTGGGATCATAACAGTTATTTATTGCTTTTAATAAGTCTGAGTTGGCTTGGATCTGTCACAATATCCTTCTGTAATAGTGTCAAAGGGAGTAATTCTAAAAGTCAGTGGAGGTGATAAGGTGAAATCAGAATTATGACCAATGTATTTTTTATTTTCTTTCATGATGAAGGAAAAAGAGAGCCTAGAAAAACTGAGGAACTTCAAACCTGGTGTTCTTCTAGGTCTTTCATTGAAACCTGTTGTTTTAATATTTCAGATTTATAAATCTTTTCTCACTTTTCCACTGTAAGGCATTTTCATAGTGAAATTGCATTTTTCAGATGTTGCAGGACAGAAAACCACTCACACTGATTTTCTTTCATAGTTCTGTCTTGGTCCTCATCTCCTGCAATCCAGGGCAGTCTGCAGCTGTGATCAGGAGGGTAGGAAGAACATGGAGAGGCTGTTTCACTCTCACACAAGTTAGGCTGAGCACCCCTTTAATGGACTATAATGCTGTATATATCATGAGTTCATCATATATTGGTGCATTTGGACAAGGGGGGCCTGTTCCAGCATGAGAGTCACAGTATAGAGTCAGTCACTCCAGTAACTGCTGGAAGTGTAAATAGGAAGGCTTGCAGTCTGAGTGATGGAGAAAGCCATGAATATGTATTTGGTAAATAATGATCTTCCCTCCGTGTTTTCAAGTGGTTGCACCACTGTCTGGTTCCACTTTTACTTGACGAAAATTCTTGAAGATGCCCTCCCCTCTTGGGTCAGACAGAATCCTTGCAGTTATTTTACTTTGGTTCTTCTTGCCTCTTGGAACCACTTGATGGCGGTCACTAACGTAACGAAACTGCATTACACCCATATGCATTTGCATGTGTTTGTGATATACAGAGACATTAGAAATTATTTTTAGGACCAACAATAGCCTATTCTCTGCTTCATTGTGCTCAGTGTGGTAACTACCTTTTATAAACAATGGTTATCCATGTCCTTTCCTAGATTTCTGTATCCTTAGCAAAGCATTTGCCAGCTTCTCAAAGCCTGTCACCAAAAACCTCATCAGTTGTCAGCACACTATGGAGGAAGCCAGGCTGCTCCTGAAGAATGGAACTACAGTTTGAAAGCATATTTTCACAGCCATCATGATAAATTACACTCCTGGTACAGCCTTCAAAAACTGTAAGTTTTATTTGTATGACACTTGGATAATGTATGTATGTAATAAACACCCATCCATGCAAAATGGGTGGAAATCATGTGTGCAGCAGCACAACCATTATGCACCAGCATGGGCCTCTGGGATAATATAAAAAATAAAGGGACAGAAACATCAGATTAACAGGGAGAGGGTTATTTCTCACTAAATAACCATTATAGCCTCTCAGTCCTCAATATCAAGGGGAGCCAACATTCTGTACCCCATTGCCCTGATAAAAACCCACCTCAAGTCCTTTAAAAGATGGGTCTGAGAACTGGAATTAAAAACTGCACTGAATTCTAAAAACCCTGAACTCAGGAGAGACACTGGCTTAAAGTGTGTTAAATTTCAACTTCCCTCCCCTTACCACCTCCTGCCTTTCCTGCAGATGATAAATCATTGGGCTCTGCTCTCCCCATAGCACATATATAATCACCTCATTGCTTTTTTTTCCCATGTGAATGCTTATTTTTGCTTCACAGATACCAGCATCATTTTCTCTTGGATGATTTAACTAATTACTATATCAAGTTCAACTCGGAGCAATTGTTCTGAACTTGAATTTAAAGCTCATAGTTTCCTCTTCTCTTTCAGACCAAAAGGAGAATTTTTGTGTAGGGAAGCTTGACTGTTCTCCATTTATAGAAGATATTACTATTCCCTAAGCCCTCACTAGCCCTTAGAAACACACAAGAGCTCTAGGACTGTTCTTCCAGTGCCCACGCTTCATGCCCTGAGGATTATAGCAAGCATTTTAAATGCAATTATTTGATACTGTGATTTCAAATGAATAAATTACCTTTCCTTATTCAAGTCCAGACCAAATCTTGATGAAAGGAACAAAGACCTTTGTTCCGAGGTGGCTCTTCAAATCCCATCCTGAGTGCTGAGCTCCAGGGCTGTGAGGTTAAATAGTCAAATAGTGCCTGAGGGGCAGCAGGCAACGGATGTGACTCGTTCCCACCTGAGGACTAGACCAGCCTTTGGTATTCGCTCAGAGAGTAAACTCACTGCCAGTGCTGCAGATATTTTCCTTCACTTTCATACTTTCCGTGCATTATTTGCTGTGAGAAGGAAATTTTTAGTTTGCTTTTTTTTTTTTTCTTTTTTTTATGAAAGACAAGTAGTGATAAACAGAGATAGGTAGAGGGTCAGGTGAAGAAACCCAAGATGTCCCAGTAATTGGTGAAAACCTAAGACATTTGAACTGGCCTGAGACCATCAGACAAAGATTAGCTCATTTTCTCTCCTGTGAACCCTACAAAATGGAGAAGACCAAATAAATTTTTCCCAAAACCCTTTCAGACTAAAGGGTACAGGACCCTGTGTTGCCTTGTATTGCCTACAAGATTATAGGACCTATTATATAGAGAGTGTATGTGGACAAAAGAATTCAGGGACTGAGTAAAATTTATGGTTATGTTTTAGGGGAAATACAGACAAGATCTACTTACAGGAAGTGTAGCAGAAGGGTCTAAGATGGAGAAACAATTTGAAGGTAGACTGGGAGGAAAAAAAAGGACATCAGAGAATATCAGAAAATAAAAGGAAAATGGGATAACAGGGACCACTCAGGTGAAGATGGCCTGAGCAGCAATTTTGCCCATGCTTGTCCTCTGTCCTTATCAAATATTATTTCTGTCTGGCTTTGTATAGACATGCTCCCAAAGGATTCCTGCTGGATGGTAGCCAACTTCAGGATGAACTAATGGGTGGCAGGGTAAGTGGTCTGGGTACAGACCTGGATTCAGGACCATGAGTCTCAGGGTCCAGAGGGTCCAGGAGTCAGCAGTTGTCTGGGGGACAGTGGATCACAGGGGAGCCAGCTCTCTGGGGCTTAGGTGGCAAACACATTCTTGTGTCCCCATAGCCCACTGAGTCAGCAGCCTCTAAGCAACTGGGAGGCTTAACTTCTCAGTATTAGTTCTCTCCCTACTTTCCTAAGGAAGAAAAATTACAGAGGAGAGACACTTCTGGAAAAATTATGTCTTTCAGGCTGAACAGCTGTATTAACTGTGAGACAGCCTCTCTTAAACCATGCTGCTTTCTCCCACCCATCCTGGAGAGGAATTTGCTTCCAGATTTGAAGTTTACTGAAAGGTTTATGTGAGGATGTGTGCTGTGATTCCCATCAAGTTTAATGGTGATTAAAATACAACTGTTCCTATACCAAGATGCTGCTCAGTGAATTTTATACTGAAGGTTTCTATTAAATCCCTATAAATAGAAATATCTGCTACCACTGCAGCTGTCTTTATTTCATCAGCTTAAATATCAGCAAGATTAATAGTTCTGTAGAACTGAGGAACTGATAAAAAGTCCATGTGGGCTCATTTAGTTGTCTGGGGAGAGAGATGGTCAGAGCTTTATGAAAGGACATGGAAAATTCAGCTCAAACCCCTCTTGATGGACAAGCTGGACAAGTTCATACATGCTAGTTGGACAGAAGAATTTTGACACTAGACCATCATGAATACCAGATGTGTAAATCTGAAAAAGCCTCATCTCAATGGGAACTAAGTTTTTGCCAGTTGCCCAAAGCCAGAAGTTTTCCTTTTGGCTCCGTTCAGGATCTGTTCAGGATGTGGTTGTCTGAGATGTGTTGGGAGTCATAGGTGGTTTTCTTCCACTAGCACAGCCTGAGGTGGTTGCTGTTTGCACAGTTTTTTATACCTCAGGATACTAGGTAGTATTCTAGGCTCATAAATAACATTAGGAGAATGGACTTGAACTCATTGGCATGACTGAACCTGACACTGGGCATCAAGATATACCAGAAAATTTCATTTCCTAAAATAAGTATTCAGGGTTTGGATGAAATGTTTCCATAATGACTTTTAAAATTATTTTATCAGGAATGTCTATAGGATTACTAGATGAAAAAGATTTTGCTTTGTTCTTGCTTTTTTAATAAATATTTCTAAGAAAAATAACTCATAACTCTTTAGCAAGGATGCAGATTTAAAAAAACACTTTCTTTTCACAGTAATTGGAAAATTAACTAATTCAGAGGATTCTCTCCTGTTTTAACAAAGTGAAGTAGACCTGAAAACAGCTCTATCCAAGCCAAGCAATTCTGATGGTTTTTGTGATCCTGATAGTGTGTTCAGAGTTCTTCAGAAAGAGCTGCCCAAAACCAACACCTAGGAATGGATTTGTAGATACACAGCTATGATTAATTTTAAATGGTAACCTAAGCCATGAATCTGATGTCTCCATTTAGACACAAACCCACACATTTTAAAAATGCAGAAGATCGCAGAATCACAGAATCAGCTGGGCTGGAAAGGACCTCTGACATCATCCAGTGCAGCCCTTGACCCACTTCTTCCATGGTTCCCAGACCATAGCACTAAGTGCCACATCCATCTTTCTCTTAAAAACCTCCAGGGATGGAGAATCCACCACCTCCCTGGGCAGCCCATTCCAATACCTGGTCCCCCTCTCTGTAAATAATTTTTTCCTAATATCTAACATAAAGCTCTCCTGACAGAGCTTAAGACCATGCCCTCTTGTCTTACTGATAGATAAGGTAAACCAGTTTATATGAAAATCAGCAATTAGCAGCTCTGAAAATCCATCACTTCTCTATGCTGCCACACTATTCTTTACATCTCTCTGTTTGTTTTTCAGACAAGAAAAGGACACCATCAGATAACTACCTCATGAAAACTTACAAATATAAGCTATAGGAGCAGAAAAAGGGAACAGAAAATTCCAAGCAATTGAACAGTAGGATAGTCTGGAATAATTGCCTGTCTCTCCTTCCTCAAATATCTCATTTGCTCACATGCATGTAATGTACAGCACGCTCCAGCACTGCTGAGGTTTATAATAAAATCTCAGAAATGTTATTCCAGGTACCAGATGAGGCAGTGGGAGAGATGGTATGTCAGGACCCTGTAACACTATGGAATTTACCAGTTTATGTTCTGAGCTGGAAGCAGGGAGTGGATCATATCCTTGTATAGGAAGGAAGTTAAAATGCAATGAGGGACAGAAGGAGTTTCTACCAATTTTATCACAGGAAAGTTTTCTGCTGTAAATGTGATGCCTGGTTCAGCTCTGAGAACATGGAGACACCAACCAGTCAGCAGGAAGATATGGAGAGCACAAGTGCCCTGTAACCCAGCAATGCAACTGCTCAGAACAGGCTGGGGGCTGAGTGTGCATGGCACCAGGATGGAGGTCAGTTCAACCTGACCCACCTGTGGCTTTGTTTTACTTGGTTCAGATGTAACTGCAATTGTTCTGACTGCTGTTTATGTCCAACATGTTTTACTTTTGTGTATTTTTGTGTCATGGCACTATGTTTTTATGACCGTAATGTATTAGGTCATAAATTAGGTCATAATACTCATTAGGTCATAATTAGAGGTTGGGACACAGGGTGTGTCACTGGATGGGCTGTCAATAAGCAATTCATCTATGCTTAAATAAATGTAGATCTGCAAATGGATGGAGATGCTTTTAGGGGTAACCAAGAGAACAAAGAAGTAGTGTATATAACAAATTCAGATGTAATGTGGAGCTGCAAATAAATGAAAAAGGATAAAGTTGTAAAAATGTCCTAGGAAACTTAAAATGACCTAAAAGGATGAAAGATTAAGAAGTATATGTAAATTTTTACTTTGTTCGTAGCATGTTGTTTTTATTATTACTACTATCAGTATCATAAAACTTTATCTGTATAAAATATTATTTTTCTGTCTGTAATTGTTAAATTGGGACTAATAATTCTTGTAAAGTTAGGCTTTTAAGATTACAGTAATACTAAAACCAAACTCCTGCCTTGATATGTAGCACGTGTTTCCTGCTTGCACATAAGCAAGGTTTTGACCTACCACACCCTGGCCAAGCTCTCCTGCTCCTCCGTAAGCCTAGCAAATTTATGATGTCTCTGGGAGTACTTAAAAAGAGTTATTTGGTGTTTTGGGGTGATTGAAGAAGTATACCAAGGATCTACATGGCTGTATATTGTTGAGAAAATCCAAGCATCATCTTCCTGTTAGCAAATGCATCCCTAGTTGAATTGTGTTTCATGTCTGTCTAGCTTCTTTTCTCTTGCTCTTTGTGTTGCCATCTTTGGCTCTCCTCATCACTGTTTTTTACAACTGGTAACTAAATGACAGGTATTGAGGATCATTAGACCCAGACATGCATTGTTGTAGCTAAACCGCAGACAAATAACTTAAATCTTAGAATTCTGGACTTCCAATTACTCAAAATGTAGGTTTTTCTTCCTTGTTGGCATTCCAAGTTGTCACAGCTATGTTTCTCCTTTATTTCCCTTTTAGGGCACTCAGAGCATGTGAAATGGAGGGTGACTTGTAGCCATGTCCTTCATCTCTTCAACCAAGGAAAAAGTTTTCTCTACCAGCAGTACCTAAGCTGTGGTACACAGACAGAATGAATCACCAGGCAGTCCTTAATCAATCTCCAGAGTCATAGCAGCCCACAATATTCCTTGTATATGATTTCCAGACAAAAATTTTGATAGTAAGAATGTATGATATTACAGAAAAGAAATTGAGCCTTAACAAAAATTGAGCCACTGGTTTAGAAGATTTGGTAAAGCTACCAGGGCCTTCTCATGTCCTGTGTGCTGTTACACAAAGGGAAGCTGACTAGTTTCAATCTCTTCTCTGCAGTACAATTCTGAAAACATATAAGATGGGTGATAAATGCTATTTGAAATTATTTCAAAATCTCTTTTAATTGGAAAATGATTAATGTAACCATTTTCTACAACAAGCACTATGTGTTTCAAAATTCTCATTTTCTTCTTTGTAGACATTTGTGAGGAGGGGTGTTTATGTCTGTGCATATTTTTTTTTCCTCTTCATGTGTTTTTTTGGGGGGAGAAGATATACTACTGTAAGCATCCACTTGAAAGGACATGTAAAATAAAAAGGTGTAAGATGAAAGATAAAATATTTCATAAAGAACTCAAATAGTTTCTTAAAATGTTTATTTTTCTTTTTATCTTCTTTACTTAAAATAATTTTTGATTAAATTTATTCTGTTCATTCCAAATGGTAAACATGGTGTCATCCCTGTCGAAAAAAATCCAAGCCCCAGGGACCCAATCTGATAGCTAATCTGATTAGGCCACAGAAGCTTTATCTAAAAAACTCTGTGCCTCCAAAACATGCAGTGATTTCACCATTACTCACAGTCTGGATTAATTTCATCTATTCCTCTTTCTTCTGGGAATTTAACACTGCCCTTTGTAGCAAGACTATTTTCATCTCAGTGTTGTTGTTATATACTTATTGGCCTCTGATAATGCAGTCTGGTTTCCTCGATGACCTGCATCCATTTGAAGGGGACATGCTGATTTAATTACAGACTGTGACTGTACCTACTCTGGATAGTTATGTCTGAGCTTTCCTCGCATCTCCCAAACTGAAACAGATTGTTTTTTTAAGTTTATGGGTTGAGGTGGAGTTCCCAGTTGCATGGCCTTATTTATTGTGTCTTTTTGTCAGGAATTAGGTTGTCCCCAGATCTGAGGAGGGGTGAGGAGAGGCAGCAAGGCAGCACCTTTATAGGACTCCTGTGAAGGTACTGAAGGCTTCTGCTGGTGTGTGAAAGCAATATAAAATGTGCTGTTTCCTCTTCAGGAAAGAAGAAATAAAAAAAAAAAAGAGAGAAGAAAAACCACAAAAAAATAGAAAGAAGGAAAAATCAATATATAGAAATTAATGTGCCTTTGTGGAGATTCAAAACAGATGGGAAAAAGGTCAAGGATTCTTTGTTGCTAAGTGCGTTTCTATGACAACTGCGATGTGTATGTTATGAGTGAGCAATCATTTGTTCCAGCTGCTGGATCATTAAAGGGGCAGCATTTCCCACAGCACTGGTAATGCTATTCATGGCTTATTTACTTTTTTCTATACCCCTCTTTAAACCAAGGTTCAACAGGTAAGACTCAGTGAGTACATGAAAGCTTCAGTCAACAGCAGGATGCTATGGCAGAGGTCTGGATGAGTGCAGAGTGCCTAGCTAAAAGAAAGCTGGGGAAGCTCAGAAAGGAGATTATGGAGATTAATTTAGATCCAATCATGCAATTAAATTTGTACACTCATGATTAGATACTCCATGATTCTCCCATGCTGGGCTCTGTTGGATATACTTTTGTAGAATTTATGGCATGACTTGAGAGACACCTGTGACTTATATCTGCAAGTGTCTGTGGTTTGGGAATCAAAGACACAAAATGTTTGGATATCACTTTAGAAGAAGTTAATTAGCTAGAAATATGGTAGGAAACTTCTGTTTTTTTAAAAAAAAACCAAATTGTGAGTGAAATTTGTGAAACCTTTCTATTTATCTCATTTAACTTTCTTTCCCTAATGGGGGAAAAAATAATGACAAACCAACACTGATGGATATAGAACCAATATCTATTGAAGAACATGTTGGATATTACTTCTCTGCTGTGAATTTTGCATCTGGAAAAATGGACCACTTCAGTGTCTATGAACCTATCAGTCACTCCTGGTGGTATGTGCACACCTGTTTTCTCTGCACTGGAAGGAAGTAGTCCAGCTGAGAAGACAGAAAATGCCTCTCTGATTTTCAGTATGACACTTTGTTGGTTTCCGGCAAAAAAAAAAACCAAAAAAAAAAAAACCAAAGCAACCCTCCAGAAAAATAACCCAACACATCTTGTTTAGGAATTGAAGTATCTCCTACTGGTTATGGCTTTTAAAGATTTGCTTTGTAAAACTCACTGTGCAAACCCATTATTCCTAAGAAATGAAGCCTAAGGATGATGGATTTAAGGGAAAAGATTTATGCAAGAAGCATTAAGAATTTCTAAGTTTACATCTTTATAGACATGACAGTCCAGTTGCCACCAAAAGACTCACTCTAACAGGAGAGAGAGAAATTATTTTATTGCTGTGACTTGCTTTGGCAAGGTGATAAGAGTTAATATTATTTAGTTGGGAATTGGAGGCTGCAATCAAATCAAACACTCAGTATCAGAAAGCCGGGTCATAAGATAGGCTTGACTAGCAACTATTTTTTCCTGTTTTTTCACAGTCTTTCTCTTCTGCACAGATTTTTTTTCCTCACACTTTCTTTGTTGCAGCTGGTGGAAAGAGAACAAAACAAAGAGTCTGCTCTGTTATTTGGATTCCATCCATCTTGCCTCACTGCACCATATGGGGTGATAATGGACTCTGCTATTCTGATCTTGTTTTGTTCTTTGAGAATTATGAAAAGGGAGTTATTTATTAATTTCACTCAAGAGTGACAGAAACAAGATTTACCATCTTGGAAACTGAATGTCCCTCAGTGATGTAACAACCACGTGGTTGACTGTCTTTCTGGAAGTCAAGGCTCAGCTGTCCTCTGCATCACAACTCTTTATCCCTCAGTTAGGCTTTTCACAGCCAGACATAATTCAAATTTCTCTGTGCTGCTTCAAATAACTTTGCTTGGTGGAAGAAAAGCTTATTACCCACTCTGCAGCCACAGCCTTGTGATAAGCCACTAATTATATCAGGGGTTTCAGCTTCATGTCTGTGCTTGTGGTTACAAAGATCTGGACTCACATCTGGTCCAAAATGTGTGCGGAAAGGTCAGCTTCATAGCACAACATTGGAATAAAATGTTGCAAGGGTCACTCCCATACTGTGTCACACACACTTGAAGAATGGGAACTAGGAGCTGTGGGGAAAAAAATTGTAGGGAGACATGGCTGCTAAGAGTACAGCTGGGGGAATAAGTTGTACAAAGTTACAGAAATGGGTGGAAAACTGAGACACTGCTATCGGTGCATCTCTGATTACCTACCTGATAGGGATGGCAGGAAAAGATTGCTTGTGGAAATCAGACTGAAACATCAGCCCCATTAAAAAAGAGCAGAATTTGGAGTGTCCTCCAGGCAATGTTGATTTCCAGAAGCTTGAAGGTGAACTCAAGTTGATGAGTCTTGTCAACGGCTGTCAGAAAAGAAGGTGTTGTTTTCACATGTATATATCAAATAATACAACAGCTTATTACTTCTACCACTTACTCCTCTACCTAAATCATCTTGTATGACACAGTCCTGTGAAAGAAGCCAATCATCCCCCATGTTGGAATTACTGAATTTGATGGTTGGCTTCCTTTAAAAATCTTGGTAGAACTTTTAATTTTCCCTTGATCCTTTTGCAAACACTGATCACACAAAATCTTCATCAGAGTATGCAAGTTGCTTACTCTCACTATAATACCCAAATGCCTCACAAGAAGTAATCTCCTTCACCTCGTTGTGCTCTGGGGTGAAGTCATGAAGTCATATTATATATTGTTCCCAGTGTAGCCTAGATACAATTCAGCCAGCTGGGTATGAGTTCTTGAGTTACTCATCCTTCTGTAGGACAGTTCCCAAGCTCCTAAGTCTTAAGCTGTACTCATATGCAGGACAAGACAAGGAATAACCTCTTCTGAAACCTTAATGGGAAGAAGTCAAGGCTTTTGAAATACCTGTTTTAATTCCCTTATTGAATGCCCATTACAACCAGTTCTAAAAAGGCAACTGTTGACCAAGAACTTCTGATACTCACAACCACTCTTCCCATTGCGTTTCGATGACAGAGAATCTCCTGTTGTCAGTCAGATCTGACCAAGCCCAAACTACAAAATTATTTCCTGAGCTGTTCTCACTTCCACAGACTTTACAGTCCTGAATTTACCAAGGGATAGAAAAGACACTGCTGAGTCCATTGCTGTTCTCGTGGCTGCTTGGTTTCCTCCTCCTCCTTCCCCAGCCAGTCAGGGATTTAGGCTCTGATCTTCCCATGCATCAGTGGTTCTCCAAGTCTTTTGTGTGAATATTTGTGTGTATTGCACCACACTGCAGATGAAATGTTACTTGTAGATTAATATTTGTGAGTCTTTTAGGAGAAAGTTTGCTTAGTGAAACTTATCTTCCTCTAAAAGGCTATTAGCTGTAAGAGACCAGAAAAATTAAACACTAGTTAGAGCAATAATCAACATATCTGAGGGTAGAGCTGAGTACTGCAGTATTGTGTTCACACATGTGAATATTAATAAGCATTTGTAAGGAAACAGTTATTTTGCAAGGCATATGCTGTAGAATGAAAACTTATTTAAAGAAACATGACCAAAATCAACAGAAATATTAATAAAAACATAGTAAAATTCTATAATACTAGTTTCTTTTTGGTTTTTTTTGTTTTTTTTTACCAACTGCAAAACCACAGGGGTTCAGGGCAAGGTCTGCTAAGAGTAAAAGCCAAGAATAGCTGAACCTACCAACCTTCAGCACACTTGCTCTCCTCTGCAAGTTCCCTGTGTTGTTCCAGGAGTTCCAAAACAGTTACAAGAATTAACTGGGACAGAGGAGTTAAAAGCTAAGTAACAGCTAATTAGTCCTCAAAAGAGAGTGTCCTAGATCACAATTCTTAGGGCTTCCAAGAACTGCCACAAGGTGGTACCTGAAATACTGGGGATGCCAGGAGGAAAAGCAGCTCTTTTCCAGGCTAATGCCAGAACATTTACTGCTCCACCAGACCAGGAGGCTGTATCTGCAACAGTGTAGAAGAGCTATGCCAGTGGAAAAAGTGGCTAGTGATGGGTTCAGGGTGCTGAGTGCAGTGTCAAGCTTCCAAGGGGTTTAGGCAGCTCTTTTAGATCTCCCAGGGCAACTTGCCTAAGGATTGCACCAGCAGGTTGGAAAATTGCAAGCTGACTGCTCAACTAGAAGGTAATCTAAGGAAATGGCATAAATAAATGTCATAAATACTGCTCATGTTATTTGTCTTTAATCAGTTTTTGTTCTTAAAAAAAAAAAACAAAACAAAAAAATACCAGTACTGAAAAGATTTACAACAGGTATTTTGTTAATGGCTTAAAATTTTTATTCATATTTAGCTCCAGTGTGCACCTTTTGCAAGTTGACCCTCTAGGGGATCTAAATACAAAAAGAAATTACTTGCCCTGATAGTGCTGTTGATTTCAGTAATATGCTTTCAAGTGTGTTTGTGAGTATTTGCAGAGAAAGAGGCAATGCTTTTGGTACAAATTCAATAACAAAAAAAGGACATTTGGGGACTAAGCGTTGTTCATAGTGGAAGAGTTAAGAGGTAAAGTACTCTGGGGTAACAATGTGTCTGTGAAGGTCTGAGAAAAGTAAATAATGAATAGTAAAAAAACTGTGATTGAACACAGCTGACCTGGAAGGAAGAAAATAGTAAACCTCTTAAGAAAGGAGTCTAAAAATCTCAGCCACTACCTTTCTTTCCACAAACTTACATGATAGCTCAAGATTTGAACTGATTAGTATTAAAGAGTTTGGGTTTTTTCAGTAATGAAAGGTAAAAATATCCGTTCATGTTATCGCAATACTGGATACCACAGCTACTGATGGAATAATATAATGTGAAGAAAATAAAGATTGATTGTAACAAGTCCCAATAGTAAAGCAAAATATGATGATTTTGATAGCTGCTATTCTTCTGCATTCTGTATCAGAAAATGGCAATGGACTTGAAATTGTGAAGGTTATATCAGCATGCAAAGAAAGAATCAGCATGCAAACCTAAATTAATGGTAGTAATGATTTTCACTGCTTAGAAAGCCAGTATAATGTAAATCTTTCACTAACAAGGTAAAATACATTTTGGAGACACTAGTGCTCTTTTTGTTCTGATGATCCTTTTCCTTTTCCTTTTCCTTTTCCTTTTCCTTTTCCTTTTCCTTTTCCTTTTCCTTTTCCTTTTCCTTTCCTTTCCTTCTTTTCCATTCTCTCTCATGTTTTAGTTTGGAATATTGTAATATTTTTAGACTTTGTTCAGCTGAAACAAATGTGAGCATAGATTTGGTTTACTTTTTCAATACAAAATACCATTATTGCCTGTTAACAAGTGTGCAGGGAAATTGTTATGCCCTGCTATTTCATTTCTGCTGTGTGCATAAGCTACTAAAAGCAAAACAGTCTATTCTTGTTATTGCTTGCTTTAGGAGGAAACGCAGTCAGTTTCCATTAGCCTATTGAAGTGTTTGATAGCTAATTCTGATGTCTGCAGAACTTGTTAAAAGAACAACTTGCAGTTTGTTGATGTGTTAATACAAGCAAATAGATAACACCTCCTGTGATATTAGATACAGCTGGAAGGCACGATTAACCAACTGTGTTCTATTTAAGTGTATGGTGCCCCAAACCTGACTTGGAGGAATAGCTTAGGATCTTATTATTCACTGAATGGGATTCAATAACTGAGGCATTACTAACAAAATGAGATGTTAGGTAAATGTGAAAATCCTATGCAATCTTACTGCTCTTTCCTGTTTTTAAGAAATACTCTTTAGGAGAATTTTCCTATTATAAGCCAACAGGTTGAATAAGAGTTTTCCTTTTCCTCCCATCTCTGGATTCTGTTATTTATAGGTTTCATTACAACAGTGCAGTAGCAAGGTGATGATCGTTCTACATACACCCAAAAATTCAAGGCATTTTGAAATATGGACATACCTCATTCTACTGCATGTTGTAGAAACACAGATCTTTGAAAAAACTGATCCACAAAGATGTCTGCCCTTTGAAATGAAATATTACCAGCAGCTTCATGTGGTCAGCTGGCAAGACTGTACCAAAGAAGACACAATGAGCAAAAAGATGTGTTTAAAGGGAAAGTCACTGTTGCGGAAATCAGAAGCGAGTTCCAGCTGTTAGGAGACATCTGCTAGGCAGAAGATGACTGGCTGGTAAGACCACTCTTTGGCCTGAAAAAGAGGGAGCAGTCAGCAGCTGTTATGGTCAATGTGGATTTACAGTTCATTTATTCACACATAATTATCAAGAGCCAACTGAGGTGTTGTCAAATGTTGTCTGTCTGACTTTTAAGTGCTGCTGAAAACTGGTGGAGCCTCCTAGAGGTCCCATTTGGCATCTGCCACCCTCCACAAATGATTCATATGCCCTAGAGGGCCTGAAATGTCACCAGAATCCTGTATGTATGTAGCTAAAGCCTGACACCAGTGGCTAGTTTGCCAAAGGTCTTAGTCTACTAAACAGACCTCCATTGACATTTGCATTTGTGTCTTTATCTTGAAATGAATCTCATGCAGATTGAAGTCAGTCTTTGATAAAGAATAGGTAATTTGTGAAGTCACGAGCATGTTAGTGTTAAATACAAAGGATTTTGAGGTATGGTTTTTATTGTTTAATAAAACAACCTACATTTAATAATTCAGATACATTTAAGTCTCTAAGAACCATCTAGAGACTAGCAACATCTTGAAAATAATTCTGTTCTATAGGGAACTGCTTTTGTCTTCTTAATAAATTTATGGCATAAGGTTACATCCTCACTGTTTCAAAAGCAGCTGTAAGGTCTAATTTGCCATCTGTCTTCAATGTCTACTGCTACTTGGGTGCTAGTGGTTAGCTTTCAGATGACCACCTGCTGCAAGTGCAGGGAAAACCTTCAATTTGCCTGCTGAGTAGGACTGCTCTTTAGTGTACAGTTATCTGCAACATAAATAGAACCTCAGAAACTAAAATATGCGTTGTTAAAGACCATTATTTCACTGAATCCCCACAGTCTGTTCCCATACTAGCTGAGTAGCTGGTGGAGAGAAAGGGCAAAATTTGTGATCTCAAGCCCATTCCTATTCATTTCTTTTTAACCCAGAGTGGACCCATAAGGGAAATATGGGGTAAAATAAGCAGCTCTTACTATGCATGCTTTATTTTTGTGGGATATTCACTATCACTGCTAGCCACAAATGAGTAGTTTGTGTCTGTAAGAGATGACACGAAGCATAAAGCATACTATGTTTAACAATAATTCTGATCAAAATGTTAAAAGCTTATTCACTGCCCTGTGTCAAACCTTGAAAATAATTGGTATTTATGAAGAGAAGGCCATGCAGCAGCAGTTGCCTGGGTTATTTTCAGTGTCAAATATAACTGCCTCCATTGAGCTCAAGTATCTTCTTTTTTTTTTTTTTTTTTTTTTTTTTCTTAAGACAGGTGGGTATTTGCCATGTTAATCCACTGCTCCAATAAGCTTAATCTTTGTCCTTGTCGACTTCTTGCCAAGGCACTCCAAAGCAAGAGATGTTTCTGCTTTGCAGTGCTGCATGGCTGTCATGTTAACACCTGTGTCCCCAGGGAAGTGTCACAGGTGTCACAGAGAGGAGGAATACACATTATTTCCCGAAGCCATTGATGTTAGGGAAAAGAGAGAACAGTGAGATTACCTAGCTGGTAATCTCTGTTCATGCAGGATTTAGCAGGCAGTGGTAAAGCCTCCAATCTAATTGCAAAGGTATAAATGGGAGGTCTCCACCTCTCCTTGGAGGGGGGCAATATTTGCACAGGCTAAGCTGTCAGGACACTGAATGAAGTTATAGTTTTGGTTTGGAATGATAGGAAACAATAAAGAAAGGGGAAAAATTCCATCATGTTTTACTGAAATTCCTCAGGGTTATTTATAAGGCATTTAAAAAAAGTAGAAGTTACAGCTGTCCTCCATACACCCTATTTCTGTAAACAAACAAAAAGGAACATTGGCCCCTTCTTTTCGGCAATAAATTTACAGAGTAATTATCTGCTTCAGAGTCTCTGAGCATCAAGATGCAAATGGATGTAAAACCCTGAAGGATGCTAAGATGATGGTAAGAATTCAGGTTAACACAGGAAGTTCAGACTCTTGTTGGACCACCAGGAGAGAAGGAATGATCAAAAAAAGAAGCTTACAGGAGCTGTTTAGAAGAAAAACCACTAGAAAATTCCAAAGAAGGAGAAAAACACTAAATGCCTGAACAGCTTCCAAGCTGCAGGAATGAAAAAGACATTGAGGAAGCAGAATAGTTATAATATTTGTTAAGGAAGGGGTCATTAAAGTAAAGTTTTAGTTCATAAGTAAGAACTTCAGCAATAGGACTGGAAGATCTTCCTGGTTCAAAGAATCTTCAATGGTCACAAATAGTTTTTTCAACGACGTTAAAGAGGAGGGAGTAGGCTGAGAGCCAGAGAATAGGCTGAGAGCCAGAGAATGATTCCTTACTTTTCCTGTGAAGCTGGGGAAAATACGTTGAATGCTATGAAGAAAATGCAGTTTAAACAGAAAATTAAAGGAAAAAAGTTGAAACTACAATGCATTGAATTTAAAGGACTGGAAGAACTGGGTTCAATGAAGCCGAAAAAGGTAAAATATCAATGGTGATAGTAAAGCAGAAGGAAAATAAGGTCTTGTGCACCTGTAATCTCTAGTACTCAGAGAGAAACCCTTCTAACTGCATTTTCAAATCAAAATGGTATTAAACAAGTGTGTATCAGCTTGCTTTTCAGCAAAAAAGACCAATATTTCAAAACCCAAGTGATATGAAGACCACAGCAGCCCAATAAGATTTCTTTTACTTGAAGTTTTTAAGAGCAAATTAAATTTCGGTTGTAGACTTCCATAGTGTCCTGTGCTGCAGCTTCTTTGTATGCACCCCCACATGAGAATCATGAGGCTTGTGTGGTTACAAGATGGAGACATGCCTATCTAGGTGGTGTTTTGGAGGGTGTGAGTGTCCAGACCTCATGACAGGGACTTCAGGCAAAAAAGCCTTCAAGATGACAGTTCTGATGCATGAGCTTTAAATTATATGTTGGGCAAACCCAGGAATTAATTATTACAAGAACTATTTAAGGGCATTTTACTGCAGCACTACTGACATGAGCAATAACCAAACCTTGTCTTCAGAGAGAAAATTACTTGTGAAGGGGTCAACCCTAATGAAGTAATCAACACATTTGTAAAATTGAAGGAAAGCAACTTGTTGATCCTGATTCTACTTTCAACCACAGGGCAGCAAAAAAGTCAAGTTGCAGACTGTTCTATTAGCTGGTGAAGAACTTGATTTGCCTTCATATCCATTTTGGAATAATTATTCCTATTGGAATTCTGCCTGGCTGTGCAAGGTGAGATGGTTCAATTATTTAATCATACCATCACTCTCAATTTGAAAGGCTAGTGCCAGAGCAAATGTGCTTTCTGTTTAATTTATAGCAATACTTAACCTAGTTGTTCTGTTCCTTGTTTGCATGTCTTCAGTAATGTATCTGAATGTAATGGGTATTTCCACCATTTTGATATGTCTGTCAAATTTAGTGGGTTTCACATTCAATATGTGCCTTTGCATAGGAAAGCTTTATTCATCTGTATGTGCATTTCTACAGATGCAAGGAAGCTGGGACGGGTGGGCATGGGTGTTTGTAAAACAGAGATTACTCCAAATCTGTCCTCATATTGAGAGGCAAAACTTTGCAGTTCCAGTATATATATGCAAGTAAATTAGAAACACTAATATCAATCTGTTTCATTGTCTTTGGACTTCTTTTGCAAGTATGTAATTTTTCTGTGAGTAGTCTGGGGACTGTAAACCTTTCAAATACATGCTTTCTTAGCCAACACTATATAGTATAACAAGATTTTCAGCTTTGCTACAGTGGTATTTCTAAGAATTGTTCTGAAGGTTACTTGAAGTTTGTCTTGCAGGTACTAGAATGTTGAGAGTAGAAATCAGAACAAGAAAAGGTGTTGGGATTTTTTTTGCTAAATATTATCTTTTACTTAAAACTTACTTAATCAAATGTCACTCAAACTGCACAACCAGTGAAAAATTAGAGGAAACCTTTATATGTGAACTTAAAGAAGAATTAGTGGGGTTGCAATATATAGCCATGATGAGTTGATGCTGGCTGAGACATCATTCTTTTATACTAATTTCTATGGAAACTTTTAATTTAGACTATATTCTACAAAAATAAAATTCAACTATACATGTCTTTATTTTTTAAAACCAAGAGGTTCTGGTTTCTTAAAGAAAAAAAATATTCTAGTTCCAAAAATCTCCTCCTGTATTTTCTAAGAATAGCTTAACAAAGTCTATCTTTGAAGAAACAAACAAGATATAGCTAAAAAAGGTAATGAAAAAAAATAGATGGAGTAGATGGTAAAATATATTTTTATCTTTTTGTGTTTCTGGAAAAGTTGTATTATTTTACCAGACTAGCTTTGCACAGTCTCAGGAATCACTTTGATCATCCAGCTTCAAAAGATTATTTGTTTGGCTGGGATATTAAAGCTTCCTGAAACATTGTTCCCAGAAATTGTGGTTAAAAAATTAGTGGAACACTTTCTTCAAAAAAATGCAGTTCCATTGGAATCAAAATGTGTCTTTATATTATGAGAACACTGAGGAAGGAACTGAATGAAGGGACGAAGCTCTGACAATATTTTGGCATCCATTTTAGACATTTTGGAATGAAATGTTTTGATCACGTTTTTGAAGAGACTGTTCAAAGCTATGTTTCCTCCTCTATATTACAGTTTTAAAACAAAAGTTGGAATCTAAACATTTCAAAGCATTAAAATACATTATTTTTGAGGAGATCGTCCTGCCTCTTCAGATGTGCTTTAAGGTTGATCTCCAGCTCCCAGTGTTCAAACAACCACTCTTCAAATGGTAGCAATCTTCCTTCCCATGCTCTTCTCTATATAAATGGAAGTGTCTGGAGTTACATGTTTTCAGTTCTGTGACATTAATTTACCTGGAACTATACATTTTCTGACTTCATGCCAATGTTGCCCTATATCTGCACATTCCCCTTCTTTAAACAAAATTGTCCAAACCCCAGGAAACAGACAAGATCATTAACTGAAGCAAGTCAGATGAAGTGGTATTTAAAAGGCCTATATCCATACATTGTTTATTTCTGAGAAAAGTAATATTTAAAAAAGTAAAGCAGGTGAAGTCTGTGATTGAGGAAGAATGATCAACTGTAATATTCCCCAGTGAGGTGACAGACAACTATTAGCCCTCTAGTTTCTATGGGTACTGTGTTTTGACTTGGGAGACACCCATGTACTCTAATTTATAACTGTGAAAATATTCAGGCAGTTTGTTTTCTTATCCTGTGACAACAGCTTAGCTGACTGCCATGGTAGGATCACCAGTGTTATACAGCCCATGGAAGGAGAGAACCACTGAGTTCTTCAAGAAATAGATAGGGCAGGCATGTGTCAGGAAAACTGTCCTGTTAGCCTGTGTATGGACCAGTAACAATTATCACATGTTGGAAAAGCTGTTGCGAGTGCAGTCGAGTCACACTTATGCAATGTGAGTTCAAAAGAAGTTGAAATAATATTTGCTAAGGGACAGGGAACGGAGACTGCAACTGTTTGCCCAATAAAACAAAATCAATATGTGAATGAAACTGGAACATATAATCAATATTTGTCTAGAGACAAAAGCAACAGTGATCTTATAGCTCACTGGAAAAGGCCTAGGTTTGTTAACCTCTAGTCATGCTGCAAAACCCTCTGCTAAAGATTTTGAAAAGGACATAAATTGGGTTTGCTGCCCTGCAACACTGACTTGTCATTGTTTGTCTCTGTTTTGGTGCTATTATCTCATAGTAACTAAATTATTTTGTAGGAATAAGTGTACAGGAAGCACTTCAAGGAACAAGGAATACAGAACACTGGTTTTGGAGAAGTGAGTGAGCATGTAGAATAGATCCACACAACTGAAAATGCTAGCTAGTGAAAATGACAACTTCAAGATTGAATGCTCAGAAAAGCTGGACACGGATTTACCACAGATTTTAAGTACATGGTTACATTCAGGGAAAGGAGGGAAACTTTTCTCCAGTAAAGGAGTGGTAAATCTTCTTAACTGAGAGGGCAACTCAAATGCCCTAGAAGCACACATCAGAGAGATATGGGAGTACAAGATTTTCCATGGCTAAAAAGACAAAGTTAGGAGATCTTGGGTAACCTTGGTGATTTGGACATGTTTGTATGGTCAATATGATTTTAGCTTCTTGGTTTTCTATGAAATTGGACATAATGTGTTATATTGAAGAATCTTTATTTCTATTGTTATTTCTATCTTGAAGAGAATTCACCTGGGGTATTTTGAAACTTAAGAACCCCGTTAAATAGTACATTTATTCCTGAAATTCAAATTTAAACATGGATTAAAAACTACTGCTGGGAGCTCTTCATCTTCGGGCAGCTCTTGCTTTGCAGAATGCAGCACCTGTAGAAGGGCATGGATGGAACAATGCAGGTAGACCATAAGGTGGAACATTGAGGAAAAAAATGTTGGTTATAAAGAAAGTGGCTCATGAGGTGCGTGACTAGTGAGGGGGGGCCAGGAGGAATTAGGGAATAGAGGGATGAGGATGTGAAAGACCACTGAGAACATGGTAAGGTGAGAGAAAGAGAAATATCAAGATGTGGCAAGGAGGAAAAGGAAGGGTTATACACAGTAACACAGATTAAGAGTAACTAAAAACTTGAAACACATATAAAATTATCATGCATTGATTTAAGGAGACATATTCCAGTTCCCTGTCAGTCCTGTTAGAAACAAAGATGCCAAAGATATGCCAGATACTTACCCTGTTCAAGAAGAAGAAAATGAGGATAAACTGCTTTTTAAATTTAATCTATTTTCAGTATCAAGCCTGAGTGCCACTAAATTAGCTAAAAGAGTAGAGATATTTTCAGATACCACCATCAAACTTCTTATCCACTGCTTTTGGAGCAAAAAAGAAAAAAAAAACAACCACATATGCATACCTTATCTCAGATAAGCTTATGTTATGAGCTTTTATTTGGGTATGTAAGACATTTTTCATGGTGTGTGAGTGAGAAATATATTACCTATCTATTTATGTCCTTCTGCACAGTATCTGTCACTGACTTTACATTTTACCACCGTGTCTTTTCAAAAATGGCAAAATCTAAATGGCAATATGCAAAGTTTTGAGTATTTCTCCCAGTGTATTTTGCATGCTAATACTGGAACAGACATGATGCATTCCAGTTATGAAGACAGACTGCGTAAGAGATTGAAAACACACAAAAAATAAAATAATCAGACTGAATTCATGTTTTCTGAGTGATGATTGCAAACAACAGATGAAAATGTAGAAGAGATTTGTTGGCAATATAGCTTTTCCAGTGCCATGTGAATACAGAAAGTGAAGACACACAGTGAAATTATATACTGATTATTTTTTCAAAATACTTCTTTTTAATTCTGGCCCATTACTTCGCTTGTGTACATAGGAAATACCTGATTTTAAAACCAGAAGGTTTTCAGATGTGTTCAGATAAGCTTTACATTCTCTCAACACAAAATTTAGATGCAGTAAACATTATAAGGAATGTTGAAAGCACCAATAACCACAAATAAACTCTCTGTGTTTTCTGCCCTGCTAGAATTCCAGGCAGTTAAAGCTTCTCCGAACATATACCATGCTTCACAATGAAAGTTTCCGAATGGATTCTCAAAGAAATACAAATGTGTCATTTAACATAATTTCTCACCTGATGCTGAGCTATCCTCGGCAGGTAGGGTGACTGAATACTAATGTGATCTGCAGTGGTGCCATTTGGAAACTTAACTTGGAGTCAACTTTCAATAAGCTATTTCTCCTTCCTGATATGAAGGTTTTCTTTCAAAATGGACCTATTTGCGTAAATTGCAGGCAGGCCTGTTTGGAGTCAGACTGTTTCACACAGTTGAGGGGAAGCAGGCTAGTGATTTTTATGGAGTGAACTATCAGGTTGATGCACATTTGACACAGAGTGAGCTGAGTTATCAACTTTCTCCAAGGGCGATCATATATCTTGTGTATCCAGAGCCAAATTATATTTGACATTTCATTTAAAGCCTGATGCTGAAGCAGAGCATGAGTGGGAAGACTTGGAGGGTGTTCAGTTTGACTGCATGGATGTTTCTGTTCCTTCTTTTCTTGTCTGGGTTGCAGATGAGGTCTAATTGCACATCATCACCCTAAATTTCAGCGAGATAGAAATCTCAGATTTCATTCTTTTTCAATGATATTTATTCCTATGTTAGTTGTTGCCTGGCAATGTTACAGTGGACTAATCTGAGCTAGCTTGAGATTGCATCATAACCAGCATCATTTGTGTAGCAGGTTGTGAAAATTTCTTAAGTTATACCCACAACTTTCACAACATGTGTGGTAGTTTGCAGATGGAAATATAGTCCCTGCATTTCCTAATCTCAGCCCGTTCAAAATCTTTATATGTTATTATGGGAGTTCATTGCAGCCAATATATTCATGCTGCCAACCTGAAATTAAGACTCAGACTTCTTGTGCTGAGGTGGTGAGTGTGTAAAGGTCAATGGATGGGTATGGCAAAGGTGATATTAACCATGTTTATCCTTCATCATAACCATGGAAATATTCAGTTGCTGGACTGGTTTTTGACATTTATTGAAGCGGACTCACAGCTATACAATATCACCCTGGAGTCACGGGATATAATCTGTATCTGTGGAACTAGGTTGAAATTCTGCGTTCATTCCACTTTTATTAAATTATTTTCCAGTGAAAACTGTGTTGACAGTGATGACCCAGTCCTGACAGAAACATCCATAGTGGGAAGAGGTCTAGGATGTAATTTTGTGAGTATTTCATATCAAAATTTTTTCTGTATTTTGATACCTTCCCATGTCATCCTGGGTCTGTTGAAAATATAATTCTATGCAGCATGATTATTTTGATGTACTATTTTTTCTGATTAAGAATATTGTTCATGGCAGCAAATGCTATTGCTGAAGATGAGGAGGTCCTTTATACATGCTTACATTGTCGCCTTCATTATATTTTTATTTCACGTGTCACTGGCAGACACATCTCATACATCTTAATTATGTGATTATCTTCCAAGGTAGAGGTATTGTTCCTGCCTCTCAGGAAGGGGAAGTTGTAAGGGGAAGGGGATCTTCCATAGAACTATCAGCAGAAATATAGAGAGTTGCACCTTATATCAAATTGTTTTCACATTTCTTTCCATATTGATTTTTCGAAAGACAATTATTGTGGGTGTAGAGTGAGCTGCTGTCATTAGGAACCCATTGATTGCTAGACACTATTATTGCTTTAAATGTTGGAACTTGGGGTGAATTGATAAAGGCCAAATATGGGCCAATATTTTATTACTTTAATGTTTGCTAATTGAACATTTTGGGCACTTCCTTTACAATTTTTTTCCTAATAACGCCCCCTGAAAATTAATTATCTTTTTTTTCACAATGACCTTGCTTTTACTGAGGTCAAAACAGGACTGTATTTTCCTTCATAAGTAGCAACCTTGGACTGATTGAAAAGATGAAAGCCCATGCAATCCTTTATTGCAAAATGGCCAGACTTTCAATTACGTCTGCACTAACCTGTGCTGGAAAGACCAGAAGCATTATCATACATTTAGCAGCATCACTGTATAGTCTGTTGGAGAGTGCCTGTTAGTTGTGGAGCTATAGCTTGACATGATTTTCTTGAAAGTTCAGGGAAACCTGAGAAATGCTGCTAAAATTATAGGTTCTCACTTTTCTAGCATAAATAAAATTTTTCTGAAGCCTCTTTTGGACTCTAAGGACTTTGGTATTGACTCACTCTAAAAAAAACCATTCTGCTTGTTCTGAAGGCTGTTTTGCTCATATTGCTGTCATTTTTGCCTGGCTGTTTTGCTGTCATTGCAAAGGACTTAACAGTTGTTAAGGTAATAGTATTCCAACAGACTCCAGAGGTAAAATAAAGAAATAATCCCGAAAGTCCACATGGGAAGACAAGAAAATCTACTGGGCAAACCCTACAAAGACTCTGTGGACCAGCTTCATGGCCCAGTTCATTACTTGGGGTAGGATCTTAGTTTTCTAGGGGGGTCATGGCAAGAAGTTGGGCAGCTATAACTGAGCTTCCTAGAAGCCAGTGCAGATGCTGAAGACATAAAGGACACCTCAGACATGCCACGTATATGTGTGCATTCTACTCCCACTGACCGATTTAGGGGACAAAACCTGGAGACTTGAATGACATCAAGACAGGCTTTCCTAGTATGTCCCATCTCCCCAGTTCCATCCCTGTCTGGGAGCTGCTCATGAGATATTTTTGCACAAGTGCATCTCTACGTAGATTTAATCCCTAACACCTGAAATCCTGGCTTCTTTGTCATGAGTGTGTGCAAAAAGAGAAGGGAGTCCCTCAAGGACATTGCCTTTTTGCTATTCCTGAGCTTGCCAAAGGCCTGGCACTCATAGGAAAAATAGGAGTCAGGGGTTCAAAGCCGTTACACACAGACAGAAAAAAAGGGCACTGAAGCTCTTTTCTCTCCTCTCTGAATGTGCAGAGTGCAGGGCTGTGGCTCAGAGGTGGAGGTGGCGTTCCCACAAGCCACCCTAATGATAAAAATCACTGTTACTCCTCTTAGCTCAGTTCTTGCTGCATGCTGGAAGCCTGTCCTGAGTCCATCTGCAGGGGAAGTTTTGTGGGTTTTTTTAGTGGATTTAAACATGAAAAGATGAAGAAATTCTGTTTCTAATCTGCTGACCTTACTCCTACCTTGGTAGGAGTACCTGTCCTCCCTGACAGGGAGAACCGAAATGACCTCAGTGCTCATATGGTAATTAAATTCTCTGTTAAGTTGAACCCTGGACACCTATGTGCTCCTGTGGGCCAGGTGCTGATACGTCTTTTTGCAGGGCGACAGAGATTATCTGCGACGGATCAAGAGATTTCATCCAGAGCTACTCACTCAGCCCCTTGTCACAAAATCTGCCACTTCCTCCCTGCAAATACCCACTCAGCCCCTACTGATTGAAGAATGCCCTGGCTTTCGAGGGCATGTCTACATTGTCAGCTGCAGACAGACACATGCTGTGCTCTGACCTGGAGCTAACTCTCCCCAGGAGCTGTGCAGATGTGTAAATGCAAAACTGCTGCCATGCTAATGAGTCCAGCTGAGTGACATTGTGTCCTACTGGGCTTTAGGCACATACATTTTCTTCCAGGGAAAACAGTGATGTAGTGATCAACATCCATCTTAAAACAACATTATTTAGTTTGGTGTCAGGGAGAAAAAGTATCAGAGAGACAAATAGGATTTTAAAATATCAATCAGCAGGAATATATATTTAGTCTTAGGCTTCCAATCTGACAAGTCATTCTGAGTCAAGTTACATAGGCTTTCGTCTCAGGAATGGGACTTTTTAGTGTTCTAACAAAGCACTAGTTTTCTTTCAGAGTGGAGCTTATATGGGTTCTATTGTTCCCTTTATTTTTTGCTAGAGTGCAAGAAGTAGTATTGAAATCTTTAGGATAATAGCATGAAATCTGATCACATTTCAAAACCATACTGAGCAATATTGTGGAAATATTTGGATAAGAGTTGCTGTAAATACTATTCACCATGTTACTGCATCCACAATTCTAGTGCTTAATTTGAGAACTAAATGTTCTAAAATAAGCATGGCTTACCACACAGGTCCTGCATGCATCACCATGTGGTTCTACAGTGATTCAATGGTCTGCAGAAGAATAGATTAGAGCTGCTGTGGCTCCTTACCTGGAGTACTACCCCTTGAGTGACTGATAGAAGAAAGAAGTTTTCAATTTTCACTACGTAATTCATCTGACTCTTGCCTAAACTGTTCCCTGGAGACAAACAGTTTTGGGAGAAAAACTATTGGTGAAGTACAGAGCAATATGCTGACCATTACCAAAAATGGACTCAATTATAGTGAAACTTGTCACACTAATGAGCTCCAATTCATATCAAGAGACTGACACTCCTGAATTAGCCTATTTGGTTCGTCTTTTCTTGTTACTGTTACTTTTCCCAGACTAAGCTTAGCATACCAGGTCTGATGACAATGATGAGATATCTGTTTATTAATGCCAGTGCCACTTTTTGGACTGGTTTGTGGAAGTGTCATGTGCAAGCATAGATCAGCTCAGTTTAGCAGGAGCCATGGAACTGCCTGTGAGCACAAAGATCTTTGTACCTGCTCTCTCTTCCCTGCTTCTGCTTAACTAACAGCAAATGTGTGTCATAAATGCCACATCTTATGCCTACACACTCCTGCCTGAGGTTGGCATAATAAACACCCTAAATTGTATTACACTGTGTATCGGTTGCTCAGTATGCAAGGTCTGCTCATCCCTAACCTAATATTATGATTTATTACTGCCTTTGATTTTCTCTATTGACTGCTCGTTGCTTCTGAAAGGTTACTGTGGAAACAGGAAGGGGATCCAAAGATAGCAGTTTGTCTGTAGCATGTCTCTGCATCCATATGTCACATCTATATGGCTTTGAGGTTTTGAAGTGTAAGAACAACCACCACAATAGGGAGGGTTTGCAAGTTAGGATACTGCAGCAGTTGCTGTTCTGTCAATGTCAAATATGAGGGCTCAGAGTTGCCAAGAACAGGGACAACTTAAATGCCGCTTTTCCTGAAGATGCTTCATGACTCCTTGTTCTGGACGAAGAAAGAATATTTATTCCTGCAAAGTACTGCAAATTTTTTCTTGATTTTTGTTTCCTAAGAGGCAGGGTTTGAAAACATGCTTCTCCTCTCATAGTAATATTTTGCCTTTAAATCCTCCACCTGTAAATCTCAACAAATCTCTGTAGCTCTGACTCCACCTTACATATCAGATGAAAGAGGCTTTGAACATGGAGTGCCCAGCCCTTCCCCTGCCTTGGCTGAACAATTCTAATCTTTGAAACAACCCCAGTGTGAGACCCAATCCCAGTGCTGGATCCAGACTTTAGTGCCAGTTCCTCAGTTGCCTATCAGTCAAGGTAAATAGAAATACTATCATGTCTGTTGAGGCTGCCAAATATCTTTGTGGGATTAGTAACACCTATTTCTATTTCTTGAGATATTAGCAAATGTGACTCTGACTGAGGAGCAGGATAGCCACATAAAAGTTTGGGATAATTTATCCCAATAGCATTACATATCCCAGGATAGATGAGTTTTCTTCATCAGTTAAAAATAGTCTAGATAAATCACTTAGACTAGACAGATAGATAAAATTACCTTACCCTCTGAACATGCTTGCCTATATCTGTTTTTTAGTATCACGAGTTCCTTTCAGCAGTTGATAGTCCCTATATGACTTTTCTGGAAAGATGATTGCAAATCCTGAAGGCAGGAACTGGAACTGAGACCAGAATATTCCTGTAAATCTAAAAATGCAGATATTATCTCCCTGCTGATGCTCTATAATGAAGAGATTTACCTGCTAATGCCTTCAGAGAGAATATTTTCCTGCACAGTGCAAAGAACATAAAAAAACTTTCCCATGGCTAGAAGAAGATTAGGTCCCCCTCTGCTTCAGCTTTCTATGAAATTGCTCTGCAATGAGTCCCCTCCAAAGCAGATTGGCACTGTTTCCTTCCTGCCCCACTCGGTCCCTGGCTCTGCAGACATATGGAGGGATGTGCAGTGCATCTGGGAGTAGATTTAATTCCTGTACACACAGCCTAATTAACACACTTTTTCCTCACCTGCCAGAGACAGTCTTGACCACCTTTTTGCTCAGTTACTGTGTCACATCACAGATACAGCAGTGGTACCACTGCTCGGTGTGGAACTCTCTTACCCCAGGGTAAGTAAGAGCTGCAGCACTCAGGCCTGGCTTATGTAGCAGGTAAGGCCTTAAAAAGGCCAGCAGAGATAGTAATTTCTTTGTGCAAAGCACTGCAAAGAGAGAAGATCTTGCACAAAGAAGATGAAAGGTGGCAAATAGCAATGAGGGTAAGAATCTGGTAGAAAGCTCCCTACTGAAAGCAGCCTAAATAACTTGCTGAAGGCCACCCACAGGATTGGTGACAGAATCCAGGTACCAATTTCACCTCTTAAATATCAGTTAGAACTTTAAATTAGTTTCCTCTCAAAAGATGTGTTTCAGTTTCATATATGGGGAAACTGAGTCACAGGGCAGTAGTATCCCAGCCATCATCCGGCAGTGCATCCAGCAGCAGCAAGGGATCTCCTGGTGCTTGGTTCTTCTTCCATAGTCATCCTGCCTTTGAGTAGATTTGGAATGCTGAAAGCACCTCTCATTTTTCAGTGACAGCACTTGGTTCTACATGTGCATTCTACATGCAATAAGAGATTCAGAAAGCACAAAGCACTGTGGGGAGATCCACCAATATCTGCTCATGTGGCTGCAGGGTTGTCATGTTTCGTGATTTATAAGTCAAAAAGAAGACTGAGCAGAAAAATCTCTCTTAACATCCTCACAGGGGCTCCACAGCCTCTCTCTCTGTGTTCATGTCAATGGCAGTTGCACTTCAACTAGTGGTGGAGAATTGTGGGGGTTTTTCTTTCCCACATGTGTAATGAGCTGGAAAGTCTCTAAACTGTTCATACCTACTTAAGATTAAAGTAAAGTGCCAAAACAATAAATGGGTATAGAGAATGAAGAATGTCATTTGGAAATACCCTCAGGTTAGGGTCAAGGCCCATTAAAAGTTGCATAGCAGTCAACGTAATTATCATTTTCATTCACAGCTTTGGGCACTATGGTAATAGAGATGATTTATAATGAAAAATTCTGATAAAAAGTAATAAAATAACTTACTTTAGAGGCAGAATTCACAAATGAAAACTTGGATGAACCAGAATATTATAACCAGACTGATGGCCAGTTAAAAAAAAATAAATTATAAGGTATTTCGTAATAATAATAATTAAAAAATGTTTAAAATACTCTTGGCTTGGTGTAAACCATTCTGTATTTTGATAAACCAGTATCCACATGTTTTCTGATGATTTCTCAAATATCTGTGCTCCGTAGAAACTGCTACTTTTATGTACTTGTACTTATCACTGGCTATATTAGTTTCTTGAAAACAGTATGCTGTGCTTCCAAGGTCTCCCAGTAGATGCTCTTTTTGCAGCTTTCCAAACAGTAGCATCAGGGCTTTGCTGAACAGCTTGAGCCCAAGAAGATGAGAATTTACCAAAGTGTTGTATGGTTAAATAGCCAAACACAGTAAATACTGATTTCCTTTGCAAAACAAGCTGTGTTCCCAACCTTTCTGCCCCTGGACTATGCAACAAGCTACAGGAGCCCTGCAGATCCCATTTGCCACAACCTTTAAGAGAGGCTGAGCACATAGGGCTCCATCCCCTCCTCACAGCAGTTACCCCTCTTGCTTTGTGGTGGCAGTGGGAGCTGGAAGTGTCTTTAGGGCAAATGTATTGGAAGCAAGTAAAAACCAGAAACAACAACAACAAAAAAGCAGCAGAAAGATAATTTCTCAAATTCTTTTCTAAAAATGTCTTTATTCTGGGGAATTCTTGCTATAAATTCAAGATGTACTTGTTATAAGGTAAATTATTTGTCCAAAGGGAGCGTCCTACACACCTGTGGAATGACTTTAATGTAAACACACAGCAGAATCATACTAATATAACACCAGTGGGAGGGAGTATCATGCAATTGTTGCAATTGTTTCTGTGAATCACACAGTTTTTTTTAAAATCAGACAGAATGATCACAGAATGATGCACTGTAAAGCACTGACTCCAGCCCTGGGCCAGGATACTGCACCAGTGTGAAGGAAATGCACAAAATGAGAAGGATGGACCCTGTCTTAATGTGTTTGCAATGAACTTATGAATGTTTGGGTCCAACTGTAGCTACAAAGTAGGACACATTCTACCTAAATCAGCATGGATATCCCTATGAAATAGAGGTATGGTAGATTTAGTGATGATTGCAGATATGGAAAGGTGATCTGGGGAGTCAGGGAGAGAGAGAAGGAGAAGTTGTGCAAGAGCTGTGGTTAAAGCTGCTTTTAAAGTTCAAGACTGCTGAAACAGGTGTAATCTGGCCTTGCCCATGTCTTCTTCTTACTGTTGTAAAGTGGAAATAATGATACTGACTTCTTCTGCCAGCATTTTGTTTTAACATGGTACAAGATATCACTAATTATAAATTTCTTGGAACTGTTTGGGGATGTATAGGATAAAAGGATAATTATGAGGGTTTGTCCTTCCTTAAATAGGTGGGATTTATTTTTCTGGCTTGGGAGAGGGATATTTAATTGACTCAAAGGATGTGTGAGGCTGGAGTTTGAGTCATGAACTTGTTACTGATTCTGCCTTAGACTAGCAGTAAAACATCTTCACTGTCTCAAGTGAACTCAAGAGGGACAGCTTTTGGTTCCAATTACCAGCAGAAAATCTTCCTGGGAGTACTCCATGATCCCAAGAAAATTCAAAGCTTTGTGTTTGGTCAAATTCAATGTATTTATTTATTTTTGATTCCACTCATGAACATAGCCAGGACACTACTAAAACTGAAGCACAGGGTACAATTGAAAATGAAATGCTGCGTTTTTATAGAAGGTTCCTGTTGTATTACCATGAGAAGCAACACTTTACATCGTTGCTTTCCAGATGAAACATGAAGCATGAAACCTGGCAGCCTGGCTTTATTCCATTTTTTTTCATGATGATGTGAATTCTTGCTCTTCCTTAATCTTCTTTGATACATCTGTGGGGTTTTTTCACTCTTCTCTCTACTTAGCTGTTCAATGATTGTTGCATTTCACTCCAGAGGAATTTTTGTTTTCTGTGGTGTTTAAGTGGTATTTGTGTAAGAGGGCCAACCATGCAGATGCTTACTGCATCTCACTCAGTTCACCTGTGTGCACTTGTACTGAGAGTAGCCTTGCATCAGAGCCTGAACTGGTGGTACCACATGTGCTTTCCCAAAGCCTTTACTGGGAACATTTTCTGTGTAATAATTTGTAAACTATAACTTTTCTTGACACTTTTTAAAAGCACATTTTTCAGTCTCTGGATTTTACAAGCAGAACAGTACAGAAACCACTAGAAGAGTTCACAGCATATCTGGTGGATCTCAGCCTGACATCCCTTGTGTCATACAATGAAGTTGGTATTTTGGATTAAGTATAATGGGTGTTTAAAGACAGGACTGATCATCACCAGTCACCTCTGGCTTTTCTTTGATAAACAAAAACTACTTATCATTTAATTTTAAAACACTCCTATGAATAATAGTTAAACTCAATAGGCTGATGAGATCTTATGTATTCCAGATTCTTTACAAATGCTCTGTAATTCTTAATTTTTTTCATCAAGTAAATCTGTTCAGTAATTTTCTAGCAAGGCATTAAGCAAGAATTAATGTTCTGGGAAATTTAAATTGATATGCTTCTCTGTTTTGAATAATTTCATTATTTATATTTTTTGAATAATTGAAATAACATATTTCTGGCAGAATGGAAGGAACAAAACATACAAATTTTGTTTAGAAATGGTCTCCTGTTCTTTTGACTTTAAAACCTTTTGAGTTATTAAAATTAAAAAAAAAAAATAAACTGTTTCAAAGCCTTAGAAAAGAAAACAAATCCATTCAAATGATCCAAATTAAGTTTGGCAAGTTCAGTCGATGGTTTTAAGCTTTGTACTTTCCTCTTGCATGGTAGGGAATTACTGGAAAATCTCAAAGTCTGATTCCTTCATTTCTGGTTCCAACAAGTTTCTCAAAAAATAATATTCCTTATCCTCCATTTTAAGTGTAATTTAAGCAAAATGCTAAGAGCAAACTTCTGCCTCACTTGACTAGCTTGTTAAAAAGCTACAGCAAGTAATCAAAGTTGATCAAGTATAGTGCATCTATTGATGGTACTGAGAGACAGATGCCTCCAGAGAGCAATTCATTGCATGTATTTGAGAACTAGACTAGGAAGGAATTAATTATTCCCAGGAAATTCTATTCTCTACATCTGTTGCTCTTAATTATAGGGAAAGCCCAGGATCCTCTCTAAGTGAGGTGCCTCACTTTTGTGTGTCTACACCCAGGTAACATGTATCCCAGCCTTAGTGCAACAGTGCAAATAGGTGATAAAAGCCTTTTGAGAGATTCCTTGGTTTTGCTTTGCCATAATCACATTTCATGTCATATCTGAGTGCTGAACATAGATAATTCATCCAAGTGAATGATCCAAGTATTATGAAGCTCCAAAAAATATTCCTCATCACACATGGTCGAATTTTGATCTTGCAGCCATGGTCGAATTTTGATCTTGCAGCAACTTTTAGCTCATGTATTCCCAAGGACTTCAAGAGACACTGATCTGTGCTGGGAGAATCAGCCCCACTTGCTGTTTGGAAGGGAGTAACACCAGCTTACAGTTGTTTGCAGAAAACATCTAGGGAAAATAACTGGAATTGTTAATTCTTTAAAACTTTCTGTGAAGGGGAGACAAAAGTGACTGTAAATCAGGAAGAAATACATCTGCAATGGATTATATATTTAATTTTAAATTCTGAGCTCCATTTAAAGGAGAACAGCCTCTGGGTAAGCAATATTCCTTTCACCTTTTCTGGTATATATTTCAAAAGTTGCCTTTGTGTTACCCATCTATTTCTGACTTGCAATGAAAGCCAATACTTTCTGATTCTGTCTCTGCATAGAGTGTCTAGTAACTATCTCTATGGTCCAGGTGCTTCTGTTTTTCCCCTGCAGAAAGGAAGAAAAAAGAAATCTTTCCAACCCAATCCTTATAGATCTCTGACATGTTAAATTTAGTAAAGTTATCAGACTCTTTTATTATGGAGGTCACTAGTTTCCCGGGGCTTTTTCATTCATCCTCAGAGCTGAAATCTGGCATTTACTAAATCAAGTATTGGTTACAAATTAGAAAAGAAAAAAGTAAAATGAGATGGAGCCTGGAGTCTCTGCTTGAAAGTTGAAAGTTTAAATACCACTTCGGGTACAAAGCCATGCTGCACTCCATATATTATTACCTTTGCACAGTGGCCAGGTGTCTTCCCTTCCAGTTTGTGTGGGACACTGTTCACAAAGCAGAAAGTGGATGTTTCAGTTGGAGTCTGCTTTAGTAATGAACATCTCCCTGACCTGCTGATGGTTCACATAAGTAAATGGAGCTCCTCAACCAAGGGAGAAACAGAAGAGCTCAGATGGGATGTAACAAGAAGAAATGGACATCTTACTACATCGAAGACTTGAAAGCCACCAAGGAGAGTAATCTGCAGCTGAAGTTCCTCTGCAATGTGCCCCAAGTAGCAGGGTCTGGCCCTCAGGTCAGCTGATAAAAATTGGATCATTGCTGTGCCCTTCATGTCTAACAGCATTTGAATAAAACTGGACATCTCCAAAATTTCTGTAAGCTGCAGGTAGAGGCACAACACACTGCTAGTTTTGAAAAAGGCTGTTTCATGGACTGAAATACTTGCTTCATGCCAGACTGAGCAGATCAAAAATCACACTAGAGCTGCACCCTCCAGGGTCCAAGAGACGGCTTTAGAAACTGAACTACTCTAGTGTTTGGGTAGGAAAATGTGAATTGGTACTCTCTTTAGTGAACAGACATATTGAGGCATATATGTGCTCTGTTAATATACACAGATAAAACTCACAGGAGGCCATAAAAACTAAACCAAGGAGCAGAGGCTGCGTGAGATCTAAAGCAGCTCTAATTGCAACAGGAGTCTGGGGACCTGGAACCCCAACCCAACCTGCTAGGCAATGTTTAATGCATAACATTCCCAAAAACTATTAAAACCATTTTTATTTCAAGATTGCAGAAAGTTTACACCACTTGCCTCTTGTGCATAGTCATCCAGATGCAGGAGGACTTGACTGCAGTGTGTGAAACAAGGGTCACGCACACCTTGTTGGGGGTCATCACAGATTTTTCTAACTATTACTCTCCAAGGCTCTTTAAATGTTGCTTTCCTTTGCCCTGAAGGGCTCAAAATCAAAATGAGAGGTGGAATTACACTTCACCAAACTTTCCTGGCCCTATGGCCAGATGTAGGAAGGAGCAGTGGAATCAGTCCATGATAGTCCTTTTTTCTTGGGAAACCTGGTTTTCAGCTGGTGACAGAGCTGCTTTCTCTTGAGTCACACAGTATTAACATTGGTTGGTCAGATAAAGAAACTCTGTGTGGTTTTAGATGTGAGATAAACACACCTTCTCCTTTCTAAATAATAAACTAGTAAATCCTCTGCTGTCAGTTCAGTAATGCCTCCAAATCCACTTTTAATTAAATAGAAATGTAACAGTAGCTCAGGTCCTGATTCCTGCAACTGAAAGGTATTTTGCATTGACATCCCTGGTCTAATGGCAAGGCACTAAAAAACTGGAACAAAAAGTCTTGTAAAAATCTTCTACTTACATTCCTTTGGCAAGTGAGTGTATTCCTCTCTCAGGAGAGTAGTGCACTGAGTAAGATATTTTCTCTAGCCCCTATGGTAAAAGCAGTTAACAACCTGCTTTACAACCCTCTGTGTTCTCAAGGTCTGTTGTTTGTGTGAATAAAGGAAAATGTAATTTTTCTTTGTGTGTGTGTGTGTCTGTGTGTGTGCATGCACTCAGGAAAGTAAAGTTAAAGAAACTAAAATTTGTTTTAGAGAGAGTCTGCAATTTTTCTTAAGGTCATTGCCCTTTGCCACAGAAATGGGTTTGCCTTTTACACTCTCAGTCAGAAAAAAGGAAATGGGAACTATCTGTGTGTGTTAAAATTAGTTGCTACACTCAAAACAAGCCTGTAAAATCTTAACTGGCCTTTTTCATGATGATTTCTTAAAGCAAATGAGAACTGACTTTATTTTCTCAACATTTTTAAGCCAGGTTGATGCATCCCCTGTCACTTGATGGTACAATGAGAGATGACAGCAGTTGGGCTACAGATCCTTCAGATCCAGTTCATTAACCTCTTCCCATTTGTGCTCATCCCAGTCTACTGGAAAATGTATCCCAGTAGGGTCTCTAGACCCAGAGTGTTCCTTACATCTGTAATGTCTGGATGCAATCTGTCAGCTGGATACAGCTGGATACAGCACCAGAGCAACACTGTTCAATGCCCTATGCTCAAACACAGCCTAAGAAGATGTGCTGGTAAGAGCTTCATCCTCCAGCTCCTGGGCACATGCAGGGACTCCTTGCTGGAGTGAATGTCTTGAATGTGGGTTATTTTATCTTATTTTATCTTTTTTTTTTTTTTTTTTTTTGTAGATAAAAGGATGGAAGAATTTAATTTAGTTGCACACTGGTCTTTGCTGTAAGAGAAGTTCTCATCAAAGCACTATTTCTGACTCATTTAGATTGAGAGGGATGCTTAATACATAGCTCTAACATCTTCTGTTTAACAAAAGAAAATCTCTTTCTATTGGAACACAAGTTATATTTTCCTAGCTCTCAAACTATGGGAAATGTATAGCATTCTTTCATTATAAGGCAGTGATGGATCTAATTAGAGAAAATGGTCACTATTTACTTCATTTCCTACTGAGATACGAACCTTCAACTAATTCATCAAGAACTACCTGTTCATTATTATACAGCCTTTCAGCTAGTTTACAGTGAATTATTTCTGTGGAAATTCAGTCACAACAATTTGATATTCTAAATACTTTTTTTTTTTTCAAGAAAGAGGATCTTTTTATAGGTGTAATACTTAGGGACATGGCCTATTTAAGGTCTTGTCAGTGTTAGGTTAATGGTTGGACTCGAGGATCCTGAAGGTCTTTTCCAACCAAGGTAATCCTGTGATTTTTAAAAACTGTGGAAAATATTTGCAGTCAATCCAAAACTATGGAATCAGAAAAACACCATACACATATGGATGTGTGTATTTCTCTCTGTATGGATAAATCTCAAAATACTCAGCAGACCAGGTACAGGTCAGAGACAGCAAGCAGTAACAGATACTGCAGAAGCAACAGATGTTGATCATTTGAATGTGTAATCAGTTCATTCTGAGCTTTGCTAACAGTACCATAAAAGATTAAAGCACAAAAATTGATAGTGACTTCCAGAACAAAAGGCACATCCAGAATAAAGTTTGTTGAGATACCCTAATGAAGCAAACTGGCATATACTAGTAGGCTGACCCCCAAGTATTCTGCTAAAAATCTATGAAGTTCAAAGCCTTTGTGTTAAAAGCAAGCATCAGTTTTGTTACTGATTAACTCTGCCTGGCATCCTCATTCCTACTAGCTAAAAACACTAGCCCTGCATTCCCATGCATCAAGCTCTGCTGCCTATAGCCCTCGGGCTGTAACTCAGAACAAGGGTTTGATGTCTAAATTTAAAGAAGAAAATTAATTGTGTTGCATTCTTTAAGCAGACAAGAGGCCTGCACAGTCCACAGGAGACTTCTTGCTGGCAACCTGATGGGCTTTGAGGTGTGATGCCTGCTATCTCCATATCTTTGCAGCTGCACTAGCACAGAGGGACTGCTGTTGCCTGCAGCCATGATAATGAAGCAACTTATTGGTCAGGACAGGGTGTCCACATCCAAGGACACTAACTAGGAATGGTCCTTGGCCGTCCTGATTCTTGAAAACATGAGCACTGTTAGCTTATTAACTCAGGTCAAAATAGTGTAAACTGTCTTAAAGAACAACAGAAAATAAGAGAGAGAGAGAGAAATTAAAAAAAAAAAAAAGAGAACAGTACAGATAATGACATTTTGCTGTCTGGAACTGTAGACTGGTTTTGTTCTACTCACTAATGAACGTGTCCCTGGAGATGCATGGAGCACCACCAAAGAAAACATCATTTAACATGCAAGCTTTCTTCTTCAAGGAATCTGTCCAATGTTTACTCATTTACCAATTTCTATGTGTTATTTTAGTTCCTGTGGGAAGTGGGCATGAACAAAAGGTTGTGGTGGAATTATGCTCTCACAGACACCAGTGCCTAGGAAAAAAAAAAATCAGCCCATCACCTCCCTGTTCTGTGGAGACTGGAGACAACTGACAGGGCAGGAGAGACCTTGAAGCTTTTGTGACTGCTCCTGCTGCTGGCTAATTTTCAAAAAAAGTGACAGTCCCTTTGCCCTCCTTCCTTAACACCTGTGTATCTTTTTAATACCTGCGGTTGAATTAACTGCATTCAAACTTGAGTAAAAGTTCTCATTTGATCACAGACACACACAAAAACTTTAAAAATCCCTTCTGGCATAAAGGGCGAGTGAAACATTCATCATTGCAGCTCTGTTGACAGGTGGTGAGTGCCAGAGGCAACTGTCACTTTGCTGTGTCCTGGGTTCATGGAGAGCCTGGTGAAGCCCTGCTAAATGCCACTGCTATATTATAAGCAGAAAAAATAAACTCCTTTCTTCAACAGGTACCTTAACCTGTCCATGGCCACCAGACTGGCATTTGGCTATGCAGAAAGTTCATTAAAAGCTATGGAGAACAGGTAAATAAAGTTGTGGGGGCTTTTTTCCCCTGAAACAGTCAGTAGTAGAAATTTTTTCACATCTCAAGGATGCTGTCAGATGTCTCATTTTTCTATATGCTCCATCACATGGCTGTTTGCTCTCCATCATTGTTGTGTGCTTTCTGTGGAAAAGGAACAGGTATGCCATAGACAGGATGTCACAATGTCCATAAAAAAGTCATGAATAGCTGGAAATGTTAAGGGGTAGAATACCCATTAGTGAAGGAACCCACACTACATCAGTGTAAAACTTTATTCAATTTGTAATTGTAATAAAACTTTGTTCAATTGTAAAAATTTATTCAATTAAATAAAATGACCTGTGGGTATAGCCTAGATTTTTTTTTATTGGCTTATTACCTTCTGCTGTAGAATGGGAGGTGAAAAAACTGCACATCTCCAAAGTCAGACAGGGCATTTGGTGTTGCTTTTGGACAGCTGTGATAGCTGAATTCCACAAAAAATAAATTTTAGGTAAGTAACCTAAGTTTTTACCTGCTTATATAATATTGACATCAACCTCATTTTCCCAGCTATAATTACAGTTGTAGCTCCACTATTGCTCAAGCTATATGCGGAAAGGAAAAAAAAAAAATAGATGTCATATTAATCATTAGGTGTAGAAATGCTGTATTTCCATAGATAATTATACTACCTGAGTGTCAGAGAAATTAGATATGCTGAGGCTTGGAATAAAAATTAAAACATACAAAACTTAATTTGTGTGAAGAAGTATAATGAATGCTTGGTTTAGACCAGAGCTGCAGATTCAGTAAGTTTGTTGTCTTCAAAATCAGAACTGTAATTCATTAGCATAAATCTGGAAAATAAGGGGGAGGGAGATGAGGTAGTGGGGAATAATCTATCCTCTTTTTAGAAAGACTGAGACAGTGACAAGCCTCATCCCATAGGGCTTGCAAATAACTTTTTTACTATATTGATGGCTCTGTCTGCCTAGATGAATGTGCATCAACTGGCAATGAAGTTTTAAGGTTAACATACATCTAATTATTTTTTTCATGGTATTACAGCGATAAGTAATAAATGCACAACCATATGTGTGCAGTAATTATTTTCTTAACAGTGGTTAAATTAACATTTGGTTTCCTTTTATTTTTTTACTATCACTTACTTCCTCTGTCTCTAACAAGATATGGTTTGAATGTCTCTTGCAACTCCTTGAGACATTCCTCCTCCTTCCTCCTTCCTTCCTTCCTCCTTTCTTTTCTTTCTTTCTTTTCTTTCTTTCTTTCTTTCTTTCTTTCTTTCTTTCTTTCTTTCTTTCTTTCTTTCTTTCTTTCTTTCTTTCTTTCTTTCTTTCTTTCTTTCTTTCTTTCTTTCTTTCTTTCTTTCTTTCTTTCTTTCTTTCTTTCTTTCTTTCTTTCTTTCTTTCTTTCTTTCTTTCTTTCTTTCTTTCTTTCTTTCTTTCTTTCTTTCTTTCTTTCTTTCTTTCTTTCTTTCTTTCTTTCTTTCTTTCTTTCTTTCTTTCTTTCTTTCTTTCTTTCTTTCTTTCTTTCTTTCTTTCTTTCTTTCTTTCTTTCTTTCTTTCTTTCTTTCTTTCTTTCTTTCTTTCTTTCTTTCTTTCTTTCTTTCTTTCTTTCTTTCTTTCTTTCTTTCTTTCTTTCTTTCTTTCTTTCTTTCTTTCTTTCTTTCTTTCTTTCTTTCTTTCTTTCTTTCTTTCTTTCTTTCTTTCTTTCTTTCTTTCTTTCTTTCTTTCTCTCTTTCTTTCTTTCTTTCTTTCTTTCTCTCTTTCTTTCTTTCTGTCTGGCTGTCTGTCTTTCTCTTCCAGAACCACATAAGGTTTATGTTTAATTCAATCAATACCTTGAGGCAAACTATTTGATGATTACAATAAAAAAAAAGATCCCATTTTGTTGTACTTTGTAGAGGTAGTTTCATTATCACGTGTCACTTGGTTACAAGACTTTATGGGACTATAAGTCCCCAAAGGACATTTTAAGCATACACTTTTTATGGCAACTAAACCCCAAGATAAACAAAAGCATTAAAATAAGATATTGGAATTGTTTCCTTTTGCCTTTGATTGGTATGAATTGGAGTAATAAAAAGTCTTGTCTCACCCTTAAATCCCTGCAGCCTCCCCTTCCCTTTTGACTACATTACTCATTGACATGAATATGTTTTCTTTTGTGAGTTTTGAATGAGTAACAGAACAGCTCTGGTACCCAGAATCATAAATGGAACAGTGTCAAAGCTGAAACTTGATCACACAGCACTAACATGGTGCTTGAATGTTCAGTCTTTAACCACAGGTTTTGCTTTCCTTTCTGGCCCACTTTGTTCTAGCTGTCCATCTTGCAAAATCTGGGGCTTTAAAACATGAAAACAAGACCAGAGCTCTACTATTTCAGAGGAGAGCAAGAGTAGTCACAATATTCTGTAATGCTTTGAAGATCTAAGGCCTTTTCCCTCCTCACTCCAACCTCCCTTGAGGTAGCTGAAGAGACTGATGAGGGCTCCTCTCAGCCTCCTCTTCTCCAGACCGAACACCCGCAGCTCCCTCAGCCCTTCCTCACAGGACTTGTGCTCCAGGCCCTTCATCAGCTTTGTTCCTCTTCTCTGGACACTTCTCTGTCCCTCTTATAGTGAGGTGCCCAGAACTGAACACAGTGCTCAAGATGTGGCCTCACCAGTGCTGAGTACAGAGAGACAATGCCCTTCCTGTTCCTGCTGGCCACAGTGTTCCTAATACGAGCCAGGATGCCACTGGCCTTCTTGGCCACCTGTACACACTGCTGGCTCATATTAAGTCAACTACCAACCAATACTCCCAGGTACCTTTCCAGCTTACAGCTCTCTAACCACACTTCCCCAGGCTAGTTACTGTAAGCTCATAGCAGTCTAGGCATCAAGTGGAACTAGAGAGAAAACTGGAATTCAACAAGAAAGAAGGAGTGGCCAAGAGAGAGCAAAGACCATGGGTAAAGCAGTTACAGGGTAAACTTGTTGAGCCTGGTGTTTCTAATCAACTGAAATTAAGTCTATAAGTTCACAATGGGTATCAGTGAGCCAGGAACAAAGGTGAAGCAGAAGGAGTAGAGTGACACCCCTGAAGAACAGAACAACCACATGGTAGGACCCCCCCTGTTCAGACAACAAGATCTTACATTTGGTTTTCTTATCCCTTAACTCCCTGCAGCATCAGACAGAGATCTTTATGGCTGACTTTTAACCATCAAGGGAAGCTTTTTTTACTCTTATAATAAACTTAGGTAGAGTTTTATGTTAGGAGGGTTTGTTTTTTTTTTTTTCCTTTTTGATTTTATTTCCTTCCTTGTTATTCTCCACACAACAAAATCTGTTCAGTGCTTAAACACTGTAAGAGCATGGGGAAATAAAAGTCTGAAGGGAAGGTAAACACGTTTCTAATCTTTCTCACACAGTCAAATAATGAAAAAGGGAAGAAAAACATCAAGGAGACAAACACCTGCAAGCATCTGATGAGGAAAGACAGAGCTTTCACGAAGAAAGTCATTCTGGCCACTGCTGTGCTGGGACTGCTTACTTGTCACATGGTGCTTAATCATAATAAATTAAGTTTTATTTTGCATTTTGCAACATGCTAACTTGGCTCAGCAGGTAATGGAGGGAGTCTTGGGTCGCCAAATGGTGTTTAACTGAGAATAACAACAATTTCCCCCCTGCAGGCTGGCATAAATAATGAATTCCAAAAGCGCCTCTTTTTAGCAGATTATTCTGTCTGCTTCTTGTTCTTAAAGCTCATTGGGAGGTTTAACACCAGAAAGTCAGCCCTCCTGAAGCTCCAATTATCATCCTCAAGCAGCAGTCCTGGGACATAGTGAGTTTAATCAAAGCAATTTCATGTTGCCAGAGATGGAGTATTTCAAGAATTTCTGCAAAGTTTACTGAAGGTCTGACCAAGGTGACTTGCATCCCACCTGAAGGTCTTCTATGGGATGGTCTCAATTTGTCCAACATGAGGCTCAAATACCAATGAATCTGAGAGGTGTTGGTCTTTCCCCCTTCTTTGCACCAGCTTAAACACCAGCATGGGTCTTCAGAGAATGAGATCCAGAGCAAGGATGTGCCATGCAGGAAAAATTGCAGAGATTTAAATCAGATAATGGGGAAGGGAAAAATAAAACCTGAACTTTTCTAAGGGTTAATAATCATGGCATTACCTTGGAAAACAGGGAAACCTCCAGCTTTGTAGGGGGTTATTAGGACAGGCTAGATAAACAGCATAGTTGTTTAGGAGTAGTTTGCCTGCTTTTGAGTAGAGGGATGGACCAGTCAGTCCCTCAAGGTCCCTTGAAGCCCTTTATTCAGTGACTGATGGAAACTGTGATATGCTTGCGAGCAACTCGCTTCCAGGTTCAAAAAGGCTGTATTCAGTACCTCCTCCTGTTCTCTGGAGGTAACATCTGCTTTGCCAGTGTCTTCATTAGGAGAAGGGTCAAATCCTTAATTAAATCTATGGCTTGCTGCAAATGTATTTTCCTAGGACTAATGAAGGGTCTGTCACTCCTTAGTAGCAATTTCCTTGTAGTATCTTCCCATTATATAAAATACTGAGATCCAGAGACTGCAAAAAGGCACTAATTGGCCATTGAGTAACAGAAAAATAAATCTGATCATTTTCACTTGCATGAAAGGCTGGGGTTAGGGGTGGTGGTGATGATGATGGTGATGTCCCTTTTGTCCCTATAAACCTTTGGAAATTATCCCCAGATCCTTCTGCTGGGCACCACAACCAAGCCTTAGGAGAACAGAATATTCAAACAAATATTTTGATCTTTCTTTGTCAGCAAACAGACAGGATGTCAGCTTTAAATGCAGCTTTGTGCCTGTGCTCTTGAGCTGAAATGAGCTGTCCTGCTGCCCACTCCATGGCCTGTAGTAGTTTCTGTGGAAAACTACAGATGTTTATTTTCCATCTTACAGAAAGTCTACTGAGATTTGTCCTTTACCCTGCAGTAGATTAGCTGTGCTTTGAAGGCCATCTCCCAAAAACCTCCTAGCCATAGGATAAAGCTCTTAGCCATAGGACAAAGCTCCTCTCTCTATAAAAAAATGGCTTATCTAAACTCAGTGCTGGCAGAACTTTTTATCAGAGACGTTACTTCTGGAATAAATATCTATAATTTGTGCTCTCCATCCCTCAGAGTATTGCATATATCTTGAGTTCTTGGGCTGACCCTCATTCCTGATGTGTCTTTGCACTCATGGGCTTTATTTTTACTTGTGCAGCCACCTGTGAGGAGGAAAGGATATCATATTTGCAAAGTGGGAGCATACTTCCCATGCTGCAACAGAACTGGCTCATGCACCATGTCTCAGCTACCCCAGCACAAATTGCTCTGGGTGGGAGAAACAATCCACCCTCTTGTCCCATAAAGTCTATCACTGCTCCCAAACAGTCTCAGTAAAGACTCAGGGCTCCCAGGGGAAGAATTCACAGAGATTTATTTTCATTTAAGGTTTGTGACTGTGGTTGGGCACAGTTTGGACTGAAAATCAGTGGTAATTACTTGGGACCAAAATGTTGAAACCCCTAGTCTTACATTATTGTGTCTCAGTAGGGTGGATCTGTGGGATTGCCTGATGGCTATCAGCTAAATTATGCTGAAACTTCTAGGTTCCTTGGGCATGAATGAAATTTTCCTTCTCTTGTCAGGTGTCTATCTTCTTGACTATTTTTAGATTATATCTATATCTTTTGCCTTTTCAATGAAACTTTCCAGTGAGTTTGGTCATATAAATATGAATGAGCTTCCTTAGGAAACACTCTCACATTCAGTAGTGTTATTAATTTTAACGAGGCATGTTTTTATTAAATTAAGTTTGCTTGCCCTGTTTATTAATAGCATTCTTATGAGATTCCCAAAACAGAATGTCTAACTCTTTTTATGGTTAGGAAGACCACATCTGTATATGCAGGAAAAACCCAAGAAGGGAATTAATAAAGCCAGGAAATGGAAAATGTAAATGGAAATGTAAAACTGAGGAAGAGATTATGGAGTCTGCAGGAGGGGGAGCTGAGTGTCTGCATTCTCCTTAGGAGGGCACATTCACACAGAGTAGTGTCTCATCCAGTATTTATTTTACCCCAGATTTAGGCTGATACCTAGAGTTGTGTCCTTCTGGACTTGTCAGATCTTCTTGACTTAAGCAGCTCCATAGTGAGTCACAGCCCACTCCAGTTTATTTCCATATAAAATTTCATTTCCATAGGTCAGCATACTCCAAGAATGATTCTGGCACATGCGGCTCTGTTCTTCTAGTAGGATGTGTAGTGTTTCAGGCAATCCAGCTTGAAGATCACTAGGGAATGTCAGTGGCTGACACTCCAGCATGATGGATGCTGCCACATCTCAGTTGGAAAAGTCAGCTGGTCACTGGCCTCCTACATTCTCTCCTTTCTCCACATTTTTGCACAAGGTTTTCAGATTCTTGTTAATTACATGATAATTAGTTGAGTCCTTCTTAGTGGCAACAGATCATGTGTATGGACACCTTCTGTTGTAAGGTTACTTAGCTGATTCCAAAATCAAAAAGTGCTCTGCAGCATAAAAGGCAAGCGTACTGAAAAGCCTTTAGAAATATCAATAATCTTAGGTATGTAACATGTGAAATTATATCAAATCTTGGAATAATACTGTATGCATGAAGACTGTACAAAATATGTTTAGAAAACAGGAAAAACACATAACGAACTGAGGCCACTTAATTTGATTTTAATAGGGTGTAATGTTTTTTGGAGGAGAGAATCATTCATGCCCTGGAATTAAGTAGAAAATAGCAAAAAGAAGTTCCACAACAGTCTGTAATAATAATAAAAAAAATTAAAAATAGCATTTTCTTGATCTAGGGGTTAGGACTGGTGAGAATATCCTATAGGAAAGCTGAAATGCAATTGAGCACAGAAGGGATAGAAATGCAATTGTAATGTTGATGTGCCAGTGCAAAGAATAAGGCTGGGAGATGGGAGATTTATAACAAGGGTTTCTGCCTCAACCTAGTGACTCAGCTGGAGACAATCAGGGAGAACAAAGGGGAAGATTATTAGCCAGCAGTGTGGAAGGACCATGAAAAATGTTGGTATGATCTGTCAGGGTAAGTGGAGATAGGGAAATATTAAAGACATTGTACAAGCCACCGAGACACCTCAATGGGAGTTATGTGTATAGTTTGGTCATCTGTAATGGAGAAAGATGAAATAAATCTGAAACAAATGGAGGGAGAAAAATACAGAATGTACTCGTGAAGTCAAGGGTGTGAATAATAAGGGTTTCTGCTGAGAACATGTGGATATCCATTGGGAAAAACTCAGTTCTGGGTGTTCCAACCTATCACAGAATGAAAGGGCCACAGGTATGATAGCATAATGAAAAAGGTGAACTGCATTTCAGGTTGTGTGACACAGAGCATTTTTATTAGAGATGGAGAAATGGTAATGTTGTTATGCAAAATACAGGTTAGATTGTGTACTCAAAACAGAAACAGGGTGTGGGTGGGGAAGCAGAAACAAACCCAAAAACAGCAACAAAAAACCACATTTATCTAGGTGTATGATATAACTGCTATTAAGGTTGGGACTGGATGTTAAGAAAAGTTCTATTCACACAGGAAGAAATTGTTGGCCCAGGAATAAGATGAGTATTGATTGACTGAAAGATGAGTAAATATATGAGCCTAACATCTGAGGAGATTCTGTAGCTGCTGGAGTAAGAGGGGTCATAGACAGTTTTTTGGTGAGGAGGAGGGGAAAAAAAGGGAAATCTTGTTGGATGTAAAACAGAGTTAGAAAAAGTTGTACCTGAAAATTTTACCTGGAGAAAGTTGCAGTGTTACAGAGCTCATGGTGGGAAGTCAGAGAAAGGTTCTGGGGAGCTTGGAGCAATTCCTGGGGGAAGGAACTCTGCAATCCCAAATAATTCTGGTGTCATGGATTCACAGAGGCTGATCACCATGTAGTAAATATTTTGTCATGGTTTCCAGTTACTTCAGACATACTTTAACCTACTGCAGGCATATTTTCAATCCACGTCTGATATTTGTAGTGTCAGGTTTTTAGATCTGTTACTCCTTTTTTTTTTTACTTCTGGAAGAGTTCTTAAGAAGCAAAAGGTTAAAACAGGTCAACCTGTTCAAATTTAACCTCAGTAGTAATGACATTTTGGGGGGAAAGAGGGTAGTAGAGAAAAAAGAGAGAGAGAGAGAATGAATGGGTATTATTTGACTCAAACTGTAATTTAGATTTTTTTATGAAATTATCATAGAAGTCTAAAGAAATAAATCAGCATATTACTTGATTGACATTAGTATTTTTACAAAGGTCTGGAAACTGGTATTTTAATATGCAATAATCACACAACCACAGCCTTGATAGTTTTCATTCTCAAGAATAACCTTGTTGCATTAACAGTTTAGTTTTAGAAAAATATTTCAGAATCATGTCTCGTCTGGTTGAATTTAAAAGAATATCTCTATGCTTTTCTCTCTAAAAACAGAAAACAATAAATGATATAAATAATTAAGAATAATGATCATTATTATCCGAAAGATAGATGGTTATTTTAGTGAAGCAAACAAGTAAATGCCCCTAACCTGCCACTATATGGTTGCACAGTGAAAAGAATGACATGAATACTATTATTATCTGAAAATTTCTGCTTCATGTGTCTGCTTTGTTGCAGGCTTTCTCAAAAAAGTCACTTTATATTTCACAGCCACCTCTTCCCTTGTGTTTAAAGAAAATAATATAGTTCCTTGGCTTGCCAGGGATCTTAAGAGATGTTTTAGAAACTGAAAGGCTTCCTTTAACTGTGTTGTTGGAGCAGGGATACAAAAAAAAATTAAAAAAAATCTAGTCTTGTAGGCTCAGGTTGGTGGCTGTGTAAAATGAAAGCTCATCTATTGAGAATATATGTGGCTGGGAAGTGAAGTGAGGAAAGATGATGTGATGGTAGAATTAGGGTGATAGATGTCTGTAACCAAGCACACTATCTCCATCTCTGGTAAAGACAAAAAACTAAACGTCTTAAACCCAGTCGACTGTCTAAATATAATGATGATATCATGTATTCTGCAGCCACTGACAAATGCAAGGCTCTGTAGAAGAGTAAAGCACTCCAAGTAAATGGTAACATGATTTCACCAGGGGTTAAAAAGTCAACTCTACCTCCTGTCTTCATTCAGATTTCTTTTTTTTTTTTTTTTGAGTTGGTTGTTGGGGATGTTATACAATACTCTTCAATTTTTCCTGGGTATATCACTTGACAATGGGACTCTTGAGTGATGAAAAAGCCTTGTAGTTTGGATTAATATTATGTATCATATAAAGAAAAAATTCTTCCTATAATACAGCCACCTCCACAGTCTACTAAAGATACAGTTTTCTGTTGGTTTCTGACCTCTGGCCTTTGCTTTAGGGGCTTATCAATGTCAAAGTCAAACCTCAAATGCAACCTGGAGAGCAACAGAAAGGGAATTGATTTTCTTTGATTTCTTTATAGATTCCATTTGTTCTAAATTAATCAGATATTGATACATACGCACTCAAGTTTTTGTGCAGGATTGCATGAAAATAGAAAAAAGTTCCCTAAATAATATATATTTATGATCCAGTAAATCCTAAAAAAAACTAACTAAAAAAGCAAAAAAAAAAAACCAACCAACCGACCAAAACCAAAACTTTCCCAAAACTTTAAAAAAACAATTCAACAATAAAATTTAGAGAAGACTTGAAAAAAATCTGACTTCTGTGATGGAACTTCATATTACCTCCTTTTGCACATTCCATGTCTCTTTATGCTTTTGAAAATAAAGAAAACACAGTAGTCAAGTCATCCAGAGTGCTTCATGTTGGTTTTGGTAGGACTTCTGGGCTGAAGATCTAGAAATCCTGTGAATAGCTTTCTCTACACTGCTAACTCTGCAGTGTTGTGAGGTCTCTTTCCTGGTCATTTATATTTAAACTGATTTGGTTCTCCATTGCATAGATAGCTTTCAAGAACTTTATCTCTTTCTCTTCAGATAGGAAGACACTGTCACACTAAGATCCTCTGGTCCACCTCCAAAACAAGAACCAACACTTTCAAGTATCACAACACCTCCATAGTTCTGGGTGCCTTGTGTCTGACAAATCCCAGAAAGAAAATATAAGGAATATTTTAGAGCAATTGGTTCACAAGGCACTAGAGGCTGTATGTGGAAGCTGCTGGATATTTCTTTTATTTTTGGTCATATATGGGTTTGAGCAAAGAGAAGATGCTACCACTGGCAGATTATCCAGAAACCATATGATGATTCTGTATTTCTCTTCTTCTAGTTTGAAGTCTGTTATTCAGTAAGTTTTCACTTCAATAAAAATTCTGCAGTCTTGTAGATAATATCTAAGATGTTCATTTGTCATTGTCAACTGAAGGAGAAAAAAATCCTGGCATTCAGTTTGAATTAAAAAGCAATAAATGTTTCACGAGATGAGAATTAATAAATAATCTTTTCTTTCTTTCCATGTAGTAATTATTCACTACGGGGCTAATCTAAATGCTAGTTGCTCTTTTCTTCCCAAGGCTCCCAAGCAATGTAGACAAATGCACACATTGGTTCCTCCAACAAAGCCTTTAATCTTGGATGATGAGCCTCAAGGTCGGACCTTGCTCACCCCACTGGACCCTTGCAGAGAAGAAGAGATTGGAGATCAAAAGTGACCACATCGACATGCACACAGTCCTTTCCACTGCAGCAAGAGCCAAAAGTCAGTGTCTGACCAGGCAGATGAGAGGAAATCACTTTCCAAAATGCTCTTCACTACTAGAAGAGCAGATGCCCCAGATTGGTGTCTGTGAGCACAGTCAATTGAGCTCTTTGCAGTTGGATGGCCTGAGCATCTCAGCCTGTGAATAGAATTGGCTGAATTTCTCCCTTTCTAGTGACCAGATCTCATTTTCCACCTTCCTACATTCTCCCTCTAAAAAGACTGGTCTTTGGTGGAAGAGGATAAAACTATATAGAGAAAAAGAAAGGAAAATCAGCCAAGGCAGATGAATTGCCAAACACACAGAAAAAGCTCTAAACCCCAGAATCATGCTGTTATTTTTTATAAACTTTGTGTTCTTTTGATAGAAAATGCCTAATGGAACTAAGTGAGATTTGGTTTAATTGAAGAGATGATGCCTTAAGGTTCAGAGTATAATAATAAAAACTCCAAGTAGTGTATGTTTATTTGTATGAAAGAAGAGAGCAGTAATGCCCAGGGTGAGCAGTTCTTGGTTGAAATGGAACACATTGTATTGAACAATGCCAACATAGTGCTGGCATCCCCCTGCTCTCTCTTCTGTGGATACCTTTTTGTTTTGTTTTCCTAAGTAGAAAGAATAATTTTCCCACTCAAGACCTGGCCTTCTGACCATTGCTACCCTGCAGCAGATGATTGCCAACTTTTCCACCTGGTTTAGTGGCAAATGGGAAACTCTCTACACGGTGAAGCACAGGTGTTTCTTCATCTGCTTGGAGGTATAAGGTGAAGAAAATTACCAGTGCAATTGGTAGTGAAGTTGCAGGTGAGTAGCAGGTAACCTGACTTAGTAGTACAACACTAGGATTTTTCAAGCTGAGTTTTAGCTACCTCAAATATTATTTAAACAAGGCACAAATGTTCACTTAGCTGTGAATGGGTGGACAAGGAAAATCTTCAGAAATTCCTGCTAGTAACTGTCATTGAGCTCAAACTGGGAAGCATCTCTCCCTAGAGTCATCTATTTATTTGTAATTATAAGAGAACTTAGAGCATATTTCTAATTTTTAAATAGTTAAACTCAGACAAGGTCAGTGTAATCAGTGTTTATTCTACTGGGGCTTCTTATGTCATATGTGCCTATCTGAAACAACACCAGCAGTAACAGCTTGTGAAGACAAAGTCGAAGATGATATATGCAGCAGGCAGAGAGAAAAAGAGAAGCCCTAGAATAGAGGTCATTTTCAACCAGCTGCTAGCAGCAGAATAACTTGTAGCCATAAGAAAGTCATGTTTCATCCCTCCTGCCTTCAAGTGCCAAAGGTATTTCAGAGGAGAGCTTGAGCAAATGAAGTTTTGTAGGCTCCCTCCACAAAAAGATGGACAGGCAGATCTTGGGGTGCCCTTCACAAGAAATGTAAAAAAGCCCTGTGTGATTCTGCCCTGATAAATGTCAAAAGAACTTCAAAGGTTTTTTGTTTTTTTTTTTAAACTTTCATTTTAATGTCTCCTTTCCTCAGTTTACTGAGGAGGAAACATAACTAATAGCATACCTTGTATAGCTGGTGCTGGCAGCTGTGGACTACTTCTTACCAAGTGTTCTTGCATTGTCCTTCACATGAACTGCATCTGTTACTGTCACACTGACGGTCATACTGCTGCTGCTGAGAGAATATGGACTTTTCAGGGGATTTCTTAGTTCTTGTCAGCTTTGTGTTACACAGAAAAGAATTAGGTGAAGGTGAGAATTTCTTCCTGCATATCCAAGCCCTGCATAATCAATTCCTTCAGAAAACAAAAGTCTCTGGGTTTTTTCTGTGCTTTTCTCTTCATATTCTCTTTATTAGCTTGGACTTGAACTCTGATACTATGAAGTGTATGAAACTTTTTTTTTTTCCCCTTTGTCTTATGATGCAATCTAGGTCATTGCAGCTTGCAAAATGAAAACACTGGTATCTTGTTAAAGAGGTTTAACCCTATTTGATTTCCTTTTCTTCCTCTGTCACAGGAAATAGATTAATATGGTAACACTTTGCAGTAAGTGGACATTAATTAATGCTAAATTACACCAGAATCCCTCTCAAATCACATATTAACAGTCCCACTAAGTCCAAAAGAGCTTGCCATGATTAATGTTTTGTAAGGAATATCAAAGAAATTAATAACCATTTGTCACTTATAATAAAGTGTTACCAATTAATTTCATGCCATTTTCAGTCCTGGATTTAGTGTGAAAACGAGGTGCTGGAAGTTTAAAGTCTAGTCTATTACAAACATGTGAGCTTCCACTCCCTGACCTAGTCAGGACTTTTCAGTATTACTTATCTTGCTTCTACTCTTCGCATAGGAAACAGTCTCTTGGTTTGTGATGCAGAATCTGGAAAAGAAGAAGAGTTATTTTAATTCATGTGCTGTAATTCACTTCTCAGTATTGGAAATTCTAATCCTCAGACTATTCATTAACTTGACAAACACCATAATGAGTGCAGAAAATGGCAGCACATAAATCCATTCTCTTGACAAAAAACATAATGAGAATGGGAAGTGACACAAACTAAATTGTGATGGCTTTACAGTTTGGAGAATGTATATTCTTGCTTCTTTTGTCACAGCAGCTCTTCTTTCTTGTTTCCCTTCCTCTTTGTTGGTTGCTGAGTGAAGTCTAGACAGGGAAATATTGTGCTTTTCCACTTTCAAGGGTCCTCATGGACTGCACCACCTCTTTTGTTCACTGAGTAGCTTGTTACCTCTATAAGTCCCAAATGCAATAATCAGTTACAAGATATTTAACTTCTGTCACTACACTTCTTTGTTCTTCTTCACATAGGTGTGCATCATTCATCCATAGTCTTCAACTTTTTATTCAAAGGAATTTCAAAGGCGGTTTCAGAGGTGTTGATCTCAGCAGTAATGGAATAGGTATGAACCAATGTGGAAAACTTACTCAAATGTGTAGCATCCCTAGATTCTGTCCAATTTTACCCAACGATATTAAGTGCATGCTGGCAAATCACCCAGACACCTAACACTTCTGATAGTGACCTTACATACAAGGTGCCCAAGGGTCAAGTTCCTGTTGTCTGATGTGGGCCAGAGAACTAAGTTCACGTTGTTCACAAAACAGGTGGATACTGAGGTCACTGGCATATGACGTGATGAATGAATGACTGTGTCAGATATACTGTATTTTATATGAAACAGAATAATCAAACACACTCAATTGTTTTTGAGGGGTAGATTTCACAGTTTATTTTTTCAGTTTTCTGAAGGACTTTTATAGCGGTCAGTGAAGGAATCTGTGATATCCTGCTACTCATTCAGGCACCAGCAATTCGCAGACATCGATTCCACATCCATGCCTTTCAAGAAAGATGCTCCTTTCTGAAGCACATCCCATCCCAGACTTCCCACAAAGGTCAGTGATTGGTGCTGTTCCTTAATGGCACTACTAAGGTTTTAGTGTTTTACATGTACTTTGAAAATTTAATACAAAAAACATTAATGCCAAATATTGTTATTGATAAAATCAATTGCATGACCTTTTTTTCATACAAAATTATTCATGCGCCAAATAATGCAATAATTTTATTCAAAACCTACCTTGTTTTTTTGGTATCAGCAGTGCAGATCATTTAATATAATATAAAATTCCTTCTTGCTGCTGTACAAAGAAACCTAAGCATTTATTTGAGCCTTTCTTCTTCCTTTTTATTTCTGAGGGAAATGCTCACAGGGAATAACATACCTTGCTTAACTGCATAACACTTTATCTTGTACATGCTTTAATTTTCTGACACTAAAACCTAAAAAAATCTGATGTGTGAAACAAAGTCTTTTTCTAAGTACTCAGCATCAGAAGATATCAAAGTTTAGGGAAACTGGGAAAGAAATAAACTATGCACAGACGAGGAAATACTAAAGACGAATCCCTAATTTTGTACCAGCGTTAGGTAAAACAGCCTTCCAGCTCCTCTGTATTCACTCTCAAGTACTAGATGACCTTCGGTTCTAAAGATGAGAGCCATATATTTAACTACAGTATTTTTTATTTACAATGGAAGCTGTGATGCAAAATGCTTAATCTACATCATAAAATGGAAAGTGGCTGAGTTTGCAGTGACCTTGACCATTCCTACTCCAGAAGTTGATCATTTCAAACAAGTGCAGCCCTTCAACTGTGCTAAATTGGACTCAGGTTTATGGCACGTGTTATTTTTCAAAATCTGATTTTTTTATTAATTTTTTTTCTTTGCTATTGAATCAGAGATTACAAACCTAGCAGCTGTTTTGCATGTATTTATTTATGAGTGCATAGATTGTCTGTTTAAAAGGCAGTGAGGAGGATGGGAGGTTTTCAAGGAGTTGTCAGTCCCCTGATCAGTAATCCCTACTGACCTTCTGCAGGAACTGGATATGGAGCTACCTTTTGCCAATAGTAAAGCACAGAAAACTGTAGCCAAAAGCATCAGCATCTTCAGCAATTAAACATGTGGGTGAAGGTGTTGATTACGATGAGTGATAAAGCTCCTCTTGCTCCTTCCGCTCATGCATTTTGGGTGGAAACTTGACATTTGGCACTTCCTTGAGTAAAACAGTGAATTTCTGCACAGGTTGTTCCTTCAGGTAAAACCCCATAACCACATCTGCTTTTTGTACCCCTTATTTCACAGAATGCTGTCCCTCGACAGCAGTATATGGCTGTAGGTCTGGGGGTTTTTTGTCTTTTAAATATCAGCCAAACAAAAACCTTCTGTTATATTGTTTTACTTATGTTTTGACTAGAATAAACACAGGCTTTTGGCTAAAGAAGCCAAATATCACAATCTTGTGTTATTGTCAAGCTTTCCCACTCAGCATCTCTTGGATTCTCTAATGTCTTTTTCCCTACTCATAATCCCTTTTTTCCTAATTTTTTTTGTTTGTTTGTTTTTCTCACTTATTTTTTGTTGTTGTTGTTTTGTCTTGGGTTTTTTTGTTTGTTTCTTTTCTGGCATTGCCATGATTTCCACTATAGAGGTGGAAAATATCTTAACTCCAGCTGTCACCTAGTTTGTCAACTGGCAGACTGTTGCACTCACCAAAAGCTGGAAAATAGCCCTAGTGGATCCCAGAGGGATATAAATGAAAATAAGCCTCTGGAAAGACTGTAGAGAATCTTTCAGCACTTGAAGGGGACCCACAGGAAAGCTGTCAAAGGATTTTTACAGGGGTATATAGTGGCAGGGCAAAAGGTAATGGCTTTAAAACAGAAGAGGGCAGATTTAGATTAGAAATGAGGAAGAAATTCTTTCCTGTCAGGGAGATGAGACATTGAAACAGGACGTCCAGAGAAGCTGTGGCTGCCCCCTTGCTGGAAGTGTTGAAGGCCAGGTTGGATGGGGCTTGGAGAAACCTTGTCGAGTGGAAGGAGTCCCTGGCCATGGCAGGGGGTTGGAAATTAGGTGACCTTTAAGATCCCTTCCAACACAAACCATTCTATGATTCTCTGGGTACCTCATTTTTTCAGAGAAATTGGCAAACCTACAACCAGTCTCAGAGAAAGGTTTGCAGGCTTTTGGAGATTTACTCCACTGTGCTGTTCAGTCCAGGTTATTTATTCAAAGTGTTGCATAGTATTAACATTTAGAAATGGTTTAGGTGTGACAGGGCAATGTAATAGCTTTCCTGTACTACCAAAACATGGGACAATAAATGTGATAATGAGGGACATCAGGACATTTTAGACAATGATTACAGACTATTCAATTGAGTGTGATAAATTGTAATAGATTTGTAAAATAATATCAGTTCCAGAGACTATGGACTATTTTTTTGGGATTGTGCTATATAACTATGGCTCCTTCCCACAAATTTATGATCTTTACCAGAGATCTGAAGCAAAACACAGTAGCAAATGGATTCTAAATGTCAGTAAAGGAAGAAGGAGAAAATAAATAAATAATCAGTAAAAAAAAAATAATAAAAAATCCAGAGGGGAGCATTTCACTCATTCTGTTTCTGTTACTGTTATTTTGCCAGTTAAACTGCTATAAAGATAATAAAAAGAAAGCATCTGTGGAAAATGAAGGTATGCATTCATGAAGAGAAATATTGTGAGTTCTAAAAGCCTTTAAAATTATATTTCCTAATAAATAAATAAATTAATCAACAAGTTGTACAAAGCCTCATAAAATTCACTGCACATCTCATTAATCTTTGAGATATTTCAGGGTTTTTTTAGGGGAAATAAATCCTTGCTGCATAAATGTTTATGTGCAAAATTTGTAAGCCATGTTGAGGAAAGAGAATTTACCTTAAGGCTGGGATTCTGTCTGCTTATGTCAAAATGATTAAAAGCATGAAGAAAAACAAAAGAAAACACAAGAAAACCCACATAAAGAAGAGTGATTAGAAAGACTGAGTTTGCTTACTTAAAAGAAAAAAAAAAAGAATACGAATAAATGAGGTGTGAAAATGCAAGCCAGGGGGAAATCCAAGAGGAAGGAAAAATCACCTTTTTAAATTTCCTCCCCCCCCTGTATTTATGTAGTCATTTTGTGACATATTTTGGTCAAAATTTTTGCTCTTCTTTAGTCTGAAAGCTATCACAGATGTTCTTTTCAGTTTTAGGACCTTAGGGATACAGGTGTGTGGCTGAGATCTAGTCCATTTTTCCATTTATAACTGCTAGTCTAGTAAAAAATATTTATAAAAAAATCCTATCTTGTTTTTAGAAGGACCCAAGAGTAGTTTGTGTTTTGCATATTGAGAGAAGTTTAGAGAAAAAGAAGTTACAGGAAGTCTTAAGATGGACATTGGGATGAGTGTTCATTAGAGAGGGATGCTCTGTTTGATCAAACAGAATTTGATTTTAAGAAACGGAAATTTCTTAAAAGTGTTGATATCTTTGAAAGAGGGACAGAGAAAGGGCTAAAAAATTCTCAAGGGTTAATAGGGGTTTCATTATGAAGAATGTTTTAGAGAAAATAAAAATAAAAACTACTGTCTGGCTAGAGTTCCTAGGACATGCTAAGTCAACGCTTTATGCATTCAAGAGAACTCTCTTGACAATGGACGTGAATAAACACATTATAAACATGAATACCTAATACAATGAGAAGGTGAGGAAATTCACCTGGGCAGAAAGACATCACAGCACCCAAATAGTTCCTGCAGAATTTATCAGGGCAGAGAAACATTGTGCTGACCCAGCATAACTACTGCAGTTCAGCACAGGCTGAAAGGCAGTGGGTTACGGGGAGAGGGAAAAGTAACCTGCTCAATCTGAGAAAGTGAAAGAAACATTCTTAAGAAATATTTTGAAATTCATTATGTTTGTCACTGGAACAAGATTCTTCAGGGTATCTCAGGAAGAGAACAAGGGGAGAAATGGCATCCTGGGCTGCATCAAAAGAAATGTGGCCAGCAGATCAAGAGAGGTGATTCTGCCACTTTGCCCTGGTGAGACATCACCTGGAGTATTGCATCCACCTGGAGTACTGGAGCCCTCAACACATGAAGGGCCTGGACCTGATGGAGCAGGTCCATAGGAGAGACAAAAAATGATCAGGGGGCTGGAACACCTCTTGTATGAAGACAGGCTGAGGGAGATGGGATTGTTCATCCTGGAGAAGAGAAGGCTCTGGAGAGACCTAACAGTGGTCTTCCACTATCTGGAAGGGGCCTAGAGGAAGGCTGGAGAGGGACTATTTGTAAGGGCCTGGAGTGTTGGGTTAAGGGGCAATGGTTTTAATTTGGAGAAGAGTAGATTTAGACTTGATGTTAGGAAAAAATCCTTTACCTTGAGGGTAGTGGAAAAATGAACATGTTGCCCAGAGACCTCATCCCTGGACATATTCAAGATGAAGCTTGATGAGGCTCTGAGCAGCCTGATCTAGTTGAGGGTGTCCCTGCTTACTGCAGGTGGGTTGCACTAGATGACTTTCAGAGGTTCCTTCCAATCCAAATTGTTCTATGATTCTACAAAATGAAGGTGTGTAGGACCAGAGATAGTCACTGATGGGAAAATTCCTGATAGAATCAAGGAGCCCTGCTGAGGAAATCTGGGTTAAGGAGTTATGTGTATCTCTCCCTCCACATAGGTACCTACATCCCCATATCCCTCACTCATACTTTTCTCAGTAGATTTCCTCTAGTCAATGAAAAACACAGTTCTTGTCCAAGAACTTTGGATTGTTCTTGTCCACAATACAAAGGAGTGAAACTCAGGTCTGCATGGAAGTCATTCATAAGTCCTCTGTGAAATGAAATCCCACTTCAGACCTCAGTGCACATGCCACGTACTCCCTACATTTCCTGCATAATCTACACAGATAATGTAAAGTCAGAAAGAATAGCCTGAATGCTCACACTATTTATATCTTTTTTAGAGAGAAATTAACAAGCAAAACAGCCTCCCAAAAGGTGGGATGTAAACATCAAGAGATATCTCAGCTGGAACAAGAAATGGAGTATCTGCCATCTCATAATTGGAATCTGAATTTAATTAGGATGGAGCGAAAAATACTCATTACCCTTTCAGTAAAATGCAGGAGCCCTTGATGCAGTTATCTAAACATAAGAAAGCGGCCTTTCTAAAACTTCAGTTAAACAAACCAGTCTGTGTGGAAAATGGCCTGTAATCTTAATCCTCAAATTTATATTTTGGTGAGATCAAACTTTGAGTCTAATTGTTACTCTGGGCTTCTTTTATGCTTCTGACTCCTGAATTACAATATGGGATTGAAATCCAGCATTTTAGGACTGAGACCCTGATTTTACAGAATTAAACTTGTGTACTGTGATCAGGTGTATGAAGACAGGTGGGTAGGTAACCTCTGGTGCTCAGTGAGCCCCTCGCTAACACTTTTGGGCAAACCAAAAGAAGCAGTAGGAAGGGCTCCTCTGTCTGCATAAGCTGCTGTGCTAAACTATGCTACCTTGCTTGCCACATGTCCCTTACTTGTGGGAAGGAACATTTCAGGATGGATAAACTTTCTGGCAACAGGCTTCCTGGCACAATCTCTCCCAAGAGCCCTGTGGTCCTTCCCTATTTATCTCATGGACTCCTCTTTGGATGTGTGAGCTGTGTCTGGTTTTGTATCTTTGAATTCCAACCACGTTTTCTCCATCGTCATATCTGCAACTATATCTGCTACAAAAGCTAAGCAGGGAATCTGTGTGAGGGTCTTGGTGCTTATTAAAGCACATTTATAACTCTAGTAAGTAAAACTAAAGTAAACCAATGTGACGACACTGTGCAACTTTCCACATAGCACAAACAAAGTGATTCCTCCTCATTATTACTTTGTGAAGTATATAACATTTGGTTAAGCTGTGAGATGTCTATTTATAAAAGCATTTAGTCTTGATTTAAGACTTCAAGCAAAAGTGAATCCATCATGCTCTAAAATAAAATGTCCCAGTGGTTTATAACTTTCAGTGTTAAAGAAGTGAAGCAATTTGTAGTTTGAATTTATCTTCTACAGTGAACCTTGGGAACTCATTATGTTTTCTCTTTCCTATATTAAAGAGCTGACTGTCAGTTATCTTCTCTTTTGCAGATTCTTTCAGATTGATCAAATCAAATGTTAACCTTTTCTTGGGTAAGGCTAAGAAGAGAAATTTCCTTGGTCTCACCAAAAGGCTTTTTTTTTCCACAACTTTAGATCAATCTTGTATTTCCTTCTGGATTGCCCCTCCTTTGATGAAGTGTTTTGTACATGTTATGTAGAGGGATGGACACAGTATCCTGCTTATGGCACTAGTGGTGTTTTGAAGGGTTACATGGTATGGTTTTGTCTCTGTGTCCTAACTTTAATGAGACCATTATCTCCCTTTTATTTACATCCCCCCAGTAGTTTGAGACCTGACCTCTGAGGCCTGGGTTTCCCTTTGAGGGTAACTGAACAATGATGGCCCCTTCAGAGACATGCAGCAAAACTAACTAGGCAAGGCTATCAGTGCAAATGCATCCAGGTTGCCCAAACTTTTGTCCCAAATATGGGGTTCATCACCCACTGTGCATTAAGTCAATCAAAGAGCTGAGAGACTGTTTTTTCCATCACTGAGCAAGGTTAATTACTACTACTAGGTAGTAATTACACAAATCTAGCATTTCAACTTCTGTAACAGCAGATGTTAGGTGACAACGAAAGTAGTCATTACAAATAAGGACATAGTGTCAGTTTACCAATTATAGGAGCAGTTCTTTCTCTAGTAAAGAAACAAAACAGGCTTAACAAAATCAGCCAAACAAAACAATGGTAAGAGGAATGGCCTGAGAATTTGTAAATTCCCATGCCAGAGCAAGACTGATCAGGAGGATGGGATTAGGTGCATCTATCCTAGACTCTGAGGCACTCCTGGAGGTGCTCGTGCAATGTCTGTATGTGGCTTTCATAAGACACCCTTGTACAGTCCATGTGCAGGATGTTTTATAAGGCATCCCTCCTGCTGTTCTGTTTGCAGAAAGGTGCCCCTGCAAAACTCCAGTACAGTTTAACTCCCAGCTCCCAGCATTTCACTGCAGTAGTGCTCAGAAGTCAACACAGCATCACTAGTCAGGAATACAAAAGTAACAAGGACATATTCAAGCAACTAAGCAGCTATGGCCTTGGCACTGTAGCAGAGGGTTAACACCATTGACCTACAAGAAGGCAAACTTGGTATCCTGGAAAAGAAACCCATTCAAAAGCAGACACTGTTAAAAGGATGGAACAAAGATTGAACACTTTTTTTTTTTTTTTTTTTTTTTTTTTTTTAAGGGCTGAAGGCACTGCTTCCACTGTATTGGAATGGAGTTGGTTCACAATGTCCTTAGACCCTTTTCCTGTGGAGTATGAACAGAGATTTGGGGCAAAAAAGTAGTTAGTCATGGATATCCATTAATTCTACAGATAACTACTAAAGGTGTAGTATAATATAATGTCAGTAACATTGAGTTACCAACCATCAGTACAAAACACACTAAAAGAGATAGCTATGAACAGAGAGTATCTCCTGCAATTTGCAGGATTAAATATAACCCATAATACACACATCAAATAAGCTGTATCAGAAAAGACCAATCTGCAAGGGAAGCATGAAAATGATATTAGAATTTCATCACATCCCTGGAGTGGAAACGTAAAAAGCATGTTTTTTAAATCTAGGGTTGCCATCCATGAGTGGAATGCTCCCTGACTTTGCCCTAGGACATTAGACACTGTCGTGGTTAAAGGTTTGGTGCTGGCCTGCAGTGACCTGTAATCAGTTTGATTCTAGCCAGCCAGCCAGGACAGGCACAAGGAAAGTGAACACAAGCGATAATACATTTTTCTTCTATGTTTGCTACCACCCTGTGGATGTCAAAGCCTGAAACTTGCAGATAATATCTGCCTGACAGCCGATAATATTGCTTACAGAAAGGAGGGGGGTGGGTGGGATTTGGGGCATAGATATCTTTAGCAAACAGTAATTTTCACTGTGGGGCAATCGTTTATGCTTCCCTTTTTCTTGCAATTACCAACATTTTCACCCCATTTTCATGAGAAAAGCTGCACAGACTTTGTCTGGGATGTTAATGAATTGCATTGACCTGTGAGCCACAGGAAAGCTTAACTTGAGGAGGCTCATACCTTGGCTTGCTCCAGATGCCTGGAATACTTTTATTGTAATTTTGCAGTTTTGGTGGGAGACCAGGGGATAGATTGCAGAGTAGTCCATACATAGACCTCTCCTCCATTTGCGGTTCCAGTTTAAATCAACAGTCAGCTAGGTAGGGGTTGTGGGGCACAATCACAGCTGGAGTCTTTTATTCATTCATTGGCAATGTCCTCATTCCAGAGGCCCCTGTTTCTGAGTGGCAGGATCCAAACAGCTATTTGGTTGCAGATTTTTTGAGGCAAGATTGAGAACATTGAAATGTGTCCCAAATTTCTCTCCAATGTTCTCTTTTCACATGTCAATGATGTATTAAGTACTTCATTTTCTGCTTACAAGGCAGTATGTTCCACATTACAATTTTTTTTTTTTTTTTTTTTTTTTTATGGTGGGGGTGTGTGGAAGTCAAGTGCTTAATTTCTTTTGCATGCAAGCTAAGCAAGCCCCCAACACAGCACCAACCATGTCTTTTCCTTTTACTAATCAACAGCCTTTATAATCTTGCCAGTTGTTTTTGACCATTGCCATTCCTGGTGGGGAAGGGCACTTTACATTCCTTCAGTTCTCCAGCAACAGGGGAGAATTCCTACAGCATCTGCTTGAACCTCTCCCAGATCACAACTGAGAGGTTATTTCCTGGCTCTCCCTGCCCACTATTATGTGTAGAGAGTTGGTAACCCTTAAATTTGATGGAAAACAGTAGAGCACAGGCATTTTCAGGGCAGACATGGTTCACCACTATTTGGATCCCTTCCAGCACAAGCTAAGTGATCACCTCATAGCCTCCCTTCCTGTGCAGTCAAGGAGAAGGTCTACTACCCCATGCAGATGTTCTGATCCACAGGGGTATCTTGCTGACTATGTCAATAAAATGTCACATCCCATGATCCAACCTCTCAGGCCTGGGTTTCCCTTTGAAGGTATCCAAATGATGATGGTCCCCTTGGAATATATGATACGCCCTGACTGGATTAAGGTGAAGCGACACTCAAGGTCTGTATTTGAACATAAGAAGAAGGAGCTATAGAAGTAATAAAAGCTGATATTTCTATTATTATGTATGGTCAGTCTGTGCAATCATACAGGCTGATTATTTAGATCACAAAAGACACATGGATGTTAAAGCTGTGTAACCTGGGAAAAAAATGGTGGTTACTTGATGATTTTAAGAAGGTAAAGAGAAAGTGAGAGAATGAGAGAGTAAGAGAAGTTAAAAGAGACAGACAACAGAAAATCACTGGTCCTGGATCCAGCGCTGGGTCAGCCAGCTAGGGAGGGCTGGTGTCAGTGAAACTCTCCAAGCCCACCAATGCAGCCCCTCATTTTATGGGCCTGTTTCACTTCGTAAGCATGGTTGAGACTTTTCAGATTGAACAACCAGAGCAGACCTGAACTCATTTTGCTACCCAGTCCTTATCTCCATGATATACAGGCCATATACTGACTTTCATCTGTCTTCTTCCTCTCCAACAATCCCTTTGGAAATGCCAAGGTCTTTGATGGTAGCATAACACCCATTCCTGCAGACCAGTTCGATTGGACTGTTAGGAAGGTTTGATGGAGGGGGATTACAATGCTTCCTCCATCTGTCCTTCTCTTACATGTGGTTTCTCAGTTGCAGAGTCATTCTTGGAGTTGATGTTCCATAGTTTTATGTCCTCAACTCATTTCAGAATTACAGTGTTCTGAGAGTCCACCCTCAGGCCTGTAAGTGTGACCTAAACACTTTGCTCCTGCATATTTGGCTGGAATTTAACTTTAATATTTGCTGAAGTTAATGCAGCAGCTCATTAAAGATGAATAAAAATTATTATCTGGATGCAAATCATTGTGGTTAAAGACCTCAATCTGGCTTCAGGAAATCTGGAGTTTTTTAGAATTTTACTGTAAACTGCCTATGTCAATCTTAACAATCAGGAGAATTTAATTTTCTCCTGCTCTAGTTCCACTATATAAAATGGAGTAACAATTTTTACACACCATTTTTACTGTCTAGGCAACCAGTAAGCTAAAAAAAATCAAAACTTGAATAACAGAGATAAAGGCTAGAGAGGAAGCAAGGAAGAAAAAAGCACACAAGCAGACCAAGATGCTTATTAGAAGCACAGACTTGAAAAAACAGCCTCCTGGGCCATATAATTCAGATTTTTCTATTATATGTATCACGATCTAAATTTCCAGTTATCAAGCTTGATTTTACAATTCATTAGGCTTGCCCACATTTAAAATCCTTCTTCTGACAATCTCAAGTCTCTGTCCTAAGTGTCCTGTTTGCCCTTCAGCTCTTTAGCCTCTAATACTCCTGGGTCTGCATTTTATACCACCTGTTTACACATACAGAGATGTTGTTTTTCCAGTACTCTATGCTTTGAACACGATATTTCAATCAAAGAGAATCATACACATATATCAGTCTGCCATGTCCCATGAATGCTGGGATAGGTACTTTTCAGACTGAAAAGCACTACAGCAATGGCTAGCCTTGTTGGGGCTGCATGTTCGCAGACTTATGCTAATCCAAACTCAAATCATTGGCTGGCAAAATTGTTGATGGGTGTGGAGTGGATGGGTTTGGTCAGGGCTGATCCATAGATGTAAGATCATAGAGATGGGCTGGTGAGCTCAGTTGGGCACTGGTGTTGCAAACTGCTCATTTCAGTCACACAGCAAAAGCTGACATCTATATTTTTAAAATATTTATCCCAGCATTTTTCCCAGCTACATACAGAGCATAGTGATTAGGACACAAACAAGATCAATTCCTTCTCTCTGGAGATAAATGGAGATTAATTTGCTCTCCTGCTCTCTCCAGTGCTTTTTTTTTTTTTTGCTTTTTTTAATTCTTTTCCCCTCAAAACATTCTCTTTTTATTATTATTGCATTCCTTCCTCTTCCCTTCTACATGTTCCATAAAACAATTACATTTTATTAATATATTATTGTAAATCCAATGTCAGGACACTGATTTGCCTCAGGGGCAGTAATGAAGTGTGGTAAACATTAAATTTTTATGGGAAGTGCAAATTATTTTAAAAATTGCCCTGAGTGTGTGTGTGTGTGTGTTTGTGATATGTAAGATTTGCAAAGGAAAAAAAAAGTCTTTCAGACTTTTCTATGAAGAATTTTAGAGACCAAACAAGATTTAATAATGAGCTTTATTTTTCTACTCCAAATAAATGCTATCAGTTGATTTATCCTCCTTTTAAAATAAATGATGGGAGGAAGCAAGGCAACATACTGCAAAAGTAAAGGTGTTCTCAGCTCTGCTCCCTGCATTTACTTGTCAGGGTGGCACAAAGGGCATTTCCACAGCACTAGACATGCCAACTGCAGAACAAATGAGAAAAAGAATCAGAGAATGTCTTAGGCTTGAAGGGGCCTTAGAGATCATCTGTTCCAACCTCCCTGCCATGGGCAGGGACATCTCTGATCCAGACAAGGTTGCTCAAGGCCTCATCAACCTGGCCTTGAACACCTCCAGGGAGGGGACAGCCACAGCTTGTGCCTAGTAGTGGTTTTTGACTGCAAACACTTGATTCCTCTGGCTCCTGGACTAAAAAGCGAGCAGTGCTGAATGCACTCCCAGATCAATACCTGAAAGTTTATTTAGGTGTTTGGCCATGTGCTGTTAACCAATTCATCCCAGCAAGCCCCATGCATTCAGCTGATTACACTTATTGCCCTCCTAGGAGCTGCACATAAAAGCAGCCATCTATGGTATTTCAGTGATGAGAGCTCCCAGGGAGGGATTATTGTTTCAGTGAAACAATGATTTTTCATGGAGCTCGCAGCAAAAGAAATTGAATAGATGTCACTGTCACAGGAGGCAAGGAAAATAGCCTCCTGCCCAAGTTGTTGCTGTGGAGGTGGCTTTGCTTTTGGGAAGTGAAGGGGGCTAGAGAGCAGGAAGCACATCCCATGACCTGCAGGGCCTCCATCACAAATCTGGCTCTTTCCCTTCAGAAAGTCCAGGTTCTGCCATGTCACTACCGTGAATAGTAGCTGAGCCAAGGAGAAAATCTTGGAATATCAAACTGCTCTTACCTGTCAGCTCCACGGGGATTTTTTTTGTGCATCCTTGATTGTCTTATCTAATCATACCATTCTTGCCCAGGTTTATACAGTGATGATTAAAATAACAAATAACAATCACAATGTGAACTCTCATATGCTTAAAAAGTCAAGGCAGACAACAAATTAATTAGCATGCAGTTCATAAACATGACATTGATGAATTACAGCATAGCTATTGATTAATCACATATCAATTACACTGGTATAAACACTATAACTGCAAATCTATTTAGACCCAATTGTGACTTGATACTCAGTGTAAGAAATTAAATCAAAGTCTTGGAATGGTACAAAAGTGCCAGCTAAGTTTAAATCCCAATTGATGCACAAGTAATGTACTTGATTAACACTAATGGAGGCTAACTAGATATGCCTGCAGTGTTCTGATATGAGAACAAACTTCAGCTGATTGAAGACTCCCTCACTATTTATCCTGTTTTGGGGCCCTGTGCTAAGCACCTCATTAATGAGAAAGTATGACCCAGCCTGGGTGTAATAGAGGTGCCACTAAGGTAAGTATGCCATTTATTCAGCCACAATAAAGTAGGAGTTAATTTTCTAATGTTTCTTCTGTAGTATACCTAATTTTTTGTAAACTCAACATGAGATGGGGATTAATTTTTGCAAATAATTCCTGTAGCTTCAGTGGAGTGTTTGACAGAATATATTTTGCCGTACCTGTCCATAATTCAGGAGAGTAGAAAACAGGCTCTTGTGATTTAGGCACAGACAACACTGAAAACCAATTATTTTGAAAACAGCTGTTAAGTACTTTTCATAGAATACTTAAAGATGAGTGGTTTGTTTCTCTTCCACATGCAACTGTCAGAGATTTTTTCATTCCTGACGCACATATATAATAATAATAGTAATAATAGTAATAATAATAAATTATAAAAAAATAATAGGTTAGACACAGCCTCGGCTGTTTTCTCAATGGATCTTAAAGTTTTCATGCTAAAAAGGAAAAACAGCTTCCTGCAAAAAAATCTCATTTTTCTTCTTCATTATTAAAAAAAAATAATACATAGCAGTTTTGTTGAAATAAATGGTTTAGTTTGGGTGGGATTCTCTCTGTGATACCAAGACACACAAAATGTGAGTAATCTACAATTAAAACAACCCTTTTGAGGAAATGTCTCCTTTTTTTGAGCAAGAAAAATCTTCCAAAATCTTAGACTACAATGCTGTCATCTTAAATTTGTGAGTCTCAAGGTGTCTACAGATACTTTTAGATGCATCTTCCTCTCCACCATCTAGGAGGGGTCCAGCATCCTTCTCTTTTGCAGCAAATTCAGGGAACAGAGGCATGCTGCCTTGGGATGTTGCTCTAGGAAGTCTCACTTTCCCCTGCTCCCCATATCAGATCTGTGGCACCCTGAGGCTTGAATCAGATGTGGAAGTGGGAACGTGCACAGGGGTGACTACACAGACCCCTGAGCATCTTTCCGTTTTGCTTGCATCCTGCAAAGATGAAAATTACAAAGTAGCTGTGCTTACGATCTGGATTGTTTCTACTGTACTTAGATTACCCAAACAGTGGTGGGATATTAGGAAGCAGAAACTCTGTTTTCCTGTTTTTTTCAGACAACCAGGTCTGTTTGTGACCCCAAGAAAGAATTTTGCAATAAAAATACACCCTCTATGCTACATCCTCTCCATTTCCGGAAGTAATAAAAGCTTTGTGGAACATCGTGCCACACTGTTGTCAACATAATGATAGTGTTTGTAAAATAAACTCCCACCAAACACTCCAATAATTAGAATGTCTTTTTCACCCTCCCATCCTTATGTTCCTCTGAAAACGATGACATCAATGTTCATTAATTCTATATTCAAATGTTTGTCTTCTGTGTCAGCTCTACCAAACAAACAAACAAAACTATTTAACAATGAGAAAATGTAAAATATTTTCATGGGAAGGGAATAAAACCAGAGAAGGCAACAAAACTCTTAATCAAACTCAATTATACAGACCAGGCACAATCTGCCACAGCTGACAGTTTGCTGACTTCAGTTTAGTACTGGGGAAGGAGAAAAGTTTAATTTACAACCCTACAGAAAAGGTTATTGGTTAAACATCCTGGAGGAAAATCTCAGAGTGGGTGAATTGTTAGCAAAAAAAGATTGATCATAGTGATAAACTAGAAACCATGGGTATAAACAGAATGTGGTCAATCCTTCTACAACATCGGAGGGTATCAGTTGCATCTGTGCATTTGTCTGCTGAAAACTATGTGAACCTTTACTCACAAGGTACATTTTGACAGGAAAAAACAAAACATTCTCCTCCTGAAAAAAATCTTCTTGGCAACTGGACATTTGTACTTAGCAAATCCATTTAACTGGATATCAGTGAAAGTTAGCTAAATAATGATATAGAAAATAGCAATACTTTCTAAACTCCTGTGTTGAACAAGCATCTTCTGTAAGAAAAAAAGGCAAAGAGGATAGGAAGAATGCATTGTTTAAGGTGTGTGTTCCTGAGACTGTGGTTTATGTTGGAGCAGAGGATCAGTAGAAGTTCTTGAGGGTCACTGGGATTGTGACCTCCATAGACTAGGCAAGGCTAAAAACTACAAATCTTAGAAACCAACCTTACTTAAACCTCCTCGGTTTTTCTATTTCAATTTGGGGCAGTGGGACGCTTTTAAATAAAACATTCTAGCATTCTGCCTGCATCCTACTCTTTAGATAGGGATATTTTTTTTTCTCAAGGAAAATAGTGATTGTTCTCACTTTTAAAGAGGCAATTTAGACAAATAATTTGCCTCCTACCATGGGGAGATTCTGTGTTATTTTGCAACAGAAGGTGAAAGATAGCTAAAATGTAGAATATGATTTTAAAGTGTGCTAACCACAGTACACATAAATAAGAAGAAAATATCAAAAAGAGGGACAGCTAACTACAGTGTCACTTACATGACTTCCATATGAGAAACCTCTATGAATATAGAGGATGATCCTATAAAGATGCTCAGTCAACTTCTGGTTTAGGAATAGATCCACCTCCAGTCATATACATCTTTTGAGGAGTCTTAAAACTATCTCAATTGTGGATGCCTTTAAATGTCCATCTAAATGTCCAGGCTAAGTGCCAAGAGGAAATCAATCTATGCTGACTCTCTGAAATCTTCCAAGTGTGATAAGCCTAATAGGAACATTTGTCCATTTAATGTTACCTTCAGGAGCTTTTACAGTGAAAGTCTCACCTCTTTTCTACCGCTTTGCATGCAATAGTGATTAATCTTCAGTTGAATGCACTCATTCAAAGCAAAATTAGGTTCTTGATAGAACTGTGTGAGAGCAAACTCATTTCTGCCATGTTTTGATAGAGGAATATATTTTCTTCTAGAAAATGCCTGGAAAAAAATGCCTCTGAAAACATGCACATTTATATAAGGGCAATAAAACTAAATATTGTGGGGATACACAGCCATGATACTTCAGTTTATTTTCAGTTTCCTTAGAAAGCCCTCCAAGAGCCCTTGCTCTGTTTCCGCTCTTCCTCAAAAGAGGGTGCTGAGAACTTCCCAGCTGTTCTTGAACCCCAGAGGCAAGAGATATAAGAAACTGTTTTGGAGGAAGCTTCTTCCTTACTAGTGAAGCTTTTTTATGACAGACTAGCGGGTGAACACCTCTACCTGCCAAGATATGTATTTTATGTCTGCCACTCTAGCATCCAGAAATTAGCCTCTGTCTGCTTGTTGTTATTTAGGCATTGCCACTCTTGTTTTCTTTTCTTTAAGTTTTGCTTCATTTAAGGATTCTTTATTTACTTGACTTTACTAGGGCTCATAGGTCTGCCCTGAGCTGCTCTGACAGGATTGTATGGTGACTCCTCTGCAATTCAAATGGGGGCTGCAAATACACAGGTAAATATGTGAAGCAACCTCCTATGCTCTTGGCATTTCTCAAATGATCTGCAATGACACCAGCTAAGAGCCAGCATGTCTTTACTTCTTCCTCAAGAGAAAAGTGTCTTCCAGATGGTTTCTTTTTACTCATTTGGAGAGTTAAGCTTCATCTCTGAGCTGCAGACAGTTGAGTGATTGATGCTTCTGGAAAATCTGCTGATTGGAAAGACTGTATATCACATTAGCTGTTCCAGAGTTACTTTGGTAATTGGTTCCAAAGGAGAGGAGGGCAAAAAAAAGATTTGTGCCAACCTAGGTGTAACTGATTTACCTCATTATTTCTGATTCAGAATTGACAAGACATAGATCAGCCATCGACAACTTCATGCTCCTAAGAATGGGTGCTTCAGGCACACTTGAAGTACCAGAAAAACACAGATTAAAATGTTTTAAGACTTTTGCTTTTATGTTGCCAAAATTAATGGGACAGCAATATATGTGTATTACTTTTTCCTCTCTCTTTTTTTGGTGATTTTACTGAAGTAAATGAATGCTTTCAGTTCCAGTTTTCAGTAGACCCGAGTTTAAAATGTAGAAGTGATGGCCCAGATCTAACCTTGGTTTCCTCCTCCTGAGGATGTGTCTATCCTGCAGGCAGATCGTTGCCTCCAGACAGACCCCTGCTAGTTTTTGAAATGGTTAGGACCAGTAGCTGGCAGTGTGGCTCAGGCTGACCTTCAAAGTACTGTACTTTGAAATAGAACCTAGTATAAAACACTGGGTTTTTACAGAGATTTTCCACTGGGATTTCTCAGGTTTAGAGCAAAGTGCATGATATTGCAGTTGGACTAAGCAAACCCTGATTTAGCACACTTCCCTCAGGTGCAAATTATCTTTGTTGCAGTATCTTTTCAAAACTTTGTGGAGTGTGCAGCTGATTTTCTATACCCTGCCTTCCATATTAAACCCCACAACCATGTGGTTGTCACTTGCAACTCTGTGATAGGGCTGCTAAATTGTAACTGATTTATTGCTGCAGCTGTGGTTTGCACCTATTTAATGTGGACATTGTGGGTATTTAAGTTTTGCGTGCATTTAAATTTTTGGAGGGTATTTGTTAATTGAAAACAAATGAGTCCAGAACTGTGAAAGACCATATTTTCATCTCAGGAAGTGACAGAGAAGTAGCTCACAGGGAGATAATTCTGAGGAAGAAAATAATTCAGTTTTACTTTATATTCCTTATCCATCTACTTTTGTATGCTGTCAGAGACCAGATAGCAAATTATACAGGCACTTGGCCTTAGCTAATGGCTCTTCTTATGTATTTAGGTCTACATTGATTATCAAGTTATTGTCTAATGACCATTTGAAGGGAACCTAGCAGTTTCAGTACTCATTCTTTTCAAGTACAGTTGACTGAAAGTTAAACTGCACTTGTTGTTCCTTTGCTCCTTATTAGGAAAATAAGAAACCAAGACATAAAACGCATCCTGGCATCTCTGCTGTTCAAACTTCTGTTGCCAGTGGCACCTCATCTGCCCAATGTTGCCCTTTTACACCTCTAATTTCCCCTCTTCAAACTGATAGAAATCTCTACCCTGCCAGTTATACTGAGCTGTTTGTGGGTGCAAACTGAGGAGATGAAAGAAAAACTCTTCAAATTATTTTTTTCCTCCACGCAGTTGTTTCTTGTAAAATTTAATAAGAAAGTAACACACTGAGACTGGGGTCAAGAACTTCCACCTCATATCCTGACACCATTCCCATCATAACTTCTCTTCTATGAAAGATTTCATTTTTGATGAAAAAAAAACCATTATAAGGAAGTGAAAAGGTGGAAATAATGAACCTTGGTGCCACATCCCAAATACTCCACAAACTTTGCTAACAATTTTCCATAGAACTATCAACATCCATGGGGTAAATTCTGCTTTTACTTATACTGTAACTTAGTTATTAAAGTAAAAGGAAAGAGCTTTAACTAAGGAAAGAACATTATACTATTTTACACCACAGACTACTGAATTTAATTAATCATTGCAATGGAGTAAAAAAAGATTTACTCAGACATACCAAGAGGTGAATCTGACCATATGGATATAGCATATGTGTAATCCTCACATTTTGTGAAGACTTCACATACCTGTTTATCCCAAATACCACTATGGCTGTAGAGCATCCTTAAGAGCCTGATTTCAGTGAGAACACATCATCAAATTTTAATTAATCCCCAAGACAAAGCTACAATGGGCATCTAGGGGAAACTTCTCTATTGAACTGACAAACTGCTTAAAAAGTAGAGCAATAAAATTCCAATTCTTTGAAGGACCATTTGGATTGTAAAAAAACTGCAAGTACATTTAAATATTTAATGTAGTTGATATGGGAATTCTTACACATAATTTTTATGGGGATTTTGTTTCTGCCGTTATTTGATTATTTGAGCTTTAATCCTATCTGCAAGCATACTGGATGTTTAAAGTGGAAGGGTACCAAGTCTCTAAAATCCTGTCAGATAATTCCTTCAAATTGCTTTGAATCTTTATTCATCATAAAATTACAAAGTCTTTAATTTGGGAAATGCAATTCTATGGCCAATTCAATATCCAGTTCTAGGCCAATGGTAACCGGGACTTGGACTTTTCACTTTCTTCCCTAAAATGAGTTGTGCACATTAATCAATGCAGGTTCAACCTCTTTTTGCCTTGAGTGCCTCAGGCTCTGAGATGGACACAGGGGTCATAATGTAAGCATCTGAATCTCAGCCAGCCACTATATGCTCCATCTGTGGTACAGAAAACCAAATCAGCATTTCTGGAAAGGGATTCAGGACACTGTAAGGTGGATGTCTAGGGCTGTCTAGGTGACTCAGTCTCCAGAGGTACCTCTTTTCCCCATTGACCATGACAGGCCTAGTGTGAAGTTTTACTGAGGTGTGTAATTGGTAAATACTTGCTGTTTGAGCAGATTATAGCATCATTTGGATTAGAGGGAGCTGGGCATCTTAATCAACACCAGAAGTCAAGTAGGGTAAAAAATGGGAATGGTCTAGTGGTGTGAAACTCCCTACAACCATGGTTTTTGTAAGGACATAGCTTGTACTAGTTTGGGTTTTTCTGGGGGGTGAAGAGCTAGAGGGGGGGGTTTGTTCTTGGGAATTTGGCTAATAAGTGGAGGAAAAGACATGACCAATTTACAGCATCTTCCTTCCATTTTTGAATCTACATGGATTTTCATTCAAGATGTTCTTTCTTTGATTTGTTTGTTGCACCTGTAGTGGGGGATACCTCAGCTGCCAAGGACAGCACTGTTGGAATAATTCATTCTAATTGACAACATGTTTTGGAAAGTTACAAAGACAAGCCTGTGGCTACATATTACATTCTTCCAAACAGGATTTCCAGCAGACAAGGCAAAACCAATGAAAACAGATTAAGTCCACGTTACATAAATCTTTCCCTCTTCAGTCACTACTGCATTTCTCAGGATTATAGAGAATGATAATTTTCCCTTGCCTCATCTCAAATGTCAGGGCTTACAGGAAGAGGTCAGTAAATGTAACATATCAGTGACTTGGTGTGGTTAATCAAACCAGACTGATAAGGTTTGAATCCTGTGTTTCACTAATATTTTTTTTTTCTTCTTCTTCTCTTTTGTTTATAATCCAAAGTATCAATTCCCACATCAAAAATGTTCAGTTTGAGATTTTGTTTCCATTCAGAGTTCTCAGCTCAGTGTCAGCTAACTCCTATCTCATAAAGTGTTTTGCTTTATGGTGGTTGCTCTCAAGTATTTTGTGAACCCTAAAGAGATACAGTTATTACTTTCAGTGTATTTGTGCTTCAACTAAGGATAGGTCTATCTTTCAGAGAAAGAAATGTGTTGTGGTTTTTTTTTTTTTTCTTGGAGAAATCAAATCAAATGTTGCTAGAAGGGACAGCAAGAGGTCATGTAGTCCACTGCCTATCATAAAGACATGGTCAGCTATGCCGCTTTTGACAAATGCTAGTCAATTTTTTCTTAAAAATCTTCAGTAATGAAAACATTTCTTGATGTTAGATTTTAATCTTCTTTGCTTTATTGATTGTTCGCCTAAAAGAAGCTGACACAGGAAAGGGTTTATTTCTCTCTTCTAGCTACCTTTTAAAATTTAAGACCATTTTCAAATTTCCCCTCATTTTCTCTTTTCTCTAAATTATGGCATTTTAATGTCTTCATTTTTTACCCTAGTCCATCTCACCATATTGGGATCAATCTCTTTGGAGGATCCTTTAATAGTGGCCTCATCCTTGCAAATCATTGTGACTTCCATACACAGACACAAGGTTTTTGACTCAAATTCACCTGTGACCCTTGGTCAGCTGTTACCTGTTATTACTTAGACCCCATTGTGCAAGACTTCAGCCAGGCCAAAAATCTACTTTCATATGTATGCAGTTCTGTATTTCCAACAGTTTAACTTTACATTTGTCCTTCCTGAACAACACGGTAATTTTTCTCCATTTGTCTCCAGTTGCTTTAAATTATACTCTTACCCATTGTGCTTGCAGATGCCCAACTTGGTGCTCTTTGTGGCTGTAATAAACATGGTTTCTATTCTTCTATCTAACTTATTTATGAAATTATGAACAGTGTCAGGCATCAGACAGAATCCTAAATAGACAAGTTTATTGAGTGGGAGTAACTGTCTAACTCTGATGGCTTTGGCAGTAGCGATGAAATCCCACACTCTAGAGCTTCACCTAGATGTTGTTTCTCAAACTTTTTTTCTAAGTCCTTCATGTAAGACAGAGTCAAAGCTTTCCTAAAGTCAAAGTATATGACATTTCATGTTTCTCCCTTGTTCACAAAGCCAGGTACCTTGTCATAGTAGGAATTAGATTACTTTGACATGATTTATTTTTAATGAATATAAATTCACTGTTGCTCTTCTCTTATTATCCTCTAGGCGCTTGCAAACTTTTGAGTTATTTATTCAAGTATCTTTGTGGGAGTGAGACTTCACCTGAATCTGCACATCTGCTACAGTTTCCTTAATCTTTTAAAGACAAGGCTTTTCCTAAAGATAAGTATTTTTCTTTTCAAGAAATAATTTCAAAGTACCACAAAAAGACCCCCTCAACTTTTCCTTTTCTAGAACTTGGCCAGCTTTTTTACAAAAAACTTACAAAAACCACAAAAGCTGTTTTATAGGTACTAGGAATTTATACAGGATCTGTCTCTGCACTCAGTTTTTGAGTGAGATTATTAATTCATATGCAGGCTTGTGGTTCAGACACCATTATATCCACAAAATCGTAATTCTGTTGCAATAGTGCTATCTACCACCACTCTCCAAAGCACCTCAATGGCATCACAGCTAGAATTGTAATTTTGCTTCTTTAAGTACTTATGACACAGGGAAAAAACTCCCTCTTCTCTTAGCAACAGTATTGAAATGACAGAGGTGATCTGTTCCTAGACAGGAAGGAGAAATCGATGATACATAAAATATTGTATCCTTTTTACCTCTGCCCCTCACTTTCTGCAGTGTTTAGAATTCTTTGAGGGTTAAGAGGTAGAAATACACAGTTCAAAGGGAATAAAACTGCTCAAGTTTCAAAGCCCTGTCCTCAGACCTCTTTTAAAAGTTTGTTCTAAAGTTCGTACCTACAAAGAAATAAATAAGTAAATAAAAAGGAGCTAAAATACAGGAATAATAAAAAAAAAAACAAAAAACAAACCCAAAAAACCTGCATTCTGCTTAAGTACAGGTGAAATATCAGAACTCTGACAGTACATGGCTTGCAGAAAATGTGACCCAAATGCCTTCTTTCTTATATATTGACCTCAAAGGAAGCATATTACAAATAACTAATTGTCTCATCTGCAGCTCAACTATAAGCTGATTAAGCCCCTAAGCTCCATATTATATATTTCTTTTATAAATGTTGGTCATCAGAGTTTCTTCTTCTTCTACTTTGGCTCACTTAGAGTTGTACTCTCTCCCTGTGTCTGCTCAGTCTGAAGATGATTATGGAAAAACTTTGGTCCCTCTGTACTCTGTTAAATTACAGAGCAAGCTGCATACTTGTTAGTGTTTCTTGGAAACAGGACACTTTCATATATATAAATATATATATATATATATATATATATCTGCTGTTTAGCCTTCTTTGTCAGCATGCTGCAGTACTCTGCCAGAATGCCTACTGAATATTAGGCAGCTTCATTAGCAACTGAAATCTTAGTTTAGGAATAAAATAGGGGATATGCTTGCAGAAATTGCACTGAAGATTTGGCATGGATAATAATTTGCTGAGCGTCTGATAGGATATGATATCCTCTGTTGACATCCTGTTTTGATATATGGCTATCCAGCCCTAGAATTTGACAGGAGAACCTGTGTGACTTGGTTCTGCTTGACGGAAATAAATGACAGAAAAATGGTGCTTCTGACTTCGACAGCCTTATGGTTGATGCATTTTGCTGTGGGCAAGACCAAGCTATTTTAGCAGACTAAGTAATTTCAAGAGAATCATTACCAAAATCTTTTCTAATGGGCCACCTTAGTCTGGAGAAGTCTGCGCTCAACACTTGATTTTTTTAAAATTAAAAAGGAAAAGTAGTAATTCACCCCAAACAAAAATTCTCACCCAAAAGCCACTTAGGCAGTAGGATTTTGATTTTGGTTAACATATCCACAATTAGGTGCCTGTATATATGTGTCTGGATGGTAGAGTTCTTTTTATAGTCAATTGACAGGACAGTCAGTCCTGCTGAATTGTTCTCTGCCACAAATGTCCATCATGAGCTGCTTAGTCATCTAAATTGTACCTTAAAAACCATTGGAATTACGTTGTCTCCAACCATGGACTGAAAAAATACCTTAGAAATTTACTCCACATAGAGAAATCTACATCTGAATGAATCAGATGTTCATTTACAAATTTAACTCAGATAAGAGTCAGTTCACAGCCTGAGTTACCTGGACAACTGTACCTGACAGCTTGCATGGACTGTGCAAGCAGGTGCTGAGATCCAACCTGAGATTCCATTATTTCAGATTTCAAAGTCTTTTTTATTGTGGTTTATGAATTTCTATATATTCTTTTTCTCTATGGTTTGCACCTATACCCATTTTTAACATTTTTGCACCTATGCCCATTTTCAAACCCATTTTTAAGAAGAGTAGAAAGGAGGACCCTAGGAACTACCAACCTGTCAGCCTTACATCTGTGCCTGGGAAGATCATGGAACAGATCCTCCCAGAGGACATGCTAAGCTTAGCACATGAAGGGCAGGGAGGTGACACAAGGCAGCCAGCATGGCTTTGCTAGGAGCAAACCCTGCCTGACCCACCTTGTGGCTTTCTACAATGGAGTGACTACATCAGTTGACAAGGGAAAAGCAGGGGATGTCAGCTATCTGGAATTGGGTGCAAGGCCTTAGACACTGTTCCCCACAGTTCCTACTCACTAAGTTGGTCAAGAAGCAGATTTGATGTGTGGGCTGTTCAGTGGATAAGGAACTGGCTGGATGGTTGCATCCAGAGGGCTGTGGTCAATGAAGTCCAGATGGAGACCAGTGACAAGTGATGTCTCTCAAGGGTTCCATACTGGGAATTGTACTCTTTAATATTATTTTTATCAACAACATAGACAACAAGGTTGAGTGCACCATCAGCAGGTTTTCAGATGACACCAAGCTAAGTGGTGCTGTTGATAAGCCAGAGGGACAGGATGTTATCCAGAAGGACCTGGACAAACTGGAGAGGTGGTCCCAGCTGAACCTCATGAATTTCAACAAGACCAAGTGCAGGGTCCTGCACCTGGGTTGGAGCAATCCCTGTTATCACTACAGGCTTGTGGATGAGATTTTAGAGAGCAGCCTTTTCTGCAGAGAAAAGGATTTGGGGGTGCTGGTGGGTGAAGCCCAGAAGGACAATTGCATCCTGGGCTGCATCAGAAGAAGTGTGGCCAGCAGATCAAGAAAGGTGATTCTGCCACTTTGCTCTGGTGAGACCTCACTTGGAGTACTGTCTCCAGCTCTGGATCCCCTCAACACATGGAGGACATGGACCTGATGGACCAGGTCCAGAGGATGTCTGCAAAGTTGATCAGGGGGCTGGAAAAACCTCTCATATTTAAGACATGCTGAGGGAGCTGGGGTTGTTCAGCCTGGAGAAGAGAAGGCTTCAGGGAGACCTAATAGTGACCTGGTCCCTGAAGAGGGTCTACAGGAAGGCTGGAGAGGGACTGTTTGCAAGGGCCTGGAGTGATAGGATGAGGGGCAATGGTTTTAAATTAGAGAAAAGTAGATTTAGACTGGATGTCAGAAAAAACATTCTTTACCATGGGGGTAGTGGAAAAATGGAAGAGGTTTCCCAGGGAGGTAGCTGAGATTGAGATTGAGTTGAGTATCTCCTCATCCCTGGGCATGAGGCTCTGAGCAACCTGATCTAGTTGAGGGTGTCCTTGCTTCCTGCAGGGGGGTTGTAACAGATGACTTTAGAGGTCCCTTCAAAGCCAAATTATTCTATGAGTCTATGATTCTACCTCTCACATTTGGGGTTTCATCACCCTCGGATAATCCAGCCTGTTTCTAAGATTAAAACTACTGTTTCTTGATGGGGTCTTTTCTAGTCTGAACTTGCAGAATCTTGTTCACTCTCATCTTGAGTGCCCAGACACAGGAGATGGATTTTAACATACAGCTGTCTCTCCCAAGTGCATCATTTCATCTGCTACATGGTTTCACCTTGTGTTACTCAATGCTGCTCTGCGAGGCTGTTTGCTTTTTCCTAAAGGATACAGAACATGTCTTTGCACATGGAGGTACATAAGCAACCCCCCAGGTTAGTGTGAAGTATATTTTAGTCGTTAAATAAAATCAGCAAAGTCTCAATCCAAAATTTGTAAGGTGTTGAAGCAGAAATGCCAAGCAGCTTTTTTATCCGTCTGACTGAAGACAGGGGGTTCTCCCCTTTGGAGACAGTATTGTAGGTGTCCTGCAAATGCTTTTTACCAAATCTTCTGGGACATCATGGCTTTTTTGTTATTGTTTGTAATAAACTGTGTCTGATTGCTCAGTGTGAGTGTGAGTGATGACTGTTCCATTGCAGCAGGCATAACAGTAACTTGTGAAAGAGTCTTTCTTTATATTAAAGGTACTATGAATAGATAGAGACAAAGCATGTTGGAAATGAAGCATGTTTTTTCTGAACTGACAGGTGGAAACTGATTCACAAATAAAAAGTTGTAAGGCTCAGTAAACTGGGGAACAAATAGTGAATTATGGGTTTTATAGTAGAATCACAAGATAAGTGGTAAAAACAGACTTTGTATCAGAATCTCCTAAATCCAATGTAGAACATTGATTTTTTTTTTTTTATTTATTTTTTATTTTTATTTTTATTTTTATTTTATAATAGATATATATACGTCCATGTTATGGTGCTGGTGTTATTTCTGCCACTGCTCTGGCACTGCTTTATTCTTTAAGCCATTTCAGATACAATATGACATCCCAGGTCCTGAAAAATTATTGCTTTCAGATGAAGCTGTGCTTCAGACAAGATGCAGAGGTGGCATTCCCATGTCTTCTCCTCTGATATGAAGATCACATGATCAGTAAGATGGTCAGTAAGACAGGTCATTGTAGACAAGCAAATGTGATTTTAAGCTTAAATCCACAAGAGTTCCTTCTGCATGGGCTGTGTTTTGAATTAATGTGTTTTTAAAAAAGACAAACTTATCCAAAGCTAGAAAATTGTGTCAGCAGTTATTTGGTTTTGTTTCAGAATCAACAAAATATGAATTATAATGATTTTCACAATGATTCATGATTTATTCTGACAGCTTTAAACTTGGTACCCTTTAGTACCTGTAATGAAACAATGCTTAATAATTCTTTTAATTTTATCTTTTTATTTATTTATCCTTTTACAGATGGAAGATCTGCCAATAGTGCAATCACAAGTGAATCCCTTGAACTTTTAGTAGCTTTACTACCTGATCTAGTTGCAGATGTCCCTGCACATTGTAGAGCTGTAGGACTAAAGTACCTTTAAAAGCCCCCTCCTAACCAATCTATTAAAGGATTTCAGATTCTCTATTTCACCTTCTACAGAACACTGTTTACAAAGTAGCCCAATCTCCATGAGTTCCTGAGGGGAGAGAATTTCTATATGGCTGTGTTGCTACTACTAGGAATAAGATGCTAATTTTTGCTCATTGTTATCACAATGCTATTTTCACTGCCAGTGTAGGATGAGAACTGCATTTGTAGACAGTGTCTACTCTTAATATATGTAGGAGGGACACCAGATGGATATGAAAAATATATGGAGGAAGCTCAATGTACCTGTAGCATGATTATGATTTGTGTAGTAAGTGGTAGGCACAGAACACCCACTGTCTAGCTATTGTCAGGCATTTTGTAGTCATTATGGCACAGCAGGTAAACATTAGTGGGAAAAGATTACATACTGTGAGACAGAGCATTAGCTTGTGTAAATCACCAGAGCTCAGCAGAAGTCAATGGAGCTGTAAAGTTTTGGACCAGTTAAGTGTAAGGTCTTAAACTCTTCCTTTAAAAAAAAAAAAAGAAAAATCTTGAGTCTCGTCCACCATATGCTTCAGACTGTTTTCTCTATACAGCTAGTTCTTCAAGTGTACATTTATCCAGAATTAGTACTAGGGGTTATTATTATAATTTTGGAGAAGGAAGCAGAAAATACATTATGCACCTAGGGGAAAGGTTTGTATCTGTAAATGTCAGCAACTCCTGTAATCACACTCACTGTCAATATCAGCTCCTGGAATTCCCCTTTCATACAATCTACTTTTGTCCTCCTTCAACAATGGAGCTGAGTGTGACATCCTCTAACAAGGTTGGTAGAATGGTTACTCGACTCAATTATTAACTCAAATGCAACTCACATACTATAGCAAATAGAATTCCTTCTGACAGGCTGGTTGTCATATTATGGCCTTATTTGATTAACTCACCCCTTGGAGGTGTTCATGATCTCATTATATCTTTAATGATAAAATTCCCTTCTGCTATGTGCTATTTTATATCACGTTAAAAGGGATTCATTCATTTTTTGCTTGTCACTTGCATAATTGGATAAATATTTAACAGGGGCAAGTTGATTAAATTTCTGCTAAAAATATATTCGCTACCAAAATATATTCTGAACACCTTAAAAGTTAGTCTCTTGGCTATCAGTGGAGCAGGTGGTAAATCCAATGAGACTTTCCATCCTGAAGGTCATTTAAGTGCTTCTTCTTTTTAACTCTGCAGATTTCCCAAAATTAATAACATCAAAGGATTTTACTCCAGCAGAAAATAATGGTTTTAGTAGATTACACTGAAAAGAGTACAAATTGGAAGATAGAAGCCATAACTGAGGTGACATGTTACTGAATAAATCAAATATGAGAGGTAGTGTATCTTCTGGTGAAAATGTGAGGGTCAATGTTCTGAGTTTTTCTGCTGAATCAAAAAAAGCCAGGAACAGACTTTTAAGATGTCTTAGAAATGAATTTAGTTTATGCTATCAAATGAAAACTGTTTCCCTCAGGCCCACAGGCCTCATTCTCCCATTATGACATTTGCATGTACAAATATTTTCCTTTTATATATTCATGGAACACAGGGCTCTGTATGTTGTCAAAACTGGCTTTAAAATTTGTATTCAGAATAATTTACTGATTCCAGTTATTGACATCAAGCACAAATTAAAATTTGTAAACATGGGCAAAATCACGTCACTATGGGATTCACAGGGTTTTCAAAAGTAGTTGTTTGGATTTTTTCTTATTGCCTCTGTTTTCTTATCTTTAAAAAATTATCATGTTACAACCTGCAGATAAAATGTTTTTCATTCAGTTTTAGATTTTAGCAAAACCAATGGAGAAGGACACACAATTATTAAACAATTCTGTCTGAAAGGATTACATTATGCAAAATGTCTATTATAGTAATATGAAAAAAAAATAAGGTAATGTATACCTTTATCAAAATTGAAGGCTTTACTTTGTTTATATCTTCTTTCACCTAATGGTCTATCCTCCAGGAGGTGACATCTAATTCTAGTCATAGGATTTTTACAACTTTAACTCTATGCAGCTCTAGGCTCCTAAAGAATATGAGATTTAGGGTCTCAATTGGTATTATGGTCCATTCATTTGCCCCAGAAAAATATCAGCTCAGACACTGCCTTCCAGCTAGAAGTTTATATAGTCTGTTCTTAAAATCTTCCCATGCTTGAGATTTCACAGCTTCCTCAGGTCAAACACATCAGTGGTTTTCTATCCTTGACATGAGAATTGTCCTGATGTCTTCATTATATATTTATTCTCAAATTACTTCAGGTGCCATTTTAAAACTTTTCAAATTCATTTTATTATATGAAGTTGGGAATTTGAAATAGATTGATAGGTTTGAGAAAAAAATAATAAAAGAAGAATAAGAAAACACAAATGAGAGTTATTTTCATCTATTAGAGTAAAAGTTTCCAAGTCTCATATGATCAAATTATTCATGGCTTTCAACTACGTAAAAGCACCAAATCTCTTCACATTATGCAGTTTCTGCAGAGGAGTGTCTAGAAGACAAGAGTGTCTCAAGACAAGTGGCCTGGTCTCAAGTTGTGCCAGGGGAGGTTTAGGTTGGACATTAGAAAGAATTTCTTTACTGAGAGGGTGATCAGGCATTGGAATGGGCTGCCCCGGAAAGTAGTGGATTCTCCATCCCTGGAGATATTTAAAAAGAGACTGGATGTGGCACTAAGTGCCATGGTCTGGCAATTGCAGTGGTAGTTGATCAAGGGTGGGACCTGGTGATCTCTGAGGTCCCTTCCAACCCAGACGATTCTATGATTCTATGAAGGACTCATTTTTCTTCATCATCTTTAAATGGAGAGGGCTGAGACTGGAATAGTGTTAAATGACCAAATCACATGCCTGAAGTTGCAGAAACCCACTACCCCTTTCTGATCCTCAGTTAAACTGTTTATTGCTCTCAAGGCAAGTCTGCTCACCTCAGAGATGAAGGCTGTCAGAGAATATTCCCATATTCTTGGGTTTGATCTTTTAAGCTGTTTGTCTGCAAAAGGTTCGTCTTGTGTCATTTTGGCCTGGGCTGAATCCCACCATTACAAACAAGCCACAGAATAGCCTGGAAGGGCCCTGGAAGGGCAAGAAAACAGCCTCAGATAGCACTCTGCATACAGCAACCCTGCTTTGGATAGTAAGAAATGTTATCTGTGTGAATTTCGGCTGATCCTTTCCTGTCAGCCACAGTGTGGGAAAAACAGCACCAGAGATATCTAATTTACCAGGACGGGCATGGATAGCCTACAATCCATTTCCAAATTCCAGCAGTTCCACAAAAGGCCACAGAGAAAGGTCATATTTGGACATTTGAACTAATAATTATGTAAGTTAAATTAAAATGTAATTAAATACATGTAAATTAGAGTTATCTAGGAATATGCACACCAGTCTGAAAACTTTTAGAGGATTCATCAGTTAGAAAAAAAAATGTAAAGAGAAAAAATCCAAATATAGCCCAATTCATTATTCTTCTCTCTCATTCCACCAAGCAGATTAAAACCCTTGCCATATAATACAGATGGGCAATCACACAACAACATTCTGGGAAATAAGCATGGAATAATTTTACTGGGAATCTGCCAAGGGTTGAAAATTATAGAATGAAAAATGAATGATGAATAAATGAATAAACAAATCTGTTCTCAGAAATTAGAGCTGATTGCTAAATGATTTGCTGCCTCACAAATGGGGCTAAATTAATCGTGAGATTTGTTCCTTAATAGGATGATTTGGCCTTTGTAGCACCTGATTGAATGCATGCTGAATTTGGCTGCAAGATTCTCAGCTACTTAAGTGGACTCTGAATTAGACTCATGCAACGTTACTCATTGTCATATCAACCTGTGCCCTTGGAAAAACAATTGTCATTATTTTCACTGCACAAGTGGAGAAATTGCAGTACAAACAAAAGAGTAGCCATGGTCATAGAAAAGGTCACTGGTACAGCTCATGCACATAGGACACACATGGGAAATGAGAAGACAAGTCATGCCCATATGGTTTTATTGCTATATACACAGAAGTAATAATAATCCATAATAGTTGTGAATTTATTCCTTTGCTATTTGGCTGTGAATAGCAGGATTTCAAGGGACAGAAAGTGAACTTTGGATTACCTATAATATCCCATAAAAGTTATTATTTTGTCTTCAAAATAATTTTTTTCTTACCACAAATTAATTTTTGATCTGCAGTATAAGAAAAAAGTCATATGCCACCTGAAGGTCTGGGTAATCCTTTCCCAGACCCTCATTTGAAACCAGCATGTGACAGCTGTACTATTTCACCCAAATTCATCTGTCCTTTTAACCTGTAGGGTTCAAGTAAGAAGCAAAACAGCATTTGCTCTTAACAGATCAAACAAAAAACAAAATGAAAAACAATGGTGAGGAATGGATTGTGTGCTGAGCTCACTCATTCATTTGAGGGAGGGGAGATTTATTGACTGCAGGAGTCAATAAAATTGAGATGCAATCTGAGTTTTCATTCTGAATCTTGATGTAACTCTCTAAACTTTGGCAGGAACTTGCTGCAATCAAGTTAGATTCCAAAGTGTTTGCTAGTTTAAGTCATGGCCAAGACAAAGCAGACACAAAAGGACTAAGGGGTATTAAATATCCCAGCTCTGTATGAGAAATATCTGCCTCATTCAGCTGATAGTATAGATGCCATACAGCCCTAGCCAGTTGGTGCATCCTTCTGAGAGCATGGTGTGGGGATCTAGCTCAGTCCTTAATTTTCCAGTGTTCAAGACAAAAAGAAGAATGGTCAGCCCAAGACTGTCCCTACAACTGGATGAATACTTTTCCTTTGTGTTTAATCTTTTTGATATTAAGGTCAGAGGTTTAAATGAAGACATGGGTCCTGAGTTACCTTAAATAAGATGACACAAACAAGAGTCAGCGCCTCATGAGGTTCAATGTCATAATGGACATAATGGACACTTACACCAACTCACTTAAAATTAGAAAGCTAGAAAGAGCTGTTTGATTAAGTTAGGTGTCATGTATGACAAGTGGAAAGAACAGACATGATACCTATATTTAACCAAAGGAAAGTAAATTATTCACTAGATTTCAGTTTCATCAATTTGATCTCAACGGAATGCACTACTTCTGGAGTCATCAAGGAATGGAACATTAAAATTATGAAAATAGTGGAGAAATGACATGAAAAGAAATGTTTTCTATAGTGAAACTGGGTCTATTTCCAAAATAAAATGAATACTTTTATTAAAAAATAGGTCAGTCCACTAGATGTAAATGTTAATAAAATATTTACTTGTGGCCATATAAGATATTTGCTATTAAAGAGAAGGAAATGAGAATTTCTTCAAGAGCTTTAAAGAAGTAAGAAACTGTACTGAAAGAGGTGATGGGAGGCTAGAAATAGCTTACTGACGGAGGCTAGGTTCGTGCATTATTTTTTAAAACTGTAATCCTGGCATGAAGCATAGGAGATTACTTATGAAATGTGCTGATGGTGTGAAGCAGAAGGCATCATCAGTGCAGAGGAAAAATTAGATACCACATAGGAAGAAATGGATAATGTAGTGCACCAAGGCAAAGATGGTTCCATTTCTTACTATAGTGTGGAAACTCATAAGCTGAGGGAGTAATAGCAAGAATTTAATGTATAAACTGTTAGGTAATCATGTAGTCAGATCTTAAGGGAAGAAAGATTGGGATATTCTTGTCAATCATAGGAGAATTCAACAGCATGCAGCTAAGGGAAAAGCAGCGGTGATTGCTCAGTGAGGTATTTTCAGTAGAGGTAAGGATTCAAGGATTCATTAATTTCTTGACACAAAATCATGATGAGAACTCACCTGAAATTCCATGGATAGTTTGGACATGCAGGTTTGTGGAAGCAGTAATAAAACTGGAAGAAGTTTACTGATGAACCTTTAGAGAAGGAAGATATAATAACTTGTAAATGAGGAAGCTGACACTATGCCTTCACTGTATTCCCAGGCAGATTTGAGGATGTGTTATACCTAGATCCAAACCAATCATAAGCTGATAATGAGGCAGTAACTCTAAGATTATACATGCTGCAGCAAGTCATATTATTTTAGCAGTGATTTGATGCCTCACTAATATAATTCAATGACTTGAAGCATCAGCAGAGAAACCTAGCATCTCCAGAAAGGGAGGGCAAAGGGGTGCTTGGGCTATAAAATCCTGATAGAAGAGGTTGTGTTGTTTACCTGAGGGCATAAGAAGACAAAGTTACTCTAACTGTTTAGGTTATTGTGGATAAGAGGGGCAAAGAATGCTATTTAAGCTAAGGAACGACTCTGCCAGAGGTGTGTCCAACGAATGTATAAAAGGGTTGTTTGTATGTTACCACTTGAATGTCAACAATTTTTTCTGGTCCTGTGCTCATTTTAACCTTGATTTTTCCCTACACTACACATATCTACTGCAAGATATAGGAACTTGTCTTAGTAGTAAATGACTTTAGCAGTAGATGTGTTTTGTAAAATGTTATGCTTCTGTTATTTCTGTCACTTATGCAATTTTGGCTGCTCCTGCTGCTTTGGCAGCTCTCACTGCATTTGCTGAGCTTTCTTCCCTGACCTGGCTGTCAGCTCTGCTGTCACTCTTTCTAGTCTTGCTGCCATCACCAACATGCTTTTGGTGGCCATGCTGGGATAGGATAGTGGGACACTACTTTATAGCACAGAGGATTGAAGTAGGAACCTCCCCAGGGTTCCTACTATATGCAAAATTTCATTCAGCTGCTTAATCAGAGACAGCAAGTGGTATTTGGGCTGCTCAGCAGGTGCCTGTCCAGAAGGCAGAGCTGTCCTACAGGCTCTGTGTCATCTCTGCCTGTCCTGCATGGATGCCTCATGCACCCACAACCACCTTAAACAGTGTCAGAGACCTGTGGAGCTCACTGACTCACTCAATCCTTCAGTGTCTCTGGTAGCCAACAGAGCATAATTAGACCTCTGCTTGTGTTCAATTTGGATTAAATTTTTTAGAGTTTTTCTGGAGGAAAAATCATCATCAATTTACATGCAGAATGGTACAGAGATTGAGTGGCCTTCTTGAAAAATCAAGTGTTTTTTAAGAGATGCTCACACTTTAGGGGAGGGTGGGTGGTGAAAAAGAGCCCCAGCACTAGACTTAGAAGTAGGAATGAAAAGGCCAAAGGGATCTGAATAATGGAATAGGTCAAAGGCTTCAAACTTGTAAGCCTAAGGTTAAATATGACAGCAGTTTAAATTCTCTGAAAATCAAACCTCCTGCTATGTTGCTAGTGCTAGCCAGATTTTTGACATCTGAGCTGTGCAGGACTGGAGTTAGAGTCTGGTCTATGGAATCATCTTGACATGGTGCTACCATTATTGATCATCTGACAGCTGTGAAAGTAGCCCATCTTAGATATTTAAATTCACACCAAAATAAGTCCTTTTCTCTTAAGCTTTCAGGAAATAGTCACATAAGTATTATTCACTGTTTTTTACACACTCGTCAAAAATTCATTATGTAGATTTCAGAAGTAAGACAATGCTGAAAGAAAAGCCCATATTCTCTCTGCATCAGGGCAGCTTTTTCAGTCAATGCAACTATCAGCTTGTACTTGGCCTATACTCCTATCTTTCTAAGACTGTACAATTTAATTATGAGAAAGCCAAATAGAACAAATATCAAACGATGGAAAGAACATCAGACGAGAAAAAAAAAAAATCATTCAGTAGTGCAGCTGCTTAGATTTGTTATCTTCACGCCTTAGAGATTCCATTAGGCTTCCAACACAGACTGCCTGGCTGCTTTTTTTGTAGTCTACTAGTGCACTAAATATCCATAGACATAAAATGTACAAAAAAATTCTTCTAAGCCAGAGGGAATAGTCTGTAAATGTGTAAAACTCTGTGTCTGTGTATATAGGTCACATCAGTTAAAAAGGAAAGTATAGTTCCTTGATTTCCTGTACAAGCTCCATTTACTAAACAGCAAAAATACCAGACATATATTTTTCAGGGAGCATTACATTGGCCAAAGGTCGCAAAAACAATTTCAGAGGCAGCCTGCCCACATTAGTTTCTTGAGATCTTGATTACAAATTTATAAGAGACATACCCTAGACTTTGAGAGATGGTCTCAAAGATTACTGTCCTTCCTGCCATCTGCACACTCCACTGGGAACATTAGAAACCCTGTCCATCAACCAAAATAAACAGCTCTTCTTGTGAACAGGCCCAAAGAATGCCCTATAAATCATAGCTGTCAAAAATGCTAGTAGCATTGCAGAAGACAGAAATCAATCCAAAACTCATTAGTTCACCTGACAAGTGCTTAATCTTATATTGTTTAATGCCAACCTGGACAACTCAGAGAGAATAAAACCATGCAAAGCAGTGGCTGGATTTTCTATTATAGAAACTTTTGCAGTGATTATAGCTTAATCTTTCTCTCAAATCTTCTTTCTTTTTATCCTCATTTTCTCTAAACCACCTGCCAAAAGATATTGACTCCAACAGAAGTTTCTTACTTCTGAAGGGATAGATTCATCATGACTGCTTCATTCAATAGCTTGCAAGACTGTACATCTACATTTTGCAAATGTCCTCTGCTAAGCAGGATTAATAAGTATGGATCAGATTGTATATAGTATTGTTTGAAGAAGATGCCACAAGGAATGGGTATACTACTAACTTTTTGTTAGATTTGTACTAAATCTATTAATCTGCCAGCATGGAATAAAGTATGAAGTAATTCCTAGGTCATGTGGGATGACAGGAAAATGAAAGTACAGAAAGAAAATGTTGTAAATCAAGTTGTTCTTCACCTGCAGATTTAAGTCCTATGTGAAACTCATATTTTGTAAATGCCTAAAAGCACTGCAGGAATGTGCTGTTTCATTTCATTGGCTTTATTCAAGTGATTTAAATGTGACAAAACACTGATCTTTTGCCCTCAGACCTGTTGGTGTAGAATGGCTTGTGTCCTATTGGACTCCTTTACTCTCCAAGAAAGGATGTAATGCCTATCACTAATTCTTCATGGGATGTTTAGGAGAACTTTAAAAGGCAGTGACCAAAAGCATGCCCAGGATGATACCAACAATTTTAACAAAATGGAGTTCCATCCTAGAGCTGAGTTTTCTACATGTACTTAGTCTTACTCTTTCTGTTAAATTTATCAGCTTGAGCAGGGACATAGTATCTAAGATTGCAAAAATAAAAATGCTTTGTCCTAGTATAAGAAAGCATGAAACTTTAAGAAGAAAGACAATCTACGGACCTCAGAAGAAGCAGAAATTCAAATCTGAAACAAGGAATGAAGACAGCGAGTCATGAGCAAAGCTTACAGCACTTTACTGTATCTTCCCATATAAATCCAGTGAGGAACAAACTTGCAATGGACATGCACCTGTCAGGATACAGGACACAAAGCTAGCCTGTCTTGGTGCAGTCACTCAGGACTTGAAATGTCAGAGCATCTGTTGTGGAAGGAAGACATAGCCCTGTTTTTACTGTGTGCTTGTATAGAGCTGTAATTGCAAACTGGAGTTACAGCAGGGAAGCAATTAGGTTTTTCTTCTGAATATTTTTCACATTAAAGAGTCAGTTCAGTTCGTAAAGTAAGAGGACCCCTTGTTCATGCTGTGCAGGTTTCCTTTCCTGCATCTCATGGACTCAGGCATTAGAGACAAACTTGAATTGTAACTGCTAATGAATACATCCTGTTCTAATTGATCCAAAAATATATGTAAAGAAACTGTCTGTTATGTGGTCTGATTATTTAGGACCTTGTTTTAGGATGATGGGAACACAAGTGAAAAATTTTCTGGAAGAGAACATGGTTTGAGAACTGGTAAGTAGAAATTTCAGGTTTGGAACTGAAAAAAAAAAAAAAAAAAAGGCTTCAGGATAGATTCATGAGACATTGAGGGGGAGACAACTGAAAGGAGATGAAGATACAAAGAATGAGATTGGTGCTAGTGCTGAACCAGAACAGGGTGAGAAAGCATATTCAATTTTGACTTCACAGAGATTGTATCAAACAGCTAAGGGCATCCATCAGAATCTGATGGCAGATGCTCAGGAATAATTTACAGCCTGTGCTAGTTTAGGAACAACAAGTTCTGTAAATATATCCTCTGTCTGCTTTTTACAGAATATCAGAACGAAAGAAAAGCAGAACAATACAATAGGATTATAAAATGTTATAGCAGTAGGAGTTAAGGAAATGGAAGCAGTGGGTGGTTCCTGTGATGGGTCCAGGAGAGCATGAAAACCCTGCTAGATGGTGTAGCTTCTGGACCAATGAGTGATTTTTACTTCACTATGATTGCCCTTTTGAAAATGGCTTATTTTAAGAGGGGGGGGAATGGGACTCAGATGTAATAATCTGTATAATAATCTTTATAGATTTTACAGGTCCTCTCTCTCCTTTACTCCCATCTCCATTCCTAAAACAACTTCTCCCCGTATATATCAGCTTTTATTTGGGACCTGTTTTCCCAAGAGGGTCTGACCACTGGTGTTCCTAATTTCTGAGTTATTTGCCCAGGCTCCTGTCCAGCCACTCATGATGTCCATCAGTCAGCATGGCAGTCAGCTTCCCCTTGCTGCACATTTTCTTCTGAGTAGCTTTGTCCTCTTCTCCTTCCCCTTGTACTGGAGTCTCACCTGTGCCAGGCTCTTACTGCTGATGGTTCATCCCTGTTCTTCACTTCTCACTCCTTAGAAATGGATACAGTCATAAAGCTGCTACAATTAACTGTGTCTTCAAGATTTTTTTTATTTCTAACAGATTGCCATTCCAGTCAGGAGTTTGCATAAGTTCCCTTTCCTTTCTTCCCTTCCTCAGATCCCTTACAGCTTAGTTTTTCTTCCCCCAGTACAACCACCACTCTTTTCCCTTTTAACAGGGAGGTTTTCCCTCAGTTTTGGGAACCTGGCTCCCCTTAAAGAAATAGGAAGGGCAAAGATGCAAAATTATGTTAGATTTGGCATCCTTTGGCCAGTGCTAGCTGATCCAATGCCTTCTTTTTCCTTTTCTTTTCTTCAGTTGTATTGAATTAAATAACAAATTTTCACTGTACCTTTGGGGAGAAGATCCTAATGAAGGCTGTGTTAAAAGTTTTAGAGGGGCACTGGTGTCAAAACTGGGAGTTTTTAGAAAATCTAGGAAATCTGGTCCCAATTTTTGCTTCCTTCCTTTATTTTCCTTTTTTTTCCCCCCCAGCATGTAATTTTAATAGCAACAACAGCAAAAATGAAAGTAATAATAGATCCTCCATCCTTGGAGATATTCACAACTCTACTGGACAGGGTCCTATGCAACCTGATTTAATTAAGATTGCATTTAGCATCATGCTAGATTAGATATCATCTAGAGGTCCCTTCTGACCTTAATTATTCTACACATTCATGATTAGTTGCTGTTAATAGCAACAGTCCTGAAAATAAATGTTTGAAAGATGCACAGGGAATGAGATGATTATTTACTATACCTTTTTTGGGTCTTGAACTTAAATAAATTATTTACCAGTATGGAGGCATGATGTACTTTAAATCAGGGGATAATTTTTTTTTTCACAAGAGGGAGAAGGAACGATAATTTTACTTTAAGCACATACCTGAATGCCATGGGTATCAATGGGATTTGAAAATGTACCTAGCGCTAGGCAAGTGTTATGTATTTTCTAGAATTGTAGCCCTACGGTGGCATCCCAATATTAGTAACAGAAAAGAGATGTTCTAGAGATTAGAAAGAGATTACAGAAACAAATTACATCTCTTAGTACTTCACCTTTGAAAGTCTTTTACAATTCTTCAGAACACAAGACCATTACAATGAAAAGTCTTCCTTTGGTGACCCTTGCAATCCTCCAAGGAAATGGAATATTTTATTCCCCCAGGGCCTGATTGACTAACAGCAATGGAACTTCAAGATTCAACCTTGTGGGCAAGAGAAAAAAAAAAAAATCCTAAAAGTTTGTTGGTTTATGTCCCATGTTTCTCCTTATGGTCCTGCATTTCCAATTAGATTCAAGAGATGCTTCTCTAAAGCTGATGACGTGCAAGCATCCTGCTTTATAACTGAAAGAGAAAACTCACATCTACTACCATTAAACAATAATTATTTTGTTTTTCTAGGGAGGTTTCAGTAAGATAAACACTTCACAGATAAATAAAGTTGCAGGGCTTCAGGCCAAGATATTTATTGACGTAAAAGGTACTTATCTCTTAGTTCATTCCCTTGTAAAAAAATATAATGATAGTAATTATGTTAAAAAACAGATCACTCTAAATTATTTAAAAGTGCTCTTCCAGAATTTAACAGGATGATAATTGCTCAGCAGCTTTTATGACTTGTGGGGAAAAAAATTAGCCACAGGGAGAAGGAGGATCCCAAGATTCTCTTTTTATTTAATTATTATTTATTTATTTAATTATCGTGAGGATGGCATCTTCATTTCAAATACACCTGGCATTTTGGGAAATAGTCTGAATTCTGAGGACAGGAAAAGATTCAAACCCTTGCAAAAAGACAGTTACTCTAAAAGCTCCAGAAGAGAGAAAGATGAGTGGATTTATCAGAGAGATTATCTAGATAAAATTTAGACATACCTAATCCTTTTAGCTAAGAATTTGAGTATCTCAGAGACATGATTTTTTTTTTCATTCCAAAACAAAATAAAATGTCACAATATAAAAATTTCCACACTTTTAATGAATAATTAAAATATTTTCTATGATGATTTTGGTTACAGCTGTTGCGTATTATCAATAATACTTTAAAATAAATCTTGTAACAAAGATCATGTTGTTCTTTGAGCTTGCCTTCTCAAATCCAGCACTAAAATTTCCTGGGAAATATGAAACAAAGAGGTTTGCTTTTATTACTATATACATGTTGAAAAAACAATAATCCAGATGGAACATGTATAGATACAGAAGAGATTAGATGATCAAACTGATAAAAATGTCTTCAGAGGGAATAGAAAGACTGTAAACTACTCCTTTCCCATGATATCCTTCTCATCTCCCTCTCAGTTTTATGAATTCCACCTGTCCTTTTATTAAACAGGTTCTAAAAGGAATTTTATGAGATTATCCTAGGTTGATGTACATACTCAGCCCAAACTAAATTGTTCCAATTTGCTGAACATTGTAAATAAATAAATAAAATTGCTGATCCTAAGTGATGTTTGCTGTTATGATTTGATTTCATTCCTGACCTGAAAAAATCAATTACTTCCACAGTCAAGTTTTATGCCCACTTCTCTAACTTCATACTTAAGTTAATGGACTGTTGTGTCAGAAGGGACCACTGTGTTAATGTAATCTGACCGCCTGTGTAGCACAAGATGCAGGATTTCCTTGCACTAATTCCTGCCTGGACAAAAATTCTTCTTTTTTGAAAAAGACAAAAATAAATCCAGAAGGTATCTAGTCTTAGTTAAATTTTATTTGGTTTTGTTGTCAGGTGCTCATTACTACTTTGGATAATTAATTCCAGCCAAGACTATCTGTGTATGTAAACAGGTGTGAGGATTTTAAAATGTATGCATATTTACTAATCAAAAATATATAGGGTTTGGTTTGGGGGATTGGTCTTTTGTTTGGGGTTTGGTCTTTTTTGAGGGGCTTGAGAGGAGTGTAGCATTTTTTTCTGCAGTGAACACAGGTTCATTTAGTCTGTTCTCAGTAAAGATTAGCTTATTTTGAAAATTAAACTCACAGTGGAAAAAAGAGTACTTGGCCCCTAAGTTCTCTCCTGATTCTGACAATTTTAACCAGTAGCTGTTGTTTTTCCTATTCTGTTTATGTAGCAAATTTAAAGAACAGGTCTGCACAGTAAAATGCAGTTTAAGAGATAACTAAACCTCGAAGCACTGTAGCTGTCACTTTATACATTAGCAGCAAATTTAGCCTAGATATAGGTCTGTAGTGATGTAACAATACTGGTTCCAAACAGAGAGTATCTCTGCACAGTATTATACTACACTATATAAATGTATCATCTCATTTAGAGAAAAACCTGGCATCTTTGCATGGCGTGCTGTTGTACCAGGTAAGTAGCTCTATGCTGGGCTCTTCAGGGTGAGAACTGCTTTTTCATTTTATGCATGTATGTGTAACTGCCTTTCCCTGGGGTCTCTAGGTATTTCTGTGCTAGAAATAAATTATAATAATGAATAACTGGCCTGGACACACACAGTCCAGGAATCTCTGATGTATGCAAATGGTGTTCAGTGCAAAGGGCTAACACTAAATCCAGATGATAAAGTTAACTTATGTATTTCTATCCTGTGCTTTTTAAATTTTACGTGAAATTGTTATGCAAAACATTTTGCCCCACAAGAAAAAAAAACCCAAAAACCAAATAAACAAACAAAAACAACCAACCTGAAATGATAGGTTCCACTTCTTTACTATTATCAAGGGCACAAGAAAATTCCTGAATGCTCACAGTAAGATGTGATGGAGGAATATTCTGACTGTAAACCCCATTGACAGAGACCGAGTAAATTATTCTGTTCCAGTCAGCTGTATATTTGCAAAGTATCTGCTTGTGAATTTTACAGCATACACAGCTCAGAGACATTGGCATACAATTATGCAGCAGCTGAGCATATTTAAAGGCTGGGAAAAAGAGATTGCTGGGGCCCAGCACAGACTCAGATGGACTTAAGTGGGGCTGTGTTATTGTAGGGATGTGGTTGTAGTAGGGCATAAGGGGGCACCAGGTACATCACTTGGCCAAAGTCCTGTCTGTAAGTGGGATCCTAGTCCATCTTTTTGGTCTTGACACTGGGTTGAAACATAGATTCCCTTTAAATTAGAGTTTACATTCACAGCACTAGTGATCTGGTGTTTGGATGAGGTAAATGAACTTCATGTAGTTACTGAAAATGGTGGCTGTCTTTCACCTGATATTATAAATTACTACCCGTTAGTTTCTGTTGGATATATGGATGTTGAAAGTCCTGTGATCTATAAGTTCCATAAGTTTCAACAGTGTGCTGGCCTCCTCTCTATTTATTTCTTTAAAAAAAACCAAACAAAAGCCCAAGTGAGCAAAATCTCCTATTTTTCAGATGAACTGAACAAGAACAAAGGAAGAAGCAATAATGATCTGCAGGAATAAGTGCCTACTAGAGTTCTCCTTGGCAGTCTTACCACAAATGACTTTTTGTGGGTTTGAATTTATATATAGATATATATCAAAATGTATGGCAAAGCATTAAGAAATGTTTCTTCTTATTCAATAAACACCCAGGTCAGACCTTCACCTACCAGTCAGCATTGAAGCTGCTTCTGTCCAAAGATCATCTGAGAGCATCTTTTCCTCATTCCTTTTGAATACGGAACAGTTTAAGCTTGATATTAATAGAAGTGGTAAATCATTCCAGGCTTTGTACTTTGCATTTCACATCAAGGTTCCCACTGTGATATGAATAATTATGGTAGTAAAAACCCTGTGTTTAGTAAAGAGCTCCCTACATGGGTTTACAAAGAGTTCTGCAGAAGGGAAAGAAGTAACAAAGATGAAGTAGAATAAAAGTCATCCTTTTTTGCCACATCAGAGCTATTTGCTGGTCACAAATCACTGGCTGGGAAGTTTTGTTGGGCTTAAAGTTTGGCAGCTCAAAAAAGCACTGTCAGGCATTTTCTCTGTGATAGTAATACCTTTACTGTACCCATGTATTTAGTTTGTAGTGGCAGGGACCAGTGACATATCCAGCAGTGCTCTAGCAGATTTAAAAAAAAAAAAAAAAAAAAAAATCATTACGAAAACTGTGGTTATTTGTGTTTTACTTCTTGAAGTTTCATTTTAACAATAAACATATGAGGGGAGGTAGTTTAAGGCATTAAGGTCTAGTAGTTAAAATTGCATGAAGGCTGAAGATGCACTGAAACACAGGGGCTGTGTTAAACACTTTTAACTTATTTGGAGTTGTTGGTCAGAAGTGCAGTTCTTATCTGCAGCAGACGGATGGTATTATAGCATAGGAGACACTATTTACACTATTTTCTGGATAATTGCCAGTTCTCTGAGCTAAGATTCACAATTTTGGCTTCAGAATCCTAATTTGTCAGCATTAAAATTTTGGAGCCAGAAAAAAGTCTGTGCTCCTAACAAATCATAAGGCAGACTTTGGTGAATTAAACAACTTCGAAATATTTGAATCTCTGTCTTATGCTTGTCTTAGATTGTGTGCATTTATTTGCATGTATGTGTATTTTACAGGAAATGCAAAGGGCTAAAACAATTCTGAAATTCTGACAGTGGTTAGAAATCACCTTAATAATAAATACCAAGGAAACATTCATCTTAAAGTAATGATTAAAGTTCTTCAGTATCTGAAATAGGAATCAGAGCTTTTCAAAACAATTCATTATTGGCTTTATGCATTATTATCTAAAACATATTATTCACTGCACACAGTGTCTGTTCCTTCTGTGCTGTGGAAACTCATTCTTTAGCCCACAAATGTGGTATTTGGGCTCTTTTACAACAGAAGCTGCTCTACCGCAGATACCATGGGAATCACTAAAGGGAAAGAGATAAGCCCAGTTCCTCTGTCACTCAGAGTGGATCTCACTATCTTCAGTGAGACCCAGCATGATTCAGGGTGAACTCATTTTCCATTAGAAGAAAAGTGCAAGGGATTGCTGTGGTGAGAGAATGAGGAATGATAACACACAACCAATAGATTAAGGGAGCGCCAAGCAGGAACGTGGGGTGCTATGAGGAAAGTGGTAATTCTTGCATCTCCTTGACACAGCATCTTCATTTCTCTCTAGCAGCTATGACTTTATGCTAGAGCTCATCAAAATCTTTAGTATTGTCTGATATAAAAAAACCCAAAAACTGTTTTTCTTTTTTAACAAGTTATTCTGGGTGTTTGAAGCCTTTCTGTAGGTACTATGGTGACTAAAATGCAACAAAACCCTAAAAAGAAACCTTTGAAGTGAGAAAGTGAGCAAATCAGCATTTCTATGGACACCCAAGATTAATTGGCTTTGGTGCCTCGTGGGCTCAGTTGAGGAGTCAGCAAGCAGAGCAGGGTGGTGGCAGACAAGAAGGAGGTGTGATGAGGGAGGGAGAAATCTTGGTGTGTGCATTATCTCAGCTAGCCTAGCATGAAGTTCCCTTGACTCAGCAACCAGCCACCAAGGATTTACTTAACCCCAGGAAGCTCTTGACACTCAGTAGGGTTGTCTATGATGAGATCCTCACCCAGGCTGAGATGGGGATGTGGTTTTCCTGACCAGTGCCCCCTGACAACAGGACTTGTCTGCTTATTTTCTACCCGAGGCTATGTCCATGCTGTAAATTAGTTGAAATAAAGATAACCACACCTAGAATGCCCTCCTAAATAGAGAGCTCTTATTTTGCCTGTGAAGTCCTGTATTTTGAAGACCTCTCATCTTCCAGAACATTCCGGTCCACAATGCCATGACCACATCTGGTCTGCATGGGAAGCATAGGTCCAGCCCTGATTGCAGAGGCTCTTGGTGCTAGGTCATAGCTGGGGAAAGGAGATGCATTTCTGTGTGCCAACCCTCCACAAAGACACTGCAGGGGATCCTACAATAGGGGACCAACTGGGATGTTCACTGGCAGGGAGCAAGGCAGATATCATGAAGGACATGATATAGTATCTAAGTGACTCACATTCTCAAGCTTGAATCAAGACTGGGACACTAGAAAACAAGGGTGATTATAGATACTCCTTTAGACTCTGTAAGATGATGTGTTAAAAGCAGAAATCAGTCCTTATTACCACTTAGTTCCTTTCTGTACAGGTATTGCAGCTGAATAAAAGGCAATACAGCAAGTGAACAGTGGGCACTTACCTAACAGTGAAATAATGGTGATCAGTGTGATAAGCACTGGTGAAATTACTCCTCCTTTACCACCCTATTTAAAGATAAAGACCTCATGATAAGAAGGCAGCTAGGAAAACTGAATTTATTTCCCTGGCTAGAAATGCCTGTAATTTATTCCTGAAAAGTATAGAGATCATGCTGATATAGCACAGAGTAAGGAACAGAAAAACTGTGCTAAGAGCCCTGCACTTTTCCTACATCCTCCCACAGTTTTTCTGACAGAGGCTGAAATAACAGACTTGGTGTGGAAGGTGCACAGGAGCAGTTTAAACCATGACTTTGTTCAAGCCAGATTTCCACTTCCCACAGAAAAATTGAGGGCTTTTTTTTTTAGGGGTTTTTATTGAGTTCAACCCCTCTTCTCCCTTATTAATACTTCTCCTGGTTTACACAGAACAATAACCCTAATGCCTTCTCTGTTAACACCTGCACACGCTCCCTGCCCTCACCTTTGCTCATAATTCTTCTGAGAAGACCTTTCTGGTCAGATCCATGAATCCTACATCGAACAGTCAGTCAGAAGGAAGATATGTGTGGGAAAAGGGTAGACGTTCTATCAAGAGATGCAGCTGTTAAAAATATGTGGGTAAAACACTTGCTCGTGATCTTACACTCAATAACACAGTTTTCTGTATTTCTCTTCCTACCTGGAACAATGAGCCTGAGCTGGTGTGGTTCTCCCTAGCAAAAATAGTGCAAAGTTGGACTTCTAACACAGGCATAATGCTAAGAGTATCTGTTTGGGTAAGGATATTTGCTTCATCTTCAGGTGAATAAGGAAAGGTTTTGTTTTTTTTTAAATTTAGATGCAAACTTGGTAGAAGTGTCAAAACTTCAAAAGAGGCAAAATGCTGTCTTTTTACAGGTCTTTCATTCTAGTCCAAGCATCTTTGCAGTGCCTGGTGGGCAACACAGTTGCTGGGGAAGGGAGAATCAGATAAAAGGAACATTTACAGTTTTCCTACTGCAAATGCACAAAACCAGACTTTCCATTTGCTGGAAAGGTCTTTCTGCAAACAGAGAAGAGGTGGGGGCCTCACATCTAAGGAAAGCTGCAGGAAGATGCACTAGTAAAATACAGAGTTTGGCAACCAAAACAGAGAAATCCCTGCAAAGCCCATCAGCAAGAGGAGGAGTACGGATCGCTGCCTCTGGCAGAATGGACCGTGCAGGAGAAGTGGGTCCACCGAGAGATGCTGAGCCCTCCCTTCAGCCCAGCAGCTTGCTGTAAAAGCATCTTGGGGAGGAAAGTTAGCAGAGCGATTTTGTCTTGCAGAACGCGTCAGCTTTGGAAATTTCCACTATGCGGGTGGCGGGGCCAGCAGGTGGCACTGCGAGGTAGCCCAAAACCAGCCCGGTGCCCCGCGTCCCCGGCTTCCCTGCCTTGAGCTGAGTCTGTTCGCTTAATACAGAGTTTTTTAATTATTATTACCATTGTGTCCCTGCTAACCCCGACTCCACCACGGAGGTTAATCAGCACGGGGAGAAATGAAAAACATAAATACCCGAAAAAATCGGTTTTTCCCCGCTTTGCGATGCTTGCCCAGTGATGGGAACATTTGTCTAACCCCCTCAGAATGCCTTCAGGTCTGCTATTGTCAAAGGTTAGTCCTGAGAGAGTTACTTTTCCCTTAATGATTTGTTTTAGGAGGTGTATTTTGTTTGTTGGTGGTGGTGGTTGGTTTGTGGGGTTTTTTTGTTTGTTCATTAGTTTGTTTATTTATTTATTTTCTGTTGGTTTTGGTTTTGTTTGATTGTTTAAGGTTGTAGAATTTGTGGTTTATTTTGGGGGGGGTGAGGTTTTTTTGTTTTTTTGGTTTTTTTTTTTTTTTTTTTATTGGCTTTTTTTAATTTATTTTTCTTTCTGTTTTGTTTTGCTCTTTCCCTATCCCCATTTAATTTGCCTTTGTACCAGCTCTCTCCCTGCTTACTTCACTCAAATAGTCCAGCACATAGAGTTTGCTTCCCTCATGTCAATCAGTATGTTGTTTCCCCCCTGCAAAACTGACGTGCTGTGGGATGCTTGGAAGATGGGAGACCTCAGCTTTACTCTCTGGTTTTGGCTCAGAGAGGCACAAGGGCCTTTGTGAGACAAGCTGTAGCCTTGGCACTGCCACTAGTCTGTTGTGTGACTTTGTACCCTTTGTTTTCCTCTTTATCCTTTGAAAAAGTTTCCCTCTTTCATTGGCCCAAAGATGAGGCAGTCCCTCACAAGCCAGACAACCTAGCACCGTGGAGATGTGATCTTATTTTGCCTGGAGTTATAACCAATATAGTAGTTGGTTAGTATAGTATAACCTATTGGTTGGTTAGGTATAGTATAACCTATAAGTAGTACTTATGATCCAGGTTAATAATCAACTTTCTATGTATAAAGCTTATATTTACTTTGGTATGCTGCAAGGGGAAATGAGAATTCAGATAGACATTTTTTGTTTAAAAACCACATAGCATGCAGTACATTTTTTAAAATTATTATTATTTTTACATTACTATGTACACAAGGAAAGTCATCATCTTGCTAAACAAGCTTTGAAAAAGCTTCCTTGCAACATGTCTCAAGGCATAAAAAGCCCTGCCATCATACAATGAGATCTGCATTTGCAGATTTGTTTGGAGGTACAGATCTCCAGCAGAACACACAATCCGAGGGAGCAAGCCTCCGAGGGAGCAAGCCCTAGTTTGGATTGTTCTTTGTGCATGGAGAAGAGGCTTCACCTCCATTTCCATGTGAAGCCTGAAGCTCCAAAACAAAGACCTATCCTAGATTTATGTGGGATCCCCACATTGCCTTGGCATTGCTACGTTGCAGGATTTGAATGGGCTTCTAAGCCATCAAGGTTGTTTTGGCCCCACAGGTGCTATGCAATACATCACCATGTCTTGAGGCTCTGGTACAGTGGTACAACTCCATCTCCTGATAAATAATGAAAGACCCAGAGGCTCATTCATGGTAAATATATTATATATGGGGAATGGTAGAGATTAGCACTAGCTTGCCAAGTGTGCTCATTCAGTGTTTATGAACAACAGAGGAAGCATAACAGAAAGGGGATTTCTAGAGAAAGAATAGGAGGTGTCTACAGTGCTATGGAAGATCACTCTTCCCTGAATTGGCCTTGTTGGGTATTGAGCTATGTTTATGGGACTGATTAATGAATGTATTATCCTAGTTTTATGCAGTAGTTAACTCAATAGAGTAATTAGCCCTGGAGTGAATGGGAAAAGTTAAAGTGGGGGCGACCAGCAGCAAGTAGGAAATCAGCACTACGAACCACTGACTTCATGGCTCAGTGAAAGACCTTGAGAGCAGCAGGAAATGCCTGTTTGTATAAGGAAGGAAACTCAGGCTTCATTTATCCAGTCTCATTATCCTTTGATATTTTGTGGCATTTCTATAGGTCTTGCTCTGGTTAACATGTTTAAGCACACACATTTTCAAGGTTAGTTTGGCATTAGCACCTTTACTGCTAAAGGCATGAGATAGCCTGAGGTAATCATTCAGCTTAACCTGCCTGGTTTTCCCCACATGTTGCAAAGTTCACTGGGATAATCTCCTGGCAGTATAAGCTATGGAGTGTGTTATTGCTGACAGAGCAATATTTGCACCTTTCCTGGGTAACCTGAAATCCTCAGTCTGCCAAATGCCAATGTGTGTGGCCTGAATGATACAACACATCAATCAAGGCCCTTTCAATAACTTCAGCAGAGTTAAGGAACAGTTTTTTGTCTTCTGGGCACCTGACACACTGTCCCCAGTCTATCAATGTAGTTTACTTCATCTATGTTTTTCTGTAATGTTGTTAGCATTCAAAAAGTTTATTAAAGTTAGAAGAGGCAAGAAGCTCCACTCCTTTGCTATTCTAACTGGTTTAAATGCCTCATAGAAAGTGAAGGCAATTTTGTGGCAATTCCATCTTATATCTGTGTTGATAACCACACTGGGATTTGATGGGAATCCATTATCCTGGTATTTAATACGTATAGCCTCATGGTTTCTGCCTGGTATAGTTTCACAGTTGGGGAAACCAAGCCTTAATAAGATTAAAGCATATTTTTCAAAGGGATGAATTAATATTACCAGTAAGAACAGAACAGACAATAAAAACCTCGTCTTTGTTTCCTGCTGTACCCAATTAGCAATTTCCTCTTATAGTAGGAGTGGTTGTAATTTGCAAAATGGGTGGCTTTGCACAAACAAGTTATTTACATTCACTATTGAAATTATTGCCTAGCAGTTCAGTATTCAGTACTATCTCAGTATGGGTAGGAAAATAATAATTTAGATAAATGTATGCCTACACTTACCAGTACTCTGTTTTTAATGGAACATTAAGATAATGCCATGTTAAGTTACAATACACTTCTTATGGAAGCAAAAGCAGCATCTATATAAATATCAGATAGCTGTATAACGATCTGCACAATTGCAGTAAATAGCAGATGGCGATGCAGTAATGGGACACTAAAAAATATTTATCACATCTTCCTAGAGTACCTTTGTTCCTATTTCTTGCCAGGGTGAATGGCTAAGTTTGATGTGTATCCTTTGGTACATCACCTTTCCAAACATGGGGTGACATCACAAACCAGGCAGGGGCTTGACTGAAAACAGCCTGGTCCTGGTGGAGTCACTAAGGTTCCCCAGACTAGTATTGGTCTGAATCTAGAACAAGTATGTGAGGACACTATGGTATGGCTTTTGCATCCACTCAACATGAGTGTGCATGCATTGCATGATTTTATCCCTAAACCCTACATAAATTCCCTCTGTTCTGGTTGGGCTCTTCTTCTGGAGGAATTTCTGTGTGTAAAATTGACTCTCTCAGATCTGGCAGCTCTTCCCTCTGTCTGCACCTCTCTCATCTCATGGACTTACCTGTCCATGAGGTGTCTGATTTATACTTGAAATTCAGACATCTGAAGAACAAGAGGAGCTCAAATTTCACCCACATAAAGACTATTTTTTTTTTTTAAATTAGAATTAATCTGAAACTGTAGGGCTTCTTTCTTACATAAGCATTTTCTCTCCTAAAGTACAATGACTCACTCTACATTCACTCTTTTTTCATTTTTTATCTCATTGTTTTGTCCTCATATTCTGTCTGTCTCTCTCCTTCCCATTTATTTTTCATCTCATGACCTACTTGACTTCTCTGGTCACTTTAACATCCTCACATGTCATCAGCAGGGCCTATAGACTTCTGACTATTTGGAGACCTGTGTCATTTTAGTGCTTCATTTTTTCTCTACAGGATATCCAGGTGCTTTTGCACTCCACTTGCAAATGTATTTCTTCTCTGCATTCTTCCAGAGATGAAGTGTGATAGTACTGCCCTCAGCCTGGGAAGACTGTGGCTCTTTACACTGATGAAATAATCCTTAATCTCCATTTTAGTCCATTATGCATGAGACACTAGGCAAAATTAGACTGAAACTCTGCTGAATCTGTCTATAGCTGAATCTGCTGCTGCATCTGTAAGTACTGAATACAAGAATATATTTCCAAGGAGAGACAGAGGGGGATATACACCAGATATACTTATTCATTAATCTGCAGTATTTGTATTCTGTCTAGTAAAGTACACTTGTGAAAAAGAAGTAAGATTGATTCAGGTCATGCCTATAGGTCTCAGTTCTAAAGCAAATACCTCCCTGTGACTTCCTCACTCCCCATCCCGCATCATTCTCATGGTATCATCTTCTCCTTAACTGCTAATAAAACCAAGTTCCCAAACATATGGGCAGGGAAGTGAACCTGATCTGAAGTTCAGCACTACATAAGGTCAGAAATGAAGAATAACTACGGCAGAAGGTCTTTCCAGATATTCTGTAGAAAGATCTGGCAGCAAACTTCTCTGGTTCACATTTCAGCTTCATTTTTTATCTGTTATGTGAGTCTCTGGTACCATGTGATCCATCAAAATCCAAAGCTTATCATATAAATGGAGAGCAGAGGCAAAAACCATCTCATAGGAAGACGGGGATAAAACCAGCTTTTCTTATTGTTCCAGCCACTCACCTTTTATGTGACCTTGGGCAACTTGCTTTTTCCATCTACAGCAGTGTTACCATTCATAACATCAACAAAGACATTTCCCCATCATAAAACACCATTTGAGATTTGTGCATTAAAGCATCCATGTAAAGAGCAGTTTGGACATGTACTGAATACAGAAAACCCCTGCATGAAGGGGCTTTTTGACCCTTGAACTGTAGTATTTTGTTTCATATTGTCTTACAGAAGAGGCTTTATTTTACATCAAAATCAGCTGGTAGGTACAGCCAGCATGTGTGAGGGTGACACTCAGTTAAAAATGACAGCCACAAAAAAAAAGTCACTCCTCTGATGAGTCTTCCAAATCTCCCTCATGCAAACCTTTAATTTTCAACGTTTATAAGTTATAATTGTAGTGAGTCTATAAGACTATGAATGTTTGTATTTTAAACAAGATGAGATTGCCAGTGTGCAGCCCTCCCATCTCCTGCCTGAATGCACTAGCTGGGGGCTCAGAAAAGGAAAATAAGATCTCTCACTACACTAATGGTGGATTTGTAGCTGCATAACTTTCAATTCAACAAGGCTCAAAATGGAGCTTTCTTCCAGCTGTAGCAAAGACTCTTAGGTTTCTAATGGAGTAGACAGCATTTGTTTCTTTCTGTGTGCTATCACAGCAATAGAGCACCATTAGCACTCATTGCTACAGGGAAGAGAGAACTATTCTACATTCATTGGTCTCTGTCTGATAGTCTTAATGAAAAAATGCATCGAATATGATAACACTGCCTTAAGGAACAGAGATATTTATTCAACTTCTGTGCATTAGGAATAACTTGCTTTCCCTTTTTGGTGTACATGAGAAAAGCAGAAAAGGAACAATCTATAAGCACGCTTATTTTTTTTTTTTTTTTTTTTTTTTTTTCCCTCCCCTTCCTCTTCCCTCCCTTCAGGTTTAAATATCTTAAGCACATTCTTATGCTGTTCTGTGACCAGGTATTATACAACTGTGATTTATGAAACATGGGAACGATGAGCAGCAACTAATCAGTGAAGCACTCTGGACTCTATGTCAGCTCTGCACACAGAGTGAGGCTGGGGTTTCAACATCCTGCTAAGAGGAAGCAGCAGACTTTAACCCTTCCCTCCCCAGGCACACAGTTTCCACCATGATTCTTCAAGAAGCTTTTCGTTGGTCTTCATGCCTTCTTTCCTATTTCAGCATTACCCCTCAGAGTTAATTTTTAGCCAGTATAACTTTTACAAAAAGAAAATAAATCAAATTTACTTAATCAAATCTCAGTGGTAGAAGTTATTCTAAAAATAAAGGCTTTACCACAGATATGGGTATGTTTTCAATTTTTACTTCAATCAGTATAGGACAAAATGAGTATTTCTGCTGCAGTTTATCTGAGCTTTTTGTCTACATTTTTTTTCATGTGAAAGCCAGCCAGCAAGGTCTAACAATGAGAATCTCTCTGAAAGAGCACGAACTCATACATGTGTGAGTCTTCTAGCTGACCAACTGAAAAGTTACCTTCTGATGCTGGAAAAAAAATCAGGATTCATAAAGATGAAAGAGATGTTGGATTTAATTAATCTGTGTCACTAAATATGGTGAAATTTACATCTGCTACAAAAGGTCCCAAGAACAGAAACATGAAAAAAAGTGTGTGTCTTTTCTTTAGTGTTGCTTGCAGGGCTTAGGTTAATGACTAGATTAAGGAGGTCATGGATCCACTGACTTCAGCAGAACAATTATAGTTTCTATAAACAGAGGAATTCCTGAGATTTATTAAATAAATATCATATCAAAAAGAAAGCAAGGCAAAACTTTGTTGTTTGGCACCAGACATTCCCAAGAGACCCCCACTGAGATATGCAAGGAAAGGAGGAAATATTACACAGAAGCAGTTTTCCCTTGAAATGTAAACTGTCACCCTGAAGCACATTGGCATTTGTAACCAATCCTGAAGTATGAAGTAGTGTTGGGATTATTTAGCCATCATGTTTAAATAACTGGGTTACATATTTTGTTGTTATCTTTTGTAGTTAGAAAGAGAACAAATGCTGCAATTTCCTGGTTTGTCAAACTTAACTTTGCTTTTGTTTTGGCTGAGGCATCCCTCGTGAAAACACAGTGTAGTTCATTTGTGCTGAATTTGTAAAGCAAATAGGTTTGGGTAAGTAGACCAAATTAAAAGTAAACTGATGTGGAAGCTGTAGTACATAATTTTTTCTACCTAAATTACAGGTGACCTCTACCTTCAACACTTCAGTGTCCTGCAAGCCCTCTGCTGGCACTCTGCAGCTAATTTTTATGCCCTGAAAAAAACCACGTATTTGTGGATATTTATCCTACTGAACTATATCTACAACCAGGTTTTCTCTGTCATGACGCTGTGCCTTCATCTGCCTTCATCTTATCTGACATTGCCTTTTTCTTACAAGATACAACACACCTGGTTCCATACAAACTAAAGGGCTAAAAAGTAAAAGTTGTTTAGGTGTATTTGTTACCTTGTGTAGTAAAAATTATTCATAGTAACTGAAGGCAGTTTGCCTTGATGTGGTCAGAAATATGAAACCAAAGAAAATTAAACAAGGCTTTAAAGCCCCTGCCTACCAAAAATCATGCTGAATACTGAAAAACATTAATGGTCTTAGCACAATTGAAGGCTCTCTATGAAATACAAAAATTTGGGCTTTGAAATGTTGGCCAGTACAGATGTGAATTAAACATCCATAGGGAATATAAAAAAAAAAAAATTAATTTGTTTAGAGGGATATGAATCCCTTATAGAAAGTGTGCTAGTCATGACAGAATGTAGTCTGTAACTCACACTGAGGAAGGGATACATTAGGACATTAATTTTAAGAGCCTCAATCTCACTTTTATTTATATATAAGCTTTTAATCCTCAAATAATTAATCATTACTAGTATTTAATGACTGGTTTGCTAATTGGGTATCCCTAGATGGAACTAAAGACAGTTAAACTCTAACAAACTGATCATTAACTACAGTAATGATCAAATTCTCTGGGATTATTGCTATTATAAACCATAATTAACACTTTATAACAGCTATATTTTATTTTGTATTTTGTTTCCTCTAATGAAAACATCCTGGAGTACTGCTGTGAGACTATGTTAAAATTGTTGCTCTTAGAAATGTTGTGGTGAAAGCACCTAATTCCTCCAGTTACATGGGAAACATTTAAATATTTGCCTAAAAATAAATATTACAGTAGGTGGTTTCTTATCACATGCTGGCAGGAGAAGACACCAGTGTTGCATTCTATCCGTTGAGAAAGAAAAAAACCCCACAACCACGTTTCAAAATATGAGAAGGAAATGAATGTCTAACTCAGATTCTGTAAATTAACACTTAACCTTCCAAGTGGGTCAAGTACCAAACTCCTTCTTTTTTGTCCCATTTCCTGTCACAAACAACTCTTCTTGCAGTTTTCCACTGGAGCACTGAAACTACTTCTTACAGTGCCAAACTACCAGACCTCAGGAATGGAGCTGACTTGAGTCCTTTGCCAGTAGCTGAGGTGAACTTTCTTGTGTATAGATGGGATAATAGTGAGCGTAATCAGCTCACCTCGCCTGCTAGCAAGGTAAGTTTTAGTTATAGAATCATAGTTATGAACCAAGATGGTGCCTATTGTCATAAGAAATCTTCAATAAGAGTCTGTACTTTCAGAAATACCTGGATAAATCCAGTATTCTGTACAGAAACCCAAAGCAGACATCTACACTCAGACAGATGGGTGCTCTTCTATATTTAATTTTATATGTTGGCTTGATCTCCATTGATGATCACAGGAATTTTGACACCTAATTCGTATGTTGACAGATTTTTTTGTGGATAGGTGTCTACTTCTAGATCCGTGTATGTGAGAAATGAGTAAAGTAGCATTGAGTAATCTGCAGATCTTCCAGGAACTGATCAACAGTTGATCAACATCTTCCATATTCATAACTTCATGCCATATATATGATTTTTAGTCTATCTTCCTGAAGGTATTTTAACCAGCCTATGCATCTTTAAATACTCCATGTTGCTGCAATTGTTGTTTCTTAGACTCATCTACAATGCTTTGACTCCAGCATCTGCACTCTTAGAGGTCTATCAACTCCTTAATATATTTGCTTTCACATTTTCTCCAGGAAAAAACCCAAAACATTTGCTGACAGAATGCCAGAATCTTTCTGTGCCTTTCTTCTTATGTCTTAGACACTGTGTTCTCAGACTTTGTCAACATAAACTGGACCTGAAAGCAAAACTTAATTATTTTTATTTTTTCTTGATTTTACTTTTTCATTTAAAAGGACTTGTATCAGCTTTTCACTTCTGAGGTGTAACCCACATTAATCAGCACAGATTCAATTCCTATGTTTTATATGGGAATGTGGATTAAGCAGTCAGTATTGCTCCATGATTCACCTTTCCTATTGCTCTTCCACCTCTCACATTTTCCTATGTACATCTGCTACCTAGTAAAAGTTAGCATTAGGAGCTCTGTGGACTTTTTTTTGAAGGTCCCTGGGCACTTCATTTGTCCATTTTGTCCACAGCTGTCTAGTTTACCCAGGACTTATCTCTCTGCTAGCTTAGAGGTCTAACCTTAACCTGAGTCAAACTATAATTCACTTGCTTTTTCCTTGACAGTCATGTCTAAGTGTAGTGGACTCTGGACTATGACAAATGTGCCCAGGCAGTACAGAAAAAGCTGAGCCATGAATTGTCTTGTCACAGAAATAAAAAAACACCAGTTTTAATCATTAACAGAAATCTTGAACAGGAAGAAGGGAAAAGAGAGAGAACAGGGTGGGGATTGTTTTTCTCTTGTTTCTTCATCGTAACAATTTTGCTTGGTTCCTTAGATGATTTAGATGATGAAATAGCTTAAAGGGAGACAGGCTGGGAGACAAAACAGGGGTAATATAGGGAGGAGTAGAGGGGGAGTGGAAACAGGGATGGGAAAATAATTTGCTGAAGAAGCTTATGGTATATGGATGTACAGGACAATTTCAAGGATGTACCCTAAGAGGTCACAATTCTGGTACAGCCTGTATTTCAACAGGAGAACTGAATAGATACATGTCCAGGAAACAGTACTAAGAAACAGAAGTGCCAAAAAAATGACCCATGAGAGACCTGCAGGTCTGTGGGTTCTTCTGAAGTGGGAGATGTTGCTGGAGTTCTTCTCATCTTTAATCCTCATTACATCAGAGAGGAATAATATAATCCAACCTACTAGGTCCATTTTCCTAAAAAAAGGTTATACAAACAGGTAGGTAATGATTAAATCCAAGCCCAGGTTTTGAGGTATGTAGGAGTTGTAAAAAGCAGAGAAGGAGTATTTGTTACCAGAGCCCTAATTTTGCAAAACAGAATTATAAAAATAATAAATGAGGGATGTGGCAACCACTGGTGTAGCAACCAGAAAAAAATCGTTCAAGCAGGCAGGATAGTGGCAGTAATCATACTCTAAACCGTACTGTAGCCTTCAGGTTACTGAGTCACTCATGTTCAAAAAATGTCTCAGCAACCACAGAACAACCCACAGGGAGAAATAACTGATCTATTAATGGGGTTTACAACTGAAAATCAGTAGGTTTATTTGAGAATTATTCATGGCTAAAGCAAAGAAGAGGAAAAAACACAATTCTAGGGTTTAGTCTGGAGCCTGTCTCTAACCTCAGATCACCAGATGATTGTGTCTCACTGCTCAGCAGGTGCCAATAGCAGTTCCAGAAGCATTGTGGGAGAACTGGTGCAGGACTTCAGAGGAGTTAACCCCTGCCGGAAAGCCATAACTGTCCAAGAACAGATTTACCTTGAAACATCAGGATCCAACTACAAGCTCTGAGTACCTCACTGGATTTCATAAATGTATCAACTTGCTCATCATAAGGTGATGCACTTGATTCAGGTAGGGTGACACAGTGCAGCATTGCTCTCCTGTATGTTACAAGACCCCACACCAGGTGTAGAGCAGCAGTGGTGTTGGAACTGACTCATCTGTCTTCACCCTTCAGTCAGGATGCTGTGACTCCTGGGGACAGCACAATGTTTATGGTGAAAAGCTAACAGTCAGCAGAGAAGAATCTGCCTGACTGTCCAAACACAGAATGCAAGCTTTGTTGCACTTTATTTACTGTGGGATAATGTTGATGCAAATGGTCCACCTGCAACCACTAACTTTTTTTGGAAATGTTTCTGATTTTGTAAGTGTTAACAGCAGATGCTATGTGTTTAGAGCATGAAAAGGGATTAGAAGCATGGTGTTTCCCTCAAAGCTGTACGATAGCCCAGTGATAATCAGGAGAGTTTCTTAATCTAACTTTACACAAAATTGTAGGTACACACATAAACTGCCAGTAGCTCAGTCTAACATGCTTTCCTTAGCTAAAATAACTCTTTCCATTGAAACTGGAATGTGCAGCAGTATCAGACAGGAAAAGTAGCTCAGTGCTCTAACTTCTACCATTATGAAGCAGTTTGTTGAAATTCCCCAGGGAATCCTTGTGCTTCTCATCTTGTTCCATTATAGCGAATGCTAGCATTGTAACTCTCCATTCATAGCTAATACATGAATGCAGTGTGCATATGTGAAAAGCAACTGTTTAAGTGATACAAATTGGTTAGTTCTGAGGTTTTATTAAAGACAAGTTGGTGCTTGACAATAGACTGAAATTTACATAATTAAGAGAGATGTTAACATTGCAATAGGCTCTCTGGTACATTATTATTTTTTTGTTTTTTATGATTATATCAGTTTGGCAAGTCTAGAGCTGAAATTTATTTAAATCCTTGTACACAATCATGGTAAGATATAGGACTGCTTCCTTCCCTTTTATTTTAAACCATGTCCTAGATCCTGTGAAGCTCAAGAAGAGGAAAACTGTTTAAATTAGGAAGAAAACAAGCAATTTACAAGTTAAAAGTTCATGGAACAACAGCTGACTACTGGAGTACAATCCCAAGTGGATCATCTTTCATCATTAAATGAACAGTTCGTTTTCAGTCTAACTAGACTAAACATCATTACCAGCATTAAGACTGGTTAACAGCTTTGGTAGAAACCTCTCTCTTCTCTGTTAGTTTATGTTGGCATGAAAGCGATCTGCTCCCCTAATATCTAAGGGTCATACACTCAGAGACTCATTACTAGCAAAGTTTTATCATATCTAAATACACATCAGATTCAGCAGTTCGGGTTTAACAGGTTCTAGCAAATGGCTTGCTTTTGCTGATGGAAATGGTCTTTTGGGAGCTAATAAGCTGCTGGAAAAAGATATATTTTCTCTGTTCAGGTTGTGTTTGCTTGCAAATAGAGTAGGTTGGACCGTTTTTTTTTTGCTAGAAATTGGTAATAAATTAGTTTGTTTTGCTTTGCAGCAGCAACAGTTTGTGCCTAGGGTCTTTGTCCCTGAGACTGCTTATTTAGAGTGTCACATCAAAATTAAAATTATGTAGGAGCTAAAAGGCACTCTGAAATGCACAAACAAAACCATCCAGCTTTGCTTTCCTAACTGTTTTGATTTCCACCTCCACAGTGCCCCAGAATGAAGAAGTCCAGATGAAGAGCTGACAGTGGATCTCATTGCAGGTCTGACAGCACATCCAGTGCAAAAGGTTGAAACATTTGGTGTGTGGGGTGAGACTGCATGTGGAGAGCATTGTGACTTCCTGAACAGTGATCTCTGTATTTAATAAGAGTGCCTTTTGCTCAAGGAACCCACAGACCTGTGTAGAACACCTCTCTACCTAGCAGGATTTCTCATGAGAGGTAATAATTTGACATCTTGTTAAACTATTAAATATCTACAAGGTGAGTGTGTTGCTGTAACCACAAGTGCTCTCTGGGTAGAGGTGACTGATATCTGGCTGTCCCAGGTTATGTATGTTAGGATGTCTCATAAATGCTGTTCAAGGACCTGGTGAGGATCAGAGGAGCAATTTTAGATGAAGAAGCCCTGTATCTTTGGCTATGAACAGGGAACACCCAGAAACCCACACTCCCTGAGACCATGAGTAGCCAGTTGTCTCTGGTTTGAAACCCACCAAGCAGAGTCAGTGGGAAAGGTCTCTCCATGAAAAAAAGACCAAACAAATTCATTGGACACACGTAGATCAACAGCTACAAAACACAGAAGTATACCAACATACGGCAGCTCAGAAAATTACTGGAAGGATGAGTTTCTGCTTACTCTTTCATTCATTCTCCTAAGCACCTGCTATTGCCGAACTGACCAGATGAGTTACCAGTATAGTAACACTGTAGCCATCAAATCTTATGACTTTCTCAATGGAGACTAATATATAGGACAAAAACAAATGTGAGAATGTGCTATTATGTGGAAACTGGAGATGGATAACAGTTCTACATTAAAACAACTGTATACAATGTTCTTCATGTGTATTTTGTTTCCAAGCTGATATTAAAGTCACCAAAATGACCTAGGACAAGCTATCAGATGTATTTACTTAAGGCAAGTACATTAGTCCTACCTTTTCAGAAAGGTGGCAATGATAACATCAAAAGTAACACTAGGAATCTCTGTTTTGGTCAATACTTTGAGTCTCCAGTCCACGAAAGCTTGAACTGAAAACAGCCTCTACAGAAAACCCTTCATGGCACCATCCCCCAGCCCCAAAACATTTCTGTGCCTGGTGTGACAGTGGGAAGTGTTTTACTTGCCACACAATTTTCCACTTAAAGCAGCTTAGGGAAGGTATTAGTATGGCCTAATCATTGTGTCACCTGCCTCCAGCCACTCCTCCAGAATAGTGCTGCTCCCTCATAGATCACAGGGCTTGTTTACGAGTCATGCAAATACGTGGGATACCTCAGTTACCTCAAGTGACACTCTGGTGTTACATGATGTCAACGATTCAGGCTTAGACTTTAAGTCTCCATGTAATTTTGGGGCAGACATGCACAAGATGTCCTAATATTGGATTGAATCCCATCCAAGTCAGTGCCTGATATGTTGGACCAACAACCAGAAACATTTATGTATTTTATATGCATCACATGGAATGGAAAGCACTGCATGTTTGGCTAAATAATAGCACTTAATCAAGATCTCCAAACTCAGGCCATTTCATTGCTGCTTTTTCTTAAATTTATACACCTTCCATGGTTATGTCAGCTGCTATATCCTTCTGGTTTTCAGCTACAGGGAGAGTCCTCTTCTGATTTGAAGGAGCAGTAGAGATAAAATGGAGCAATGAAGAGCACAGTAAGCAGTATGGAACCACAAACCTCAGGGATTCATTGATAACTTGTGAGAATGGATGCAGTGATGTCAAGTAAGTTGTCCCAGTAAATCTAATCCATAAATACTGGAAATTGTGGAATTTTTTTTCACATGGTTTCAGTGTACAGCCAGGGTCATATTGGTTGTCACTGCTTTGAAACTATGTGATTCAGAGAAAAACTCAGAACTGTGAGCTGATGTGCACCAAATCTCAGAAAGACTTTGCATTACATTTGTAAAAACATTGAAGCCTGACCTTATTTTTGTTATCTAGTTATATTTCTCTCACATATAAAGTCTGAATTAATCCATTTACATAAAGCTTTTCTGTGAAGATTGAAAAACTAATTATTTTTACTGTTGTTTTTCATTTTTAGGTACATTATTTCTTGCTTCAATACTACATCGTATGTAGTATTATTCAATCTTGAATCCCTATTATTTAGAAAACAGGCAATTTCACACTTAAAGCCTTTAGTAAATGAGTTTTACAGGAGATGAGAAAGAGGACTGGGTGAAATCTATTAGATCCTTCTGATGATGTGAACATTTCCCTGAATTCTTTATCATTATTAGCTATTAGAGCCATGTTCACAGCACCCTTTTGATCCATCACTCAAGTATAAATTACATTCTCTCTGGCTTTGTCCATTTACAAGGCTTGCAAATCAAAGCAATTCTAGTATTTTTCAGTGGCTGAAGTCACTTATATTTGGCCTTTGTCTTTATAAATCCTCACAAGGGACATCTCTTAGTACAATATACAGTGTATCTTAGGCCACCATGCAGCCTTTAAAATAATATTAAAATCAACTAATACGCTGGAAATCATAATCATATTTAAGAAACTGATGAAATTTTACAGTGTTTAATTCTAAGCACCTAATCTATGTGTTTTTGTTAGCTCTCTAGTAACCATAGGCTTCAGATATATAGGATGGGTAGGAAAAGTCTAGTTTAAGGGCTCTGAGTTGTATTGTGAATTTTTTTTCTTTGTTGAATACACATTAAGTCTGTGGGGGTCAGTCTCCAAAGATACAAATAAAATTTTCAAAATTAGACAGAGACCATAGCCAAGTTTTTCTCTCTCCATCTAACCAGAATCCCAGTAACAAATCACTTCTACAGAGAGCATTTGAATGTTTTGGGAGTGTGTAGATACATCTCTCCTTTACTGAAATATAATTACTTACAAAGGAAATATTACACATATGAGCATCCCTTTCAGTCAACATGAAAAGAAGAATTATCATATTTCTTTTCTCCCTATTCAAAAAACAGTTGTGTAAATAATTCTGGAGGTTTTTTTGGTCCAACTTTGGACATTTTACCTAGGCAATAATGAGAAAAGAACCAAAATATAATAAAAATTTGATACAACTCAAACCTCTTTTCCAAATAGTAGGTTTTTATTTTTCTTTCTTTTTGTTTGTTTGTTGGTTTGTTGTTTTTTTTTTTTTTGTTTTGTTTGGTTGTTTTTTTGTTTTTTGTTTGGGTTTTGTTTGTTTGTTTTTTCCATCTCAGTCTTTCATCTGTACTGTTCAAAACAGAGTAAAAATTAACAAGTCAGATATATTGAGTTTTAATTGGTTGCCAGGTTGGTTAACTGTATGCACTGTAGTAGTGAGTATGAAAAAAAGACAAACTTCAAGATCAGCCAAGTCTGTTTAACACACATTATGCATTTATTTTAGAAGAAATTGAGTAAGCAAGGAAAACAGAGAGAAATCAATACTGCTCACCACTGAATAACCACAGATCATTTTATAAGAAATGGCATTCCTTTTTATAAAACAGTGGCAGTTCAAACTATTAGCTGCTCAGATATTTTTGTAGCTAGAAACTGTCTGATCTCTGGAAGAAAACCCGGTTTAAGGAGGACTCTGTAGATGGAGGAGTGGAAATTCCCAGCATTCATTTACATCTGACATGTCAAAAGGGATGAAGAAAGGGCACCATGTACGCAAAATGAGTTCCCTGGTAAAGAATTTCTAGAAGTCCTGTGGAGATGACAAGCAAGTCTGCAGGTTCAGAGCCTACAGTCTACATCTGCAGGAACTGGGACGGTTTTTTAACCCCACTTTATGGATATCCCAATAAGACATTATATTCCTAATTCAAATGCCCTGCCTTTGGTAGAGAGAACTCCAACTGGAGGTCTTCTGTAGACATGTTTCTCTTCCAATTCACTGAGCAGAGATACCCAGTGCCAAAAAAATGAGTACATCTTAGGTGATGAAATTAAATTAATTAAATTTATTGAGCATACAAGTCTATAATTATGTGTGCATATATATATGTGAATATCTAAAAGCAATAAAAGCTGGTGAATGAAAAAAGAAAATCTGTTCCTTTCAGACAAGGGATGTGACTTTTTCTATGCTGAAAGCTTTGTGTTTGTGACTGCAGAAAATCATCTCAATAGCAAACTGTGGCTGCGGGTTCCTTGAAGGAGCTCTCCTTTGAGGCACTCAGCCAGGAGGGCTGACCCTGGCACCATACTGACAGAGTTTTGTCTTTACCACTGAATCCAGGCAGCTGAATGTCTTCTTCTCCAAAGGTACACCAAGGTGGGCATCTCTGAGACATTTCAAGTACATAAGCGAGTCATGACATTGAGCTAAAATATATAATTTCTTAAATGGCTGAGTACACAGCTTTTAGACTAGAACTTGATCCAATCTGAGTGGTTCAGAGACTAAATAAAATAACTGGTTACAGTTAAGACTGTCTGTGTTGATCTATCTATTGATCTTTCTATTGATATACCTATACCTGTTGAGATAACTAATGACAATAAAGTATACTAAGATTTCAAACCCCTGTAAGTCTAATTATTGCACAGTTAGCAACAGGCTAGTTTTGTTAAAAGCCTTCTGCAACGAGTAATTTGATATAAAATTTGAAAAAAATTCAGATATCCAACTAGTAATTTTAAAGTTTTTTTAAAGAAAAGAAAGTGGTTGAAATCAAAATAGGTCTATGTAAAATATTGTTAATGCAACAGTCAAGCAGCATTCCAAAAGCTGCACAAAAAATCCTCCTTTATTATAAATCAAAGAATTATTCAATTTTGTTTTGTTTGTTTGTTTGTTTTTGTTTTCCACTATTGTTTCTAAAATCCTCTATTGAGGAGGAGGGAATCAAAACAGCAGTGTTCCTGGATCAGTCCAATGATTGCTTCATATTAAAATCATGTCCTAAATTTCAGCGGTGATGTGGCTCCCTTCAAACATCCCAAAGCCATTTAGGGAAGTCTGATGTCATTTCATTAACTTGAATTACCTGCTTTTAACATCCTTTAATCTGCTGGGGTACTCAGAAATACAGTTATGACAGTGATCACAGTGATACAATATTTCCTTCCCTCTGTGAGGGATGCACTGCACTAGTCTGTTAAATAAGAGTAATTCAGGCAGTGCATTGATGAGGATTATAAATTCCATGGTAGAAAATATGAATTTAGTTTAGGAAAAAGTAATCCCCAATCCCTAGAGTGTCTATACTTAATTGATGTGAATCAATATCTGTTGAAGTTTTTGCTCGATAATCCCAACTAAGATCTGTGCCTTTGAGAGCATTCAGTCTGACATAAACAGATACACATCTGTAGAAAAATAAATAGATTTCAGTGTTGCCTAGAGAATGTAATGTGTGGTAGACCAAAAATTAAAAAAAAAAAAACAAACCACAAAAAACCCTGAGTAAAACAAACCAACAAAAAACCCACAAACACAACACTGTAATTTCAGTAACAGGGGTGGAATAAAAAATAATCCTTCTGTAATACAAATGCCTTAGAAATCTGCCCAGGTAAAATTGACTTTGAAATTAGCATTATGAATCAGCAGTCAAACAAATTCCAGCTTGTATAAACCACTGGAAGAAACGAGATGGCTAATTATAGTTGATGAGATGGAGCACCTTAGCAGCTTTCTTAAGAAGCTCATGCATGAACCTGGCTGTAAGAGATTTTTTTCTAGTAATTACTGTAATCAGATCTAGAAAAGTAGGTGAGCTGTGAGCAAGCGAACTCCTACTGTAGCAGCAGGAGACTGCATTTTACCTTAATACACATGCCATGTGGTGTTGATTGCACACATCCCTGTCTTAAAGAAGTAAAAGTACAATCCAAGAGCCGAAAATTAAATTATGTGGAGGATCTATGCCATGTTGTCCTTGCACAAGAGGCTTTGCAAGGAACCTGGGTTTGCTGAATGTCCTGGTATGGAACTGTCAATGTTAGATCTGTCCCAGAAATGGGTTGCAGGTCTTTAGAAGCATCAAAATTATGTGAATAGGATGTTTTAAGGCTGTGCTTTTTTCTGTGCAGAAGCTGTGATCTCTGCAGCCCTCACCTGCTGCCCACCTAGCACTTAGTAGGTGACAGCCACTTCTGCAGCTTAAACTTGTTCCCGGTCTTTCCCAAGAAGTGGATGAATGGACCAGATATAAAACAAGCATAGGAGGTTTTCTTGGTCTCAAGAAACTTTCAGAACGCTTGTGAAATTCACCTACTCTCATGCCCTACTGACACATTCAACACATTTTTTACCCTGTTATTAAAGTTACAAGTGAAGCATAGGAAAGATCATGATTAATTAAAAAAAAAAAAAATCAAATCATGGCTTTGAAATGTACTGTTACTTTATGAGGTCCAGAATTAACTTCCTTAATTAGTCCAGCTTCATGAGGTGGTTTAGGACCTGTATACATGGAAGGAGTCCAGAACTGTTCTTCCTTATCTGTTATGTCTTCATAAAATCCTTAAAAGCAGTGAAAGTGCATACTCACACTTGGGATTCTGGAGATCCTGTACCAGCACTATTCCTGGATACTTCGGTCCATTAGACAGCTTAAACTGAACTGGAATAAACATTGGAACTTTCCTTGCCTACATTTAGTCATCCCTGAAGTTGAAGTTTTCCATCCCATCAATAAAGATAGAGGAGTACATTCATCATTTTCTAAGGTAGACCCATATATTCAAATTAATTGCATTCTCAAGTCCATTGACTTTATTTTTTTCAGGGTATAATGTCAACATTTTTCAAATTTTGAACTTCAGTTTCATCCTGATTTTTTGGACTAGGGGAAATTTGGGAAATCAGTCATGTTAGAATATACTTATTTTTGCACTCCAACTAGATCTATTTTCATTAGGCAAGAGTCAAAGTAGGAATGCAACATTTAAAATGAACCAAATATTAGTGAAAAGATATTTTTTGACTAAAATTACAGAAGAAAACATTGCAACTTTCCTGTGTGCTACAGAATCATCAATGTTTTTGAATCATTCCCAGAAGATTTAGTTTTGATGCTGCTATTCCATTTTTAATATTTCTTGCCTTCTCTCTTTTTAGTTTGATTTTATGGTTAATTGTTTTCTTAATGTGTGGAAGGGTGCTGTTGTATTTAAATTGTTGGGGCGGAGTTTTTTGTGTGTTTTTTTGCCTTCTTTTTTGTTTGTTTGTTTGTTTTCCCTGTTTTCTCTTTGACTCTTACAAGAGTGGACAAAATGTTAGCAAATGAACCTAAGGAAGCAATCCTGCACAGGGAATTGTGCCAGATGATCTATCTGGTGTTCTCCATCTGTTCATCCCTCATAATGTACTTCTCACTCACTTGTTCCATTGGCTGTCAACATAAACTGAAGGAGAGGCATGGATATAGGAGTCTTTGTAGAAATGTTCATGGACCTTCATCATGGACTATTTATCTTCTACAGTGCTCTTTTACTATTTCATTCTGTGATGAAATAGTGTGTTAATGAAAGCCATTTCAATTTAGAATTAGCAATGAGAAAGAAAAGGTGGCACCTGGGGTACATTGCCAGGCCCTTCTACACCACATCAGAGCTGAAGCAATGCTGGTGCACGTCACCATGAAGGCATGACTTAGGAAGAAGGCTTTCTCTAGTTAGCACTGAATCAGCAGGGTGGCTTCACCACCTTTTCCTTGAAGCCTGAGGTGTTATGGGGAGTATTCCCTTCAGGCTGCCGTTAATCCATTCACATTACAAATAGTTAAACTAATAGGAATTTGCTTCAACAAATACCCTAGAGCATTGTGATCACTAGATCCCTGCTATCTCAGGGGTATTGATTTGTGTTGAAAGATCTCCAAAACCCTCTCTGTTGATGCCTCAGATTTAGTACAGTGCTGTTAAAATAAGAAAAATGGTTTGTTTATATAAATTTCCATCACCTTTTAAAAAACTAAGTTTATTGTTTGCTGAAGATACAGGAAAAGAAAAATTCCTGTGGACATCTAAAGTCTTGTAGATAGAAAATTTTGTCTCTCTGCCTTTTTCACACTCTACTTTTCTCTCTTAACCAAGAAAGGCAGCTACCGAAGGGGCTTTGGGAATTTTTTTCCCCCTGTATTTTCCTCTCCCCTCTCAACATTACCATATAATTAGTGCCTGGGAAGCTATTTGAATAGCAGACAGAGAAGGTGATGAGCTTTTTATCAAATTAATGACAGATATCTTTATATCACATAGACCTGCACAGGAGGAGGATGTTTCTGGCTATCACTTGTACTGAGTTTGTAATTTTCATTTCTCAGAACGAACAAAGACGTGATTACATAGCTGAGCATCAGCCTCACATCCAAACCATCTGTGTGATCACTGCTAAGGTTCAGCTGCACTGCAAAAGAAACCCTGCTCTCTGCTTTATTTCGACTTCCATACAGCTCAGCTGTCCTCTGGTAAAACATCCTCGTGCTGAGGGCAAGTGCTCCTCTGTGCACCCTGTGTGATAATGGTGCTTCAGCAGTAGTAAGAAAAAAAACGAAACACTTCTTCCATGCCCCCAGGATTTGGTCGGTTTTCAGTCCTGCAGTCTTTTAATTCTGGCTTATTACATGCTCCCTAAATCTCAAATTTAACTTTGGCCAGTAGAAATGTTCAGAACATATTTATCATTACCTCAGCTTGATGTAATCCCTGATTTATGTGCTTATGTTCAGGCCTCTCACAATTCTGTCTCTGCTAGCTTCCATCTATCATGGTGCAGCTCTGCTCTGGGTTCCCCAATAAGCTGCAATGTTAGCATTTTTTGTCTCAAAGTAAAATGCATTCTTCTTCCTCCCCCCCCCCCTTTTTTTTTTCCTTTAATCTGAAAGCTGATAGCTACCTTATGTAAGCATCACCCTCGCTTATTTGGAATCCAATAATCTTTTTATCTGATTGTGCTAGTCAGCACTTAGAGACCTCCTTCTCACTTTCTATCTGGTATTAAATGTTCTCCTAAATTATTTTTCTTTTCAATTCAATATGGATAGATATCTTGGCTTTACTTTGCACTGTAGAGCTTTCTAGGAGTTTATTCTGAGCAGTAACTTCCTATTGTGCCTCCCTGATGTCTCCCCTAAAGAAAAAGTGTATGCAGTTGCATACTCAGGTTTTTCAGGGTTGGATTAAATGCATGGGATACTGTTTTGGTTTTTTTTACTCCTAGATTAAAGGATGATCCTTGAGTCCACAGATCATCTTCACATATAGTATTCATCACCATTTTGCACTAATACTGTCTCCAAAACACTACAGATCTGTCAGTCCAGTGCTTCCCCTGAGCTAATCATCCCTGATCTCAAAATACGTAATACACTGCACAATTAAAATACATTATCTGACATGCAGTGTGTTATCCTCATGTACAAGGTTTTCTAGTTTGTGTAGGTATCTCTGCATCATTTTCCACTTCGCAGCATGGACTTGTTCCAGCATATCTACCAATCTTGCTCACTGCTGTAAGTGCCCCTGTGACAGGCAGATTTCTGGCTGAGCTAAAGCTGGAACGCTGTGCTATGGCAGCTTGTGCTGAAGGACCACAAGTATATAGCAATGAATTTTAACACCCTGTTGACAGAGGGTAGCGATTAAATGCTCACTTCTGTCCCTTACTCTGATCCTTCCAAGACATACAGGGCAAGCTGGGATAAGAAGGCAAAAGGATAAGAAAAAAGAAAAAGAAAATAAACAGGAAGAATTAAAAAAAATAAAATAAAATCAATGCTTGAAAAACCTACACAGCCTGGAAACCAGGTTTTGGAAACCAAACATTGCCGTTGGGAAATGAAATAATGAAAACTTGCACCAGGAAAGTGAGAAAGTAATTGCACAATATTGTAAAGCCCTGCTGCACCTTCCATCCATCTGCTGATGTTTATTACTTAGGCACGTATGTGATGACCTGAAAACTAAAAAGGAAAGGAACAAGTTGAATAAACTTAATCTGTCAGCTAATGAACAATCTACAGCTTGCAGTGCGTGACAACTTGAACTTGGGTCACAACAACCCCAGACAGAGCTCCAGGCCTGGGGAAGAGTGGCTGCAAAGTACTCAAAGGAAAAGGATCCAGAGGTGTTGGTCAACAGTAGCTGAAAATGAACCAGCCTGTGCCCAGATGGCCAAGAAGGCCACCAGCATCCTGACTTGAATCATCAGTATTGTGACCAGAAGGACCATGGCAAGGATCATCCTCCTGTGTTCATCACTGGTGAGGCTGCACCTCAAACTCTGGGGTCAGTTCTGGGCCCCTCAGGACCAGAAGGACATTGAGGGGCTGGAGTGTTTCCAGAGAAGGGCGATGGAGCTGGGAAAGGTCTGGAGTCTGCCCAGGAGCAGCTGTTGGAACTGGGGTGTTTATCCTGGAAGAAAGGAGGCTGGGGGGAGATCTTCTCTGTCTCTACAGCTTTCTGAAAGGACATTGTAATGATGTGGGGGTCAGTCTCTTCTCCCAAGTAATAAGCATTAGAACAAGAGGAAATGGCCCAAAGTTGTACCAGAGGAGGCTTAGATTGGATATCAGGAAAAGTTTCTTCACCAAAAGGGTTATCTAGCATTGGAACAGGTTGCTTGGGAAGTGGTTGCATCACCATCCCTGGAGGTATTTAGAAGACATGTAGATGTTATGCTTAAGGCCTTGGTTTAGTGTTAGATTTGGCAGTGTGCTAGGCTGACAGTTGGACCTGAAGATATTAAAGATCTTTTCCAATCTATACAACATTATGATTCTCTTATTCTGTGACTGTCATACAGAATAACAATGGATGGAAACATAGACTTGAAGCCAACCGTAAACCTCTTGTTGACACCACAGTGATATGCCCCATGTTCCTGTGTCAACAAGACCATCCTACCCTCTTTTTCTCCCTCTCATCTCTGCAAATCATAAGGGCATGCCTATATGGAAAGTATCTCACTTTTCATGCTATTTCAGTGTCTGTTGTGGCTGGTGACTGATGCCAGCCATGAATGTCAGTGGAAGGTGTGCATCTGTGCAAGAAGGAGGTCTGGCACCACTGGCTTGTTACACAGAGTGGCTGCCAGATGGCAGACATGGCTCCTATCCATCCTAGTTTATATCTGAATGCTGGTTGGGTTAAAAAGGCCTGTGCAGAAATTGTGCTGAGTGAATATTTTTGTTTAGATTCAGGTCCTGGTTAAGGTGGTGACCACATTTTATGCTGGGGAAGAAATCTATGTTTGTAAATAAATCACTTTTTTTTTTTTTTTTCCCAAATATCAAAGAATACATGTATTTACGTTTATAGGTTCATATACATGTATTTGTACAGGCATATGGAAGAATATATGTGTTTATATATATAAGCATATAGGTATATACATACATGTGCTTACACAACATACATACACTTTAGAGATTAAATAGAAGCAAAGATTTTATATAATTCATACCTATTTCTCTTACTTCACCTCCTTCAGTGTTTGTAGTATTGCAGAATTTTTGCACATAACTGTGTATGAGGAATGGAAATATTTTCTGCAGATATATATAAAAAAATTACTCCAATTTCTGGACTGTTATTAATTAGGCACAAACATCAGAAAAGGTTTGTTTCAGATGCATGTCCAAACATTCAAGTGCTTATTGGAATCTTGTCCAAAAATCCTATCTGGAAGAGAGAGTTAAGTTTTTCCTTTCTTTACAGCTATGGCACCTTTTTGCACTACATGGGTATTAATATTCCTCAGCTAGTGTGGGAATAGATTGAGAATAACTTTCATCCCATAGTAATAAAGCTGTTTACAAGGAGTTTCCATAAAGAATGTAGAACTTGTAGAAAATGTTTAGCTCACTGAATGGAATTTTTCCCACAATTATCTTCAGATAGTTTATAAGCTTTCCAGAAATTCCTTCATGTGTGAAAAAAATATTTAAACATTCACATTTTTATGGCTATAATTATTTTACATATTGATAGTACACAAAATAACACATGAGAGGTAAGCACTGGTGGAACAAGTTCACACATTATTTGCAATTAATTCAATTAAAAGAGAGCCTCTGACCAGGAGAGACCATAAGAAACACAGAGAAGGTAATAGAAATGAAAGTAGGAAGAAATTGTTATCCTGCTCCCAAACCTGAATTTCCATGCTATGGAAAGTTCCAGAAGCAAAGGTAGAGGCTAAAATAAAACATCTTCTTAGGCTGGAAAGGGCAGCTTGGATTTTAGTGACACTAAAATGCTAATAAAGAACTTAATTACTTCTATATCAACAAACATTGAAGCATACTTTAAGATTTAAAGGTAGCAATGGTCTACATATATATATGCAAAAGGCCTCCACAAAGTAATCAGGGATGAGACAAGAAGTCATGGGCCATGTAGTAAGACAGAGGGGACTGAACAACTTCTGAAAACTCCTCCAGGATATTTCTGGCTTGCTTTTAATCCTAGCTGATTTTCATTGCAAAAGTCATAAATAAAACCTTTTGAATTTCCTGATAAAGAAGGAAACAAAAAAAGAACAGCTTAAAAACTTAAAACTTAAATACTAACGGTATCTCTGTTCCCTTTTGAAATGTCAAAACCTTTTGAAAAAGAAGTCTATCCTCTAACAGACTTTTAGAGAGCAGGAAAAAAATAATGAAACTAATTTCATTGGAAAAGAAAGGGCAAGTTATTGAGATGGGCTAAAATTTTTTTCACCTGATATTATTGTTAGATCATGTTTTCTTAAAGATACTTATAGGAATAAAAAAAAGATTAAGGAATAGCAAAAAGAAGTGTTAATATGCCTTTGATACTGATATTTTTGATTTTATGGACACTTATACATAGATCTATGGCTTTACACTCAGCCAGCCTCAACCAACCTGTCATCTCCCTACACTGTGTTTTGATGTTCATGGGTTTCTAAACACAAGATCTGAAGCGTGAGCACTTCAGTCCCACTGAAGGAGTGGCTGGGTCTGAGCTGTGCAAATGCTTTCCTGGGCCTCATAGAATTATGTCAGAAGATTCACTCTTAGAGGCAGTTTTGAATGAATTTAAAAAACCAAACAGATAAAAAAAACCCAACAACAAAAAACAACATAAAACCAACCACACAAAATAAACAATGTAAAAACCCCACAAACAAGAAAATGAAAACCAAGCCAAACCAAACCAAACAAAAACAAAGAAATGAGAGTGTCAATCAAGGAAGAGATGGTAACTGTTTTCTGAGTTGACAATAAACTTCTGTTCTACTTGAGATAAATTAATCTAAATAGGTACTGGTGGCAGTATCTCTGTCTCTTCTTTGGCCTGATCTGGTCCTCATTTTTCAGAATGATGAAACTGCAGTGGTGATATCACATAGACCAGGTAGGGAAAATTTGTACTTTCACATTTATATTTAACCTCTCTGATAAATCAAAGAGCTTTCCACCACATGAATGCTGGGAAAGAGAAGTTCTCCAGAGCCTTAATTTAGATACACAGAATCCTCCTGTCGAGGTATTTACACACACATATTTTTTATGATTTTATCACCCTGAGGAACACCAAGAAAATGTTTGAAAAAAATAACCTTAATGACTTGAAAATTATCAGGAAGGAAGGTTGTTGCAGGATTTGGACCACAGCTCTGAAGTTTAAATGCATGGCCCAGATGTTTAAAACATCAACTATTCCAGAAAAATCTTTCTTTCTATATTTGGGCCTAATTTTCTTTCTCTCAAGTAATAAAGCAAAAATAATGTTTCATTGGCATAAAAACTAGGAGGCTGTGTTCATCACTTTCTTCCTGTTCCTAGCCTGTGGAAATCATGATTTGTTCTTAAAATTCAGTGTTTTAAAAAAACAGGTAAGCCAGGTTTAGTCAGGAACTTCTCAAAGTGCAAGCAGCATAGTTTCTAAAGGAAAAAAAAAGGGGAATGTGTGTTTTTTTCATACATAAGTCAGGTGAGCACTATGTCACCAGGGGCTTCCTTGCACTACGGTATCTGGAAAATAAGTTCACAAATGAAGATATTTAAAAAGAAAATAAAATTCAACACATTATTACATAACAAATATTTGAACAATGATGTGAATAAAATGCCAGATGTAGTATTTACAACACTATAAAAGATACCCTGTGGGAACAAGTAATCTTTTATAATCAAAAAGAATATGGTGTGTGTTCCTGTCCACTAATAAAAGTCCAGGTTGACCTCTCAGTTTATTTATATGCTTTTTTTTTTTTTTGTCTAACATCTGGTTACTCCTACATGAACAGGAAGCAAATTCACACTCATAAAGCTGTTAAAATTAAACTCTGATGCGAAGTTAAAGATGTGTAAAGTAAATTAACTAGTCTGCTATATTTTCTGGTTCACTGCACAGTCTGATATATGATGCAAATCATCCATAGCATCTCTTGCTGCCACTGTGGCTTCTATGCCTGCTGCTGCCAGGGAGAGATTTTTGTTGGTGATATCATCTCTAGTAGAAGTACTTTTGAACAGAGCACAGAACAGGTGTTATGAACATATTATGAACATATTCACTTTGTGCTGTAAGACTTTGGGAAAAGAGAGGCAGAATAAATCCCATGTAGGAAATACGGAGTAAGACATGCATGAAACTGGCTTCAGCTCTGCTTTATAAGAAACAGTGAACTCTTTCTACAGAAAAAAAACAAATGGGAAAACCACACACACACACAAAGGAAAAATCTGGCTCTTCTGTTTAAAATATTTTTGAAAGGAGATGTAAAAGCTTACACTAGTCTTTCCTTTGAAAGTACTTTGTGTTGTAAAATGTGTCATTCCTCTGAGGAAGAAACTGCGACCCTTAAAATTAGGTAAGATATAATAAATACTCATGTTATTTAGTTTAATTTACTAGACATTCCTGTTGGCATTTACTAGACATTCCGGTCTGGATCCCTCCCATAAAAAATCTCTGTCTTTATCTGAGGAAAAGGAGAGCAACTCAGGTCCCTTCCAGGTACCATTTACAGAATATCCTGTAAATTCTTCAGTTGCTGCTTCCACAGGCAGAAGTCCAGAAGGTCCTGTGTCATGACTGTTGGTCTCACAGGGGCATCACATAATGGTCTCATAAGTCTAGAATATGTGAGAGACTGTCACTCCTGAGATCTCTCCCACTGACTGAACAAGAAAATCAAGGGCTTTCTTTGCCCAAAAGAGGATTTGTGTGGCAAAGCTACATTTCTTTTGTCAAAGCAGCTCTCTTCCTGTCCTTGAGAACATCCATTTGAGGATCTCTGTGCTGCTGCTTGTTCTCGCATCGGTTCCCCCATATGGAACAACACAGAGTTTCCAAAGACTTTCCAGAAACATTCTTTGTACAAAATCACATTATCTTAGGGAAAAGATACTGTGTATTATATATTACTGTTGTTTAACCTCAATAAATAAACTGATTATATTCTTCCCTCAGCTAAGTAAACCTTGTAAGTCTTTATAATCAAAATAAATCTGTGTTTTTTCAGTTCTGTCTGTTCACTTTCCAGGTGTTTGCTGATGGATAACATTTATCTCAGAATCTGATAAACTGTGCTTTTTAATGCCAAGACTAAATATGGTCTACCATCTTCTGTGTGACTGCAGAGGTCTGATGACATGCACAGCAAACAGTACCTTATTATTATTTCTGATTGTCATGAAACTGAAAACTGCACGATTTTAGTTATTTGGTAATACATTGGCTGTTTCCAGCTGGAATGGATAAAACAAATAGATCAAAACTGTCTTTGAATCATTTTGGATAACAAAGCAAAACAGAAACGTTTTTGTTGGAAAATGAGGCAGTCAGACTGCAGAATATGAGCAAAATAGGGAGAACTGAGCACTGAGTCTCAGCCTTAATCACTTGCTAGAGTTAGCAAAATGACAATTATTTGGAATAGGAAATAAAACTGCATAATAAACAGTTTGTCACATTTCAGTGAAAATCAAAGCAAAAACCAATTTCTGAAAACATTGTGCAAGTCCATAAAGCTGTATTTATGTACCTTGGGAAAATATACATGTGCCTGGATGCGTCGTGGTTTAACAATAAATCACAGTAAAAGGATTTTTTTATTCTATGGGTGTTTTTTTTCTCTTCCTATGAAAATCTGAGCATATTGTTATTTTATCTTAAGCACATTCTGGCTGAGCTTGCATGTACAAACTTCCAGACAATTTACCACACTGTCCAGTGTTTGCTCAGTGACTAGACCAGCCATAGCCAAAGGTCTCAATACATATTTACGAGCTCATGGTCTGTAGTATTTGGTTAGACCTTCTGTCTACCCTAGCCAATGCAACATTTTTTTTTTAGTAAAATCTCAGAGTGGAATCTAGATGGCAAGTTTCATAAATCACAAAGGGAACGTTTAAAATGCTTTATCAGTAGACTTATTAAAAAGACCAATCTTTCTTAATCCTAGGTTCTGGTTTGCTTGTTTGGTTGGTTTTGGTTGTGTTTTTTTTTCTTTTTTTTATAATAATGATCTTCATCTCTGGTGAATTATTTCAAGATTAATGCAGAGTGGTTATTCAGCTTCAGTTTAGCATTATTGACTATGTCATTGTATGAAGCATTGCTGGTTGACCGTTCTGTCTTGTTTGCAGTTTATAAAGATGCTGAGCAGGATGCGAAACTCAATAATGCACCAGCAGCAAATGCAAATTTCCTGTATTTACCAGAGGGGAGGAAGGAACCTACTACCAACAAAACAAAACAAAACAAAGCAAAAAAAAAAAAAAAAACAAAAAACAAAAAACCAAGCCAAAACAAGAACAACAAAAAAAATTTGACCATACTCTAATAGGTTTCTTTTGCAGTCTCCATCATTTTGCTTTTCCAAATTTGCCAACCTGACAAGAAGCTCCACAGCAATGTGGCTCTTTCCCAGGTTCCCTGTGCCCCAGCACTGCTGGCTGCTGTTGGTGTCAGTGACAGGCTCTGACTTCTCTATGAAAGCCAAAGAGCCAACTCATATCTCCAAACCTTCCTTTTCCAGGTCACAGATTCTTTCAGGAATGTAAATCCTTCACTGGCATGTGATAGTTGGTATTCCTGACAAGATTGCTATTGCAGGGAATAAAAGACCACACTTTTTAGCAGTTTTGTAGGAACAGACTTTCAGAGCACTCCAGTCTTCTCATTAACTTTGCAGCTAGAAGGAGTTTGCATCTATTTAATCTTCCTTTGCTAGAAGCTTCAGTCCCCATAATGATGGAATGGTTATGCCTATGCATATCTCAGTACCACTTATTTATGAGTGAATTTCTTACAAGGGAATCAAAAGCAACTTTAGCTGTGTTGTTTTCTGGGCTTTAGCTCTTCTTTCCTGTAATTCATTAAAATTTTTCCAGAATTATGAGAATTTTAAATAACCAATGAAGACCCATAAAATAAGAAGACCAGTGTTTTACAGACCGTAGTGCTGGGAAATACTTTGAATTCTTGAACGAGCAGCAAAATGTACATTAACATCCATTTATATAATTTATAGTTTGACATCTGACATTTCTGGTTAGTTTATTTCTAAAGGAATTTCCTAACTGAACCCAAATTCAGTAAAATTTCAGATCAAGCTCAAAGGGATCACAGGTCATGGCTTTGAGATGTGCATATGCTTTCTTGTGGCTACTGCCACACAAACATTGTCTCACTCTGCCCATACATAGGCATACTGATTTATCATAATTCCTTTCTAACATTAGATCAGTTCTTAATTTGCTGAACCCCCCTATTAATTGCTATATAAGTACTCGGTGTCATGATTGTATTGATGGTACTATCTGGAGAACATCTGGGGAATGTTAATCTGTACTTAGACTGGTCTTCCATCATGCAGTTTTATGCCATTGTTGCAGGTTTGCCTAGAGCTCCTGAATTTGTAATGCATCTCAGCAGACTCTCAGTCTCCCACTATTTATTATTAACTTCAGGGAGTCAGCCAATGGTTTGGAAAACAAACTTTAAAAATGTCATCTGGGTAAGTCTTGTGAAATTTGGGTAGAAGGTTGGGTAGAAACAGGCAGTGGAAGATCTCTTTCACATTGCTTTTACCTACCCTCTCTAGATATTCTTGGGCTAACATTAGGTTTGAAAACGTGGGCACCAAGAATAAATTTACCACAATGAAAGCAAGCTCTGCCTAAAATACCTGTTCAGGCATTCACACAGTTTTTCAGATGGATATAGTTCTTTTGGTTGCTTGTTTGTTTGGTTGGTTGTTATCTCAGTAAATTACATGTGCTGGAAAATCTAGACAAAAAAACCTTACATTTCACACTCCAAGCTATTTCAATCAGTGATACTTTTAAGATTACATTAAAAATTCCATCTCAGTTAGTCAAAGATTTATTTCCTGAAGAATTTTATGTATTTGTCATCTTCTGACAGGAACAGCATCATACTGTTTGCTGTCCCCACTGAACAGTCTTCTTCTGATGTAAATGAAAATTAATGATGAGGACAAAAAAAAAAAAAAAACCATTATTTTTAAAACTGAATTTTGCAGACTAGGTTTCAATTTCAGTTAATGGGATTTGTCACTTTTGACTGTAATATATTTTGTTACTTGTTTTATACAAATGGGAGGTTTTCCAGGTGGTAAAGAAAGGAGGTAAACTCCACTGAAGTCACGGGTCACCAAATGATCCAATCCAGACAGCACTGGAAGGGAAAATAATTGTACTTAGAAGATGGGGTAGGTATGGGGGTGGAGGAGGAAGACCTCAGTTTTAATTGGTCAAATTAGACAAAGTCCTTTGCCAGCTTCCATGAAGTGGGAAGTATTTTAGGATATTATCATGTCAAAATATTTTCTTCTCAAAGGTAGAACATTTTCCTAATGAAAATACAAAACAAAGCTATACAATTACCCTTTTTTCCCCATAGAAATTCTCAAATCTAAGCTAAGAGTAGCCCTGTGAGAAATTGTGTGGAATTTTTTATCTAGTTAATTATTTTTTAGGGTAGGTATTCACTTAGATTCTTTTCCATGTAGCTGTAAGTTCTTGTAGAGTAGGGTGAAAGAATTATTTTATTTCTGTAACCCAGTAGTCCTGTATTAAAGAATTCAATGGGGAAAATAGCATTGTTATGACTAAGTGATAAAGCAAGAAATAATGAAACATCTGCAGCTATTTCTTCCTTCCTCTTTCCTCACTCAAGAAAAAGCAAGAGAATACGAGAAACAATTACATTATTATTATTAATTGTTATTATTATTACTCTCCCAAGGACACAAACCTGAAAGTAGGAAAGTTATTCTGGAATTGAAAAGAATGAAAACTTACAAGGGTAGTACTTATTATGGAAGAAATAGAAACATAATCAGCATTTTCCAACCTTGGGTATCTATAATGAGGAATTTAACCTCATTATCAGGTAGATCTATTGGTAGGACACAGAGGCATTATTAAGTGCATCCATCTAAGTGCATACTTTGACACATCCTAACTCTCTTCTCTGTCAAAGGAAAACTTGGGAGCACAGTCAAGAAGAATAAATCAGGGTGCCCTTCATACAGCACTGGTGAGGGGCAGGAGTGCTGCAGCACATGCATGCCCTGCATGGGGGACACAAATGAAGTTTGCTGAAGTTTCCTGGGATTTTCTTGCCCCAAGTGCTGGACCAGTTTGTGAGGTTGGGATTCATGGGGGAAAAATACAAGAAGAAAATTTGTGAAAAAATTAATTTGGCATAGCAATGCCATGACAGCTCAAAAGGTGGAACAAGCTCAAAATCAAGCAGAGTAATGAGTTTTGATCAGTGTGGGCAATTGTGGACAAACCCTTCCAACTAGAAGCAGCATAGATTGCCCCCATACTCACATTTTCATTTGAGAATTGTATAGATATCATTTCACATTCTTGATCCTGTTCTAATGAAGGCTCAAGGTATATTCCTGACAAAGACAAATATAAGAAAATATGCAAGGAAAGAGGTTTGGACTCTGCCTAGGAGAATCATGTAGTATGGGATTTGCAAGGAGAAGGATTATCAAGAAAAGAGGTGTTCTCACATTAGCACATTCTGTATGTTTTTATGCAGCACAAGCCATCACCATGGGCTCTCTTTCTGCAGTAGAAATGACGAATTTGATTCAGAAGCCACTTCATGAAATTCTTTAGCCAGTTTTATGCCTCAGGTCAAACTAGATAACAATTATGGTCTCAAAATTATGAGTTTATAGTCTCAATTATTATATTATGGCCTCATTATACTCTCAAAATTATCCAAGCTTCTTAAGAGCTAGCACAAAGGTTAGAGAGGCTTGAAAAGTACATGTTAATCACAAAGCCAGAAACTGTACTGTTAAGATCATCTCCTCCCTTTGTATGTGGAGGAAAATTGGGCTGCTGCAAAGAAATCTTGAAAGACTGCACAGGGTACCATTCACTGGGTGAATTGAATCTTTCAGTGATGGAAAGAGGTGAACAACAGGCCTGTGAAAGACTCACATCTCTAAGAGCCCAATTGAAATGGGGTGATGATTTGATAGGAAAATATCAATACTGTTGTAAATGTTTTCTCCCATATTTTTAATACATACGTGAATATATATATATAAGGTTATTTTACTTTAGTTCATACAATTACCCTGAGTTTTTTCACCTGTTACCTGTGCAGGTCAAGCAAGCTGATGTAAATCAACTTCTTTCCTCTTGCATCAACATTCAAGAAAATTAATATCACAGTGAACATACGGAGAGAATAATGGTAGCACAGCACTGATCTGTTCTACTTTGCAGACAAACCATGATGCTGATGCAACATAGACCACCCATGAAAAACAAAACTGGTCTGGTCCATAATACTTTCCCTAAAAGATTAAGGCTCCTTTCTTCAAAACAGATTGTAACCAGCTCCCTGAGGAAGAGGTTTTAAGTAACCCAGTGCTCAAAATTCTAAGTTTTAACATGGAGAAAAATTTTACAAGAAGAAACAGACAAACCCTAATCTGAGCTGTATCACGATTTATTTTCATTGACATGGTGTTAGATCTATTAAAGAACCACCACCCCTTATAATTTTAAGCAGAGCTCAGTCATCCAAGATGGATCTGACTTTCAAAACTTTTTAATATCAAAACTAATTCCATTAAAGGTGTGAAAAACTGAAAAAATGAATTATGAGTATATTCCAAATTAACAAAATTCTGAGAAATGCTAGCCTTGACCTGTTCCAAAAGCCTCTTGAAGCATGCCATCCCTTCACACCTTGACTTAGTATGATGTTGCCTGGAGGAAGTCTCTGTTCCTGATTGCAGTTTTCATCAAATGATCAATGCCATGCAATCAGATAAAGAAATAAAAAACCTCCATGTTGTGTCTCTACCAATAAAAGAGACTCAGTCTCTGGATAGCTTAGCAAGTGTTATACTAAGTTTTCGATTGTTTCCCTGTCTGACATGATTGTCAATAATATATCAGAAAATACTGCAGCTTCTGCACTCTGGCTGGCATTGCTTTTAGCTTGCTAAAACTTGAGGTGTTTTTATTCACTTCCCTGTCAGTCAGTCCTTGAGTGCAGAGAGATTTCCAATTTCTCCCTTGAAATATATCATGATGTATAGAAGCTTACTGTAGGCATTCAGATTGGAAATATGGATGTGGAATTCCCCTTTTGTCAATCAACTGAACTTAAGAACAATGGGTTTGTATAGAAACAGGCCTCTGCTCCCCCATCTCTGAGCACCTTCCTTCAGCACCAACACTATGCTGTTACCTGGCAAGGCTGCTGGTCCTCTCTAAGGAACTATAGCATGGTTCTAGCTGAGGGGGCAAGGATTTTGAAAAGTTTATTTATCCTTTTAACAAAATTCTATTCCCCCAGAAAACTTACTTTCTGTAAGTGAATTGGTCCACATGAGGCAGCTGGTGGCCACAGGTGCTACATTAATATCTTTCAGTTTGACAATACCAGAAAATGCTTCTCTGAAACTCACCATCCCAATTCAGAATGTTGGAATCTCTGGCACATTTTTTGCCTGATATATCTAACGTATTTCCAAAAAGTTTCTTAGCAGGGTACAGAAGTTATCATATCCAAGAGACCATTCACAATAGGAGATCTGAATGTAATCACACTCGTTCAGAGGTTAAGAAGGTTTAGTACTGTGAATATTGATATTTCTGTGTTAAATGGCTTCCATTCCTGAGAAATGCTATGGAAACATCTTATTAATATGGTTGTAGACTTAGCTAATGGCTGACATAATTTTTTCTAATAGTCTTAAATAATGAGTGCCATTGTAATATCTTTACTCAAGTTAGAAAGGTACATGTTCTGAAAGTAGGAAATACTAGAAACAGAAGAATTTGTGTTGTTGCACTGCAGCCTCCTCCTATACAGTTATTTGGACAGTCTTTGGTTGATCACATAATTGTGTTTGCCCAGGAAATAACCCTTCCTGGTGCACAGATAAGAACTGATGCTCGTTTAAAGATTATTCATCCAGTTCAAGCTGTGAAGAACTGTATTTCCTTTAGAACTCTATCTGTATGTGCCTTCATTCCAATCTGCTTTCTTGTCATCTTTATAAAGGTTCCATTGTCATAACTGATGAGTTAAATAAAAAAATCTCCAGGCCCTCCAGAAACTCACCCAGAAGACACACAGTATGTAAATGCACTCTAAGTAGTAAAAATAAAAAACATTGAAGAAAATTTATCAGGGAGGTCGTTGGCCCGTCTTATTTAGTATGAGTCTAAGGACTTATCTCTCAGTTTCTATTAACTGAATTCACACAGGTGAGGTTTTTTTTTGAATCCTCTCTTCTAAGTCAAAGACAGATTTTCTACACCCAGCATGTATCATACACTTGGAAATTATGGAGTTTGGTCATCTAAGGAGGCTTTATATTTTTCATGATGGATTATTTGCATGAATACTTGCACAGATCCATTCTTGTGAGGCTTCACCTGCAGCATTCTGTCCAGTTCTGGAGCCCTCACCACAGGAATGACATGGAGCTGTTGTAGTGAGTCCAGAGGAGGGCTGTGAAGATGAGCAAGGGGCATATTTGCTTCATATTGCTATGAAGACAGCCTGAGAGAATCAGGGTTGTTCAGCCTGGAGAAGAATAAGTTTCAGGGAGACCTTGGAGCATCATCTGGTACCTGAAGAGGCTACAAGGAATATGGAGAGGAATTTTTCACAAGGACATGGAGTGATAGGATGTGAGAGGCCAGTTTTAAGTTGAAAGAGGTTAGATTTAGATTAGATATTAGGAAGAAAATCCTTACTGTCAAGGTGGTTAGACACTACTCCAGGTTGCCCAGACAAGCTGTGGCTACCTCCTCCCTGGAATTGTTCAAGGCCAGGTTGGATGGGGCTTGAAGAAACCTGATTTAGAATTGTGGAATCATAGAGAGGTTTGGGGTGGGAGGGATCTTAAAGATCATCTAGTTCCAAACCCCATGCCATGGGTAGAGACATCTCCCACCTGATGATGTTGACCAAGGCCCCATCCAACCTGGCCTTGAATCTGGGCCAGCATCTCACCACCCTCAAATTAAATAATTTTTTCTTACTGTCTGCCCTCTTCAAGTTTTAAACCATTTCCCCTTTCCTTGACACTGACTAACAGCAGGAGCAGTTAGAATAAGGGACCTTTAAGGTCCCTTCCCACAAAAATCATTCTATAATTCTGTGATCTTTCTCCATTTTAGATGCTCTTCAGAAACCCCTGTGAATTGCTTTAAATTTTTCCTACATTCTAGATGATCTGAAACAGTATCTTGTTTTTCAGATGCAGCCTAGTTCTTGTCCTTTTGCTTTTGCTATCTGTTCACTTCATGTGAATTTCAGGAGGAAGCCACAATCAAAATGTCCTACATTCATTTTTTGAGAACTGAATTTCAAACTCACTTCTCTGAATTAGAAAGGCTTGAATGGTATGGTTTTAAAAATATAGCTGATATTGTGACAGTACATGATAAAGATAGTTGAGCACATTTATTTGTTTATTTTGTTGGTGTTGCTTAATAGGAGTAGACTACAGATAGTAGACACAGATGCAAAGATGTATGTCATACTGCCATCTGATTCATCAAATGAATCAGAGAATTTAATGACACAGAAAATGCAGAAATTTGTATTTTAGTTCATGGTTCAGTCCCTCAAAATTGAAGATTAGGCTTTTTAAACTACCGTAAAGGAGTCAGAAACCTTCAATTAGATGCACTAACTTCTTCAATAATATTTGAATGAAAAGTAAGTCTCACTTAATAATGAAATAGAGGAAAGATTGTGACTGATGTAATATAGCATAAGTGTGAAATATAGGAAAGATAATGACTAGTGTAGTCATTAACTGAACACATTAAATAGCTTAGACAGTGTAGAGAATGGCAATAAGTAGTGTCTTACCTTTCTGCAGGGCTTTCCATCATGTGATCTCAAAATATCTTACAAAATAAGAACAGTGATTCCTATCACTTCTGGAAGGCACTCTTCTATAAAAGCCATGCCTGATTATCTCATTCAGCATTTAGAGCTCTCATGACCCGAGACACTGAACAACCTTTTCACTGAATATTCCTAATAATATCTTTATCTACCATGCTTGCTTTGTTCCTGTCAGGATACATATAGCTATTTTTCCACAAGTTATTCTTCAGAAACACAGAAACTTTAAGCTTAGTTTTCAAGGAAGAAAATTCAAGTCCTCCCTTTAAAATATGCCTTGGAGGAAAAGCTGAAACAGCAGCAAAAATTAACTATAATAAAACTCAAAATGGAACAGGAAGGGGAATCACTGAGGAAAAATAAAGTAGTTTTGACTGTAGTATGCAATTCTGAGCACCCAAACAAGATGAATGTTTCTGCTGGGTTTTTTACCTGTGTTGCAAAATTCTGGTTTCTGGATCAAGTGTTTTGTCTGTATGGGGAAGTGATGTAGCTGGTTGGTTAAAAAAAATATGTGATTTACAACTCTTAAGTAAGCTCAAACTCAAGGTCTTATGTGAAAAAATAGGTACACAGACAGCTGCTCATTAGAAGATAGCATTGAAGTTGTACAATGCAACACTTCAGCTTCTTAAGTGATATAGACAGTATCTATCCCAAAAGAATAGTTCAGACCATGTTTTATCCTGGAGGTATCTGAAACTGGTTGGCAACCCCATGTTGGACTGTTGAACTGAAATGCATATGGTCATATATATTCAGAAGCAATCCAGAGTAACCTGAGTGATATTTCATATGCATAATTCTTTAATCTAGACATATTCAAAATGAAAAAATACAACAACTTTGAAGCAAAATTAAGCACCAGGTCTCAAGATTTTTTTTGCCCTAAAAAAATCAGATCCTAACATGATTAAGAATTAAAAAAAAAAGTTCTAAATAATAAATGTTTGCAGTAGATATTTGTGTATTTCTTATTCCATCAGGAGGAGAAGATATTGTTTTCTGTTTAGTTAACATTATTTTTTTTTAGCTGGGTAGTATACAGTGTGCATTCCTACAGGCTGACTACATGACTAAGCACTTCCCATTAGTGTTTTTATGTTCTTGTTATTTCTGTAAGAGTATGTATACAATTACACTTGCTAACACACTGCTTTGAAGAGATGAATATGGCAGACAATGCAGCTTGTTCACAGTTAATGTGTACAATGTACCAAAACCAAAGTAATTCATGCACAATTCACATGGAAGATGAGGTCTAGTTTTTGTCTTTAATTAATACTGTATTTATTAACAAAATGGGAAACAAAACTTACATCTAATATATCACTGGGCCTATGTGAGTGAGAGGCTACATAGCCAATATAGACTGGCTCACAGGTATTGCAATTCTTCATGACTGAGTCATTACCAAGATGTGGGCAAATGTGTTTCTTGGATTTCCAATTCATAGTCAGGTTTAAGTGTGAAAGGGTAAGGGGTACAAGTAGACTACATTGATTTTGAGTATGAGCAGTGCTGGAATCCATTCTGAATGACTTGATATTAGAGAGTGCCTATGTTTTAAACACATATATAAAATCCCAGAGCCCTTCAATATTACATTCTAGCACTAGAGCACTACCATTGAATTATCCTGATGGGTATTTTTTTTACTTTATACCTTCCAAAGAAGAAGATAGTCTTTCATATACTCCACACGATTCCCAATCAATCATTAAATTTCCCCGGAAGAATACTTTTTTCTTTTCAATTTGCTACGTGACAAGGTAGCCAAGAGTCATTAACACAAGTTCTTCTTGTAGGGAGAAGGCTGATACAAATGTTCTGAGATCCACAACAGAAATAAGATGCTGAAGAAATCAATACCTAGTGTTTAATGCAAACCCTTCTAGTTAACCATGAAAAAATCAATTAGAATAAGATAGGAAGGGAAGACTCCTCTCAAGGGTTTTTTTCTCCTGTAGAAACCACTGCAGGCATCAGAATGAAGCTCTTGTCTCTCACTTCTAACATTGTTTTTCTTGGGATGAGTTTTCCTGGGGTTTTTTTGAGGTTTTTTTGGGGAGGGTTGTTTGTTTATTTTGTGTCCTTGAGCAATTCAACTGATCTATATCCCAGTTTCGTTTTTGTTCATGTTCTGGAGAAAAGAGAATTCCCTTTCCCACCTCATTTCCCAAAACTAATAGTTGGTTCCTTTTCAGTTCATCCTCTCTCTTAGACAAAGTGTATGAAAAGGATATTAATAATATTGGTTAAACCCACTAGACTATCTGAAGTTAAAATGATGCCCACAGCACCTTTTTGGATCTTTTAAAAGCCACAGTTCTTCTAAAAGAATCAGAAATTCTTAGCTGTGATTAAATGATGACAAGCACAATTTGGTAGGAGCGGCACCTTACTAAATGGAGGGGCCAAATTCCCTGCCAGCACTTCAAGCAACTACAGAATCTGTTGAATTTAGCAGTTTCCAAAATTGTCCTGCCAGCTTCTGCACTGTGAAGGAAGCACACTCTGATGACTGTGAGACCATTCAATCTCTCAGAAAGCTTTCTTGATTTTAGGCCAAAGCAAGAGATTCCCCTCATGGAATCTCATGGAAATGTAACTTTTTCTCCTAGTTTCAAAGCTTACTCCAAGAGTGACTTTCATAAGTAATTTTTTTTTTGTTTCTTCTATTTTCCTAATTATAACGTAAAACTAGATGTTTGAAGTGAGATAGAATAAATGTGTTTTGAAGCTTTTGCAGTATTTTTGCTGATATAGAGTTAAAAGTGAGAACTGACAGCCACCATATGCTGTTCTGCTCCCTCTCCTGATCTCCAGCCCAAGGGTTTGCCATGGCCTGAAGAAGATAAAATGCCTTTCAGTGGAAAAGAAATCACACAGCTGTGCTCTGCAAAGGTGAAATGCCCAGACCTTGGTGTGATGATCAGGAAGAAAGAGATAAAAACTTACTCTCTTTTCCCTAGCTGGACATAGAATGGATTGTGTTGTAAGAGACCATAAAGAGCAGCTAGTTCAATCCCCCCCACCATGGGCAGGGACACCTACCACTAGACCAGGTTGCTTCAAGCCCCATCCAACCTCGTTTTGAACTCTTCCAGGGATGGGGCAGCCACAGTCTCCCTGGGTAACCTGAGCCAGTGTCTCATCACCCTCAAGCTAAAGAATTTCTTCCTAATGCCTTACCTAAATCTTCCGTCTTTCAGCTTGAAACAGTTACCTCTTTTCCCACGATTCTGCCCTTGTGAAAAATCCCTCTCCAACTTATTTTGTAAGTTAGTGGAAAGTGCTCTGAGGTCTTCCCAAAGACTTGTCTTCCCCAGGCTTAACAACGCCAACTCTCTCAGTCTGTCTCCATAACAGAAGTGCTCTGGCTCTCTGATCAGATCTATGGCCCTCTGCTATGCTATTTGTTCCCTCCTCTTTCACATGGGTCTGAAGTGCATTCATTATTCCCAGCTCAGTGGCAGCACCCTTGGCAGCAGTCCAGCAAAGGCATTTTGCCAAAGGCAGCTGAAAATGACTCGTGTTCCTAGCTCTGTAGTGTCAGTGCAACTTCTAAATTTAGTAAGCTCCATTCCTCCATCCCCTAAACTTAAACTAGCTGCATTTGTGGCATCTTCTCACTCCATGTCCTCCAAGACATTTGCAAGAAGTACTCCTGAGGCTGGGGAAGCAACTGAGTCTTTTCAAGCTTGCTACTCCATCACTCTTTTCATTTATGTACACTTTCTCTAAGGCAAAGATAAGCAACCAGTCTTCCACCATAAACACCCCATACAGTCTGGGAATTATGCTATAGTTCAACATAGTCTTGAGATAAACATATTAGCTCTTGGAGACCTACAGTAGTAGTTTTGTTACAACATATGCTACCATCACAATGGGAAAAAGAAATTGTGTTGGGAGGATGGGGGACCCACAGTGCTATGTGGACAAAACTGCAAGAAATATACGGGGGACGATGTTACCAGCGTTGCTCTGGAAAAAAAACATAAGCCACATTCAGAGAAATAAAATATTCTGGCAATGTGATTGTGCTAAAGTAATACTTTGAAGAAACTATGGACAAGGAAAAATCTATTTAAGGTGTAATGTCTTGAAAATCTCAAAACTCTGTGCAGTGTAACCCAGGTTCTCACCTCACTTTAGACAACTCCAGGACAAACATCTAAAATTTAGCTGTTAACTTAAAATCCCATTATAGCAGATGTTGCAATTCTGGTACCCCCAGAACATAATTATTCTCATTTATCTTAAGCTCCTGGTTTAGATAAATCACTATCTGAAGGTACCTGTATCTCTTAACTGAGCCTAGGGTGTCCAGGCTGGAGTCTGGTTTCAAATTTGAAAATCTAGTAAAGGTGGGTAAGATTAATCTCAACCTAACTTCATACTACAGTTGGTTATATTTAGGCATCTGCTCACTATTTTTTAATGTTTTTTGTTGTTGTTGTTTTGTTCCCTTGATAAGGTAATATCTCCTCCAGAAAGCTAGGAAAATATGACAGGATCTACTGAAAACCTGTTGTCCACTGGAGCATTTTCTAAAGGCCAGGTAGGGTGACAGTCATCATCCCACTAGATATCCTTGCGTGGTAACTGAATTGGGCATCAGGTGTCACTGTGTTTGAAAGTTTAGTCAATGTGGTCCTTACACTTACCAACACGACAGAAATCTAGTTTGTTGCTAGACAAAATGGCATGTCCTTTGCACTGTTTTTAGCACATTTCCAAGCTTGCAAGATGGTAGGAGATTAAGGCTAGACTTTTAAGATCTGCTTTTACACTTAGATGAAAGGTCTTTGCCAATGTGGTAGAAGGAGGCAAATAAGCTCCTCAGAGGTTAGTGCTTTGCTCAGGTTGGATTTAGGTAGATGGACTTGGTAGTTCTGTTAGGTGGACTGGAGAGTCCTCTTAAGGCCAAAAACCCATAGAACTGGTGATGTGGCACCTAAATTAAGCAGACAGAATTTTATCTTTTCATTTTTAGGGGCAAAGGATATGAAGCTTAGTATCAATTTCAGTATTAAACTCTCAAAGAACAGAGATGACTTAATGGGTTATAGTCCTACCTCGGCTATAGATTCAGTTTCCTATTTAGCTTCTCTGTTCTTGCAGTTGCCTGTGATGTGCATGTAGATAAAAAAAATATTTAATATTTTCCAGGTTGCTTTTGAAATTTAATTGCTAGATCTTTGTTAAAATTTTTGAGACAATTGTGAACAAAAACTGAAAATTCACTTCCTCCTATATTGCTGCTTATTAAGAGGTTTTATTATATTATGGCTGTTTTAGCATGTTTGGTTTTCAGAATATTGAATAATCTCCTATTAATGGCATTATAAATGAAAGGCTGACTATAAACATTCTTCTTCTGTGACATTTACAAAGAAACTGTAACTCATGCTGTTTGAGAAAAAAATCTGGTCTTTCTTCATCAAAGATAAAAGCCACGTTCTGCCTCAAGGCTTGGTCTTTCTGTGATAGCAAGTAATTTCACATCTGCTTTTGTCCCTCAAAGAGAGATTTGATTTTTCATAAAGAGTCTCCCTTTCGCTCCCTCTCTTACGCTAATACCCTCCTCTCCCTCTCCCCCCCACATGCACAGACTTAGCTATGCAAAGACATGGTCTTAGGAAATAAAGCCACATAAAATTGGAGAGAGGTCCTCTTTTGGGTTTGACACATGATCCTTCCATCTGTCTCACTGAAGGATGTAAAAGGTAGCAAGACAATATGGAATTCCTGTTTTAGGACTTAGAGACCAGGTAGCTCATAGCGGAAAAATGATAGGTTTGGCACTAAGTTAATTATAATTATGTTAGTGTGCTGTAGAAGAAGTAAACTTTGCTTTCACCAGCAACAGGGATCAAGTTGAAAGACAGCTATATAGAAATAGATAGCTTTACAGGACAAAATGCCTGCTTCTTTGTTATTTACAGGGGAAGCATATTAGTACAGTCTGAGACTTCCTCCCAAAGAAACCTGAATCTTGATGTGAGTCCAGGGACCCTTCCTTATTAGTAATGCTGTTGAGTCAAATACAGAGCTGACTTCCCTTGCCCTCATAGGATGAAATTGATGGGTTGTGGGATGGATTGGAATATCTATAGAAGAGAGGTTGGTATCAACCTCTGCAGTGCAATATTTAGCTATATTAGAGAAAGAGAAATCTATTGTTTAATCAGCCTATTCTGTGATGGATGTCAAGTGGCATCAAGGAGATCTGCAGCTTCATGAACATAATTCCAGCTATATGTGAGGGAGAGTGCCTTGATGTGCCCTGTACTTTTTCTACACTGACAATTGTCTAGAGTAGCAAATTGACCATGTCAAGGAACGTTTCCAAGAAATTCACTTTTCTTGTCTTCACACTAAATTTGTAGGACAGTCCCTAAAATATTTTTGACCTGCACCAATGGCTCCCCCCCCAAACAATTTCTGGACATAGAAGATCTGCTACAGAGCCACGTCCAGCTGACAGTCTGAATACCATCACCTGTCTGAGAGAACTCAGTAATATAGATGCAGGTCTTTCTAGGTCAGTAGGCCTCAAAGCCAGCAAGTAATTTGGGAACACATGGAATTTTTAACATAGATACATCTTTAATGACCTATTTAGAACTTGCTCTTTTCTAGTGACTCCTCCTGGGAATCATTTTCATTTAAAAGAGGCCAAGTGAGGAAGAAGGAGACCCCTGCCTTCCTGTTATGGAGAACTTTAATTCTGTCCTTAACTGGTGCAGGTTGATCTGCCAGTGTGTTTAGGGAAGATTGCACCAGTCAAAGTGTCATTATTTCAAGTTCTAAATATTAAGGTGACAAATAGGTCAGACACCAGAAGGAGGAGAAGGCTTTTTCAAACCTGAGCCTTACTTCTAAATGCTGGTTAACATATACTGATGTATTGGGTGGCTGATGGCAAGAAGTGTCCAGTAACATTTGACCATCAGAAAGAGAAACTGGACTTTAGAGTGAGACAGTTTGCTCAAAAACTACCTGTTCAGCTTAAACAAGACTGCCTGCTGTGAAAAAACATTTAGTGCATAGTTTGGACTTAGGCACGATCAGAACAAATCTGTTGTTCATGCCTAGCTGCCCTTTTTTATTTCCTTTTTTAAACTTGACTTGCAGCTCAGCAGTGGCATGAGCAGATAGATTCTTCCAGCTCAGTTTCTGCAGATGAGTGATCATCCACTCTTCAACTCAGTTGTCTGCACCTATAACACTGCTTCTATCTAAGGCAGTGGAGTGACACAGGATAGCTTAAATTCTAATATCTGAAAACCTCAAGTACTTGGGTGAAGCAAAAACAACACATCAGTAATAAAACATAACTACATTCTTTTATTACTTCTCCCAGGAGGCTGCTGGAGGTAGCAGGCATGATAGCCCATAAGTAGATCTAGATTTAAAAAAAAAAAAAAAAGAAAGAAAAAAAAGAAAAAAAGAAAACCAGAAAGTAATTTCTTTTCTTCAAGGACAGGAGGCAAACTGATATACACTTAATTCCTCACTTTTGGAGGGCTATAAAGTCAAAGTTGGCAGCTAAAAAAACACAGGTTTTCTTTATTTAGCAATTTTAAAGTTCTTGGACCATAATAAAGTGGCAGTTTTGAGTCTTGTCTATGTTCTTTAGTATCAATAAAACATACCTCTAGTCTCCCATAAGGCTGACACTGGGAATTCCTTAGCTCTCTAGACAGTCCGGAATATAACATGCTGTAACATCTTTGAAGTAATAAAATACAGCTTTATCGATACTCTGTGTGACAACAAAGGACATATATAGCAGGCTGCCTTTTAAGCAGATGATGTTCAGTGTTTGCTGCACATAATAATCTGAGCTGGGGGCTGGTACCAGCACAGATGTACAGTACTCATGAACACTGGCTGGATCTCTGAGTTTCCTGACATTGCTCATCTCATGCTAACAAGGGTGTGTTCTAATCAATAGTTAAATCTTCTTTGACTTTTGTAGATCCTAAATAATTTCAACAATTATAATGTATCCTAGATGGAATATTTATTTTATTTGTTTCTAAAAAAAAATCTTACCTTTTTTAGTGCCTGGTTTTTCTTAGTCTGTCAGCAGGGATAAAATTCCTCTTAGTGTTTGCACATGTGTTTATTCAAGGAACATCTTGGAAACTGAACACACGTCACTGAGGTGAGTGAAGCTGAAACAGATCCAAGATAATACATTACTTAGAATGATTGTTCCATGAGGCTGACTAAAGAGGACACTGGCATAGTTTAAATAACAGTCCTTGGACCAACTAAAGGCTTTCACCAAGATGAATAGTGTGAGAGCTTCATTACAGCATTTTAGGCTTCTATACAGGACACATAAAGCCCTGTTTTGGCATAGCACATGTTGGTCATCAGGGCTATGGTACCTTTCCATATGAATCATTATTAACAATGGCAGCAAAAATATTGTATAATGTTATGACCAAAATTGGAGGCTTACAATATTATGATCTAAACATTTGCATTTTAACTGCATAGACAACAAGCAAATCAGATTTGGTATGTAATTGAATACACTGTATATTAGTAACAATAATGTCTCAATTTCATGCTATTTACCATGGTAAATCACTGTCTCTTTTCAAGTCTCATTCATCTAGTTATTTCCTAAACCAAATGGCTTGTGAATATTACTTAAAAAATTATTTTTCCTGTTTATGTAATTTAGTTATTAATACAAATTTTTAAAAAATATTTGAGATGATGCATCTGAAGTTTTATTTACTTTCATATTTTAATAGTGTTTTATATGCCTTCTAGCTGATCTAAAGAGTTGATATATAAAGGATGAACAAGCATCTTTCACCCTATGGACAAGCAGTAAAAGCAAAAATGCATGCACATGTGCTCTGTGTAAAGTATCTTTCCAGTCAGCCTCTTCCTATAGAACCTCCTTAGTAATTCTCTTATCATTTTACTCATATACTCATATGTACTCTTTGTAGAAATATGTTTTCACTATGTGAATTAATATTTTAAAGGTTTGTCATTAATCTTATAAGGAAGACACTCCTATGAAGCAGTTTCTGACATGTCAGCTTCCTCATGTTCAACTCTCAAAACCTAAAAACTGCAACAAGTTATGGAACACTAATAAAAATATCATGATCCTTACATTTAATAGGCAGCTGAAATAGAAAATATAGTTGTTCTTTGTGCAGAGTAGGAAATACAGTGTGTTCTGCAGAGAACATCATTAATTAAATCTTTCTGTTATATCCCTCTAAAAGAATGTGTAGTTTAATATAAAATGCTCAAGTAGAGAAATAAATTGATTATACTATATATAAAATATATTATTAGTTATTAATAATATATTATTAATTATTCTTACAATACCTGTATTAATGAGGTTCAGAACAACCAATAAGCTGAAAGTGCATATATTTAAAATATGGGAGCAAGGTAATAAGTAATTTATTAGGACCTTAATGAATTCAATACTATAAATCTTAATAAAGGAGTGTCTAAATATTTTCAGAAAGCGATCCTATAATTCTTGCAAGATATGTGTTCATGATGCAACCTTTACCAGGTGATGCTCCCAGCTCTGTGTTACCTAATCATATGAACCAGGCTACTGAGACAGACTTTTCTAGCTGGAAATATATTAATTTATAAATATTCTTCAACAACGAAGGTCAGCAGCTGCTCAGGATATGGAGTTCAGTTGAAAATACTAGATAAAGGCCCTTCCCCCAACACCATGTCATGCTCTAGTGATCTAATGTAATAGATTTCTATCCAGTAATGAAGTTTTCTCCCATGACAGTGAACTATAAAATTATTTCAAAGACTTCTAAAAAATAGAACGTCAGCCTTAAAAATTAGGATGGCAGATTTGTCCCAAGTTTTATCCCTTATAACTAATATTGTCTAAGAATATCAGAAGGAAAATTTTGCTGACACCTTTTAAAGTCAAAGTCTCCAATCTAAGAAATGGAAAAAAAAAAGAACACCTCAAATATCTCAAAAATTACTTGTACACAAACAAAATGAAAGGGTTGGTATGTTGTTGCCCTTAGTCACTCTGAGTAATAGTTTAGTCTTTTCATATTTCCTAATGCATATCCAAACTTTACTGTGTGTGCAACTCACTGCATAGGGTAAACAGCACCATCACCTTTTCATATGGATTCATGCACATACTGATGCACAGGTGGTTTAACCTTGCTCTGTCCAGTCATTACAGTGAACTCCTTAAAACACTTTCATGTGGCCACAGTTAAGAAGAAACATTTCTGAGAAGTTTCACTTTGCCCATTGGAAGAGTAATTGGGAATTTACTCTCAGATCTCATGTTGCTTTGCTTTGAGCAAAGTAATTCAAGCCATTCATCCTGTCAATATTTAATAGAAAAAAACACTGCTGTGTTGGGATTAAAAGCAGGGGTTGTATCTGTCTAGACACATTTCAGTGGTTCACTTCAAGTGCCATACAGTTTGCATCCAAACTATACATTACCATCATGCAGAACAAACAATTGTCCCCGCTCATGCAGGAGGGCTGGAACTAGATGATCTTGAAGGTCCTTTCCAACCCAAGCCATTCTATGATTTTATGACTAGCTGACATTCCATTCTCATCCCTTTCTCTACAGTTAATTGCTGGTTAGTCTTTTCCACTGTCTTTAAAAGAGGGTGAGATCAAATAAAGAAGAGAAAAAGAGAGAAGGATGAAAGAAAGCTCAAGATAAACTGGATAAATCCTGTGGCATGTAAGTCACTTGAGGTACATACACTTTGGGTGTCATCAATTTCCATCTTAAAACAGAGAACCTGTGACGTGGAAGATTGTTGTGCAAAACCATAATAATCCTGTAGCAAGGTCAGGAAGAACCACAGACCTGGAGAAGTTACTTACTTCTTACCTGGAGAAGTTATTTATTCCAGTACAAAATAAAAAAAGACCAGATAGAGTTGCATTTTGCACAAATGGTACACTGGTACAAATAACTATGTAGAAACAAGTAAAAGCTCCCTGAAGTGTCAACAATTCACATGGGATTACTACATAGATATATGGAAATGCCAATGAAGTCATAATTACAGCTGTGGAAAGGAATACATTATAATTAGCAAAATCGTGTGTGGCCTTCGCAGCTCTGCCTCTGTTTCTGGAACTACACATTCATAAGCAGCCACATAGCTCATTAGCTACACACGCATGGGCAATTTGCATCTTTGATGTGCAGAAACTAGATGCCCTGATTTATGTCCACAATGCTTTTAGACTTCTTTCTTAATTTTTTCAGCAAATTTCACAACTTTTAGTCAAGATGTATTGAATCTCTGAACCTGGGATTTGATTGATCCCAATGGTGAGGTAATATGTTATCTTGTTGCAGCGATCTCTGACAGGCATTTATTATGAATTTTAAAAGGATAAGGAGTTTCACACAATAGCTCAAAAGTCTGTGAAATCCCTAGAGGTCATATCCAGAGAAGAACTTTGAACAGAAAAAGCACTTCTATTATTAAAAAATAATGATCTGTTGCAGAACAGAAAACACCACGTATGGTCTGATCCAAAGCTCACTAAATGGGATGGGAGTCCGATAATTATGAATTTATATTAACAACATAAGGATAGCAGCCAAGGGATTCAATTATTATGCTTAATTGGTTAGGGAATATCAGAAAGTGCTGCATAATATTATACTAGGGATAGTTTTAAATAAATATTAAGAAAAATGTATTCAGATGAGAGCATAAGCAAAAGAGCATATCTAGTGAAGTAGAAGACAGTGATAAGTTATTCATGTGAGATGCTAGGGGCTATTAGCTGGAGTGAGTGGTTACCCCTCCATTTCAGATGGTTACATTTTGCTTAGTGGAAGTGTTAACATATTTATCAATTAATTATGACATTTCTCCCACTCCTTCTAAAATGTTGTATAGTTTTAATCCCTTTTATAACAACAAAAAAGAAAAAATAAAGTAACTAGGACTTAGGGCATATAAATATATAAGTACCTGTTTTGTCACCTGTACAGAACCCAAACAAATTTAGACTACTGAGATTTAGCCTGAACACTACACTCTCTGTTCAGGTAGTTGTAGTTCTAATGACTAGGTCCTAAATGGTTATATCACTTTTTTTTGTAAAATTATTTCCTCCTCTACAAGTACCTCCCTTAAAAATCAGAAGCACTACTCAATGACTGAGATGTAGTCCAGCCCAAAAACACACAAAGAGAGCAGCAGTTGACAATTGTATGGAAGTTCACTAAATTCATCAGCAGACATAAAAATCTTTAAAAGGATACCCAAACAGGTGCTGGGGCAAAGGCTTCATCCAGTAGCTAATAGAAAAAGACACACTGACAGGTTATTGAATTTTATTATTGAAAAAGGTCTTATTCTTTACATGATGTTTTGAATGGTCAGAACTATGTGAAGAAAAATGCTTCTGTTGGTTTACTGAGCTGGCCACCATGCTACTAAAACTTTTAATGTATTCAGTCTTACTTTTTAAGTAGATGAGGAAAAATCCTGCAGGGTGTGAAACAAAACACAACAGCTACATTTCAGTTCTAATGGTGTCTGACACCCAGCCCAGATCGGCACCCATTCTTCACAGCTGGAGTACAGCTGGTCTAGGAGGAGATGTAGGGTGGGTTATCCTTAGGCTGATGTAACACTATCAATCCCCATGGCATGCCAAGGTGTGCTCTGTGATTGCTATCAGGCACAATCTCATTCAAGACAATGCTAGACAAGTCTGAAAAATGAGACCATAGAGACTAGGCTAAACTCTAATGTTTAGGGAAAAGCTAAGGCCAGCTCCATAGTATTCCTACTGTACACATCACCAGTTCCCTAGGAACTAGAAGGTTTCATTAAGCTGTGTTTTGAACTGATTCATATAAGCTGTTGAAGCCAATTAGCACAACTGGTTAAGTCCACTAACAGCAGTAGTACTCCACCTGCAGAAATATGTGCTGACAGCTTGCTAAAGGGTCAGAGGAAGGAAGGAAAGCTAGCTTTATATTTGGTTCAACTTCTTACCACCTATCACCTTTGTCTGTGCTCCTGCAGGGTGCAGAGATGAGGTAAGCATTTGTCTGCTTTGATGTCAGTGATGCAGAGGCATCCACAGAGGAGCTGTTAGAGAAAGAAAAAAAAATTTTTAAATATAATCATTTATTAGGATCGTTGCATAGGATAAAGATCACCTGAGGAGTCCAGTCTCTCAGACAGGCTATTCAGCTACTCTCTGGTTGATGAAATGAACTTCCTCTGCAAGGGTCCTTGCAATGGGATCTTCAGCTGTGTTGGTGGACACTTCACAACCCCTGCTTTTCACAGTTCTTTCATCCAGCTGGTCCTCAGTCCTGTGTGACGGCTCCTGCACATGTATGTTCCATGACTCTATATAACCTTATGCTGTATTTAAAATGTCTCTTAACTCTCTTAGCCATGTACAAACCACTGTCCTATGTGGCCATTCCTGAATCTGAAGAAAAAGTTGCTGTCGCTTACTTAGAAATGTCTTAACTAAGAACACTTTGGTCAATCCTGCATCATTAAAAGATTTCATTGGGCTGTTCATTCTTATTCACATGATTGTGAACCAATGCCCACAGATGGTCATCTCTCCTGTGTCTCATTTAATTAGTAAGTGTTGCACCATGCTAACTTGTGTGTGAACAGCTACAACTTCCAATGATAAAGAGACTCAAACATCCCAACAAAATGTGGTGGCTTCATCCCATCATTAAGATGAACTAATCTTTGCTCTATCTGCCCTTTTTCGTTCAATATTGACCTCATGTTGATAGCTCTGCTCTGAACCTCTTTCTTTATGCTACCCAGCTCTTCATTCATCCACCTATGAACCTCCAGGAAGATAACTCTTTGAATACAGCACTTATTTGTAAAATTATACTTCAGTTTCAGAGAGTTTCACTTTTTCTCTTTTGTCAATCTATGCTAGTTAAGGAAATTCAGTCCCTTTAGTCTCGGCACACAATTAACCCTGGTTTCCTTAGAAAGTAGGGTTAGTATTCCGCTGAAGGACTAAAGAATAACTTAATTAGAAGTTCAGCCTAGGAAGTGGCTCCCTAATGAAAACAATGTTAATTCTTCTCTATGGTATTTCATACAAAGTCTCTCCCAAAATAGTTTACAGGGTTAAAATATATCTATGTATCCCAGGGGAAAGAGAAGTTAATAGGTTTAAGTAATGATGAAAAGACATACTGAAATGAGGTTTAAAAATAGATGAGCAAGCTGATGTGAAAAGAAATATGTAAGGAATATTTTCACACGGCAAGGACTGCAGAAAAAAGATCTCATGAAATTAATCTTTTTCTTTTTACTATTAGAGCCCAAACTTAGGGAACTGTGAGCAAAATTTCTTCAAATATTTGCTATAATAGCTAATCAATTAGTTTGGTTGCATCTGTGTTCTTTAGTATGAATTTTCTTTAAATATGAATTCCCTCCACATTTATTTGTTTAGAAATGTTCTTTGAAAATACTTTCATCATCATAAAATATTTAAGACTTGTCTTGAAAGACACATACTCATCCCACTTAAATTTAGTATATCAGAATACCCATTTACCTTGTATTTCTTGTACCGGAACAGTAAGGAAAACCTGGAGGCTGATTAAGGTCTTAATCAGGCTAAATATCCCTTAAAGGTGACAAAAATATTTTACTGTGTAGGGACACTGGAAGTTTACTATACAGGTACCTGAAATTAAGTAAGTGAGGATGGGTAAAAGTGGTCAGATATTTTTCCCAATGAATAAACCTTTCTCCTGACACCTTCAAGGAAAGCTCCAAATACTTCCAGGAAAACGCAATTACTGAGTCATGGTGAAATTTGTTTACTTCATCATTATCTTGTAACAGGCAGTTAGAATCAGGACAGTAGTGGTCTGATTAATTAAAACCATTAAACATGCAGCCTAAAAAACCTGTGTCTGACAGTAGCCAGGAACAGACACTTAGGAAAATGGGGCAAACTGTGCATCCTGGCAGCTTCTAGCAATCTGTTGTGCAGCGAGTTCCTGTCCTTGGGGCTTTACCTATTGATTTTTTATTTAACAGAACTTTTCTTTATTAATTTGCTTAACTGAAGTAAAAGTTATGCTGTTTCCCAAATAAAGAGAATATGAATGAAGTTTTCAACTTGTCTTAATGTGCTATTCAATATCTCCAGTTTAAAAAAGTAAAAAATATAATGACAAAGAATTACAAAACAACTCCAACAAGGTATTTTGAAGGAAAATGTTTTCAGGAAATGAAAAGATGTAGATGATATGCTGCTGTCAAGTGTGCTGTATCCTTCTCTTAGAATTATTGAATAGAATAAATGGGGCTGGAAGAGACCTCTAGAGGTCATCTAGACTAGACCTCCTGCATCAAGCCTAACCTTGAATACTGCTAGGGATGAGGCCTCAAATACCTCCCTGGGAAACCTGTTCCATTTTTAAACCACCGCCATTTAAATAATTTTTTCCTATTACCCAAGCTAAATCTATTTTTCTGTAATTTAAAACCCTTGCCCCTCGTCCTGTCACTCCAGGCCCTTGCAAACAGTCCATCTCCAGCCTTCCTGTAGACCCTCTCCAGGTACTGGAAGGTCACTATTAGGTCTCCCCTGAGCCTTTTCTTTTCCAGAGTGAACAACCCCAGCTCCTTCATCCCATATGCAGAGTTTCAGAGCTGCATGCAATATTCCAGGTGAGATCTCACCCTAGCAAATTGGCAGAATCATCTCTCTTGATCTGCTGACTACACTTCTTCTGATGCAGCCCAGGATGCAATTGTCCTTCTGGGCTGCATCCATCAACACCCCCAAGTCCTTTTCTGCAGGGCTGCTTCTTAAAACCTCACCCACAAGCCTGTAGTGACAACAGGGATTGCTCCAACCCAGGTGCAGGACCCTGCACTTGGTCTTGTTGAACCTCATGAGGGTTCAGCTGGGACAACTTCTCCAGTTTTTCCAGATCCTTCTGGATAACATCCTGTCCCTCTGTCTTAGCAACATCACCACTCAGCTTGGTGTCATCCGAAAACCTGCTGATGGTGCACTCAATCTTGTTGTCTATATTGTTGATAAAAATAATATTAAAGAGTACAAGTCCCAGTATGGAACCCTTGAGACAGCCCTCTGGATGCAACCATCCAGCCAGTTCCGTGTCCTCTGAACAGCCCACCCATCAAATCTGTTTCTTGACCAACTTGGTGAGTAGGAACTGTGGGGAACAGTGTCTAAGGCCTTGCACCCAATTCCAGATAGCTGACATCCCCTGCTTTTCCCTTGTCAACTGATGTAGTCACTCCATTGTAGAAAGCCACAAGGTGGGTCAGGCAGGATTTGCTCCTAGCAAAGCCATGCTGGCTGCCTTGGATCATCTCCCTGTCCTTCATGAGCTTTAGCATGTCTTCTGGGAGGATCTGTTCCATGATCTTCCCAGGCACAGTTGTAAGGCTGACAGGTTGGTAGTTCCTAGGGTCCTCCTTTCTATTCTTTTTAAAAATGGGTGTGCTGTTTCCTTTCTCCTAATTACTAGGGGCTTCACCTGACTGCCATTGTTTTACAAATATCACAGAGAGTGGCTTCACAGCTACATCTGCCAATTCCCTCAGGACTCTGGGACCCATCTTGTAGGGCCCCATGGACTTGTATATCTTCAGGTTCCTCAGATGGCCACAAACCCTGTCGTCAATTACAATGTGGGCAACTTTGTTCTTTTTGGTCTCCATCTTGTGCAACATGAGAACCATGAGGAGAGGGACTGCAGGTGAAGACTGAGGCAAAGAAGTTGAGAATCCCAGTCTTCTCTTTATCTGTTATTACCAGTTAATCACTGTGGCTCATCGTGGGGGGCATGCTTTCTTTAACCTTCCTTTTCTGTTTTATGTACCTATAGAAGCCCTCTTGTTTTTCCTCACATCTCTTTCCAAGTCCTGTTCTGTGCATTGGACTTCCTCACCTCACCCCTACAACTGGGCAACTTCCCCGTACACTTCCCAGGATACCTGTCCCTTCTTCCACTGCCTGTTCATGCCTTTTAATTTGACCACAAGGTCTTGAATCAGCCATGGCTGTTTCTTTCCTTCCTTGCCTGATTTCATACACCTGGGGATTGAGACCTTTTGCACCCTCTTCTTGTATAGGGTCTGTGATCATGAAGCACTATACCAGTTGCTTAGCAGATCTCACCTCCCTTTGCAAAGAATAGAAGAATATTAAGAATATATCATGAAGATATGATCTAATATCTCTTTCTGGATCACAGAAAAGAGTGAGAGCAACTGAGAAAAGAATTCCTAGAGCACATTATATTTTTTTTTAATGTATTTTGGTTTGATTCAAATATATTCTTTAATAGAAAAGATTTTTTTTCCCTGAGGATGAAAAAAAAACCCCAAAACAGTTCCAGGTGGTTTTATGTCTCACAGTGGAGACATTCCTTTTTCTGAAATTTGGCTGCCATATTTTATAACCTCAAAGCAGGCTTGCTCTGGAAGAGTTACAAATGTGGATCAACTGCTCTGTTGTTTCTGCTTTAGTGTAGTCTAAATTTTAATTTTCTTAACTTCAGTATCTGCTAATGCATTAGTTATGGTATGTTACAGTTATAATTGGGCCTGTGCACAACAGATGAGATCAGACACTCATACAAGAATATTGGGAGTGCCCATATGAGAAAAAATTACTTCAAAGGAGAAAACTTGGCCAATATTACAGCTAGAAAGTCAGAGAAAACACTGGAATAAAATTGTGTTCACACAAACTAAAATTGTGTTCACATACATAGGAAACAACCTTTCTTACTCCTTGTTGTGATTTTTTTAAATGCAGGTGTTTGATCAAGATTTTTAAAAAAGCATTTATTATTATTATTGTTTTCATTTAGCTGTTTAATATAGACTGAGAGTCTAAGATGTCATCACAGTCAGAGGAGATCTGCAATATATAATTCCAGCTATCACTAGAACTATGCTCAAAAATACGTTCCTAATTTAATGTGGAGTGAATCTCCCTCCCTACATTCTACAGCATGCATTAACTTGGTATGCATTGTCTTCAATGTGAAATTAGAACCTAACTGGATCCAGGTAATAATTAAGGTGTCTTAATCTGCAGATGAATCCCACTATTTGGGCTCAGTTTATTTGTCTAATTATCAAACCCTTTGAGATGGCTCATCTCACCTTTGCCTCCTGACCAGCTGGGGAGATGGAAAGACATAAGTCCTAATGTCAAATCTGCAGGGCTGCTGGGTATCTCAAACACCCTTGTGTCTCAGAAACCACTAGATGTTTAATCAGCTGCTCTGAGCCCTAAATGACCTCATATCACAGGAGAAAACATCCTGGAGATGGTATTTAATACTCTGCTCCATAGTAGGATGTCACTGGCTATAAGGCCAGAAGAAGTCTGTGTCAGAAGACTTATTCATAGTGTCACTTTCTGAGGTCACCATGCTTCCCCCATCCCTCTGTCACTATGCAGCACAATAGAAAAAGGGGTTGAGAAAGTCTGGGAGCAGGTGATAAAAAAGACTCAGTTTACTTGGAAGTGTGTCCATGTAGATCTCCCAGAACAAGAGAGGTCATATAGTTTACATGTTGATTCCATTTGTGTTATCCCTAGGGTGTCAAACCAGACTATATAAGTTAAAAAATACAACTTTCCATGCTTTGCAAAACCCCTTCCTTCATATCCATTTTAATGGTTACTATTCCTTTACTTTTCTCCCCACCCCTTCCTATGGAATGGTTCTACCTAATAAATTTGATGTAGTCATAGCATGTTTGCAATTTAAAAATTTTACAGTTTTGAGCCACAGCTGCAGTATCCTGGCAAACCAGACCAGCTTTGGGTAACAAGATTTATTTTCCCTATGTGCTGCCAAGTCAACCTGAAGACAATGTTAATAGAAAAGGTCACAGACTGATAAGCTGACATGTCTCTAATTCCTTAGGACAAATCTGTGGATGGCGAATTGAAATGCTACTCTGCAGCTCCTCAGGGGCAGAGACATTAAAGTTAAATGTTACAGATGTGAAGGAATGGTAGCAGGCATGTTTGGTTTGCAAAAGAGCTTGTGGCTCTGGTGGTAGAAATGCAGCAGACACCAGCAGAATTTATTTTCTGGGCTAAAGGATATTTTAAGGACATGCCACAACCACCTCCATATAAAGCAGATATGTCTGCTGGAGTACAGTTGGTGGTGTGGTAAGAAGGGTAAAATTAAAACAGGTCACTTTAAAAGAAAGATCTAATTTCTCTGTGTTAACATATGCTCTTCAATGAAAGAGGATTAAAGAATATGGGATTTCATTCTGCTACTCTCAGGATAATGGTCTAAGGCTTCAGACTTTTCATCTGGTGGCAGGTTGTTTTAATAATGTTCCAAAATTCACCATTTTGGATTAAAAACCTCCCTTTACTCTCAGTGTTTACACACTAGTAAATTGAAGCAGGACAGGGAACTATCCAGGACCAGAGCACCATAATCTCTGTTGTTAAATGGCTGAAAGAACCTTTGGTTTAATCCTCCCTTAAGACTTTGTGGATACACTAGGCAAGTTTGGACAAATCACTGACCATTCTCAGCAAAAATTTAGATCTGTTTGGAGAGTAAAGGAAGCTATAAAATAATAGATGCTTCTATACCAGCTGCCCTCAGTAAGAGAACATCTTGGACTTCTTTAATTTACAAATATAGATACAGAAAGTGTGTCTATTTCATATGAAACCTCCCTCTTCATCTTGCTCATCTGTAATGAAGAGTTTGCAGCTAAAGCCTGAAGAAACAGCTAAAGAAACAGCCTATGTTTGGTCTTTCTTTAAGCTAATGGATAACAAAGGAGAAGGTAGGCTTTTGTTTTCATCCCATCGAGTACCTGTGGAGCTGAACAGAAATCTGCTACATCCACCCCTCTGGTATTGTCCACTGCAGCAACTGGAATCTCAGTGGCTCTAGTGCAGTATAATCCTTGGGTTTATAAAAATTCAACATGAGCAAGAACAGCCATGTCCCTATGTCCATCAATTGAGCAGGTTAAAGATATGTGAGAAATTGTTACCAGAATGGCATGACTAATTCATGTGAATATGAAGGCTGTTAATGATACTTTAGAAATTGTGACTCAGGGGAAAGTAACAAGATAAATGTGTTTTCTTTTTTTTCTTTTTTTCCCCCCCCCTTTTTCCCTTCTGCTCTCAGTCTGAAAGACTGTCACATTATAAACAGAGGATAATGAAAAGGTTCTGCATTAATTTCTTCTGTTGTTTGCAGGCTAAAACATCCTAGCAAAGACCAAAGTCCCACTGTGCTCCACGCTGTATGAACACATTGTAAGGGACAGATACAGCTATGAAGGATTTACAGTTTTAGAATACCCATATGGAAAGAGAAATACATGCTAATATCTCATTTCCAGCATGAGCATTCAGGGGGATAATCTATTATGTTATACTTGCAGATATTTGGGGAATTTACGCTCATTTCTATAAATACCAGCAGATATTTGAGAAACACTGATACCATAGCACCTCTAATACATTATGAGTTAAGCTTAGCATTTTGATTCATAAGAATATTCCTTGCAGTCAGCTTGTTCCCTGTCTCTCCCTGGTCACCGTGGTGGCTATTTACAATTTCCTTATTCACGGGACTTTCTAGGGGGTGGGCAAGAGGTGTGTCACTTGGCTGTGAAATAGGGATGTTTCAGGCAGAATTATTTTTCTTCATCCCAAGCCTGTTGTAACAGATTAACTGAGCAAAAAAGCCTAATTTATAGGAAGCAACTCGTGCCATATTCATCTCAGCTGGATGGCACAGCTTGTGCTGTTGCCACACTTACGCAACAGATTCAGAATTTAACAAGCATTAGATAAAAGAGAATAAACAAAAATCCAAAATACAGAGAGTAAAACCACCTAAAATGAATGACTTGCCTGAAATAAGTGAAGGAGCCATCTAGCTTTATATCCCTTGTTTTTCACGTTCTTTATTTATTATCATCTCTTGGGTGTCTGTTTTCTGTTTTCCATGAATCTTGATAGCTGCGATCTAGCCAAAGGCTTCTTTAAAATCTGAAAATTACTCATGCTGTGGAGAACAGCTTTCATGGCAAAACCTTTAAAGCCTCAGACAAGAAAATGAAAAAAACCCCACCACAATCTAACAGTCATTTCAAAAGATATTTTGTAACTATCCACCTATGTTACATAGTATTTAGATGAAATTCTGTTTAGATATAGGCAAACCAAATAAACAAACAAGACTAGTATTTATTTGCAGAACTGTATTGGACCAAAATTTCACCCCAAACTTTCAGTTGCAAGGGCAGGTTAAAGAAGGATGTGATATTATTTCTGTGAAACTGATACAGCCTTTCATGATTACTTTTAACTTAAAACTAATGTGTGGTAGCTGTTAAATAGAGCAATCAGAATTAAAAATAATAATAATAATTAAAGATTAATAATAATAGTAACAGTAACAAAACCCATTGGTTGTATGTGATTATATGATTTGCAAAAGAGGTAGCTGCAAATTGTATCATACTTCTCAGACCATTACCTGTTTTGTTATAGGACATTTGCCAGGATCTTTAATGTACACGTGCTGTTAGGGCATCATGATGAGCTGCATTCAATATAAGACACCTTTGTCTTCAAGAGACACCTAGATGCACGCAATTAAAATCTGACTACTGATGTTCAGTGTGTTTTCTTCATTGCTTCTCAGATTTTGTTTAGAACTTGCTAGATAGATAACAACATGTTGTGGGCAGCTACTGCCTCAATAATAAAAAAAAAATGGTAATGAAAATATGTGGTCATCAGCTGCAGCTGTGACTCAGTTCCCATTGCTGCACCAATGTTAGTAATTTCCTCTACTCATTTACTAATTACACTTGCCAGGTTTTATCAAGAAAGCATTTATTTTTAGTTTACATACAGAAAGGAGGGAAGAATCTCAGTTAAGTAGAAGAGGTTTTATTTGGAGCATGTCACTGCATATGTGTATGAAATAGAGTAGTTTGATCTCTGATGAAATCTTGCTATAGTTGCAGTTACCATAGTTTTAAGCTATCAGGAATGAAAACTGTTAGTACTGCATAGCCATATCAGCACAGACAGAAAAACACATCTCTTTGGCAAAAACCCTCTAACTAGGTGACTGACTGACCTATATTCATTCAACTTCAGCTGCTTTGCAGCTGAATTTTGTGGTGTCTTGCTAATTTACAGCTAACGGTGCTTAGTTCTACACAGAAGCAGTAGACCTGCACTGTGAGAAAGAGCTAAAGATATCTTGAACAGAGTGTCTGCATAATTAACAGTTCACATTTACTTTTCAATTTCATATATAAGTCAAATGGTACACAGAAAATCAAAAGCCAGCTCTAGGCTATGCAGAGTGAAAAGAGGTGCCAATTCAACGACAAAATATTCTTCAGATTTGACTTTGCAATCACCTTTCCAGCCTTCTCTGGCTTTTTCATCTAGTTCTTGTAAACTGATGAACGTTATTGTTTTTATGTGCCACAGTTTCTTATTGAATACAAATTGCTTGCAACTTTACATTGATAGGCATCATATAAAATTCCTGTGGGACTGATAATTTGCTCTGTGTTACTTAGTATCTTTATTAATAAACATATATACATATTTAAAACCACTAATTGAGTTTGTATCTGACAAAAAGGAATGAAAGATGAACAGAAGAAAACAGAAAGAATACAGCATTTCAACATTCCTACAGATAATCCAGAAAAAAATTGTGTATCTATAACAAGATAGAATATGTATCTGCACACTTAGAAAATTGTGAACTATATTTAATGGTTGCAAGATGTTTCCTATTGACTCTAAGCATCACTTGTAATTGTGCTGAATCATTGTATCATGAAGAGCTTCAGAGTGTGATTTGGGGCAATTTCATTAGATTATAAAGTATTACAAAACAAACAAGAACATTCCATTCTGTCTGTGTTTGGTAGTGGTGCTTGCTTGATTCCATTATAGCAAATATTCATTAGCATCTGGGATATTCTTCATTTAATGGTCTATTTTATATCAGCTGAGACCTAAAGAAGGGTAATGTGCATGGAAGAATCTGAAAAGTCACCTTTTTTTCTGAAAAGTCACCTGACTAATCATCTCAGATGAAGACTGTATGCTGCATCAGCATGAAACACAAACCTAGCACAAGTCTGTTTCCATTGACCTTATTTATATCTGCTGATGGACGTTATAAGTTTGGTAAGCTGTGGCTCTTAAAACATCCCTGACCCACACTTTTCCCTTTCCCTTTCTGACTTCTGGTTGAAGAAGGTAATTCCTTCCCAGAGGAACTAGTGAAAGCCATACCTATCTCAAGGAAAAGGGAAAACTCAGGGTTTGGCTTGTTTTGTTTTTCTGTTTTCCTAGCATATTCACATACAGTAAAAATAACAAATACACACAGAATGTGCACAAGAGTGGACTTGCACAGGCATGAAATGGGACTGGACTGTCTATTATTGAGTTAATCCCCAATCATCTTCAACTTCCAGAAAAAAATTCAGCAAAAGCAAAGACCAAAATAGTTTAGGTGGAGCAGCACAAACATCATCCTCTTCATCGGTAAACTACATATCCAGAATGTTTTGAAATTATCTGCTCACTGATTGTTATCAGAAGAAATAAAATATAGTGTTTCCTGCTTTCCACCATTCCAGACATTCCTGACTTCATGGTGATACTTAAGCCCACAGACTGGTTATTGCAGGACCTCTGGGAGACTTAGGCTTGCAAATCCTGCCGCTGCTGGAGTCCCTAATTTTATCCCTGAGCTGGAGAAACATTGCCCAAGTTCTTGAGGCTTTCTACAGCACTCCTAATGGGGGACACTGTAAAAAGTGGCAAACAAAATTCATCTGAACCTTAGGCTTCATATCTTGTTGTTTAACAGAAATGCACAATAAGGATGTGTTCTTAGTTTACTTCCTAAAACATATGTTAATTACTAGGTGCATAAATGCTGCCAGCTGAAAATACAATTCTGCAAATTGCTGCCTTGAGAGTTTGAAGTGAGTCTCACAAGAAGCCACTGCAGAAATAGCAGGCTTGAAACCATAGAAAGCCTGAGGCACCAGTTTCTCTTTAATCCCATTCTTATGTGGTCATGAACCCTGGAAGTGACCTCCAGTGGCCTGGGACTGTCATGTAGAAAAGTGAAGGATACCTGTACTCTGGTTTGGCCAGGCTAATTTTTTTAAGAATGACGGTGTGTCTAAAAGCTGGGAACAAATAATGTCTCATTTGTTCTGCACAATTGTGCTGGCAACCATCTTTCACACCACTCTGCCTCTGTAAGCTCCATATGTCAATGGAGATATATATATATATAGGCACTGAATAAAGATATACATTGATTTATATATGTGTGTATACATGTATACCAGCAGAAAAAGAGCCCTTACATACTCTTCATCCAACAAGCAGGTCCCTCAAAATGCTGAATGCTTCTTATTATTACATGCAGGCACTAATTTCACACTAATGAGAGACAAGGATATCAGAAAACGTCTTGGCACAACCACTGCTGGAAAGCATCTCTGTGCTCTTTTAAGATTTTCCCATTGACATACTGCCCAGTTTTGGTTTGTGAGATTCAACATGAGATCACTGATTGGTTTGGTTTGGTGGCTGATGGTAAATAACATGTATCTTGAGTCTGGAAAAATGGGTGTCTGAGCAACAAGCACACAGAGGAGACATTCAGGGTGTAGTTGAATATGAACAGATTTACCCAGGAACATCCTTAACACTAGGCAGTAATGTCCACTAATGGTTTGCAGGCAACATTTTATTATAAATGGCAAATTGTTATTGCCTCCTTTGGTATTCAGTGTAATAACATTTATCATGTTGAGTTATTTTGGTATTCATGGGGATGTCAGATGTAATTCCATAGGAATTGCTTTTAGAATGAATGCCCCCTAAATTACAATGGAATTAATATGAAATCAGATATTATGGTAACATTATTACCAGAAGAGGTCATCATGACTGATGTGCTGTTCGAGTGACAATACCAAAAGGAATTACAGCCAGACCTAATTAATCCAAATCAGTTTGCAGACTACATTTTTATGCAGATTACAACACATTTTCAAACTGACATATCAGCCAAAAGTACTAGTAAGGAGGTGCAGACTGCCAAGCTTGCCGAAGAGCTTTTGTATACTGTGAAATGGGATATTCACGAAACCAAATTACTCCTTACATTGAATCAGTCAGTGGAAAATCATTATTTTATCTTTTATTTGGATAATGAAGATTATTTTGTGACTTTCATCTTCTTCTTTCTGTTCTGGAATAAACAGAATTTTATTAGTTTTCTATGATTTCTGATTTAGGACATGTCTTCCAATCCAATTACTAATTCCTCCCTAAATGAAATTATGAAAAATATAAAAATCTTCTGGTTTGTTCTATAGAGACACCAGGGGACATGACCCACCAGTACACTGGCAGACAGCTGGGATTAACAGGTTGGACATAGACCTCCAAAGATATTCACACTTCTAACTCCTATTTCACTTCCCAGAGAGCACGGCAACCAACCATTTTACACCTATCTGTTTGTTTGGGCTCACCCCTTTGCTTCTGACATGTCAAAAGTGATTTTCTTTTATCAGGTGTCAACAACACAATACCCTCTGACTGTGTCCAGCCCTGGATGAAAGAAATCTTCCTCTCAGAATGGAACCAGTGGTGTACACTAATGGAAACACACAGTTCTTGCCAGCGACAATTGTCACCACGGTTATCTCAAAAAACTGATTGCCAAGAAACTGGATTTGAACCATGGTAGCTGATACTAAAGTTATAAGCATAGTTCTGCCTGTTGGTCTGAGCATTTTCCAATGTACAAGAGATTAACTCCTCTCAATTGGAATCCCACTGATATGGGATGGGACTTTTCTGAAATCACTTTAAAACTCTAGATTTTTTTTTTTCTGAACTTTCTTTTCATGGAGACATATTAAGTAAAATTACAGGAGAAAATCCCACTTTTTCAGGATCTGAAACTATAATATATCTTTATCAGAAAATAAGTATAAACAGTTCTTCCATGAAGAGTTATGTATAAATAAAACTTGTAAGAGGAGAAAAAAAGAAAAATAAAAACAAGAAAAGGGATTTTACCACAGCTTTTCAAGTAGACAAATGACTCCTTTGAGCAAGGATTTGTGGCACGGAGATGACAGAAAATGCATATACTGCAAAATATACAGATGGTAGAAGACATTTTTAAGCTCCAATTACACCAGGTGTTTTATACTTTGATTGCCTTTACCTGTCCAGCCACTGAATTAGGGGTTAATTACTGAGAATAAATAGGCATTTTTAGACAAAGTAACCTATCATTGCTTTTTCAGCTGATCAGCACTGTAGCAGAGAAAAATTAAGTGGCTCAGGTTGGGAAAGACCACAATATGCTCTGGGTTTTGTTAAGGATTCAGCTGTTAAGGATTCAGGTCTTAAACTGAGACAAGTGAGGAAATTCAGTTTTTATTCCATGTGGCTAAAGGCCATTTCCAGGACAAATAACTGTACAGAGGGTTGGAATTCCCTAATGGGCAGAAGTAAGTCTCACTATCTCACAGGCCACAGATGGTCAGCTGATATGGTCCTGCCTTCTCCATAAATATCTGGTATAATCCAAATAAAACTTATTTCTGGGACTTGCTGTTTTCAACATGGAGTTTGGGTTTGTTTTTATTTGTTTGTTTGAGGATTATTTTGTTGTTGTTTCATTGCTTGTTTTTTTTTTTATTATTTTGGGGGTATTTTTTTCAAGCAGTTTTTTATCTCCATTTTTCCTTGTTGATTCCTCCGTTCTGGGTTGACTTATGAAAGGAAAAACCTACATTAGTAGATTTGAGATAAAACTCCTATAATCTTTACCTTGAAGTGAACAGCAGTGCAATCTCTATCCTTGTTAGCATTGCTAAAATTCTTGTCCTCTCTCTTTACAGAAATCTGAATTATACTCCTGAACAACATACAGATGTAGAGGGCTGACTTTCTCTTGAACTGAAGACTTGTGTATTTACTTGTGCACTGCTCTTTGCTGACCTCCTCATAGTGTGATAACATGTAGAGCCTTTGTAATAGAGAGAAGAAAGACATCCAGTCTTGCTGACCACATGCAGTGATGTCTTAGCTCATCTTTCCTTTATCTCTCTCTCTTTTCCCTTTTTTTTTTTTTTTTTTTTTTGTTTTGTTTTGTTTTTTGTTTTTTGTTCTGGTCATGAAGAGAGAAAACTTTAAACATTTGAAACTGTTGCTTTAAATATCCAGAAAAATAAAGCAATGCATCCCTTCATCAGAAAGGATGAAAATATCCGTAGCAAGTTCAATGATGATACAAATCTGGGAGGGGTGGCTGACAATCCGGGGGGTTGTGCTCCCATCCAGTGTGACCTGAACATTCTAGAGAGCTAGGCAGAGAAGAACCTGATGAGGTTCAATAAGAGAAAGTGTAGGGTCCTGCACCTGGGGAGAAAAAGCCCCAAGCACCAATATGGTTATGGGTGGACCTGCTGGAAAGCAGTGTGGATAAGAAGGATTGGGGAAATTCAGGAATGTTGCTTTTCAGCATTTCCCCACCCTCCCCTGCCATTGTATGTTATCGCCTGGAGTGGCCCTTGTCTAGCCCATCTTTAGTCCGTATCTTACAGAGGACACAGATCACTGCTGGCTTAATCTGATGAAGACCTTTCACCTGATCTTTTAAGTCACTGTGCTTATCAGGAGTCAACTGCCCAACACTGAACTTGCAAGACTGTCATGTGAGGCAAAGACAACTCTGCTGAATGGAGCCTCACAGTAACAAAGGTGACTGGTGGACTGGAGCATCTCTTTTAAGACGAAAGGTTGAGAGATCTGGTACTCTTTAGCCTGGTGAAGAGAAGGCTGAGGGGAGACCTTGTTAACGTCCACAAGTATTCAAATGGTGGGTGCAAGGAAGATGGGGCCAGACTCTTCTCAGTAGTTCCCAGTGACAGGATGGGGGGCAATGGTCACAAGGTAGAACACAGGAAGTTTCATTTAAACATAAGAAAAAACTTTTTTACTGTGAGGGTGACAGGCTGTCCTGGTTTGGGCCAGGATAAAGGTGATTTTCTGTCTTGTACTTTTGCTTTTAGCTAAGTCTCTTGTAAGTAGTTGCACTTGCTGAAATTAAGAGCAAGTTTCTCAGACATTGTGTGTTTCTAGGACTGATAACACTTGATGTTTATAGTTACTGCTAGAGACTGGTATGCAGAGCCAAGGACACTGCTCAGCTCTGAAGAAAACATAAAGAGGTCCCACCTGCATCCCTCCTTTGGGGAGGAACAGACAAGATAGATGCCAGAATTGACCAAACAGAGTATTCCATCCCATATACGTCATCCTCAGTATAAATTTGAGGGATCACGAGGGCCAAGCCAGATTTCCTGCTTCCAGCTTCCGGCTGCCTGCCTTTCCTGCCCTTCCTGCTTCCCTTCCTTCACCCCGGCATCCTGGAAGGATCCCGTCCGTTTGCCTGCCTGTGGTCCTGATCCGTGCCAGCCCTTATCTGTGTGTTCCTGCCTCCAGTTCCCGGCTGCTGCCGACTCCAGGAGTCCAGCCTGGACTTTCCCAGAGCTGCCCTGCAGCCTCGGTGGTGACGTGAGAGCTATTGGGGGAAAGGGGGGAGGAATGTGGTATCCATTTTCTTGTATATTTGTATATATTTATTAATTTTTCCTATTTATCATTACTGTTTTATTAAAGTTGTGTAGTTTAGTTTCCAACCCATAAGTCTCTCTCCCTTATTCTCTCTCCTTTCTTATCCGGGAGGAGAGAGAGATTAATAGAGAGCGTCTGTTACTCGGTTTAATTGCCGGGCCAGTGTTAAACCGTGACACAGGCCACTGGTACAGGCTTCCCAGGGAGGTTGTAGAGTCCCCTTCTCTGGAGATATTAAAACTCCACCTGGATGCACTCCTGTGTAATGTGCTCTGGGTGATCCTGCTTTAATGGGAGTTGGACTAGATGATCTCTAAGAGGTCCTTTCCAAATTTGAAAATTGTGATATTCTGTGATAATGGGAAGTTAAGAATCTTGGTCATGCACGGGCATCTGAATTTAGGTATCTGAACTCTGTAAATTATTCTTACACCTTATTTTAGGGTGAGTAACCATTAGATTCCTACAAATTCTTCCATGTACTATCTGCAGTAGCAGTAGAGTCAGTGATTTGTGAGATCTTAGTAATCAACATACAGCTTCCTTTTCTTCACAGGAAGATTTTATAGGGGCTTTCACAAGTGTGTGAAATCTGTAATTCCTGTTAAAAGACATCTTGAATTGTTCATAATCTGATTTTCATTTTCATTAAGCATAATTTATACCTTCTGTGGCTACAAGAAACTTTTTACAGTATCACTATGAGATGTCCACAAAAGGTGTTTAATGTAAGTGAGAATATGGTCCTTGAATTATACATAGGATTATGGAACTACAGAGTGTAATAAAATATTAAAATGCTAATGTATTTTTGTTTGTTTATTTAAAAATGTTGTCATTCCTTGTATGTAATACTTTTCACATTTGCTATCTTATTACTATACTCAGAAGTATTCTCTCAGTTTTATGTATATCTTAAGGTATATTTTGTTAATAATATAAATAAAGTTTTAATAAAGAAGAACTATATTAATTTTTTAAGTGTATGTGAAGAGTGTTCTAACATGCATAAAATGATGTATTAAGTATGGAAAGGTTTAATTTGCCAGTAAATTCTAAAGATTATACATGGGATGGGTTTTGTTTGCTTTTATTAGGAAATTCCATTATATTTGTACAGAAATCTGTTATCTTTGTTCTCACTAAATTACACAGCAATTTTCAGGAATGTTTTGTAGATTATGTTCAAATATATAAAGGGTTATATCAGAGGAAAATAAGTCATAATTGGGATGAAAACTATATATATTCCTCAATTCAATAATTTTGTAGTGTAAAATTAAGTTCTTATTTCAAATCCAGCAAATGAAACCTGGTTGTATATTCCTTTCTACAAAAAATAAATAAAGAAAAGAACAGAAGCAATACTACCACTCCACAGGACCAGATAAGTCCACGGATGCCTCATTTTTGAGCCATTTATCTTTCCGCTCTTTGATCACCTCTCTGGATCATAGGAGGGGTTGGAAGCTTATTTGCAGATATTTAGTTTGTAGGAATAGCAAAAAGGAAAGCATTATTCTGCACCCTCTGACTTATGCAAAGTCCTGTCTCACAGCAGAGGGAATGCATGCCCCAAAGTTTGTCAACAAAATGAAAAGAGAGAGATAAAAATTCTTATAGGTCATACTTAGTATTTATCAGCAAAGCAGATATTCATTCTTATTCACAACAAATCCTCTGTATAGAAGAGAAAAAAATAGAATCTTCTGAACTTCTCTGTCAGTTCAAAAGGATCCACAATACATGTAGTAAACACAAACTGGATTAGCATTTCCCAGTTAACTGTTTACTGACCAGGTCTGTGAGAACTATAAGAAAATGTTTTGCCTACAAATAAAGTTCCCAAATATATATATATACATATATATAAATATATATATTCTCCATATTACAGAGATCTATTTCTCCTTCCTTCTAGAGATGTGACAGGGTGTGCAAACCACTGTGCGTGGAGGAAACTAACGTGACCAAAAGACACCTAGAACAAGATAAGATGTTTGGGTTTTGGGTTTTTGTTTTTTTTTCCCTTGGTTTTGGAAAGCCAGGATGTTCCCTATATTCTGGGGCTGTTTGGGAACAGTAAACATTGTGTCACTCTTGCGCATGATCAGATGGAGATCAATGTGAGAATACAAGTATCTCCAGGTAAATGCAAGCTGGTCACAGGCTTTTTTATCTTTTATTCACTTTTGGTGCTGGACTTTACAATCCATCTCTAGGTCATGCCAGGCATCTGAATTATGTTTAATAAGCCAGAAAGAAGATTTTCAATATATTTTAATGTGTTCTGTGTTCCCTAGTGAAGGTAGGCTGTACTTTTGCCACTCACCTGTCAAATCTTGCACCATGATATCAGTGCTTAACTCGAAAGAAGACTTAGATGTTTTTTGTCTTTTTGTTTAGTTTTTTTTCTCTGGGGGGGTGTTTGGTGTTGGTTTTGGTATTTTATTGGTGGTTGTTTTTTTGTTGAGTTTATTTTGTTTGTGTTTTGTTTGTTTGTTTTCATATAAGAAGATTACCTGCCTATCTCATCTTCTTATTATTACATTTCCACAGAACGATATTTTTTAAGAAAAGATTGTGATATTGTTTTTGATTTGTAATACAGTTGAAAGTCTCTCAAGTACTTGGATGTTTTCGTTTTGAGCCAAGTTAAGTAAATTAAAACTAAAAAGCTTCAGATTTTTTCATTAAAAATATTATTTGGGGGGCTTTTTTCTTGTGCTCAATCCAACTCTAATTACCAGACTGCTGCCACGTGCAGCATGGAGAGCAGAACTGCAAGGCCTCTGTGGGTTACTTAAAATAAGTTTGAAATAAAACTGTGACAATAAACAGACGCTGTTGCACATAAAAAGCTTAGAGCAAAACCAATGATTTTCTATACCATTTCACCAGATAATAGGTCTGAGTCAAAAAGCCTGTATGAAATTGGCTTCACTCCTACTTATCTAGTACCAGTTATTTGAATAAAAAGACCAGTTTTACCAGTGTAGCATCTTTCTAGCATGCTGGAGTAGGGAAGGGAGCCCAGCTTCCACTGGCTGCAATAAAGCTGGTTTTAGAAATTAAACAGAATTTCCCTGAGCATGTTAATTCTGCCTCTGACACCAACTTGATCCCTTTCCCTGTTTAATTATAGAAAAGAAACCAGCTCTCTGTTCTTGTGGTCTCCCATGTTGGATGCATGAACACCAGATGGTGAGCAAGGAAAAACATTGGGGTACAGGGAGAGAATTTTAGAACTTCAGCAGTATGGGTCCATAATTTGTGAATAAATGAGTATAAATTTAGTGGGGGGTTAGGAGGGGGGTTGTGTGTCTAATCAGAATTTCTTTTCAGCAAGGAAGTCCATGATTAAAAAAAAATTGGTGTCTACAGGTCTATTCTGTTCTTTAGACTTTTAAAGTAAATTCTAGGGTACATATGCATTTCCCCAACAGATGAAGAGCAAAGTTCCTGCCTTGGTATGGAAAGGAACCTCAGTTTATGTGGATGTGAATGTATGCACATGTGCATCTATATCATTGGCAAGTACTGTATGTACTGAGGAAAGGGTAGGTCCTTTGCATGCCTGCATGGTGGTGAATATAGATACATGTAAAGATTTTGTGATTTTTATGGGGAACTGCGGTGATAAAGACACAGGTCTATTTGGGTGCTCAAAGACTACCATCAGTTACTTGCAGGGAGCGGTGTGGAGAGGGAAGGTAAATATTCTGTGACTGGAATATTAAAGTTCTTCATCCTTCACTGTGTTTCTAACATGGCTTTCAAAGATTTGTTTAAAGAACGTGTTGTTCAGCCTGGGTAAGGCTGGAAGGTAAAGGTAAACCTCTTCTAGTGGGACCAAAAAAAAACCAAGAAAAGATGGGGTTACCAAAAGAACTGTATGATTTTGAATAAATTTCTGCTCAGAAGTCAAAGGGCAGATACTTTCAAACCCAGATACACAAATTTGAATATAGATTCTGCTTTAATAAGAAGAGCAGCTGATTAAATTAATTTCAATTCTTACAGTTTTTGGCTTTGCTATTACTGAAACAGGGAAGAAGTGCTGATGAGAGATGTCTGCCATATGATATTTATGTCTCTACTAAAGATTTTGCAGGAACTTTCCTGGAGATGTCCAGCTGATTTGCAGATCTTAATGTCTAGAGATGACCTATGAAGAGCCATGAATATTTTTTGCCCAAAATCCAATGAGATCAAGATTCTAAACATATTGAGTGTTTACTCATTATGAGCTGAAGTTGCCCTGAAAGCAGATTTCAAGCTAGTATAAGGAACAGAAGGTGAGATTAAAAACCAAAAACAACCTGCTTTAAAATTCTAATGAATGTAGAGACACTAATGTGCCTACATAGTTTCTGTTGCCTTAAGCAACTTTCCTGAAACTGTCCTTCCAATAAGAAAAAGCAATGAAGTGAATTCACAGGTAAAACAGTTTGTTTTTTTCCAAGTGTACATTTTTTTTGCAGATATCAAAGTTCATGAAATTCTTCCTAGAATTTATTGCACTGAGTAAAAGTATTCAGGAACTTTGTTCTCCTTATGGAAAATACTGAGTTTTATCAGAGAAAGGAAGCATATAATCACTGAAAAAAGAAAACTTTTTGCTTTTTTAATATTTTTAATACTATTAATTTTTTTAATACTATGGGAATTTGGTATCATGATTTTCTTCTCTTCCACCACTAAGATGTGACACAAACATTTTTGTTCTTCAAAAGAAGGAAATATTGCATTTCACAAACCCCTTCACAATACTATTTTATTGGGATGGAGGACATACCAAATGCAGTATAGTCAGATCATGAAGCTCCTGAGATATAATTGCATATAACCCTTGAGTATCATTTGTGAATGAAGAAGTATCCTCCATCTTGCCATAGTACAAATTGATTTGAATATCTCCAGGTCTTTTCCTTGTCTACTTTTCTATTATTTTATTTCTCTAGGGTTTTTCAGAAAAACCCAAACATATTAACCTTAAAAAACCACACCTACATGTTTTTGAAAAAATTAAAAGGCAAAATAACAGGAGGAATAGACATTTTATATAAGAAAAAAAAAATCAAATCAAAAAGCAAACCCAAAAAATTTATTTTCCAATGCTTAATTTTTCATTTAGTGATGAAATCATAGGTCTAGGATTAATACCAATACTAATGCCAGAAGACCTTGGTAGAAGCTATAGACCAGATGATACAAGCAAACTGAAAGAGGAAATTAAAATCTAGCAGTTGGCAGCAAAAAGATTAGATAGAAATTTTCTGACACCATAGTCCAATGCAGGAGAATTCACAATAAGCCTTTGTGAAAATGTCTTGTAGATTGCTCCAGCTCTGGTCTTATATTTTATATGGCTTCCTGCCAGTTCTTAAATATTACACCAGTGAGAACAACTGTGAAACTTCATGTATATATACGTATAATTGCATATGCACATAGATATTTGATAGACTTATTTATAGATATAATTTCATAACTGTGTGTGTGTATATATGTATACATATGTAAAGTCCTATGTGATCTAGTGTGAGAAACTAGAGGCATTCCAGAGGTCAGAAGTTAGAAAATGGTTGCCTCATATTTTTTCCAATGTGTCTTTTTTGCTTTGTGGGTAATAGTCCTTATCCTTTTCTTCCACATTACTGTTATTCTTCCTGTTTCCCAAGACACATTTAGTTAAATGGCTATCAACAGTAGACAATTAACGTAAGGGGACAAGGGAATGAGTCAAAACATAAATCAAACAATAATGCTGTCTTCAGCAGAGAAAAGAGTATCGACCAGCATGACAGCTTCTGCAAACTAATTATCAAAGCAACATTCCAATGTAATTGTGAAACAAGTGATATCTTTTTTTTCCTTTGTGTTATTTTAGCTAATGGCCATATATTAAAAGAACATGGAAAGAACAAAAATAATAATAGTAATAATCTTGAGCATGAAAACAATGCAAACAATAACTGTATTTCACTGTCATCGACTCCTCTTTATAGCTTCCATCTGCCGTTAGCAAGTGGTGCAAGAAGCTGCAATTTCTTCCATGGCCTTTTAATTCCTCTACATCTTCCTTCTCTCCACATTCTTCATTTCTTGTATTTTTATTTTACTTTATTTTATTTTATTTTTTTATAGCTTCTGAAAGAATGGTGGTATATGCAATCACAATACATTTTTGTTTGTCTATTCTTTCTTCAGGTAATAAATTATTTTTAACAAGCCACCTAAGTAGCAAAAAATATACCAAACCAGGAAGAAGAGCACAGGAGGGGTCAAAGTAGATATATCTAAACATCTTTCAAGTGAAGAAATGGCCTGGGGAGACAAGAAGGGTATGATAGTGCTCTCCCATACGGGAAAAAGAGTAAATTCAGATTCTGATAGATGGCAGAAAAAATGCAGACAGCATAATAAGGTCTGTCTTCATTAGTACCTCCTTACTAGTTTTTCCTAATGGTAATAGTACTCCTTTGGTCCAGGGACAAGTAGATCAATGCCTGCCTCTCCTTGTTAGTCTGCTACATAAAGAGAACTCAATGGCATGTAATATATGTCTGTGGATGAGGGTATCCAGCACAGATGAGGTTGTTCCTAAGCAGGGCTTTAGTTCAGAAACTGAACTGGAGGATTTTCAGTCACAGTACCTGGATCTAATACATAGCAGACCTCATCACATCTGAAACACAGCACCAAAGATGTGAGGAGAGCAGATAACATGGCTATGCTTGGCATACATTAGAACACTCACTCCTGCTGTACATGTTGCATATTAACAACTTTGCAAAGCCCTGAATACATTTATTTCCTGTTTGAAGTCATAAATAAAACAATTATTCTTTCTAATGGGTCTTAAACTTGTATCAATGCAGGAACTTAAAACTTAAAACTCCAAAAATGTTTAAATAAAAATATTTCAGTGCATGGTTCTTGGAGACTGATGGGCATCGTGGCTGAATTTGAGTTTTGAGTTCAGGGAAGACTTAGAGCTACTCTGCTGACATCAAAAGGACCATGAACCACATGTACAAGAAATAGAAGTACATGTGCAGTTTGTCTGCGTGTTGAGTTTGAGTTTACATAAGGGATTTTCTTGGGATCTATAATATTGAATGAGGTTATCTCCAAAAAATACCAAAGATGTATCATATTTAATGGCACTGGAAGTTTTTGAAATTCAGAAAAACCTAAACCTTTGAGTATTTTTCATGTGGGCAGCTACTACTCTGAATAATATCAAATGTGAATACTTGTCTTCAGAGCGAATATTTCCATCCTCTAAGCAAAATACATGGTAATTAGAATTGGTTCTGGTACATATATCTACTCTATCAAGAATTCTGATGGCTTAAATTAGACAACTTCAATCTTCATGTGAATGTATACTACACAAATGACAAATATTTGCAGAAAAACTCATCAGTTAGTGTAAGCTGGCATAGGTCCACCAACATCAACAAAACATAATTTAAACAAGTTGAAAATATTTTCCTGAAATTAAATACATTCAGCTATTTTGCACATAAATAAAATAACTTAATCTCCTTTTAAATATATTTATGATAATTTTCCAGTTTAAAGACCATCAAGATCCAAACACCTCCCACTTGACCAGGCTGCACAAGGCCTCATCCAATCTGGCCTTGAACACTTTCAAGGATGGGGCAGCAACCTGTTCCAGTATCTTACTACCTTTATAGTGAAGATTTTTTTCCTAATGTCTATCATTTTATTTAACTTAGTGCAATGAATTTTTAAGGCAACTCTGAGGTAAAGATGGGTTTGTATCCATTTGCATCAATTCACTGGATTAACAACTCTCACAGTGTCCTCTCAATAAATGGTTTTCCCATGGAAAACATAATCCAATATACTTTATGCAAGCAAACTATGTCATCATCTTTCTGCACATTATGATACCATTTGTTATCACTTGTTTTTAAGTACTGTAAAATTTTCTTGCTTTGTACTTTCACAGAAGTTGTATTTCTGCCCTAACAGGCACATTGCCCTCAGCGAAATAAAATGCTGTCCCTCACTGATCCTCTGAACAGGTGCAAAAGAGACAGCAAAAAAAAAGAAGAAAAATTTATATCATTTTTGTGCTACTCTGAGCAAACACCCACAATGTACCTTGTGTTGGGCTAACCTAAAGTTCTGACCCATAAAGTTTCAACAGGATCATTATCCTCTCCCAGGCAGACCTCTATACATTCCCACTTCTCCATCCCATCAGGGCTAGCTCCCCCTCTTTGATCTCCTTGTTTGAGCTTCCTAGAGAGCCTGTACTAATGCCCAGAAGCACTCAAGGCATGTGAACTATCCACCCATGCTTCTGTAATGCCAGTGGGGTTGTAGTCCTGCATCTAGACATGAATCTCTTGCTTCCTCTTGCTTGTTCCCAATGCAGCATTCACTCCTGTACAGGTCCTGCAGAGATGCACCAAGTCATGCTGGTTGCCCAGAAAAGTCATAAGTAGTTTTCCCCACAATGTTATCTTGCAGGCACTTCTTCATGTGTATAAGTTTGTCATGGATCCCTTTCAGACCTGCTTTTTTTTTTTTTTTTTTTTTTTTTTGTCATCTCATATACTCATCACCCTGAGGCTACCCACAGAGGCAGAGTCACCATCCCTACAGGTATTAAAAAAATGTGTAGATGTGGCACTTTGGGGCATTCTGTAGTTGGTATTTTTTAATAGGCTGGTGGCTGGACTCAGTGATCTTAGAAGCCTTTTCCAACAGTGACAATTCTGTGATTCTCTGGTTTGCTTGCCAACTTTGTCCACTGCTTCCTCATTTGACTGTGATCATCATCTCACTCCCCCATTTTATCTCATTTAAAATCCAACTTACTAGTCCAGCCAGTCTGTTGACAAAGATGTTTTTGCCCACTTATCTGACTCTCCATAATGCTCCTCAGTCCTCAAAGAAGGTCCCATGGTCACAAAAAGCTGCTCCTGTTGCCAACACCAGTCAGACAAACAGCCATATGAAGGCACAGACACTGGTTGCTGTGCACAGTCAGAATCATTTATTGTGTGGTTTATTACACATATAGTATCTTGATATCTATTGATTGATCTTCAATTTACACCTCAAAGTTCTCTTTCTACTAATATAAAACCTTATTTACTCTTTCCCACAGGAAGCACCTGGTACCAGGACATAACAGCATCCAGTTGGAAAATTCCCTAAGTTATTTACAGCTCTTTGTTCTTCTTCAGGGTCACTGAGTGCCAGGGAATTCACAACACTCCTCTATCCACATCCACTACTCCATCCAGGCCTGCTCCTCTCCTGTTCTCCTACAGCAATTGATGCTCAGGATCAGTCTGCTCCTACTCCTGCTTCCCCAACAGCAATAGAGTGAAGGAGAAAACAACTTGGACCCCCAAGACTTGGATCATTTCCCCCAGAATCCTCTCTTGGCTCAGATGCCTCAGGCTGAAGAAATGTAACCTGCGCAGGCAGTGCTTCACTCTAGACTTAAACTCTGCTATGCAATTACAGTATGGCTTCCAAAAGGGATGAATAAATTTCCAGTGGAAACTGAACTCCCTTAGAACTGCTTTTAAAAACCCAACCATATTTATTATCTTGCAGGCTAAATGTCAGAAATTGTATGTGCCTTGCTTGTGAAAGTCAAGGCATTTTAAGCTAAAACACAGCTCTCAACATCTACCTGTAAATAACACATTTGCAAGTCTTCACATAAAGTAGCTGCTCCTGAGAAAACAATGAAAATAAATATTCTTGTTTCTCTGGTTTCCTGTAGAAAGTTTGCACATGAAACCTATCAACTTTCTTGACTTATAATTTTGGAGATATTTTGGGGATGTCCCCCTGAAACAGTGAAAGTTAATGAATTTTGAAGTTTCATATGAAGGATACTTAGCAGTATATTGGGTGGTTTTTTATTAGGAGAAGACATAAATGCAACATTAATTAGATAGTCATTAGGCCTAAATTAAGACTGAACAAAAGGAAAAGTAAAATCACAGAACACTTCAGGAGTTTTCACATGGGAATGGTGTTGACCTATGTTTCTGATGAAAAGCTATGACGTGGCCTTGTCATTCATGGATGAACTGGGAGGTAGGTCGCAGAATCATAGAATTTTTTTGGTTAACAAGGGCCTTTAAGATCATCATGTCCAACTATTTGAGTCTGGTATTATACTCTCTTGAGTCTGGTATTAAGGCATGTCCTGAAACACCACATCTTCACACCTTTAAATGCCTCCAGGGATGGTGGTTCAACCATCTCCCTGGGCAGCCTGCTCCTGAGTTTGATAGCCCTTTTATTGAAAAAGTTTATTCTAATATCCAACAGATGACATGGTTCTTTCAGAGGATACTAAAGACTAATCCAACCAATAATTTTTATGATTAGGGAGGAAACGACTGTGTCCATGCAATCTAAATACACACAGACAGATGTGTGTATGGGCCTACAAGAAAGCTGGAGAGAGACTTTTCACAGAGACATGTAATGATAGAACATGGGATAGTGGTTTTAAACTTGAAAAGGGTAGATCTAGGTTGGGCATTAGGAAGAAATTCTTTAGTGTAAGGGTGGTGAGACACTGTCCTAAGCTGCCCAAGGAAGTTGTGGCTGCCCCATCCCTAGAAGTGTTCAAGGCAAGGTTGGATTGGGCTTTGAGCAACTCAGTCTAATGGGAGGTGTCCCTGACCATGGAGGTTGGAACTAGGTGATCTCTAATGTTCTTTCCAACTCAAAACATTCTACGTATAAACATATATGCATGTATATGTATATAGATGCACGTATGTAAAAATTAATATATCTGTGCATGTACATATATCTTGCTTGGCTGCACTGCTGTTTTGCCATTTAAAGTCAGAAAAAAGTCCAAACCATCTCTCTAAGCTATAATCAGCAGCAGTGACATAATTTTGGTTTTATGTGTTTACACTTATACACATATATACGTATTTGTATGTGTCTGTACAAACAATTTTATGAGGAGGATTCATCAAAGATCCACTGTGCCTCTACAGACTCACCTGCACCAATGTTTCCTTCTCCATATTTTCAGTGACGTTGTATTTATTCAAGCTCAGACTTCCTCAAGAAATGGTTATTCTCTGTAAGTCACATGGCAAGAGTGTACATCTTAGGGCTGCCAGTACAATGAGAAAAAATGACTCCTGAGTATTGACCTGTTCCTGATCCCATGGTGCTTTTTTGATTATAAGTGGAGTTGAACTTGGTTATCTTCTGGCATTACATACTCATTGTTTAAGACAGAACAGAACACTTTCCAATCCCTCCTTATTAATATAAAACCAGAGTAATGAAATCTAATCTGACTAATGGAAAAAGTTAACCAAGAAAGAATTTTGATGACTGCAAATTTCAAAACTAAAAAAAATCTACAAAAATTCAAATAACATAAGGTACCATGTTGTTTTTTCCTCCCTCTCTGTTTCTTTCTTAAGTAGCACATCAGCTGTCATCTCTCCTCACTCAGAAACCCAAAACCTCAAGAGATCCTGCCTACTTGAGTAAATTAATTATTTAGTGAGTGATGGATTACATGACACAGAAGTAGCTAAAATGCCCAAAGGAGATGATGAAAGAGTGCAACCTGTGAAACCATCCTTGGATGAAGAGAGCAGAAAATAGGCCAGTTGTTTCTTAGCTGGGTACCAACTGGAGGCTTGAAAAGAAACGTTCCTTCTTAGGGCAACCCGTTGTTTGTAATAGTTAAGAGTATTTTCATATTTTGCATTCAGGTTGGATTTCTCCTATATACAGTGCAGAGGGATATTATTTTTATATTGAATAGCATTTATCTTCTTAGAACATGATGTCCAGTGTTTGTTGGTGATTCTGAGATTTCAGTTTCTACTGATTTTTTTTCTGAGATTTTCAGTTTCTACTGAGTTCCAGTTTCTACTCAGTTTGAAGCATGCATTCCTGAGCCTACTTGATGAAAAAAAATTAGTGAGCTATGTGCACTAATACTTCATGTGAGTTACTATGTATACCAAAGAAGGATTTTTCAAGCTAAGACAAGATTAGATTTTCTATTTTCTTGTGCTGGCAAGTCCTGGGTAAGAAAATTAATTCTTTCTTTAAAGTGGCAATGTTTTTCTGCGTCAATAGAACCAGCAAATAACAGTACATAAGTGTCTATCTGATCATAATATGCTATTCTAAATCACTTGGATGGCTCAAAGGTGTAAGGAAATTTTGAGATCTCACAGCAAAAGAGTCAGTATTTCTGGTCATCCTGATGTCTAATTTTGTTTGTGTCTCACAAATCTGTCTCTGAAAGCACAGAGTTGCTGTGTTAAGAGCATCAGCAAAGGTCAGGAGAACACACTGACACAGGGAGCTCTTCGCCTGCCAAAAAAAAAAAAAAAAAAAAAGCTTAGGATACTTCTACATCCCTGCACACAGTCATTCAGTGGTCTGGTAACTACTGCTTGGAAGGAGAGAGTAAGCACTGAGAAACACTGATTATTAACTACAGGTAATTACTCTGAAATCCCCACAGGGGATGTCACTGAGTGGGAAAAGCACTTAAGAAAAGTAACTGCAGTCCTCCTGTAACTGAAAAGGTCTACTTTACTTAAACCTGATGTGCAGGAAAATGGAGGACCACCTCTGGATAGTGCATAAAAAGCAGGGAAGATGATATCAGTAACTTGGTTAAAAGTATGGAAGATACAGGTTTGTAAAAGCAAAATCAGGAAACCAGCAGTCTCTATAGCTAAATTAAAATGATACTTTAAAGATGGCCATATAACAGAATTATCTTAATAAGAAGATGAGGGTTGATGATTGCTGTAAATTGCCTCTCACTCAGGATCGTGAACTGTGACCCTGGGCTGGTTCCATGAAACACCACAGGGATCCCACTGAGATCTGAAGTTAAAAATAAAGGAACCAAAATATGGAAACTGATAGATCCTACAACAGATTCCTGCTGCAGAGATATCAACACTTCCTGTGACATTAACAACGTAGAATACTGTGAACTACAGGACAGATACAATTAGTAATGGGCTTCCTAGCAGAAATACAGTTTATATTCACTTCAGTTTAGGAGGAAGGAGATGTAGAAACAAATCTTCAGGTTTTGGCTCAAGACTCACATTCTATGCTAGCACCTATGGTTAAACAAGTTCTTTCAGGTCTTTTTAAACTGGAATAACAAATGAATGGATATTGTCACAAGTTAAATTAATTCTTTAATACATTTTTTGATGCAAACTGAAGAAGAATGAATCTTGACCACGCTTTGCTCTCACAACTATACTGTTATTTGTATGTGCCTTTATGTCTAAGCTGTTTTATTGATTCTTTCTATAGTAATTTTCTATAGTAATGTAGCTGGGAGAGGTTAATTTAGGTTAGACATTAGGAAGAAATTCTTTACTTTAAGAGTGGTGACACACAGGCCTAAATTGCCCAGGGAGGCAGTGGATGCCCCCTGCCTGGAGGAGTTTGAGGCCACGCTGGAAATAGGAGCTTGGAACAATCTGGTCTGGTGGGAGGTGTCCCTGCCCATACGAGGGGGGTTGGAACTGGGTGATCTTGAAGGTCCCTTCCAGCCCAAAGTATTTTATAATTGTGTGATAATTAGTTATGTGATACAGTTCATAAACTTCATCACAATCAATGAATTCACTGGAAGGTCAGCTCAGGAAGTTGTACTACATGGCAGGGCACGTATTATTATTGTTTTTATTTCTTGTCAGCAAACAAATAAAAATAAAAATAATACAAATATTATTTTCTAAATACAGGCTGGAAGTCAAGTGGTGTACCCATATCTACCCTTGGTTTAAGAGCTACGCAGAATGACTTCGTGCATCTATGCAGTCATCTACTGCATAGATGACTTCATGCAAGCTGTTCCCTTATTCACTTTAAATGGTAAATTGTTCTAAGACCTTAACAGATACACATATTTTCCTCTAAAAGTTAACTGTTATTCCCATTTTACTCTCAATTTTCATGTATAAGACATGAAGATAGTAAAATAAAAAAAGTCAGGAACAAGAATAACATTTTTGCCTTAGTGAAATACAGCAACAAGATGATATCACCAGGTTAAACCCTTTTACCTTGAATTGTACATGAATAATTCAAGCCTTCAAATTATTGTTCAGCTACATAACCTTGTCTCTCAGTCAGCAAAGACTACTCTTTCTTGTCCCTGTCCAAATTTAATAGGTGTTGATTCCCCTCCTCCCCACTCTGCCTTTTCTGTCTGATGCTCAAATTTACATGGACATTCTGCTTAGCTGTGGTGACTTGTATCTCTGTGGATCTCCACCTGAGAAACTTTATCTCTTTCTATTTCATCAGTTGCAATCCACAACCAAGATACACGAAAACTTTGCTGATTGTGCATTATTGAAATAATAACGAAATGCCTCATTTTAGCTTGTTTCCTTCACGAAGAAAAAAAATATAAATCCAACATCAAATTATTTGCAAACTGTAACATCTCAAAATGATACTGAATGTGGCCCCCAAATTTATAAAGAAAACACACCCTAGCTTATAAAACTTTGCAAATATTTGATTCTCTCTTTTCATAAACAATGCTGGGATACAAAAACCAAAGAGCATAGCATTTCAGCTTATAGTTTTCCAAGGTTTTGATTCTGTACAAATTGTAAACAAAGAAAATAGATAAAATAAATACAGAAAAAATTAATTTACATACCCTTTGTTTGTATTTGTTTTGATTGAAGTAAAAAAACCCTGACACTATCCATGTACTTATGACGAGAACTGAAAAAATAAACCTCAAAAGTCAAGATTAATTTTCTTGCTTAGCTACAACTCACCAATCAATTATTTTCTTTGATTTGAATATAAGATGACATGAATGTGTTTGTTGTTATGTTTGTACAGCAGTTTCCATAATGGGGTCCTGACCCACAGCTGGGTTCCTGTATATTATTGATACAAACATAGTAAAGGCCTTATCTCAAGTGATCTCTTGTGCACCTGTGATCTCTTCACAAGAAATCAAAGGCAACAAATCAATTCTGAAGTAGAACCTTCATCCAGATAAAGCAGATTACATGTGCTGTCTCTGTATGTTATGATGTGTACAAACTGTGTTCGGGTTTGTGCATATCATCCTTATAATTTCTTTAAAAATATGTATCCTTTTGTGCTTTTCTCCTCTTGCATTTATAATGGCAAGAAGAGAAGAGGGAATATGGCCAAATACGACTTCTATGCTTTACACAGTTGTCTGTATCATCAGCCAGGAATGTCAATGGTTACCTAGTCCATCTCACTGTATAGCAACATAGAATCAGAGAACCGTGGAATAGAAGGTGGGAAACGACCTCAAGGATTTTCTGCCTCCACCTTTCTAGGTGGGAGCACAATTTTAGCACAGCACTCTGTCAAGCTCAGTTTTAAGGGTGCAGTGTCAATACTCAGCATGACTGATGTTAGTTATCCCCAAGATCAAAGAGAGGCAGTTTACCCAGACCTTTTTCCTTGTTGTAGTAATAGCAATTCTCAAATTGGCTAAATATGTCTTAGTTGGCTTTTCCTGGTCCATTTAGACTAGTTGTATACTTCCTCTGCTACTCCTGGCACCCACAGTTCCATTGCTGTTTTAATCACACAGTGGTTCTGGCTCTTCAGACACAATGCAGCAAAGCTGTCCTCAGTGACTAGAAAACATAGAGATTTTGTAGCTTGCCTCCACTGCTTTTACTGGCAATAAAAAAAGGAGGCAATCTGCAACACAAAATACTTCATAGCTCGATTAAAGACACAAGAAAATTATTAGGCTGTAAACACAGGTTTAACCTATATCGCATGGTTTGTAATAGCTGCTGTAAATTTATCAGCCTGTTTGGAAGCAATTCAAGTCAGAGATGTTGAAGTGAGCAAAGTGGGAGAGAGTACAGAGGTAAAATGCTTGCTTTGGAATCTGACTCCTTCAAATTCTGCCAAAAACAAGGGAAAAAAAATATTTTGTTTCAAAATCTCATAGTCTCGTTCATTAACTAAATGAACTCAGGGAGCTTTGGTGTAGAAAGACGGACTGCTGATCTGCATATATATGTTTATATATATATATATATATATATACTTTAGGACAAAAATCAGTAGGGAGCACCATGTAAATTGTATGGAATGAGGGGTTTGAACCAGGACAGAAACAATTTTTTTTATTAATTTTACTTTTCAGCTAAATCACTCCTAAGTAACTTCACTTGCTGAAATTAATGGTATGTTTTCCAGCCACTGTTTGCTTCTAGGACTGATGTGTACAGTTACACCTGTAGGATGGGCAGAACCAAGGCCACTGCCTGCTTCTGTTAAACTTCTTATTCACTGGAAATGAAAGGGAGGAAAAGGGATCACAACTGTGACTCTCCTGTGGGGGGGGAGCAGACAAGACCTGTGACCCAAAATTGATCAAATGGAGCATTCCATGCCATACATCTCATACTTGGTATAAATCTGAGGAATCACAAGGGCCAAACTCTCTCTGTCCATGGCAGGAATCCTGGAAGGACTCTTCCATTCTTCTGCCTTTGATTATGATTCTTGTAGTCCCGGATCCAGGTGCTCCTGAATTCAATTCCCATACGCTGTTGAGTCCAGGAGCCCAGTCCAGGACTTTTCGAGGGCCTGCCTTGCAGCCTTGGGCATGATGTTAGTGATAATAGGGGAGCACAATAGTGGTTTGTAAATATTTATATACATCTATATATAAATCATCATTTTCCTTTTCATCATCATTTTTTTAGTTACAGCTGTGTAGTTTTGTTTCCAACCCGTAAGTTTCTCTTACTCTCTTTCTCTTCCCTTCTGTGGAAGTGAGATGGCTTGAGAAGGAGCATCTGTCATTCATAATTGCCAGTTCAGCATTAAACCTCTACAGGCAAGCAATTTTAATGTCTTCAGAATCAGGCTGATTGATTTTTTGTAATTTTTTGTTACTGGGGTTTTTTTGTTAATTTTGTTTTTTTTTTTTGTTTTGTTTTCTTGGCAAGCTCTGCTTCAAGCAAATAAGAGATTTTAAGTTCACAATAAAAGAGAAATGGAAGATTAATTTTTATTTGATCCTACTCAGGATTCAAATTTTAGAGGCCTGAACTTACAAATGCCTTAAGCAAGCCTGCTAAGCCAGGGTAAAATTGGGACCCTAAAATGTCTTCAATAAAGAGGTCAGCATTGGCGGCCAGTGGAGTGGTTCATCTTTACATTATTGACAGGAAACTTGGAATATTAGTCACAAAAGGGAAAAAAAATCTCACTATGATATTGGAAATAATGTCATGTTTATAAAAGAAAATGCTTGGTGTGTGACTTCATATATGAAATAGTGAAGATGATTGTCATGCTTAAAAATAATGAGAAAGCTTCATTTTTGGTTTCTACATGTCATGTTAGCCCTGCAAATTTAACAAGAGATGCAAGAGTGAATTTTCTCTAGAGAAAGAAAGCTTCCTTTGTGGTCTATAATAATGCTTAAGGTGTAACTAAAAGTAGACACAGTTGTCAAACAGCTATCAAGATGCTGGAAGCAATAGCTATTAGAAGTCTGAGTTGAAAAGTGAGTGGAGAAAACAGGCACAGAAACACACCTGCTTGCTAAAAATTAAGAATTTTTACTCTAAGAATAGAAAATGATTCGAGGCAAAGAATTTTGATTTGCATCTAAAACAGAAAAAGTGGTAAAAGGGAAAGGTTGGAGAAAAGGAAAACAAAAAAACATAAAAGGAAAACCAGTAATATATGAAAACAAATCCAAAAAGGAGAAATATAAAGAAATTTGGAAGCAGAGGTAGATAATGGGAGAAAAAAGGACAAAACAAATATATTGTGTCATGTCTATAATTCAATTAAATGCTATGGAGCTTTCATAAAAGGCAGAATTGTCAGAGCACTAATAGTGTATCTAACAGAAATATAGAAAGACTTACGTACATGTGCAAGGACACAAAAAGCCTAGGGTAACATGAATCTAGTGAAACCCTACACATTAGGTCATCTTCCAAATCTTCTTCTATTAGAAGATAAAATAGGGAAAAGACAGTGTACTGAAACAAGGAATTACCTGTCAAAATCCCAAGAAACTGTCAACTTTCAATCAAAAATAAAATCCTGGGCGTAGTACTGCTTCCCAACTGGAAAAGTAAACAATGGGAGGTGGTGAAATCCTCCCAGGTCTCCCATCCACTTCTAGGTTTTTTTTGTTCTGTGGCTGAATGATTAGATAGTCCTTAATATTCTAGCCTTGAGTTATGTTTTCCCCACAAGCACTGATTAATTTTGTGCATTGACAGGGTAGGACACACATCATACCTTCAATATCACATTTTATTCTTCCTTATGCAATGTGCAAGCCTGGAGCAATAAACACCTGAAAAAGAGTACAAAGATTGGTGTCCACAGAGCCACTGTACTTCTACTCTTTTATATTGGTCTGAATCATGGGTCAGCTACAGCCACCACCTGACTCCTTGAACGCTGCTGCCTCCATACAATCCTAAACATCCACTGGACTGACTACGTGACCAATGTTCCTGTTCTTGAACAGGCAGGGTCACCAGTACTGAGTCCATGTTATTGAGGAGGCAGCTGCACCAGGCAGGGCACGTCTCCAGGATGGAAGATCACCAGCTCCCTAATATTGTGCTCTGTGATGAACTTGCCACCAGATGCCGCAAGAGAGGAGCCTCAAAGAGGAGATACAAGGACTCCCTGAAACAATCCTTCAGCTTTGGCCATGTTGACTGCCGTCAGGGTCCTCTCTGGCCTCCAGTTGGGAGACATGGAGTCACCACCATCCATAACACTGCTGCCTCCTTTGAGAACACACATAGAATCAGTCTCAAGAAGAAAAGACAGCACAGAAAGAGTGGTGCCTTGGCTGTCCCCTCACGGGAGACTTTCTGTTGGGTTTTGCAACCTCACTGCCTGTCCCACGTTGGACTTATCAGCCACCAGTGTGCTTGCAGCAAGCATGGGGAGACCCCTTCTGAAATCTTTATTTGCAAAGCCGTAATGATGATGATGCACTGTGCAGGCCTACGGCTTTTTTTTTTTCCCATGCTATCCAAGCCCTCCAAAACTTGTAAACTCTGTGGACTTTTCTGTGTTCATCTCTGTAGTATCCTAATGTCCAACAGACATACATGAATTCACATCTGCATCCCTTCTGTGAAGCAGGGACGCATTTCTCATTCTCTTTGAATCTGATATTGAGATGAACCACTGGGTGTTATTGATGTGCAACATGATCCAAGGGTCTATTTCAGACCAAGAGAAATCAAGAAGCAAATTTCCAAGCTCTCCCTGATAGACACAACCTAACAAGACTAAATTCAGCATAGTTTCATATAACCTTGTAAATCTGAATTTCTCAAAATAAATGACTGCTCATAACACCTGGGTATCCATAGCTAGATTGACTCTCTAGATATCATATGACACCTGGAAATCATCTAACCAGCATGCATTTTTAAAAGCTGGTCATTTAAGCTAAGCCAGGTGTCTGAGCTCTCCCTGTTGTCACATGAAAGACTGCATAACAAGACAGTGATTCATCTGAAGTGAGACGCCTTTGCCCATCACAGCTTTTAGTTTGCATTATCAATACTGGTCCATTATAAATAGTATTAATACTTTAATCCAGAGTACAGCTTTTGACCTTTTCCATTTAAATTTGTTCCTCTGCTAAATGACATTTTCTGTTCTGCTCATTCAAAAGCAGAAGAAATGAATATGCAGATTTGCATGCAGTAACATCAAATATTATTCCCTGTTTTGATTAGGGACTGTTTTAAGATACTGAATTTCCCTACCTGGTGATAAACATTCAGCGGAGTTTGTTGTTTTCAAGGAACCTTGAATGTAGCATGGTGATGACTTGTACTTCTAATTCAAGTATCGCTGGTCTCTAGTCAGAGTTTAATTCACATGTCTTAAAGCAGTTAATATATAGTGGCATTCAATCTGAGGCTAATCATCCACAGTCTGCCCATACAAATGATACAAGAAAAAGATGTGTCACGTAATGAGCCTGAATCAAGTCTCGGTTAAATCAATGTACAACATTTGTAAACAATTGTCCCTGACATTAGTAGGGTTACTTTGGATTTACCACTGGTGTAACAGGTTGAGATCTGCCTTCTTATATTGAATTAATAATGTATTGCTGTTGCAAACTAATTATCTCCTTGATTATCTTCTGACCATTACAAAAGTATATGTATATCCATCCTCTTTGTCATCCATACTCATTAATACTGGGTAACAGCAGAACACGAGGATGAGCTTGCATCATCAGAACAGCAAGCTATCTAGCCCTGTCTTCAAGAGTAGCCATGGATAAATCTCTACAAAGAAAGTGATCAAGTGTATTTGATACAAAAAAAGATATCAACATAGCAGGAAATTCAGATAACTCCATCTAAACTAATTTTCTTTCAGAAGTTTACAAGACTATAGGATTTAGTTATCACAGAAGAGAGATTTAAGATGGAAACAACAGGAATATTTCTTTCAAAAACAATTATTTCTTATTTTCTGACAGTCTGAAGAAGACCAAAATTATAGGTCTAACTTTTAGAACACTTTCAACAGGAAAAGTAATATAACAGTAATATTTTCAGGTGTTTCATTTTCTTAAGCATTTAACTTCATTTAAAAATGGAATATCTTGCTTAGAAAATGCAATATAATAAGGTTTTTGGAGGATGAATTAGAAATAAATTACATACATTTTTAACATAACAAACTTGTCCTTAAACCTGAAACTTTTTTCATTTTTTGTTAATTACAAAAAAAAAAAAAAAAAAAAAAAAAAAAAAAAAAAAAAAGTGGGTCTATTGCAAACCATTCTTTGTCATTATTAAGCCTAACATTTTGTGGCTAGATGATGAACCAAAGGTTCTGTTACTCCCACAACTTTCCAGACAGCTGGAGCATGAATAGCCATAGTGTCCCAAACTGACAGGTATTATTTTCTGGAAGATGACAGAGGGTCTCGGACAAATAAGCTTATCTGTAATAATGCACTATAGGGATGTGTTTGAAAGTAAAAAAGTCAGATAGAAAACCGTGTTTCATTGTTGCCTGAACAGTCCTCTCTCAGCCCCTACAGATGATGCTACACCGCTCCTCAACGGCTGCTCCATCCTCCATCACTGGAGGATGATCCCAGGGAATTTTCAAAGCATATAAGAAAAGGTTTTGGAAACACAAAACAAAAGAGGAGCAGGGAAAAACAAATAAACAAACAAATAAAAAAAATTGGTGGGGAAAGGTGTTTAAAAAAATGCAGAAAAGAGAAACAGCAATTTTAGTCTGTGCGTCTGGAGATCCACTAGTGAGTGGAGTACATAGTAGAGTACTCATAAGTAGAGTACTTGCTGTGAAACCAGGGTCGAAGTAACTTTCAGCAATCTATTTCTGTCTCCTGAAAAAAATATCAAGACCCATATGTACTTTTTTGTACATGTTCCAAACTAAAATATTTAAGATATAATAAAAATAATAATATGAGGCTTCTGCTGTTTACAAAAAACTAAGTGTTGAAATCAGTGGAGCTGTTCTGGTATTTACCTGTGTCATCACAGTAGTGAGTAGGGCTTAGGTTTATGCACTGTTGGCCTTTTAAGTTCACAGAAGCAGGCAAATCAGAGCTGAACAAGTTCAACAGAGTCTTTCTGTATATGTGTTTTGAAATTCAAGACCTGGTCTTATAACCAGAAGAGCTGCCTTAATGAAAATGGGGAAGGGAAGATCAGAGAAAGATTTATTTCCTGTATACTTACTGTATTTTTCAGTTATATATATTTAATTTCATAACCGTAAGAGTAATATCAGGAGCAAATATTTTGCTAGACTAATGCATTATTAATTATAGAATAAAGTCAGGGAACCAGACAACTTTAGCATCTTATTCTAAGACCACATGAAAAACACTGCACATAAATGACAGGCAAAATAAGCAGCCTGGCATCTTATTGAACACAGAACATGATGTGTTGCAAAACCAAGCAGCAGCCCTGATTTATCCAGTGGAACTTGACATTTTCTACAGGCCAGCATTGGCTTAACATTAATTAAAGCTTCATATGAAGGTGTTATCTCTTTTCCCCCCTATTGTTCTCACAGTCTGTAACCTATTTTTCTGAAATGCTGCAGTTTGTGGATTTGTATAAACCTGAGTGACAGACCTGAATAGCTGACTCCAAATGTCAGAACACTGTATGTTCCTGGTAATCAAAACAGAGATGTGTCCTTTATTAATAATGTTATACAGTTTCATGAATGTGCACATTAGGACTGTGGCCTTCAGAAAGTCAGTAAGAATTTGTGAGAAAGGATTTGTGGGTTTTAAAAAAGAAAATAAGTAAAGACAAGAAAAAAGACTTTTTTTCTCTTTGGCAATTACTTCCTTTCCTGTCCATGAAGAGGCAAAAGAGAAACAAGTCTCTTTCTTTAAAAAAAATCAGATGGTAATATTATATCATTTTGCCTTGGTCTTTGAAATTCAAAATTGCGAAATATTCAAAATGTGAAATATTCAAATTTCAAAATGCGAAACTGGGCCACTCTTGAATGACAAACATGTGCATAACATTACCAATTCTTCCAGCACAAATAATTAGTACTCTTAGTAGTCTTTTACCAAGGGTAAAATTTGATTTGTCTATGCTCAGATAGCAGGTATCACAGTGAAGAAAAATCCTAAAAAAAATGACTAACTTTTCTCTTGTCTAACAAAACTATTCAGTTTAACTATTCAGTTAAACTATTAATTCAGTTTAACTATTCAGTTAAAACTTCGTGTTTCTAGTCATAGCCCATTATTTAAACTGTTGTCACATCCACGGGAGAGAGCAAGGTAGCACTAGAGAGAAATTCAATCCAACCTAAAATAGATATTTTAGATGTGTGTGATGAATCACTGTCTGATGAGACCTTGTTCTCTCATTTTATTAGAGAGGAACTTTAGGTGACTACCTTAATTAAAATAATAATTTTTATATAGCTAAAGATAGGAGAGGTGAATCCCAGATGAAAGGGAGAACATTACGAAGCTAATTAGTTTTGGGTTTTTTTAATTTTCTAAACTTTCACTTTTTTTCCTCTTTGTAAATCTGGAAGGAAAAATTCCAAGCCTAGGGTCTGCAACCATTTCTGCTGTCTCTGAAAATGGACATGAGACAAGCACACTCCAATCAGTACTGAGAGAAAAGACTTATCTAGAAAAATAAAGGAAGGAGTTTCAAAGAGTGATTCTATGGAAATAGTAATAACCTGGGTCTGAATAAAAATATTCTTATACTATAAAATATATATCATACTTTTATCACTCAGAAATTGTTTTAAGATTAGAAATGGAAAACATTTTGCTGTGATTCCTATGGAATAAAAGTATAAATTTTGTCAACCTGTATCTCAGATTCCTCTCATGTTTTTAAGGAAAATTCTGAGATGTGTCCAGACCATCTAAATTCCAGTCAAGTTGATGTGATAGTCAATACAGAAATCTCAGCTCTTCAAATACTTCATTCAGAGAGTTTGTGTAAGGTGCACGACAAAAAACAATTTAGGTTCCCAGAATACAGCCCTTCTATCCTTCGTGACCTAATTTTCTCATCTGTAAGATAAGCTCTGTGATACTTGTTTTCTTACATGGGTGTTAAAAAGCTTATATCCTAAATTCCACCACTTGCTTTTTTTATACCATGTACGGGAATTAATACAAAAATAAAATATATTATAAATTATGAACACAATTATATTCCTGGAGATTTGGGTTTTTTTTATGGGAAAACATGAGCTGGTAAAGAATAAATATCAGTTCATATATTTAAAAACATATCATGTTTGTGGTTTTTTTAAATAATAATTTTCTTCTATCACTATCGTTATGTATATGTCATATTTTGAAATAAATCACCAGCTCTGAGAAGAACTACTTAAATTTCTTTGTGATTGTAAAGAAACTGAGAAAACATAAGCACTTAAGTTGTCAGGATCTTACTCATCCCGGAGTTTTGGTCAAAAAATATTAATGAAAGATTAGAGAAAATTAACAGACATGACTTCATGGTAGTAAAAATATTTCATGATCAGTGAAGAGTTGGAAGGAAAAAGGAAAGCATTCTTTTCTCCCATATTTATTCTGAGAGAATAGGATTAGTATGAACATTGTCAGGAAAGGCATTTTATTTTAAGACACAGAACACTTGCTTTCTTGCAGTGACTGAGTGAATGCTGGAGTCAATCTCACCTCCAGTTGCCACCTACGTATATTTGAAGAAATGAAATCTGGCCCCAAGAGCCACATTCTTCTGTGTGGAAATGGAGACCCACAGATGAACAATGAACCAAGTTTTAACATCCCTATTCAGGCAAGAGGAAAAGTGGTATTTTTTGAAAGATGGTTTTGCTTCTGTATTGATTTGAAGAGTGGGTTATGCAAGATGTTAATCGCAGTTTTTCTGAAAAAAAATATCCACAAGGATGACAGGAGAACACATTAAAAAGATGTAATAATATATATACTAGGAACTACTCACATCAAGAAACAGAACCCTATTGCTGACTTCTGTATGAACAAACATTCGTAATAGTCTCATAGCATTTATGATCTTCCAATCTACCTCATTGAGTTATGAGGACTCTTCAAGAGAAAAGCTATGTATGTATCTGTGAATGCCTTTTGGAAACAATAATTGAAGAAAGTCTGGAAGTGCAAATCTGATTATTAACATTTTGACTGATTTTCTTCCTTGATAGATTTTTTGCTCAGCTTCAGGGTCTAATTTACTCTCATTTACATCACTATTCTCAAGTTTTATATACTTTTCCCAGGCTTGTCACCTCTCCCCAGTTGTTAATTTTGTACATGCAAGTCTTCTTTTCTGTCATGAAACCTTAAGTAATGTTTGGGACTTCATTCTCTGTGCCCACAGTCTAAATATGGACTCAAAAATGGAAAATGGAAAGAAAGAGACAATTTAAAGGGGCATATTTAAGGATCTCTAAGAATATAAAAACATACGACCATCTACAATGAGTCAAAAAGGTCCTTCTCATGTCTCCAACAGCAGTCAAAACTGGATGCCAAAGAAATAGTATAATGTCAGAGCAAGTATATATGATTGTAAAGTCTCCTTCCCTGGAGTCATTCAAAACCCACCTGGGCGTGTTCCTATGTGACCTGCTGTAGATGACCCTGCTCTGGCAGCGGGTTGGACTAGATGATCTTTTGAGATCATCTTCCAACCCTTTCCAACCCCTAACTTTCTATGGTTCTATGTTTCTATGATTCCATCTCTCCTAGATGCTTAATAGCTAAGGATAAAACGCCCTTTTGAGACAGGAGTGGTTTTTTTGCATTGACTGCATGGAACTGATGGATTTTCTTCTTGCAGACCTGGACAGTCTCTCGTCTTGATCTCTTGTCAGCTTCTAGTATCTGCAACAGCCCAGAGGAATAAGTATCACAGCTGAATTTCTCTGTTTATATCTAGAAAATTGCAAGGAGGAATAAGTATTAGTAGTATGCTATATTTGCAATATGTGACTAACAATCTATCTTGTAAATGTGACAAATCAGGAACAAATGCATGGTAACACCTAGGGGCAGCATGGCGGACCTTGCTGGTAAATCTGCACTTGATCCCTGAATGAGATCTGGATTTCCTTATTATGTAGCTGAACACTTGTGAAGATCCATGCTGCCTCATAGGTTGGACCTGACTTGGCAACACATATTGCTATCAGATCATCAGGGTCTATGGTCTCTGTGTTTGATGGAGAGTGCTTTAGTCTCCTCCTTTTGTGAAAAACTGCATGTAAAAGAAGACAAGAACAGAGTATTCCTTAGTTTTATTCTGTCACATTTGTTTTGTAACACTGTGAAAAAAATAACTTCACTCTAGTGGTCTCTTAAACCTGCCTAGTAACAGCAATCAAAAATCATTTCTCAAGCACAGATTAAGCCCCCCCATTCAGTTTGTCTTGGCTTTTGGATGTGCAAGGTCTCAAACAGTGCCTTTTTAATTTGAAGAAAAGCCATGATCCCTAAATTACAGATATCAGCAGGGTTATCCTTAAAATAGGAAAAATAATGAACCAATCAGGCTAACATGAAGTCTGTGTAAGAGTGAGAAAAATGTAAAAGAAAGTGTGCAAAATAACCTTATGACTTTTTAGTCAAGGGAATTTAGTCACTTGGAATTACCTCATTAATGCATATTTTCATGGCAAGAGGACTGCAAATACAGTTTCCAAGGGAAAATTAGAGCTATGAAAATATCTAACAGACAGTAAAGAACCAGGGTGAGGGTGTTCTCTGATGAAGGAGCTGGACCAGAAAAAAAGAAATGCTGTCTTGGTTTTGAGGTAATGTTTCCTGTCACACTTTTCCCTTCCCCCTTGACTGAATGTAACCATTAATTGTGTGAATCGAACAGTTGCTACATCTAAATTGGACAGAAACTTCAGGAGGTCAAAGCATTCCTGCTTGTTAAAGCTACTGACATGCTTTACAGTTTTACAAAATGTCAGAGTCCATCATGCTGTAACTTTGCTGCTGAGGATCCTGTCTCTGGTAAAACACTCACAGTGCCTTATGAAACTTTCAGGTAAAACCTGGAATATACAACTGAGTTGAAAATTTCCCCTCTGCTTCTCACCACCCTTTATGTTTTTGCTTACACTGTTGTCACGAGCTGCTGGAAGTTTCTTTACCTTTTTACTACGTCTTTTTTTTTTTTTTTTTTTTTTTTTTTTTCAGAAAGAACTCAGAGAACTTGAGTGACAGCAACCTCTGCTGCTATCCTGCCATTGCAACAACTCAAATTGGTGAAAAAGGGCAATTAAAGTAACCACTAGGGTTTAACAACTGGCATTCAGCATCTGCCATGTCTCCATGGTCATGCACAGCTGTCTTCCTTCCAAGGGAAATGCAGAAGTGTATACTACCTGGAATCCCAGTGAACTGAGTTCTCTCTGAAGCACGCTGTGACAGCCTCTTCATTTCATTCTTATTTTTCATCTCCAAGACAGGATCACTCCAAGGGTGACTCATGCAACAGAAAGACTAAAGTGTTATTTCAAGCACTATCCCAAATAATATCCTTCCTAATCCACAGCATGGTACAACCAGTTCTTGAGGTTTTTGTGATCTAATAATAGTTGCAAGACTTCATCATAAAAATCTCTGAGTTTATCTGGAAACATACTTAAGACACCTCTTTCATTACAGTCTAGTATGTTAGGGCAACCTAGAATCACAGACTGTTTGGGTTGCAAGGAACCTTTAAAGACCATCTACCCCACTCCCTCCTGCATTGAGCAGGAGCATCTTCAACCAGACGAGGCTGCTCCAAGGGCCATCCACCCTGGCCTTGAACACTGCCAGGGTTGGGGCATTTGGAATTACTGACGCATCATAATAAAGAATTTCTTCCTTATAAGAAGAAATATATAACTCTGCCCACGTTTAATTTTAAAACATTGCTTTTTGTCCTCTCACTTCAGTCCCTGATATAGTCTTTCTCCACCTTTCTTGTATGCTGTGTTTAAGCAGTTAATTCCTACCATATGTCCTGGACACTTTTAACCTATAAGAACTCATGACACTGTCTTAGATATTCTGAAATAGATGTAGCATGGCAGAACAGTGTTTCCAATAGGCAGTAAGAATCAGGCTACATCAATCTGAGGGAAATGTAGATTTAGCCAGAGGTGCAAGCTGCTGCAAGGTTGGAGAACCTTGATAATGGGGCCCATTACCAGGTTGTAGAGATGTAGGCAGAGTCCCACTACCTGAGCAAGCTCCAAGGGTGCTCCAAGTTAATAAAATTAAAGAATGCCTTTTCACTGGTCACATCATATCTCAAGATAACTGGTAGTGAAAGAATGTTTCCCCAGAAAAATCTCCTTAACATGGTGACCTTTGGAAAGCTTGAGTGAGCAGTAACTGAGGGAGAGGTATGAAATTTGTCAGTCACATTGTTATTCAAGGAGAGGATGCATTTTTCAATATTTGTTGAGTCACACTGACTTGGATGTATAAGAGAATATACACTGTCATCATCAGCATTATTTTTAAGCTGAGCATGAGTGTATGTGCATGGTGAGCCTGTTTATTTAGGAAAAACACCACAAGATATACAATGTGCAAAAATATATCTGTAGAAGAATGTGTCTGTGTGCATGTGTGGTAATCATAATCAGTCACACTGTATTTCTGCCTGGGGGTACAAAAGCTGAAAGGTTGAGAACCACCATTAATAGATAATCCTCTGTAATGATTTTCCTGTCTTCAGGACAATCTTGACAACAGCACCTTGCCCTAGGAAAGTTTTCTTTGATCCATTTTGTGACTGAAATACAAATTCTCTATGTTTCATTTGCCTCTCTCTGAACTAATGACAGTTGCAATAAGGATGCCCTCCCTAGGAATGGTTTCTCCAAACAGATTAAAGGAAATAACCGAACTAAACTCAAGATGGGGAACTGGGTCTGAAAGGTAGGTGGGCACTTGGTCTTTATTTGTTTTTCTATCTGCTTTTCCTAAGGATGCTGTCATGTCCTGTTATACAGCTTGTCTATTTGATATTGTTTCACTTATCAAAAATATAGGCAATCAACATTGTTAACAATAGAGATCTGAGGATTTTTAAGGGACAATGCTTCATTATGGAGACAATTTTCATGATAAAAATATGCTGAGTAGTGTACAAATATTCATAGTAAACCCAAGCTGTTAGCAGATCTCTGTGGCCTGATAAAATTATCTACAGTGTGGTGAAAAATATGCCTTTTTGTTGCTGTGTTAAAATTTTTATAATTCTGTTTATTCTGATACAGAATAGCCACAGGTGCTAGACAATTGAGGCCCAAAAATGGTATCCTAAGTATGTGCCTGTAGATGCCCCAATGGATCTAAGAGTTTTGCACAGGTTATAACATATTTGGCACAGGACCACAGAAACCCAAGTTCTTCTGGGAGAGCTACAGGAGACTAGTGAAATAAGTCACCTGTCTAAAATGGTAGTACACACCTATATGTAGGAAATTAAGCCCCTCCCTTTATGGCTTAGGTGCATTTTTCCATGATTCTGCCTTTCTGCATGCTTTTAATAAAATAAAATAAAATAAAATAAAATAAAATAAAATAAAATAAAATAAAATACAACCCAAAACCAGCACAAAAACTACTGCCCACAGGTCTTCCTTAATGGTGACCTGTTTTCCTGGACTTTTTTATTCCTCTTTCTCAAAAAGGAACAGCTAATCAAGACTGCAGGACTGTCAGTGTGAGTACTCTAGGATTTCTTGGCTCACTACCTGTTGCCCCTCAAATTCCTTTAAAATCCATTCTGTAACTAGAAGTGAGAAAAAATATTACTTACCCTTATCCTTTTCAACTTCATATTTATCCACCTGCAATTTTCTTTTACCAAAACAAAAGGAAAAAGCCCACAACAAAACAAACAGGAAAACACCTCTTTCTTGGAAGAGCTTGACAATCTTAATTTCTTTTTATTTTTATACCGTTCAGAATAGGGATTCATTTGCTCCTAAACAATGATGCATTATTTTTTATTTCTGTTGCTGAATTCAAGTGTTAGCTGATGATCTGCTATGAACTACTGGATGATTGCAGCATAAGAAAAAAAACCAAACATACGAGCAGCAACAGCAATTTGAATTTTGTTTATTTACAAGACCATTGAAAACTCTATTGACCATAAAGCACTGCACTTCATCAGGGATGAATACAGGAATTTTTTTACCAACCACTTGAGAAATTTTTTCTGAATACTAGACTATGTGTTTGTTAAACAATCACAATGATTTCCCAGTACTAAAGATAAAAGCAAAACTAGTAAAATAACTAAAAATCAACCAGCCAAACACAAAACAACAAAAACCCAAAAACAACAACAAAAATAAAACCAAACCAAGCCCAACCAAACTGACCAAACAAAAAACAAGCAGAAAACAAACAAGCAAAAGAGAACTAAAAAAACCACAGCCAAACAGGAAAAGATATAAGCATTTATTATTTTCTTTTGCATTTTCTTGACATGCATGATAGCAGATTCTATGATTCTGTGGTTTATGTCCTTGTCTTAATTCCATTTTTATGGAAAAAAAAATTAGGCACTTGGCACCTTCACTGCCTCTGGAGTCACAAGCACAAATAGAAACAAAATCATTACTTGCAGCTGAACAGCTACCAGGTATTTTTTTCCAAGCTAGCAGACCAGTATATTGGGATATATTCTTAATAATTTTAATAAAACTTGTTGTTAATTTGTGTCTACGTTTTAAATCACTGTTTCTTTATAGTATAAGATATGCTTCAATAGAGTAGATGTTGTCTTTGCCTTCACCAGGACATGTCCTCTAGTTGGAGGACAGTGTATTCAGAAGCTTGGTAGCTTTCCATGCTCTAATCTTATGTCTGCCTTTGGAGCACATGCTATAAAGTGTGTCAAACATGCAATGGCTATCTGATGTGGATTCAGCCCCAGCCAAACATTTTACTGGGTTTGCAAAACCTATTTTATCAGTATTTGTATTTGTTATCACTATGTAATAATTCTTTTATTGCTGACTTTGGTCAGGCTAAATTCAAACTCTACAAAGAAGAAAATGAGTGAATAGAATAGTGAATATGATATTGCTGTTTTACTACATAACTAGAGTAAATGTATAGTTTATTGTTACAACGAGAATGTCAACAAGAAGTGTAATTAATCGGTTTTAACATTTTTTAAAGCCCCTTCTTCCAGAGTTTGGCTTTGCAAATTAAAATAAGATTTCTCCGGTATTAAATTTTGGGATGTTTACTGCATTAAATCAGGAGAAAAGAAGAGAAAGCAGAGCAATTTCATGTGGTAAACAAGTTAAATGACTATTGCCCAGGGCAACCAAATAACTGTGCAGAGCCACAGTGACAATTTGCTGTTTTTGTAATGTTTTGTTTAGAAAAAAAAGAACATTATGTTGACATGTAAGTAACAAAGGATTAAATAGTCATGGAAGTGGTGGCACTGATTTCTTAATTTCCTGTGCTTACATAAGTAAGACACAAACTAGTCTCAAGGAAGATGGGTCTTTAGGAAGTAAACGTGACAACATTAAATTATTGAGCTACCATCCTCAAAAAGGAGATGAACCAGGTTTATAACCCAAAAGCCATTTGAGCTCAAGTTGGTGCTGACAGTATCATTATTGAATTACTTATTCTGGTTATGGTAGCAAATTAGAAGCTACCATCTACCTATAAATCAGAAGGATTTATTTCACAGGGTGCAGCCCTAGTTAAAATACATATCTACACACTTTTTTTTGCTCCAAATCTTTGAGGCATTTCATAGTAACAAACCCTGAGTCAGCTCACCCTTCCTCTTCTTTCAGCAGAGATCTTACAGTAGGTCAAATCTGTCAATATAGAGGTGCTGGCCAATGGGTTTTACATTCAGCTGGAGACGTAACAGGACATACCAACAGACATTACAATGGAGAACTGGTAAATGGTAAGCCAGATGCTTTAGCAAAGCAGATCTTATTGTGAGCATCTTTACCAATGTTTCCCAATGGGGATGGAGGTCTCTTAAATCAGCTGATTTGCCTTTCCTTTTATTCTCCAAGGAATCACCAGGAAGCCATTGAAAAACGCTGAAACTAAATACCAAAAATATCTTAATATGTCATTGTTGATCATTCAAGTCTGTTATAGACAGAAGAATTGTGTTTATATATTTCTATGCTTTTTTCATGAGGATGAATTGTAGATTTTATAACTAGGCTGATAAGCTTTCAAGAAGAATTTGTTCAGCTGAAACAGTAAACAAAAATATCACAAATTGAAGTCAGGTTGAATTCCAAAAGCTAGAGAATGGAGCTGAAGCAGTAATGTGCATGCACATATTAAAAGTGAAATTTCTTAGATGAAGTCAAGCAGTTGAGGGGGGATGAGACTGACAGCTCTAGGACCATAATGTTGCTGCGCTTATTGTTGTCACAGCAGTCTTGACAACACTCAAAGTCTGAATTCTGCAGTCATGGCCACACAGGCACTTTTTTCAGTAATCCTTTGACTAACACAGGAAGTTCGTCTTGGAAAAAACAGCTTGAGAGAGTATCTGGAAGTGTCTGGGCTTAAAGAGGAGACTTTTCCTACAAAAAGCAGAAAATTGTGCCTTTTACAAGTCCTTAGGAATAACTGAATGCTTCAACTCAAGTAAAGAGGGAATAAGATTAGAATAGACTATTTCAGTTGGAAGTGATCATGTAGTCCAACAGTTTGACCATTACAGGCTAAAGCAAAGGACATTATTGTTAAGGGCATGGTCCAAATGACTCTTAAACATTGACAGGCCCAGGTTTCTGGGCTGCCAGGGCACATTGACAGCTTATGTTTAACTTTTCATCAACAAACACCCCCAAGTTCTTCTTCTCAGGGGTGTTCTCAATCCATTATCTACCAACCTGTACTTGTGCTTGGGATTTCCCTGACCTAGGTGCAGAGCCTTGCACTTGCCGTTATTGAACTTCATAAGTTTGACAAACCTCTCAAGCCTGTCAAGATCCCCCTGGATGACCTCTCTTTCCTCCAGCATGCCAACCACACTACACAGCTTTGTGTTGTCAGAAAGGTTGCTGAAGGTGTGCTCAATTTAATTTTCCATGTCTCCAAGAAAGATATGAAACAGGACTATCCCCAGAACCAACCGTCGAGGAACACAACTCATCACTGGTCTCCATTTGGACATCAAGCCATTGACCATTACTCTTTGAGTGCAACCATCCAGACAATTCTTTATCCACCAAGTGGCCCATCCATCATATTAATATCTTTCCAATTTAGAGACCAGATGTCATGTGGGACTCTGTGAAATGCTTTGCACAGGTCCAGGCAGATGACATCAGTTTTTCTTCCCTTGTTCACTGATGCTGTGATCTCATCATAGAAGGCCACCAAATTTGTCTGGCACAATTTCATAGAATCATAGAATCATAGAATAGGCTGGGTTGGAAGGGACGCCACAGATCATCAAGTCCAGCCCTTGATCCACTCCCGCTGCAGTTACCAGACCATGGCACTGAGTGCCACATCCAGTCTCTTTTTAAAGAGCCTGGATGCCCTTAATGAAGCCATGTTGGTCAACACTAACCACCTCCAGATTATACATGTGCCTTAGCAGAGCCTACAGGAGAAAAAGATCCATCATAACACCTTTTCTACTTGGGTCCTCTACCACTTGAAGACAAAAGTCGAAGACATCAGTGTATTCCAGGCACTTCTAGGATTACTGGTACCTTGCTGCATTGCTGCCCTAGCAGATATCAGCTTGAAATATCCCATGAGGATCATGAACTGTGACTGTCAAACTGGTCCTATCTGCCTGTAGAGGGCCTCATCTGCTTGGTGATACTGGCAGGTGATCTGCAGCAGACCCAACACTGTGATGTCAATTACTCTTTCTTTCCTTTTAACCCCAACCCATGAGTTATTTGTTATCTCCTCATCCATCCTCAGGCAGAGCTCTATGGACTCCAGCTGAGCATTGACATAGAGAGTGACAACTCCTTCTCTTCTTCCCCACCTAAAGAGCCTGTAACCATCCATTTTCATGCTCCAGTCATAGGAGTCATCCTACCATGTTTCAGTGACATCTCATAGCCCACCAGACATGCACATATTTGTAACTGCTGCTTATTTCCCATGTTACTTGCATTAGAGTGGAGGCATTTAAGTTGGGCCCCCATTGAAGCTGTCTTACTGTCTGGGATTCCATTCTCCTATATTTCAGGCATTTTGCTGTCCTGTGGTCCTTCTCCAGACACAGGGAATCTGTTACTGGCACTGGCCTCAAAGTGGTATTTGTGGATGGGTTGAGAGTTCCCTTCCTGACAGCTTTAGCTTCAAGCCCTTTTAAAAAGATTAGCAAGCCTATTGCCAAAGATACTCTTCTCTTTCTCTGAAATATGGACCCCATCACTTCCCAGAAGACCAAGTTTCTCAAAGCAAGTCTCATGGCCTAGGGAGCCAAAGGCCTGGCTGTGGCACCATTTACTGATGGTTATAAATGGCCACATTCATGGGAAGAGGTTCCTGCCGTTCTTTGATTATAGCTGGGCTGCACCTCTCCCCATTCCTAACAAGTTATTTTTTTATTTCACTAGAAGCCTCTACTGAAAGTCATTAAAGTCCACACATTGCAGCTTTACAACCACAAGAGGCAGGCCCTGCTTTGCAGAATTTAGCGTTGACTAGACAGAGGGCAGAAAAGCACTCAGTGACATGAAGACATCACAAAGGACTTGAACCCAATTTCTAAAATCTCAGTCCATTTACTAGGTAGGCAAGTCATTCCTTGCAGTAAATGTCTCTGCCTGTTATGGCAGTATAGCTGTCTACAGGAGACTGCTTGCTCTCCCTCAAGAGTTTCAGTGATTCATTAGCCACTCAGATCCCAGAGAGCTCAGGGAGGTCACAGCCTTACCTGCGGGACAGATTAGTTTACAAAAGAAAATAGTTCTTGAAAGTGCTGAGGTGGGAAAAGCCACATCACTGTAGTTTAGTTGTCACATGACCCCTCAGACTTCCCATACTGGGACTTGTATTAATTCCATCTCCCACCAGGAGGCATCTCACCTCCAGTCTCTCCTGTTGAGAATGCAGAAATGACTAGGGTGCTGGAAGGAGTATCCAGAGCACTAACAGATACACAGAACCCTCTTGTTTATTTGGTGTTGGTTGGTATAGAAAGGGGAAATATGAGTTATTGTGAACCTCTTGTATGTTTTCATGTGTGAAGGTAGCATTGCACACACATGGACTCTGATTCTGTGATTCTGCCCAGCTGATGTCTGAGGAGTAAGAGGGTACCCTTACAAACCCCAAATGACAATCAGAGAGAAGAGTTAATGCATATATAGTGCTTAATAAATGCCTTTCCATTGGCAGACAGATTTAAAAAGCATTAAATTTTAAAAAGTTGGAGGGATTCACAAACTCAATGAAGAAAAATCAGAATTTACTTTCTCAATTACAATTGAAAATCATACACGTGTATTCTTGTCTCACTGTAACTGGTGCAGGGTTTATCGTTCCAAAAGTTTTTCCAAAATTAGATTTATAAGAAGTGGAATAAATTGAGAAAGAGGCAGACAGAGATGCTTTGATTTCTTTGTTCCTTTCCCATAAATATTAATGCATTTCCTAGGTGCTGGCATTGTGACATTCCACGGACGGGGGCATAACGTGTGCTTGCTGGGCTCTCAGCCTTGTTGCATACAGATGAGTGCTTTCAGAAAGGCTGCAGGTGAAATGCACACAGAAAGCAAAATTATAGATGCCCTTTGTCAAATACAAATATACAAAATACATGGACCAGTAATAGCTGCTTATTCCATCAGTGGATAATGCAGTTATCATGTCAGAGACCTACTCAGTGGTGTTGTAGTATTAGGGGAAAAAAGGTAACATAGGTTGCCAGAGAAAGCATGAAAATGACAGCTTATCACTAATACTTACTCACCACCCAGACATCAGAAATGTTTCCCTTCTATCACACTAGTTTCCTTTACATTTTTCTATTCACGGCCTTTTTCATTCTCACCAGAAAAAAGGAGTATAGGCTATGAAACAGACTGAAAATGCATCAGATATGAATAAATTATCACATATAAAAGCATAGATTTAGTTTTAGTTGCAAGAAACAAAAGAAAGTAAAGGCAGTACCTGAAAATTTTTCAGAGCTTATGATTTCTAGACGTATTGCTATTTTCATGATGACATTTTTAAACCAAGAGTGAAATGTGGTAGCTACTCTATAAACAAAAGACAAATGGCAGCCTTGACCTTGAGAATGAATAAGACCTTGGTAATGAATAAGAGGAAAATATCAGGAGACAGATAAATGAGTTCTCATAAGAAAGTTCTGAGACAATACGGTTTTATGTGAAAATGTAATGGACTTTTTAGTTCAGTTTCTTAATATGACAAGTAGCTCCATACCAAAACTGTTTTTTTTAAAAATACCACTTTTAACAAATCTGGATAACTGGTCATGTTAACTTAAAGGGAATTTATTTGGCTTTACATATCTTAGAGAATCACTCTGGCTTTGCCACAGAAATAAACAATATAATAGGTTTTCAAATGCTAGGTAACAGAAGTGGACAAATCATCTCAAGCTTGATGAATTGTCTCCTGGAAATGTCTCTCCACTAACTATAGAGGGAGACTAGATAGTTATCTCAAATTTCTTCATATGGCTAAAATTATGTGAAGTGAATCTTGAATAAAAATTATGGCTCTGAAAAGACATTCTATGAAGACACAGAAGTTAATTCAGCTGATATGAAAGGCCTCATATCTGTTCAAGCTAACAAGACATCTGGATTTCCATCCATGTATCAGGTTTATTTATTGTAACAGAGAGATCTTTGTGATGAAGATTGCTTTGATATTTTGTGTGGGAGCACTCCCAGTCTGCTGCCTTCTATCAAGAAAGAATTCTTAACAAATTGCTTGCCCTTGTAGCCAGGTAAGTCTCAGAATTTTTCTGTTAGTTCACATAAAAATTTAAAATACCTGATCTTATTTGGAATACTATACTCACTTATATTATATATACTTACTAATACTATACTTATAATACTACACTCACTATAGGAATATGACTGCTGTTTTCTTCCTGTTCTAGGCAAGGAAAAGTCACAGACAAACAGGTACAGGTAGTACAGTTCTTGAGTGCATACTACACCCTACAGTCTCAGGAATGTGACTTGATCAAGTTTAAAGTATATTTAAATATCTGTTGAATTTAAAACCTGGACAACCTCAGATAAAGTAAAAGTCAATGACTCATGATCATTTTTTTAAGCTATTTTCTTTCAGACGCTGAATAGACTTGTTTTCTTACAACTAATGGGATCTTTAAAGTTATATTTTATAAGATTAACTGAATTTAAATAACATACCCAGTAACCAACATCAGGATATTAGCAGGATCAAAAAAAATTCTTAATTACTGAATAAAACCAAAACCTTTGGAAAACTTTGTTTGGATCTACCTAGCAACAATATTTCAGCAAAGTTTATATCTGGACTTGTGACAAGAAGATGTAGATATATTTGTAACAAAAATATGAAATATGAGGAAGGATCATGCATATTTCACTGCAAAATTGCCTGGGGGGTGGGGGTGAAAGGGAGGAAATTAATCATTCCTTCAGCTCTTGTACCTCTCTGAAGTACATTCGAGAATATGAAGATATGAACAGATTATTATTAATAAATCTGTTAGTGCAACATAAAAGTGAGCATTTCTGACACAAGCTAAGGTGTGCTTAATCTACATGATTGAATAGCTGGTCTAAAAAAATAAAGGTGGGGGTGGAACCTCTACTTTTCTAGAACATCTCATATAGGCAGTTTTTAAGAAAAAATGCTTTGCTAAGAGGTTATAACTCATGGTGTCTTGATTTAAAGAATCACTGGATTTTATTTGATTTGATCTTTTTAACTTCAAATTAAAAGTGTTTTGATTGATGCTTTCTGCCTCCTCCTCATCCCTACTTAAGAATTAATAATATTTTAGAGACATTTGGAGCCCTTTCACCTGTACTATATTCCTGCTGAGACTGCTTTAACACTTTCAGCTTAAAAGCACTTCACATATCACAGCTGTCCTAATTGTACTAATATTTCTTTACTGAGGTTGCAGTTCTTAAGGCCTTTTTTTCTGTAGGAAACTCCATATTTTGTAAAATTTAGTAGGGATTAGATATGATCAACAAAAAGCAAAACTGAAACTGCTCTGAAGATTGCATTTTAAGTAAACCATTTGCCCAGCTGAACATCAGAAAACTGTCGGATGGGAGGAGTCACGGTGGTGCTACTTCAATTAGGTAACAGCATAATTAACAGCAGTCACCTGAAGGAGTTAACATAGTTGCATCTTACAGTTCTGAGACTAATAAGTACTTAATATTTTAGTTAATTCTTCCTCATTATTAATGACGTCCACCAAGATGAGGCCAGCAATTTTTCATCTCTGCAGGCACATGTATTAATCCACTAGACGGCAAGTGAAAAAATCTTTCTTCCACATTTCTAACATTTGAGCATAATGAGCAGGAAGATGTAAGGTACCTCACGGGATTAATTTCTTCTTCAGACTTCAGCCATCAGTTATATAAGGGCTGAGCAGATCTGTCCCAGGCAGAAATGACATGCAGGATTGAAAGCATAATGTTTAATTTCAAATAACGAGGCATTGATCAACACTGAATAATGTCTCTTTTTATGTACACAAATCAGAAGGGAAATTAAGTTGCAAAATGTGTATTAAGGTTTATAAGGTTAGAAATGATCCATATCTAAGCCAATGCTCACAGAACTCTCTTTTTAAAAAAAATAATTCTCCATGTCATGGCTCTCATCCCTTCACTATGCACGATGACATAAATGCATCTGCTGAAATGCTAGAACCTTTTATAACCTACGTCTATTCCAGGATCAAATTTTGTTATTTTGTAACCTAGCATTTCCTCAACTTGCTGTGATATTCCATACACACTTTTCATCATTCACTTTTTTATTATCAAGTAGTCATCTTCTCTGAAGATTCTATTTCATGAGTAGATGTATCCACAAAAATTCAGAAAATAGAAAGAAAAAAAAAAAAAAAAAAAAAAAAAAAAGCAGAAAAATGCTACTCCTTCATGCCTAGAAAAGGTGTGTGTGTATATATATACATATATATATAATAATACAGCTACAGGGTAAGGGTATAATATGTCATAAATCAAAGAAATTAGAGAATACAGACACATAAAGAATCTCTGTGATTATTAGATCAGAAAAAGATAATTTAAAAATTGGTCTTTCCACTGTGTGATGCCTTGTGTGTCACATCTGGTACCTACCCTTTTGACAGTCTAAGTCTGTTTGTATTGTCACAAAAATATTTTCGTCCTCAGCTCCACCAAGTTATTTGTTGTTTCATTCTAGATAATTCACACTGGACTTGTTCTTCTGTTGCCCCTCAAGGTGTACATTTTTTTATCTCCACTTATGTTGCCAGGGTTCCCCAGACAATATCATGTCACAGTTTGTTTGGTTTACAATAAGAAAATAAAAAGTTTCTCAGTGATTTTCCTGGTTTTTGTTGATGACTAATAGAGGCAAAGGTTTGGCCACAGTGTCTCTGATGGCTTCCAGAGATTATGGAAATAGAGGCTATCCCAAAGCCCAAGGAAGTCAGTTAAGAGATTCATTGACTTTAAGAGGCTTTGGAGCAACACATAATAAATGTAGGTTTGTCTCACTATCTGATGGAAAGCTTTAGATCAATCAGCATTGCAGCTACTCAAGAGGAGAAAACTATTTGTAAATAAATGATTCACTGATTAGTTATGATACTGTCCCCAAAGCATTTAACTACTCAATTCACAGTCTAAAGAACTGACACAAAAGTGGAGTATATTCAGGGGAACAAAAGCTCTGGCTTCTGATACCGCAGTGCTGACAATGCATTGTGCTTGTAGTTTTTGATAAGATTTTTATGTAGCCTTTCTTATTACATCATATGGATGCTTTACAAGTCTTAACAAATTTATCCCCTTAGTGTCCATGAGGCAAGAGCTACACGAATGAAGTTGCCCAAGACAAGGGATCTCAAGACAAAAGCCTGGAGGAAAATTCTCCAGGCAATCACATGCTAAGGGACAGCTGTCCAAAGGAAATATTTTGCCTCAGGAAGAACTGACCATAGGACAGAAATGGGGGTTGTCCTTGCTAGCTCAGATTTGCTGTGCTATGTGTCTCCAGCTTTTCCGTTCCTCCTTTTGACAGATGGAAGAAGGAGCTTTCTCAGGATTTCTCATGTCAGAAATCATAAAAATATTAAAACTGTATACTCCAATTGTTTATACTGATCTCGTGAAAGCTAGATCTAATACAACAGTTCCTGAAGATATCATGAATACCAGTTTGTAGGGCTGCAGCCCAATAAATACAATATTGTTATTGGTGCTAAGTGGCTTTGTACTGAACTTTCAGGGCCTCAGGAGCAAGGCTTGTCAGACTCACTTTGTCTGAATTTGCACTCACTTTCAGGGGCTTTGTCTCAGTTTCTCTAGCTGAACCAGAGTGTTTTCTTGTCTCTATCTCCTTAGTTTTGCTTTTTGCTTGTATGGTACAGTGGTAGTTTTTAAGTGTTCAGATGCCAAAGTCTTGTTCTATGACCAGATGACCCACCTAATAGATGAGGGGAAGACTGTGGACATTGTCCACCTGGACTTTAGTAATCCTTTGACACTGTCTCCCACAGCATCCTCCTCAAGAAGATGGTGGCTTGTGGTGTAGACACATATATTCTTCTTTGGATTAAAATGGGCTGCTTGGCAGAGACCAGAAAGCTGTAGTCAGTAGAATCAAAGCCCGGTCACGACATGTGTTTCCCAGGCTCAGTTTTGGGTCTGGTCCTGTTCAATATCTTCATTAATGGTCTGGATGAAGGGATTGAGTTCTTCCATAGTAAGATTGCCTGTGACACCAAGCTGGGTGGCAGTATTGATCTGCTCTAGGGTAGAATGGCTCTGCAAAGGCAACTAGGCAGGCTGGACCAGTGGGTCATGGTCAATAAAATGAAGTTTAACAAGGCCAAGTATCAGTTCCACACTTTGGCCACAACAACCCCATGCAATGCTGCAGGCTTGGGGAGAAGTGGGAGTGATGGTTGACAGTGAGCTGAATATGAGACAACAGTGTGTCCAGGTGGTCAATAAGGCCAACAGGATCCTGGCTTTTATCAGGAATTGTGTGGCCAGGAGGAGGAGGGAAGTGATTGTGTCCCTGCACTTGCAACTCAAATACTATGCTCAGTTGTGGGCCCCTCACTGCAAGAAAGACATTGAGGTGCTGGAATGAGTTCAGAAAAGGGTAACCCAGCTCGTGAAGGGTATGGAGAACAAGTTCTGTGAGGAGAGCTGAGGGCATTAGAATTTTTCAGTTTGGAGAAGAGGAGGCTGAGGAGACCTTATTACGCTCCACAGCTACCTGAAAGGAGGTTGTAGGGAGATGGGTGCTGGCTTCTTCTCCCAAGGGAACAATGGTAGAACTAGAGGACATGGCCTGAAGTGTCAGCAGGGGAGGTTTAGACCAGATCTTACAAAGAATTTCTTTAACGAGGATGTAGTTAGGCATTACAATGGGTTACCCAGGGAGGTGGTGGCATTGTCATCCCTGGGCATATTTTAAAATTTTGTGTAAATGAGGCACTTCAGGACATGCTCTAGTGAGTGACATAGATACTAATATGTGTATTTTATTTAGGAGGGGGATGCTGACAATTAAATGCAATTATCTTAGAGGTCTCTTCCAACTGCAATAATTTCTGTCAAAATTCTGTGACTCTGTGATTCTGAGAAAAGTCAGGTTTGTTCATTGTGAAACTCTCTGTGTCATTATTCCTTTTTGTTACAATCATATCTGGACTAATAATAATTCATATTACACTGTTAAGACTCAGTTATACTATCAATAAATTGCTGGATTTATACATGAGTGTTTTCTTTTCCTTAAACAGAGCCAAAGGTAACCTGTTCAGATTTCTATACAATGCAAAGCAAACAGCATAACAGTTGCCCTGGGACTTCTGGAGATAGCCATCGTGCAGCTCAGAAGAGTTCCTTGCCCAGAAGTTTACAAGATCAAGGGTAAAGAATTACTACAGATGACACTGTACACAAAAAAAGGAAAGTGGCACAGCATCACTTGCTGTACTATAAGTAACCTTTCTGCAAATGTTGTGGAAAGTACAATTTCATGTTTGTATCTGCATCCACTTAGGCTTTTGAGTGAAAAACTCATTGATCAGCATTGAAAGCATTTATGTCAACCTACTAATGTTTTTTTGTTTGTTTTTTTTGGGTTTTTTGTTTTGTTTTTGGTTTGTTTTTGGGTTTTTTTACAAACATGCCCAAATTTGACCAGCCTATTATCTCCTTTTCCTTTTCTTTCCCTATACCTTGACCTTTAGAAGTAATACTTCTTTGTAGCCAGGGATTAGATTAGTAAATGATCCTTAGAGATCCTGCCATACTGCTCTTCCTCCTTTTCCACATTGCTAAATGGATTTAGAGGAACTAAGTATCTCATCCAGATTCTACCGGAGTGTACCAGGATTTGCTGAGCAGGAATTTAGCTTTAGAAAAGTCCTCAAAGAGTTAAGAAGGGATTGATAGGAGACTTTATGAGTAAAGAGTTTATTGATGCAAAATATGTAGGGTTATAGTAAAGACTACAATTGCAAAAACAGTAAGAAAAAGTCTGTGAGTCAAATAATGGGGAGAGGTGTTTGTGTTAACTCTGATAGTTCTTCAAATTTTGATGTTGCTTGAGAAACTTTTAGATGACAAGCTCTGTTGAGGGCTTCTTAGGGAAATTGTAATTTCATGAGGAAAGACAGTGGGGCTTACCACTAATGCCATCATATGTATAATACATTAAATCTTTCTTGTTAAGGATTCTTTATTGTATACTGTAAAATTCTTTTTTTCTGAGATTATTAAAAAGTATTATAATACAAAGTCAGTATCATAAAATTCTGTAAGTGTTCATGCCAAGCCTTTTTTAGTGCTACTGAACATCAATATGCCTTATTTGAATGTACTTCCAGAAAATTATTTGTGCTTTTAAAATTGCAGTCAGACTGTTCAACTCAAGAATGATTTCCTTCATGTGTTTAGTGCAATTGCTACATGTGGATTTGATTTGCCTTCTTGCCTGACACTAAAGAATGAATTAGTGTGGCATAACTTTCACTAAAATCCGCAGGCTCAGCTGACTGGCCTTAACTTTCCAGAAACTGCCTGTGGAATTCACATGGATGTATCTAACCTAACTATAAACCACTAACTTAGGTACTGATATCAGAAAAAAAAAAAAAAAAAAAAGGGACAAGCAAAGCTCATTTGACACTAAACCCCACATTTCGTCAGCCAGCAGAATTTCTGGCAGTTGACTTGATGAGCTATCATATCTCCTATGTTACTTTTCCCCAAGCTATTTTAAATTTAAAGATGTTGTATCTTTACAAACTATACTTGATGCAATAGCTCTGGAGGAGCTCAGAATGCAAAAACATATTAAGTAGTGTACTTCCCTCCCTTAATGAGATAACTACAGAGATATTATGGTGACTAAAGAGAAATTAAACATTTATTGAAGTTTATAATTGTCAAGGAAAAAATTAAACCTGTTTGAATTACACATAATATGAACAAACACAACTAATAGACAGATGGTTCAAAAGGTCTGTTATCCCAGAGGAGAGAAATGTTATAAGGCATACTGATTAGTGAAAAAAGTTAAGCAAGAAACCTGAATGAAATTTAGGATTTTCTTCACAATAGTTTAGGTGGGTAATATTCCATAGCCACTGAGCAGGATGCTTGAAGGGTCAGTGGTAGGAAAAAAGAAGAAATTAGAAGAGCTGTATAACAGAAAAAATTCATATTCTAGGTGAGAAGCATAAACTAGTTCATAATTCAGATTAGAACTAGTAGTCAACATCTAGATCTACACAGTGTTTCAGTGCAGCACTGGTTTTCTTCCCACTGGAGTATGGAAGTAGCCCACTGAATTTGCATGCAACGAATCCCCCACATCAGCATACAAAAAGAGATAAAATGGAAAAATGACAGGTAACTTTAGGTAAATCAAATTTTAGTTTTGCTTTTTGTTGAAGGGTTTTGCTAGATTGGATGGGTGTCTCTATCTAGTGTTTTCAGGAAACAAAGAATTTACTGCAAGGAAAATTTCAGCTTCATCTATAGCCAATTATAATCTGCTTCTTTAATCCCAGCAGGGACACAAACAGCTGTGTTATCAAAATCATCTGTTAATGGTATTGGTACCCATTAGTGGGGTATCCATAAAGATCTCTTAATAAAACATTCGAAATCACAGAGAAATGACTCCCTGCAAAAGAATTTATTTATTATTTAAACTTCCAATCTTACCCGTTACCTCTTTGGACCCACTGATGCATTCTTCATCTAACTGAATGAAATCATGCGTGAAATAGTATTCTATTTAGTTTAATGGTTAGCACAACCTGAATGGATAAATTCAGTGCATTAGCTTACTTCTGAAAGACTCGGTAATTTTTAATACAGAGCAGAACTGTTCAGTTTATTACCTCAGTGAATGGGCCAGCCTTTTTTCCATTATCAGCAAATATATTTCAGAAAGCCGTTCCATAGTATTAATTCTTATATAATTTCAACTTTTACCAAAAAGAAATCTAAAAATTGAAGTCTCAAAGCACCACATACTTTGATTTTAGTATTAAATATTATATCTGCTAGCAAGAAAGTCTTAGGGTTATTTAATTTTTTTATTCTCGTGTCCTTTGAAAGAATAACAGCCTTTATCACCATTTGCCGTTATGTCATAAGCAAATTGTCTTCTTTCAAGATACCTCTTTTGATAGAATACCTTCTTTAAATACTGCACTTCCCTTAAATACAATGCTATTAAGGATACTTTCTTTAAGGATATAAAAGAAAATTTTATCTGTACTCTTTATCATCCTCACATTTCAAATGAGTGTGAAAGAAAATAACATCAATGATAAAATGGAAACCATATAAATACTTATATTTATCATTTTTATTGCAATCCAATTAGAAAAAATGGTGCTGAACTAGAACATCAGTGCAGAAAGTGCTCTAGAATCAGCCTACCAAGATTTCTCCACATGCAATCTGTATAATAACAGATATGCTCATGCAAATTCTATTAATATCCATGAGCTTTGTTTGCTGAAATCTATCAGGAAACAGTGGAATTCCAGAAAGCTATGCTCTTCAAGGTAAAAATATTTCTTTTTGTGTGAAATTTGTTCTGAGTAATGAGTAAGATTTTAGAACTGGACAAATACACCTCAGCAGGATTCCATTTCTTCAGACATCATTAAGACATAGAGAAAAGCATTTGTTTCAGACATTTGTTTCATTTGTTTTGTGGTCTTTCCTATTCCAACAATATTTCTACATATCCCTATCAGTCCTTCCTTAACACAGTCATTTCTTCTGATCGTGTGTCCACCATGAGTGCAGAAAGCTCAAAGATAAAGCTGACAAGTTACTCTAAAGTATGATTATTTGCTGCAAGCCAAAGCCAATTGTTCTCATTCTTCTATTATGCTGATCTACCTTTAGGATTGGACCTAAATTTCTTGATATGGCTTTTAACTCATATTTGGCCAACTCTTAAATCATGCAGAGATTTGCCACTAAGTTAAGATCCCTTTTAATTAACCCCTTAGTGGGCTTAGCAACATTTGAGATATCCTCGAGTATCCAAATAATCCAGATGGCACTGGCAGAACAGACATGGGACCTAAGGAGGCTTTTGTACGTCTGAAAGAACAATTGGAGGCCAGAGGGCACTACTGGGGTTCTCTTGTAGAAGACACTAAGTGAGGGCTACTGAACCAAGTCCTCAGCATTATGAAGAAAATGTTTAGACATTATGAAAATTGTTTTTACTGAGAAAGTAATGACACACTGGAACAAGTTGCCCAGGGAGGTTGCGGCTGCCCCATCCCTGGGAAACCTAGTCAAGTGAAAAATGTCCCTCACAATGTGGGTCTATTGGAACTAGGTGATCTTTAAGGTTCCTTCCGAACAAATTCATTCTGTGATTCAGTAATTTAATTATTTAAACTTAAGGTGTAGCTTGTATTTTCTGCTATGTGTGTAGACAGGTGTTCTAGAAAACAGAGGATAAATCTTACTGTATGTTTCTTTTTGTTTTGGTTCAGTTTGGTTTTGGGTTTTTTGGGTGTTTTTTTGTTCTGTAGTCTGTTTTTCTTTTCTCTGTTTTTTTTTTCCCTGTTAGCCAGAGGTGGTAAGACTTCAACCTCTAAATCTTCTGGTTTTCTCTTTTCTGTTGTTGACAACTTATTTATTCTTTTCTTCAATTTTTTGTTCTGAAATAGACATTCATCTCCTTTTGAAACAAATGTACCTAGCTCTGAGGTTGATACCTGACCTCTTCAAAATTAAATAACAAAATCTAAAGCCCTTAGGCTTACTTGTTAATTTCTTTAAGCTGCAGATAACTGGAATATGACCTATGAAATTTGTACCTCAATCTCTTCAGAATTTTATTGTCACATGGAATACATGTTTTAAAGCTTTTAATACAAAATGCTTAACCATTACTTCATCCAGCTTAGATTGGTTCAATCCACTTAAGATTCAAAACTTTTGTGGATGGCTTTACCTGCCTGCATTTGGCAGCTAGACCTCTAACATACAGATCTAAGCTATTCCCAAAGGATATTAAATGAGAGCCATATTTCAGCAAGTGTTTGGTAAGAAAAGGACAATTGGCCTCATATACAGTAAATTATGCATTAATGAGAAAGAAAACAACATGTCCTTTACACCCAAGATCAAACAGTGGAGAAATGAAGTCTCAATCACAGAGAGGAAGCATGAGGAAATCTTTTAAACAACAAATGAATCACTGGAGTTCCACAGGGGCTACTGCATAGGATTCCTGTACTGAAAGTCTTGATATTTGGTAAACATCCTTGTTAAGGCAGGAATGTGGTCAAGATTACTTTTTTGTAAGTCTCTGCCACCCTTTTAAGTCAATTTGAAATTTTACTTCAATTCATTAATTGCTCCTCTGAGAGAAACAGTTTTATGCCAAGAATGAGGTACCTTGGCATCTAAATGAGGGTTCAGTTTGGTCTCAGTTCAGTTCAGAGGCTAGACAAAATTTTAGATCCAAATATTATGAGCTCATCAAATCTAACACATTTTAAACAGATAAGAACTATATGACTACCTAGCTAGCTTGACAGAAATTCAATGGAGAAAAAAAAATAATAAAAAAATTAATCTATAGCTCACCACTAACTGAAAAAAACCTTTCTGTTTCCTTGCCTCTCCTTATCTGCATTTGACCCTGAGCATCTCTTATACCTGACAAGGAATGAATATTTTTCATCTACCCTAACTCTCATTTCTCACACTCATGACTGGAGGGGGGGAGCTATAATAAACATGAATCAATAGGATTCTATGAGCCAAACAGCAAAGCACAGGCTGAATAATGAAGGAACACAATTCTTACCCTTGTCGCATCTTTAATTAAAGCTTTACTACATGACGCAAATTAACCTAGTCCTGTGATATTACCTGAGATGTTTAAATGTTCTACAAAAGTATTGATTTTGTTTTGAATGTCAGATCCTATGCTTGGCAGCTTTTTCTGTGAAACAAATGGGTTACACTTGGAATTCTAATTAAGCTTAATTTCTCAAATGAGAGGAAAGCATTAGTGTAAGTACTCTTGTTGGGCTACAGTTATCAACTTTTATATGGGTATAACTACTACAATTTTGGGTAATACAAGTGCTTTGAATGAAGGTTTTTCCAGACGAATGTAACCTCAATATATAGTTGCCATCATGGAAAAAGGTTGGTTAAATGGCTCAAATGGTACTTTATTTATTTATTTATTTTTAAATGGGCTTGGTGACTTAGCAATGAGAAGTATTAATCTTCGGAGAAATCAATTTTCTTCTTAGCTTATCTAATTAAGGAAAATATAGACATGCAAGAAAAAATCCACAGAAATGTGACAGTCTGTGAATTCAAGCTTCATTCTAAACTAAAGTTTCTGCTTTTTTTTCTTTTTGGCTGGTTGGTCTTCTGGTTTTTTTGGTTTTTTTTTTGGTTGGTTTTTTTTGTTATTTTTTTCTGTGAAGTCTTCACAGAAGATCTGCTATGACAAGGGGAGTTTAAGGCATGGAGATGAATAAGAAAAAATGTCACTGAAAAGCTGAAAGGAAAGACCTTATGTGTTTGCCACGGCCAATGAATAACTGATTTTTAGAATTTATTCTTTATTGTATTTTACGTTATTTAAGTATTTAGACTCTTTATGTCATTTCTATTTAGAACATTGACATTGGAGACCTTCTAACATTGTTTAAGATGTACCTGTTTGAAAGTTCCATCTCATGTGCTTTGATAAGATATACATCATTATAGCTTACTTTCTGTTCTTTTATTATCTGAAGACACAGCCTTTTTTTTTTTTGGTTATTTTTGGTGTGCAATTTTTGAGCACCGGTTTTAATAATGATGTGATCCAGAAAAAGAAAGAATGCCTTTACCATGGCATGACAGGTTCAAAATTGCTTCCTACGGTGAACTGACAAGAGACAAATATAACCTGAGAATCTAATAGTCATTATACTAATTAAAATTATGCTAAATATAAAAAGCATACTAAGACTTCTAGATTTTTATGGGTTTTCCAAGTTTATTTAGTTTCTCAAGACCTGATGTAATGTTTCCAAATGTTGGGAGAGATCTTAAAATTCATGCTCAAGGATTTAAAACAATAATTTTTAAATCCCCCAATTACTCTGACGCTCTTGACTCTGACACGTGGCAAGTTTTATCTGACATGTGCATACACAGACATACAGAAGTATGCACACATAGAGCTAAAAGACGACCTCTGTATTTGCAATATCTGCAACATAAGGAAATCAATCAAAAAAAAACCTTTGACCTTTTAGTAAGCCATTTCAAATATGCAGCCAAATGTTACCTGTTGTGAGTTCATTATATTCCCTACAGTTACTCCTAATTAAAATCCTCTGAAGCATCAGTGTCCTGACCTGTCATTACACTCACTGCCCAATAAAAGATTCCGTACTGTAAGTGTATGAGAGTGAAAATATTTCAGGGAAAACAGAATAATTCTAGTCATCAAATTTAATCAAAGTCATTTTGCAAAGGAAAAATGTGGATCTTCAGTTTTTAGGAAAGGTAGAAGGACTTAGTAATGATATATAGAATTCCTCTTCAACTTGCATTTTGCTTGTGGAAATTATTATCAATAAGCTTAATATCCTTTGCAAAACTTAAGTATTCCTCAGACATAAGTATTTTAAAATCAACTTTTTACTTTAATCCATTTCTAAGCACTGTTCTTCCCTTTCAACTTTTCAACACCTAGCTTTCAATTTAGGGTTAAAATTTCACAATAAATCTAGTAGATTACCTAGCCAGCCTAGGTGATCCATTTAAGTTATTTGCCCGCCTTCAGTTCCTATAGGTTCTGTATACATCCTTCTCCCTTGTCAGACTAAATCACATTGACTGCTGAAGAGCTCAAAGGCACAATGAGCACCAGGACCCTGGCTACGAGCAGATACCATACAGGAAGCCAGGAGATTCTTGAACATGCTGCCATGACCTCCAAATACACAACTGTGGTGCACAATCCACTATACTGCTCCCACTTTTATCTCAGAGTGTATCCCAAAGAAAAACTTGTAAATTAGAAAAGAATTGTCCTCTGTTTTTGAATAACCTATTGTTCTGACCTTTTTGCTTTCAAGTCAGTAGTTGCTCCAGGGTGATTCAACACTATGCTTTGGCTTTGATGTACAATCTTAAAAGCACCATTACAGACATTTACTGGAAAGGAATACCTTGTTGCCATGGCTACTAGTGCATCACTTGAAATTGTGATATAGCTGGATTTCATCACCATGACACTAATTTTCTCCACTGAAGCAATGGAGAGACTAGATCATAACCATATTGGATGCAGTAGGGTTGCATTTCCTTCTTTTCTTAAAGTTTGTGTAGGTGGGACCCATGGCTGTAAGGGCAATAAGGGCAAATCCTGTAAGCCAAAGAAAACCATGTCAAATACCATTTGCGGGTGGGTAGTAGTGGGGAAGAAATAGTAATTTTAGTCTAATTTCTTACTAGGAAAAATGAAATGCAGAATTCTGTAGGATATCAGCTGTAAGGTTTACCATACTTCCTCTGCTATGAAATAATGACATTCAAATGAAGTGGCCCATTACTCCTTGGCCCTAATCTGCTGCTCACTGATCGCAATGGAGTGGGGAACATTTCTAAAACCTTCAGGATATGTTTTTATCACAGAGCAAAGTGAAGAGGACCAGCATAAAGAGAGAGAAGCAATTCTAAATTTTTTATCCCCAGTAGTTCACAAACCTCCAGCTTAGAGCAGAAAGTGTGATGAAGTTGTCCTTGTGTTTGGTAATAACTTCTAGTTCCGAGTTCATCATATCCCAATCCAGATCAGTTGTCACTATCTGCCACGCAGATATACACTGAGGCAGCTGTAATGTACCAGAGATAAGATTTATGTAGAAAAGTACAGCAAATGGAGTGAATAAAAATGAACAGCTTTATACCACTACCTGTCTCCATACCTCTTTGGGCTACAAGTTAAACCTTCAGAAGTTAACTAAAAACGAAACTTTCTACAGCCTTCTAGTTGAGGGATTCAAAGGACAAAAGCAACACTATCCTTCATATGACTAGTGGGGGCTCTTAGTCATGCTGTCATGCTCAAACATTCAGAATACATGAAGGATCCCTGAAGAGATCTCATATCTTATTGTCCTCCTCACCTAACTTGAACATCTAGATAAGAATAATGTCACCTGAAGTGTACAGGACTGAGAAGGCTTCAACTCTAGTTTCAGACGTCTGCTTTCAGGAGTTTGAAATGGAGATATATGCATCTAAGTTTCACTGTAAGAGCAAGATTCGATTTCTCACAGAGAGAAGTCTAATACCAGGGTTCTGCACCTGGGTCAGAGCAATCCACATTATCACTTCAGGCTTGGGGACAAGGTTTTAGAAAGCAGCCCTGCAAAATAGGACTTGGGGCATGCTGGTGGATGAAAAGCAGGACATGAACCAACAGTGCACACTTGCAGCCCAGAAGGACAATTGAATCCTGGGCTGCATCAAAAGAAGCATGGCCAGAAGATTTAGAGTGGTGATTCTGCCACTTTGCTCTTCTAAGACCTCACTTGGAGCTCTGCCTCCAGGCAGCTCTCAACACAGGAAGGACATGGACCTCATGGATCGGGTCAAGAGACTATGAAAATCATAAGGGAGCTGGAACACTCCTCCTACAAAGATAGGCTGAGGGAGCTGGGGAAAAAAAGGCTTCAGGGAGACCTAATACTAACCTTCTAGTACCTGATGGAGGCCTACAGGAAGGCTGGAGAGGGACTGTTTGCAAAGGCCTGGACTGATAGGATGAGAGGTAATGGTTTTAAATTAGAGAAGATTAGATTTAGATTGGATGTTAGGAAAAAATTCTTTAACATGAAAGTAATGGAAATACAGAAAAGGTTGTGCAGGGAGATGTTTGAGACCTCATCCCTGGAGATGAGGCTTGATGTGAGGCTTGATGAGTCTCTGTGTGACCTGATCTAGTTGATGATGTCCCTGCTTATTTCAGGGGAGTGGGACTAGATGACTTTTAGAGGTCCCTTCCAACCCAAATTGTTCTGTGATTCTACCATTAGAAGTATCTTATGATTGAGACATAGCTGGCAGATACAACACAGGTCTTAAGGAAAACAAAACAAAAAAAACACTTGAAGAGAGACCCTGGCACTAAGCAGAATGCACAATTAACAGAAGTGTAATGAATCATTCCTTAAATTTGATCAGGCTCGATATGCCTTCTAATGAGAACTATCAACACTTTCAGGGCATTATTAGTCACCAGATTTGTCTGTGCTAGGATAGGATGCATTGTGTTATTCAGCGTTGACTATTGAAAGGACCTCAAATGACTAGTTAGGCTGGATGCCTTCAGGTAAATACCATCAAGATGATCTTGTTCTCAGTGTTTTGGCTTCATACAATATTTTTAAAGTATTTCAATTACTATGTTTCTGTGAAATAATTGATTTCTGCAAGAAGAAAAAAAAATAGTAAAATGAAAAAGGACTGGCTTAGTCTATTTCACTTTTAGAATCATTATTACCTCTGGGTAATCACAGTTACTCCCAAATAATCCCAATTTTGGTGGAATGCCTGAGTGACAGTGTCCCCAGAGAACTCCCAACATACTTCCTAATCTGTGGTTTTCAGCCACCAGATGTTGTAACAAAATGAACATAATTGTGTCTGAGAAGTTGCTAAGTACGTATTTGCATAAATTTGTTGCTATGAGGAAAGTTTGGTCCACTTCATTCTTAATGTAGAAATTCCAAAGTGACTAATGTGAAAGAGGCTTTTTTTTCTGTCTGGAATTTGGTTCAAATCCATTTCTAACTAGGCTCATTTTGAATCTACCATCTTAATCCCCATTTTTTTCTGCTTTTAGCACACATATTCCCTAATTTTGTCATTCAGCGGTGGGATGTTTCTGCCCTTAACAAGTTGTCCTTTAATATTTAGAAGACTTTTATAGCCCAAAGTGATACCAGAAGCAGCTTTGAGAAATATGTTGCTTATATCAGATAGGTGTTACAATGATTGACATTATAGTCAGGTTTTACAATCAAAGGATTTTGTGGTATGAATTGATGATCTTCATTTGATAGAAGGTTACATATGCATCCCTTAGTAAAATATGAACCCATAAAACTTAAGTTCAGTTAAAAATATTATCTTGCAAAACTGTGGTGTCAAAAGATTAAAGAGCAATTTTTACAATGAGGCCTTATTTTAAGCCAGACTTCCTTTTCTGCTTCTAATATTTAGATGTAGATTTATCAAGCACAGATTAGTGTCTCAAAGTAACTCTGCACCTAAGTATCCCATTCACTGTAGCATGCAGTGAAATGTATTTTTCTTACAGCAATGACTAAAGGAAAAAATATGTCTTGAGTTTTAACTTTAGCTAACATCTGATAGACAGTTGTCATTACCCACAGAAAATGAGAAGTCTGAAAAGCTTTTGTGTTGATTTTAGTTTGTCCTATAACAAAGCTGTACATAAGATTTTAAAAAGAAGTTTCTTTCTTTCCCCCTGGGAGCTGTTTTTAGCTGTTTTTATTTCTCCAGCCTGTCCTCTCTGTCTCCTGGAATAGGACTTTCAGATTTAAGTAGTGACTATTCAATGCATATGCCACAAATAACCTAATGTCATTTAATCTCAGTGCTGCTATTTAAATAGATATGTTGACAACTCATTTTTTATATATAAAGCTGTAAATACATATTTATAATTCTGGATTTTGTAGCAAAAAACTACACTCCTCCAAACTGAAAATATCTAAGCATAATTAGTATCCTTATGTGGTGGCAGAGATTGCAATTAAAAATGTTTAAATTTTACTGAAATATTTTCTAATTTTTTATGCTAAAATTGATTTTTGTGAAGAAATTTTTTAAAGAATTTTTTTCAGATATTTTGAAATTACATATATTGAAAATAAGATAATTTTGTGAAGAGTTTATAGTCTAATAAGATCCTTTTCTTCATTTGTTGTAGTCTAATACACTACGTTAATAATGGTAATAGTAACGTAAAATGTTATTTTAATGGGAGTTTAGTCTTCCAGACAAACTGTAAGACCTTTGTCACGTTTTAGCAGTTCTGTGTCTATCTCTATTTAAAATTTGGCAGATCACAATATGATGAGGATGAACAAATATTGATGGAGAGGGAATGAAGAACATGCTGATTCCTGGAAATCATTCAAACCTCAAAAAAGGGTCAGGCCCAGGGTGCCCATTTCCTTAATTAAAAATCTAGTCAATCTATCTCAATGTCTCTCTCATTCACATTACAATGCCAAACAATGTCAGACCAGTTTCTCCTCTGTTTTTACAGCCAGATGATTGAAATATGAATCCACTACTGTATGAATGCTAATGTCCCATCTCATTGGTTATTCTTAGGCCCTGTTTTCTGATCTTCTACTCAATGGTTTAAAAAATACAATCAAATTGTGAAAAATAAGGCTTCATTTGACGAGCAGAAATACTTTCTAATTTTATAGGAAAGGGGAAAAAACCTAAAGAGTCTGTCCATTCCTCAGAGTGGTGATGTAGAGCCAAGCTCCACGGGGTTGCTGACTGGATTTATTGTATGTCACACAGATCAAAAGTAAGTGTAGGCCACTGAAGAATCTTGATACCCAGCTGGGTAGGATGGTTTGTGAGTGTAACAGACACTGTGCCACAGCACAATACTTCTGCTTGCCAAGTTAATTAAGTTAGGATTGAATGCCCATGGATAAGAGATAATAATATCAGCCACATACAAAGGATATGTGATATTGTAGATTAGGTTTATACGAACTGCTTTGTCTCTCTGACAGGGAGACAAAAATGTGCTGCAGTTAAACTCTGAGAGATGGGACTCCTGCCATACTCAAGAACATGCTGTAGATTGCATTTTTTTTTTTTTTTTTTTTTTTTTTTGCCTATATTATTTCTGTTTCCCATTTAATAAAAAATCCATGCCTTTGAGCTATAAGCAAGGGAAATGGCAGAAAAGGTGACAAGCCCAGAAAACTGCCAGAGGTGAACTTTTCAACTCCCAGAAACATCTGAAAGCAGGCTGTAAATAGGATTACTTTTATTAGACTGCTGTCTGCTGCAGCCATTCTCGTTAAGGACCTGTCACTCTACCTGTTGTGCACAGTGGAGTGACAGGAGGTGCACGGCTTGGGGACCCAGTGTGGCCCCCCACTGCCACTCATCATTCGGGTGGAACTGTCCCTTTGAGTCAATAACAGTGCCTGCCTGAAGCATATAATAGGATTTCAGCGTGCTTCACTGAAGATGGGCAGGTGCTGGGATTGCCCTTTCAACAGTAGAGAGCCAAGATGAACACCAAGACCCATTCCCCCCATCTCTGTTTCTCCAGTGAGTTGAGGCATGTACCAGCATCTCACTTTCTCAACGACCATGGTGGTGAAAGCCTTCTGTTAATGAGATTTTTTTTCCTCTTGCCAAGTCCAGTGCCATGGGAAGCTTGAAGAAGGCAATGCTCAGTCTGGGTTGAGTCTTAAAAGTGTTTCCCAGGTCTGGGCCACCGATGTGCAAGGTGGGGTGTAAAGATCAAACTATTCTGAAGAAAGAAAAAGTGTTATGGTGATCTGCACTTAAAATTTACGGATATAAAAAAAGAGTGAATGAGACATGAAAATAAGGAAAGATCAGGGATGGGATCTCAGTGGAAAGGCCAAACAGGTTTTTTGTTGGGAGCACCCATCCATTATTGTAGCTCATAGTCAGTAAACATAGAAGACTGTATCTGCGAGTCAGCATGAGCTCTAAAGTGAGGAGAAAGCTTCTGTGAAAGTAACAGTTCTCTCCACTGGAATCTAAAATTCATACATATATATACATATTTTTTAGCACTTGCAGGTCCAGTTTCTTCATACACCTCCAGTTTCTGCAAAAACCCAGCTCAGCTGGCAACCCAGCTCAGAGTATAAGAGGCTGGATATCTGACTGTGCTCATCCCATGCATCTTACTCTGCCTAAGCAACCGTACCTTTCATAAGATGATTTGAATGCTAAAGTTTTGTTCTTGATAAATATTGCAGTAAACAATCAAACTGCATTAACTGAAATATTTTCCAAGTATGAGATAACTGGAATTCCAGACACAATGCAGCAAAAGAGGGAAGCTGGAAAGCTGTGAGACAGACTTGAAAGAAGACCCAACAGTCAGATTTTCCTCATGCACTCAGCTCTGACTCTCCAAAGGCATGTAAGTATTTGTGTCAGTGACAAGCACAAGTGTAAACATGTTTTTAAAATGTTATATAAATTTGAGTTGCTCTTCTGTTACTTTCGATTAGCATTTCTAAAGCATTACTGAATTCAATGGCTTTATAAAAATATTTATTCTGGACATATCTTGCAGGAAACCCTCACAGCAATCCAGTTCCAATACCTTTTATTATTTCCTTTCTCAGAGAGATTTACAGGAGTGCAAATCTTTCAAAACATACAAACAAAAAGCCATTAAAAAGATATTACAATAGGTATTATGTTTCATGATATGGTTATACTTATTCTGTTTAAGGACAAGCATACTATTTGGGAAATTATAGTCTTAGTCCAGTCACTTTCATAATAAAATTCTTGTTTATATTCCTGACTGCCATCTCCTATTACTTCAAGTGATTTTTCTCAGTTTGCATGCTAGAAATCACCATCTATACAGAAAATCAGATTCAGATTCATTCCTGATTTATCCCCAATGATGCACAAAAATGTAGAGAAAATCCATTATAAAACCAGGTTAAAAAAATAAAAATGAGACACAGCATGAGGCAGATGGAAGGTAAATGCCAAAGACCTGATTGTCATTTATATTAAGGCAGAATAAAGAAGCTGTGAGTGAGAACACCAAAAAGCCTGTGCTTCTGTTTATTTATAGCTAAGTATGTGTTGTAAATTTTTGGTTTGTTTTTGAGGTGTGGAGTGTGGGTTCTCTTTTGTCTGTGAGAAATTACTTCTTGAATTAGCATGAGTTGTATTTTTTGAGGACTATGTGAAAGATTCAGTGTTGAACTGATTTTACAAATCCTTCAGCTCTCCAGGATTCACTGATTTCTCTCTGAAAGGACTCATCTGTCTCTTAATCACAGTCCTTGCAGTCACTGACTATTATGAGAGGGTCAAGCTCACTCTGAAAGAGGCAAATATACTAAATTAAGATGTAAAAGAGACTAACAAGCTCAGGTTAATTGTGTTTTATTTTCTTAAGAATTTATCAACTCTGTAAAATAAATCTCATTATGGTTTTGCTTACTAAAAGAAATTGGGACATTGCATGATGGTGGCAGTCATTATCGTCAGATCTGAAAACAAGAGCAGAAGAGTAGTTCTTTCTAGTTGGAATAAAAACTTGGTGGCTGCATTTGACACTTTTTCTGCAAGCTCCCTCTATTTCTTTATCTTCTTTTTCTGTTACTATTCCACAAGGGATCTTGTCACTCCTGCATACATCATCACCAAGAAGAAATCTCCATGTTTGTTGAAACTACTGTTGAAGTGAGTTTTCTTTTCCTGGCCTTGTAACACATTTCTTGTAACTGGGTTAGAGACAAGCCAGCATCCTTCTGTGAAATAATCTTTTTGTGGGAAGAGGAGAGAATAATAATAAGGTACAACATCTCATTCCTTGATACCTGAAACAGAGGAGATACCAAAGCATAAGCTCCTTCCTCATGCTGTAGTCTGGCCACAACTATTTGCATGTATTAAGATGAGGCTGTTGTGTTTTACAAACACTGGGACAACACCAGAAGTACTCAAGCAGCTGTCACAGGATTCTCCCTCATGCTCTACCTTGCCAGTAAGAGGTGGTACGTGGTACAGCCATGTACATCTTATATTTCCTCACAGGAGAGCTGGGTGGGCCTGATTTGCTTTTGTGGGTGGGCCTGATTTGATTTTGTTTTCCATGTGAGCTGAAACCCAGAGCTGAAACCTCATTCAAAGAGCCAGTAACAGCTCCCAAGGTACTCAGCCAAGATCACTGGGGACACCTGGTCTCACTTTGTGAGATGAAGCATCATATTCTCCCTTGTATTATACATTATACTAACTATAATAAAATACATATTGAGTGCTATTTAAACTGTTGTAGAAAGTGCTGGGGAGGAGGCTGTGCAACCCTCATTATAGTGACTGAGTGTTTACAACAGCAATCTTTTCAGCAATAATGAATTTCCTCATGTGAATGAGAGCTCCCAAGGGTAAAAGGAGTATCCAGCAATCAAGAGCCTTGAATTTCCTTTGTGCTCATTAGAATGAAACAACAACAGCAAAAAATACCTGAGGAAAAAAAACCAAAACAGAAGAAAAATCAAACAGCTTAAAAAGCCAAAAAAAAAAGACAAACCAAACCAAAATAAATATAAAATAATTAAGCAAGAACAAAGACAAAAAACAACCCCCCGCCAAAGTCAACCCCACCCTGCCTTCCCCCGCACCACCACCCAAAAAAAAAAAAAAAAAAAAAGAAAAAGGCAAAACAATGCAACCAAAAACCCCAAAACAAAAACAAAACCAAATCCTCATGGGGGGCGGGTGGAGAGCCAAAACAATACAAAAAAATAAGTAACCAAACAATCTAAAAACAACAAGCCAGCTTCTAAAGTACAAAAGCTTTCCAAGCACTCCATGCTTTCCCTTTTGCAGAAGATAAAATATGAACTGATTTGGAATCAATATTAGTTCCATCTTTACTGATCTTCCTTAAGTTCAGTCTTCCTCCTCCAGTCACCCAAAGGGCACTTCGTAAGGGATGCTTCCAAATCTTAAACCATTTGAATTATTTTTAGGCAAAGTCCTGTGTTCCTCATATATTCTCAAAGGAGTTTAGAGTAGACTGGCAGCATCACAAAGCTAAAACAACCTATCCCAATTTTTTTTTTTTTTTTAATCAATAAATGACCATCTGTGGAAAATGGTTATTTTTTGTTGTTAGCGTAAAGTGAATGTAAAGATTCACCAGAATGAGAAACTAACGTATTATACATAGCCCTATTTAAACAGGATTTTTCATAATTGTAGAAAAATAGGACATGATCTTAAAAACTTATTCTGTTGCTGTCTGATAAAAACAGTGGTATAGAGTTTCAAAATTTCAGCAAGAAGAATTGGAGAACAAGGAAACCTTTGCTTTTATAGTGTTTTTACCACTTCTGAGTAAAAGTATTTCAAATAATTTTTAGGGCCTCGCCTCTTAAAAAATGTTTTATTACATTATTCACTGGGACACTTTTAAATAATCACTGTTTATAAGTGCTTAGTGAGTGCTTAATAACTGTAGATTGTGCAGTTCAGATTTTTCTCATGGCTAAAGTTAGTCACTTAGTTCTTTTCTAAATTTGGAAAAACAAAAACCCAAAAAGGTCCTTTGTGCTTTTGATAGTAGTAAGAATTACATAAATTATGAGCTCTTTAACTTCCTTACTATTGCAAGTGTGTTTTATCAATAGCTTCCTAGATAGAAAACGAAGACATCTAAATGGAAATGATTACTTCCCTCCTCTCCCCTCCTCCCCCCTTAAGATTATTTGTGGCATTTTGACTTCCAGTACAGTAGCTACTTTCTTCTAATTTATCATTTTAAAGTGGCATCTTCTTGGAAAAATAAAACTTGCTTGCCCAGAAATTTAGAATGTACAAATTACAGCTGACTTTCCGGCCATAGTGTTAGAAAGGGGGTTGGATTCTCTCTTTTCATCCTCACCAGAAAACAAAAAATATCACTCAAGTATTACTCATTTTTACAGCCAGAAAAACCATTTTGTATAACTAGGCAAAAGAGACTCAGTTTTGAAAAATGACACTGAGCATGACTGAAAGATAAATTCTCATGGGAACAGAAAGAGAAAAAGACAAAGAAAGACTTAAACAGCGTGTAGGAACTTTTCATGTCATGCATTTCTATTCTTTTATGGCCTGGGGCTACAAAGCAATGTTTGTATTCCAACAAAAGAGCAGAGGACAGACTACTTAAGCTAAATATCGGTTTTACTTGCTTTAGGGGTCAGGAGTTATAGTTGCCCATAAATGCTTTGTAATAGGCAGGCTCATCAATCCAGGTGACAATTCTTCACTTTCAGCAGCTGTAAGAATAGACCACACTTACTGTGGGGTTTAAAGCACATTGCTTAAGTAATTGCATCAGGGTGATCTGGAATTTTATTTGTTTTCCTGTATTTTAACATTGGTAAAATAAAATTAATTTTAAATGAAAAACTTCTTTTCTTCTAAATGTTTTCACCCAGAGCTAATGAAACACTTCTGAAAGTATTTGTATATAATCTAACAATGCAGTGGTGCTGTGCTGGAGTGTTGCAAGACTATCAGGAAATCATATGGAAGAGAGGATCATTTACTCAGTGTTGATTACCTTCACCAGTTAAGGATGGCCTGTGAGCATGGTTGTTGGTTGGTCTACCCAGCTTGTACATACAGGAATTGTAGTAGAAAATGGCAGGAATTCAAAAAATCATAGACTTTTAGGGATCTGGAAGACAACTCTGAAGAACATCTAGTCCAACTCCCCTGCTAAAGCAGGATCACCTAGGGCAAGTCACAGAAACACATCCAGATGGGTCTTGAAAGTCTTTAGCAGAGACTCCACAACCCCTCTGGGCAGCCCGTTCCAGTGCTCCATCATCCTTTATTAAAGAGATATTTTTTTCTCATGTTGAGGTAGAACTTCCTGTGTTGCACTTTGTGATCCCTCCTACTATCACAGGGCACCACTGAAAAGAGACTGGCCCCTTCAGATATTTATATAATTAATTAGACCTCTTCTGCACCTTCTAAACAGCCCTAGGTCTCTCACCTTTTCCTCATAAGCGAATATGTTCCAGTCCCCTGATCATCCTTGGATCCCTCCTTAGGACTCCCTCTAGTACATCCCTGTCCCTCTTGAACTGGAGCCCAAACCTGCACACAGTACTCTAGATGTGGTCTTACTGGGGTGTAGTAGATGGTGAGGAGAACCTCCTTCAACCTGCTGGACACACTCTTCTTAATGTACCCCAGGATAACATTTGCCTTCTTGACCACAAGGGCACACTGCTGTGCCACGGATAACTTATTGTCCACCAGTACTCCAAGCTCCTTCTCCATGGAGCTGCTTTCCAACAGGTTTGTATTTGTTCATCATGTTACTCCTCCCCAGGTGCAGGGCCCTGCACTTATACTTGTTGAACTTCATTATGTTATTTTTTTTTTCCCGTAAAGTGTGAATGATGGATGAAGCACTGGTCAACAATATTTCTTCTGAAGGCAGCTTTCAGACTCTTTAAAGTATTTTTGGTTTTGTCTTCCTTTAGTCTACAGTCTTAGGTTGTCCTTTTGTGAAATCTCCTTTCTTTCTTTGGTTCTGACTCTGTGCTTTTTTCTCTGCTTTCTTGAGTGTGTATATATGTTACCAACCATTAAGCCTTTATTTCTTCCTCAAAACTGTTTTGTAGCCCATAACATCCTCCTGAGTGATACAGTTTAGTACTGGATTCAGTCATACAAGAAACTAAAATTTAATTCGTTCAGTCATCAGCTGAATAGTTAGATGGTAGCCCAGCAGTTATCAAGGGAGAAGACTTTGCAATAACTCTTGCAGCCACTTCAGAATTGACACTGATGGCTCTAAAAGATTTGATGATGCTGATCTATCAACATTGTATTTTAGTGAAAGAGGGAGCAAGCCATAAAAATGACAAAGAGATTACAGTGAAGAAGGTTGCTGAAAAATAGGGGTGAGTGGAGGAAAGACTGTAGAATACAAAGAGTGCAAACTTCATTGGCTGAAATATGAAAGAAATTGGTACACCTACAGTTGCCTAACTGATGCTATTCATGTAGAAACTTCTTCAAGAATCTGGGGACAGTAAATTAACTTTCAACAAATGTAAATATATAAAGTATATCTAAATAGAAAGGGAAGACATGCATGATGAAAAGAAGGCTGAGGAATTTTTTTGGTTCAGCAACATATTATTCCTCACTCAAGACAAATTCTGATCCTCACGTTATTGACCTTGACTGTAATTTTCTCCTCTTGGTATCTATTAAGCCAGTGTTCAGTGCCCAGTGGTCTAGATACCATTATTGTCCTCAGTCAATGCACTCATTACCCCTCATAGGTAGTGTCAGAGGAAATCATGGAGTGTCTCTTGGCTAAAATATCTGCAAATTCTCATTTTCTTTCATTTACTCCAACATTTCCTTCATTAGTGTTGTCTTGCCCTGTTGTTGACAAATTTGTCTCTGATAAAGACATATCCTCAGGTCCTGAATAGGCTTCTCTGTTGGGCTCCCAGGCATGGCACAGACATTTTTGAGTATGAACTACAATAGACTGCAAATATCATAGGGATTTAGGACACCTCGCTTTGATGCCTGCATTTAAGCCTGATTTTTATTTTAACATACAAAACTAAACAACGCTTATTCTGGAGAAATGACAGTTTGTGCTTTTCCTCTTTGGATGTGTCTTAATTCTTACATGTCTTTTTATTTTCGTGCTTCCAACTTTAGTGATTCAGCCAAAATTTTGTCCCCATTGAAAATCAAGTGAGAACTGCTTTTGTCCCTATAACATCTTCGTTTCTGTGATTTGTGGAGCCATCAAGAGCAGAAATACTAATTTTCCAAACACCAATTATGTTTTTGTTTTCCTTCAGATAAGTTCTATATGGGCTTATTAATTTACAGAATTTAATTTGAGCCCTAACAACAGTGGTTGATGGTAAAATAATGTTAACAGCTGCCAAGAGTGGTTGAGGTTTTATATAAATGAGATAAGAACAAACCTTTAGATTCCACAGTGGAATTAATTAAATGCAAAGACAAAAAGAAAAGGATGAGAGGACCAGAACCCTTCCTGCTTAGGAGGAAAAAAAAAAAAAAAAAAAAAAAAAAGAAATATTGTTTAATTCATCATCATACTCTTTTGTGTCTTTCAGCATTCAGTGTAAGTTATTTTCCAGAAACAGACTACAAATGAAATGAAGAGACTGGAATATGAAGCTATGCTAAACAAAAAAATCAGACAGTAAATAGGGAAATGAGAAGCAGAATTACAGGTGCAAAGTAATTATTATTGTGTCACAGCATTTCAACTTCTAACCATTTTATTCCTGCATATTCTATCAAAGGGATCAGCATTTGGCTTGCAGACCCAGTGATGTTTTCAAGGTCTCTGAATTCATTAGAATTTAGTACTGAGAGATGTTGCTTTGCTTTTTTTTTTTTTCCTAAGCCTTTTTTATTCCATTCAACGCATTATGGTGGAAATACTTGCATTGAAACACTGCCTAGGAAGATAAACCACACCAGGATATGACACTTTTTATTGATAAGTTGCAATTTTATTTTAAAATCCATTATTTTCAGTCTCTAGAACAAAAAATATTTGTATATGCAAAGTCTATGTGGAAATTTCAAATTCTGAAAGGCTTACAAGGCTTTTGCTATAGATAAACCCTGGAAAATACCATATGCAATAGTGATTAAATATCCATCTCACTAAACCTGGAATAAAAATATAGGAAATTTCCATCAGGAGAAACTGCAAGGATCTACTTTTAACGGAACAAAGAACTGTAGTCATACCATAATCACAGGTCATGCCTGAGACTTAAGGTACCTAAATATGAGGATTACCTGTAAGGCAATGCAGCATAAGCTTGATTGCTACCATTACAAAAAAAAGGCTTTATTTAAGGGATGATTCACAACATTATGAGATAAGCATCTCCAAAGACTCATCTCTCTCTGACCATTTCTCTCTATTGACAAGAAAGAGCCTAGGGTGGACAGATCAGCTTTAGGCAGCTAACCTTTAGATATCTCAAGTGAGGAAAGACAAATGCCGTCCATAAGATTCCTGTGATGTGTGTGGTGATGGATCAAGAAAGCAATCTGGGAACAATCAAGAAAGGTGACATGCTGAGTGAAAGAGAGCTGCTCCTGAGAGTTGGTAATGAAGGTGGATGGATAGCAAGCTGAGCAGCTCCAACTATCTGCCTTGCTCCTGGGCTGGGGTCCTGAATGTGAGGAAGGGGACAAAGGGCCTCTACCTTTACAAGAAAAGACCTGCCTGGAGTCTGGTCCAGCTCAGTGGTACTAGCAGTGAAATTTGTTAATTCGGTGGGTTGATAGATGGGCACCTGTTCTATGAAGGAAGGCTGAGAGCATTACGGTTCAGCCTGGAGAAGAGAATGTTCTGGAGAGACCTTAGAGCACCTTCCAGCACCTGAGGCAGCTGCAGGAGAGTGAGAGGAAGACTGGAGAGAAAGCGTGTAGTGATAGGATGAAAGGTTATCAGATTGGAAGAGGGTAGACTAACACAACTAACTAAACATATTGTTGTTAATAGTCACTCTGAAAATCTGTTAGATTTGTTCAAGGAAGTCTTAAATTGATCAATGCTAGTGATCAGGATGCTAGCAGATGGGATCAATTACCTCAGTTCTTCCCCTTGAGTTCTTATGCTTTCCCTGCTGTATCTGTTCTTGATGTCTGCTGGCAAGATTGCAGGTAACACTGTAAATATGAATTTGGTACTATAAATCAATTCTTATGCATTTAGCTCTTTTTTTCAAGGCTACTCCCTGTAAATATTACTCTCCCTCTCTTTTCACAACTTCAAATATAATTTTTAGCAAATAATATTGTTAGAACAAGCTCTAATTTTATATGTTCCCAAGACATTTACATATATCAGTTTGAAGGAAAGTATAAAAATGGTATGTGTTAACTCAATCAGACCTTCAAAATTGACTCAATGTCTTTTGTTTTGCCTTTAGGTTGATTCTGTTAGTTATTCTCTTCTTCTTTTTTTATTTTTTAATGCAGGACTTTTGTTGCTGATTAATGACATTCTAAAAGGAATTACTCTTCTACTATGACAGTATGAGAAATAAGAAAAATATTGGACAAGGGGATGGAGTGTACCCTAAGCAAGTTAGGTGATATGAAGCTGAGTGGGGAGGCTGATACACTAAAACATGTGCTGCTATCCCATGAGCTCTGGACAGGCTGGAGAGATGGTTAAAGGCAAACCTCATGAATCACAGAATCAAAGAATTGCTCAGGCTGGAAAAGACCTTCAAGATCATTGAGTCTAATCTCGTCCTAACCTTATTACCCTATTCCTGATGACTGACCACTAAATCATGTCCCCAAGCACCACACCCAGGTGATTTTTAAACACATTTAGGAGTAGAGAATTAACCACCTCCCTGGGGAGCCTGTTCCAGTGCTTAACAATCCTTTCTGTAAAGAAGTTTCCTTGATATCCAACGTAAATCTCACTTGCAACTTGAAGACATTTCCCTGAAGTTCAATAAGGACAAGTGTATAGTCCTGTGTCTGAGTAGAATAACACCAAGCACCACTACCAATTGGGGGATGTCCTGCTGCAAAGCAGCTCCATGGAAAAAGTCCTAGTGGACAGTAAATCCTCCATGGGTCAACAATGTCCCCTTTGTGACTAAGAGAACCAATGGTATCGTAAGGTGCATTGGGAAAAGTGTGTCCAGCAGATCTGAGGAGGCTCTTCTTCTTTCACTCTACCCTGATGGCACCACACCTAGAATATTGCATCCAGTTTTGGGCTCCCCAGTTCAAGAGAGACAGGAATCTACTGGAGAGAGTCCAATGGAGAGCTAGGAAGATGGAAGGAACACCTCTCCTAGAAAGAAAGACTGAGAGGACTGGTGCTGTTTAGCCTTGAGAAAAGCAGGTTGAGAGGGAAACTTATCAATGTCTATAAATATCTGAGGAATGGTGTCAAGAGGAAGTGGCCAGTCACTTCAGTGGTGCCCAGAAGAAGGACAAGGAAGAGTGGATATAAGCTATAACATTGGAATTTCTTTCACAACATTAGGAGAAACTTTTTTACTGTGAGGATGAGGGAGCCCTGGCACAGGTTGCCCAGAGAGGTTGTGAAGTCTCCTTGTCTGGAGACTTTCAAAACCCACCTGGATGAATTCCTGTGTGGCCTTCCCTAAGTGATCTTCCTTTGTCAGGGGCTTTGGACTAGATGATCTCTAGAGTTCTCTTCCAAACCCCTAACATTCTATAATTCTATGATTCATTTCCTATTAAAATAATGCAAGTTTCCTATTTCTATATGAATTTCCATCAAATACACTGTATCTTTTGTATATCCAATAGCACATGAGCATTTGGATCAATTTCCCAATAGTCAAAATGTTGCACACTGAAATTGTTAGCAAAGTGAAAATTAAACATGGGAATTTAGTCTCCTGTTTGGGTTTTGGTGTTATTCAAAACCATGTTTCCAAAAGAAATAAGTTGTGAAAAGTGTAAATCAGAGCTCAACAAAAGGCTTGCTTAAAGCTTTGTGTTACTGAAACTAGGGCAAAACCTGACACAGTGTTACCTAAGTCTATTAAGTCTATTAAGATAAAAAACAAAACAGACATTATTGAGGTATTACACAGAAAAAATAGAGTCTTGACTTCCAATACATGTTGTAAAACCTCTAAAATCAGACTGAGATCAGGTACTATTTACTTTATATATCTGTCTTTCTGCCAGCAGCTGTTTGCATTTTCAAGATTATTTCAATCTTATCATTTAAACTATGGCTCATAATCCCCTTTTTCCAGTATACTTGACAGGAAGACAGTGATTTGTCTTTGTTACATATACAGTGAAGTAGCAATGGTTCAAATAAAAGCTCACAGTTCTTTGGCTGAATTCCTGGTAACTTAGGGAGAATAAAACCCAAGTGTGAAAAGAGGATTTGACTGCTTTGTGCCTAATTCAGAATAATGCAATAAATTCTTTTTTCTTCTCTTTTTTTTTTTTCTTTTTTTTTTTTTTTCTCCCCTCTCACACTTCATATGCTGATCTCTTACTTTTTACTTATTAGCAAAAAAAAAAAACAAAAAAAAAAAAACAACAAACAAACCCTTTATATTCTATTAGGTTTGCATTCTCACTGCTTTGGATGAGGCAAAATTGGCTTCTTTTCCCCACCCTTAAAGTAGATTTTCTCAAAACTACAAAAGTAAATTTGATATATTATACTGAACTCGTCACATCATCACTTATGTATTTACCTCCTAAATGACAGTGAAGCACATCACACACATGAAATGTTAAAGAAACTGTAGTTCACAAAGGAAGTCTATTAAAAAGAGTACCTGAAGCATTCTGTGTTAATGCATGGACTTCTGAAGCAAAACATGACATTTAATGAATATCATGGTGTATATAGAGTATATCTCAACCTTTCATATTTTGAGATAAATTCTTTTGATAACAAAAGGCATTTCTAACAATACTAATGCTGAAAAAAACTTCATAATTATTCACCAAAACTATTAATCAGCTTTTCCTTTTGCTTGGAGATGAAAAGGGCTAGAAAACTGAGAACTGGAAAGTTTAATCCATAAATAATATATCCAATGAAATTGCTGGCATCTGAGCAAATGTGAACACCTTTGCAGCATAACCACTGTGGCACAGTCAATACTCTGTCAGACTTGTATGGTTCTTGTAAATCAAATGAAAATTCATTATAAATTATAATAATCATTATGGGAAAGGACAAAAAGCATTAATCTACCTACTGTTACCACAATGCACTGTGATGATCTGCAAAGGTAGAGCTTTTGTACTAATTAAAAAAACAGAAAGGCACTCATAACCAAGGCAGATAAATGTGTTTGTTTGTCAGATACATCTCTTCCTTTCCTCATGTGAACTAATGATGTTGTCTGGAAGCAGAGTTCATTGTATGCAATAGTGATTTGATACTAATCCTTATTTTCCTCAGACATATTCATCATGTGCTCTTGAGATGGAGCCAAGCATTGTGCTGTGACCTTGATTCAAGGTGTCAAAGTTATAATCAGCCTCAAAGATGACTAACAACTGGATTAGCAGCCAACTTTAGGGAGAGTTCTCTCCAGAGGAATTTCACTTCTGGCAGCAAATGTTCCACTTGTCAATATGCCATATCACCTGTAGAAAGGAGCAAAGTTATAGAAAAGGAATAAACAAAAGGAGGACCTATGACAGATTTCAGGATGTCTTCAATATATGACTACCATGTTAGATGAATTGCTACTAAAATATTCTCAGAGCCAAGCATTTTATCTTGAAGTAAGGAATTTTTTTAGTGTGGTAGTGTTGGTGTTTGATTGTTTGCTTCATGTCTCTACCAGCATTTGTGTCTCACAGAAAGTTAACAACAAGTCTATCAAAAAGTTCAAAAGGAGCCACCTAATCATCTCTTTCCAATCAGACCAGTTTTATGCATTTGAGAAATGTACTTGATGTGCCTAATTGTGTAAACTGAGCTTCAGGTAAGTATTTTACTAATCTGTAAACAAAAACTACATTCTGATACCCATCATCTACTACTCTGACAAAGGAAGCAGACAAAGTTCTTTCATTTTTTATCTCAAGAATTTGTGTCCAATTCCATTTTTGGCATGGCATGACCATCCCCATAATCTAGTCTGGTGGCTCTTACTTTGGTTGACTTCTAAATCTCCCTTTGGGATTGCTCAAGCTGCATTCAATGTGTTTGGTTCCTTTACCACAGGAATCAGAACAAAGAAATCACTCCCTGGAGGTTCCTGCTTCTGTTCTCACTTGCAGAAGCTGAGGCTGCTGGAGAGGCAAACATCTTATTCTGGACACAGGTGTCAGGACCACTGAATCATAGCTGCCACCTCTGGTATTGACGTAAGATAGTTTTGGGCAGACCCTTTTTGAAATGTTAATTTTGGTAGCAGGCAATAAACAATTCACTGCTCTGGAAAAATTAATTATACAGGAGGATGCAAATACCCCAAAAGATTGGCAACAGGCCTGGAATCAGAAGCCAAATAGGCAGAAAAGGGAGATAATGAATGACTAAGTGACAGCAAGTTTAAAGACAGCAGGTATGAAACCTACGGAGAAAAATACATCAATAACATCGGAAAACAGACAGGAATTTAAGAAAAAATTTGAACATGATTTAAATGGAAAGGTGTACAATAAGAAATATTCCAGCTTGTTTCATTCATAAGGGCAGAATAAATAATACACATCAAATATTCTGAGCTTCTGTATGAAAAAGTTACTAGAAAAAATAATAAAGTAAAAGTAATTTTTTAACCTCTACTGAATACATTTTCAACACCAAGTATGGCGTGAGGAGAAATGCCAGAGAGAGTTGAGGAAAGAGAAGTTTTCCATACTTTTCATCAAGTAGGTAGTTTTGGAAGTTTCTGACAGTGTTGAAAATGGTTCACATTGTGCCTGAAAGCAGTTGCAGCAAATGAAATGGTGCCTACTGCTGGTATTGTACACAAAGATTGACATCCAATTACTTTATGGGTAAAACTAGGACACAGCATCTGTTAGCAGTTACTCACCATTGGCAAAGTTAGGGATTTTAACACAAAGAAATTCTTCCAGTATTTAGGTTTTTTCCCTTCTTATGTTGGAGAACTAACTGATATTTTTTTATTGCAGTGTGCTTTTTCAGTTGAAATTTCTTCTTTTTTTCTTTGACAGTCCACAATGGTTGGAAGGGATATTAAAGCATGTTTTACAAAAGCTGCTGAGGCAACAATAAAATTACACCCACAGACAATCATAGTCTCATAGAATCAATCACTGAATCCTATCTAGCCTATTCTAAGAGGTGGGAAGCTGGCATTCGGGGATTTACTCTAAATACATATGGCCAGCAACATGACTTGTTTGATCAGTAGTGTTACATTTTGTCTGGACACAGCCTGAAGATTCAAGCTGTATCTTTGTTCCTTAATCTTGCCTGTGAGAGTCTGGATCCCCTGTCTTTCTTTCTATATGTTTATCATAGGTAGAGTTAAACCTGACTGTGCTCCTCTCTTTCTTCCCACATCATACTGTGAGCAACAATATCTGGTTTCCAATGTATCTCCATCTCATGCTGCCTGATAGTTATTGTTACTAGAATTGCTTGTCACAAAAGTCAAGCTTTTAGAGTAAGATTTATCCCAACAAGCTGTATGCACATAAAAGTCTGGTGTGTAGCCCAGTTTCTAATTGGCTAAGAGATAGAAGTACCTCCAAAATCGATTTATCCTGCCTTATATGCCTGTCTCTGGATGGGTCGAGTCACCCTTGGGAAGTGCCCATTCCTTTCTATTTCCTTTGTGCCCATTCCTTTCAATTTCCTTTAACTGCATAGCTGTGGCTGAATATTATCATGACAGTGCCTACTGGAAGGAAAAGTCTTCTACAGGAGAATTGCCTGCCAGCTGGCAATTCCACTGGGATATAACAGATTGTGATACAGGAAACTAGAGCATGGTAGGAAAGTGGAATACAGGCTCCAAGAGTTAACTCCATGCCCCGTGTTGATGTTTGTAAGCACAGAAGTATGGGCTTTTAGGAAGAGCAAAACTTGAAGTCTATATAACAATTAAACCATGAAATCTATTCCCAGATTAGCTCACAGAACTCTGTTTTGAGGAATTTCCTGTGATTTTTTACTGTTTCTTTTTTTAAAAACAAAAAAATACCCTACAAACAAACAAACAAAAAAACCAATAAAGGGTATTCTGATTATTTATTAGCTACCTATGTGAACAACATAGGTAGCCTCCCTAAAGTGTCTAAAAGTGGGTACATGGAAATTGAGAAAGGTTTACATCATACTGACTTAACACTGTAGCTGTTCAGAAAGATAGAACTGTCAAAAGCATATATAAGGCCTACCTGCTTCCAAGGCTAACATCTGAAAATGTTAAATAGATACTGCAGAATTTATTATTTCAGAAGCCATAAAAAATTACTGAATGTGCAAAAAAAATTCTGAAATTCTAAGGTAGTTCTGAGAGTCTAGAAGGTATTTAACAGATAAATAATAATATGAGCTGTTTCCAGAAAGGAAACTCTACTTTGTTATATGAGCTCTGGGATTTTGACTGTCAATGAACTGAAGAGCTCACCACAATGTTGTTATGTACAATCTGCAAAACTGCAGTATGGAATTCTGTCTAGTAGATGATTCTCTGTGTGATAACCAAAGGTGCAATCACTTCTCTTGAGCAACACTATCACTGGCATGACATGCAAGTTCGATAAGTAGGATCTAACCCTCTGAGTTCCATTAAGGGACATATTCTTCGTCCTGACCAATTCACAGTTTGGAAAACTAGAGGTTGGCTTGGAGAAGTATTTTTAAATTTTCCACCATAAACTGTGAGTACTGGTCTCTTAAACCTAGTAACACAAAACATTAGTAAGACAGGGCATATAGTGTGCTAAAAAGCAAAACAAAACAGAATAAAAAAAAACCAAAACCAAAAACCAAAAACCAAAACCAAAAAAACAAAAAACCAAACCAAACCAATCAACCAACCACCTCTTACCATTTGACACCTCCTTGTATTATTTCTTGCATCATTTGTAGATTAGATACTCATCCTTCCAAGAAGCATGGGAAAGAGAATCTCCAGGGAGGAAGAAGTTTTCTGGTAACATGAAGGTTTGGTTTCTCAGAGCACTTCCCTTTGCCTGAATGCACCTGAAGTAGCTCTTTAGACACATGATCTGAGAGAGAGAGAGATCAATATATACTGAAGAAGTAGCTGATATATACTGAAAATTTGGGGCTGACAAAGATCACCTACGCAAGATATGCCAAAAATTAGTGACAGGGATAGCATTAGTATTCCCAGCTTCTCCCTCTCTCACATGCATACAGATATGTTGATGTAGGGCCAGAAAAAGAAATACACTGCAGCTATGGAGACAATTAAGAAGCATGCAGTTTGCGTGTATTTTATAATGTATTCCATACAGCATTTGTCACAGATCCCTTCTCCTGTAATCAGAGCACAAAATGAAGGAAAAGAAAAATATATTAACTTTCAAGTAGCTATTTTCATGTAATTGTCTGGTCTCAGCCCAAGTCTCAATCAGATAAAACCCACCCAATTCTCCATTGATCAAAGTCTCTCCAAGAGGCAGTGCTATATTCAACATTGATCTTCCATTGATTTGGTGTTACTTAAACAAGGCTAAATTTAAGCTAGCATTTTCAGACAGATAATCAAGAACAGAAACAAGTTTATTGGTCCTTTTAATAAATTATGGTGAATTAAGGAACTCTTTTAACAAAAGTGGTCTGTATTTTTGTTAGAAATAAGCCTAGAAAGATGTCAAACTAGATGCTGGTAAGATCTTCCAAACACATTTTGAAAAATGTAGCACTTTTTCAGTGTTGAAATGCTTGTTTATATTGTTATGAAGGCATTTGTTTTTGCCACTAAGAAACAGTGAGAGGAAAAATGAGTGTAAGACAATATACACAAAAAAGTCGTGGAGTTAGACAACTGTTCTCTTTTCCCTCCTCCACAAATACAGAGCATCAGATAATAGAAACCAATTCATGTAATGTACTGTAAATCAGGTGCTGTTAGAGTCAAAGGTTTTATCTACCTTAGTAAATAGTTGCAATAATCTATTGCCTAATATACTCTAAACTATGGTAATAGATAAAGAGAACAACAAGAATACTTATTACAAATAGTCTCTTCTGGTAATTTGAGTTTTTAGGGAGAAACACAAAAAATCACAACCCAAGGAATCGGTTGTGATTTCAACCTGTGAAAATTAAGCAAAACAAGTAACAACTTAAAATGAAGATAAAGAAGAGACTGGAGAAGTGAGAGTCTCTCAGAACTAATTGATGACACTAACAAACCAAAAACAAGGGGGAAAGTTCATTTTCTTTCCCACCCATTAAATTTGAGGAACAACTCAGTTGCTAAACCTGCTTTCCACAGAGGAAAATTTCAGGAGCTGATGAATATTGGAATGTGGACTTTTTGTTTCATTAGCTTTTTAGAAGATTCTCTTGACTTTGTATTATCACCCAAAAAATTTACTTTACTTATCCAATATACTAATGAGTAAGCAAAACACTATCATTCACCTGGTAGCAGAGAACAGCTGCTAGTGCAGCATACCCTAGAAAATTCTTATCCAAAGCTTCCCACTGTCTGTAACCTGAACTGTTTCCATTTATTGATAGATGGAGGTCTAGAATACTAAGCATTTATAACAGATACTTTCTTCACAGAAATCACAACTGTACAAGATATGTAAGTCTTTAAAAACTTCACGATATATCTGGTTTTATCAGAGAGTAATTCTAAAAGGTGCAGGAAACCCTAAGACGAAACCCATCAGTCTTCAAAAACAAAATGCACAGGACCAAACTTAAAGGTTTCTTGTACATTTCATTAATACCTAGTTTTAATTATGCTTCTTTTTCCCCACTTTCATTTCTCTTGTCCTCTCTAGTCTGTTCAATAAGTCCCTGCCTTTATATTCAGTTCTTCAACGTATAGAAGTGGTGGTATGTTCTTATCTGAAAGGAATTTTTCATTGGTTTCTTGCTGGCAGTAGTTTGAAAATTAACATGTTGAGCAGCTCTAGTACATTTATAGACTGCTATCCTGTTTTTATGATTACATTTTTATTGTCTTTAATATATTTCTAGATGTTTCACACTCTCTTCTCTCACTGGTACTTCTCATCTCTTTCATACATCTGAAGTTAGGCTCTCAAGATAGCTGTTTCCTCTATACTCCATTATTCTGTTTGAAGTACACCTTGTAAGTGCTCAGCATGACATTGCTGAGAATACTTATGAGCATGATAGCAAGAGGTTAATATATTAAGGTATGCTGGGACTTACGTGGGACCTGTGGGGGGGTCACAGACATGGCTACAGAAAGGCAGGGCTACATTTGGATAGAATTCAGTGAAGAGATTACAAAATTGCAAACAGATCAATTTTTTCTTTTATCGGTAAGCCCAAGTGACAGTAATACATTTTTTTTCTCTGATACTTCATAGAATTATTAAGGCTCAGGGATGCAGGACATCTCTGAACATAGTTATCTTTCATTCTACATTTACCAAAGATAGAAAGCAGATTCTGGTGGGGTTCTGACATATTCACATCACATTGTAAAAATATAATTTTAAATTATGCTTTTATTTATGCTTTTTCCCCCCGCTCAATTAGGGGCACATGGCTGTGACAAGCAAAGCCAAAACACCATAGAAAGTTCCAGTTAAGGAATTTCAGATAGGAAAAAGAAAAAACCCACAGTACTACTTAGTTTTTCAGCTCAAGTTTCCAATGTAAAAAAAAAAAAATTTAAAAAATTGTAATTCAGCAGAAAATCCACATTGTTACAGAGGTAGGTGCGTGGATCTAGATAATTCTTCCTTACTGATTGGCCAGTGATGCTGCTGACAATTAATTTATGGTTTTGGTTACTGTGTTACTGTCTAACCTCTTTTGATACATAATCCAATGAAAGTACATTCAGACTACCTCTAGTGAGAACCATCTTAAGAATTCTCAACAAGAGTGATTATATTAAATGATCTACCATACTCTCTTCTGAAACTGAGCTAGTAAGTAAGGAGAATACTCTCAGTGTCATTGTATGATTCATAGTTCATGGTTTCAAAGTTTTCAAATGGATAGCTTTTTTTTTTCAGATATATATGATTTTGACAATATTTTAAAACTTTCTTTCTTTTGTTGAGCAACAACAAAAGCGATTTCTTAGTGCTACAAAAGCCCCCCTCAGTTTGTGTGAAGTGTTATGAAGCATGGTTTGAGCAGCATCCTCTGGAGACCCACCTCTGAGCAGAGCTCCTCTTCTCTAATCAGCCTGGAGCTATTTAAAATATTAAATGTGGGATGCAATACTAGGAGCTCAAGAGGTTTAGCCAAAAATAACAAAAAAATATTGAGAATAAAAAAGAGAGAGAGAGAATTAGTTACTAAACTATTTTTCTATGACCACATACTTCAAAAAAGTTGAAAATTTGATATCTCCTTTCCCTTTTCATCTTGGGCTGTTTTTCTTCTCTCACTTTTGGAATAAGGGGTTTGGGTCTTTTCTTTCTTTTTATTTTATTTTGGTTTTAAACTTTAAGTACTCCAAGCCAGTTCCATTATAAAGGCAGCATAGATTTTTGTGTGCCCACAGATAAAATGCAAAAACGAATCACCTGAACTGTCAGGTGGTACTATACATGACTTTCTATACTGTTCTGCCAGGCCTTATAAATGCTGAAGAGCAAGCTTTATAAGGAGCAAGAAGGTAGTTGAAATATTCACACACTTGATGGCTATATTATTCTCCTGCAGTCAGACTATGAAATTACCTCTTTCCTGTCTTTCTGGTTCAAAGTTGGGGAAAAAAAAAATCAATTAATTTATCAGCAGAAGATGAAAGGGTAATACAGAAATGAAAACCTTCACAAATTTCAAATATTTTTTTCCTTTCTTACAGTTTTAGTCTCATCAGGGCATTTTGTTTTATGTATTTACATTTAGTAATGGTTACTGAACATTTATTGTAAAATCACTTTATGAAGGAAACAATCATACAGTTTACCAGCTCTTTTCTAGCCAGCAAGCCATGACATTGAGATGGTCAACAGCTATTGCATGCTGTGTGTTGCAGCTGTGGGACAAAAAATGAAAAGACCAATGAATGCAATGAGCAATGGGATGGTGACACTCTCACAGGGGTCATTCAAGGCAACCAACCTTGTGAATAAGCTTCTTTGCAATCATTAAGATGATCTCTGTCTTTGACTGTTAAGTTCACTAATGACATTCGCTCTGCATTATCAAAATAGGGAGGCCAAAAAAAAAAAAAAAAAATTAAACCCAAACGTGTATAAAACACCTTAAATAATCACAGTTTGCATTTCAGTCTTTTTAAGAGGTGTCAGTTAATTTCTGTGCGTGGATTCTTTGTCAAGTTTTAGAAATTGAGCTATTCTAGTCTGCTCTTTCTGGCTACTTCCACAGAACTGTCCAAGAATGTCACAAGGGTTCATGTTGCCCACTTTTCCTGGCTTTTTGCATACGTTTAACAGAGTCTGATTCACTTACAATTTCTGACTGCTTTGCCAGGAAGATGAATATGTAAGGGAAATTAATTTGAGCAGATGTGAATGTTTTTAAAAAGAAAATGTCATTTTTATCTTTTTCTGCCTCCACTCCCATCCCTCACACCTATTCCAAATCCATAGATTCAGGGAAATTATTTATATTTGTATTTATTATACATTTCTATTCCAGTCAAATATTAATAACTGAGTTAGAATAACCAGTTGATTTGGAGATAGTTGGAAAGATAACCCTGCTATAGACTGGAAAATCCTTTCAGTGACAATGATTTCATATTCAGCAAAAATGTAGTTTCAACACATGATGCCATGTGCAGGCAGTGGCCATATCTAGGCATTTTATGTCGATGTGCCACTGGACCAATTTTCTCCTTTTTCCTAAAGATTTCAAGCCTGAATTTTCATATGAATTAAGTGTATAAAAAGAATGAAATTACTTACATAGCTCTTCTGATTATTTAACTTGTAAAGTTGGTAGGCAAAAGGAACAGCTGATGTGTGAACACAAGAACTAACATTGGAGATACTCTCTTTGCCTGTAAGAAGAAAAAAATAAGTTTCCTCTTATAGTTTCTAGACAGTCTTATAAGGATGGAATAGAGGAACTTGAAATTATTCACAGTGACTGGAGTGAAATAGGTATCCATCCACCCCTATATGGCCTGAGACTTCTAGGATGAAGTTTAAACATTGTTTCAGCTGAGGTCATATCAGATTCATATAACTAATACAAGTGATCCCAGTAGACTACTTACCTTACTACACTGGTTAATTCACTTTCCTCCCTGTAGTATTGTTCCTGTACCCTGAAAAAAGACTCAAAATTAAAAAAAGAAATAAAAGCTCTCTTGGATTTGACATAGAATAATTGCTTTCAATAACCAATGTAAATCACAGTTTCTTGATTCAATATAGTGACTCCTAATTTACTTTGTGTGACTGATGGGAGAATCAGACCAATTGCACTTGCACTTTGAAAAGCCGGTGCTTTCATTTTCATAAGTAGAATAGAGGGATTCCTCAGAAGCAGCTGTATTTCTTTAATCATGGGTCTGTGTGAGGGGGCACAACAAACTATAAAAATGGTGCAATGCAAACCAGTCTGATGGATTGCTTGTGCAGAGTGCCCCTAATGTGAGATGTTCAGCTTTGCATTTCTCCTCCTTATATGTTACCACTAACTTGGTTTTATGCTTCATTATTAATCTGTAAACTGTCTGCAGAGCAACTGGAGACGAATGCCCAAGCTGAAATGTGTGGGGGTAGTCATTGATCAAACTGTTTGAGACAGTTCCCATTGATTGCTTGAAGATATGCATCCCCACATGTCTGTAATAAGAATGGAATAGGTTTTGCAAGACAAAACAAAACAAAAAAAACATACTACCATGTGTTTGGATTTTGTTCAGGTCACAGATTTTATAACATTGTATGTGTATATGGTGATTTGCTTAATTGTTTACATTGACACCAGCAGCTGGAGACTAGACTGATAAGAATTTTTTTAATTGTTGATAAAAAAGGGCTGGAGCAGAATACTGACTATAGGTCTTGTAGGAGATTAATTTAGGTGATCTCTTTTATGTCCCAGAAAAGAAGTTTCCAAAGGCAAGCATTTTATTGTGATGGTGCAAATATGTTGACTCAATGGTTTGGATAGATAGGCTATAAAACTCATCAACCTCTATGTCTATGAAATTTGTACATTATATGTATGTGTCAAGCTCTAACTCTGGGGCAGCAATTAAATTAATGACAGGTGCTTTCTCTTAAACCCTTTCCGCTCCCCAAAAAGGGAAAGGAGAAGAATAAGGGACAGAGACGTATGGATTGCAAACTAAACTATATTTTTTTACTGAAACAATAATAAGGCTGCAGGACAGGCCCTGAGAAAGTCATGGATGGAATTCTGGGAGTCAGAGTCAGATGTGAACTGTATGCAAGAATGGATGGATCTGGATCAAAGGCAGACAAAGGCATAGAGTCTTCCCAGGGTGCTGGCCATGGAAAAAGAGAGCTTGATCTTTGTGATCCCTCAAAATTTATACCAAGTATATGTTTGGGATAGAATACTTGGTCTGGGCAATTTGGGTCACCTGGCCAGATATGTCTCCCCACAGGAGGGTTGCAGACAGTGACTGAAAGACATAATGCTAATCTCTGAAAGTGCAGTTGCTTAGAAGAGACTTAATTGAAAAGTAAAATCTCTGTGATTTAAATTAGTTTTCTGCTGACTCAAACCAAGAAACCATGACAAAAATAGGTCTTCTCTTCATCAGCAGTTGAAAAATATAAAAAATTTAAGTATTATTTTTCTAGAAGATTCTGAAAATTTCTGAGGGGAAATCACTTTTTTCTGGTCCTGCTGCATGGCATGTCTGGAAAATAGTTTGAGCTTTCTAACATGAAATTATCTGGAATATGGAAATGTAAATGCAAAATATAAGGAGTGGAAAAGCCTTTTGCAACAACCTAAAATCATGTTGAATTTGGCTGAAAAGATGACCAGGCTGGCTGCAGTAGAGAGAATTGTTGTAACATGATGGATTATCAAAATTAGCACTGGAGATTAATTTTGGCTTAAATAAAAAGAAAAAAAAAAAAACAACTTGAATGAGATTAATGAATTTTGTGATACTGGTCATTACAGTCTCTTTGCAGTATCTAATTGGATATCTGATACAAAGATGGAACAGCCAAGTTTAAATATATCTCATAAAAATTTTACTACTTGCCTGGTTGTATGCTGCACTTTCAAATTTTGAGGAATGAAGAATGCTAACAGCTAGCAGAGATGGCAAATGGTGCCTTTGCAAAGTTTCTCTAGACCCTCCAGATCAAACAGGAACATATTATACTTCCTTGTAAGGAATTCCTATTTATGTGTTTTTCACAGTTTCTACCATCTGAACCAAAGTTAACTTAGGTAAAAGAAAATTTGCATCTTTTCTAAACAAGTGTTAATTATTGTGCATCATATAAACTACAGTGAGGAGTATTAGATAAGCTGATGTTATGATGCCACTTCCATCTTCCAGTTCTTCCTCTTCCTTCAGCATCTTTGTTAATTCAAAATTTACTAGAAATAAAAATTTCATCTTTGCCTTGCAGCATCGATCTGGAGCGCAGTTGAGCCAGTTATTAAAACACAGTCTTCTGAGCCAAAGAAATAATCAAAATTCCAATTAATCTGCTGCAGCATTACACTATTGTCATAGTAACAGTGGCAAGAAAGTTTACATCAAAAGCCTTGTTAGGAAGTGCCAATCTAAAAGCAATCAAATCCCTGGGAAAGCATTCAGAAGTTCAAAAGAAACTAATGAAAGAGGCCTTAAGGATGTAATTTCACTGCCAACTATTCTTAGTTTTCAGAGGCAAACCAGCCAGGGTCTTCTGTTACAAGGAAGCTCAGAGGTTAAAACAAATATATTAGAGCAATAGTGTTAAGATTAACAGAAACAAAGAGCCACTGTGCAGAAACAGAAAAGCACAAATTTATACTTGCAAAAAGCAAATCCACAAAACAGTATTTGTATGTCCATTGTGGAAATGTTACATTGACTGAAAAAAACAGACAGGTAACTGGAGTTCAAAATGCATAGAAAACAGGATTTCAGATCTGCCTTGAGGGCACAGTGAAAGGAAAAACAAGAGCCACAAAAATCAGACAAACTGTGTGATCACATACTGGCGTTGGTCAACATGCTAGCTTTTATGTGATTTCCATTGTATCACTAAGGAGTGTGTAGTACATGCTTTTTTCTATTTTATGTTTTGTGTGGGTTTTGGTGGGGAAGTGAATTGTTGTTGATTGCAGCTTGAAAGCAGCTGAAATCCCACAAGAAAAGCTGTTCTTTCACAGTGTTCCAGGAAGAGATAGAGGCACTGTCATAAAGATGGAAAACTCATGAGAGTTCTGCTTCTTGTACAAAGGGGAAAAGAAACCTATACAGGATCAGAATGTCATTCCACTATCTTCCCTCACTAGGCTGCCTGATTCAAACCGAGGCACAAGTCTTGATTTGCAGTCTAACAGAAAATTTAGTTCTTCTTTTGAATGAAATTGAGACACAGCCCTGTCAAACCAAATGCAGACAAAAAAGAACAGATGTGAAATAGCATCTAAAACCAGAGAAAGGAGAGTCTTGGGAGGGAAGTAGGAATATAAGAGATTCATACACATTCAGGTAATGTTTTTTTGATCTTATCTCACTCCTGTATTTCACGCTCATCATTAATGCCTGCAAAGAGGGGAGGAAGGGTGGAAAAATCAGGTAATTGGTTACACATGTACTTTGATTAGTATTGCATTTTTTTTCAAATTGTATGCCAAAATGCTAACAGATGAGAGGGAGGGTTTTGTTTATGGCAATTGTTCAGTCAAGCATGTTCTCAGGAATATTTTCATAATCTCTAAATTTAATCCTGTATTTCTCTAATGCTAATTTAAAAGTGATTTGGGTTTGATTTTACTCCCATACCATGAAAGCTTTCTTCCTGGCAGAATTTCTGTATTTCCATGTTCTTGATATCAAGGCACTGTACAAAATTTTGCAACTAGCAGGATGATGAACATGAAGTCTGAGTTATAAATAAATGGCAAGTAGCTGGAAAAGTTAGAATTAGATCTATAAATTTATTTTTCAGTGCTTGCCCTGCTCGTCTCTATTTGTAGTAGCTGGTGCTATACCTTGTCCCTGATGAAGTAATATAGTGCCTAGAATGCAGTTAGGGTCCCCATCACCCTTTTCATCTTATCATATCCTTCCTTTATCCTTCAACATAAGAGAGAAGAAAAGGGTTGGAAAATATTACTGTTAACAAACAAACAAACAAACAAACCAAACAAACAAAAAACCCGGTTCCTTTATCACATATGCTCTGATGAAGTGAATCACTTAGGTTAGTGTTGACATTGAAACAGAAATATAATCTAAAGAGGGACATGGTTGTGTTGTCCCCATTCAGTTCATGTCTATAAGAAAAAGGGGAGAAATATGCTGTGAAATCCCACAGGGTGCATAACTGTTTTTGTGCTTCCCTAACTGTGCAGGCAAGGAGATGACTGACTTGGGACACATAGGTCATTTCCCTTCCTGTCTTGACTGGCGGATGATTTTGAAAGTGGAGTTTTGTGTTAACTATGACAATCCTCTATAAGCACTTTTACTGTAACTTTAAAATGTGTCCTGCAATAGCTTTAGATAGCAACCAGCACTGGTTTGTCTTTATGATCATTTTCCTGTCCATCACAGAGTCCCAGGACACCTGTACATAGAGCTCCCCACATCCCCTGTAACTGATGTGGCTGTGGAGCACAACAGAACAGCATAGGTCACTCACTACCAACAGTATGACAAGTGTTGATTCTGTATAAATTACCTTGTAGACATGTTTTGTAGAATATTTCATTATTTTGTGGGCAGCTTCAATCGCAGCAGTAGGGGACACATCTCCCATTAGTAGTGTACAATATATTTTCTTGTCAGTTAATCTTGAAAGCTGCCTACTGTTCCTCCAAAAGGCTGGATCTCTCATTTCCTTCTAATAAATATTTCACAGTAAATGCATTATTGCTAGAGAGATGTCAGTAATCAAACGCTTATCATCACATTTTCCTTGTGGCCTATGACAAAAATATTTTCTGTAGTGAATGGAAAAGGAGAGTAAGAGAAGTTATGGAAGTAAAATAAAGAAAAGAGATCAAATCAACTGTTCGACAAGTGGTCTGCTGAACAGTCAGATCTCCTTGAGACAGTGGAAACACTAGAAGGCTCTGGGACCTGAAAGAAAAAAAAATTAGGTCTCAGTAGGAAAAAAAAATGAAAAGGAAAAAAAAAGAAAAAAAGATAAAAAAAAAAAGAAAAAGAAAGAAAAAGAAGAAAAAAGAAGAAAAAAAGAGAGAGAAAAAAAGGTCTCTGAAGAACAGAAATATGGAAAGTATTAGTATCTCTTTAAATTTCTGTGAATCTGTGATGGTACTTACTCTGTTCTATGTTCTTCAATATGTATTTGTGTGTGTAAAGGGTGAGTATTTAATCCCGGTATACTTGGGCACTTATATATAGTTATATATTATATAGTTATTGGAGACATAGTTCTGCTGCTAGTATTGTTGCTATGAATCATTTGGTGTGACAAATGTGTAGGCCAGAGCAATAACCCACTGGTTTTATTTGCATCATTACCTTACAAAGAACTAGCCATTTTAGATGTTGTATATTTTTCAGTTTCAATTTATATACAGAGAAAAAGTACAGGAGCAGCTTGTGTTATATTTATTTTAAGCAATTATGATGCAGCTGCCATATGAGGACTGTCAACACAGACACACCAAAAATTGAAGCAAGTACTGGAAAATAGAAAGGACTCCTACAAAAATGATTGGGAAGAGGTGCTGAGTGGGGGAGTAAGAAGGGAATGGTTTAGGATGTTAATTTGCTTTTGACTTAAAACATTTTGAAGATCAGAAATTCATGTCAGCTTCTAAAAAAATGCATCTGCAGATGATATACTCTGCAAAGCAAGATTTCAGCTGATCACTTCTTCTTGGCAGAATCCCGTTTTTCCTCTTACCCTCGAGGAAGGAGCAGATTTGTAACCTTCTTAGCTAAAAGCTCCCAAAGGCTCCAGAGAGCAAACACTCCCTCAGTTATGGCAAAGTAACAAAAGTAATCAACCTAATCCTATCACAAGCCGAGCCCTATGCCTTTGAGATCATTGGTGTGTCCATCCATCTCAGTGCATATATCCAGCCCTTCCAGTTAATGTGTGGCATGAACTCAGTTGGGAGGGAAGATGTTGATGTCTTTGAGTCAACTCTTCTACAGGCTTAGAAAATCACTTAGCCTTTCCTTGCCTTTTTGCCCCTTATGAGGAAGATAATATCTGTCATTATTTCTACTTTTTCTTGCCCATATCACTTTTAGTTAAGTTCTTTGGCTGAGCTTCTTATCAGTGATAAGATGGTATTTTTTAAATGGGGCCAGTTCCAGTGTCAGAGGTCTTCAGTGAACTGCTGTATAGGCATTAATAAAGTGAGGTGAACTGGGATTCTTGGCACATGCCAGGGCCTCAGAAATTTAGAAGCTGCTTAACTGGAGGGTCTTTTGGTATTTTTGAGTCTTTAAAACCCACTGATACATTCAAGGAAAAGAAAAGTGAAAATCCAATCTTCTCTAACATATCTGAGTGTCTATCGGTGTGATGGTTTTATATTACTGTACTATCACAGTATCTGAACAATTTTCACACACACACACAAAAAAAAAAAAAAAAAAAAAAAAAAAAATCAATACCAGTGGTGTTATCTTCCCTTGCCCTATCTGGCTTTTCTTCTTTTTACTCCTCCTCTTAGTCTGCATTCATGTTTGTTGCCTCCATGCTGTGCACATCAGCACTGGCATGTCTGAGGAAGCAAAGCCACTTCACTTGAAATCAAGAAGCCCAGCAAGCATGATTTATCCTTTGTATCACACCCACCATTTACCCTGCTGAAATGATGAAGTCTGATTTCCCTGAGCACATGGCTGTTTGGGTGGAAGGGAATTACATCTCCTCTGGTGCAGGAGTTCTGCACCCTACCAAGTACAACATGTCCTCACCTCCTCAGGAAGGGGACAAACATCTACATTTGGCTTTACACCCCTTGATTGAGGAGTTTATCTGCTCAGTTTGACGTCAGCCACATGTTGAGCCTAACCAGTCTGAAGTTCTTGTTAGTTTTTTCTCTCGCTCTCTTTCTTTTTCTTTTTTTTTTTTTTTTTTTTTTTTTTTTTCCAAGTTCTCCTATCTTTTGCATTCTCTCTGTGCACGATGAGGGTGGCTGTGTGAGTTGCTTGGAGAATAATTATCCTTGCTGAGACCCGAGGAGGCAATTCATCATGTCAGACTAACAATGGCTGCAGATAGCACAAGGAAGCCTACATACCTAAGCACTGGAAACTTAAGCACAGAGTGCACTGAATTTCCCTGGTGAATACAGAATTTGGGGTCATTATCTAACATTTTTTTGCTGAATATCAGTGGATGCATTTTGAGGCTAAGATGCTTTACTTTGGCTTTATTTCCATCTGCCAGGCAAGCAGAGGATTTATGGCTGTTTCACAGAGCCCACCAAGCAATGCTATGAATAGTATCAAATAGCCTTTTTGCTAAATTCTGCTTGCCTTGGGGATATGTGTAATTATCTCTTCTGATATATTGCATATTGCATTGTATTTATTTTAATTGTGATGTGCAATGGTATGTTCCTCTTATATTTATTGGTATCTTACAGATAGATAGCAATTTTTTTTATAAATTTGTTCCAGAGGAGAGCTCAAACCTTCTCAGAGTGTTTGGACCTGGCAAATAAACTTCATTTACAGCTCTTGTAGTGATGGGCTCCTTCCTCCTTTCATACATGGTGGTACCATACTGCAGGACTACTCACACCAGCAACATGCCTACTCTTGTGTATTTGAAGAGCCCAGTTTCAAAATCTGCTGAATTCAAGAGGTATTTTGTATAGGCTGAGATAGCTTTGTTTAGGGCTACATGGAAAATCAGTTTGAATTAGTTCACTATGTCTGGTAGCACTGGAAAGAAGGTAAGATCGGCCCTGACTAGGATATACATTCATATATACATATAAATATATATAATTCAGTGATGTTTGAGAGCATAAATCTGGTTTTATTTTTTTCTTTTTACCTAGCTTTGATTATATTGTGGAGAAAAACAGATTGTGAGGATGCATTCAGCCAGATTTTTGGGGAATTAATTCTTCTTTGTCAATAAGGAGAAAGAATGGTGAAATCAGCTTGGAAATATTAAAAGTTAAATGATTGTACGATAAATTAGAATTTTTCTTTTTTTTATATGACTTCACTTTACTATGACATTTAAAAAATATAACAAAATTTGCCAGTTTCTGATTATCAGATTGAAATTGTAATTTTAAAATGAAGATTTTAACTCAGACACATCTCGTTTCAGATGCCATCTTAAGGTGCAGGTAGAAGCCAGGACTTTTTTGTACTTATTTCTTCAGAATAAAAAACATTTTACTTCTTTCACAGGAGGTAGACAGACAAGGCAAGGAAAATACTTCAAAACCTTAGTGTTAAAAAAAATACAAGAGCAAGATTTTAAATATATAAATAGAGCTGGAAATAAAGCTATTATCAAAACATCTCTTGCAATCTTACACCTTAAAAAAGTTCTGTGGGGGAAAGTTAAACTACCAAGTGGGTTTAAGATTAAAAAACTAATACCCATGATGTTCTGCTACTGAATGAGAACTCTGCCAGGGCAGTAACCTCAGAAGCTGGGAGAGGGAATTTCTCAAACTGGGATCTCTGTATCCACCTGAGTAAATCATCCTCCAAGGGTTAGTTGGTAACAAAGATTATCTGCCCATGACAGTGAAGACATGTTACAGCTCTCTCACACTCTTCTACAGGGTCTAAAGAAGAAAGCTGAGGTCTTGGCTCCATCTCCCCACCCCCACTTCACTGCCTCTCTCAGGCTGCTAACCAGGCTATCCATAAATCACTGATCCACACAGATGCCTCTGAGTGGGACCTCTGAAGCAGAGCTTTGTATTTGCACCTTGTTTTAAGACTGCATCTCACATTGCTGACAATCCTCCCCCAGGGTTTTTCACAATTATCACACACAGAGCTTGTCAGGTCAAGATGTTATCATGTCACAGAGCAGACTGGGCTCCAAGCCTCTGTTTTGGCTTGTTTAAAGTGAGAACATTCAAAACTGCAGCTTTCCAAAGCTTGATCTGTAGATTCACACAGTTTAACAGCTCCTTTCCTTCCTGCTGAACTGAGAGACTTCTGCAGTGGCTGATCTGGAACTCACACTGGTTTTCATCTTTTGCAAGATTATTTTATTCTGTCACTCGGTGAGTTTGAAAGATTAGACTCTGAGTCTTCATAAAAATTTAAATCAGACCTCTCCAGACACAAGAACCCTTGTTCTTTGGTAATTTAGAAAGCACATACTAAAGTTCCTTATAACAGGTGTATTGTAACACAATAGCTAATGGAGTCTTCATTAGATTCTACAACTGTGTGTAGAAAATGAAAGATGATTTAGTATTCCCTGTCAAGGTGTTAGCACCTGTCTGAGGCTGGTCTAACTGCAGGACTAAAGAAGAAATAGGGTTTCTGATTGCTACAAGCTTCAGAGCCCTCCATTCCTTGCTGGGTGACTCCTGATTTGCAAGCCCCCATGTTGGTGGGTGGGCCAAGGAAAAGCCATCTTACACAAGACTCTTGCATAGCAAGCAACAAATTTCCCTAGACCTTTTGCCAAAATTATTCCTGGTGAAATGTTTCATGCAAAGTTCAGAAGTGGAAAAACAGTAGACACTCTCAGTCACAGGTGAGGGTGTGGAGAGATGTATATACTACATTTCACCTGTGCCTGCTGTGAGTGGACAGTCCATGCTCAGTGAAGCAGAAGCTCTGAAATGTGTTGATGACTTGGAATTTTTTTTTTTTGCTGTGGCAGAGAGAGGAAGTAGCAAAATAAATAAAACTTACTAAACTGGAACACAATTTTAAGAAAATTGACTATTTAAAATAAAATAAACTACATGGCTGTAATACTTCAACACCTTTTCCCCTTCTGTTACTTCTGAAATTGGCATCATGGTGTGAAAACCATGGTGATTTTTTAGATTTTCTACTCATCTGTGATCCAGAAAATGCAGCTTAAATGTGGTTTTTTGCTGTTTTCAGAAAACCTTTTTGGGGTAAGTTAATGGTCTTTTTAAATTCTCTTATGAACTGAGCTGAACCACCACACTTTGGAAATTCACAGATCTGTCTTAGATTAACAGTTTCTCCAAACAGATGGTAATTTTGGAAGGTCCGGATAATATCTAAACATGATATTAAAAACAGAGGTGAAGCACTTGTTCCTCAATTCATGCTCCAAAGTCCTGGTTAGTCCTGGTATAGTCCCTATCAATGTCCCATATAGGAAGAAAAGGCTGGAATTTTTGATGCATAATTTGATGCATTTTGATGTAGTTGAGAAATTATTTGCTGGAGAGAATTACAGGAAGAGACACAGGAATGGGAATCTGCAAAGAGAAGTTGCAGATGTCCCCTCCCTGGGTAGGTTGGACAGGGCTGTGAGCAACCTGGCCTAGCAGGAGGTATCTCTGCCCATGGCAGGGGTCTGGAACTAGACAATCTTTAAGGTCCCTTTCAACTGAAACTATTCTATGATTCAAGAGAATCCCTGTCACACTCATTTGCAGGCACAATGAATTCTATGACTCAGTTTATTGAGTACTGGCTGCAAGACTGCTACAATAATGTAGTTTACTAAGATGCTGTGGAGGAATTTACTGTTTTGAGAATGTTTCATTAATATTTTCTGTTCACTAAATATTACTTCAATTTTAGGATAAAGACACAAAACTCCTTCAAAGAATATCTGTTCTTGCTATGTTAACATCCACATCTGTGTTAAACTCAACCAGTTTTCTGGCTCCAAAGGTTGACTTGAAACACATAAAAGAGAGAGGTCCAGAGCTCTGCCGAAAGGAGAGTTTACCGAAGAAGATCTGGGTGTTCAAGTGTGCTGCTCCACACTTGGGATCTAACACTTCATCTAGAAACTGTGAACAAAAATCATCTGAGGCTGTACTCGAGTGGAACTGTCTCCTGTTCATGCTTTATTCACTTTGAAATCCCTCTGAGGAGGGCACATGGCTCTATTTTTCACAGTCCAGGAGTGACAGTCTCTATGAACAGTGTTCATTCCTGTCCTGTCTCCATCACCTCTGCTATGTGCCATCACAACCCACCTGCTCTAAACACTGAAAATGAATGCAGTAAGTGATCTGCACTCAAAACCACTGCAAGCTGTAATTGGAGAAGTGGAGTATGGTTATTCCTGCTTAACAGGTGGAGAAACTGGGAGAGTTTTGTGGTGCTTTATCTAAAGCTGCAGAGGTAGTGGCAGAGATGAGAGAAATGTCAGTCTCACAAAGGCAAGTCTCACATACCAGACAGTCCTTTCTCAAGACTGTAGGAGTCACATTTAATTGAAGAACTGATTTAGGATGAAGGAGATCATCCAGCAGATTTTGCCATCAATTACAGAGCCACGCTATTGTGTCTAACTTTGCTAAGCCCCTGAATGAGCCAAAGGTCTGGCAAGGCCAAAAGGGCTCCAGTCAATTCTGCTAACTGTGTAATTCTTAAACAGAGCTGAATTCTCCTAAACTGTATTTATGCTAAATTTCATGGCACCTGATGACCTCAATTAAAACCTTTCAGAGGGAATCAGAAGTGCCAGCAAGGTCCTGCAAGATGAATGTCTGTGGCTTTCTCCTGCTAACTGCTGATATAAACTTGGCGATTTAAAAGAAGATTTTATAGTGATGCTGCTGCTCTTTTTATCGAAGGTGTCAAAATGCCAGTGGTGATAATGTCTCACTGAATGAACAGCTTGCTTTCTATGGTCCCTTTCCTATAGCACATAATAGACATCATTAGCATCTAGATAAATCTTTTTTTATGGTACATTTGGGTGCAGAGAAGAATGAAATTGTGTTTCCTAAAGCTCCCAGGATTACTTCTGTTATGAACATGAGCAAAGGGCACAAACTTTTGTGACTTACAAACTTTGCAACAAGACAGCAAGAAAATAATTTCTTATGAGCAGACCTAGCTTGAAAGCAAGATGAAAGCCAGAATACCACTGGTTTTAAAATACATAATGTAATTTGTGATGTAATGTGTAAGGTACAGAGATCTGCACAGGACAAATTCTTGGTATGAACGTGAGCACCTACCCCCCCACCCACCCAGTTCTCATAAAACTGGATAAATGCACACACAAGAGTCTAGAAGTAAAAGATGTTGTTCTGGTGAGTTTTAAGCTTAAACTTTACTAATTAACAAATATTTAAGTCCTGTCCAGGAGTCCAGAAATTTCATTTAAAAAAATAATAATAGGAAATCTCACTGAAATAATTGCAGAAATGGTTATTTAATTTGTTTTAGTTTTAAGTCAGGAATTCCTTAAGGTTCAAAAATACTTTCAGGATTTTAATAGCAAAGAGTGATATATGAACATTTCTTGATGCTTGTAAGAAGCCAAAGCTTGGTAAAATGCCCACCATGGTAGGAATATTTTCAGCAATGATGGAATTAAAAAATGCAGTTCTGAGGATACTATATTTTTAATTGCAAGCCTGTTGTAGTATTTGAGACTTGAAAATTAATTGTCTAGTTAGGATGAAGTCCAGGCATATTTTTAACTGCAGTGACCCACAACATAAATACATTTTGATTGAACATAGGATTTGCTTGAACAGTTTTAAATCCCCACAATCACAAGTATACAGCAACTGCAGCCTCAAATTGTTCATTTAATGTTAATCACAACCATTGTGATGTGGAGCCAGCCCTCTCTAAGGGACGTGACCTTATCACAGTGGACAGATGGCAAAAAATTTTCAAGCCGTGTTAAACCTTTTTCTCCAACACTTTTTGTTCTTAACATATTTATTGCTGACACCATATATCAGTGTTATAGTTTCTGTTCAGGTGAATACGACTAGCTGGCAGTAATAGGTTCAGCTCTGGGAATCTTTCAGCCATTGCTTCTTGAGCTGTTTCTGTAAACTGTCTGGAATAAACAAGGAAAAAAACAAGAAAGGGAGGGAGAGAGGCTTTTGGAAACCCTTCAGTTTGGCTTAATTCCCATGCAGAGAGGAGAATAAATTAATGCAGACACCATGTTTTTCTGGCTTGGATGTCATATTTTCTTGTGATTGGAAAGATCACTGGCAGCACAGGATGCGTGGAAGAAGAGGGTGTGAGGGTAAGAGCAGAAAATGCAAGGGGAAAAATATATTTCAAATTATTAAACTCAGTTCCATTAAAATCTGTTAAATGTCTCCTGTATTTGTAAGAAAGGTTTGTTTTCCTGCTTTAGTGTGGAACCTCAGCTGTTCCACTGATGCCTGTCATCCTAATGAAAGAGTAGAAAATGGTTTGAAGACATAGCAGGAAACATGCCTTTATAAATGCATTTGCAGTTGTATTGTATGATTCTATGAATCCTCTGCATAACTGTGAGAGCTACAAACATATTTCATGTGTGTCAATCTTCTGTTCCCTTGCATTTCCCATGTTGTATTTTGTTGTTTTCCTTTGTTGGTTTTTCCCCCTGCTAATTAAGAAAAGAATAATATAAGCACCTTTCTCATTATACTTTTAGGGTGAAAAATTATCCCTTCTTGGCTCCAATTCAACACATTCAGGAAAGACTTTTTAAGTCCAATAGCACTTTTCTCTTTCACAGGCATCTGTCATATCTGCATGATATGACAGAAGATTTTTAAAGGAACTTTTTGGTTTTTCCTGTGCCAAAAACAAGCTCAGATGCAACTACTGTTGTTTCCCACTTGGTAAATATCTTGGCTGAGCTGACCTGGTATGCATTGGACATATGTTTTGCATGAGAAATGAGGATATCAGTGGGAAAAATAAGAGCACCCCACACAGGGAGTCATCACTCAAGTGTTCTTAAAGCAGCTTTACTGGGATAAGGATTGAAGGAGATGAGAGAATTGCCTCTCTCAGCAGTGAGGAGCACTCATCCCTGATAAGTAGCATCCCTGCAAAGTTGTGTGGTTGCAGATGCACTGAACTGCGAGTGCACAGCACGTGTTCTGGGCTGAGAGGCTTCCAGTAATTAAGTTGTATGTTCAATTAAACCTAATGCCCCAATAACGTTGAAAAATGCAAAGAGCCCATGGATGCAGGAAGGAAGAAAATCCTCAGGCTCTCTTTACTGGCCAATAAACTTACTATAAATGCTCTTGACTGGAGGCCTGGATCTTTATATGTAGCTGCAAAAAAGCACTTCCATTAGCTTCAACTGTGGCAAGCTGAGTTTTGTTGGGTTTGGATTAGATCATGAAAACTCCAGATAGCACTCCTGTGCCACTTAGGGAAGAAGGAGGAGGCAGTTGTTCTTGGTTACATTTCAGGAGTCAGGGAACAACTTTTCCTCTTAGCTCTAAGAATCTTTTAGTTTCTTAAGACATTTCAAAAATAGACAGGGAAAAAGTTTAAAAAATAGTAAAAATTAATGTCAATATGCTTCATTATTTCAAGAGCATTACTCCAGCTCTCTCACTGAGGATTCCTGAAGAATTCACCAGGTTGTTTGTGTAAAACAGGTGAGATTTTCCCACTTGACTTTAGTACTCTAAAAATTAAGAAAATTTTCAGTGTGGTTGACTGCAGAGAGAACCAAAGCACTTGCTTCAAACTAACAACCTAGTAATTAGGCAGCTGCAGCTGCTGAATATATTACTTATATACCACTTAAACAACTTAGATCAATTTAGGATGTTCATGTTTAGCAGATCTGAACCTCACCCAAAGAGAGATGTACAAAGTCTTCGTATCTTTTTGGCAAGTAACATTTTCATTACTTTTTTGCTTTTTTGTACCCTAACCTTTCTCTTCTCCTCTTTTTCTTTTTTTTTTTTTTTTTTTTTTTTCTTGGTTTTGGTTTTTTTGTTTGCTTTGTTTCGGGTTTTTTTGTTTGTTTTTCCCTCCCCTCTGAGTGTGTATCCTGTGTTAGGCTAAGAAAACTAATAGCAAGGAGCTTTTGTTGTAGCAGCCATCTAAGCCTCCATTTTAATACAGACTTCTTTAACTTGATGTATTTATTACTGCTGCAGTTCATTTGATTTTTTTGTTTTTCTGAGAGAAGTCATCATAGTGTATGGAGAATAGGAACTATTCACCACCCCCAATAAAACACAGCAAGTGAATGAAACATTCATATGGAGCCTCTTCAGAGAAATTTCCCTTCCATATGAGGAGTGACCTTTCCATATGAGAAGTCAGTGACCTGGGACATGGAGAACCAGGGTGATGGCAAGGGGAGGAGGAGACTGATTTTCCGTGGCAGGCTTTGGGATGTGGTGTGACAGATATTAGCCAAAAAACACAGCTGAATGCAAAGTGGCAAGGCAGCCTAGGGAGCTGAGGTGCTGCTGAACCAAAACTGAAGGAAAAGGTGCTGCTGAGTGAACTGGGAAGATGAAATGTGTACTTGTCTGGAATCAGTAATAAAGCAGACTGCATCCTGATTAGCAGCAGACACCAAAAGCTTATGAAAAACAACATATTCTCATGAAACAGAAGGCAGTACCGTAATTACTTAATTTTTTAGTAGACTATGAAAAAATTTACAAAAACTTTCCTTGTGTATTTAATTCAGCAGGAACCAGACATCCCTGCTCGCCATGCAGGAAAAGTGGAGGCTGATAAAGTCATCCTGGCTTACACAGAGAAAAGCACATGGCAAATGAGAATTTCACAAAGAACCATTTTCTCTCTTTCTTATATTTTAGCTTTCTTTAATTACTTTTAAAGAGATTTGACAGAGAAGTGTTAACTATTTTGAAAAGTGTCAATTGTCCAAGTAGTTTTCATGGACAACAAAGCCAAAAGAGGTCCACAGAAATTATAGGCTGAAACTTTTACAGTAATTTTTAAACCAATAAATAATTGCATACATGCATAATGCCAGTAAGGTTAAAATTGTAACTGAGTGAAAATCTTCCTAAACTCCTTTAAATCAGCGGAATAATCTATTATATTTTGGGTCTATATAGGGGCTTAAAATGACACCACAGCATAATCCACAGCTTCTATAACTTGTCTCTGATTATGGCCAACATTAGAAAGCAGTTAAATTTACCCCAACTTTAATGATTTCATAGAAGGGAGTGAAATAGGAAATATAAATGGAAAAAAAATATTTTTTCCTTGCTGAAACTCTATTGTGATGAGATGGACAAAGCAGCTAGATTGCTTTGTCCTTGAGAAACAGAAACAAGAGGTTGATAGCTATCAGTATTGGAAAAGAGCAAAACATTCAAGAACCCAGACCAAGGAGCAGCCAGACTGTGGGAGGCCCATTTGGTACAAATTAACCTGACCTTGCCAATAGCCACAGAGGGAGATCTAAAACAAGATGAATATTAGGATATATATTTTTATGCATTATAAGTAAATATGCACAATTTTCTCACTCAACTCACATCAGCAGGCACCCCTTACCGAATGCACTGACCCACCAATACAGAACAGCACTAATTACAAAGTGGTGATTGTCTGTGATTTCATTACATGATTAATGACCTTGATTTTCCGCTGTGCAATTATTGATTGAAACTGTGTCTGGTAATTTTGTATGGATTTGGTATTCTCCATCTACTCAGACAAAGATACATATAGGATATGGAAAAACATTTTGCACATTAAAGTCAAAGCTTGCTGTTTAGCTCACATGGAAGCAATTAAATCACTGATAATGAGCACAGAGAAGCATAGGATAGTCCTTGCAGTAGAATAGTCCAGCAAGAACCTCTGGCTGCTGAACACTTCTCAAAGGTAACAAAGACCCTTCAAATCCTTCAAACCTGATATGCAGTTATGGAAGAATTACTGTATCCAATTTTCAGGGTTTACAAAACAAAGTTTTGCAATAGAGATGAAATTGGATTGGACCAGGAGCTGGCTCCGTCAAGCAAAAAAGCCAAATTTAAAAAGAGAAAAAGGAAGACAACCCTATAAGAAAAGGTAGATGGTTGGCAATCCAAATTCATATCAGAGTGGAAATATATGGACGGCTTGTCCATACATTTTTTAATTTATTATGTAAAATTGCCAGTGGCTTAAAGTGAGTAATGGTGAAATGAAAACCACAAGTGATATAACTATATAAAAAGGAGTGTATCAGAGAAGACATTCAGTTGTACTGGCACCACATGCAGCCTGGAGGAAGAGATGCTGTAAATTGTCAAGAAAAATGTGTTAAAAATGGATATACAGCTGGCAAATAAATAGATAGATAAATAAAATCATATCAATGCCTCCAAAAGACAAAGAAGACATGCCAGTGAGATTTCTACAGAGCTAGAGAAGCTGAAAAAGATGTAGCTAGGAGAAAAAAGATGCTATAGATGTTGTAAACAATGAATTGGATAGAAAGAGACAAGAGAAGGGTATCAGAGGATTGAAAGGAAAAAAAAAAAAGTAGGTTTAGAGGAAAGAAACATTAGGAAAGTATTGTGTTCTGTGTGTCATTAGGATTTTGATCAGCTCTCCAAAAATGAGTTCACTTTGATGCAGCCCACACCATTACTTGTCTGATAAGTAAAAGGAGTAAGGGAAAAAAATGTTCAATCAGCAAGGGCTATATAAAGGGTACTGCATTTAAGATGATGTTGAAAGGAGAAAGGAGATGTCTGTAAAAAGGAAGATCTTTAAGAAAGAATCAGCAGCCACATTTTGCTAGTCAAGAAAGACCAGTTCAAGGCCCAGGGGAGACATTTCAGACTGGACACTGTTAGAAACCATCTCATTTCCTAGCAAAAGGACTGAATAGTAGAAAACACGAGTAACACATATTGTAGAGTCTCTGAGAGGGATGTGATAGAATAAATAGCAGGAGCAACCAAGCACAGGATACCAGAAAATTATAATTACGTTGATCCTATCCTTACAAAAACATGTCTGTATAGTACTGCACTTCCATAGTTATCCAGTCAGGCACAGAAGGGAGTGGAAAAAGGACTTTTTACAACAGTCATTACCTTTCATATGGGGGATACTAGTATACCTCTCCCATATGGGAGATCCTAATACACAAAAAGCTGCTGTGACTGGTTTCTATGTCACCTCCTAACAGGTGAAAAAAAAAGTGCTATGGAAAAAGGAACAAAAAAGAAAAAAAAACCTAACCATTGTTCCTCAGTTCTCTCCAGCTGGTCCACTTTTATCTACAGAGGTCCTCTAACAGAGGACCCAGAAGCTTTTATGTGATCTGGTATCTTCTCCCTTTAACTGTGGAAGCTAATGGTACATCCTGGGAGGTAATGGTAGAATTTTTCCCTTTTTATATATAGTTTCACAGATATCTTGATAAAACTATCCCATCCATTTAACACTGCACTAACACAAGCTCCATGCTAAAAGGTCACCATACATAATTGTCTTATTTGCAATTGTAACTCTAAAAATTCATTACTCTATATGCCTTTGACACAAAAAGCTTCAGCTCAACACTTGCTCTCAGCAAAAGGATCAGTTCCCTAAGGAGTCCTAAGCTTCTTTCTGAGTACCATCCAGTTCTTCTCATGTCTCCAAAATCTTCTTGTTTGTTATGCACATAATTTTGACTCTACAAAATGTTGCCCAGCTCTCATTTTGACTCTATGTAACACTCTTCCTACATAACTCTCTATAATTCCTCTCACACTGACTATGATCTTAATCTCACCTCTGTCTACTGTATTTTTTTTTTAGCTTACACCTGTGAAGAGCTGGAATATACTGAGGGCATCCTGCAAAGATATATCTATTGTTTTCCCATTTGTCATTAGCATCCAAACCTAAATGGTTTTGGGTTGCATTCAAAGTTTTCCTTCCTTCACCAAGAGAGGAATTTCAGCTTCAGAATTAAATTTTTTTTTCTCAAATTTTGTTGAGTCTGACAAGAAGATTAAAGGTTATTGGAGCAAGTTAAACTTACTGACAACTGCACAGGCAGTACAAGATCACAATGGTGGAACGTTATTCCTTTAGGAAACCAGGCTAAAAAGCTGTCACCCCAAAATTGCAAGGCCTGACTCTTCTGGGCAGCTGAAGGCTCCTTTCAGAGATACAGCACATTGTCAGGATGGTGCAGTGTTGATAGAAAACTGCCAGGAGTGGCTGATACTCTGCTAAACTGTAAAGTTTAACAAAGGACATTGCCAAGCCTGCGCCTGGAGATGACTTTCATTTGATGACTTGAGGGTCCTGTTGGGCACAGGAGGCAATAACATTCCCTTGTAACAATCAATCTCCAATAGCCTCCTGGGATACATTAAGACCATAAGAAAAACACATTACTGTAGAATCTATGGAGCTCCTAAGCAAAATGGAAAATATTGAAAGACATACATTCCTAAGACCTTTAAATATCAAAAGCAAAAATGGAAATAAGGTTCTTCTCAATGAGAAAGTTCATTCAAAAGAACCTGAACTTCATGTTCATAGTTTTTTTGATACACCCATCTTTTTAAAATGTCTGATTCTAGCTAGAAAAATAATAAGGAAATAACTTCAACTTTTAATAAAATTTTCCCTTCCATGGTATAGCTGTGCTCTCAGATGTTTTAAATGAGCAGTTTTGGTTTTTTTCTCATGTTGGCTTGAACACTTAGGAAAAGATTAGTGTAATGAGTATTTGCTGAGACACTTCATTAACTTTCTTGAAACAATCTTAAAACTCACCCTGAGGCAGAAAACTGTGAAAAATTCAACAGCAGCATGTGGAGCTGACTGCAACAACCTTCTTGAATAGTCTTAAGCAAGGCCTAACAGTGGTCTATTTCTGCTCAATGGACGGCATTTAAGCTTTGGGGCAGATTACTCTCTCTTTTTCCAAACTTTAAGCAACAGTAATTATAATGATCATCATCATCATAAGCATAATAATAGATTTTCAGTGTCTGAACATAGTATAATTTTAAGGCACTATTTGAAGGCACTCCCATTAACTTCCAAGAAGGTTACAGTCAAAAAATGCAAATATTGGTGTGAATGGGTCCTTCTAATTACTCTCAATGTTCCACTCTGCTTCCCTAGACCTAATTTTCTTTTCATATTACAGTTACTAGACATTTTTATCTTCCTGTCATGCCAGACAGGGACATATTTGCTATGTGATTTCTTTCTGGCATGTTTTTTCTCCCTTGTTGGACCATGGGGGATGCAATTGTCAGAGACACAATTTATGAAGCTTTCCTGATGCCCAGTTAGAGTAGTGCTCTGAAGGTTAAAAGTGTTACTGGTTTGTAGACATAAAAAAGTATCGTTTCCCTTAATCTGTTTAATTTAATTAGAGCTGCTTAGGAAATCTCTACATGTGCCATTCTACACCAAAAGGCTAGACAGGATAGAGTGCTTTGGTTTCCATCACAAGTCTCGTCATAAGCAAATTGTCCTTGCTGCTCCTTTTAGAAGATAAGTACCACCTATATCAGCTTCATGATGAGAAAAGATTAGGTCATTCCAGTGAGACCTGGGATGAGAACACAGATGGCTATGAGAGAGTTACTATTACAACATTTTATCACCCAGGTTTTTGCCTAGCTTGACGAAAATTTCATGCCTCAGTAGGCTCCACTGCATCATTCACATGCAATTAAATGGTAGATGAGGACTTTTATCTCTGAAAGATCTCATTCATATGCTTAGATGGAAAAGGTCTGAGATTTGAAGTTCATCCTTCACAAAAAAATATTTGGAGGTTTTTTGTCTGGAAATGCTTCATTCATTACTTCTGAATTTAGGAAGTGAAGAAGGAGAAAAACCAAAGAAGAAGAGAATAAGTGATGTAAAGCTTCTCTCAGTCCAACAGTTTGGTGAGCCTGCTCCTTACAGACCATCTGTCCCACTGATGTGTTTTGACCTTTGGAATTTCATAGCACTGAGACTAATGGCTACAGATTATTTTTCAAAAAATATTTTAATACTAAGGACTTGTTCACCAGCAAGTTCTTAATAATAAACTAAAAAAAATATTTAAGAAAAAATATCAAACACTAAAAATATCCAACCAGCTTTGAGTATTTACTGTTTGGCTGTCTAACTTGAAATTTTATCACCAGGTACCATTTTTTAACACTGGATGTCCCTGTCTACACCCTCATACAAGGGAAAACTTGGTGACTACAGGAAATACTAAAATACTAAGTTATCGAGTTTTACATATATAAAATCATTCCCACCTAGCTTAACGCTCCTGTATTGACAAGGACTATAGACTTTCCCTCAATTGACTCCTGAGTGAATTGTAATTTAATTTATAGGGAAAAAAAATGAAAAAAACAAAAAGAAAAAGAAAGAAGAAGAAAAATAAACAAATCAAAACAAACAAACAAAAAATAATTAAAAAAAATTAAAAAAAAAAGAAAACATCAACCAAAAAAACCCACATCCAGTCTCCAGGATGGAAAGGTCAACCTTTCGCACATATTCCTCACGATAAATAAGAAAGAAAAATGCAACCATTTACTAGTATAGAGATGGTATAGCTTGCTTTGCACAGAATATACAGTATTATATCTGACAAAAAGACAAGTTCCATTTTAAAACAGGGCCTGGTAGCATGCCCTCAGAAATTTAACAAAGAAAGAAGCCTTGTAATAGTATTCAATATCAGATTTGAGCCAAGTTGTACTAGCTGAGTATCTTTCACTAAGAAGGTACCTGATTTTCTCTAGAGTGTGTGCTAGATCTCATTTGTTTGGACTTCAGTAAAACACTCGATATGGTGCACACAAGACATGCCAGTAATATTTGAGAAGAAAGTCATAAATGTTATAATTACATGATGGATAAGGAACTGCCTACCTAGGCACCTCTTAGTTTTTTTGAAAGATGGATTGCATTACTGGTGAAGGGTTATTAATATTTTTTTTCCAAGACTAGTCAAGTCAGGGTTTGATGTTGTTGTTTTTTAGAAATCACTTTGACATAAAAAAAATCAAATTATCAATATATGACTAAAACAGAATACACTGTACAATGACTTTCTAGTAACACATAAGTGTAACTTCTGGATATTCTATATTTTTAAGAGTAAAATCAGTCTTTCAATAATTACTAATTAATTCACTAATCACAATGAATTTTCCAAGGAAATAATTTAATAAAATTCCTACTCATCTTAAATATAGCCTTCACCACCCTTGATCCTGGATCATGAAAGATGTACCCTATAGCATACCAGAAAGGGAGAAGAAAAGTTTATTGAGAAGGAAAAATAATAAGCTGAAAATAAATAGTAATAGCCGAATATGTTTAGGTTGAAGGTTAGACTTCTAGTAATAAAGCCAGTGAGATTTAGGAAATAGTTGTCCACTTAGAATAATAAATTCAAGAAATATATCCTATTTAAGAGAAGTTGGATTATTGTAGGGTTTATATGAGATGAGGGCTGGAAATCTACATTTGTGGCAATCCTTGCTTTTGTCTCACTGTTTTTAGTATTTCTGTGTCTTACCAAGACTGAATTCTAAAATGTGTCTAATTAGGGTTATTTCTAGAGGACTTTTACTCACTGATTTACACTACAAGACGTTCCCTGTAATAATTAACTTGCCTCAGTCACTGCTGGAAATGTATTTCCAGAAAGCCATCCTAGGCCTGATGGAATATGTTCTCTTTCACTGTGAGTTGCTCAGCCTTTGGCAAGCCTTAACTTTGGGGACTTTCAGTAGAGGCAAGAAAAAGGCATATGATTTTATTTCCTTTTAAGATCAGAAAGGCTTAGAGATCATAGCTGGGTTACTCCCAAGTCCAGGTAACATTACTGCCTCTGAAACATGGTTTAATTATTCAAATATTTGGCTTAAAAAAAGTCCAGATTTGGTCTTGGCACTAATATATGTATAAGCATATATGTATAATATATGTATAAGCATAAAGTATTACTTATTTATTTCCTTACTGCTTGGTTGCAATATTTCTGTAGTAAAAACATATCAATAAATTTTACTATTATGGCTGTAATTATTACAGTGAGTATTTCAGAAAGCAGCTTTATTTACAAAGGACACAGCATTGATTAAAAAAGCTTGAAGTATTCTAACTACAACACTGAACTCTGCAAAACCATCTGAGAAGCACAGTAATTTGAGTTCAAGGGAGAGTCTGTATTACAAGAAGGCTAATGATAATTGTGTTTAAGGTCATTGACAGCTAAAGCACTTAGTGTACAGGAGCCTTCTGTCAGAGACAATTATAGTGAAGGGCCTTTGAATGGGGTCAAAACATTTGGAGTGTGTTTCTGTGACAGCTTTGTTCTTACAATATTTATTCTGTTTCTAGTTTATCTGTAGCACGGTATTAAGTGTAGATTGCCACAAGGCACGTAGTTCATGCAAAACTAAATTGACAGAGTGCAATGATGTTGTAGTTACACCACAGCCTTTCTAGTAATGGCAACACCTTGTTAGATCAAAAGCATCCCCCAGGACCAAGGGGGCAGACCAGCAGTCCTGTTCTAATGGATTATGAAAGTACTACTGGCTTCACAATGCTGTTTGAAATATAAAAAAATCTAGGATGGTATTCTTCTGTAGCTGTTCCTCATTCAAAATTGTCAGTTTTGCATTGCATCCTGTTTTCATTTGTTGCACATCTAATTTTTGCATTTTACTTTTTGTTTCTCTGAAAAAAGAAGCAATTAGCATTACATGCTATGCTCCATTTAAATTTCTCAAAGCCTTTAATTTCTTCAACCTAGAGCTTGATGGTATTTTGAATATTGCAGAAGGAAAACTGAGCCATGCAACACATCAAGCAACTTGGTTGCTGTTTCCTAACTGGCTGGAGCAGCATGTTTTGGGGACCTAACTGTGCTGACATCCCATATTAAATAATTTTGTTCCCCACTGGAGTGGCCTCAGCACTCTAAAGCAACACAGGAACTGAAATAAATCCAGGGTGTGTGATATAAGCTTTTTTCACACAAAGAGGATGTATAACCAGTAACAGGTACCATTTTGAGTGGCATACATAACACCTGTGCCTGGCGATGGGAACAGGTTCAGTATTGCCTTCCCTCCCTATCGGTTCCTATTGATCAATGATAGACAACCAAATTAGATCTTAAAGCTCATGGACAAATTAAGTCTTAAAGCTCATGGGAAATCCTTCACAAGTACTGAACTTTGGAGGTTATTTTTAGATAGTTGTCTATCAAATAATATTAGTTCTATATAGAATAATATTATGTTTCTATCAATATATTAGATTATTAATTGTCTGTTAAAATCAAAAGAAGAGCCAGAAAAGTGTTTTCATGGAAACATAAGATGGCAGCTTTCTTTTCCCATTTTACAGCAGCCTTTTTTCATACACCAGGCTCTGCTGTTTTCTTGAGAAAAATTAACTCACCTGGGTCCTGTCCTCAAGGAGGATTAGTTGGAATTGAAGGAAAAGATTAAATAAACCAATCTATCATTTTGAAAACAGGTTTTTAATTAACAGCTCCATTTATGGATTGAAAATCCCTTAATATTTTAATGAAAAAATAAGGAAACTCACAATAATGTATATTCATCTTCAAACAGATTTAGGATTAAATTTTAACAAACAATAGAGCTGTTCAGATATTTTAAGATGCTTCTGTCTTCACTGTCTTCTGTGCAAACTAAGGTAGCTTGAATTCCTTATGCTCATATCACATTTATGGGCCATGCTGTCATAACAAAACATAATTTTTATTGTTTTACCCTTTCATATCAGTGAGGAAAGTAACAATGGATTACGCATGATGTTTCCTTGAGCATGTAGTTCTCCAGAGACTGTACCCACAGAAGATGTGGGGAGACAGGAAGCAACAAAACCACCATTTCTACAGTGCAAGGCAAAATCTTGTTAGATTTTTGACCTCCAGTTTTCAGTCAGGTTATGGGATGCTTATTTGAACGGAGGCAAGTTGTGTTAGCAAAGTGATATTTTTTTTCTTCATTTTTTTCAAAAAAAAACTTCATGAAAAAAGTAATTTTCCCTCAAAAAAAAAAAAAAAAAAAAAGAGGCATTTTGTTACAGAACCTTACACAAACACTTACTACTTTATAGCAAACTTTGATCCTCTTAAGCATATGGATACAGCAGAATATTCTCCTTATTTCACTTCAAGCAACAGACAAGAAAAGAAACATTTAAAGCTCTTATATTACAGTGTGTATTAACCACAGACATATCAAAAAACAGCCACTCCTGCTTTTGCAAGTTCAGACAGAATGACAAGCCAAAAGATAGATTTTATTTTTCCTTAATTATATAGGAGGAAAGAATCAGCTAGTTTTGCTGTTTCCTGGTCAGCTAACATAATTCCCTTGTGTTTAAGTCTGAATACTTTTTTTACTTCTTACACATAAACAGGGGCCCATTTACGTGGTGTTGAACAGATGTCAGACTTAAAAATAATACACATGGCCACAGGGTGATTCTTCCATCATGTCATCCATTTGCCTCTCTGATGAGGAAAAAAAGGAGGAGGAAAAAGTGATAGAGAAAGCCAGGAAAACCCATTCCTTTATTGCTTGGTCATAAAGGCTGAGCTGGGAGGACTGAGTTGTTCTGGAAGGGTTTACAGCAAGGTTTGGGGCAGTTCCTGGATGGCCACACAATTACTGGCATTTGGTCTCACTGTTAATGGTACCATCTCTTTAGCACTGACTGAGAGGCATTAACTATTCATGAGTTTCTCAAACGCTTATGGAAAGAAGGTGCTAGAAAGGAGCATTAACATTAACATGCTGATCTCTTTACTAGACTGTATCAGAGAGGGGATATTAAATAATTATATCAACTTAAGCATTTTTTTGCACAGAGGGAGGTTAAGATTAGCAGCCTCCTGGTGCTGGGAGATGCCACCTTTCCATTGCTGTTGCTTTTAGGCTTAGGAAAACAAAAACAGAAAAAAAGGGCCAGGCTGATCCCAAAAAGAGGAAAAAAAATCACTAAAGCACTGTTTGTTCTATGTCATAGCCCCTGGTTAGATTAAGACCTTTTTTTTTTACTGATCCAGATGGATATGTGACCTTTTAAATATCTTTCAGTCCACAATATGTTTCTAACCTCTGCTTAAGGAAAGGCTCATGTAAAAATTAAACAATTGTGTAGAAATGGATTGATTTGCTAGTGAAAATACAGATTTTTTTTAAGGGCTATTCTCCCCGTTTCTTTCTCCTGACAACCTGTATTACATTTTCTTTTCTGTGTTAAAGCCTGAGAGATTTGAGGCAAAGGGCTGTCATCAGCTGAGCATCACTGTAGCTGAACCTCAGGAAGGCACTTCATCTAGGGGTATTTGAATCAACAGAATAGGGGTAATTTTTATCTGAGTCAAAATGTGCAAAACATGTATATCTAAATGTCCAGAACTCATTCCAGGGAAATGTACTCGGACATTTCACAGGCACAAACACACACATAAAAAGACCAGAACTAAGGAATGAAAACCACTCAGCATATTTGGGAGAATATATTTTCCAGTTTCAGATTTTGTGTCTGAAACAGAGAAGGCCGTTTGGGCTTCATGTCTAATTCCCAGAATGGAAATGAACCCGAAAAATGCCAGAGATTGTCTTGTAATAACTCTCACACCTTGTATCTCATGGAGATCTGGGTTTAATTTCCATCTCTAAATAGTATTTAACTACTTGTATAAACAGGGGATGGTTCAGTTGAGGGAGTTAAAAATCCCTTTCTTTTGTAAAGTGTATATAGGAGTTGATACTGCACATCAGAAGGTTCAAGGCTTTGATCTGTAAAAGGCAGAGAAGAAATGTAAAATAGCTCTCTGACATGGCAGGTGATGGTTGGAATATTAGCTGTTATGGGTAGATTCAGGTCTCTCACCCTCATTTTTCATAGCAAATTTGACAGCTCTTGAAACAGTCCTGAGATACACTGGAAGGGCAGAACATTTGTTGGATGGGAAACGTATTTCTACACAACTCTTCCAAATGGTGTTCAGTACTTCCTACCACAGAAAAGAAAGCATTTCAAGTCAATTAACACATTTTTTCTCAAATGCGTTTTTGATACTTGATTTATTTATACCCATCTCATTAATTTCCATATATTGAACCCGGAAAACTCTAACTTCGTGTACAACAGAGTGGAGGGAGACAGAGAAACAAAACAAAGAACAACAAAACAAAAGAGGTCACTGTAATAAATGCAATGTTAGCTATAAAACATAAAATCCAGGTTTTAAGCAAAATCAAAGCCAATCAAAGCCAATTTTGTGATGCATCTATGGAGTCAGTCTCTTTGTAACAAGGCTGCTTGCTGAGGAGATTCCTTCTGTAGGTTATATTTAAATGTTTTCTAAACATGGGGTTATGTCTATATCGGCCGTGGGAGTACAAGTGCACATTTAAAAAGAGTCCCTTTTATATAACTTGTCATTTTTATGCAGCATTGTTTTCTTCAGCTTTCTTTTTCATTAATATTTAAGGAGAAATTCATTTCACTATGATATTTGGATTCCAGTGAGATCATTCCTAAAATATTTAAAGTGGATAATGCAAGTTTCCAGAAATAGAGATAAATATAACCTCAGTCTCCTGACCTCAGAATACCAGCAGGTGGGGAAATATACTGGAGGAATTTTGAAGATCTACATGCCTGGCTGAACCCATTTTTTATATCAAGAAGGAGACACAAATAAGCCATCAGAAGAAAAAAAAAAAAAGAGGCAAAGCCATTAGAAGGTTGTCTGATATATTCTCTTGGCCACAGTGAAGGTCTTTACAGTCTTTTTCTAAGAGTATCTGCTAAGAAAGAAATCCTTATTCTGACATATAATCTCTCTGGGCTTTGGTTTTGCATAAGAAGCTGATGATCATAATTATACTATGTTGAGATAGATTAATTTATTTATTTTTCTTGGAATGAGAAGAAAATAATCAATTTTTTTTAGACATTACCTGTTCTGAAAGATCTTCAAGGAAATATTGAATATAGTTCTCTTCATCAGAAAATCTGTCTTTTCTGGAGAGAGAGGAAAGGAAATAAAGAGAATATTTTAAGCAACAGCTCTCCTACTTTTTTTTCTCTCATAGGTGTTTAACGGTAGTTGTCCCGATGTAGTATTTCCTTGATCATAGTGAAATTCCATGGTGAAATGGTTTTGGAGATTAATTACCAAACACATAAGAGGTTGTACAGCTATGGAGTAGAGCTCTTTCTCTCTAGAATATGTCAACTTTTAAATGTCATCCTCAAGTATGAGCCCCAGGAGCTCTCCTAATGGTGAAAATAAGCCACTTCACTGAATTCTTTCTGGTCTGTGTGAAAGATGTGATAGGAGACTGTGGAAACTGCATAGGGGATAAACAAAATGGTCTGCTTCAAAACTATCTTTACAAGTGAAAAAGTGAATATTACATTTTGGAATTAATTTTCTTCACCTGTGTCTAACCAAAAAGTGGTTGACTGAAACCCATTAAGTGCTATACTGTGTTCAGAAAAGAAGTGGTTAGAGACAAGAAATTAATTTTTTTCTATCCCTGTCCTTATTGCAGTTCCTCATCTTTTTGATACTGTATTTTTCTGGTCTCTGGCTCAGCTCTACCAGCTGCAGGTGTGAGATGGCATGAAACCTTTAATGAACATATATTTGGCTTGTGACTATATGGAGTATTTTGCACTCAGCAACATCTCGTTTAGCTAAGTAAATAAGAACCTCTAAAAGAACATCTTTTCCAAAGACAAAAAGTTGCTGTGTTTTGGACTCAGCACTTACTGCACTTGTAAATATGCATCAGCATAGCTTGTGGTATATATGATTAGATACTACACTGGGAGTTGTATTGTTTTATAGTTACTACTGCAGCAGAGCTCATGGAATCTATACAGTTGTGTATGGGAACCAAATAATTTTTTTTATGGCTATTCCCTTATCCATAAATGAATCTGTTATTTTCTTATTTGATTGCAACACTTACTTCAAGGAAAGCATATCTGTAATTCTGCATTGTTTTCCCTTTTCCTCCTGTGTCACCATGCAAGTATAACCCATTGATACAAAAATATGGGTCACTCTTCTCATGTAATACAGTGTTGACAAACGACCAGATACATACATAAATCCCTTAAATGACTAAGGAAAGCTCATTTAAAACTCTCAACTGACATCCTCATTACTGCTGTTCAACAACACAAGGCTATTCATGCAATCTGGCTCACACACCATTGTTTGAAAACCATCAAAACCACAGACAGCCGCATGCTGAGATACAATAAATGTCAACTCTATAGTGCATATTTTATAGAATTGTTTAATGCTGGCACAGTGTGTGTGCCAAAGGAGGCATAATCAAACAGGCAGCATTCTTCATTGTGGCCATCGCATTGGGGTTTGAAGATTGCTCAAATTTGACCTAGTAACAAAAAAAATTACAAAAGAAGAGACACATAAGGACTTTGGATAGAAGCTACCTAGAAGAAAGCCTACTGTTATGTCAGAAAGTTTTTGATTCATCAGTGCAAAAAGTCACAATTGTATGTCAATGAAACCAACTTCTAATAAGCAAGGTTGGAGGAAATCCTTTCAAATTTCAAGTTTAAAAGAACAGATGGAGGTCAGCCAAAAATATCAATTACTGCCACAAGTCCCCCTGAGGTGCCTTGGTCAGGATTTTGTGGACCATTTCAATGATTAGTACTCACTAGCAGCCTATATGACTGGATGGTATGAGCACATATACTTGTGATTTGCACACAGTTTGGCATCTTCAGTGTGTTATTACCCCAGGACTTCTTAATGGCTAATTTCAGAACATCTCAGCTCCTTCACAGCTGAGATAAAGGATATTCATTCCTTTACACTCCCATCCTTTCTGAGACTGTTCTTTTTGTAATATATTGAACAAAAAAAAAAAAAAAAAATTAAGCCATTTTATCCAGTATGTGCAAAATCTAAGGGAGAAGAGAACAGAGCACAAGAGTGTGCTTCCTAAACAGTGGTGTTGACTGATGGCTCCCACTTGTGTTTATAATTCCTGAGAAGAGGAACACAGGTGGGAATTTTTTGGCAGCAGGCCCTTATGCCTGGGCCTTTCTTTATCTGAAAATCCTGACTGGATGTAAATAGAGACTCTGTTATTTAGCTAGATTTTCACTGGGAAGAAAAATATCTTTGATAAGCCTGCCAGATATGTAGAGATCTGAGATGCATGCACACCATGTGTGAAGGACAGCTCTGCACATTCAGTTAGCCTGACACATCTGGGAAATGTCAGACTTGCAGAACAAATGATCTGTGCATCACAGATGTCTTGGGTTGACTGAACGTGAACAGAAGATGTAGGTAGTTAGTGTCCCATGGCTGCATTCCACTGGACTTACTGAGAACCCCATGAATGAGAACACATTTCTTGCTCATGTTAAAAATGGCTTTGTGAGTCAAAAGAAATTTGGAGACAACAGCTGTAGTCCCACCCAGGGCATAGCTGACCAAGATCTTCACTTCATCCAGCCCTCCCCAGCTCTTCCAAAAAAGCTGCTGTTTGGAAGACCATTTATCTCTTACAGTAGCAAAGTGACCTTCAGTGGTTTGGCCCAGGCCCCTTCAGATAGTGATATTGCACAGAGCATAGAATCATAGAATTGGCTGGGTTGGAAGGGGACTCAGAGATCATCAAGTCCAACCCTTGATCCACTACCACTGCAGTTACCAGCCCATGGCACTGAGTGCCACATCCAGTCTCTTTTTAAATATCTCCAGGGATGGAGAATCCACCACTTCCCGGGGCAGCCCATTCCAATGCTTGATCACCCTCTCAGTAAAGAAATTCTTTCTAATGTCCAACCTAAACCTCCCCCGGCACAACTTAGGACCGTGCCCTCTTGTCTTGCTGAGGGTTGCCTGGGAAAAGAGACCAACCCCCACCTGGCTCCAACCTCCTTTCAGGGAGTTGTAGAGAGTGATGAGGTCTCCCCTGAGCCTCCTCTTCTCCAGGCTGAACAGCCCCAGCTCCCTCAGCCTCTCCTCATAGGATCTGTGCTTGAGTCCTTTCGCCAGCCTGGTTGCCCTCCTTTGGACCTGCTCCAGCACCTCAATCTCCTTCCTAAACTGAGGGGCCCAGAACTGGACACAGTACTCGAGGTGTGGCCTCAGCAGCCCTGAGTACAGGGGCAGAATCCCTTCCCTGAACCTGCTGGCCACGCTCTTCCTGATCCAGGCCAGGATGCCATTGGCCTTCTTGGCTACCTGGGCACACTGCTGGCTCATGTTCAGCTTCCTGGCAATCCAGACTCCCAGGTCCCTCTCTGCCTGGCTGCTCTCAGCCCCTCTGTGCCCAGCCTGGAGCTCCCCATGGGGTTGTTGTGGCCAAAGTGCAGGACCCGGCCCTTGGACGTGTTGAACCTCATCCCGTTGGGATCAGCCCAACTCTCCAGTCTGTCCAGGTCCCTCTGCAGAGCTCTTCTGCCTTCCAGCTGATCAACACTTCCCCCCAGCTTTGTGTCATCTGCAAACTTGCTGATGATGGACTCAATCCCCTCATCTAAATCATCAATAAAGATATTGAACAGAACTGGGCCCAACACTGATCCCTGGGGGACACCACTAGTGACCGGCCACCAACCGGATCAGCACCATTCAGCACCACTCTCTGCACCCGGCCCTCCAGCCAGTTCCTAACCCAGCACAGATGCCCCTGTCCAAGCTGTGGGCTGACAGCTTTTTCAGGAGAATGCTATGGGAGATGGTGTCAAAGGCTTTGCTGAAGTCCAGGTAGACCACATCCACAGCCTTCCCCTCACCCACCAGGCAGGTCACCTGATCATAAAAGGAGATCAGGTTGATCAGGCAGGATCTGCCCTTCCTAAACCTGTGCTGGCTGGGTCTGATCCCTTGTCCATCCTGCAGGTGCTGTGTGATTACACTGAGGGTGATCTGTTCCATAACCCTGCCAGGCACTGAGGTCAGGCTGACGGGCCTGTAGTTTTCTGGGTTCTCCTTCCAGCCCTTTTTGTGGATTGGCGTGACATTCGCCAACTTCCGATCATCTCGGGTGTCCCCACTGAGCCAGGACTGTTGGTAGATGATAGAGAGAGGCTTGGCGAGCTCTTCTACCAGCTCTCTCACCACCCTTGGGTGGATCCCATCTGGTCCCATAGACTTGTGGGGATCCAAGCAGTTCATTAGATCACTGGCTGTTTCCTTTTGGATTACAGGGGGGCTGTTTAGATTCTTGTCACCTTCTATAAGCTCCAGAAGCCAGCTGTCCTCAGGATAACCTGTCTTACTGTTGAAAACTGAGGCATAGAAGGTATTAAATACCTCAGCCTTTTCTTCATCTTTGGCAACGGTACTCCCGCCCATGTCCAGTAAAGAATGGAGGTTTTCCTTGCCCCTCCTTCTGCCATTGATGTATCTGTAGAAGGACTTTTTGTTATCCTTCACAGTGGTGGCGAGATTCAGTGGGAGATGTGGGACTGCAATTGGAGAAGCTACTAATGGTATAAACCAGCAAAGCAATTAACAATAAAGTAATTCCTTTCAGTGAACAGTTTTAATTTTTTCAGCTGAGAAAATACCTAGCTTTCCCCTTAAATATGACAGGAAACTTTAAGTAATAAGAAGTAAATTTACCTTTTCTGGGCTACCCGCCTAGACAGAAGTAGGTCAGAAGCTACAGTCACAGTGTCTTGAGCAGTGTTTCTCAGCATTTTAAACCTAAAAGACTTCTAACTCCTCCCAAAATTAGAAAGCACATTAAACATCCTAGCAGCACTGTCAAACTTTATTTTCCATTTGCAGCTGAATAAGAGCTACGTTAACCTTTGATTGGTAATTTTATTATTTGCTTTCATTTCTCTCCATATGGTTGATTTTCTTTCTACCTAAAAAAAAAATGTCAATTAAATTAATTCACAGAACAGTTTCTGTCTTACATAATTAGGCTACAGACAGGGACAGGAAAATACCATCTTGGTTGAACTCCATAAGAGATATGTAATTGTGAGTGACAAAAGAAACAAAACTTGTATACACAGCTATGAGATACAGTAAAAAAAAATCATTAAACCACAGAAATGACGGAAAAGGATTTTCTCTCCACTGTAGAGCTTGAGGTCTCCACAAATAATCAAACGGACACCTTGTTACAAGTGTGGATAATCATACTTTGCATAAAGAACAACTGAGAGGTTAAGAAAAAAAAAAAAATTAAAAGAGAGAGAGAGAAAATACACATTTAGTAGTTTGAAACCTTTCAGATAATTCAGAATATACTGGGACACAAGTATAAATTGCTATAGAGGTGAGATATTGAAGTGCCTGCTCACTCATGTGTAAACCTAAGGTTAATAATTCATACTTGTTCCGCAGAGTCAGTTCAGTAAGATGTGATTAATTAATGTATATAAAATACTTCACAAACCCTAGGTTTCCAGAGCTGTACTACATATAAATTCAAGTGATGGTGGACATTACTCTTATTAATTTACTACTGCTGCTCTTTGGGTATGATCTTAAGAAACTTCTCCAAATTTAATCTCAAACATCATATAATTTTATCTGCTTTACATATGGTTTCATCACAGCTAGAAGGGCACCATAAAAACAGGTGTATTTCCAAAATGGTGAAATTACTCATGTTAACACTGCAGTTTTAAAGTATGACAAATCTCTATACAGATTCATGATAGAATATTAAAGGTATGACAACATAATGAAGTTATTTCTTCATGGCACTGTATTCTACTTCATTACACTTCATAGCTGATGCTATCCAGGACAAGAAGTCGAAGATGTTTGTGATCTTCAGTTGTTGACCTCCAGAGGAAAATATATGACAGGAAAATATATGCTGGAAAATATATGAAGATATATTATTCATATAATTCATATATGAAAATATATGAATTAGAAGTATTCTAATTTATTTTGGTTTGCTTTGTAAATTGATCAGATTTTGTTTCTTTAAAGGACCATACTAGTTTTCCATGTGGAAAATGTAGATACTTGCAGAAAAAGAGCTGATGTCAAGAAGGATCCAGAATAAAGGAACTGGAGGTGCATTTCACATTAATAAATTCAATGTGCATGTGAATGTTCCAGGACATAGAGGTCAACAGGAACCAAATACCCTGTGTCTATTCCAGAATCAAGCTTTTTTTTAAAAAAGGAGGTTGCTCATTAGCTTTTCACAGAGAAAGATCTTTCAACTATTCTAATTACAAAATTATGTCCAAGAATTATTCAGGGGAAATGCTGTCTGGAACAATCTGGTAAATGTTCTCTCAGATTAGCAGTATAAAAGTTCATATTTCAGTGCCTATAAGTATTTCCCAGCTCACCTCAATTTCTGCCACAGACAAAGACATAGCATATTAAAATATTTTAAACTCAATCTAATATTTGCTTGTCTGGGTGGCCATTTTCTTGATTTTGATTAGGTCTTGTCAGCTTTAATGAAAAAGAGTAAAATGGGAGGATGTAAATAATCCTAAAGTGTTAGAAAATCACAAAAGATTTTTTTCATTCCTTCTGCCGCCAAGATAATCCTTCATGGGATGTGTGATTGCATTTCCCTACCCTCCTTTGAAGCTTGGGATTACTGATGGGAAGGAAAAAAATATCACAGAATATTACTGGACACACTCGGAATACAAACTTGGTATGAAGGGAGGTGGACTGCCCTCCTGAAAAGAAATTGTAAAGCAGAGACTCTTGCATATTTTCCACAGTCTCAGGAATCCAGTGTTTGGGCTGTGCTAGCAGAGTGATTTTAACAATGCAGTTGAAATCACTTGGTAGTAATAGTATAAAACATTCCCAAAGGTGGTGTAAAGTGAGCCAGGATTGTGCAGAACTAATATTTGACTCAGCTTTATTACGTGATGTCTTAGACAAGGATCCCTTGCTGGCATTTAATCAAGGTTATTGAACATTTCGGATCCAAAAGAATGAAGCTGGAATTTGGAAGTTCTAAGAGATCTGATTCCATGTAATTATTTGTATCAGCATTAAAGAGAATAAAATATGTATTATTGTGGTTTTGGATTATAACATCACAGTCTGCTTGGACAAGTTGATTAGAAAGCTGAATTTTATCTGCGTTTTTCGATTTATTGTTAATTAGTATGATGTTTTGCTCTAATAAATCGTATTCACACTCACAATTTTCAAATGGTTGCCAATTTTCTATAATAATTTATCAGAAAATGTACAGAACTGCTGTATGGAGAAAAAAGATAAAACTATTTAGAAAAGATTTATTTCACTGGTTATGGTGTAGCATATATGACTTAAGATCATCAGTATTTTGCCTTCCTGTTCTCAGGTCTGACAATGCATGAGGGAAGATTTAAGAGTGGATATTAAACAACTAAGGATTTTTAAAGATATATTTTGTAAAATGCTCTTTTCCATGTAAAGAACAATGCTGAAATGCATGTTTTTTTCCTTCCGAAGATCTCGCATATTCTCACATTCAAGTGCTTACTATAACAGAGGTGCACTGATAGACAGATACGTACGTATGCACAACAGAACCACATCATGCAAAAAACCCATACTGAAGGCTGGAGGCAGGACTTGTAAATAATGTTTTATCGACATCAATTCCCCCCCAAAACAAAACAAAAAAAGAAAAACAAAAAACGAACAAAAAACAAAATCAACAAAACAAAACAAAAAATAAAACCAAATAAAAAACAAACAAACACATATAAATAAATAATTGCAACATGAAGAAGTTAGGGATATTATTATAATAATGCCACTGAGAATAGTGAAGTCCTGATCCTTCAGTCAGGGTTCACTTCTGTTTTAGACAAAAGAGGGAAAATAACAAAAAACCAAGAGGACCGAAATTGGAAAATTCAGAATGAAAGGGTGAACTTTAAATTAAGATTTCAGGCCAAAATACAGAAAAAATTGATGAGGTTTCTGTGAAGACTTTGCACAGCTCTCTGACGTTTACAGGACAAAGTTCAAACCGATACATCCATAGGTTCTTACCAACAGAGCAGCAGAATGTGAGCACATGGCAAGATCTTGGTGAAACTTCCTCAATGTAATTCCTGTGTAATGTCCTTAATATAACCCCTGTTTTCTGTGCTGCCATAAATGAAGCCTATGACTCTTATAAGCAATATTTTTTTTTACTCCTTTAAAGCTGTATTACCCTTTGTGTGTTCACTTATCAGTAATCTCTTCCACTTCAAAGAGAGGTGGCAAATAGAAAATAACCTCAAAATACACCCAAGTCAAGGACAGTGAGGCTGCATAAAGCATTTGCCTGGATTTCTTTCACACCAATGCCAATAGTAAATCACCTGCTTACTGAAAACAGAGTTAAACCACTTATCAGACCTTGATTTTAGGAGCACAAAATATTTAGCCAACATCATCTATTACCAAGTGCCTGGTTTAGCATGTTGGCTGAGCAGCAGGAAGTACACTAATGAAATTATTGTCATTTGGGAAACAGCCCACTCTCTGGAAGCTTGCCTGGATAATTTGATCTGAATCCAGCATAACTTCAAAATTTTTTTTTAAAGTGAAACGGAAAGTAATTCAAATATGTTAACTAAGACTATCTTCATAAAAACCTGCTGTTCTGTTAAGATATTGCAGGCTGTGCAAGAATTTTAATGTCTGTAGAAAAGAAAAACAAACAAAAAAATCCACAATAATTTTTGGCCCTTTTACCTGAAATAATCATAGTAATGAAAATCCCAGTTTCTCAGTTGAGAGCTCAAATGTAGCCTTTGTGCCCAGCAAGATTTAAGCCTTTGTGTTACAGTGTTTTTTTCTCACCATAGAACTCATAATAAACAGAATATCACAAATAACAGAATCACCTTGGCAATGTGATTTTTACTGCTCTGGTGAGATAATGGTTTTATGTAACTGTTAGTACTGGTCAGTTCCTTAATTACAGCAAAGACCTGAAGCACAATTTTACAGCAAGCAGCAGCATACTTACAAAGAACTCCCAGCTTTCATCTGCAGATCAAATTGTTTGTGGTGTTCTCTTCATGAAGATGCTCACCATGATAATACATTTTGAAACTTTGACAGAAACAGTACAATAGAAATTAACCCCTCCAAATCCAGACACGTGAAAAGGTAACAATATGTTTCTTCTAACAATAAATTTAGAAAACTAAATTCAAGCATCAACATCCTTGCCCAACTCCTTCACTGTAAACTACACTTCAATAACTTCCATGGCTGTCTCACTGTGAGCGTATGCACAGATTTCTAAGAAAACAGAAATCTGGACACACCTTAGATGCATAAATTTGGGCATTTGGACAGATTAATCTGCTTTTCTCAGCACATTTCTAGAGAGAATAAATATTTTTAGGTGCTTACATATAGAAGACAACATTATCCTAAGACAGGTGTTTGACTCAGAGTTTTAAGCAGGCCACTAAATCATGAAAAAAGACAAATTCTCATATACTCCTCTTGAACACTGCATTCTGCTGGCTAGGTCTATTATTTACAGTGGTCGCCTTTGAATCCCATTGTCCATCTCTCAGTGCTACTCGCACTTTGATTAAAGAATTAAAAAACCCAGTTTGGCCACTTAATCTAACAGAATGGGTGTATAATCTTCTCACATGAGGTCTGGTTTGTTCTTCAGCTTTCAGTTATACCTGTGATAAGGACAAATCGGATGTAAGGAATTCATGGATGTGGGAGTGTATGTTATTAACCTTAATCAACTGGTAAAACTCTATTTTTTTTAACTAGGATGTATGAGATATTGTGAAAAATAAGCACAAAAAATGGAATTGAAACAGATTGTTTCCATTGTTTCCATCATACTTTTTTATGATAAAATATTTCATAAAATCAAATCACTTTTTTTTTTAAGAATCAAAATTTCATCTTGTCATTTAGTTTCTCATGGCTCTTCTTCGGTGCTGTAATGGCATAACCAGGGAGGTGGTGGAGTCACCATCCCTGGTGGTATTTAAAATCCACATAGACATACTTCAGGACATGGTCTAGTGGTTATTTATTTATTTATTTATTTTGGTGAAGGGGTGTTGACAGTTGGACATGCTGATCATAAAAGTCTTTTCCAACAATGACAAATCTGTGGTTCTGAGATACTCTTTAAAAATATTCCACATACCATCAACTAATGGTTTGTTCCCCCAGGCCTCAGTGTTGGGGCCAGTTCTGTTCAATATCTTCAGGAATGATCTGGAGAGTGCACCCTTAGTAACTCTCTAGATGACACCAAGTTAGGTGGGAGTCTTGATCTGCCTGAAGTGAAGTCTCTGCAGAGGGGTCTGGACAGGCTGAATCAATGACCTGAGGCCAATTATGTGACATTCAAGAAGGCCCAGTGCCAGCTCCTACTCTTGGGTCACAACAACCCCATGCAACACTCCAAGCTTGGGGAAGAGAGTCTGGAAATCAAAAAAGACCTGGGGGTGTTTGTCAATAACAGCTCAATATGAACCATTGTGTATCCAGGTGGTCAAGAAGGTCAATAGCATCTTGGTTTGTAACAGTAATAATATGGCCAGCAGAAGGGAAGTGATGGTGCCCTTGTACCCAGAACTGGTGAGGCCATACATTGAGTACTGTGTTCAGTCCTGGGCACTTCACTACAAGAAGGACATTGAGTTGCTGAAGCAGTTTCAGAGAAGGGCAACCAAGATGGTGAAGGGTCTTATGAGGAGCAGCTGAAGGAACTTCTGTTGTTCAGTCTGGTGAAAAGAAAGCTGAGGGGAAACCTTCTCACTCTCTGCAGCTCCCTGAAAGGAACTGCAGCAAGGTGGAGGCTGGTTTCTGTTCTCTCTAGAAACACGTGACAAGAGGAAATGACCTCAAGTTGTGCCAGGGGAGGTTTAGACTGAATATTAGTAGAGATGTCTTCACTGGAAGTTTTATCAAACACTGGAACAGTCTGCCCACATAGATGGTTTAGTCGCCATCCAAGGAGGTGTTTAACAACCACGTAGCTGTTGTGCTTAGGAATATATTTAGCACTGGAATGAGTAGGACTTGGCTGATGGTTGGACTTGGTGATCATAGAAGTCTTTTCCAATCAGAACATTTGTGATTCTGAGAGTCGTTTAAATGCCCCCATTCATGTTTTGAACAAAAGTTATGTAAAAATAAGCAGTCTACTAGTCTAGTCTGTTTCAGCCTTATAATTTTTTTTGCCTTCAGCTGAAAATACACCTATGACACTGTTTGTCTATCACAAACTTAAGTTATACTCCAGATTTGATAGATGAAATGTGGTGTGAAACAATAACCATTGTTTGTCACATTGTCCACCTGGACAATGGCATAAAAAATTAAGATATATAATATCAAGGATGGAAAGAGTTTCATAATAATACTCTCTTGTATTTCAAATTGTCATTTCACCATATTTTAAGCCAGCTTTCCAACAAGCTTAATTAGAAGAGATAATTGTATTTTTTAAAGAAAACCAAACAACAACCTTTATAGTTTCTTCATTTTCTTTAATGTTTGAATACATTTGCCAAGCATAGCATTACTTAGGGCCCAAGGCTGTATTTTTGAGACAGTTGGAGGCAATCAAGTTAAAACTGCTGCAGTCCTGCCCTCCTCATTGTGCTGCCAGATCTTGAGTGCTAAACTAGCAGAAAATTCATCATTCTGCTGCTCTTGTTTTGCCGAGTGACATTCCTGCTCCACAGGTTTAGCTGATGTGGACCATTTCACAGAGGGTCACTGATTAGTAGTTCTGCACAGAGAAAGAGAATACATAAATGCTTTAAGCTCTACCTGGTCCTGCAGGAACATTGGGAAGTCACTGACACAAAGAAATACTGCCTGGACAAAGGTGCTATAAATATGAAGATAGATTCTGTTTATTCTGTGGCAACTGTCAAGCAGCTCAGATTTTAAGAAAGGAAAAAAAAAAAAAAACAAAAAACAGAACAAAAACATAACAAAGAAACGAAAAAGAAAAGTTTTTCTTAAAAAACTATAATTCTAATGTGGTGGTTTTATTGTTGGTTTGGGGTTTTTTTTAGTTTTCCATCAAAATTACCTTCAAGGGAACAAGAAAACAATGTTCGGTGTTTACCACATAAAACTTGAACTAGAAACAGGGAAACAAGGAAAACATACAAGGCCTTTTTTACCAACCAAAATTTATATTTATAGCCATATTCCTTCAGAGCAAACTCATGTTCCCAGAGGTGACTTTCTGGCACCATTTGGACATCTGCATGAGTCAGGAAGTATAAGTGACAACAAAACACCCTCTAGTGGGGCTGTGTTTGTTTCTGGTGTTCTCATTAATATCTACCCGCTCAAGGAGTCTTTGTGCCACTGAGATGTCCCAGGGTGTCCTTCAGGCATTCCAGCCACTGCTGCAGAAAGGCTGGGGTGTCTTCTTTGTGACACATGTGACAGCTCTGTGTGGATGCCACAAATGCCTTCCTGTCTCTCAAAAGACAAGAAAAGCCCACATTTAGCTAATGAAATCAAGACCGCATTTAGCTAAATGAAATCAAGCTAATGTAAATTGTCTGAAGACTATTTTCAACAGACAATGCTCAGAGAAGGTTCATGAACTTTTACAACACATAAAGTACCATTTCTTCATGTTTATGCAGGTTTCTCAAGAAGGTCTCATGCAACTTAGCCTAGAGTCATCCTCTTACCTTTAGGAGATAACAGTCTTTTCAGTGTCGGGGGTAATTGTTAAATAATTCACAAAATCTCTACTTCTAAATTTTGGAGTTTTAGCTTTTGGATGTTGTGGATATAAAATTTTACCCTTTAAAAAAGGGTTTCCAGAACAAGTCCATGGAAGAGGTTTGATTCAGGATCACTGATTTCATCTTCTGGTTTAGGAGATTTCTGATATATGATGTCTGAGAGAGCATATGTAGTATATTTTAATATATTTTAATCCTCTTTCCTAGGATTCTGCTTTGGACCAGTAGGAAACAGGTATCTGGTTGGCTACAGTGTAGAATATATATTCTTCTGTATTTAAATCTTTAATTAAGATAAGGTAATATAAAATCTACCAGGCAAGAGTCTACTGGGAGTGTTTCCTCCTATACGAGGGAAACCTGTGATAGATGTCAGTCATTGTTCTGGGCTGATGAGGTACCATTTCTGGTAGCAGGAAAGGGGCCTACAGGGATGGCTCATGTCAGATGTTTCTGAACAGTGCTTTTGCCTCTAAAATGTCCAGCCCTGCCTCAGTCAACCATAGAAAAATGGATGTGCTCTTCTGCCATGAACACACTGAAGAAGAGGAAACACCCGGTGAGGTGATGAAGAGCAAAGCAGTGGAGAGGAGGAGGAGAAGAGAGACAGCAACAAGTGGAGAGAACACCAGAAGAGAGAGCAGCACCAGAGAGCAGTGCTGGAGCAGGGAGGTAAAGGTCAGTGAGGAAGAAGAGGAAGAAGGTGCCTGAACAGATTTTTCTCCACATCCTGTGGTGAGACAGCAGCCTGTCCCCTGCACACACAGAGGAGGCAGTGGAGCAGACTCCAAAGGACCATAATAGAGAAGGACCTGCCATCCATGATGGATCTCGTTGGAACACACCCATGGACCTGCAGCTTGGGGAGGGTAAGGAAGCAGATGCTGTGGAGCTGCAGCCATGGAGGGCACTGTTCCTGAAGCAGTCCGTGGCTCTGTGCTGCCTGTGCTGGAGCAGTTTGCTCCTGAGGATCTGTGCCTGGCAGGAGGGACTCATGTTGGAGGGGTTCCTGAAGGACTTTCTCCTGTGGGAGGGACCCCACGGTGGAGTAGGGAAAGAATGTGAGGAATCCTTCTCCCTGAGGAAGAAGGGGTGGCAGAAAACAACCTGTGACAGACTGGAAACCACACTCCTTTATCCCACTTCCCCCAGTGATGCTTGGGGGGAGGAGGTGGAGGCACCGAGAGCAAAGGACTTTGGGCTCGGGAAGAAGGGAAGTGTGTGGAAAAGTATTCAAGCTCTTGGTTGGTGTTTTATCTTTGTCCTATTTTGACTTAATTAATGAAAAATTAAACTGATTTTTCCCTAAGATGCTTCTGTTTTTCCCAGGACTGTAATTGGTGACTGGAACTCTCCCTGTCCTTGTCTTGACCCACAAGGTTCTGGGTAGATTTCCTCCTGACTGCCCTGAGATGGGGCACGGGGAGTGATTGGCTTCGTGGGCCTTTGCTGTCAGACTGCCTGAAACCACAAGACTCATGTGAAGTAAGCTATTGCAAGTGCTTACATCTAGAAACATTAAAAAAAAAAAAAAAACAACAAACCACAACAACAACAACAAAAAACCCTACAAAAATATTACTGATTGATAAGCATTAAGCAGGTCCCTATACCTTTCAAATTACCATTTTCCAAAGCTAAATGTACTTTATTACTGGGTAAATAATACTCATACTTCTTTCAAATCCAGCCATTGTTTTGCAGCCAGCAGCACAGCAGCCTCCTGCAGAAATGTGAAAAATAAAGAAAGAAATGATCTATTAAGCTGGGCTAGTTTTTTGTAGGACATGACATAGTGCTTTATCTTGTCTAAATATAAGTGACCTAAATGTAAAGGCCTGTACCAGCTTCCTTGGAAGCTACTTTCTACCTGCTCAAATGTGTTCCACCATTCAGAAGTTAGCTAAATACTGAACTTCTTTTTACTTCTTTTGACTGCTACTAATTAATGTACATACCCAAGTCATCCCAGCACACTCGTTTCTCTGGCCCACTTTCATTAAAGAGATTAGAAATACCTAAAATAAGTTATATGTTTAGTACTCCACCAAGTGCCAATTAATTCACAGTGAATTACTACAAGCCCAACACTTGACCAAGCTTAGTGGTCTTTTTAGGTAAATCTGGCCACATGAAAGTTATACATTTAATTTAAGCTCATTTTCTAGTTTTGTCTACAGTGAGAGTAAGAGCATTTTGGTCTGCATGTTTAGGAAAGCAGAAGCTGAAAGCATACTGTGGCTATTAGCAGGAATACTACCAAGGACATGGTCTGTTTTTTTTTTCCTCTCTAGGCACAAAAACGTGGAGGAAAAAAATGTGGTTTGGTTTATTTTGGGGTTTTTTTGGTTGTCTTTTTGTGTTGTTTTGGTTTTTTTTTCTTAGCTGTAGCTTTAACTCAGATACAGCCTGCAAAATATATGGAGACAGGAAATTCTGGGGTTTGAACACAGTGGGTGTCAGTATGATTTTATAAATATGTTTCTCACATTATTTAGGATGCACAGAGTATACATTTTCTACTGAGGAAGCAGGCACATAATGCCTGTCCCGCTTTTCAAGATGAAAAGAATACATGTAATTCCAAAATAATAAAAAACGTTATATTTAATGATAGCATTTTGACATTTTTTTTTCAGGAAAAAAAATGTGTGAAGAAGAGCTGTCATTTCCCTGCTGTTTGACTGTCACAGCTGAAGGCCAGTTGGGGAAGCACATCTGCCTTCAGACGTCTTCCCAGCAGTGATGTTGATCCTGCTCATGGCTGCCCCAGGAGTAAAGGACCAGCTGCAGCCCAAACAATTTTGATGTGTGAAACAAGACAAATTCCTCCCCCAGGGCCCATATATGTTGGCCTCTGCCCCCTAAGTGAAACCCACAGATGACCTTGGGCCCAGAATTAGGTTTGTAAGGCAGAGCCTGAGTTTTATCCCTCAGCTTCAAAGCAACTCTGATGAAACATAGGGCAACAAATGAGTACCCGGGTCTGCAGTTTCTATGTTGTATCTGGAAGGTATTGTCCAATGAGGAAAATTTGTTTCAGTATCAGGATGATGTTCATCACAGAAATATGTGTATCGGTGAAATTATTTGTATTACTTTATATCCATAATAAGAGCTCTTAATAGTGGTCCTCAAACCCATCCTCAGTTAACAAAATCTGACAGAATGTGAGCAGTCTGGAAACCATTCAGACTTCCCTACTCATTAAAAGTGAAGGTCTTTTTGTGTCAAAGTATGTCTTTTCTTTTCTTGTGTATTTGAACTACTGTGATTCCCTATAAGGATTTTTATCACTCAGTGGCAAGTGAATTGAAAAGTCTTTGTCAGGTGAAAGAACTGATATGGCACTGACTGTTCTCAAATTTCTTGGCATTCCCTGGAGGTCTATCCTGGCACAGAAATTTTATCACAGCCATATTTTATAGTTTCTGGAACTTAAATCTTTCTGAAGTTTATTGTTGGCAGGTATAGCATATTCTCCAAGGCTTTGTGGTTTAATCTATTTCTCTTCTCATCTTTCATCCACATCTTGGTAATCAACTGTGCACAGGTCGAAGAACTCTTCAAAGTACTCCTTTGAACATCTGCCTTCTTAAAGACATCCCTGCTGTATTCTCTGATAACTTGGATCTCATCCAGCTTTGCTGGATAAAACTTAGGAGTATTTGGAGAACACCTTATTAACAAAAAAGGAGAGGAGAAACAGGTTCCTACATTTTTCATTAACATCTGGTCTGAGAACAGTGGGAGAGAAAAAGCCAGCAGCAAATGATCTGAATGCACTGGTTGCACACTGATAGCTGCTCTCCCAGGTGAAACCACATATTTGAAGTACCATTTAAAATCTTCAGCAGGGAGCTATCATACCATCTTTTATGTTAGTTATGAGGCATATAAATGAGGGGTTTGTTACTATCCTTCCAAATACAGTTCTGTGTTCAGATTAAACCAGCTGCTTTCAGTTTTGGAAGCATACACTGTACAGGGAGCCAGCAGACACCACAGAGAGATTTGTTCCTCTAAGTATCCAAAGAAGCTTCAGTGGAGGGGCAATTTATTCCGTAGTCACCTGTAGTCAGATTCTTATTAGAAACTTGATGCATACCGCAGGGAATGTAAAAATTTCCCATTGATTTAACCGAGTTTGTTATTGTTTCTTCCTGTTTAGTTTTCTAAAACTGTGCTGTGTTTCTGTGCTGTGTCGTCTGTATTTTTCTTCCCATAAAAATATGTTCCCAAACTTTCCTGCATATTCACAAATATAGTAATTTCTCTGACCTTTTCCCTTAATTTTCTAGTTCAACAAAACTGCATCCTCCACAGGATACCATCATCAATTTTTTTGTGTTCTTAGTATCACCCACCTCATCTTGATATCCTCCATGAAACTCCTATAATGTGTGCACTTGAATCAAATGTCTGGAGCTTGTCTTTTATCTTTTTGTCAATATATCTGCTCTTTCTGCTATTCTAGAAAGCATTAAGGCATATCCAAAGTGGAATGTATCCCAAGTTCACTTGATTTTCATATGTTTACTCATACCATGTTCTCCTTTACTACTTCTGTCTATCCTTCCTATTACTAATAGTCTATTTATTCTGTCTTCCTTAAATTGTTTTTTTATTTTCCATTAAAGCTTTTGTAAGTTTTCAGGGACAGAAACCTCATCTTCTGTGTGATTGTAGTTTATTCATCATCATGCATTAATGTGTAATTCTTTTCTGAAGACGGATGTGAATCAACTGCAAGATTTTCCATTGCCTTCAAAAGAGCTCCCCACTTACGGTGACTGAATAACTTCAGTGTTCAAGCTTACTCATTCAATATCCTGGATAAAGAGGCATCTGTGATTAGGCAGTAGTGCCAAGCAGTGGAGTCAAAATTAAGCTTCCAGGAGCTGGCAGATTTGTGTTCAGAAAGCTGAGTGGCTTTGCAAGATTTAATCATTAAAAATATTACTCACTCTTCTCTGTATGAACATTAAATCAGTGGGCAATTTAGGTAGTGTCTTTACTTTTTTAAAAGAACTCAAGACCATCTTTACATTGCTGAGAGTGAAGCAATAGAAAAAGTGAAATAAAAATGAATCAGAGAGAGTTTAGCTGGATGGAGCCCAAGATGGAAAGGTTAGCCTTGATATTTTGGGGTTGCACAGAAACTAATGAACTGCATCAGAATATTTGTCAGGCTGTAATGGTGGAAAGGGCTGAATGCAGCCACAACCATAATTTATGAAACAAATTTTTAATCTATGACCTTTATCCTGATTTATTCTTTCCATGACCAGGAATTCCAAACTATCTCATTTGCAAAATGCAGAAAGATGAGACAAATATAAAACTTTTGCCCATTGAATTCCTCTTCTAGGAAGGCAATCTGTTTCACATCTATCATATTCACTGGGCAGGGGAACTGAGTGCACCTTCAGTCAGTTTGCTGACACCACAAAACTGTGTTGTGAAGCTGACACACTGGATGGAAGGGAAGCCATACAGAAGGACCTTGACAGGCTTGAGAGATGGGCCTCTGCCAACCTTATGAAGTTCAACAAGGCCAAGTATAAGGTCCTCCACCTTGGTCAGGGCAGTCCCAAGCACACAGGTAGGGCAGAGAATGGATTGAGAACAGCCCTGACGAAAAGAACTTAGGGGTGCTGCTTAATGAGAAGCTCCAGCTATGTCCTGGGTTGCATCAAAAGAAATATGGCCATCCAGTCACAAAAGTGATTCTTCCCCTCTGCTGTCCTGAGACCCCACCTGGAGCACTGTGTCCAGCTCTGGAGTTCTCAACAGAGGAAGGACATGGAGCTGTTGGTGCAAGTCTGGAGGAGGATCACAAATATGATGAGAGGGCTGTAGCACCTCTCCTGTGAGGATAGAGAGAACTGGGGTTGTTCAGCCTGAAGAAGTGGAGGCTCTGAGGATACCCCTTATGGAAACCTTCCAGTACCTTAAGGGGGCCTACAGGAAAGCTGGGAAGGGATTTTTACAGTGGCAGGTAGTGATAGGGAAAGGAGTAGTGGTTTTAAGATGAAAGAGGGTAGATTTAGATTAGACATTAGGAAGAAGTTCTTTGGTGTGAAGGTGGTGAGGCACTGGCACAGGTTTCCTGGCAAGGCTGTGGTTGCCCTCTCCCTGGAGGTGTTCAAGGTCATGTTGGACGGAGCTTGGTGCAAACTGGTCTAATGGGAGGTGTCCCTCTCCATGGCAGAGGAGTTGGAAGTAAATCACCTTTAAGGTCTCTTTAGACACAAACCATTCACTGGTTTTATGATAATACAAATATAAGGGTAAAATTATATATATATATTTTAATACAAATAAAGGTAATTCAACAGTAATATAAAAATCCTGTTTTACTTTACCCTCCTGACATTGTTCTTTGACTGAAATTACTTTTTCAGCCACAGCCATGAAAAATAATGGGCTTTGAGCTGGGTCATGTCGTTGTTGAAACAGTTATAACTCTGAAAGCACCATTTAAAAAAAAAAAAAATGCATGACAAAGTGCAAGAATGGGAAAATCTCATTGTCACATTAATTATCTATTGACAGAAGATATACAGTACGTGATGCAATGGCTTTGGATGTTCTTGTCTTTATTACCTCTTGGGGGAAAAGTTCAGATCATGAAATGAGTTTGGTGCTCTTGAGTGGACATTTGTCCTCATCACAAAACAACCTCATAATTCAGCACAATGTAACAAAATTGGAGAGCTCAAATTGAGGAGGCTTAGAACCAGGAGCACCAGAGAGTGATAAATCAGGCTAGAGGTGCAGGGCAATGCTGCTTGGGGTGACTTTCACAGCATCTGTGAGACAATGCCATCCCCATTATAAATCATTTTTCCAGGCAAACATTGTAAGGAGCTCCAAATACTTGAAGGGACATATCAAGATAGAAGCAGTGCTAAAAGGAAGGCTGATCAGAACAGGTCTAAGACCATTGTTCAGTTCAATTGCCATTCGACTTTATGAAAACAGAGATTGTGGTAATCTATTAAAAGTCACATTTCTTAATTTTGCCTTTGCTCTGCTAATTTTGAGGGATTTTTCAGAGTCAAACAATGAGCAGTGTGCATCATGCATACTTGCATAAATAAGACTCCCAGGGGGAGATGATTAAATATGGCTAACCACTTTAAGGACACTTAATTAAATTATATTAGCATAACTGTCTATGTTGGACATCCATCCTTCAATTGCTAATATAAATTCAGGCAAACACTGGTGCATTCCTATAAACTTTATGCATTTTATTTGATATTATTTTATGGTCCTCAGGCTAATTTTTAACAGCTGACATCTTTATTTCAGTAGCACCCCCTGATGTGGCTGCAGCAGGTACCTTTGTTTATTATCTCTACAAGAATGGCTACTGGCAGCTATTTTGCTTATCACAAATACCACAGCCTGGACCACAGAGAGTAGCATTCACCTTAGGAGAAGATGTTGACACAGCTGTAGAGTATAAATCGTCACTAGAAGACATTATATTTTGCCAAGGCCTATCCTTAGCTTGTTGCATCTGTATTTTACTATCTGTCATGACAGAGGGAAAGCTCAAATATCTAAGGCTAAGAGTAGAGAGACTTATGGAAACTATATATATTATTGTTTATATATATTGTTTCTATATGGTATATATTATATACTATATATAGTGGACAAAATTAGAATTCTTTTCATTCTAGTCATGCATTCTAGTTCAGTCTCAAAATTTTCTTTTTGAGTGTTTATAAACAAATTTTTTTAAATCTTTGTAAACATACTGTGGTTCATGAACTGACAATCTGAAAGAAGGCTTTTGTGCTTAAATTCTAAGGCAGTTATGCAAAACTTATGATAAAGGAAAACTTAAAGATGTCTGTATTCCACCTTTACTTATAACCTTCCCCAGATTACTTTTCAACTAGATACAATATGTGATCTGCCAGGGCTGGGAAGAAGGGTCGGGAACTGCCACATACTATGTATTTCCAAGAGACACCATGTATACTTCTGCAAAGTGTTATTATTTTATGTTATTTATTAGCTGATCTGAATTATAACCCTGAAGGAAGTTGAAATACAGTCCAACTGAAACACAGTCTAGCAGAGGCGTAAGTTACAGGTGCCACCTTCGTGGGACTGTAGGCAACATAGCAAAATAAAATTATTAGTTCCCTTCTTCAGATCTTGAGTTGTGATTAGATGAGAGGCTAGACAGAGATGGAAAAGTCTTTAGATATAGAGTTGCTGGTTTTTAATTCTGTCAGCCAGGTTTGAAATCTAATCTTCTGTGATGGAATCATAATGATTAATTAGGTAAAGCAGCTGCACACAGCCTTTAGTACAGCTGTGACTTGTGTTATCCCCACTGACTATAACCTCCATCAGCTCTGCTCAATTAACTGAGTTTAAGCATTATAGATTATTGAGGAACTGGGTGATGGTAAATCAGAGTGGATTGAGACAAGATCCAGTGCTAAACATTTACAGCACCGCTCTCTGCCATAGATACTGGTTTGACAAATCATTAAAGATGGGGTTTATCATACATGAATTTAGCCATTAAAAAAGTTAGGATTGGAGATGAAGCTGCTTTATATGGACCAGTGTATAATCACCAGAAAGAGGCAGCCATTTCAGGAGGTGAGTCATCTTATTCTAACTCTCCAAGCTAGATTATTAACAAAGAAGGACCCTTAATGTCCAAATGTCATGCTCAAGTTTTATATGATCAAAGTGGAGAGATAAGTACAAATTCAGATTACTGAAATTACTCTTGAAAATTCTAGCAGAACACCCTCAGAGGGTATGATGTCTCATTCTTCCTGAAGAGACTAACCTAGTACCTAATGTCTTAGAATCATAAAATGACTTGTGTTGGAAAAACTTTAAAGACCACACAGTTCCAACCCCCTGTGAGCGGCAGGGACACCTCCCATTGGACCAGGTTGCTCCAAGACCCATCCAACCTGGCCTTGTGTCCTTTTCAGAAATGGGACATCCAAAACTCCCCTAGGCAATCTGTTCCAATGTCTCACCACCCTCATAGTGAAGTATTTCTTCCTAATGTCTAACCTAAATCTACGCTCTTCCAGTTTAAAGCCATTACCCCTTGTACTATTGTTACACACCCTCACAAAAACTCCCTCCGCAGCTTTTTTAAAGGCTCCCTGCAAGTGCCACCTGAGGATATACCTATATCTTTCAAAATACTGTGTTCATGGGCTATTTGTGGAGACACTCAGAACCAGGAGATTTCATAAAAATACGACTATGTAAGCTCTGTATATGCTAATAATTTGAACACATGCAGAGAGGCACATGAGCACATCTCTACCATTAAGTTGGTTCCTAGCTTGGCTGCAGATCTTGTTAGGCTAGCATTTTTGCAACCAGTTGCTGAGCATGGAGCAGAACCTAACATGGTCCAGGCACCACTTCCAAACAGTCTGTGTGTGCTAATCTTGCTTTGAAGGCTAAGGAAGGTTAATAATATAGAAGGAGTCCAGCACAGAGCCTCCAAGATGATTAAGGGAGTGGAACATCGCCCTTGAAGAAAGGCTGAGGGAGCTGGGTTTCCTTAGCTTGGAGAAGACTGAGGGACAACCTCATTAATATTTACAAATATATAAAGGGAGAATCAGGATGATGGAGCCAGGTTCTTCTCAGTTATGTCCAATGACATGACTAGGGGTAATGGGTGCAAGCTGGACCATAGGAGGTTCTGTGTAAAGCTAAGGAAAATTTTTTTCCCTGTGAGGGTGACAGAACACTGGCACAGGCTGCCCAGTGAAGTTGTGAGATTTCCTTCTCTGGAGACATTGAAAACCAGCCTAGACGTGTTCCTGTGTGACCCTACTTTGGGTGATCTTATTCTGGCAGGGGGGTTGGGCTCAGCGATCTCTTGAGGTCCCTTCCCTAACATTCTGTGATTCTATTAAAGATGTTGCTCCATGCCAGACGACCTTAATGTCAGAGAATGGGCATATTTAATCTATCAAAGCATTTCAGGCTTCATCTTAGACTGTATGTCTTCTGCTAACTTTTCTGTATTGCAAACTCACCTGAAGCAGGGTGCCCCTAAAATTACAAATCCAAGCCAGTGTTTATATAAAATATCCCCCAGTAGAGTGGGTGACATGACATAATAACCAATGCTAAATGGTTTTCAATTGGCTCAAATCTTAGGCATCTGCCTGAAAAAGACTGATGACCATCCCTCCAGGTTTCTCAGGATACTAATTTCTGTGGTCTCTTACACATGGAATGACTGCATCATTCACCTCTCTGCATTGTGCAGTATTGGAACATTCACAGATGTTCCCCCTTATTATTTATTGTCTCAGCTGCCATCTGTTCAGTGTAGCCTCCAGTTGCCTCTCGACCCATACTTAGCTCAGAAATTCTTTGGACAAGCACATCTTTGTCTCCAGGATGCTTGACCTAAAATCTCTGTAGTAATACAGGTAAAACAAAAACAGTAGTTAAAGCAGTATAAATTCAGACTTCAGCTGCTGGAGGCAGGAAACAGAAAATTCACCTTAAATGCATGTATGCATTTGTATTCCTCTGAAATAATATTTCAAAAATAGACGTAAAGGCCCATATCATCTCACTATATACAGTAATATAGCGCTTCTGCTGGAGAATTTTTGACAAATCAAAAAATATCACTGGCTTTTCTTGAAAGGAAGGAAAGTGGAGAGCAAAGCAGCAGATTTTCATGAAATGAAGTTTTTGTGAAACCATAACCTTTTCAAATTTAACTGAGCAAAACAAATAAACTGCCCTCCAGATCATCCAAAATATAATTACTTAAAATCCTGCAAAATAGTCAAAGAATTAAAGTAAAAAAAAAAAATGAACATTTACTAATTTTTCTAATATTGGTTATCACTCCGCAGCAGACACAAATTACACTGACTACTAGAATGGCTTAATGGAAATCACAATCTTTATTTTTTGACAAAACGCATACACGTTTAATTTTAAAATTTATAAATAACATCAATTGTAAAAGAGGTATGGGGCAGGGGGAAAAAAGTCAATGAAGACTATATTCTACTTCATGCCAGCTTTAAAAAGGAATATTTAAAAGACATGCCCAACTTGACAATCATATGATTTACTTGGCTGGTCAAGGACTGTGGAGGATGGTGACTGACCTGATGTAATTCTCTAGTAGGTCAAGGGCTGGAACTTTACATAGCAGATGTTCCACACTGGGACAGAGCTCCACTCCTACAAGAAGAGCTCCAGGAAGCATCAGATGGAAAGTGTACTTGTACACTACTTAATGAGACACTGGCGAGTGGCCAGTGGTGAAGCACTGGAATAGGTTGGTCAGAGAGGTGGTAGAAGCTCCATCCCTGGAAACATTTCAGGTCAGGCTAGATGGGGCTCTGAGAAACCTGGCTGAGTTGAAGATGGCCTTGTTCACTGCAGGGGGTTGGACTAGATGGCCTTGAAAGGTCTCTTTCAACCCAGACTATTCTTTGATTCCAATGCACTGTGTCTCTGCAGGACACTGCACCCCTGTTAGCCAGTTCTGTTGAGTAACGAAGAGGAGACAGAGCTGCAACCCTGCATCCTCCAGATGGCTGGTGAATGACTTGTGCTATGTTTGCCAACTCTTCCTGCTAAACGTAAGGGACAGAATGAGTAAGGGGTTCTACATAATCAAAACAGAGAGCCCCATCATTCCCTTTGGGCCTCGTTCAAACACACACATTCACACAAAGACACGTGCAGACTGAGCACAGTCTAACCCTAAACATATATGTGAATGCAAAACTGAAGGTCAAATCCTTAAGTCCTTAAACAGTCAAAATGTCCACTGAAATCAGTCTTCACATTCCTGGAGTGGTGAGATGCTACATGCATGTAGAGAGGAGGCAATAAGTGCATCCCTTGTACTAAAGCTGATGAACGCTGGTTCTGCCTTGGATGCTGACCTAACACCTAGCATATGAAGATCAGCCAGGGACCATAGGGAAACATAACAGTATTTTCTCCACTCAGGTTTGCAGAGAAGGAATGAGAGAGTATGCTAAGTGATTTTATCTATAATACAGAGAAGCAATAGAGCAACCATGAATTGGATCTTCAAGGAACTACTTCTGCATGAGAGCTGAAGGGAAGGAACTCCAGGACCTGGTCTGGATGATGCTGTGTCAATGTTGCTTTTTTTTTTTTTTTTTTTTTGAACTGTTACAGGTTGCTGTTGTCAGCTCCTGATGGGTGGCTCAGGGAGAATTGCTATCAGGTTGTACTTTCTCTTTTTTTCTTCAGGGATCCTTTCAGTTTGCGCCACAGACTATCCTTTATCCTCATCTTCTTTTCTACCATGGACATTGAAGACTCTTTCCTTCGTATTTCCCTCACTAATCCATGAAACACATCATCAATGTAGAAGCGGAGAGCAGCTGAAGTCTCAAAAAAGGAGCAGGCGTATTCTCTGGCTAAGCTTATTCCTTCTTCAGTTGAAACCTGAAAGGAAAAGAGAAATCCATAAACATGACTTAAACCACAGAGCGTGAATCAATGTGAGAGTATTGCAGGGTATGTAGTCTGACTTTTTGGATACTGCAAATCACTGACATATAATTTTACAAGAAAATGTTCTAAAAATACCTGACATAGAAGATTCAAGAGTGAAAGGATCATCCAAGAGATGTTTAAACAGAGCATATTGGGAATATTCATGTGTTCAGGTATATTTTCCTAATTCTGACACACCATTTTTTTTCCATGCATTTCCTCTCTTTAGTGGAGTAATCCTGTAGAGTTTGAGTGCTGGTACCTTTATTCCACAAACTGGAACAGATGGCCAAAAAGACCTACACAGAATTAAGGTCCCAGAAAATTGCTATTCAACACTAACTAATCAGAGAGGTAACTTGATTCTTTAAGCACACTAGCTTTCCTACCTTAAGATTTTCCAGTCACATTAATTTCTGAGGATATCTTTAAGTGTTTTTGGTCTTGGCAGGCCTGTAATCCTATCACTTAGCTCATGCCTGAACTGTAAAAAGAGCCAAAATCTGTTTTTCAGCTCATCTTCCCCAGGTGGCCTCATGTACTTACTGTTCTCAGAAAACATGAAGGAAATGTGTCTTTGTATTTTGAGGAGCAGTAAGGAGAGGAATAACTATGAATCTAGAGGGAACCATGCCAGTTCTTTTTCAGTTTGCCTGAATTTTGAAACAGGAATCTTATACCTAAAATTTCCATGTTGGCTACTTCTTGGCATTTGATCTGTCAACCTGCTCAGTACACTGATAAATGTGTGGTGTAAATAGAATTCAAATGCTCATCACAAGAAGTACCACTGTCTTCAACCTAAGGAATTTTTTGCGCTTTGTGAGTTCATCCATTAACATATATCAAGTCTGCAAGAAACCAAAGACCAAAACCTATTACTTTCTGAATGTTAAGCCAGCTTTCCAGACAGTAGACTATCCTTTCTCTTCACTATTTGAGCACAAAAATGAATGAATGAACTTTTATGAATGAACTGTCTAGTGTGTATTCAAACTCTAGGTCAGTAATTCCAGATTTTGTTTTTGTTGTTATTGGGGTATCATTATTTATTCAAGTAACTTTCCAATCACCTACATGAAAAGGCAGAGAAGTACTTTGTGATAGCCTTATGAAAGGCTACATAAAAGGATATGAAAAGTCTCAATTGCTACTGTCTTCCACAGGACTAATCTTGGTTGGATTTTTTTCTTATTTCTACCTCATGTAACCAAAGTGCCTAAGGAAGTAAAACCTGCTCTTTCAACATTAAAAAAAAAAAATCTCATACATACTATAAGGAAAATGCCGTTTATGATAAATTTACATCACAATGCTTTTTTTTTCATACTACCCTTAAACAGGATTGTGGATGAAACAGAAATGTAGTGTGTTCCAGCTTGGAGGTAAACTTGCACTGGTCCAGAAACCTTGTAACATGAGCACGATCATTCCTCTATGTTCCAAGTATAATCTTAATTTAATTAAGAATATCCTAAGGGTAAGCAGGAAGGTCATTTGCCAGCCCAAACTCCATGACTCAATGAGAGACCATTACTGCTTTCCAACTGCTGTAATTTCCAACCTTTAGCAGAAGGAGATGGGTAGCAATATGGCTCTTGTTTTTCTCTGGGCAGCTGTGTAAGCAAAATGTGTGATTCAATATGCCTATTGGGCACCATTGAGAAACTGATTGTCTGGACAGAAGACAGTTTTAGTCTATTTTGGACTTTAAAATCATATTTTTCCTTGTTATGCCTTGTTTGAGGTGTAGGAGAATTTTTCATTTTATTTAGTTAAAGACACTGCAATTCTGAGAAAACAATTGCATGGAGCTACAGTTTCAGTGAAAAATTTACACAACCATTATCTAAAGGAAATAAAGGCACATAAAGCAAAACATCCTTATGCTAAAGGTTGTAAATATAATTAGGATGCAACCACAGTAATACTAAAATATAAAGAAAATTGCTCTTCCCTTTGGTCTATGATTTTCTAGACTTTGCCTATCTAATACCTCCTTCACTTCACTTTTTTTTTGTTTGATTTTGGTTTTATTTTTGTCTTTTCTGAGATCAAAATGATGTTTTCTCCCACCTGAAAGGAAGAACAGCTGCAGGGAAGACATGCTATGCTCCTTAATGAAAGAAGACTGCTAAGAGCTCTGAGAACTGAAGAATACTCAGGAGAAATATATTGTGCAGAAAAACATCCTCCCAGTTTCTTTGTGGTTGGCACCTTATAACTTGGCCAAATTTTGGCCACAAATTTTGGTTTTGGAATCCAGTTTCCTGCCAAATTACAGACAACACTGAAGTTGTTAATGGCAATGCTGAATTTTAGAGAATGGTATTTCTCTTAAATCTTGCCTTCAGGAACTGATTAACTGCTCTGTGAAAATTTATGAACTAATTCAGCATGAGGATGACACCTGGCACAAGCAATTTCAGGATGTTTAGTTGGAATTTTTAAGCTTCAAGGCTGAAAACATGTTTCTCTGAAATCTAATGCTCTCATAATTACCACTAGTGATTCCAGCACCAATAAGAATATGCTATAGTAATTTAATTAATCTATTTGCTGAAGAAATGGTAAATAGAGAGAGATGTTAGGAGGGAAAAATACAGATTTTTATACAGATTTTTTTTTTTTTTTTTTTTTTGGTTCATAATTCGGTCAAGAAGCTGGACACCGATGGAATGAGAAATAAGGGATAAAGCCCTTGATGAGGTCACTGACTCCCACATAATTCCAGGGATTTACTTTGTTCCCATCTTATTGTCAGAAGCCAAACTATATCATACAAACCCATCCCAAATCTGCCCAGCTCAGGGACTTTTTGACAAATTGCAGCTTCCATGGGTCTGTCTTAGGGGAAGATATGATCTGTCAGCATGACATGGACAGACAGGTCAGGGACTGAGGCCATACTATTGAATATATATCTGGGAAGCAGGGCTTTGTATCTCATCTTTAGAGAAACCCTCTCTGATTGAATCTGGCAGAATCTCCCACGGTATAATTCTGGTTATATTGATTCCAATTTAGCTTGTTTCTTTGCTGGTAAACCTTAAGAGGGAATGAAGGTAGAATACAGGTGTAGTGAAGGTAATGAAAGATAAAAAATTAAGGTCTGGCAGAAGCTTCCGGAGTTTGATCTAAACTTTAAAAACTGGATCAGGAGTTACAGAAGCAGGACACTGAAGCTCATGCTGTAGTTCAAGAGCAAGATGCTCCAGAAGGATGACTTCATAAAATGTGCAATGAAGCCTGAGGATGATGATGTGTGACCCCCAGGAACACAAAGTTTTCAAGTCTTCCTTGCAAAAGGCATGGCTATGAGCATCCCATTTGAGAGCATGTGTGTTCAGAGGGAAAATATACCAGTTACAACAGCCTGAGGACTGTGGTTGCCACATGAGACTTTTAAGCTGAATTTGAGAGTTTTTTCTCAGGATAATTCAGAGCAGCTGGAACACAGGGTGGCTCCATACAGACAGGAAGTACTCACTGTCTACAAACCACATTTTATAGCATTAAGATTCTGTTTGTGGCTTTTGCAAACTTCCCTTGGAAAAGTACAAGTGAGATTAAATGCAGCCTGCAAAAGCAGTGATGGATGAGCTGCCATCTTTAAGCCAGCCAGTTCCCCATTAAGGTCAGTTCCTGCACAACCAAAATGAGAGGAAAAAGCCACAGGGGCTGGATGGTGGGTGGGGAGGCGCTGGTAATCATTGCCCGCCATAGACAGTACATAAAATATGGATCTGAGAAAGAGAGTGCAAAGAAACTAAACATATCAATAACCCACCTATGTCCTTGGACTGTCGTCAGCTGGCAAATCTGTCAGGACAAGATTTTTTTGTGTTCAGCTTTGTCTCTACTTTGGTGGAGGTAGCAACAGAGGCACCCCAAAGAAGATTTTATAGACAGAAATAGTATTAGCAGAGTCAGCAGTACCACCTGTAGTGAACCTGTAGTGGTCTTCCATGGACTTCCAGTTGCACATCTTATCCCTACAACAGCATTTTCTATTTTAAGGTGGCTTTTACAGCTTTTCTTCTGTGATTGGAACCAGGCAACCATCAAGACCACTGGAGGCTGCAAGTGGAGTACTAAGGATCTTTCCAAGTGTGAAATTCTATTGTTCAGGTCAAGGCTCAAATACTTGGATATTACAGTGGTAGCTAGGGTTGAAAGGTTGAACAGAACCAAATAAAATAAAAAAATCAATCTTTCTCTCTTTTTAAGATGAGCATCGCTTTTGTTTTTTGTCCACATAATATTTGTCATAGAATATTTAAAAAAAAAAAAAAAAGTTTCAAAATCCTTCACCCTTTTCTTCTTTCTTCAGAAATTCACATTATTAACTGCCTATAATATTCTTGCTGCTGAGCAATGACACCTGTGGAAGGAGGGGAAAACCAAGATCTAGTGGAAATACAGGCTGAAAGATATGTTGGAGAGTAGATATTATAACTAACCAGTGTTTCTTCTTTGTGGCCAGACATTCAGTATGTTTCAGGACTAAACAAATGCACAGTAAATGCAAAAGCAAATTTAAAAACCTTGATGTTAAAATCTCAAATTTTCATCTCCCTCAACACAAACATTCTGCTTTGTTTCAGAATTTGAAATTAATTTCAAAGTGACTTATTCCTTAAAGATATGATATTAAAACTTTTCCATATGCAAACCTTTATGTATGATCACATTTATAAATGTGTACACCCAGTTACCCATTTGATTTGGATGGATTTCACTAGAATGCCCAGCTAATTTCTGCTCACACTTAACCAGCATCTTTAATTCAACCAAACACTTGCAATTTTTTTTCCCCCCTCATTCCCTGGGGAAGCAGATGCCTCTTTTCAGCAGCCTAAACAGTAAATGAGTAGCACACTGCAGAAATGTGAGAGAAGAATTTCATGTCAACACCATTACTCTTAAATCCATTTGGAAGTCTTCAGATATAATTAGTTGAACAAGACTCACTCCAACTTCATGGCAAGCAATTCTGCAGGCTCAGCTTTGCTGGCTTTCTAGATTGCAAGGCTAGATGAGATAAAAAGCTGCCATACAATTAATCATTATTGTAAGTGTATTGCAATTAGTTCTATTCTTTTTCCCTCCCTAGAGTTACTTGAAAGCTGATGTCTTAAAATTCTTATAAAAGTTTTCCATGTTTTTCTTCCTGCCTTGCCACTCTGTGATACTTTTTATTGATTTCACACTTAGAATTATTGATGATCAGAATGGCTTCTAGCATGATGAGCCAGTGGGGAAGAAGGCCACCTGGGTGAACAAGGAGTTTTGTCTGGAATTCTGGAAAAGGTAGAGTATTTGATCTTTGGAAGAAGAGACAGGCAACTCAGGAGGACTACAAGGATGTCATAAAGTTCTGCAGTGAGAAAAGTCCAACTGAAACTTAATCTGGCTCCTGCCATAAAACACAATAAAAGTGTGCCATAAATACATTAGCAACAAAAGAAGGGCTAAGGGGAATCCCCTGTCTTTATTGGGTGCAAGGGAACACAGTGATAAAAGATGAGGAAAAGGCAGAGGCACTTAATGCCTTCTTTGCCTCAGTCTTTAATATCAATTTTATTACAAATTTAATTTTTATCAATATAATATCAACCAGTCTTTAAAATCAATTGCCCCTGCATACCCAGCCCCCCCTGCACTCAAAGGCCTGGACAATGAGCAGAATGAAGCCACATAATCCAAGGGGAATTTGTTAATGACCTGCTGCACATACAAGTCTATGGGGGCAGATGTTGCTTACTTTCAGGGGCTGGAGGATCAAGAGTGTGGGACTGTAAAATAATTTGTTCAATTTTTAAAGGGAAACTTGGTAATAGGCCTATGAAAAATTAAACTCCTGGAAAAAAATGGAGAGGTAATGTCCTAAATTATATCCTTTTCACCTAATATGTCACCAAGACAAAACATGTAACATGTTCTTAGCCAGGAAGAATTACTCTCTTCTCCGGTCCAAGGTTGTTAAGGGCTGGGAAATTATATACTCTTCACTATGGAACACTCTGAGATTAGAGTGACATTTTCCCTGACCTGCTGTGATCATAGCTACACCCTCATATGAAAAGTCTAAGGTGTTACTAGCTATTTCATTTAATGCCTCTGTCTCACTCTTTTTCATATGAAAAAAAATTCTAGATGCAATGGTAATTCACACTTGCCTAATTCCTGGAGCTTTTTTGCATCTTTTTGTGGTCATGATTAGTTCCCAACACTGATTTCTGTCTAGAATGTCTGTCCCTTTGGGATATTTTTTTCCCCTAGATTTCAGATCCAAATTATTCTTGTAACACAGGAGCTATGCCTCCAGGTAATTTCATTCCTGTTTTTGGCAAATGTTTTGAGTAAAGAGAAATATTCTCCATGCAGTCGCCTGTTGCAAAGGAAGAGAAACACGTGAGGCTTCTTGATCTGTTGTTTCCACCTTGTGATAATGTTATTTCATTAGTTTACAGACATAATTCTTAATTATTAAATCAGCATGTAATTTCATGTAAAAATCACTGTGGAATCAGGGTCCTGTATGTATGTTAGACTCTGAAGTTTGTTTTCTCTACTACAGGTTGTACTCTTATGTCTTTATCTTGCCAAAAAGCAAGACTGATGGGTGGGTTAAAGCATCTTTATACTAGGAAATGTTTCAAGAGAGATGGCCTAAGGATCTGACTGAATTGGATACTCAAAACCACATGATCTCACATCAGTCAGCAATAGCTCTGGGCCTAATTTGACGAGAATGCGGAAGTGTTAAATCCTTAGCATCAGTCTTTGAGATGAACAAGTATGGGTCAATTGCTCAAAGCATTTTTCAGAGATCTGACAATTTTCTAAATTGTCCATCATCTTTAAAGGTTCTTTGATTGCAGTGCACGGTTAAAGACATAGATGGTCAAAAGATGGCTGCAAAAAGCAGGAATTTCTACATATGTTCAGCTTGGAATGTTCACAATAGGACACCAGTATTTAGTAGGGAAAACATTAGGTATTACAGTTTTAAGTTCACGAAAAAAGGAAATGTTTTCAAATTTTTGTCAGCAAACAAAAAAAAAATTAATTAACATCCGCTAACAGGTGTGTATTAAAAAAAAGATGTACATGTAAAAAAAGCTACAAATGCACCTTTTAGAGTCTACTTTAAATAAAATAGAAAGTTAGTGGTGTTAAACTCCTATTATAACACTGAAAGTGATTACCTATCAGTCCAGTACAGCCAGCAGCAAATTTTTATCTCTATATAGACTGGCCTAGGCTATTTTCATTTATGTGTTAGACATTAAAAATTCCACTAGTCAACTGAATTCAGTTCTTCATTAGGATTCTGTCACTAAGCAGAGTAGGTGCTGTGTAAATCCACTTATTACTTAGCAACCTATGAAAATCTCTCTGTCATTATATTACTTTGAAGATGGAAATAACACAGCCTCTAATGACAATATTTTGTCCTGAGAACACTCCACTGACATGGGAAGATAAAACAGAGCAGGAGTCAGTGACGAGGGCAGAGCAGGACACTGCTTTCAGTTTGATGTTTTCCACAGCTGTCTACAGAAGATTGAGAAATGTGATACCAGAAATTTGAAGATCAGAAAGAAATCTTGAGGGTTAAGTAGGCCACAAAGAAGAGGCAGAAACCACTATATATTTATTTGTATGTGCATTGTACACAGTCACAAAGAAGAAATGTAAATCAAATTACAAAAATATAAAAAAATAAAAAAACACACTGCCAAACAAAAATATTAATCATTCACAGAACTGAAATAATTTTTTGAGCCAAAGTTTCAAAGCTTGTGTTCAGCTAAATGTGTCATTTTAAACATATGAGCAGATTACTCTGTTCAACTACTACTTTGAAAGATCCCTTTGTGTTTAATCTAAATGAGTTTCCAACACTGTCATTAAAAGGTCACAAAAATATATGTTCTAATTGCAGTAAATACTGTCTGTCCTGACACAGTACATGGAGTGCGATACACATGTATTCTGTTGTAGTTTTCACATCTAAACATGCTCCCAGACACTGCAGACAGACTGAAGCACACCATGCTATGCTCCTGGCAGTGAAAAGAAACTTGCAATAAACCTCTCCCTCCTCCTTCCATCTCCATGCATCTGTCATCCAATGGGATGCAGGAATACTGCCCAGGCTGCTGACAAAGGTACTCAACAGAAGGAAGGCAGAAGAAGAACTTACATTAGATTTATAGAGATTTGGACTGCAATAAAATAATTTAATTTTTTTTTCAGAAGTTGTTTGCTGAAGTAAGCAAATGTTGCAAATGTATGAGGTGTTGAAGTGCCTTATGCATAACTCACAGGACAATGTCTTACCTTTTCACCTGTCACTTCGGTTGCTCTTCAAAGAAAAGTTACTTGGTGCAATGAAAGGGGGATGCTGTATCAGGAAATGGAGGTAGAGAGCTGTTGCTTGCTTTTGGTTTTATTTTGTTTTGCTTTCTCTTGAATAATGTAATTACTGTTGAGGGTTTAGTAATTTTGAAGTTTCTTGGGAAGATCTGTCAAACAATCTAATTAAGGGAAATATTTTCACAACATTTTGATTAAACTAATGACATTGATCTTCCACATGTCAATATTAGTTCATGCAAAATATAACATTTTTGCAGAATATGAAGTGACTGGAAAAAAAATCATGAAAGCTTCACTGGAGTCTTCCTTTTCATCTTTTTAATGTGCTCAAAGGAGAGTTCATGAGTGAGAGAAGAGTCTTTTCTTGATCACAGGAATATTGAAAGAGAAAGTATGCCCATGACATAGAAACCTTAAAATGGGAGTGACAGCTGCATAAGGAGCATCAATTTAGCTCCATCAGGTGACATTATTCACCAGCGTGGGCAATGCATAATAAAATATTGAGTCTGAAGAGCTGCATGTGAAGGGGATAACAATATGAAATGAAGGTTCTGAGGGAGAAAAATTAAAAATCTTAAATGGCCAGTGGATAGGAAGAGATATAAGAATGCATTTAGCTTATTAGTCATAACAAGCTCTCTTACTGCATACTAACCTTGCCTCACTTTTCCTATAGGCAAAGAACATGCATTGGTAGGGCTTCCATAGTAATTTGTTTATACACCTGTGGTTAGTGTATCCAGTTGGCAGCCAGTTTCTTTGGGTATTTCTTCTGTATTTGCTTCCTGTGGGTTTTGATTTTCACTCAGAAGATCAAGTACATTTAAATAAACAACATCTAATAGATAGCAGAATCTTAACCATGATGAATAGAGCCCCAAACTTTCTTCATACAACTCTAGAACATCTTTGATTCTTTACTAACAGAAAATTATGAAAATATGACACTTGAGGATTATTCAGTAAGTTTTTTTTCTAGAATCTCAAGTTTTGACTGAGAAGTCAAAGAGGTTATCTGGGATGACTCTTTATATTTGTTGCCACAAAGGAAAGGAGTGATTAAGAGACACGAAGGGAGAAACAGAAGGGTGAAAGAGAAAAGATGGGGGTGGAAAGGAAGATAGATTATGCTAGTTTGGGGGCAGGAAACATATTGTTAACAAATATAATCGAATCATAGAATCATAGAATCATAGAATCATAGAATCATAGAATCATCACAGAATCATAGATAGAATCATAGAATCATAGAATCATAGAATTGGCTGGGTTGGAAGGGGACTCAGAGATCATCAAGTCCAACCCTTGATCCACTACCGTTGCAATTCCCAGCCCATGGCACTAAGTGCCACATCCAGTCTCTTTTTAAATATCTCCAGGGATGGAGAATCCACCACTTCCCGGGGCAGCCCATTCCAATGCTTGATCACCCTCTCAGTAAAGAAATTCTTTCTAATGTCCAACCTAAACCTCTCCCAGCACAACTTAGGACCGTGCCCTCTTGTCTTGCTGAGGGTTGCCTGGGAAAAGAGCCCAACCCCCCCCTGGCTCCAACCTCCTTTCAGGGAGTTGTAGAGAGTGATGAGGTCTCCCCTGAGCCTCCTCTTCTCCAGGCTGAACAGCCCCAGCTCCCTCAGCCTCTCCTCATAGGATCTGTGCTCGAGTCCCTTCACCAGCCTAGTTGCCCTCCTTTGGACCTGCTCCAGGACCTCGATATCCTTCCTAAACTGAGGGACAGAAACAGGACACAGTACTCAAGGTGTGGCCTCACCAGTGCTGAGTACAGGGGCAGAATCCCTTCCCTGGACCTGTTGGCCACGCTGTTCCTGATCCAGGCCAGGATGCCATTGGCCTTCTTGGCTACCTGGGCACACTGCTGGCTCCTGTTCAGCTTCCTGTCAATCCAGACTCCCAGGTCCCTCTCTGTCTGGCTGCTCTCCAACCACTCTGTGCCCAGCCTGGAGCTCCCCATGGGGTTGTTGTGGCCAAAGTGCAGGACCCGGCCCTTGGCCTTGTTGAACCTCATCCCGTTGGGATCAGCCCAACTCTCCAGTCTGTCCAGTTCCCTCTGCAGAGCCCTCCTGCCTTCCAGCTGATCCACACTTCCCCCCAGCTTTGTGTCATCTGCAAACTTGCTGATGATGGATTCAATCCCCTCATCTAAATCATCAATAAAGATATTGAACAGAACTGGGCCCAACACTGATCCCTGGGGGACACCACTGGTGACCGGCCGCCAACTGGATCAGCACCATTCAGCACCACTCTCTGCACCCGGTCCTCCATCCTGTTCCTAACCCAGCACAGATGCCCCTGTTCAAGCTGTGGCCTGACAGCTTTTTCAGGAGAATGCTATGGGAGATGGTGTCAAATGCTTTGCTGAAGTCCAGGTAGACCACATCCACAGCCTTCCCCTCATCCACCAGGCAGGTCACCTGATCATAAAAGGAGACCAGGTTGCTCAGACAGGACCTGCCCTTCCTAAACCTAATGGCAGAAACTCTTTGCTAGAAACATCCATTTAACCTTCTCTATCTATGATTTATTTATCTAATTATGTGGTTATTGTTTTGATACGTAAAAGATGCTGCATTAATACACCGTGATGCCCAAATAATGATTACAGCTTTAAACTCATATTCTTATCCAGTGTAATAGAATTTTTAATTCTCCACTGATAAAGCTGCGGCTCAGTTTATCTGGTGACAAATGTGAACATATATCAACACACATACCAAATGTTGTGGGGATCAGGTTGTCTCTCCAATATACCTGGCAGAAAAGGTTGGCCTTACATCAAACCTTAGATGTGGATGCTGACAAAACACTGCTCTAAAATGTCCCTAAGGTACCAACAGGCATTCAGCATCAGTGTCTGTATATTAGAGCTCTTTTCTGACATTTATTTATTTCCCATGTTTCAGTCAGCTAAGTACTTCAAACCTGCAGTCTGGCCCGACTCTGTAAAAGGCACTAAAAGGTGAAAAGGTATTGTGTGTAGTACAGTTGACACAGACCAGATTGTTCTGACTCTTGTGAAGGATTTCCAAAAATTCTTAGATGAAGAATGGTGGTTCATAACCTGGAGCAGAAGCATCTGGGTGAACTGCTGCTTCTGCAGCCTCCCAGACAAAAAAGAATGAAAATGAAGAACAGGGAACAGATAGCACATAAGTTACAGTAAATATATAAATAATATTTGAAACATAAAGAGAATTAAGCAATGGGGGAAGAAAGTTACTGTCTCTGAGGAGCAGCCTAATGTGGCCAGTTGCCTTCACTGGGATCACAACCCCAGGCAATGCTCCAGGCTTGGGGCAGGGTGGATGGAAGGTGCCTGGTGAAAAATGACCTGAGGGTGTTTGTGAGCAGTGACTGAATTTCATCCAGACTGTGCCCAGGTGACCAAGATGTGAACAGCATCTTGGTTTGTATCAGCAGTAATGCAGCCAGCAGGACCAGGGCAAGGATCACCCTCTTGTACTTGGCACTGTTGAGACCACACCTCAAATCCTGGGGTCAGTTCTGGGCCCCTCAAGGACAAGAAGGACATTAAGGGTCTGGAGCATGTCCAGAGAAGGGCAACGGAGGTGGGTAAGGGTCTGGAGAGCAAGTCTGCCCAGGAGTGGCTGAGGGACCTGGGGTGCTAAGCCTGGAGAAAAGAAGTCTGAGGGGAAACCTTCTCACTTTCTTGAAATCCCTGAAAGGTGGTTGGAACCCAGGGATGGTTAATGTCATCTGTCTCATAACAAGTGATTGCTATGTCACTGCTAGGTTAAAAGGGAGATTTAATGATCTTGGAGGTCCTTTCTAGCCAAAATAATTCTACAATTCTATAAATATTAACAGTATTTCATCACTGATAATCATAGTGGCTGGTGGGTAAATCTGAAACTGGGTCAAGCCTGAATGAGCAACACCTCAGTTCAATGTAACATCCGTACTCACCCATGCAGGTATAACAACGAGAGAGACAGACAATAACTCATTTGATTTCTCTCAGGAAAATTGCTCACAATTTCTTAATGGATGGCTTTGATGTTTTGTTTTTTTTTCTTAAATACATAAATAAGCCTAGGTTAGGGGGAATAAAATTGCTGGTACTAAAAACAACACCTGTTGAAAACCAGTAAGTGCTTGGAGCCTTAACAGTTACTGTCACTAGCAATTCAGGACATGTTATCACCCCATTATTTTTTTCCCCTTAGAAATAAAATGCGTGTTATTAAACATTTTTGAAAAAGACAACTGCCTGTGGTAAAGCTTTGCTATACACAATAGGAGGAGTATTAATAAGAGAGTAGGTATGATAACTTTGAGAAAAATATGTGGAAAAAAAATTTAGATCCCATTTCAAAGAGAAGCTCGCTTGCTATGCCTGACATCTTTTATTCAAGCTGGAATTAAATTTATGCTGCTAAAAGATGTACAGGTAACAGAGATTCATAGCTGATTTAGGATTACAGGAAATCTCTGTAGGGCATCTTGTCCAAATTCCTGCTCATAGTGAGTCAACCCAGAGCAGATTACTCATATTCAGTCAACTTTTTGAAAGAACTTCCACCAAAGGAGGAAACTTCACACCCTCTTTGGGCACTTGTTCCACTGTTCCGTCACCTTCATAGTGAAGAAAACATCATAATTAATCTGATTTTCTTGTGCTGCAAAACTTTTCTCCATTTCTTCACATTCTTTTACTATGCATCCACAAGGAAAAAAAGGCTTTGTCTGTGTTCTACTGATAACCAGGTGGCTGAAGACAAGAATATGGTTCTTCAGTGGAATAGGAAGAAGAAATTCACAAGCTCAGATCTCAGCCTCTCACTGTTTTTTTGTTTTTTTTTTTGTGCCTTATCCCCGAGACCATCTTGTGGACTTCTGCTGAGCTTACTCCAATATGCCTTGTATTCAGGAGCACAAAACAGACAAAATACTCCAATTAAATTCCCACAAGTGCTGAATAAAGGTCCAAGGATCACTTCTTTGGACCTGCTGGCAACCCTTTTAATAATACAATCCAACATGCACCTGACCACCTTCACTGCAAGGGAGCATTGTTCACGGTCACCTTACCCATCAGATTTTCCAACTTCTCTTCTGCAGTTCTATTTCCCCCTAGTAATGCCCAAATGGCACTGCTGCAAGATGCCATACATCCCAATTGCGGGCCTAGTGTTTTATTTTTCTGAACTACATGCAATTCCTGTCAGACCATTTCTCCGGTCTGACAATGTACCCCCTGTGTGCACCTGCCTGACAACCACACCACTCGATAAGGTACCACTCATGAAAGTAACTTCTGTCTCAGCATTCAGCCATTCATAAAGATATTCAAAACACTATCTTGCAATTGATCCTTGAGGAATGCTTGCTAATAATTCACTATTAGCTGGACTTTGTACTGCTCATCACAAACCTTTGAGTTTGGTGGTCCAGCTAATTCCCCTCCACCTTACAGTCTACCTGTTGTAATAATATCTCAAGTGCAAATATAAAAACAAATATCTTGTTTGGCTATAAGGTTACCATGAGAGACTGAGTTAAAAAGTCTTCCTAAAGTCAAGGTAAATATAATATTCTTTCCTCATCTACAGACTGGTTATATGAAGGTAATCACAGAAGTCATGTCGGCTTCTCAGGAATGATTTGCCCTTGATAAATCCATACTGGCTCTTCCCAAGTACAGAGAACAGATGGCTTGAAATGATCCAAGAGAAAGAATACTTGCTAATGACTGCACCTCTTTATATACAGCTCTGCACAGAGAGACCTGCCCATGAAAAAGGTGGTTTGCTATTTCATACCTATGCAGATTTGACATTTATGGCAGTAGGTACTTTTCTTTCATGTCTCTAAAGAAAGATGAACTGTTTTGATCTTTATCCACTATTCAATATTGCTTTCATTCTGAAACGTGCTGAACTTTGCACCCCATAATCTGATGGTAGGGCACACTGCAGGCTGCAGAAAAGCTGTACCAGTGGGATGAATAAATAGCTTAGATGAAAGTAGCACTGTAGCCCATCCACAATAGGATTTAACAATTTTCCATTCCTTTGGTCTCCTAGGGATTAAGCATCTGATATTGACTCATTTTCTTTTCTGTTACTAGTGCTCTGGCACAGATAGTCTTGAGACATCTATAGGGATACTCATAGAAAATACAAATTTTCAGGTCTGCCTACCAGTGAAATAGTTCTCTTGGCTCACGTAAGGATCTCTTTTCTGTCAACTTCCTTGGATACAATCAAAATAGAAGTCTGTGGAGCTGGGTGTCAGCAGGTTGAGTTCAGTGCTAACAGGAGACCATGAGGTGTAACTCAGTGGCATTCCACTTGCTTGGGGAAGGGTACCCAGCTCTTGCATGAAGAAATGGATGGGCTGGAAAGGTTACAGCTGGGATGGCACATAGTGATAATTCAAACATTAAAATTTTAGAATTTATATCTAATTTTAATGCCCAATTTGAAGATTCAGCAGAAATATGCCAAATATGGCTATTCTTCCCACCTTTCTCTTCATTTTTTTTAATAAAGTATGCAGCTAAGTAGTTCTAGAGCAACATTTTCAGATATTATAAAAGCTTTCTGAGAGTTTCCCAAAAAATAGAAGTCAATATAGAATTAAAAATTATTTATTGAACGAAAGCCTTTTAAGGCTTATATATATTATATATATATAATATATATATTTATATAGATATGTATAGGTTTACCTATATATGTATATAACTAAATTTATGTTTTTTTAACTGATTAAGGCTGGTGGCCACAGGTATGTGAAAAGCTATATTTAGTGCATTATTTTAACATTCACCGATATAGTAAAAAAACCAGTGGAAATACATTGCTCTATTTGTCAAATCAATTGATAGAACTGGAGAAATAGAAAATATACACAAACTTTAATCTATTCAGTATGTTTGGAATCTAAACCAGAAGTTGCACGTTTCAAGACGAAGTTGATCAGCGGCAGTTGCTCTGATTTTACCTTAATGGAAACAATTATTTACACATCATAGAGAAATAGGTGCCCCAGAACCTGGGGAGGATGTTCAGAAGAATGATGTAAGTCTTTAACAGATCGTTGTCATTATTTCAGTCCTTTGGTTTTTCTGGCAATGACACTATAGATCTCATTCAAAAATAGAAAAGGAACTCATGTCTCATATAATTCCCACTGAATGACTGTCCTGAAGCCTTCTTACCATCATGAGATGATCAATAACCACCACCTAACTTCTAGCCAGAATGTGTTCCTTGTCATTTAGCTCCCACTAGATTCTGTCCCACCCTTGGTATTTATTTTAAATGGTTCTTTCTTACAATTTTTTATATCCCTTCAGTGCTTATCAACATGTAAGCAGTACTTTTATCACCTCTCTACTTTCATTTGCCTAGGCTAAAGAAATTAAGCTGTCTTTAATTTCTTCTGATAGAACCAGCCTGATGTACATTGTATGTAACAGTTCTGATTTGAATTTTCCATCATTGTTCATAAACAACTACAGCTAATCTTAGAGATTTCATTTGTATCTTCTATAATACTTTCAATACTTCCATGCCACTGATAACTGTATCTGAATACTGCTTGAAGGGACATTTATTTTATGTACAATTGCATGAGCTTTGTGGTTTATAATCATCCCATAAGTGGGTGATATATCCAAGACTTTGTCTTCTGCCTTCCAGCTGATGTGTTATAGCAAATAGTCTTTCTATTAGTCCTTTAGGACATGGCCTTGCACTTTTTACAATTACATTTAATTCCACTTCTATCACTCCTCTGGGTCACACAGCTTTTCCTCTACAATAATCCTGTCTCTTCTAGATAGAAAATGCTCCCACTTTGTGCTATCAGCAAATTGTGTTAGTACACTCCTGCATTTTTATGTCTAGGTCATTAATGAAAATGTTAAAGATCAGCAAATTGAAGGGTAATACCTAATATTCTTATGGATAGATCCAGTTACAACTGGTGGGCTCAGAACTAAGCCCTGCCTTTCTAAAAATGTTACTTAATTTTCAAAGTGTGTGTGGTTTTGTATGTGTGCAATATAGCTGCCATAATTATTTTGCCAGTAAATCACCCATCTCTGTTGTCCCATCTCAACTAACCCATCTGTTACAGTTGTACAGAAAATAGTGGAGAAAAGACTGATTTATGAAATGCTGGATGGTTTTCCCTATTTTTATTAATGTATGATTATGACTTCCCAGCTACTTTGGGCGAGAATAGTCAAAAGGCATCACTTGCCATGTGAAAATATGGGGTTGACAGACACTAAACACTCCATGGCAAGAGTCCATGAAGCTGTGCTGCTCCAGACACCCCACTCTGTGAACAGCCCTTAATGTGGCTCCTAAAGCAACGGGGAGCCCTGGTTTGTGACCCACACTGGTCGGTAGCACAGTTATAATTCTAATAATCCAATGCCTTGAGGCTTCTGTATGAATTAATTGCACAGACTTGCTTCTAAGTGCCATTTTTTTTTTAGATGCAGATAGAGCAGATGGGGATTCATACGGGCCAAACTGTTGGAAGCCAGTGATAAGGAGGACAAAAAAAACCCAAAAAAACGAACAAAAAACCACCACACACACACGAAAAAAAAACAAACGATGAAAGACAACCCTTTCATTTGTATGCTTGCATTGCCACCTGCCAACCTCAGGCCTTCTGGTCTCCTCTCAGTGAGCCGTAGAGGCAGCAGTTGGAAAGATCAGATATATGCTCAGGGCAATCTGTCAGAAACGACTTTGTCACATTCCACAACACAAAAACCTGTGAAAATACAATCTATGAGTTTAAAACTGCAACTGCACCATGTACTGGGGAACTAGCCTTTTTAACACATTAAAAAAAAACAAAACAAAACACTGGAAATGGCTCCTGCACTGGAATATTTTTTTTTTTTTTTCTTAAAATAATCAGTAAAATATTATCTTATGGGTTTGGGTTTTGTTGTTTTTTTTTGTTTAATCACCCTTAAGCATCTGTACCTTGTTTGTTTGCCTCTGGCAACACAGTTGTAATGTCAAGAGAGTACACTGAATTTCATTATACAACAAATGAAATAAAAAATGGCAGAACAGAACAACAGATAAATCCAGCAATTATTGTTTACGTCATTTAAAAATAGGATTTGTTTAGCTTTTGCCACAGTATCAGCCCCATTTGGGCCCCTGTTTGGCTCTACTCTGTTTTTTTCCTCAGAGCTGAGACAGATAAATGGTGTGTGGTGTGGTTTTTCTTAAACTAAATGTTGAAGTTGTTTTCCTTCTAAAATAGAAATATATTTAGGTATGCAGACTGTCTTTAAAGAGACAAGAATGTGTGGGCAAATATGCAGCTTTTTCATTCTAAAATACTTCTACATACCACATGGAATATTCTGTCTTGCATATCTCCTTTCAAGTTCAGAGAATTCTGCAGGTAACCAATCAGACTCTTCTACAGTAAAATCTTGTCAAATCCAGTGATAAGTATGCAAAGTATATTTGGATATTAAAGAATAAACCGATGGAAATAAAATATTTTTCCACCTTCCACTGTCAACCTTAAAATAACAAGCTGTATTAAACTGAATATTCTAGCTTCGATTATAACTACCACAAAATAGCACAGATTAATGTAATCCCTGTTTAACTTGAGTTAAAAACAGATTCTTCATTTCTTTATTTAGCATAAGGAAGAGATAGCCTATATACTAAGGGGGTTGTTGGAGTATTTCTTTTAATTCAAACCTCATTTCATGTGGGTCACACTCAGGAATAAACTTGGCATCTTGCCAAGTCTGTACAATGAAACCACAATGTACTGGCAGACTTTGGCAGAATAGGACAGTTTTTTTCTGGAAAAAAAAAAATCTAATCTTTGTAATGAGGTCAGGATCAATTATACTGGCAGAGAAGGGATATTTTCTCAGCATTTCTCCAAATGAATCTTGAGTACAGATATTTTGCTGAATTTTGGTGCTTCTATGAGGCCTAAATGTAATCCCATCTTTTAAAATATAAGTCTAAAACCAATTCAGTAATTATCTAGGCAATATAATGCCTTTGGTGATCCTCACTCTCTGATGCTCTTCCACAGTATTCATAGACATACTGATGGCCCACCTAATATAGTCTCAGTAATATAATTTCTTTCATTTTGTGCTAGAATGTAGCAGGTTGTTAAAATTATTATCAAGTTTAGTCACCCTTCAGAATACCGTGGACTCTAAATAATGTAGTTTCACTCAAATCTATGCAATGTGAATTCACCTCTGAGACCATATCACTGCAATTCCTGCTCATTACTGAAATAAAATTTAACATGTATTTTGATCGCATTATCCTCCTTTTTCTCTCCTCCTCATGACTTGCCAAAAATTTGAGGACTATTGCTTCTTAGTATCTCTGTTATTTGGCATATGATCAGAGAATGGCAGATCGGTTCTAACTCTCAAAATTCAAGGTCCACAGTCTTTTCTGAATAGGAGAATATTTCTAAATATTATCTAAAGAAACTCCCAAAATCTGACTCCCTCAGATAGTTATATTTAGTTTACTCATCAGTGACTTAACTTTATTCCCACTACAATCGTATTACTGAACTGTAATGCTTAGACTGGGGCCAATAACAAGTGCTTCTGAAAAGAAAATCAAGACACACATCACACATATATCATCATCAGAGGCACTTTAAAATCAATGACAGTCATCAGTCACCCAAAGAAAACCTAATCAAGCGAAGGAAGGTCAAAATGACACTTCACTTGTACCTGGCCAGTTCTATGTGTTTTAATGCTTACTGGTAGAAAATAGAAAAACAAACAAAAAAAACCCCACAACTGATACAGGCAATTAGATGACACCATTAAGTCTTTTATCACAAAAGAGATTTAATCTGTACCATTTTTTACCCCATTTTTATTTTAATTTGCGAGGTCATTGTGATGCATTCTGCAGAAAAGATTGTATTTTAGAGGTAAAGTTGATGGTCTTTGGAGCTGCTGAGTTCTCTTAACACAAAATCATGTTGCCCTCCATTTCCCATTGTGTTGTTATTTGTATTACTTGTGTTCCAAGTAACTGTGGTTATCAGATAAGGCAGTCACCAGAATACATTTTATGAATTATTGTACTTATATAAACAAGTTGATGCTTCGTCATTTAAAGAAATTTACAAACATCTATTTTACATAATTAGTCAGAATAGGTTTTTACACTGTCTGTGGATTGCCTTCTAAGACTTGCAGATAACTCCCTCAAAGAAAAAGTTTCTGTTTCACCAAGGCAAATGTGGTGAATTTTCACCTCTAGGACAGTGCCTGTACCAATAGCAGTAATGATACCAATAGCTGTTTTTTCCACTGGCACACCTTGCACAGTTCTGCACTCATTAAGCCTCATATTTCACCTATTCATCTATTGTGGGTGCCTCTATTAAAAGGGGAAGGAATAGAGGTACCAACAGACATAGAAGATGCTTCATATAATTCTCAAATGCATATAATATGTAAATGTAATAATAAATAACATTTATATGACTAGAGGAAATGGCCTGAAGTTGCACCAGGGGAGATCCAGAGTAGATCTAAGGAAGAATTTCTTTACTGAGAGAGTAGTTAGGCATTGGAATGGGCTCTTTTGGGAGGTGGTGGAGTCACCATCCCTAGAGGTATTTAAAAACCATAGGTGAGGCACTTTGGGACATGCTCTAGTGGGTGACACAGATACTGAAACATGTATTTTATTTGAGGAGGATGTTGACAGTTGGACACAATGATCTTAGAGGCCTTTTCCAACTGTGGGGATTCTCTGATTATAGATTTCAAGGTGCAATTAACTAATCAGGCTTCCTCCAGTGTAACACAGGTGATAGATCCACAAAGTTGGGTAAAGAGGCATTAATGAAATGGCTTGAATTGGAGAGTAGTCTCATTATCAAAAACTTACAGTTACAAGAATCACAAGCTTTTTATTGTTAATCAAAGAATAATATAACTGTTTTGTTTGGAAAAGACCTTTAAGATTATTTAGTTTAACCATTAATCTAACTCTACCCAGTCCACTGCTAAACCATATTTCTAAGCACCACCTTTACACATAACTACAGGGCTGGAAGTCACTTTTGTGGATTTAACTGTATATGCTACCATGGCCTCTATATCTGCCAGGGTAGATTTTGTTTCTGGTATTTGCAATTATAAATCCCTGGGCAGCCTGTTCCAAGGCCTGACCACTCTTTCAGTAAATAACTTTCTTCTCATATCTAATCTAAATCTCTCCTGGCACCACTTGAGGCCATTTCCTCTCATCCTGTCAGTTGTGACTTTGGAGAAGGGGCTTACCCTTACCTTGCTGCAACCTCTTTTCAGGTGGTTGTAGTGAGTGATAAGGTCTTCCCTGAGGCAAGGAACAAACTGTATTGACCATTTATTGACTTATGTAGACTGTTTTTTAAGTAAGTTGTGTTTTGTGTTTTGTTTTTTGTTTTTGTTTTTTTAAGAAATTACTTACTCAGTTTGAATATATTCCAATAAATAAAACAATGAAAATGGTCTAGAGACCTTTCACTAATTCTAAATTTATATACCTAAATTTTCTTTGCACCCCAAAGGTATGTACTCTTGTCTATGTTGCCTAGCAAAAATAGCCTGTGGCTTTGCCTCCCTCCAAATAACCTGTGAACATCATAATGGAAGCTGTGATTCCCCATGCATCAATATTTCTGAGCAAGAATTCTAACTGTTAAACAGCATGAATAACTATGAATCAGTGCTTGAGACCACTCGTTAATGCTGACCATAAAAGTTATAATAGATGCTGGACCAGTCTCTGTGTCATTATGCTTCTCTGATATAATCTGTGCCTAACAAAAGGAGGCCATAAAAACTTGGCTCCAGAGACACCTGCAGTAAGGACCTACTCACTGGGACTTTGCTATACCTACTAGACACAGAGTTAAACCACCCCCAGGACATAACTTGTTTTATTGTGAAGAGTCTGAAAGACAGTCTGCCTCACAGCCTAAATTGTCATATTATAAATAGGATGAATTCCTGCCCAAGTGTGTTATGTGCTGTGGAATGCCTTGGATTCTTCTGGCAGATCTTTGGGTGGTTTGCCTTTAGCATGTTACTATGCTTGTTGCTCAGAACTGCAGTCAAGGGAAGAGAGGACAGAGAGCTGCAGACACTGGGACAATACGTGGTGATGTGCAAACTCTCTTGTTTGTCCAGGCAGAGGTCTGTGAGCAGCTCTAAATATTGTCTTCCACTAGGAGATCTAGTACCAGTATGACTTGCTATTATTATTATTATTATTATTACTATCTCTGTTGTTACTACTACTCATTTACTCTAGTTAAAAACAGGGAGGAAGTCACTTTTGTGGATTTAACTGTATATGCTACCATGACCTTTGTATCTGCCAGGGTAGATTTTGTTTCTGGTATTTGCAATTATAAAGCACATTCTTGCGTTAAAGTCTGTGGCATTTCCCTCACTCCTCTGGTACAGTGGTGTCAGCTGTTTCCCATAACTGTATGCCTTACAATGAATTTTTGTCTTACCCTTATCTTCTCAAATAATAGGTGCTGAAGGCTTAGAGATGTTTTTATTACAGCAGTTCTGTATGTGATGGCTGCTTTAGGAGATCCATTTAACACATGAGTCTGAGCAACTCCAGTAACAGCCAATATCCAATAAAGCTGATAGAATTATTATATGTTGCACTTTCACTACAGGAAAATGTTTCACAATGTGCGATACACCCTGATTCATATCCTGTCATTTATCAAGAGACATATTCTTATCAGACCTAGTTAACTGGAAAACAAACCTGTTTTTCTACTTTATGAGTAAAACATGATAAATAATAATGGGAGAAATAACTGTCAAGCAATTTACAAATTACATGTTGTGAAAATATGGCACCTTGATGGCTTCTTTTAGAAAGAGATATGCTGCAGCAGTACCATGATTCATAAGGTGCTTTACTTATCATCGATAAATTGAATTTGGATGTACAAATGTCAGCTTAAAGCTCAAGTTTAAGTTGGATGAGTCTAATGTCATTCATGGCATTAAAATCTTGTTCTAGGTAGCCAAGGAAAGTCATGCAGAGATGAATCAGGAGATGTCTTTTGGCAGTGTTGGGCTGGATAAAGCAGGCACCTTCGAAGCCTAAAGATTTCTAAACACTTCAATGTGCAGAAGCCATCCCTGACTGCTCTGTGTGACATAAAACTTCTCCCAACTTAGTGCATTATTATTCTTAGGAAACTGATGTTTACCCGGTCCCCCAGAGTTTTCACATTGCTTGGAAAGCAATATTAAAACTTTCCCTCAGATTTGCTTCCCCCCAGATTACAAGAATTTTAATATATCCATCCCTACTTTTATCTCTGAGAGACATATGGACCTAGAGGGAGAACTTTATTCTAGACATCTAATCAAATTATCCAAGATTTGTTATTAGTTAATAATGAGAAATAGTGAAGAAAACAATTAAAATTATTGAAATATATGAAGAATATCAGGAAAGATGTAAATTTAGGCTGTGTTTTTGATGTTCTGGACAATCAGGTATTGGAAATCTTAAATAGGTCGTTAGAATATAACCTACAACATTCTCTAAGAATCTTCAAATATGTCTTTAGTGAAAAAATGCAGTTTGCTGGCATTTTTCAAATGTGTGCATACATGTATGCATAAAAATTTCCCTTTTTTTTTTTTTTTTTTTTGAGAGAGAGAGAGAGAGATAGGGAGGGGAGGGGTAGGGAGAGAAAACAGTTGGAAAGCAAGTCACTGAAGAAGTAAAACAGTAGAACTTGAAAACTTGTACTAAAGTACTCAAACATATCAGATAGCTGACACATTGAAGGTTGTGGTTTGTACCTGCTGATTGGTTCCATAGTATCCAAGTAGAGTATAAAAGAAAGGTTTTCTTCTACCTTTTTTAGTGGCAGTTTTCAAACTGCACTGAAGATAACCTGAGTTCCCTAGAGCACAAGATGATCCTGAAAATTTAGACTTACGAGAAAACTCTATGAGCTGAAAGTACAGCAACAAAATTAGAATCTTATCATAGACCTGGGACCAGTTTGGGGTATAATGCTGTTATACCAATTCTCTTCTCTGCAGGATAGCAGTGAGCTAAGAAAACATTACCTATTGCCTTCAAGAGTGCAGTACAGCAGAAAGGAGGAAAAAAAGGCAGCAAAAATGCAGCTGAAGATTTGCTAGAAAGTAAGGGTTCATGTAGTTTTTCATTACCTGTAATTTCATATATCAAGCAAAAAATACTTAGTAAAGAAAAAAACAACACCAATTTCTGAAGATTCATAACACTGCTATTTAAGTTTCTTTAATTTTAATTACTGATATGACTTTGTTTTCTGCTGAATTTGTCATTTTTATTTTAAAGTTGTATTTTCATATTATGCTTATATATGAGAGGGGTTTTGTGTGCAGTAGAGTTGGCCACAAATTGGACCTCAGAGAGAATTTCAGATACAGAATATTTAGCTTATATCTCAGCTAGAGACCTAAAATTGAGAACATCCTGTATTCAGAATATAGATTAAATACAAAGGTCTGTTTTCAACATGTGAACCTTTGGAACTTAACTCAGTTAACGCCGCAATCACCTCTTTTTCCCTGTACAGTTAACAACAGGTCACTTCAACTAACACTCAAGTTGCTCTTTGAAGGACCAAAGTTTCCTCTCTAGTGGTAAACAACAATGACTGAATCTTAAACTACACATTATTTCAATTATCTAAAATATTATCTAATCTAGCTTGAAGCTCATCTTTATTTACACCTTTATAAACATTTGTGAAAAAAGTTAAAAGTGAAGTACCCAGCAGTGAGAAACAAAAAACTTGATTCTTGAGCAAAAATTGTTTAGCCAAAATCAGTATCTTCTTCTAGAGCATAAATAAGTGTTTGTAAATTTCTCACAACATTATCTGCAAAGAGAAATCCCACTATGATTTCTGGAACAATGATGCTAATGGGAAAAATGGAAGGGAAAGAATAATAGAAAAGCTTTTCAAAAATTTAACTTTGGGGATTCTGTACTTTGTAAATGTTTTTACTGGTTTTACAACAACTCAATCTAGAAATTTTTATTTTACCATAAGAAAGTACATGACTGCCATTACAGCTCAAATGCTTCCTTTTCATTTATTACTGTCACTTAATATGCTTCATCTGACATCTAGCATGTAAGGAAAAGGGGAATATATCTTGTCATATTTGTGTAATGAAAACATCTATCACATTTCTTGGGCTATTTAAACAACAGATGAAGTTAAAATCATAAGTTCAACAATGTTGACTTGGATCAGAATAGACAAGACTAGAATTTTATTACAAAAGTACTTTGCAGTTTTACTGGAGATTCTTTTTCTAAATGAAACAAGTTTTAAATCGTATTCCAGCTTTCAGATTTGTTCTGGTAATTTTTGAGATGAAGCTCTATGTTGATGCTGTTCTATATCTGTAAAATAGGACAATTATATCTTTCTTGCCCCATTGGAGTTATTTTTCTAGTTACTTGGTTATATTTATTTTATGTTTTTTATTTTTATACTTATGCTTGTATCTCATATTTTGATAGTTTTTGCATGTACAGGAGCAGTTATTGACTTCAGGGTCTTTAAGACATGGGTTGTATTGTAACAAAAAGAAGTACAGAATCTTAACTTTATTGAGTTACCACTTAATTGTTACAATAAGGATTTGGCACAGGTTTTGTACTTAGAAATATTTTTTTATTGCCTCAACTTTCTATCATTCTAAAATATATTGGAATTACAGTGTATTCTGGAGCAATGGGGGAATAATGTCAAGTTTTTTCTCTCCAAAAAAATTTACTACCATTAAAAGGTTTGCTCTCTCCCACCTGGACATGTACATCTGAGCTTAATATTTATTAATCTCAACCAGCTCCAGTTGAAGGTAGGATGAACTACTTTACTTTGATGTTGGGGAGACACTGGAACAAGTCTCCCAGAGGAGCTGTGGAGTCTCCATCCTTGGAGATCTTCAAAACTGGAGACCCTCAGCAACCTATCTAGTTGACTTTGCTTTAAACAGGGATGTTCAGGGCTCTCTAGAGGTTCCTCCAAGCCTCAAGAAGACTATGGTGGTGATTCTATGATTCTATGCATAAAATGAAATTTCTATTACTTTAATCATGTGATCAGATAGGAACACATTTTATAGTAGCTGATTATACTGCTCCATTTAGAACAACAAATTCCACATACCCGAAGTAATAAATTGTTGCAAGGATAGTTTGCCAAAGGCAAATTATCTTTACTTCATCTAAAAGCCACTTGTTACATATGCCAAATGTTTTTTTCACAGTGGCAAGAAGTTTCAAGCCTGATGGACTACACTAGGTCTGTGGTTTTATTTATGTGGTGTTTTTTAGTGATATTTAAACCTGCTTTGAACACAAAGGATATCTATATGGACAACTAGATACAAGTACATGAATGGATGAAGATAGCTCCTCAGGTCTCATGGTAGACTTGAAAACCAAATCCCAGAAAGCAGCTCACTAAAGTGTTTCTTTGAATACTTACGGGCTGGTATTATTCATAACATTTAAAGAATGTAAAATTAGGAAAGAAGAAAACTAATCTAATGCAAAGATTGAAAAACTTGCAAAGAAGAAAACTAATTTAATGTGAATGAAGAGATGGATTGTTTGGGCTTACAAGGTAAGAAGAAATTTCCCATTAATCTTGTTAATTTAGTACAGTAGTAAGTGTCATGCATGTTGATTCATTTCTAGAGAGATTAAAAGGATGTATGACTTTGACTTATCCAGTTTAATTTGCCTACATGAAAAAAAAAAATCAGCTCACATATAAACAGTGAGTTAAACATGTCAGTTACACAAATACACAAATTACAGAAGGGAACAAGAGCTGAAGAGCTATATCCTGTTTCTCAGCAATGTATGTGAACCATCTCAGAGGACAATTCTAGTGACCTTAATTCAATTAACAGGATAAGAATATCTCAAAAAATGTCTCTGAAATTAAAAGGTTTCTGTTTCTGAGCTTTAGCATGGCTGTGATTACTGATAATGTGTAACGTAACAATTAACACTTTGCCTGAGTTTTCTACCTTAGAGGGACACTACACACAAAGTAAACACATGGTCCTCCTGAGAATTTACACAAAATGGTACCCCAACAAACAAAGGAGAACCTGAAGAAAGTAAATAAAGAAAATGTGGTACTAAGTGTACACGAGACACTGACTTTTTCAAAGGTCTACTGCATATGCTTTCTTTTTCTCTTTTTTGTCATTGAGTGGAAAAATACTGAGTTGAACAGAGAAAGTTTATTCAATAAGAATATCATTGTTATTGCTTTTCTCTCAGATAATCCATTTCCCTGTGTGCATTGTGTGAGTAATGTCACAATTTATCCTGCTCAGGTCAGTCTGAAACCTGTTTTCTCCTATGCATGAATTTTAGTTCACTGACTGAGCCTCCCTTCACCTTTTATTTTACATAAATGAGGGATTTACATTAGCTCAGCACTCTGCAGCACTATTCATGGGCAACATCACTTTTCTTGTCATTTGTTTTCCATGAAGCAAAGCAAAACTGTCAGGATATTACAAGAACTGTTTCTCATTTTGTGAAATTACCCTTGCTTAATCTTTCTAAGTACTTATAAAGTAGCCGGTACTATGTGAGTTAGGTTTAGAGAAAAAGAGGAAACTAATAGTCTGTCAAATATTTTTAATACTCCCTGAAAAGCATATTTAGTTATCAAATAGAAGAAACCAAAAGAAGAGAAGACAACGTTCCCCTTTCATAAATGAAATACATATTTTGTATATAATTTTGTATATTGACAAAATACATATTTTGTCAATACATATTTTGGTCAGTAGAGCATATATGTAAATATTTACATATCAAAACTATATATTTTTTCTTATTATTTCCCTCTGTATTTTCTGTGCATCTAAGTTTTCAATTGCTGATATCATTGGTCAATCTGGCCCTGTGGTGACATTTAAGGTTGTACACTCACTGGTGGAGATGTTTGGTGATGGAGGTTACTAACATAAATCATCTGATTCAGAGAGTGAACTTCAAGTCCAAACATGCACTTGCACTTCCTTTTGTTGCCAAATTTAATTTGTTGGCACCAGATCTCTACCAATAAACTCTCTTTACTGGCCTCAGATGCTTGGGCTCATGTTATTTCAGTGATTGATCACCACTTTGATACAGTGAAGATACAGCCCAAGTAACTTCTCATTAAAATTAACAGTTGTTATTCTGCCTCCTACATTGTCTCTTTCCTGCTGTTTTTCTGTTCTGCAAACAATTCAAATTTTTCTGTCTGCACATATATTCCCAAGCAGTACTGCCCTTCTTCTCTTAAATTGTCACATTCTTTTCACCCTTTGAGACCACTGGCTCCTTTTCTAAAGTTTTCTACTCACTATTGACTACAAGCAGTCGCATTATTCAATCCAATTTAAGTGTTTGATGCACAAAGCCCTTCCTCTACTTCTCTGCTTGCAAACACATCCCAAGCAGAGTCATCATTTGTCATTGTACACCAGCAAGCTGCAGCCATCAATTTGCAATGTAAGGTTTGTTCCTGAATTGTTTATCTCAGAAATGACTTACTTTGAATTCAAGGAGTGTAATTTCTACTCACAGGAAAGAAACAGAGCTCTAGGAGAAAGAGTTCTGGGGCCCTTAGAGTAAGAATCTGATTCACAGGTCTCTCTCTGGAATAAAGGGAATTTTTATGGTTGCTATTTATATTTCTTCTTTGTAAAAGCAGCTTAACCGAATCAATATTTTTTACATGGAGTCTTTTTTGAGACAAGATACCAGTATTTTTTTCGTTGAGTTTATTATTTGTCAAAAATGTATACATTTGACAATTATACCTTTGCCAGTGTAATTAACAACAACTGTTTTTCTACATGTTTATTGTCTACCTGTAGGAAAAGAGAAGATTCCTGGGTTTTAAAGTAGGGTTTTTTTGGGGTTCTTTTTGGGTTTTTTTTTTTGTTTTTTGTTTTCATTTTTGTTTTTGTTTCTTATGTTTTTGTTGGGCTTTGTTTCTTTGTTCGTTAGTTTTGGGTTTGGTTTTTTTTTGGGGTGGGAGGGGCAGGGAGTAGGCATTGGTATTCAAAGCATAGCCACCATTAGCAAGCAACAAATTCAAACATTTTAATGCATAAAACTGAAATTTAAATTCCTAAACCAGGAATGCATCCACCTGGAGTTCAGACTAACATTTAATATGAGCAGCTCATGTGACTGAATCGGTATTTATTTCTGACCACATTCCTATGAAGTAATTTGCTGTAAAGAAAATCTGAGTAATACATACATATGATAAAGAAAAAAACTGTTTCAAGTTAATAACATCAACCGTATATTCTGTTTTCTCTTTTTGTGTAGGATATATTAATAAACAAATAAACATTAATAAATCATCTAGCAAAAAATAAAACCTTATCATAATAGTTTAAATGGCTCTTAAATTTTATCCCAGTAAAACAATTCACAGTATTATTTGGTTTTATGAGTAAAAGTCAACATTAAGCAGTTTAAGTCATGAGGTTCCTGTATACCTAAAGCTTACACTAATTGTCATATAAAAGAAACTCATGTCTCATAGCTTAAATTAAAATATGTTACCGTGAAAGTTTATGAGTCACATCATTCATGAACTATCTTTTTTGGTGGAATTTGACTGATCAAATGTTTATATCTTTAATGGAGACCTCAAAGTCAGAACTAGTCTCAAAAGGCTCTCTACATATTAAAAGAGACAAATAAGTCCAGGTAGAATGAGTTTCAGCGCATCATAAGTTAAGTGTCCAAAACAGTTTAAGAAAAGGATGGGCATCACCATCCTTTTTTTCAAGTAAATGACTTGAAAAATTCACCCTAGCTTCTTATCCTTCTAAGTTACTTGTTGCATGGTTTTCAACACCTGGTTAGAAAAATGTTTTGATATGTGGTCCAATGAGTCAGGAATATTGTTCGCACTTATGGCAAGCAGGTGTGAATCATCACCCTGTTTTTCCTTTGTTCATGTTGAAGTTCCAGTCCTTAATGACACTGAATTGAGATGAAGACCATAACCTTGTATGAGTCCTTTAATTCTTGAATATTTTTCTAAAATATTTATCCTGAATATTTTGCCCTCAGATCCTCTTTGTAGGAACATCTTCCATAGCTTTACATTTAAACAACAAATTCTTGAATAAGGATGTTTCACAAACAACCCAGACTAAGATAAAACCATGCCCTGTTCTTGGTATTAATTCTTATTCCACCTAACATTGTAATTTTCCAATTTAGGTTTAAACTTTTCAGTTCAGGACAGGGTTTCAAATGTCTCCTCAACTGCAGGGGCTAAAATGGACATGTCCTGTAATTCCTTATCAGCATACCATGGGGCAGTCCCAGAAGGCAAGTTTACTGGGCTTCCAACTCCTTGACAGCCAAGATAAACCATCCTCGTGTAAATAAAAAGCATGTTCAGGACTCAAAGGGAAGCTTCTGCTTCTTCACCCTGCCCTCAAGAGGTGACAAAAAATCAGACAAAAAACAAAAACAAAAACAAACAAAAAACCCCCAGATATAATCCCAGAAAAATGCATCTATGTGTTGTGTCTTATGAATTTCATAATAAAGAAGAATTCCTTCATCTTGGAAGGAGTATCTGTCACTTCACTTTCACCTTTATTTCTGCTAAAGAAATCTCTCACCTTTTTATAGGGAAGACATACTTCAGCATGAAACCTGTGGTGAAAACAAATCCATTGGTGCACAAATTTGGATGAAACAGTATGCAGGAGCATTTTTTTCCCTGTTCTGTATTTGTCTATAATAAAATTGTGGTAAATAGAAATAACAGATATTTACATTCACGTACATACTCACATATCTGTATATATTTTTTCTCAGTTCTCAACTACCCATGTAGGAAATACTTATGTGTCTTGTCAGGAAAAAAAGCAGATCTTTGTTTTACAATGCTATCAGGCTTCTCTGATGAACTTCTAAAGTAATCTAGGAAAGACATGTTCATTAGAGTCTCATTACTTGGCTGGGTAATTGCTGTTCGTATCAGAAACACAAATCACAAGAAATGCTTATTAAAACAACCTATTAAAATCTAAGACAGACAGACTGCTCTGAAGTATCTGCCACTTAGTCATGTAAACAGTACCAAGGAAATTACAAAATTGTAAAGTCTTGTTAAGGTTGTTTTGTTATTTTTCACCTTGTAAGAACAGTATTATTTTTTCTCCCTACTATTGTCTGTTTATGAATACCTTATCCTATCTGGTGAGTCACAAAATAGAATTTCTATCATTTCTAATAGTATATAATTTCATATACTAATATATTTTAGTGTAAAAGCTTTATTTATGATATATATAAACCTTTCTTGGTTTCATGCTCTCACTTGCTAGCTCTTTTTCTTCTCTTCCTTCTTTAAACTCATCATCCATTGCCACAGCGGATCACTTCCCACCACTCATTCTTCTGATGATCTTACCAGTTCTTCCTAGTAGGTGCATAGATAACATTTATAGTTCTGATCCAGCAAATCAGATAAACACTGCTCAATATTAAGGATGTGGTCCTTATGTTCCTTAATATTAAGGAGACAGTTATACATTGTGCCGTTTCAGTATAAGGAGACACATTTGTCTCCCCTTCATCCCTTAAGTGCTAAAGCAATGTCAGTAACTGTGTAATGCAACCAACCCTCCCATGCAGGATTCCTCAGCATCAGCTCCATACTTCAGTGGGTGAATAGGAGACCTGGACTGCTGTTGTTCAAAATGAAACAGCTCTGCTTCCTGTTCAACAACCCAGAATATCTGTCCAGAAAATACCATACAGCCTTTGAGTTTTTTTCTGCATAGGAATGGTTTAGTGAACAATGGTGACATTATAGGCAGTGTAATGATTTTTCAGTCAAACTTATAAATATACCACTATTGACAGATTTTTAATGTTTCATAAGTTACACATTAAGATGATGTGGAAGGACACGTTTGGTAAATATTTGATGAATGTCATCAAGACGAAGGCACACTTACATTTCTGAGAACTTTAGAATTAACAGAAGAAAGTTCTAGGATTTTATTCTTTTTCTGGGAACCAATCTTCTATTTCCTAAGAAATCCAAAAATGTACCTTATGGAATATATACAAAGCCACACAAAACTAGATTTATGCTGTTTCTTGAGGAAGGAAAATGCTGTTATTTTAATCTCACTGGACACTTTAATGCAATTTGAAATGACTGAGATAAGATGCATTCTTCATAATTCCAGGATAAAAGGTTTGCATGGCATTACGTTTATCATAAGCCTAGAGGCTGAATTTTACTAACATGCTCTTACTGTCCTGATGAAAAATAAATAAAGGCAAAAATTCAGAATTAACCTTGTAATTTAAAATGAACCTCTTTTCCTTTACAGCGAAGTATAGCTCTGATATTTAAATAATGGACCTTTTCACACACTAGCAACATTTATTTGCAGATGAAAATATTTTTTAAAATAGCTATAACAGATTATAATCCTATCAGAAAAATACAAAATACATAAGATACAGTTTGTGCAGAATAATATTGTGTATCTCAACATGAGGTCAATAAAACAAATTAAAAGACAAACTGTTATATAAAGACAAACATATATCTCACTAGGCTTACAGTCCCCTTTCTCAGTTTCTAAGCATCAATTACATCTGGGTTTATGGATATGATGCAGAATTTTACAAAGAGCATTTTAATGACTAATAAGATGTTTATTCTCGTGCCTTCATTTTTGTGTATAATTATATATACCATATTCTCCATGCAGTCTTAATTCTGATCATCTATCTGTGCAATGTTGTTATCAAAATCTGCAGCACTTTCATAGCTAGACCTTCTAAATCTTTCTATACATAGTTAATATCAATTTAACAATGGCTGTACTGAGGTACAGTTTTCTTGTAGCATAACAACCTGCCACTTGTGGAGATGCACAGAATGGGCTTCTCCAAATAATAGTGAAGAAATATAATCTGTTCTGTCATCCTTACTTCTCTGACCCTCTCTCTCATCGTTCCTAAGAAAACAGTAAGAGTGGCTGCTGACAGTGATTCTTATTTTCCAATACAAAAGCAAAATTGCACAGGAAAATTTTATTCCATGTGTTTTGACTCCCCTATGTGCTCTCCTTCAACAGTCATCAAGCTGAGAAAGGTAAAGTGCACCACAGACCCACCAAGATCATTGGTGGGGGTAAAGTAGGATTTCTGCTTTTGACTATGGGTGGGTTGTCTTAAAGGCCTGAGGAAAACAGGGCTCAAGCTGTGGGACTTTAGAAAGTTGGAGGGAGATGCACCGTATCTCCTAGAGTATCAATTCTATCAGTGAGGTGATACTCCAGCCTGGAACTTCTCTTCTTCAGTCCCATGCTTAGTAGATGATCTGAGGACCTGAGGATCTTTGTGCTGCCAGTTGGGCCCATGACCACTATGGAAAGGTACCAAAGCAAAATAGACCCAAGGATGAACATTCTGTGACACTGCATGGATCTGCATCAGGTAGCTTGTGAAGAAAGTTTCTTTAAACTGTCTCTATATCTGGCTGCAGCTTAAAAAATGTTAACTGCAAATTGTTGTTCAGTAGGTAGGCATTAAATTTCACTACAAATGGTATTTCACAATAATAATTTTACTAACTTGAGCAGTTACTGTATATAGTGCCCATGGCTGAAATTAAAATGAGACAAATTGAAATGAAAAGCTGACTCTTAGCCAAAGCTGAAGGGATGCTGCTGATACCATCTGCTAGTAGAGCCCACAGGAACCAGGAAACCACAAAATTAGCTTTATGTGAGAAATTATGTTTCATCTGTTTTATAGGGAGGATTAACAGGAGTCTGTTGCCCAATTGCAATGTTAGTACCCATTTAATATTGCTTCTGATTTTTCTAGGAGTGTCTTTAAATCTCTGCTGAGAAGTGTAAAGGCTTTACCCAAATGACACAACTCCTCCTTCACAACTAGGTGAAACCATAGTCACAGCTGGTTTTCTTGTGCATTTTCCAGATGTGCTGCTAGTGATCCAGTCCTAGGATACCAAGACTGCTTTTTTACCTTTTTTTTTTTTTTTTTGTTCTAAATCCAGCTCTATTATCGAGTAAGCATCATCCTGGTATAGACAGAAATCTTGGGTATTTTGAAGACTATTGCATATGAGAATGAAGGAGTGAAAGTTTTGAGAGTATTTTTGCCCTAGCCCAAATTATGATTTATTTTAGATATGAAACATTAAAAGAAAGAATTTAAACATAATTTATGGAAGAATTGAAACATTCTTATATACTGCAGTGCAGTAAGCTAAAAACCAGCACACTTAAAGTATATGAGAAAAAGTCACAGCTCTGAGATCAGGAGGTTCAGATGTGGCAATCTGTGCCTGCTGCAGACAAACAAGGCAACAGAAAACATGTTCCAGTGATTCTGCAGCTCAACAGAACATTAATATGAAAAAGATGTGTTATAATCTGAATGAAAATAGTTTTAGCCATACCTGTGAAGCTGTGAAGCAAGTGGGTGAGGCAAGTTTTTCACTAGTGTTACTATTGAAGGTGTAAAATGAACTGTGCCTGGGCAGAACATTTCAAATAAATATGCAAACCCCAAACTAGTGTTTTCTCTGTGTGAGGCTCAGTGTTCTAAAATGGAGCCTGGATAAGGAGGAAAGTCAGCTATTTTCCTAGGCATTAAGAGTTACAGTAAATCTGCTACATAGTTTGACTCTCTAGAGATGCACCAGCAATAAAGGAAGTTTATAAGCTACAGCACTGAGATTTATGTTTTCCTAACTGTGCTAATATCATGTGGTTACCAAAATAAGCCACTGACACAAGGTAAAATGAAAGCTAAGCTTTTGTATCAGTTACTGCCAGAGGCTGTCTGTTCAGCTGAATGTGAATTCCTGCTAGCTCCAGAGCAGATTTTGCTAACTGCAGTAGCAGTGTGGATGCACTTTTCCTGAGATGGGCCCTAAGGCTCAATTTGTCATTCCCTGTGTTGTGTTTTAAGGTTTTCTTCAAACTTAAAATATTCACTTGAAGGTAGCTTAACTTCTTTTTGGGTATGTGGTGTGGGTAATGTTTTAAAAAAATCACATTTCATAACATTTTCCATCACAGAATGCCCTGAGTCTTTATGAACTATAGCATAAGGAAGCCACATACCCTCTGCTCTACTCATCTTGAGCTGGATGTAGAAACTGCAGTCATGTTAGTACGGGAGAAAGTGATTTCCAGATAGGAACACAGTCATAGTTTGTAGAATCACTTATCTCATAAGTTTGCACATAGAAATCCTATCAGGAATTAATGCATTTTCTGCACAAGAGTATTTGTAGGGCATGATATTTTAGAGTGAAGCAGGACATATACTGAACAAGAGAGAATATTTTCACAGCAGGAAATTAATTCTATTGTAGAAGGTTATACCAAGAATGGGATAAATCTGGGGTTTCATTGTGGTCAGTTGCCAAATTTTATTATGGATTAACCATCACAGCAGAGTTTCTCTGGTCATTTTTAATGTTCAAGGATCTCTAGCAATAAGAGGCAGGTTCCTGATTTTCATGCTGTATAAAGAAAACTATATTTCCAGTAATTACTAGCCCCATGATTCATCATTAATGAAAGAAAAAAAAAAAAACAAAAACAAAACAAACAAACAAACAAAAAGCACAAGCACTGGCAGGGATTTTATTCGTACTACCCAGCATCAAGTCAAGATTTTTTTGCTGTTCATGAAACACTTTTATTTAATGTACAACCTTTAGGGTATGTACCTTTGTGTTTTTTATGGACAATATGTTATTTTTGGTTTATTTATTAGCAGCATATTCAGCACAGTAACTAAGACTCCTACTAAAATAAACTCTTTGTATGGTAAATTATTCTTGATTTACTCACTTCCTGCATTTCTATTAAACAAGAAACAGTTCTTGTAAATGGAATAATTTACTATGCCAATTACTAACTGTATGATACATTCTTTCAGATACTATTAGTAAGAGAAAATGTAACCTTGAATGTTATTCTCTGATTTGAAAATCTAATTGAAATGGTGGTGAGAAAATTCTTATTTCTCTTCCTTTTTGAACCTATTCTAGAAGGTGCATGAAAAAATATAACAATCTAAGCATAAAGCAGGGAGATAATAACTGACATTTCAGAACTACTAATATATAGTTATAAATCAGATAACTTTATATCTCAGCAGATTTATTAATCTGAAAAAAAATTTAAAGCAGTGGGATTTTAATGATATTCATATTAAATTACTTTTTGAGGCTAACCTCTTGATAAAGCTACTCTATTTTTAAAATTTTTTTTTTAATATGTGAGAAAGCTACGCAAGCAGAATTTTATTTATAAAAAGTCCTTAAGAACTATAATGTTGACATTTTTATGACTAAGGTACACCCTTCTTTTGCTAGGCTGTCTGTGCTATTTTAAGCCCATGAAATATTTAAAAGAGATACTTCCTGTCATACTATGCAAATGTGAGGTATGAAATACAGGTTCTATTAAAGCCAGTGGGACACTCGTCTCTGATTTCAGTGGTGCTAGGATTTCTCTCCATGAATTCACCTTTCAGTCTTGTTTTGCCTTCATATCCAGCCAAAAGCAAAGGATGATGTCTGAGTAACATTTTGCTAGCAGTAACCCTAGGAAGTACCACAACAAATCAGAATTATAATGTCTTTCCTATTTCTTCTTTGCTTTCAGAGACTGTAATTAATCTACAACAATATTAATTTGCTTCACCCTTCCTGCATATTGCACTTAGCAATTCAAGCCCTCTACATTGAATAGAGGAGTCATACACTAGTTTGGAACTTATTTCCAGCCTGTTCCTCATATAAGGCATTTTGCTGTCTGTGAAAGGAGTAAGATGTAGAATGGTCAGCCTCTTCCAACAGGGCTAGAAGTATGAAGTTTTTTTTACCATAAAAAAAAAAAAATGTATTATGTATTACTTACAAGAGACAATATTTTGTCTTTTTGCAAAACTTTTCAGTGTTTCACCCAGGCTCTAGTCCCATGTCCCATCCCTCGCCCCTTTTTTCTTTTCTTCAGATATGTTTTACAGTAACAAGAAAAGGATGAGAAACTGTAGCATTTCTAGTAAAACTTTGGGATTAAGGGATCATACCAAATTTCTTATTTTGTATTTTTTTTTATTCTATTGATGAAAGCAACCAGATCGGCATCCCTAGAATGGAAACAATAGAGCCAGTAAAATGCTCTAACTGGTTTTCAAGTTTTGCTGAGCTTTGTCTCTTATGTGTGTCTTGGCAAAATATTTTTTCTATAGGTACCGATTTTAAATACCTATCTGCATAAGTAACAGTCTTTCGGGACTTCATATAAAACATAGAGAACAAATGTAAAATCTACAAAGCCAAATGAACTGGGCTAAAATATTTAAGGAGCATCCTCCCTTTCTCTTATTTTCAATTTCCAGAATTTAAGGAAACAATTTTTAATTAACAGTTTAACTACCATGATGCCATATCCTAATGGAAAGCAAGCAAGATCAACTTTTCATTGAATTGAAATTGACCAAGGGTGAAAGAAATATACACTAATTTTTTTTAAATATTCTTATTTTTTGTGGATCTGTTAGTGGCTTTTGCTTCTACCACAAATCAATGAAAATGCTGAATATTCCAGGGAAACCGCTTCATAAGGGAGTTGGAATTCTTCTCCCTAAAAGGATTTATTTTTTCTCTGATACACTGCCTAAGATGAAAAATCACCAGTTTCAGAAAATCAGGTTTCTAATTTAGTGTCTGCACCAAAGGTAGGTAATTAGGATCAATAATACTTATCATGGCTCACAAACACATGATAATGTCTGCCTCATTTTAATCCTTTTGCATCTGAAACCTTTCCAGCCCCAAAGAGTTGTGACTGCATAATACATAATGTACATTTATGTGTTCTGTTCAATATTGTAACAGACAAACCCACAATGAAGAGAAGTATTTTCTTCAATTTAGAAAAGTGGCAACTTATTTTAATGTTGTATTTATTGAACACAATGACCCAAAGAGAAAAGTAGCAAAGGCATAATTTGAAGCCAGTGTTGAAATTACCCAGTTTGTGTTCAATGAAGAATCAGCTGAACAGATGATGATTTTGCAGAGTGCTGTGGTACTTAAGTAATCAGAAAAAGTCTCAGAGGCACTGCACTACCAAATGACCTTGGATTCCTGAGGCTGTTTTCAATGGCAGGGTTTCATTACATGTTTAGGTACCTAGGACTACTGTGATCATAAAGTCCTCCAGTGTTGCATGAGAGCACCTGAATAGCTGAAAAGGAATAAACTTCTTCCTCTTCACGTCCTATATCTGTTCCTTATTTGTTATCAAAAAGATCTTTCCATTATACAGGAAGAGGATACATGCATCATAGAGTGAATTAAGTAACTAAAACGATCAGATGTTTTAAAACATCATTAAGTTTATGTATGTTTTTTAGATATTTTAAAATACCTACTCTCCTTTGAAAAAAGCCTCTCAGATTGGATCCTGAATCTTAATGTCTGACAATTTTTTTGCAGGTGGTGCTTAAGGTTTTAGGTCACTTCATTGTTCTTCCAAATATTAACCATGGCTAAAAAAACTGCTATGGTCCAAGTAAAATAATTCACAGCTGAGACATAAGACTTTATTGTAATACAACACTGGGCTTCATGACAATAATCATGGCATTATAAATGCCATATGACAACTTCTCAATAGGTTTTGTGTCCTCCTTACCTCAATGAGAGAACAGTTATTTGTATTGTACCATAAAACAGGCACAGTAAGGGATGCCGAAGGACAGGAAATTACAGCAAGTTCTCATAAAAACCCCATGCAGTATTTTGGGGAACTGCCATGCCTTTTCTTCCAGTGCATTTTCTTAGTAAGAATGCCTCAGGCCTGATGATACACTTGGTACTTTGCTCACTTACATATGCAGCTGTGTATTGAATGGCAGATAGCTGATGCAATACTGGATGCACTACATCTGAAAAAACACTCTTGACATATTTGACATAAATTAGTCATATAAAAGGCATCGTTGCTAAGCTGTCGGAACATAAAATAAAGTTCACTTAATATTGCTGAATGAGCTGGTCAGGTGAGAGTCCTCTAGCTGTCCTTATTCCATCACATAAATACAACTATAAAAAGAATTATGGAGACTGACCAGAAAAAATGCTATATACCTTTTGTCTGAAAAGAACTTTGTGGGCCTGATATAGGTCTGATGCTCAATTTTCAAAAGTGCTCGAAACCAATGGCAGTTTTGGCTAACAGGAGTTATCAGACTCTTTAGCACTTAACTATATTAAGACTAAGCTTAAGGCTGAATAGATACATTTACTAAGAAAAATCTAAATTTTTTTGAAGAGTGATCATGATAGTCTGATAAAAATTCCCAAAAGGTACAAGGCTTTGTTTTACACATGCAATAAGAAGCAATGTCAAAGGGTGGCTGAAATAGTTCAGCTACGGGGGAAAAAAAAATGGGTATGAAAAGAGGTGATTATTTTAAAAATACATCATCAATTGGATAATGTGTCTTAAGTCTTGACACCTGTAAATTAAGAACCAATTGTCCACTCCTTCTCAAGCTCCCTTTTATATTCAAGAGAAAATTGGGTAACCATTGCCCAGGTATACTTTACCTGCCTTGAATTTCTACTTGTGGTAAGGTTGGATTGCTCTTTAAATGTGTTTATTTGCTGTTGATTACAGAACAGGCCTGGAAACAGCAAACTGGTTTAGAAACTTGCTTTTAACCTTCCTCCTTGTGATGAAATTAATCCCCTCTTAAGCGTACTGAAACTGCTTTCTTGGTATGACAGAAGTGTAAGATAATTTAACTAATGAGAGACTATCCAGTTAAACTCCATTTTGCAAGTATGCAAATAGTTGGCCACCACTGTAAGATGATTTTTTTCAAAACAAATAAGAGACACATTCTACTTTGTAGAGCAGTCCTAATTCTAAAATAAATTACTAACTGCTGTCCTGAGTCACACTGACTGATTCTCAGCTCCTTTCAGAAATTTTACAGCCAGGATGTCAGCTGACATCTTATATAAGCACAACAGCTGGAAAATATTTTTCTTGTGTTAAAATCTGTTTTATTTTATATGACATTTTCTTCTCTTGAGTAACTCTGTTATCACACACTTATTAGTTTATTCCCTCTTCATAACTTTTTTTTATGTAAGTTCCTAAATTTTCTGCTTTTCTTTTTTCTTTTGAGAGATAATATTATCACTTTCATTAGATCTCACCAAGTCCTGAAATTCAACTTAAGTAGCAGCATCCAACTGCTGAGCAAGGTGGATTCTGCTTTGACACACTGAACAATGTTTTACCTCTGGCCCATGTATCTAATAGCAGAAATAATTTTATTTTCTGCAAAATATCCCATAGGCATGTTCATTTTCACAGGAGACTGCTAGGTAACAGCAGACAAGGAGTAATCAGACAGATAATGAAAAGAGTCATACACTAATTCTGTTCTTTCTTTGAAACAGCAAGGCACACATCAACTCTGGTCTGGAAAACATGTAGCTGTGGGCAAAATTACAAGTTAATGTGCTCTTTGGAGAGGAGCCGTGTTGTTCTTTACCAGCTAAAATTGTCTGTCTGTGTCTGTTCTATAGCTCACCTCCCAGGGGACTGGGAAAGGGGGTCCCCATGCAGGGCTGTTCCACTGTAAAGCTATTTGAAGATACATTCATAGAACAAATCAAAAAGTAAAGTTAAATCTTAGGGCTAGAATAACTGAGCTATATGAAATGTTAATTAATTATGGTGGGTTTTTTCCTTTGTTTTGTACATAATAGCAGCAGTAAATACCTGAAGTGATTTTTCACAGCTTTTATAAGAAAATATAATGTTTTGGCCTTCCTCAAGAAACACATTCTCCTATGATTTACCACGTCCAAAAGATTCACAAAAGGCACAACAAAGGCCTTAAAGGACAAATTAGAAAGAAGCCAGTTTGACTGACAAGAGGAAAGAAGCTTTTTTCTGCCTGACCCATGTCAAGTATGGACAACAAGCCAATGAAAAGGTCAGTGTGAACAACAGGTATGGGGAATTTCAGACTTCCAAAGACGAAACAGTATGGCCAGCAGCTGTGAAGTCTGTAAAGGCTGAAATTAATGAAACACTTTCTGAAACTCATTTTACACTTAACAGAGACTCAAGTATATAACATGTCTCAACAGATTTTCTGCAGACTTTTAGGCTTTGCATCACTAATGGAATTTTTGGTCAAATGACTCGCTGCATTTCCCTCTCTGTGCCTTATCCTTTTACAATGGATAATTTTAGAAGTGTGCCTCCTAATATACAGAGATGGATTCAGTGTTTCCAAAAACATGTCTTAACTGCTTAGTCACTCACTAAGCCACCATATTACTATGAACAGTCTAAAAAGGAGACAATTAGTATTCCATTTTCATGAGAAGTTATGTGAACATATTCATAGAGTTAGATTAAAGGAGAAAAAATAAAATATATTAAAAAAAAATCAGTCTGGGGAAATTCAAGCAGTTTTGGGCGATGTTTTTAATATTCATGTGCCATGAAGTGTAAATTTCCTTTGCATGTGTGGATGTGAAAATTGATTTAAACCTAGAAGTCTATAAAAACCCCAAACACTACCTGACTAGCTTTACTGTCTCCAGAATTTTCTGCTTGACTGTAACCCATGTTTGTTGCAGTTTGATGACTGAATAAACTCTACTACTACTTATTATAACTCCTGTGGCTGTGTCATCTTGAAGCCAGAATCAGTGCTCTTATCAGATCAGACCTCTTATGTGCTGGGCTCTGTGATGGTGAATTGGAAGGTTTGACCTCCCTCTGGAACAACTCAAGATTCAGTTTCAGACGTAGAAGACAAGTATAACAAACAAGAGCCCCATCTCGCTGTTTTATCTGTAATTATTTTCTTGCAGAGTGCAATAAGTCATTGTGGACCCACACTTCAGTAGTAAATTAATACTCCCACTCCCTATGCTGGCTCAGCTATCAAGACTATAAGACCAGAATTTAAGTTCTGACCCATGTTTCCAAATATACTTCCACCCTACTCATACTCCAGTAGCTTCAACCAGAAGTTAAATTAAATCATTATGCATTTCAAAGAGGAGATGCAACAGTCTACTGGTGTCTCAAAGGGAAACATATAAAAAAGAGTCTGTGTGATGCATTTTTATATGATCATCTCTGCTTTAGATTTTACCTAGAAATATGTATATTGTATTCTTGAAGGGTAGCATATGTAACAGTGGAAATATATATTCCTTAGACAACTGATAAAGCTGAAGGTTCTTCACAGCTTGCACACAACTTAAATATTTCATGGCATGTAAAAAGGCACAGAAAAAAGGAAATTGATTCCAAAACTGAAAATGAGAAAAACAAAATCCCAATAAACTACATTAACAAAAATCAAGAAGGGCAAGTTTGTACTCATGACCTTAGTTGACCTCCATTAGAGGGTAATTACTACTCAATCAATACTCCTTATGCATAAATACAGACACAAATGGTCAATGGAAAGTGATAAAAGAATGTTGATCGATAAACATTACAGTCTGGCATAGAATTCTCCAAGAAGTGGGGGGAATACATTACTTTTTGACTTTGGAAAGCCAATCTACAAAACTGAATTCACCAAAGTTTGGGATTTGAGCAGTTTCCATGACATAGTACATCACCATTCTTTTTAAAATCCTTCCTAAACAACTGAGTTAAATGATCTGGATACAATGTGGCTGCTGAATGATCAGCTTCAGTGAAATTCCATTTTGTTGGTATGTGCCAATGCTCCTAAAGATGCCCTACAAGCCTGGCATGGTGATTGTGAAAATAGACAGGCTCCACTTAGCTGTTTGAGATCAGAATCAGATCAAAATATTGTTCTTTGCCAGCATAACAGAAAAGAGAGAAGCAAGGCCCCAAGCCTGAGAGCTTTTGCTGAGATTCTGAACCTCCTGTTGATGACAGGTATACAATTTAAGGGACCTATATCAAAATGCAATGAAATATCTGATGAAGAGGAGGAAGAAACTCCTTTACTGAAGCCAAGCAATCTTGAATCTGGCCCTCTATATGAAGAACCAAGTGAAAAAAAATAATTTACAATTATTCCCTAATCACTGGTAGAAAGTCAGTCATGAACAGTTTTTTAGTTTTCCACTTTATATTTCAGAAAATGTTCCTGATTTTTAATTTTTGCAGTGTAATTTACATTCACTGAGAGACAGCAGTCAGTCAGCTATATAATGAAAAGCACATTTACTGCATCTTCACACGTTTCCTCCTCCTTCTGCAGTTAAAGAGCACTGATGAAAATTATCCTTCAGACATGATTTCTACACGGAACACATGAGTTTCTATACAGGAAATATTTTTGTGATCCTGTCCAGAATCCACTCCCAAGTGTATAATCAGTGAGAATTAAAATTATTTATGTAAACAGATTACGATTTTCACTATTTAAAAATTGAGAAGGAAGCACTTCCCCAGAAAGAGAAAGACAAAAGATTTACTATTGTAGAAATATGGAAATCTGTACAATAGATCTTCCTAAAACCAGCTCATTTACACTGTCTTTAGAGATGCTTAGATGAATTCAAAGCAGATACACTGCTGCAAATCAAGAGGATGTGCAAACTTTTTTTTTTCCCTCAAAAATTAGCTTTTAAAATAATTCTACCTATTGTCATATTAACCACAAATAGTAGCATAAATGAAATTACAGTTCTATTGATAATACTGCTTTTAGACCTCATCCCTCTGTATGCTCAGACCATATTGCCCTGATTGTAAATGACAATAAAGAATTCCGTGTTCAGTTTGGTGAATGTTTATCTACCAGTGGGTTTCCAAGATCTTCATAAAGATTAGTTGCCTACCTAAGTAGTATGAGATCAGAATTACAGTGTTACAACATAAAAAAAAAAAGTTACCTTTCATTTTTTTTTTTCTACCCATTTTTCACTTATCAGAAGAATTATTTAAGAATAATAAGTATGGATAAATTTGGATTTCAGAATATGAAAACACCTTTGAGTGCCATCCCCTTAGTCTTTTGCTTTCCCATGATCGATTTGCTATTATGAAAGGTCAGTTTGCATCTGGACATGAAGCTCAGAGTGACACCAGTCTCTGAATCATTTTACCCTAGGGTTGTGATATAGTTTGTTCCACCATTACCCACATTATCTAAATTACTTGAACATGTTTATGCCCAGCTAATGGATTTTATTGTAAGGAATAATGTTTGGGCTAAACATAAATCTGGTTTTATGATAAATATGTTAATAGACTTTATGCATGGTTTGTTTGCACCTCCACACAGTGCACAATTGGCAGGCATTATTGTTGGTGACTGATAATGACTTTATTACATTAGATTAAGATGATTATGGCTTTTGATTAAAACCCATTAAATTTCTGCCTGTGCTATTCCCTTGTTTGGGACTGATTCACATTATGATGTGCATTCCTTGGTAGGGCTGCATGACATATTACTGGTGGTTCTCTTTGGAACAATCATATTCATGAAACTGATTGACCACACTTTATGGACCTCAGTTCTGTGACTTTTACTCAGTGAAACAGAACTTGGCTCTGCAAAGCAAATGGGACTGCTCCGATGCTTCAAATAGTTTATCCATTCACTTTTCTCTCTCCAGTTAGAAACTGACAAAGGTTTTTGTAAGAATAACATACACATTTGATGGCCTGTAAATAACTCATCAAAGGATCTGCAACTCTTTAAACGAATATTCCTCTTAGGTTTTTTTCTCATTCCAGAGGTAAACAGCCCTTCTAGTGCCTGCAATATTTTTTCAGTGCATTTGTTCAGCTCTCCTGATGTTGTCCATTCTTTAGATAAAGCCATTCTTGGTTAAGAGGAAGAGATTTACATGCTCCATGATGGTTGACCAGAGAACAGAGAACAGATAATGAGGCTTGTTCTTTCCTAATATAGCTGTGTTCTTTATTTGTCACTGTGGAAGTTTGTATTTCCAGCAACAAAGTTCGCTGTTCATTGCCTGGTATTAAATTGCAGTGCATCCTAGACTATAGTTATTAATTGCATATATTATAATTAATATAGATTTATATAAATTTACTTCAGCCTGTACTTCATGTGAGTGTGCTGTGTTTAAGTAGCAGTTCCAAGAAGTTTATGCTTGTCTTTCATGTAGACTTGCAAAGTCAGATTAAGATGATGTTACCTTCTATCCTCCCAAATTTGGTAGATTCTACATCAATAGTAGGTTTCAGATGTAGGTTTACAGAGGACCCACTATGGCTTTAACCTCCCCTGTTAGCATGGGCTGGTGTAGTGTGTTTCCTTTAGTCTTCTCTGACTCCACATCTTCATTTATAATGGGACAGCAGTTCTCCCTTCTGTCTTGTAACTTAGCTATTAGCAACATGCAGTACATATTTATGGCTTAACTGTATATTGAGAGGCCTACTGTAATGGCCATTATTGTCATCACTAGTAGTATCACAGAGAAGGGATTATCTGTAATATGGCAATAGCTGTAATGTCTGACATAAGGAAGTGTGTGCTCCTTGAACATCTGTAAAGTGAAATTCATCCTTTACTTCTGCACTCGCCACATATGAAATATAAAAAGCTTAGCTGCAGATGAATGATAGGGGAAGCTTTCTGCTTTCTGCCATCCCTCCTTCCTAGTTCCTGTAATTGGAAAATATTCTGGATAGTATCCTGGTAATAGCAGAAAAGTAGAAGGTGATGATCCCCTTGATGTATGACTTTATCAGAATATCCTGAAATGACAATGCCTCTCCCAGGAATAATACCCCCAGTACTCGTTAACTTTTTCAACACAGAGGACAAAAAGCATCACTGAGAAAAAAACATTTTAGAGGCTGGAACTAAGGCAAGGTAAAAACAAAGGCTTCTACAGACCAAATGCTTTAAAATATGCTAAGCACTTCTGCATCTACAGATTGCAGCATTGCTTTTGCTTGCCTTTAATTTTGCGGGATTGCTGTACAGGGCAGCAGACGTTGCCAAGTCATTACATGAAATTAAGTAGGATCTGACTTTGCTCCTTGATGTGTTGAAAAGAGTCATCTTCGACTTTTTATGCAAAGAAATAATGCACTGAATTCCTATGTACCACCTTCTGTGACCAGGACTCGTCAGTCAATCAAACCATACAATATTGAAAGAGGTTAAATGTCCTCTGCACATTGTCACGATTCACGAAATACATCAGGTAATAAAATCCCGTGATAACTCACTTTTCATGACAAACCTTGTAATGAGAAGTGAAAATGGGAAAAATTCATCTATCTACTTGACAGAGATTGTAACTAGAAGGAGAAAAAGTATCACATAATTAACCCATTCTTGTAATGATCACACAGCTGAAAAAAAGACATTTCTCCTTGGCTGTAGAATTTAATGGTGGTTTTTGGTTTTATTTACCTTCTTTTGTCACAGGTACCACTCTAGCAGCACTACTAGAGAGCAGTAATTTCAAATGAATTAAAAAAAAATATTTGAATGTTATCATATGCCTTTTCTATGGAACAGAAGACTAATTCAGACTTCTATTGAATTTAGATGCATGATTGAACCACTGCCTTGTAGCTATTTCCTCTTAATGAAACCTGAATTCTTTTAGAATTTTTAAGTCTCTAAATTCACACATGTTCAGCTGTCAAGGATAACTTCTCCCCATTTTATGGAAATACAGGAGTATACATACAGAACACATGGTTTGTGTACATTTAATGGTGAACTTCAAGGCAATGAGAAATTAAGGGAATTAATTAGTGCATTTTTCAAAAAGATGGTACCACGATCCAAGTCCTTATAGCCATATCCTAAGAGTAGTGCAGTTTTACTTTTTAGGTGGATGATAAGACTAAAAAAACCTCAAAATCAACAGATGTGAGTAATGCAAATTCTCTAGATATTTGCAACAAACCATGCAAGATATTGTTGAAAGAAGACCAATACTGAAACCCCTGTTGTATCTAGTATTTTAGGACTCCTATGAGGGGTCTAATAACTAGAGGGGCTTTTGCACCTGGACTTTTATAAATGAGAAGTCTAAATATCACAGGAGAACAGAGTGAAATGGGGCACAGAATATCATCAAATTGCAGGACTAAAGAGGTGTTTAAACCAAATAAACATATACGAAAGTAGAAACCTTAAAAATATTAGGGCTATTGCACTGCTAACACATTCTGGAAAACTACATCATGCAGTATAAAAGTGACCTCTGCTCCTCTTGTCACACCACATCAGCCTGCTTTTTGTTACTATGTGTTTTGACAGCACATTATGTGATGAAGCATGACATAATATGAAGGACAACACGAAACAAAAAGATAACCTTTTGTGACATATATTGCATTAAAATGCCAATAATACCAGTAACCAATAACATTTTTATTTCATCAGAGGATCACAATGAATGTCTCCCATTGTTCTAAGAGAACATCTGTTTACAGGTCTGATTTAAAATGAGTTTTCAAGTAAATTGACCAGTATCATTTTATTTTGAATGAAACTGAGATCCTCTTACACTGGAGGATCATTTTGTCTCACAATGTCATTCAGTTCTCTTTCATGGTGTAAGCAGTGAGATCTATTACCCTCTTCAGGAGAAAGTGGAGGCGCTTTGGATATATATAGGAAATTTCTGAAGGAAAAACACAGAAGAAAGACTTCCACTCTTCAGAGGGTTTGCATTCTCAGAAAAGCAGAGCAACCCACTCTGCCTTCCACATCAGATTTCACAGGAGTGTCCTCAGCTGAGAAGGGGCGTGGACATAAAAAAAGAGAAAAAGAAAAAAAAAGAAAAAGAACAGAAAATGATTGAGACTGAAGTATGGAAGAAGTGGCAAAAAAGGACTGATGATGCAGCTGCAATAAGAAGAAAACAGATAAGGTTTTACTGATAAAAAAAATGAAGAATAACTGTCACTGTTAAATGTGATGTTTAATAGAGTTTGGAAACCATGGGAAAATGTGTTTGGAAGCAGACAGTTCAAACAAAGATACTGATGTGGAAATGGAAGCTGGAAAAAGGAGAAGATTTGGAAAGACTTTAATATTCAGGAGAGAAAAACAACACACAACCCAGAGAGATAACTTCTGCATTTCTACTGTTGCTTACAATTCATCACATTGCTGTAATAGGTGGTTGTGGATGCCTCATCCCTGGAAGTGTTCAAGGCCAGGCTGGATCAAGATGAACTTTACGGTCCCTTTCAACTCAAACCATTCTAAGATTTTATGATTATTTTTAATTCCTATGTTTCTTTTCTGTTAAACAGAGCACTGGAACAGAGTATTTGGTCATGACATATTTATTACTAGACTATTTCTCTGCATTTTCCTGACACAGGCTGCCAGAAACAGCTTTATGGTTGGTTGGTTGGTTGGTTGGTTTTGTTTGGTTTTTTTCCTTTATATAGCATCTCTTCCAGATATGGCTAACCACCTAAATTTTTTCATGCTTTTTAGCTGTCACAAAAAAAGATGCTCTAAGGCATAGATACTGCTTCTAGGATCCAAACTATTTTTGCATTTGCTGTTTGCATGGTTGAGCTCATCTAAGGCCAATGTTGTTAATGCTTTTAAGCTGCTAGAGACAGATAATTATAAAAATATATGTGGTGGGAACAAGGTGAATGGAGGACAATTTTTCACTTTCAAAAGGCAAACAGAAAACAACATAAACGAGGATGTTTAGAAGTTTGTATTACTGTAAAAAAAAAAAAAAAATGAACTTCCAATTTTGAGAACTAGTAAAGATTTCACCTCTGGCTCAAGAAGCTTTTAGGCCAGCAGCTTCCTGAGTGTGTCCTGAAAAACAACATCATTATTTGTTTCCTTGACCTCCCAGGGCTCTGCTGTTGGGCACCATTAGAGACCAAAGGCTGGTCTGCCCTGCAAGGCCACTTCATCAGGTCTCTGTCATTGCCAAGACTGGCTGACACTGATTGAAATGAAGACAAGAACCTTTCCAGAATGTGAAACTGCACGGATGTATTAATGCAGTTCAGAGCAGAGTCTAATTAAACAAGACTAATTAGGGCTTTGAACAGCAGCTTACAGCAGACACTATTTCTGGCCTACAAATTATCTCTGTATTTCTCATCTTCGCAGTTTTGTTTATTTTATGTTAGGTCTGGGATCTCTATACTATGCCATGTAGAGATAAATACAGTATCCTTGTTACACCATTTGTTTTTTCATATTATTCTACCAGTGCTTAAAATAAATGAAGAAGGAATTCATTTAAAATTGTAAATCTATATACATTACATTATAAGTACACTTCATATTATCTTGTATATATTCCTCTTCAGGCAGCTTTTCAGGCTGTATGAACTAAAATTATCATCTTACATATATTTTTTAGATGTTCTTTTATATTTGCATTATCAGTCAACTACTTCTCAAACCAAGAATGTATTCTTTTCCTGTCAAGAAAATTGCATTCATTTCTTTTTAACAGTCTGGCTGAGCAACCAAAGTAATAATTTTAGGAAATGGATATTTTGTAAATAGTTTTCTGCTCGGGTTCAGCTTCAGGTGATAGATTTATTAATGTAATATTTTTTCTTTTCCTTTGTTGAAAGATTTTTCTTTAATTTATTAGTATTTATTTAATAATTAATATGACCTAGACCAAAATGAGCTAAAAAATATCCCTCTTCCAATTCAGGAATTAATTATGATTTGGAAATATATTCACCTTACTTTCTGGATTGTTTAATTCTTCATAAAGGAAACCAAGACAAGCTGTTAAGTTGTAATAAACTCAGTAATGTCTTTCGACAAACTGTAACTGTAGTTCTATATTTATTTATTTATTTGCACGTGAATCAATCAACTCTAGATGAGCAAGAACTGAAGGTGACAAAAACATAAATATCAGTCACAGAAAAAAAAAATACTTTTGAGAAATAGAGCAGACTTTTGCTGTAACTTTTCATTAGAGCAAGGCTCCTTTATTTTGCATTTCAAAGCAAGATGATATGGCTTGTTATAATTTCTCACTTGTAAGGAAAAAAAAGAAGAGGAGAAAAGCATATATTTATCCTCTGTGATTTATACTTCTGTACTACCACCATTTTTTAAAAGGTAGTTCTATGGTAGATGTCACTTTAAAAGTAAGACTTTTCTTGCAGCTGTCCTTTTCAAATTCAAGAATTGATAGCTCTTTCTCAGCATGCACAAATCCATTCTCTTGACTGAGAATTATCATTATAGAAAATGCACTGCATTAAAAATATCCAGAAGAAAATTAACCCACCTTGAATGGAAGAACTGGAGAACAGCTAATCTATACAAATTTTCATAATGAAAAAGAAAGGCAATAGCATCTGCTGGCCCCAACCCAAGACTACGTACTAACGTAGGTCCTTAATGTACATGTAATATACTAGTCTGCGTATGTTGTTTCAGTCCTTTTAAGTTATTTAGCATGTGGAGAGATAAAGAATTATTATCCATACTTTTCAAGTTGTAAGGGAAGAATAGGAATAAAAAGTTACATATGTCTACTGAGCAGGAGAGGTGGTAGAAATTACAGTATGACGTCCCTAAGCAATCAAAATATCAGAAATTCTCTGAGTAGCTTTTTTTTTTTTTTTTTTTTTTTGCATTAATGTCTTTCTCGACTGCTGCTCTTTACCAAAGTCCCTCTACAGTATATTTTTCTCAATACAGCAAGATTTTAAAACTTTATTTCTGGCCTCTCCTGTCTGAAAAAGACAGGACCGACAGGGCAGGAATATACAAGCCCTGTGAGCACAGTAATTTTTAAAAACAATTTATTTCCAGTTTTGCATAATCAAAAACTGGTTCTTGGGTGGCATTGTCTAATCAGTATCCCTCTCCAAATTGTAAATAGTCCTATAACTGAAAGTTAACTAAAGTGATCATAAAATTCAATAATCCAACCTGTCATTTCCGTAAAGCTACAAAATAGATGGTGTTTTTTCTTCTATTGAAAGGCACCAGGTGAAACTTTGGTAGGAGACTTCAGGCATTTCCAGCAGCTTATTTTATTCTTTTAAAAGTGCCATATATTTTTGCATTTTTAAAAATAAAGCAACAATGAAAGCTGGCAGAGACTCAAGCCTGGAACATGACTTTCCTCTCTTTTTAACTGTTTCATCAGAAGTCATCCTGCAGAAGTCACAGAAGTTTCTCCCAAGATCTCTTCTAAGAGAAGAATCAAGCCTTTAATTTTTTGTGCTAGTAAAGCATATGCAGTGATGTTTCCTCTTGCTTCTGTAGGTCACCGTGTTGCAGTGCTCTACGGCATCATATTGGCTGATGTAGCTTTGCCAAATTGTTTTCTGTTGGATTATAGATTTCAGTGACATTAAGTGTCCTATTTTTATTTTTTATTATTTATTATTAACTGGTATATAATTTCATTTTTTAAGCCGTCTTTTTCTATAGTTCAACACAGACACAAGTGTCATACCTATTATGTATAGGTATCAGCTATCAGCATATGAAAATGTGTGAGATCACAGTTTATGAAAAAAATTGTGGTGATTAAAAAAACCTACTTATAGTAAAGCCTTTTGAAAGGACATTATAGAGTTCAATCTTAATCTGGGATGATAGCAAAAGCAGCTAATCAAAATAGTTTACATAGATCAGCCAGACACTGGAACTGCAAATACAAATTTGGTTAACTGATTGTTGTAATATATTTGAGCTTGACTGCAAAGCTGTTTACTACCAGACACAGTAGATGAAAGCCAGTAGAATTCCTTTCATTTACTTTGATGAAATATCTGTCAAGTTCATAGTATTTACAGTTCTTGAAACTGCATGATTTGGTCATAATTATAACTAGGCAGAATTTACAACTTTGTTTCCAAATAAATTTCAAGTAAATGGAAAATCCAATTTATTGAAGTGCTATAAATGTAATTATTTTCACTTTTTGATGTATAGTTTTGTAAATATTGACACTGTGAAAGAAAATGAACAGTTTAATATACGTTATCTTAAACCTTAGTTAATGTAAAAAAAGCTCCAGGTCAAGTAGAAATATTCCAACCATACCTGCTCATTGTAATAGGCAGAAAATTATCAAAAAAACATATTGGCAGGACTTGGTCCCAGATGAATGACTAACAGCCAAGGCAACATTTGCTATAGGGTTAGATAGCTTTTAAAATTACCTCTGAGATTTTCATTAATTCGCTGGCCTATATCATGTGAAGAGACAATGCTTCATCCCATCCTAAGTATGTTTTTCTGACAGCCGTTCTCTACAGATTTTCTTTGTCTTAAAATATCTGCAGTTGCAAAGGGATCCAGCCATGTGCATGTGTAGGTGCACGGCTAGCAGGAGCAATTAATGGGATTTTTTGAGTTTGATTTTCACATTTCATTTTTTCTACCTTAGGAATCTAAATCATTGAAAAAGTTTTGTGAATTACAAATCCCATTGAAACCCCTGTACACAATAAGCATTTAATTATTCAAATCTTTCTACTGTTATCATTGATGTGGTAATTGGAATTTCTTTTGCATCATGTATGCTGATTATACTCCTTAGAGAAGGAAAATCTATTTATTTCACTTTTTTTTCTGTTCTTTTCCATTATTCCTTTTTCAAATGGAAGAATAGCTAGAATCTTCCTGAAGTTTTCAGACAGCTAACCCATATCATTATCGAGAAGGCTAAATCTCCAACCTATTTAACCAGAGAAAAGTTGTTCAGAAATGTGGCAGTAGAAATGCTGTCACTGCCTGCTTTCTGAGTATCAAGGAATGCAGTGTCACCTGGTCGGTGTTTCTGCAGTAATATGTCATCTCCAGTTGCCACAGGTTGTCCACATATGGTAAAAAACACATATGAGCAAGATGGTATCCTCTGGGTCAGAAGACCATCAGTAAATGGTGATACTTATTAAAAGGGTGTTTTTTCACCTCTTTACAAAGATACAATTGCTCTTACACTGGTCTCTACAGCAGGTCTGGAACATGTAAAAAACTCCAGATAGAAAGGTACTCAAAAGGTATATTTGCAGTGAACAATGGGTTATTCTGTAAAACACTGCATGCAGACCGTGCTACTGAGGAGCCTGAATAGGCATGCTAATTAGCTGTTTGTATTTACTCACAGTCATCTTCCATAGAACAAGAAAAAGCAGAGTTGCAGCCCCATGGTCTGTGCCCGATGAGTGCCCTTATTCACTGCTAAACAAGCAACACACCTTGCAAAAGCAAGGGGACTATCCAGGCCCAGTAGTGAAGAGTCCCTGGTTCTGCCACCTTGAATCCACTCACTGTTGGACACCTCGCCTAGAATTTCAGTGTAGGGTGGACATAACCAGTGTGTTCAGAAAGGATCATTCTGTAATTAGGATAAACAATATTCACAGTGGCCACGTGAAGCAGATAATCTTGTTAAGGCTAGATAGCTGAACATGAGGGGTTTTTAAAGAAACTAGTTCTTTTGCCATAAAAATTAACTTTATGAGTTAATAAAGGGAAAAGAAAAAAAAAAAAAGAAAGTTTTATAATAATTCAATCCTATCTATAGCTTTGATGGATAAGAAATTAAATTATATCTGACATTTAAAAATAGAGAGAGCATCCAGTTGAGGGATGAATATATTAAAAACGCTTAAAGCTTCATGAAATTCTATTCATTTGTGAAAATTAAAACTTTAGTAGAAGTATAAGGAAATTATTTTGCCAGAAATGCATGACATGGTCTCAATCTCACAGTGGTCTTGGAGGAAGGTCTTTCTTTTGCAAACAATGAGAACACAAACAAAACCCCCTTGAGATTCATATCATTATGCGTGACATACAGGTAATAAGAATAATGAGATAATGTGACCTGGATACTGGCAAAGTTTCCTTTAGAGTTATGACCTTTCAAGTTAAAGCATGAAGAACACAACACGAATGAAAGAACATTAAATGAAGCCAAAACTGTACCACAATGTTCACTGCAGGAGAAAAAATGATGGTAACAAATTACAAATCAACATAACCCCACTCTCATCTCTGAATTATTGAGCACAAAGCTAAAACCTTTGAGAGGCTTAAACAATCTATCACCTGGTAAGCTTTCATTAGAAAATTAGCTCATGATATGTAATGATCTTTCCTATCAATTTTAATTCCTTTTAACTGTTTAAATAGAATTTGAATAATAACTTCTTAATGTTCACCACAGAAGGTAACTAAATCTTTAATGTACTCCTGGTGCAACAAGTTTAATATTGCAATTTAATTGAAGTTTATGAAAAAAAAAAAAAGGAAAAGGAAAAAAGAAGAGATACCTTCCCCCTCCAATATATAAATTGGCTACTATATGTTGGTTTACAAAACACAAAAATATTTTGAAGTCAGCTGTGGTCTTCCTGCGTCTTCAAATAGTGTAGCTTTACTCAATCTGTTTTGAGAATTTCTGTCTCAAAATATATCTTTTTATATATACTGAAGTCAGACTATTGTTCTTTAAGTGTATTGAACTTTCAGCCTTGTCTCTTTTTTTTACACGTAGGCACCATGTTTATTATGCCCTGGTTTTCCAGTAAACATTCATTTTTAAATATTTTGTAAATCCTGCTTTCAATGAAATCTTCCATTTCATTCTGAATTCTAGGATGTGCCTTAGCCAGTTCTTCTGATTTAAGGATATTTTAAGATTTAATCCTAATTTCAACCTAATTCTCACTTCCACTCCTTCTCCACACATCTTGACATTACTCATTTTTAACACATCCTCATTTAAAACATAAACAAGGTACTAGTGTAGCCACAGTTCAGCAAATGTTGTGTCAGCCACAGCCTTTCTGAATGATTGATCCCACTTCATACTTTTACATTATCTTGTCATTTATCTTGGATTAATATTTTTCTACTGTTTACTTTCATTTTTTTTTCTTAATATCTAACAAAATATAGCCTTGGTAGTTCTCCCCTCATCCCCTTCTCACTGGTTTCAGATGAGATTCTCATTTTTAATTAGTTTTTAATAAAAATATCTCTACTTTCCTACCAGCCTCATACCTCTCATATTTGGACCTGAATAAACCCCAAGATTTCCCCATATTTTTGACCAGGTCTGTTTGGTTTTTTTCTCTCAGTATTGAGGTAGTTCACGGATACCTGGTAAATCCATATATCAGACTTGCAGAGGCATATTAAAAGATCAGGCTAAACAAACCTGTGTGATTTCTGATGGGCCAGACAGTGTTCATTGTCACTACTTTCATAGCTGAAACTCATGTTCCCATCTTCATGCTTAGGAGGAAGTAAACTTTGTCATGAAGTCATCAAACATCATTCTCAGACAGGTATGCATCTTTCTTGTACAAGGATTTCATTTGACCTGGTTACTAGCACGACATCACCTTGTCAGAGATACTCAAAATGTCTGATGGGATACCCAAGGTGTTTAATGACCCAGATTTATAATAATTGCAACATTACCTGAAGTGTTTCAATAAGAATTATGGTGGATAATTCCACTCCTCAGATGTAATAAGGATTTTTAAGCACCTCTCCAGCAATTACAAAGCTTTATCCAATGTTTTCTTGAAACCAGCACTGGGAATAAAACTTTTAGGGATGTAAAACTAAAATCTCATGTTTCATTGCAGGCTAAAGATTATTGTTCCTCTTCTTACATGGGTATAGCAGAATGTATGTAAAGAAAAAAACAATCACATAAACCAAAATACTGCCAAAGCAAAACACTTAGATCATCATGTGTCACTCCTGCTATGTTGGGAATTAGCCACATATTCCAGATGGTGAATATTTTGCTTATTGTACTGCAGGAAACCATTCAGACAAGATATTATTGAGAGTCAAATAAATAAATACTTGGAAAGGAGTGAAATTACGTAACTTAATAAGTTAAACAAAGAAATTATTACAAAATAACTGATTTCCTTTGATTATTGAAGATTAAGTATAGGGTCAAATTCCTAAAATCATCACTCTGAATCCCATCATCAGCCTCAGGATATAATAGATCTAACCTTGCCACCATTTTGCCACTGTGAAAACACAGTTCTTCTGAATTTGGCAAAAGTACTTGAATACAGCTCAGTCATATTTCATGTAGTAATCCTATGATGATTACCATCAACAAAGTGGATGAGCAGGAGGTTGATAAATCGCTATAGCTTTAACCTTTTGGGAAATGCTAGAAAAACCCACAGTTATCCTTTTGGTCAAAATGTATAATCTTTTACACAATTTTGGTTGTATGTAGTCTTTTAAAAATGTATTCATTTGAGCTCATTCTAATTTATTCTTCTTCAGTTTGGACACTGAATAAAAAAAACCTACCTGTTGGTCTAACAGTTCATAAAAATGCAAATTTTGTTCCTTGTAAGGGAGGTTTTTGCTGGCTAAAATCTGGCTGATATCTGCTGAGTAGAAGTTCATGCAAACCTCTGACACTTCAAATGTCATTTTAAATACTAAGAGATAAGACCAAACATTTTTTTTCTGCTTAACCAAGAAGATTTCCTAGTTCTATTATGCAGCTTCCATACTGTGGTTTTGAAGGTTTTCACTGTATTAGTGAAGTGCTTGTGATTCCCAAATGTTAGACTCAATATAAATATTCCTTTTTACTATACCTGTTATCCACATCTGTGGAACTTTTCCTAAAAGCCAGTTATGACTCCAGATGGTGATTGACTCTGCAGGAAATTTCTGTAGAAAACAATTGATGAACAGCCTTTTCATCACTGTCCTTCTTAAACCATAGGTGCATCTGGTAGGAAAGCAGCCACAAAAGATTTTCATTTTACTGTTATTATTTCTGATCCCATGTAACAGATTGTTTCTGTATAACCATTCAGAGTATCCATAATTTATCTCTGTCTATTACAGATTCTCTTGATTAAACAGCTAGTGCTGTGTTTTTACAATTGCTTTGTTTAAACACAGTGCACACACTAACCAAAAAATACAAATACAAAACCACACAAGGAAGAATACAGCTGTTTATACCTGCAGACTTTGAGAAATGGGTTGCTATGTATTTAATTTTCATTGGGACTTACAGATGTGGACAGGATACAGACAAAGCCTGTCTTCTAAGAATAATTAAGATAGATAAGATTTTCAGCTGCTATAAACCAGAATACTCTTACATATGAGCTAGCCATCTTCATTTTCTCTTTATCAGTGAAAAGAAATCAACATCCTCACATATGGTTCATTCAGAGATCCTCTTTAAGATGTTGCTTATCTTGCTGTAGAGCTCCACATTTTAGATTACCAAAGCTAGGAGACATTAGTCCTAACCTTAATGATGTTAATGAATATGGATTTAAGATCTGTGCCTTTGAATTCAAGATCTGCATCTGTGAGGACAAAAATAAGGGATATGTCTACTTGGGAAGCCTTCTGCTTCCTTCTGTCTGATGCCACATGCATGCAGTCAGGGAAGAGTTAGGATCCACCTGTAATCTAAATTCAGGTGTTAGCAGAGCAGCACATGTCATCTTATAGATGAAACTATATAATTCCTTGACAAGACCCTGACAATTTTGCAGCTAGGCCAAGTCAGAGATGTGTCTTTGAAACCATAAAGTTAGATATTCTGTTGATCTGCTCACATTTGGAAGAAAAAAGTCCTTGATAAGAATAATTATGCCCCTTATGGAGTTGTTGGAGTGAGTCAAGACGAAGGCCACACAGATGATCAGAGGTCTGGAACACCACTCCTGTGAAGTCAGGATGAGAGAGATGTGGTTGTTTACCCTGGAGGAGAGAAAGGTCTTGGGAGACCCTAGAACACCTTCTGGTACCTGAAAGGGGGCTACAGGAAAGCTGGGGAGGGACCTCTTGTAAGTGCATGGAGTGATGGATGAGGACTGCTAGATTTAGGTTAGACATTAGGAAAAAACTCTTTAGTGTGAGGGTGGTGAGGCAATGGCACAGGCTGTCCAGAGATGCTGTGTCTGCCCCATCCCTGGAAGTGCTGGAGGCCTGGTTGGATGGGGCTTGGAGCAACCTGTTCTAGTGGGAGGTGTCCCTGCCATGGGCCACCCATTGGAACTGGGTGGTCATAAAATCTGTAAGGTCCCTTACAACTCAAACAATTCTATGATTCTGTAAGTCTATGATATAGTAAATGGTAGCAATCCTATTTCTTAATATATGCATACACAAATAAGTAACTCCAGATGATTACTGCCCTACAGATTAGCACTTCTGTAGAATGTGTATAAGGCAGAGAAGGAGGGAGAGAGGAAGACTATGTAGCAGACTCAGACACAGGACTCTTTTGTTGAAAAATTGAATTCTTCTGTGTCTGTAATAAAACCAAATGGCTCTTTTTCCTGATGGAAACTCTATTATAGTAATTTTCACTAACCTAAAGTGAATTTTAAAAGATAAATTACTGTTTTTACTGAAGTGAGAAAATCTTAACTTGCAATAGAGAACACAGAATTTTCTTTATACTTTTCTTCCTTTGTTTTCTTAAATACTGTGAAAAGTGACTCTCATTCTGAAAAAAAAGTCATGTACCTTCAGACCTATGATAACAAGATGTAACCACAAGTCTAATGGACGATCTCTCCTAAGGAAATTGCAAAACAATGGAAATGCATAAGCAGTGTTATTAGTTATTTATTCAGATCTCTTTCTAAATTCCATTCCTGCTGTCTTAAAAAAAAACAAACCCAGAACTGACATTATTGAACCAGAGACTCACTGATCTCAATAACAGTCTTTAAAATATAAGTATTGATGCTGTCAGTGCTGTGTAATCAATAAGATAGAACTGCAAAGAAAACTTGGAAAGGAGAAGAGGAAAAAATCCCTCCTGAATGTTTTTTTCATAGTTCCAGAGGGGTTACACTATCAGTCTCACAATATGTGATACAGGATGAAAATGAAATTGTTGCTATGCAAAAAAGAAATTACAGTTTCCTTGCAAAAATCTTTTTTTCAGACATAAGTATTATTTGCCATTAATAATGGAAACAACCAAACCCACTACAAATGTGCAAAGTTTTTTCCACAGGCCTTCTTCACATTCTACCCAGTGCCCAAGCACAGTTTTAATTACAATTTTAATGTAGAGATTTGGATCACTCACATTCTTGTGTATTAAAAACATTTGAAAACAGAAGAGAGAAAAAAGATTTGCCTTCAGATGTCTAGGATCCTTTTCCAAATGTCTAGGATCCCTTGTGAAACTTTACAGAACCCAAGAACAATCCTGCTGGTTATGGAATGCTCTAAGACTTTCTTCACCCACATCAGCTGCACATTAGAAAACATCATTAATTAACTGCAGATCTACTAAGGTGATAAGAAGATCTGCTACTTATCTTATAATCTTCAAAAAGCTGATGAACTTAGAAAACTGATCAGAATTCTGAAGTTGGCATACTGCTCTTTGTATTATGATTTTACCCAAGTTTTCCTGTTAGACAAATTCACATGTGAAGTGGTGTTGTCTCTGTGGACCTGTCTGATGATCCCTGGACTGCAGCTGTTGTCACAGTTGTTGTCACCAGACCTGATCCTGACCCTGACTTTGTGGCTGCTACTCCTGTCTTGTCTCCTCAGATTTGACTTTTCACCGCAGATGCATCTGAGGACAGATACTGTCCTTGCTTGTAGGAAACTTACAAGCTGAATCTTCATCAGCTTAGAAAGTGAGCAGTATTGGTCACCTCCACTCTGATGCTTCTCAGAATGAGACAGGAGCCTTGTGGGACACTATCCCTTGAGGTAGCAGCAGTGGGGCCATGCATGTCTGCTTCTGCTTCAGCTCCAGCCTACAAGTCTGTTAATGGGGAAATAAACAAGGAGCAGAACCACAAACTTTCACGTGATGCAAGCCATTAAGCAGCATGAATTGCAAAATATGATGAGTAAGTATCCCTTGAAATAGTCTTGGAGAAAAAATTATGAACAATCTCTAAAATAAATTTCATTCTTATACTTACAGAGATTTTGAATAATAGACTCATGCCAGGAAAACATTTTAACTGATAAATCTCAACTAGAAAAAGGGTTACATTTGCTAAAAATTCTGCTGTTGATGCTTATTTGTTGTGAAAGCTAAGTTTGAAATTTACCATTATAAATATACAAACTCATTCAAAGCATCAATTAAAATGCAAACATAGGCTCTGTTAATTGCTCCTGGGGATGGGGAAGAGATTATTGAAGGAAGGTCACTTCAAGAACCATTTCCTTGGGCAAAATTTCCACCTAGTCAAAGTGGTTTTTTTAATAATCATATATATATGATTTGCAGAACAATATAAGAACCCCTCTACAGCTAGTGTCTCTCAGGATATACTTGTGATCCCTATAGATTTTTTCAGTTTTATTTTATTTAATTTTTCCCTTATTAACTATACTTTTTCTGGTCCCAAAACTGTAAGAAAGAAACCAAAATCCAGTATAAATTGCAGACCTGGCTCTCTGCATCTGGATGCCAAGTTGTCAGGCAGTTGCAGCTTGGTGTAATCTCGATGTTATCATTTAAAGAGCTGTAAGAAGGAGGTTTCCTAATTCTTTTGAACCTTCTAATCCATAATTTTGGCATATGCAAGTGATTCTTCCTAACTCTTCTGCATATCTAGTCTAAACCTCCCTTTGTGCAACTTGAGGATGCTTCCTCTAGTTCTATCATTATTCTTCTGGGAGAAGAGGCTAACACTCATCTCACTACAACCTCCTTTCAGGTAGTTGTAGGGAGTTACAAGATTTCCCCTTAGCCTTCTCTTCTCCAGACTGAACAATCCCAATTCCCTCAAATGCTCCTCAGATGACGTGTGCTCCAATCCCTTCACCAGCTTCATTACCCTTCTTCAGACATGCTCCAGCAGCTCAATGTCTTTCTTATGGAGAGGGGCCCAAAACTGCACACAGTACTCAAGGTGCAGCCTCACCAGTGTGAAGTACAGGGACATGATCACTTCTCCTTCTGGCCACACAATTCCTGATACAAGACAGGATGCTGTTGGTCTTCTTGGCCACCTGGACACACTGCTGGCTCATATTCAGCTCACTGTCAACCAGCACCCCCAGGTCCTTTTTCACTGGGCACTTTACATCCACTCCTTCCCAAGCCTGTAGCATTGCATGGGGTTGTTGTGACCAAAGTGCAGGACCTGTCACTTGGCCTTGTTAAACATCATGAAATTGGCTTCAGCCCAGGTCCCAGCCTTTTCAGGTCTCTCTGCAGAGCCTTCCTACCCAACTTAATGTTAACTGCAAAGCTGCTGAGGAAGCACTCAGTCCCCTCATCTAGATCATTAATGAAGACATTGAATAGGACCAGACCTAAAACTGATTCTGGGGAACACCAGTGGTGACTGGTCTCCAGCTGGTTTTTACTCTGCTGACTACAACACTCTGGGCCTGTCCACAGCCTTCCCTCCACTCACTAGCATGTCAGTTGGTCATAGAATGACACTGGGCTGCTCAAACAGGACCTGCATTTACTGAAGCCATGCTGGCTGGGCCTGATGCCCTGGCTGTCCTGCACTTGCCATGTGAGAACACTCAATATAAACCACTCCATAATTTTTCCAAGCACTGAGGTCAGGCTGACAGGCCTGTAGTTGCCTGGATTCTCCTTCTGTCCCTTCTTATCATATTGGAAATCATATTGGAAAGTCTCCAGTCGCACAGAATTTCCCCTGTTAACCAAGACTGTCTGTTTGGTGAGCTCCTCTGCCAGTTCCCTCAATACTCTCAGGTGGATCCCATCTGGCCCCATAGATTTGTGGGTACCCAGATGCTGTAGCAGGTTGTTAACTGCTTCCTCCTGGACTATGGGGGTTGTGCTTCTCTGCATCCTCACCTTCCAGTTCAGGGGGCTGAATACCCTGAGGGTGGCTGGTCTGAATAATCAAGACAGAGGAAAAGGCTTTTCCTCACCCTTGTTTTTTTTTTTTCCCCTGAATCCCGGAAAAAGCTTCCCTTTCATTTGGGCTGGTTGTCTTCCCTGCCATTTATTTGTACTGTGCCTGAGGCCAGCCCACTCCTGCATATTTCAGATTTCCTTCTGGAAGACCATCCAGCCTTCCTAGACCTCTTTGGGTAGGGCCCACCTAATCTAAGTAAGTTAATGCAGCTACAATTAGTTGTCTAAAGCTGATCTAACCACCCATTTCCTTGGTGCTGAAGAGGAGAAACAGATGATCTGTGCAATCACATAATTACCTGTTCTATTTAAGAATGTTTTAATGTTTTCTTGCAGTAAATAACAGTCAGACCTGTTTCTCTCAACCAATATCTGGAATAGCTCAAAGTCTGCCCTCCTGAAGCCCTTGGTGGAGGTTTGGCTGACTCCTCTCCTTACTCCATCAAGGATGTATAAGTTAAACATTTCATGGTTACTTAAGCCCAAGACAGACTCCAACTCTAGCGAGGCACCTCCTCTCACTTACCAGCTATGTTAGGAAGTCATCTTCTCTACTCATAAGGAATCTCCTCAAATCTCTTCTCTGCTAAGTTATATTTCAAGCAGATGTCTGTTAGGTTGCAGTTCCCCAGCAGAACAAGGGATAGAGATTGTGAGGCTTATTTCTGACACTTGTTGGATGCTTCACCTGACTCCTCATCCTAGTTGGGTGGTCTATAACAGATGTCCAACAGGATACCCATCTTATTCACTTTTTCCCTCATCCTTACCCACTCAACCTTATCATCACTGTTATTGAACTCTACACAACCAAAACACTATAAAGCCAACGCCACCACTTTCCCCTCTCTGTCAATCCTTCCTGAAGAGCTTGTAGCCACCTGCTGCAACATTCCAGTCAGGAGAGTCATCCCACCATGTTTCTCTGATGTCCACAACATTGTAGCTGTTCTGACACACAATGGCTTTCAGCTCCTCCTGTTTGATGCTTATGCTGTGTGAATTGTTGTAGATGCACTTGACCTGGGTTATTTGTTTCACCCCTACCACTGGCATGCCACCCCGAGGCTCATCTCTAGTGGGCCTGGTTTTATCCCCTCCCCCCTTCAAACCTACTTTAAAGCCCTCTCAATTAGCTCCTCCAACTCCTGACCAAGAATCCTTTTCCCTCTTGTGGATAGCTCCACTCCATTTCTGGCCAGCAGGCCCAATGTCATGTAAACATCTGCATGATGAAAGCAACCAAAATTCAACCTATGACATCAGCCCCTAAACCATATATTGATCAAGTGATTCTTCCTGTTCCCTCTAGCATTCCATGCCACTGAAGACACTGAGGAGAACATCACTGGCTCTCCTGGTCCCTCCACTATTCAGCTCTTCAGTGCCCTAAGTCCCTTTTTATCAGCTTAGGGCTTCTCTTGGCAATTTCCTCACTGCCCACCTTCAGGACCAGTAGTGGCTAGTAAGTAGACGTACCAGACACCAGACTTCACTAATTACATCTCTTACCCAGGCCTCAAAGGGGCACCAGACTTCTCTGTGGGATTGGTCCGGCTGGTACCATCCATGACACAAGAAAGCATTCTTAAATAGGACAGGTAATAATGTGGTTGCACAGATCGTGTTTCTCCTCTTGAACACAAGGGAAGGGACGACTAGATCAGTCTTAGACAACTAATTGTAGCTGCCTTAAGTTAGTCAGATCATGTGGGGCCTACCCAAGGAGGGTGTACTGCCTGTGTATTTTACATTGCTGATGACATGCTAATGTATCACTCACCTTTCTTCAGTATGCCTGAAAATTTTCTTAAAGTTACTAACCAAGGAGAAAATCAAATTCAAACAACTTGTGCACAAAGTTAATACGTGAGGCTGGTGTCCAATTTGTAATTAGAATATAACTATGTCCACTGCTTCTCTCTGGTAATTACTAGTTTCACAGGGATCACTTTTTCGGTCTTTTTGTTCTTGCATTATGAGATACATGGAATGCTAATTTGTTTAACATGACTTACACCATAAAACCTAGAATTAATTCAGGGACTTTATGTCATCGATTCTCATGATCCCACAATATTTTTCATTTAAATATAGAAGGAAAAATTAACTGCTTCTTTGAGCAGTGTGGTTGGTTTGGGTTTTTTTTTACTGAAAAACAAATTACCATAATGTTTCACTGAAGCACAATGGCAATGTTAAAGGTAATATTAATTTATACTAAAACTGCTTCAGCCCAAATAATTTTGGTTTCAGCCAGTCGTCTCTGTATTATTACCCATAAGATAATTAGAATACAACCAATCTTAGTATTATAATTACTTGCAGCTTAATTCTCACATTGACCTGATATTGCACACCACCATGGCTCATTACACTTGTTTTATTAACGCAGTGTACCAAAAATTATGTTAACATTCCCGCTAGCTGCTACATAATCTTATGGTTCACCCACACATAAAGTAGCCTCTGTTAAAGGTGAAATAATAGTAAAAATATCACAGTAAAACTTAAATGCTTAGATACATGGCTTTCCAAGATTCATGACAATTTACATAATTGTTCAGACATTTTTCGCTCCATATTCCTAACCTTTCCATTTTGTGTAGAAAATTGTTTTCACAGAGGTTTCTGTAGCATTTGAAGATATTGTATTGTATGACAGCAAGAAATAAAATAAAATGAGTTCATAAAATCTGTGATGCCAGTCTGCCCACAATATTTTGTTTTGCTTATAATGTTAAAATTGCCTTAATCTTTCTTATAAAAAAAATGTTTACATACCCCTAATTATCAGTAAAATATTACTTTGTCTTCAGCACAACAAATTAATCTTATTTTATGTTAAAAAGACATAATTTGTTTCAACTTTAATGTTCCGTTCATTTTGAAAGCTTACTTAAGTGTATCTTTTTCAGTGAAACACCCACAGTTATTTACACAGTTATTTTAAATAAAATTTCTTAGATTGCAGCCAAAAAATTCTGTGGATCAGTTATGGAAAAAGCCCACTTCCCACACTGCTGAGTAAAATGGAATTCAGACAACAGCTGGGTAACAAATCCCAAGACAGAAATGTAAAAGAACATATTTAAATTATTACTGATGTCCGATGATAGCTTCTTGTTCACAATTTAAACAAGAATTGAAAAACTGAAGTAAAGAAAACCCTCTAGAAAAGCCTTGCCTAATTTAATACTTTGGGAAACACTTCATTAGGAAAAAATTACTTTCTGGAGTTGTTTCAATGGCATTTCTGGTGATTTTTGTTGCTTGGGACTCAGAAAATGGGATTACAATATGCAGTTCTTAGATAGAATCCAAAATATTAGTGTATTCCAATTCACTGCTTGAGATGTTTAGAGGTAACATTATGAAGAGCTCTATTACTGCTGCCAATTCATAGGTACCCCATTTATATTGATCAGAAAATTATTATACTATAGATCCCACAAAAATTCTTTGTGAAAGACTCTTATCTCAGACTGCATAGTATCAGAAAAAATATTAAACTCACAATTCATAAAAATTTAAGGCTACTAGTTTAGATGTATGTTTTTAGCCCAGAGATATCAATCTTAATCCTTATTTAAAGTCTTTATTTGGAAAGGCTAATGTAAAACACAATAAAATGTAGTACATTATAGTACTTCATACTACATGACATCTTGTGAATACCTGTAATTACTTTGTAATTGATGAGCAGCTCCGGAAATACATATTGGCTTTGAATAAGCACACAGATGCTGCAACATATATATGAAGCTTACCTGATAAAAATGTTTACAGAGTAGTAAGTACTATTAAAAAACACTTCATATAGACATCAGTAGTCAGAGTAAAATAAGCATCTCAACTTTACCTGAAAAACTAACACTTCTTCAGCAAAAATTAACTGCTTCCAAAAACGCAGCATTTCACACTTGGATAATGATTCAGATCATACAGATTTTTCATGTACAGCCAGATACTATGGCATTGCAGCTTTGGGAAATAAAAAAAAGTGGTGATTGACAATCTTCTTTAATATGCCTCTGTAGTCAAAGGTGTAGTTCAATAGTAATATTAACATTTGAATACTTTAATTTGGCTTCTATGTACAGTCCACTATACATTATGATACTGAAGATTCAGCTCTGCTCACCTTATTTCTTCTGACTGCAGGGGTTATAGTGCTGTAGCAAACAACTCATCATGTCTGAGCTCCATCTTTAAGTATACTCAGACTAAAGAAAAGTCATACATGGCTTTTCTTTTCTTTTCTTTGGAGAAGGCCCTCTAGAAAGTACCAACATTATAAATACAGACTATAAAGTTTGTTTAAAAGAAAGACAAAGCATAGCAGGACATTTCATTCCATTTTCACTTATTTCTAGTGTGCATGTTGGTCAAGTACTTAAAACTGTGGAGGGTGTGAACTTAAACTTGAAAGGTTTTCACTTTAGTAATGCTGGCTCTGAAAGTTCAGATCACCTCTTGATGTGTAAAAGAAATCAAATAGATTACCAAAGTAAACACAAGATATCTTTTAAGAATACCCCATCACTAAACATCCAGTTTCAAAGGCAATCTTATCCAGGCTTCTCTTTTTATGAGAAGGGTGAATGTGATTCTGAAAGCTCTGGAAATATATTTAATTTTTGCTTCTTGGCACATCAGGTAAGTGGGATAATAGCTTTGCCCATACACCCAATGTTTTGTCCCACATTGCTATAAAAAAATCTCAGCTCTGTGCTACAGAAAACAAACACATTTTATGCTTCCCTATATTAGTCATTAGATTCCAATTTGTCCCTCAGTATCTTAGACAAATGGGGTCACACAGAGCCTTTGCCTTCCATTTGACTAGTCTTAATTATTTATTTTCTGTCATTCAGGTTTATAACTATGCAATAAAAGACAGGTTTAATGGGCCAGTAGTCCAGGATGGGAAATCATCCAGCTAGTGAAGCATTGAGGACATCAAATTAGTGGCACTGCTGATCAGTTTTTTCCCCCAGCTTGACATCTGTTTGCAAAGACTCATTGCCAAAATTGTTTTGAAAGGCAATGTCAGCCTTAGGCTTTGGAGCTTGCCTCCTCAGAGGCATTAGTGAATCTCTCAACCTCTTACTAGTTATTTTCTGCTGTGAAATGACACAAAGCATATAATAATGTACTTGGGAGACAACATTATCTGGCATTTGATTGAATTAGTAGAGGTCAGGATTCCTGGGCTCTATCTCTGATACCATTCCTGATTTTCTTGTGAATTCTCTCCTGTGTGTGTCTACTTAATACGTACATTAAATTACAGGATATAACATGAAAGAAAGTTTCTGTAAAAGTTTTAATTGAATTAGTTGTTATTGTGTGCGGATTCTTTGATTTTCCTTTCCAGAAATAATTCTAGTAAATATGACTACTGCCATATTGTGCAGGAATCGCCCTGCACAAAAAGACAATATAAAGGAATATTAAAAGAAGTGTAGCCCTATGAAAAGGACTTTTGTCTATTGGTCTGGACTGCTTTACAGTGCAGACTGAACATATTTATGCAGTGATTTCTGCTTCAAGGTCACATTAGCTTAGAAAAAAGAGTACCTTAGAAAAATAAAACTAAGAGCCAAAAAGGAAGAGTTTCAGTGGAAACTAGGTACCAACCATCTTCAGCAGTAATTTTCATATGATGCCAATGACTGCGTAATAATTACATAAACATAATGAAAATACTGAGATACTGTTACCTTACATTGATATTGCTGTTCACATGAACATATAATATCTGGTGTATGCCACTCTAAATACTTAGGTAAAAGAATGCTTTAATGAGACCTGTTTGTCCTATCAAAATTAGTTGCTAGAGTGCAATTTTTATACTTACTACAGCAGAAGAGAAATGACACTAAGTAAATCAGCCAACAGTTCTGCCTTGTCCCCATATTGTCATCAACAGCAGCAACTTGCTTAGGGACAGGACATCAAACTAGATATAGCATAGAGAGTATTGCTATGTCCTGCAGATTTGGGAATCTAAGGCTTAGGCACTTCCTGTGCTAGAAATGTCATATTTTAATTTAACACTCCTTGGGTGGCTGATGAAGTATGAGACACTGTCTGGTGAGACACTGGCCAAGTTTCCCAAGAAAGTTGTGGCTTTACTACAGCTTGAAGTGTTGAAGTCCATATTGGATGGGGCCTTGAACAATCTGGTCTAGTGGGAGGTGTATCTGTTTGGGCAGGGGGCTTGGAACTAGGTGATCATTATGGTCCCTTCCAACCCAAAACATCTATGAGTCTATTATATGATTCTATCGTTTACTTTTTAACTAATAGAAATACTTTCACATTTATAATTCCTGCAGCAGTGAGCTCCATAGTTTAGCTATTCACTGTGTAAGGAAATAACTGTCACAAGTTTACCATATAATCTGATCAACTGAGTTTAGTTTAATTCTTCCTAATTCCTGTATTAGGAGCAGCAAACATTTGTAATTTATTCAAGATTCCAACGACATTTTCCTACCATGTCATAATTTCCCAGTTTCTTGACTAAAAAATTTCAACATTTATATAGCAACATATACTAAACACAAAAATGTTTAGAAACCCTGATTATCTTAATGTGTATTTTCAAATTCTAGTATATCAGTTTTGAAAAGAATAGAGGAGTACACTAACACCCCTCATGGTTTTTAAGCAATGTTTATTGACATGTAGCACTTGCTTTGTTCTGCTGTTTTTATTCCCTTGCTATATCCCAGTTTGCTTTTTTTTTTTTTTTTCTTTTTTTTTTTTCTTTTTTTTTTTTCTTTTTTTTTTCTGTCTCTTACAAAGTGTTGAGATGACAGGAATCAGTCATCAGAATTTCTAAGGTGACTTTTTCAGTGGTGATAGCTTGTTTTACAGACCTTTACCATGTATTTATTGTCATGGCTCTCCCTTTACTACTTTCTAATCTTCAGCACTAAATTTCATCTTATCATTCAGGCTTTGAATGTATTAAGCATTACTCTTAAAATTTATCATGGTCAGTGGTCATTTTTACCACCCAATATAGTTAAATAATGATGAAAATGACTCATTTTATTGTCCAGTTACTAATGGATGTTTTTAAACCAGGAAGCCAGGAATATACAGTTCTACACAGAACTGCAATAGAAATTTCTCTTCATTGCTGACCGTTCATTCCTACCTTTGCTTCTCCTCTTTTCTACACCTCTTAATGTGACATGACATGTCTTCCTTCTATCTGACTTTTTTTAATTTACATAAACTTCTTTGAAAATTTAAAGAAAATGTAACAACTGGAACTCTGCTTCCTGTATGTATGTTGACTTAATAAAAAAACTCTGAAAGACTGCTTTGGCATGAGTAATCCCTGTGAAAACAGCCTGTAAAAAGCATATTTTTCATTATTTGTTATTTCTGTTCATTCTTGTAGTAGCTATCAATTTGCTAAGCAAAACTCAGATTTACTGGTCTGTAGCTACCTGGACTGCTTTGCGCTTGCCATCTCCCATTTCCCTGGTGTTGATTCCATTTTAAGCAGTTAATGGTTCCACGATTTTATACCTGAATTCTTTTAGAACTCCTGGCTGAATACTATTTGTTCCTGATGATTTGTTACCATTCATATTATGAGCTAGTTATACAACCTCTTATTTCCATCATTTTTATAAGCTGTCCAAGTATTGAATTTAGGCAGCCTACTGGAGAAACACTTAACACCGAAGCCTTAATTCCAAATTTTCAGAATCTTATGACTACAGATGCTCTATAACCATCACTCTTATTCTGCTATAAATAATCAACAGAACTTCATGCTATAACACGATTTTTTCAGTTTTAGATACCCATATTTCTATCTCTCAAAGTCACCTCAGCATTCTTGATCTTATCTGTGATTGTTCAAAATACAAATATCACAAAATCCTCTTGTTTGAGTACATTATTCATCAAGGTAATAGTATATCACAGCTATGGAGGCAGGTAAAGGCAGAATTTTACTGACTTTGTTCAGACCTTAGAACTTCGGTGAGAATTACAAAGAAGGTTAAAAAATTTTTATATATAGGCACTGTTTATAATCTCATCAATATAGAAAAATGTAGATGTCCTAATTCATTTTTAATCACTATCTAGACAAATAAAACCATACACTGAAGAAGCAAAAGGCTAAATACTTTTTAATGGAAAGTGGCATTATGGAGTTTCTGAGTAACAGCTTATTTCTTAACATCAGGTAGCATGGGGTATTTTTTAACCACTGTGTTGCATTAATTTTCTCTCTAAATATCACTCTTCTGGTTTTTGGGGGTTTTTTTACGAAACTATATTCTAATACCAACATTGAAGATTTCTGCTCTCTTCTGTTTCTACTTTGAAAGAAAGTAGTCATTTCAATTCTATTGAACTGAATTCAGTTCTTTAATGAAGCACATTTCCAAGGAACACTAGCCTTTCTAATCAAGTTAAGGAACTTGCTAATTATAAAACTAAAGATTTCTGTACTACTGTGTATGTTTGACAATAAACCCCTTTCAGAATTATTCTATACATTTTTACTTTTTTTTTATTATTATTATTAATTATGTCCTTTTTCACCTGTGCTACATAAAAAGCAATTTCTCTTTCATGGATGTTTCATATTGAAAATGTCAAGCAATCAGTAGAAATATAAAATTATTTGTATGTTTTATGGTTCCAAAATTTATAAAAACAATGGTATTTTATATTTTTGTGTTAAATTTAAATGACATAGATGGTGCTAAATAAAAGGTTGGGATCCCTGGGGAATAAAACACTCCTTCTGTCCACAGAACAGTGGTACAAGCAGCGGGAGTTTCTCCAACATATTCTGAAAAACTAATTGCACCTCAGAAAAAGAATATTGGCAAAGACAAAAATTGAATGTTTCACCCCTGTTATTACAAATGCCAGGAAAAGTTTTCACAAGTGCTTTTCAGAGTCTCTTTTACCATTTTCCCCCCTTGTCATGGCTTCATACTTCAAACTCCAGAGTTTGAAAGACAAAACACTTCCCTGGATTTTTGATAAATCATATGGACACTTTTCATATAGGAATTATGACTGTACCTAAATCTGTGGTGCTTTACTCCCCCCAGAAATGCAAAGATCCAAAGCATATGCTTTCAGCAAGGATAAGAACTGATTCCTATGAGTCCTCCCTGCCTTCCACTTCTTCTTCCTCACAGGCTCAAATCAAGTGTGGTTCAAAACCCCAGCAATGGAAAAGATATCAGGTGTAGTAGTCAAACACACTTTTCTTGAAAATCCAGAAGCATGATAACATTCAATACTCTTAAAGTCTTATACAGCAATTATTCAGGGCTTCAAGATTTAATTTGTGGCACCACGACGTCTGAAGTTCTTGTCTGATGTTTCCCATAGGACTCTCAGTCTCACTGATCACAAGACATTGATGACTCATGTGTGTTCTCTGTAACTCTTCCACTCCTTTTTTATTTTTCCAACAGATCTCAGGATTCTAGCAATTGCAGAACCTCACAATCTAATCAAGTTCTGACTCCCTCCTAGATTTGGAGTATTATTATACTGATAAGGTTAACTGCCATCACCTGCCAGCTCATAGTCAGAGGCAATTATTTGTGAAAACATACAATTCACTTCATATTTAAAAAAAAAAAAAAAAAAAAAAAAAAATGGAATTAAGAGGAAATACAAATTTTCCATAAGTAGCTACAAAGGACTGTAGCCCAAATCAAGTTGGATGTCAATAGGCGTGATAAATGCTCAAGGCATCTTTCACAGAATACATAGATCTCTGTCTCTCCAAGCTAGAGACCATGGTGTTGTATGGAACAGTGTCAGATGCTTTTCACAAGTCCGAGTATTTAAAAAAAATCTCTATATTTGATTACACATAGAAAATCCACACAATTTTCTTCATACAGTATGCTAAGAAAGACAGCAAAAGAGAACACTAATGACAACTGAAGGTCACATTCCTGCATTAGTTCACAGTTCTTTAGATGAAAATACCCAGATAATTTTGAGGATATGTACATACCTCCAACATTGATTGCCTGTATGTCCTTTGTTTTAATTCCATAGAAAACAGACCAGGAGTTGAGTCAATGTCTTTTGTGTGGTTTGAAGAAATAGCCAGGAAGGTTTGACACCAAGATAAGAAGGTGATTGGGTTTGGTTTGTTGATTCACTGGCCAAGGACTAAGCACTTTGGGACTAGCATCACTCAGATTTTGGGGGGCAACACCCAACAAAACATACCTATCTCATATATTCATCCATTCTAAAAATTCAATAAATCCCGAGCTGTGAGAAATCAATGGATTGTCAGAAAGGAACGCAAATCTTACTTTTTAAATACTAGTGGAATACAAGATTGTATGGGTAGCAACTAGGAAAAAAATGGAACAATTATGCCATGGTTTTGCTAATGCCAAATATCATTAAATGTAACGTCATTACCTTCCCCACCAACTCAGAGGAGATGTAAAACAAAATCAAAATTTCAGTGACTAACTATGTATGGCAGGAATACCCAAAGGTGGCCCATGATGCTGCTGATTATCCTGTACCGGACACATTCTTGGTGTTAGTCTACCATGTTACAAAATACAGACACGCACCAGGATATACAAACTCTGCATTCCTGTCAGCACCTTACCAGATAATTTTTTTTAAATTAACAAGACATTATTTTTCTCCTTATTAACCTTTCTGACTTTTAGCTGATGGTAAATATTATATAGAAGGGAACAGAGACCATTCCCAAGCAACAGAGGAAATAAATGCAGGCATGACAAAGAACTGCCTATCCTTTTTCCTTTTTGAAATAACACCCATCAGGGCAAGGTGAATGAAAATATAAAACTGTACCAACTTCACTACTGACTAATTTCAAGTAAAAAAGATACCATACCCTGACATCCAGGGTGGGTCTGGGGTTCTGATCAGTACAAATGTGTGATTAATACTGTTGATGGCTGTTACAACAAAACCTGAGTTTTGACATTTTATAAACAACATATTGCATTTCAGCTGTAGTAAAGTACTTTTATGTCATTTTATCATAGGTGATTTTGTGGACCTTCTTGAATTAACTACACTATATTGAACAATTTACTCAGAGATTTAGAAGCTGCTTTACACATAAATTTTATACTTGATGAGAGTATGGGTGAGAGGCTGGAATTTTACAGAATTTTTTTTGTTGTTGTTGTTGTTTTGTTTGTTTGATTTCAGATTGTTTTGTTTAGGTAAGGTTTTTTGGGGCTGTTGGGGTTTTTTGCTTGTCATGAATGTGCAGTCACATGCTGCTGTTCTTAGCCAAGTTGTTACATCTGGATAAAAACAAATCTTTCTAAGTTCCTAATTCACCTGGGCAAAAGTAGTAATTAAAAAAAAAAGGACCTGCTAAGACAAGAATACAAGAAAATCTTCAAAAACCAAAGGTGATTAAACTGATTAATCTTTTCTTTAAATGCTAGTTCATGGTCTTACTATTTGTAGCACCATGATGACCTGTAATTAAATTCTGGCAAAATCTCTTCTTTCAAATAATTTGAGCGATTGCTGCAAAAACACAGAAGAAACTATCCTTGATACCAGGAATTCACATTTTTATATAAATAATACACTCAGTAAATGCTACCTGCTATATTAATCTGCTGCTTTGCCAGAAGACTTTCATTTTTACAAGGTTGCTCATTACTGTCTCACTTTCAGGACAACATCTTTGCTCAAGTACAGATTAACATGAAGAATACATATTAGTTATACTGTAAATAAGCATATGATTAAATAGCTTCCTGAGGTGGAACTGTAGTAAATAAAATTCAGACTTAGGCTGAAACCTTGATTTTGCTGATCTAAAAATAGCAGCATGTATATAAAAAGTTGTATTTTTGTATGCCATTCTCTTTCACATATATGTGCTCCTGTGGAGAAAATGACAGGAAAAACCTTGAGGGATGGGAAGCCATATTGCTTCAGGCACAGATGATGGAGAGGTAAAAATGTTCCCCAGTTATTTCTGTCTGGTGTGATATGCTCATCTTCCATTTCTGCATCAAGAACTGGTTGATGCCTGGCTTGTGCAATCTGCATTGGAAAGATTCACAGACAGGACAATGAAGGTTCCAGCAACTAAAATGAAAGTGAGCAAAACGGAATTTTGCAACTTAACTTTTGGAGCATCACAACTGGAGCAAACTAGGAAACAGAGTGGGAGTCATACACAACTCCTTCTTGATATCTTTCTCTACTGCCAAACGAAATGAATAAGAAAAAAAAAATCCCAAGAAAAAGAAAAAAAAAAAAAAAAGAAAAAGAAAAAAAGTGAAAAAAGAACTATGGAAGTCCTTTTGGGATAATCAGCCTCACTACACATTTTTCTTTCCAGCACAAAAAGCTCAAATCTCAAGCTCCTAACTAAGCCTTAGCACCTAGAATATATGATATCTCTGTGCTTTTCCTTTGAAGCGTGTGTCTTTGTATGGTCACTGTGCAACTACTGGATTTCCCTCTGAGCAGCTCTGAGGAATGCAGGAGAGTCCTGAACTTTCTCTTAAACAAGCCCTAGATGAGACCATTTTGCAGTAGGTTTGTGTGGCTCGTTATCCAACAACAATTGATTTCCTTAGTTAAGAAGAAAGATCCTGATGTCATGGATGCCAAATGAAAAAGCCCCTACAGTCTTCTCAACAGCTAACGTCCCAACATATAGGCCAAACAGACAAAACTTTTAGTCCAAGTTCACCTTGAAGAGCAATCTAGATAAAGAGGACAAGAGGTGAGAGACCACGTGTAAGGGATGGATGGAGGAACCGTTGTAATCCCCCTCCACCAAACCCTCCCAGTGCTCCAGCAGAACTGGTCTGCAGGGAGAAGTGACATACCACTTTTGCAAACCCCCAAACAAATCCTCATTGGCATTTCCAAAGGGACTGGTGGAGACAGCAGTAAGGGTCAGCATATGGCTTAGGGCCAGAATACGACAGAGATAAGGACTGGGGAGCTAAGCAGGTGGAGGTCTGCTCCAGTTGTTCAATCTGAGACATCTCAACCATGCTTTCTTAGTGAAACAGGCCCATAAAATGAGGGGCTGCATCGGTGGGCTTGGGGAGTTTCACTGACACCAACCCTCCCCCATTGGCTGACTCAATGCTGGATCCAGGACTGGTGATTTTCTGTTGCCTATTACTCTTAGCTTTTCATCTCCAATTCTCATGCTTTCTCTTTCTCTTTGCTAAAATCATTAAGTAACCATGATTTTTTCCCAGGTTGCACAGCTCTAGCATATTGTGGCTTTTGTGATCTAAATAATTGCCTTTTATGATTGCACAGCCTGACCATACAGAGCAATTGAAGTATCAGCTTTTATGCTTTTATTTCTTCTATAGTTCTAATTAAATCTTGTGTTCAATACAGACATTGAGTGTTGTTTCACCTCAATCCAGTCAAGGGGTATCAAACAGTTGAGCCTCTACTTGAGCCATCACCATTTGGCTGCTTATTCTGGGAAACCCAGGCCTGAGAGGAGGACTGGATCCAGCCACACCTAGGCTCCTCTTTGAGAAGGAGACTAGAAAGCAAGGAGGTTCAGTCCAAATCTCATTTGTCTGCCATCTCAGTCATGACACTTAGATGAGTCTAGCTGCGCCCAGGTTCCCTTATGAGAAGGAGATTGGAAAGCAAAAGAGTCCAGTCCAAACCATTCTGGGTTTCCTGATCTAGGATGTTACAAATATCTCTGCAACTTCTCATCTTCCTCCAAAGTATTTTCCCAGACAAACGTGACCACACCAAGTGAGGATTTGGTACATGAGGAGGACTAAATCTCTGAGTGCAAGGGACCTTGACAGGATAAAGATGCAGTCCCACACAAACCTCAGCAAGGCCAAGTGCGAGGTCCTGCACCTTGGTTAGGGCAATCCAAAACACAAATACAGGATGTCTGGAGAATGGATTGAGAATATCTATGAGAAGGACATGGGGGTGTTGGTTGACACAAGTCTCAACATGAGCTGGCAATGTATGCTTACAGCCCAGAAAGCCAATCAGCTCCTGAGATGCATCAAAAGAAGCGTGGACATCAAGATGAGAGAGATGATTCTCCCTCTCTACTCCAAGCTCATGAGACCCCACCTACTATGAACAGCTATGTTCAGTTCTGGAGCCCCCAACAGAAGAAAAACAAGAAGATGTTGTAAGTAGTCCAGGGAAGACCACAATGATCAGTGATCATCTTTGATCAGAGTGGTCACCCTCTCCTGTGAGTACAGGCTGAAAGAGTTGGGGTTGTTCAGCCTGGAGAAGAGAAGAGTACAGGGAGACCTCATAGCAGATTTCCAGTACCTGAAGGGGCTATAGGAAAACTGGAGAGGGACTTTTCAGAAGGGTGAGTAGTGACAGGAAAAGAGGTGGTGGCATTAAACTGGAAGAGTGAAGATTTAGGTTACACATTAGGAAAAAAATTCTTTTATGAGTGTGGTGAGACACTGGAAGACGTTGACCAGAGAAACTGTGGATGCCTCATCCCTGAAGTGTTAAAGGCCAGGTTGGATGGGGCTTTGAGCAAGCTGGTCTGCTGAACAGTGTCCCTGCCAATGTAGGTGGGTTGGAACTACATAATCTTTAAGAGGATCTCCCTTCCAGTCCAAACCACTCTATGAATCCATGGTTCTGTGATCAGAAGGAGGTAAACCAGGTAAAGCTAACAAGTACTGGGAGTCATTTAAAACAGTATCAAGTGTGTTGTTGTTCGATATTGCTATCCATGAAATGACCTTGCAGCACCATCCCTAGTGGTAGACTCCCTGTTACATGTCCCATGTTGTCCTGATTTGACTACAAGCAATTAGTTGTTCCTCTTTTTATCTCTGAATATCCAGTTTTTCTGTTATAAACATTTTTGATCTGTGGTTCAGCTGTTGTTCCTTTGTGTTACTTCTCTTAGAGAGAAGTTATTTTTTGTTTGTTATCTTTATTGCAGTCCCCTTCAAATGTCTCCTGTTCTGTGTTGAAGGGACTACAGAGATTATTGGATGGTTCACTAGAGGTTAACACAATTATGAACTGAGAAATTAGCCAATAATTTCGTTGCAATTGTCTGAGTGTCTGATTCCATTTACTGCAGCCTGGGTAATATGAAGATGTGGTTTGTTTGTTTAGTGTTTTTTTGTAGAAATATAAAAGCCCTATTATGGCAAAGAGGTAAACTATGCATAAATGAATATGTTCTAGCGACAGTTAAGTTGATCATAATAGAATTGCCTTCCAAGAGATTGGAATTGCAAAATTGACTTCTACAACTACATTGGCACAGAAATACACACAAATTTTTTTGGTTTTGGTTTTGGTTTTTTTGGTTTTTTTGGTTTTTGTTTTTGTTTTTTTGTTTTTTTGTTTGGTTTGGTTTGGTTTGGTTTGGTTTGGTTTGGTTTGGTTTGTTTTTTTTTTTTTGAGGGGGGAAGGAGGAAAGGAGGGGCCAAACACTTAAAAAGAGTTTTTATTCAAATGATAGAAGGAAGAATTCTTAGGACAGTGTGTGAAAGAAAGTGTGAAAGAAATGATAAAAAAACAAAATCTGTGAAACATAAATAAAAATAGAAGTATAGAGGAACATAATACAAATATGTATTTTAGTAATGTGACAAAGTGATTATCAAATGTTTAACATTTTTCTAAGACAACAAAACATCATGACACCTTCAGTAGGTTTAGTTCTACATATTCAGACAACTATCATAGAATCAAAAAAGGCATATACTATTCCAAAACTGAAGAGAAAATTAAGAGTATGATGTGAGGTCATTCAAGAAAGCCAATATATAGACAAGTAAATGTAAGTGATGATTGCAGTTCCTTACAAATGAAATTAATTTTTAACAGTCATTCATGCTATAAAAATGGAGCTGTATGTATGTTTATGGAAAATGAACAGCTCACGTAACATCAAGATGGATGAATTAATTAATCTAAAAATTCATTGCAGCACCTCAGCAAAAACTTGTGAAGAATTTACTCTTCTGTTCCATATTCTCATCTGGTTTTGGTTTATGTTTTTCATTTAGGATGCTACTAAGGTTTCTTGTAGTCATTATTTAGGATAAACCTGTCTGAATACATCAGAGATATTTTAAAGTCACAGATCACACTTGTCCTGGTTTTGCTGGGACAGAATTCTAAAATAATTTTTCTGTTCAGAGAAATTGTTGTTCTGAGAGACTGCAGAATCCAGCACTGTGAGAACAAGAGGTATAATGCATTTTCATTTATACCCAGCACTGGTTTGCAGGTTTCTGCAGTGACCAAGGTCAAGGGCAGTTTTGAACCATGCAGGTGCAGTGGGCCAGCAGGCATAAAGCCCAGGACATCTGACCATAGCTGGACAACCAGAGTATTCCATACCATATATGTCACCCTCACTATAAATCAGGAACTTTGTGGAGATATTTGGGGCTTCTACTCTGGAAGACTGGATGTCTTCCTGAAAGGGTACTGTCTGTCTCATAGGTAATGCCATGCCTGAGCCCACTCATCTACATGCTGTGACCACCATGTCCTTACTGGAGCTGTCATGCCACAGTCTTGGGTATCCAGTCTGGATTGCTAGAAGTGCACAGCTGTGATCTGGATTTGAGTGTAACTGTATCCCAATTAGCATTGGAGTAAATAACAGTTCATTATGATTATTCTGTTAAATCTGTTTTCACTTCAGCCTATGCATTGCCTTCACTTTTCCCAAGTCTCCCTCCCTGGTGGGGGTTGAGTGGTATAGCAGCTGCCCAAACAAGAGTGACATTGATCCTTAGAAGGAAGAACCACCTAAGGATTACTGTTTACTAGATTTTATTAATTCAAAAACCAAAGGGAAGATGAACATGCTTCTAAAGTGTAGTCTGTAGTAACAGTAAAACAGAATGAATGACTAAGCTTAGAATATGGTGTGAATGTCATAAGCAGTGTTGTCTCCATCTCACCCAAGTATATCTGTACAAAGGCTAAGAAGTAATTTGTTCATGCCTGCCCCCACGGTCAACAGAAAGACAGACATCTTCATGGACAGATACATTTCACTTCATGATACACTTAAATGATATGTGATAAATCCTGTTTTTTATGGATTTTATAGGGAACCTGGCAAACCCATTTAGTCTAGTCACTTCACCATGTCTATAGTTAACTCAAGTGTACATTGTAAGTTAACAGCAGAAAATGCATTTCTCTTGATTTGCAGTTAGAAATTTCAGAAGAAACAACAGAACCTTTTCTTGTCTGTGATGGGCACTAGACTTATAAAAGGGAAATAAAAGTCTTCAGTAAACAGAATTATCCACTCAAACATCTTTAAGAGAAAATAGAACTGCCAGGTAAAGGACGCTTAGAAATTCTAGGGTAGTTTTAATTATAAAAGCAAAGGAAATAATCCTGATACTAGTGTAAGAACTTCAGAATACTGTATTTTACCACTAATACAAGTAAGGGAGCATCTAGTAAATAGTGCTTCATAGTGCTTCATAGTTAAGCAATGGAAAATTAAAATAAAATACAATGTCATATATAAGCATTCTCAGCATCACAGACAGGCTCCAGAAGGTGTAGACTGACAATGTTTGAATATTTTAAGTATAATGAACAGTTATTCATACAAAAGAAACCAAACAAAGTTTTAAAAAACAAACAAACAAACAATGAAACACAACAAAACCAAAATCCTGTGTATTATGTAGGCAGCAATATAACTGCTTTGTGCAGCACAATAGAAGAGAGCCTAAGTGGTCAAAATGCCTGAGACTAAACAGTTAATTACAGTTGATGTATGTTAATTTGCAGATACACAGAAAGGCAAAATCCTGATGTTCCTTCACAAGATTTATGGGAGGGTTGAACTGATCTTGATGAAGATCCTTTGGCTTTTAAAGAAGGTGCAGCATAGAACACTTGCTTATCTATGTGACAGCATTATTGTAAATAAGCCAAGTGCACTTCAGACATTAGCAAAAATATTTCAAGACATTATCCTGACAGCCTTTGGTTCTTACGTTTGTAGTGGACATTCTAGTTTTTATTATTATTAAGGTGCTGAGTGTTGTCAGGGTGCCTGAGGCTTTTAATTGGATGCAGTTCTTTTTTTTCTCTGCCTGCAAGTGACTCAGATCAGAAATCCATTGACTGGTCAGCGTGGCATTTAATAAATGTCCAATAATTCCTCCATGAACAAGCCCCTGATGATTTGAGTGGGTGTCTGAACTCTTAGCTCTCTCAGACTCAACAGATATGTCAAGATTTCAGGAGCCAGCATGAAAACAGAGAAACTGTGAAAGTGAGAAATCTAAAAGTTGACAATCACAGGGTCTGATAACCAGTCAGCTCATCTTGTACAAACTCCAGAGTAAAATCTTGCTGAAGAGAGAATGTCTGCATGCAGCTGGTTCACATCTTGAGAAGGCATTGAGCCACTGTAACCCAGGTTTGAGAATTATCTTACGGTATAGTAAGACCTTAGAAGAAAACATAATACAGATCCTGTAATTAATTAATTGTTCCATGTTAAAGACAGATTTCATTTGGTTTCGTTTTTCCTACTGAAGGAGGGAGGCTATAAAGGGAGACAGAAGGAAATGCTTTCAAAAGCACTTCTAATGAGCAGATTTGTGTTCAAAGCCAATAAGACAACCCATGTGTGGAAGGATAAACAACTGCATAATTCTTTTTGGGACCAAGACTTTACTGGCAAAAGTAACAACTTTGATGACAGGCTTCCCAGAGAGGCCAAGAGGTGAATGAAGCTTGAGTTGCCCTCATAACCTTGGCCTCAGAAGACATCAGCATGTTATCCATGAGCTCAGCTGAGCCCACAGCTTATTCCTTTGGGGTCAAAAAAAAGTCGGTAGGAAAAGCTTCTCCAGGAAGGCTATGCCATTTCTATGTAGGTAGAATTTCCAGAGGCATTCTCACATCCATATTAAAATTTTGAAAAAACTGCAAAAATGTACCTATCCTTTCCAGCTCAGAGCTACAACACATTGTTCAAAGTAGCTTATGTAGTTGGTTTCCCTCTGAATTTATGTATTATATTGCAATGATCAGTGGGCACATTTTTATGGGTGTTTTTTCAAAAACCTTCCAGCAATGCCACATGTTTTTATTCTAAAATATTTTAATAAGAAGCTGCAATTTAGCATTTGCATGGTATAGCAGTTGTTTATTGCATTTTTAAAGGATGAATATATTTTAATTATATTTAATTAGTTTAACTAGTGGGAGGTATCCCTGACCGTGAAGTTGGTGGAACTAGACGAACTTTAAGGTCTCTCCCAACTCAAACCATTGAGTGATTCTAGATAGTTATTTATCTATTGTAGAGATTTTAAACTTCAAAAAGAAGCAGATTTTAATCTAGGGTGAAGTAGCATAACTAACCTGAATTCAAAGTATATGTTGTACTTCATATCAGCTGGTTTTAAATGTTTCTGAAATTCTAATGATGGTAAGTCATACAACATATTTTTATTAATCTAATTATTTTAATGTTAGAGAACACTGAAACTTAAACAGTATATAATCAAGCATTTAGTCCTCTATTTTTTATATTAAAAAGCAACAGGATAAAATAGATGTAATACTTCAATATGTCTTAGAACAATGTCTAAAAATCAAGGAATGGACACAGATGAGTGCATTGACCATTCCTGCCCATTTGTTTTCCCAGTAAATCTCTGAACACAAAACAGAACAGGGTCAGAAATGACTGGACACAGCTACAGTAAAAGTAGATGAGAGGGAATGGAGGATAGAGGAAACTTTGCCACTAGACTGGATACGCATGCCAAGAAAAAAGAGTTTGGTGGGGTTTTTTTTTTCCCCCACAGTGTTTTACACAGCTGTTTGCCCACATCATTTCAGAGAAAATGTAGTGTTAATTCTTCAGGCTGATGAGCATAATTGAAAGCTAGTTTTAAAAAGGAATACAGAGAAACCCATTTCCTAAGATGTGAAAAATGAAAGACAGACTGAAAGAGAATAATAATTTCACTGAAACCATCAGAAAATTAAAACATTATTTAAAAAATAATAAGCTTGGGGGGGGGGTTGTTTCCAGCAGTGTTACTCCTAGCACAAAATTTTAATTGCAGATTAGTTTTATCCTTCTAGTCCTGTTGATAGATTTGAGGCAAGTGGCATACATCATTAATTGTATTGTGTAGGGACTGGCATTTCAAGCAAGGGCTTTGTCTGATCAAGATACTACAGCCTGTCTGATTGTTGCAGGATTGTCATTAAAGGAAATGATGCCTGGGAATGTTGAACTTATTGTTATGTTTCCAAATACCATGAATAACATTACAGTGGCTTTAATGAATTTCATAGGAGAAAAATGTCATCAAACAAAGCACCAATATTAGTCCTGGTGCTCTGGCCAAATTCCAATCTGGTAATTGCATTCTGACATCTACTATTTCTCATCTGTTTGAATTTGGTGTGTTTGGGTACCTCACTGTTTGTTCATAGATATGTTAATGCCCTGCATTGCCAGGTCATTGCTGTCTGTCACCCCAGAGTTAGCTGGCTACCACTCTTGACCATCCAAGCACTTTTAATGAAACCATAACTATACCACATGACCTTGAAAACATTCCTTTCAATCTACTTCCCACAGTGCAAGTTATTTAGATGTTGCTTAACCTAACCTAAGTAAGCATAAATACAACTTATTTCAGTGTTTGTTAAACACACAACACAACCTCAGGACCAAGCTGTTAAATAATAAGCTGCCAAAGATCATTAACATACAACTAGAATGGATACAGAGATGGCCTCAACACATTTGTGCTTCAGTTTTTGTTGAATTTTGTGCAGCATCTCCTAATCAGCTCCACTTAACCATGCTTTGCTTTGGATTGTGGAGTGGTCTCTGAGAACACAAGCTGAATTATGGATAAAATTTCAGTGAAGATATACTCCACGAGCACAGACTACACACCTCAGCATCAGCTAATCATGGATACAATGGCCCCGGAGCAGAGCTACTCCAAAGTACACAAACTTCTGAAATGTGGACTTCAGAACAAGCTGTTTTGTTCTACAGCTCTGGTCCTGTTGGCTCATACTATTTACTTCTGTAGACAACTGCTTTATTCAAAGAAGCAGATCTTCAATGTATTATTTTACTATGTAAGGCTGTCCCATGGCTCAAAACATTTAAGAGAACCCTTCTGACATTTGCAGAGGGCTTATGGAGAAGATTCTGAAGGCTTAAATCCTAACTCTTTGAAGCCTTTTTAAAAATACAGGACAACAATTTGGATTTAACTTGACCCACGTTTAGGCAGGATCATCAGAGATAACCTTATAAAACATTTTTTTTTATGTCTATCACATTTCAAAGGCATAATTTCTAATATCACTCCCCAAAACTCACCATGTCCTTTATCTTTCGTACTGTTCATATCGTATTCAAACATTCACACAGGCTTTCTTGTTTGGGAAACCAGACAACATAATTGAGGAGCATGTGAAACATTTCAATCAGGCATATAATTTTATACATATCGACAGTGACTAAAATATAAAATTCCAATAAAACAGAAGATCAGAAGGATGTATCACAAAATACCACTGGAAGTGAGACTTCATACCCCTTACTCAATACCTGAAAACCTTACCTGTAGTTAATTGCAGGTAATCAATCATAATCCATTTCTGCTGAGATCAGGTGCAGTATCCTTTTCTCTCAGCAGAAAAACTGAATCCACATCTCTCCCCATCTGGTATATAAGTACCCAAGAAACTGCACAGATTGTACCACATGTTGCATGTGGCACTGTTGTTTGAAGCCTCAAGCTGCATGTTAAACTGCAGCTGGATTGTCACCATTAAGGTTTTGTCACAGTCTGATTGAGTGAGAAAGACAATGATCTGGAAACAAATGAGAAGTTATAAATGTACATCATCAGTTCTTCAGGACTAATTTCACGCTAAATACTGCCTTGTATTTTTTTCAGGTAGAATAAAGACAGAAATGGGAGGAAGAGTGGCAGAAAAAGTGGAAAGAAGTAGACATTTCATGTGAGCACAGATCCTAATGAAATGAAAAACGCTGTTTAACTCATGCAGGTCTGCACAGAAGCCTTAATATGTATAAAGAATCTCTTAGATTTCCATACAGGAAAATAATTTTTTTCTCCTTTTTGAAGTTTCTGATTATGTCTAGGGGCATTTTCCATTTAGACCTGGTCATAACCAAGCCATTTCTAAGATGATCTCTCTCTGACTTACTCCCTTGCACACATACACTTCAATACAAACAGATGAAAGAGAGAGGAAGCAAAAGGAGAATGGTGAGTGAAGATTACTAAAAACTTTGAGAGGGCCATAGTCAATGCACTTATAGTCAAAGAAATCTTCTGATCCATGGGTCACGGTTGGTCAAATCTGTTATACAAACCAGAGCAAAATCAGGTCCTGCATGTCCCTATCTTACCTGAACCTTTCCATAACACAAGCAATGACTTGTCAGGTAAAGATAATCTGGGATGTATTTCTCTACTATAAACAGATTTTTTTTCAGTCTGAGTTTGAGAATCCTTTCATAAAATCTAATATGTTTAAGGAAGAAATATATATATTTAGTCATGGTAACTTCCAAAGAAAACTGGGGGGTTTGCCATGCAGATCTTGACTGAATCTTTTTCCATACTGAACATATCTGAATATATATGTAATTTCCAACAAAATTTCCCAACAAATTTTCAAGTAAATGCAACAAACATTTGGATGTGGAAGGCCAAGTCTACTTTGGTATCCATAAGGTATGAATAAAAAGTAGTGTTGTTTCCTTAATTTATTATCAATTCTAGTGAGCTCCCCTTTGATTAAATCTCATCTTGTGCTAGTAATTCTCAGTAGTATTGAACAACATATGCTACAGAAATCTCTGAGGTAGCCAAGGAAAACCAAGCCAAAAAACAACAGACAAATTTCTTACCTGTCTGAACTCTTCAAGATCTATTTTGTTCCCCACCAGCACCAAAGGGATGTCATAGGTGTGCCGGACACGATAAATGAGTTCCTTAAACTCAGCAGCTTCTTGAAAGGACTGTCGGTCTGTGATGGAATAGCAGATAATGAAGCCTTCGCCACCTCGCATGTATTGGTCCCTCATGGCTGTGAATTCTGCCTGTGGAATAGGAAGAACATGTTCAGTAATTTGGCAAACAAAATTATCCACTTGTAAATAATGAACCTGATGAAAACTTCCTGCATTCCCTAAATAATTTCACATTGTTTGTTTTACTGTTTTAAATACTGCTTGCTAAAATAGTAGCATCCTTCTGCAGTCATCATCCTAGATAATACACCAACAGGATTTATTTTAGGACCTTTTGGCCATTTTCCCATCAAATGAACTCTGTCCTTTGAGAATATGAATTTATCAGGCCAGTGTCTGTATGCAGAAAGTACTGTCTCATGTTTTTCTAAAAGCTTCTGCAGTATTTTTTGTACTCGTAGATGACTTGAGCTTGAATGAACACTAAGGGATGTAAAAGAAGATCTATATTACTATTATTGGGATGAGAGACAGGTATAAAGTCCTATTATCCCCTCAATTCCAAAACCTTTTGGTTCCGTGTAAGATAAAACCATTAAATGAAAATTAAATAATGTGAGAATTGCCAAAATTTTATTCTCTATTTATGCATGTATTTACTGCAAAGGCAGCAGTTCAGGTTATCAGTATGGTTTTTCAGAAATTTTCAACAACTGCAGCATTGAACAAAAATCAGGATTTATTTTTCAGAAACTTGTCTCAGGCAATGTGGCCTGAGAATACATTTTAAAGCCAGTTTCTTTTTCAAGTTTGTTTGCTCTTCTTGAGCATATCCCAGAATAAACCAATACCATGGTAACAGTTGGTCAGGATCTGAATCCTCCTGACAGAATCAGTTCTGCAGAGATAGTAAGATGCAAGCAGGTCTGATAAATTAAGGAATACACATATCAAGACTGGACTGTCTCTTTGAGCATCAGAATGCAATATCAAGTCCTATAGTTTTAACTCTGCTGAGAATTTAGGCTAGGATTTTAAAAACCATTTATGTTCCATACATATCCTCAGTTCTTGCTGAAAATTGAAGGGAAATGGATTGCTTATGCTCTTTTAAAAGTCTCAGCCTTAAATCTCTCTAGATAGTCACTCACATTGATTGATAATACTTCCTGTGAATAGACTTTCATGTTGACCATTATCATTTATTTATGATGTATCTTTTACCCAGGGGCTTTCTTATATATCATTCAAAATATTTCACCTGCAACAGGAAAAAGTTCATAGAATAAGCTCCAACATAGTACACTAACAGGAAATTTAAGGGTAGGATTCTGCTTGAACATTTACTCAGAATTTCAAAATCTCTAACTATGACCACTGGCATCCCAGGAGAATTTATTAACTGCCAAGGTACAGAACAGTGACTCTGTAGGGCAGTATTGGGAAGAAGGACAGAATTCTACATTCTCCTGGTGTGGGCAAGACAATGAATGGTGATGTGTGTTTGCTCCCAGGTCTTTGCCTATCACCTGTGTTAGACAGCCTCTAGATTAACAAACAATCAGTACCAAGCTGGACATCATAGCAAGGGCCACCAATAGATGGATAGTGAGTGTTAGTGACTAAACAAAGAGACATATTCCCTGCCCCTTACTCGCCCTCAGATCCCTGACTTTCCTTCCGGAACAGGGGTTTCTCCTCATCCTCCATGTCCCCAGTTTTCTTCTCCTCTCATCAGTCACCTAGACCTTTTTCTGCACCATGATTTTCAGGTTAGTGTCCTTTTCAGGAGGAGCTGAAGAAGGCCAGGATCCCTTCCAGGTGACAAGGCAATGGAAAACTTATGTGGAAATAAACCTGTGGATTAAGGCTCATGAATTTAGCTGTCCAGATGTGCCTGCAGTAGACACGTTGCTGATAATGGCAGACTAGTCAATGCAATTGATGGATGTTCTGAGCTGATGAGGTACCATTTCTGGTAGTACAAAAGGGGTCTCTGGGGGTGGCTCATGTCAACAGCTTCTGAACAGTTCTCCTTCCTCCAAAATATTCAGCCCTGCCTCAGTCAACCATAGAACAATGGATGTGCTCTTCTGCCATGAACATATTGAAGAAAGAGAAACAGCCGGTGAGGTGATGAAGAGCAAAACAGTGGAGAGGGGGAGGAGAAGAGAGACAGCAACAAGTAGAGAGAACACCAGAAGAGAGAGCAGCACCAGAGAGCAGTGTTGGAGCAGGGAGACAAAAGTCAGTGAGGAAGAAGAGGAAGAAGGTGCCTGAACAGATTTTTCTCCACATCCTGTGGTGAGGCAGCAGCCTGTCCCCTGCACACACAGAGGAGGCAGTGGAGCAGACTCCAAAGGACCATAATAGAGAAGGACCTGCCATCCATGATGGATCTCGTTGGAACACACCCATGGACCTGCAGCCTGGGGAGGGTCAGGGAGCAGATGCTGTGGAGCTGCAGCCATGGAGGGCACTGTTCCTGAAGCAGTCCGTGGCTCTGTGCTGCCTGTGCTGGAGCAGTTTGCTCCTGAGGATCTGTGCCTGGCAGGAGGGACTCATGTTGGAGGGGTTCCTGAAGGACTTTCTCCCGTGGGAGGGACCCCACGGTGGAGTAGGGAAAGAATGTGAGGAATCCTCCCTGAGGAAGAAGGGGAGGCAGAAAACAGCCTGTGACAGACTGGAAACCACACTCCTTTATCCCACTCTCCCCAGTGCTGCTTGGAGGGAGGAGGTGGAGGCACCGAGCGCAAAGGACTTTGGGCTCGGGAAGAAGGGAAGTGTGTGGAAAAGTATTCAAGTTCTTGGTTGGTGTTTTATCTTTGTCCTATTTTGACTTAATTAATGAAAAATTAAACTGATTTTTCCCTAAGATGCTTCTGTTTTTCCCAGGACTGTAATTGATGACTGGAACCCTCCCTGTCCTTGTCTTGACCCACAAGGTTCTGGGTAGATTTCCTCCTGACTGCCCTGAGATGGGGCACGGGGAGTGATTGGCTTCGTGGACCTTTGCTGTCAGACTGCCTGAAACCACAAGACTCATGTGAAGTAAGCTATTGCAAGTGCTTACATCTAGAAACATTAAAAAACAAAACAAACAAAAAAAACCCAACAAAAACAAAAACAAAACCCTACAAAAATACTACTAATCGATCGGCGTTAAGCAGGTCCCTATACCTTCCAAATTACTGTTTTCTCCCATGGGAAGGACCCCATGGTGGAATAGGGAAAGACTGTAAGGAATCCTTCTCCCTGAGGAAGAAGGGGCGGCAGAAAACAACCTGTGACAAACAGACTGGAAACCACACTCCTGTACCCACACACCCCCAGTGTTGTGTGGGAGGAGGAGGTGGAGATACCAAGAGCAAAGGAGTATGGGCTCAGGAAGAAAGGAGATGTGGGGAAAAGTATTCAAGCTCTTGGTTGGTGTTCTATCTTTGTCCTGTTTTGACTTGATTAATGATAAATTGAATTAATATTTCCCCAAGTTGAATCTGCTTTGCCCAGGGCTGTAATTGGTGAGCAGAGCCCTCCCAGTCCTTGTTTTGATCCTCTTGTCTTGAGGGGGGAGGGGAGGAGTGAGCAGCTGTGTGGTCCTTTGTTATTGGCCCAGCTCAAATCATGACAATGGACCATAGATTGCTTTTGCTGATGAAAAATAGGGATCTATAAGTCTATCAGTGCTAATAAGATAATTTATAGGAATAAGCTTAACTTCCGTACAACTGAACAGAGCCCCTAGCTCCCATGTAGACCCCTAAAAGCAGGCGTTTGGATATGGAACCTAAATCTCAGACCATATCACCTAAATTCCTAGTTTAAATGTTTCATTAATAAATAACTGTAGCACTGCAAATTTTTGTACCACTTTTTACAAAGAATGAGTTCTGCTTAAGTGAGAAGATCCAACTGCATGAAATGTTCAGAACTTTATGCACTCGTTTACTGCCATTTATTGCAAACTAAAAAGGCATTAGGTTACGTATTCTTGTTTAAGTTGCATTAAGTGACTTTCTGCAGCATGAGGGCTCCCAGGATCACTCCCCAGGAATGCTTAATGGCTTTCCTAGACTGCCAGGAGACTCTGAGCTCCTGATTTTTCACACTGAATCATTCCAAAGGGACAATTCAGCTTTTCTTTCATCAGAGTCATTTACCTACATGTCCTGGTTTGTGCCTGGGCATACTTATGACTGTAAGGATATGAATTAATTTACTTCTGTAATTTTTTATTATGACATATAATTCCCATTGATGTATTAGACTAAACAGTCAAAATTATATTTTTTTTTTTGATGATCTGTTTTCAGAACCATTATTTATTCCAGCTAAACTGGATTGGAGACATCACTTGGCTTTCTGATATTAATGCAGAGACTTATATTCTTAGTTTTTGGTGCTGAATTTCATTTCTCAGCTTTTTCCTCTTGGAATGATCGCTCATTATAGAGTCAAGGACTCAAAAGTCAAATCCAAATATGCTTTTCCTTGGAAAATAAGTGGAAAATAAGTAAGGAAAATACTTTGAATAAGAATTCAAAGATAATAAAATATAGTAAGAAAAAGAATACATACACTTTCCAATAAGCATACTATAACTTCTGCCATAATTAATGCATAACATATATGTAACACAAAGGACTAAAATACAAAAGCCCTTTGTTAATTTTTTTGTTCAAATCCTACTCCAGATTTCACGATTTACATGTATCTTTACAGCAAGCAGAACCAAAATCCAAGTTCACCTAAGTAATGTGGATATTCAAAGCAAATGAAGATAGACCTTAAGATTTTACAGATCTTTTTCAGTAGTTTTATTTTATATTTTGCTTGGTTCTCTTATAAAATAAAAAAAAGTGTATCTGTGCAGCTGGAACTTTAGTATCTTCTTTAATTGTTTCCTTCAGTAAAAGTCTCCTTCTGTTCAAAATATTATTCAGGAATAGTACTACATGCCTTTTGATACTCAAGAAGGGAAAAATATGAAGCATTCCCAAGTCAGTAAGTGCCAAAGGGAAGAGACAGAAAGAAATCACACCTCCTCAAAAGGAAATCAATTCTGAGAATTAAAGTGAAGATTTGTCGTGCTTCTAGCACTTTGCAGCTTGACATCAGTCTTTAATACTCTCTTGTGTATTATGACTAAGACTTAAACTGAAATGTGTAGTAAGAAATCCTTTTGAAACAAAATCACCATTCTTGTTGGAGATGTTATAGCTGAAAACAAGCTTCAAGTCAGGATGGAAATAAAATTTTTCTAAAAGTTCAAAGAAGGAATCATAACTTTTTCTTTTTCTTTTTCCATTATAATTGAATGCAGAAAACCCCTCTTATTAATCTTCATATGATTATATGTCTACCTGTTGATGAAGAAAGCTAGCAATAAAGTCTCTAGGTTACCATGTTGCTCTTTAAACAGATGTCACTTTTGCCTTTTTTCAGTTATCAGAAATCTCACATGATTTTTCAAAGGTGGAAAAATGACCTCAGAATGACATAGAGCAGCTTCCTCAAATAGAAAGATGATTCCCATCATGCTTTATAGAAGAGCAAACACCCAACTTGTCCCTTATTGATCACCAATTATTAAGGCTTGTGTGTCTTTTCCTCAGACTTTCCTGTAAGGTATAAGGATCTGGGAGGCATAAGAGCACAGTTTGGCTATAAATGTTGGGTTAGGGTCCTAAGTGTTAGCCCTTTCAATGCCCATTTACTCATTTCGGCAGCAGCCCATATGTGTCCTGATCTTTAGTTGCCTTTTCCATCTCTCAAAATTTTCAGCTCTAGTAACACAATGGCTCTCATAATCCAATCCATTTATGCCAGGAAATACCTCCAGATTGATTCTTGGAAGACTGTCCTTGTTTCCACATTTCATCCTTCTGTGTATGCTTCATTTTTCTATTAATATTTAGGAGAACAACCTAGCAAAGAAGATACTCCTGTTTTCTCTCTATCATCTTGATTTAGCCTCTTTTGTCATACATTCCATAATGAGCAAGAAAAACCTTTTCTTAAGGGGCAATATGTTTAATTACTTTTAAAATTCACACAGTTCTCAGCTAAAGAAGCTGTTATCCAACTCAGAATAGAAATTGCTAGGAAGCAACCTCTTCCACATCACGGTTTTACAGCAATAGTACTCAAAACTGAAGCTGATTGTCCTAGTTCCCCATGTTGCACATTACTAATAGCCTTGTCAGCCCCAAAAGAAAACCAGGAAAAGGTGGGAAAGAACTAACAACAGCAACAAGAAAAAGGTCACAGGCAATGAGCGGGAGGTCACTATATCTATTCCCTTCTTTTTCACCGTGTGATGATGTGTTTGAGCAATAAACATGGAGCAATGTTTAGAAATGCAGTCCTTCTCCACACTTCTCAGAAGCGTGGTGCTTAGAAATTTAAAGATGCAGCACCCCAGAAACAAAGGTGTAATGTTTTTCAAACTGCACACACACTCCACACATTTTGATGTCTGTTCTTTTTTTATGATCTTGGCTTGTATGTCTGGAAGAGGTCAGAGTCTCCCCAGGGAGGCCAGCCTCACAGTTTGAGCAATGCCACTTTCTGTATCGTCTCGCCTTATCTTCTGCTTGACTTTAGAACCAGGAATCTGCTAATAGATGTTCTTAATCAAAGCTGTCTCACTGATTACCACAGGGGTCATTCTTATTATGAAGGTTTTTTTTTTGTTTTGTTTTGTTTTGTTTTTTTTATTTCTAGAACACTGGAGGGAGGTGGGGTATATTCTTGGAAACAGGCAGGATGTTGTTCGTCTATGACAATGAACAAATAAGGGTAAAATGAACAAAAAGGACAAAAGAAACTCAGAGGGGAAAAATACTCTTTCAAATAGTGAGAGAATCAGAACTAAAGACCATAAGCACACACAAAAAAAAATGTGAAAATACATTGTTTGTTTTAAAAAAAAAATCAGAATTTTTGTTTACAAAAAGGTTGAGATTTTTTTTCCATCTTGGGAAAGTTTTTGTGAATATGGTCTAGGATTATTTTTTAGTAGCAATGGATGTTTTCAAGCCAGTATGATACTCCCATATCTCTCTGGTAATAAATTTTCTTATACACATAAACATCATCGGGAGTACATATAATTTATCTGGCACTGCTTATCATAAAATGTGCTTTGCTTTTCTTTTACCTCTTGAAATAGATACTGTTGCTGTTACACTGGTAAGAATAATTCAGTTTTCACTCATTTTATAGTATTTTTTTCCTTTTTGTCCTCTTTCGGGAAGGGGGCAGAGGGGAGTGAGGGCAGGGTATGAAAAGCAAACAGATTTTTTAACCTTATTTGTAGAAGCAAGCAGGAAGAAACCTGCAGCAGTTACATTTGAAATGAGAAAGCACCCGTATAAGAAGTTGAATGGCTGTAAAATCTTATTACCATTAGAATACCATCACTAATCTAGACTCGAAAGATGTGACTTGTTTCATCTGATTTCTGCCACTGAAGAAGTAGTCACTCATTCAGCTCAAAGGACTCCAGCCTGCACAAGCTATAGGTTCACAGCAGTTACAGAACAGAAAACAAGAAAACACTGAATATCAGCACCACTTTACAATCTTCCTTCCCTCCTATTTCCAGTCATCTTTTGCAAACAGCAACAACAGAAAGAGTTAGATAGCAAAAGATATAGAAAAGTTTGCAGCAGGTGGTACTTAGCCACCTGTGCCAGCCCAAACCATCTGCCACATCACTGGGAGGAAGGATGGGAGCTGACTAACAGCTCAGACATTGACCAAAGAAAATGCAGGGGCTCTGGCTTAAATAAAGGAGGTCAAGGCTTGATTTTTCTCTGTGCCAAGTCTCTACATTGTTCTGGCTGTACATCAAACCTCTCTCTCACAACCATTTTTGCTTGTGCTAGTAATGACCCAGGAGCAGTTCAAAATGGGATTAGTATAAATGAGAATTAGCCCTTAAGACTGCAGTAGAGTGGATTATTATTATAATCAGTCCCTTGATTAATGATCAGTCAGTGTCTCATGCCTTATAATTAAAGGAAGGAATCCTTGCTTCTGTTATGAAAAAGCAATATACCTTTCCTTCTGTGACTCTGTACTAGGTAGAAAATGCACATCAGTGACAATGGGAGAAGTATAAAGATAACATATAAGAGGCAGTCTATGTTCCCAGCAGACTAATGTCTTTCAGAACTTAATCTGACAGCCTTCCAAAGCAATATTATGAACTTGATATTGCAGAAAATCAGTAGCCTTTTCTTAACTCTAGGAGTGTACAAATGAAATCATAGAATCATAGAACCACTAGGGTTGGAATGGACATTAAAGATCATCTAGCTCCAATCCTCCTCCACCAGCAGGGACACCTCCCACTAGATCAGGTTGCTCAAGGCCCCATCCAACCTGGCTTTCAATACTTCCAGAGACAAGGCAGCCCCAACTTCTCTGGGTAACTTATTCCAGCATCTCACCAACTTCACAGGAAAGATTTTTTTCCTAATGTCTAACCTGTATCTCCCCTCTTCAAATTTTAAACCATTGCCTCTTGTCATCTTGCTATCAACACATGCAAAAAGCCCTACACCAGCTTTTTTATAGGCCCGTTTCAGGTTTTGGAAACTCACTATAAAGACATTTCAAAGCTTCCTCTAGGATGAACAATCCCAACTTCCTCAGTCTGGTTTCATAGGGAGGTGCCCCAGCCCTCTGATCACTTCAGTGGCCCTCCTCTGGACACACTCAAGGAAGTCTATCTCCTCCTTATACTGGACACAGTACTCCAGGTGGGGTCTTACAAGAGCAGAGTAGAGGGGGAGAATCCCCTGCATTGGCTGCTGTCTGTGCTTCTTCTGATGCAGCCCAAGGACCCAGTTGCTTGTCCACCTATACCCCTAAGTCCTTCTCATCAGGGCTGTCCACAATCCTTCTCTTCCCAACCTGTATTTGTACATGGGATGGCCTCAACCCAGGGGCAAGAACCTTACACATGGCCTCATTGAACTTCATGAATTTTGCACAAGCCCACTACTTGAGCCTGTCAAGGTTCCTCTGGATGGCATGTCTTCACTCCAGCATGCTGACTTTACAATACAGTTTGGTACCATCAGCAAACTTGTCACTGACAAAGATGTTAAATGACACTGGTCCAAGCACCAGCTCTCGAGGAACACCTCATCATACACCTCCATTTGGGCACTGAGCCACTGATCACAACTCTTTGGGTGTGGCCATCCAGCCAGTTCCTTATCCAGCAAGTGGTCCATTCATCGAATCTGTATCATTTCAGTTTAGAGATCAGAATGTTGTGTGGGACAGTGGCAAATGCTTTGCACAGGTCCAGGTAGATGACATCCATTGCTCTGCCTTTGTCCACTATGGGCCATCATAAAAGCCCATCTAACTACTCAGGCAGAACTTGCCCTCAGTGAAGCTGTGTTGGCTGTCACCAATCACCCCTTTGTTACCATCTTCCTCTCATAGTAGAGCCTTCAGGAGGATCTGCTCCAGGACCTTGCCAGGCATAGGGGAGACTGACTGGCCTGTAGTTCCCTGGGTTGTATTTTTTATCATTTTTGAAAATGGGGCTTATGTTTCCCCTTTTTCAGTTAGCAGGAACTTCACCAGACTGACATGATTTTTCAAATATGATGAACAGTGGCTTTGCAACTTCGCCTGCCAGTTCTTTCAGGAGCCGTGGGTGAATCCTATCAGGTTTCAAAAATGCTGAGTCAGATTCTGAAATTAATCTGTCATTTAGGAGACAATAGGAAGCAACAGTATCAACCCTGTTTAAATTAGTCCCTTTTTATCCGGCCATTCCTTGTTCTATTTGAGCTACGTTATTTACCTGGAAATATTCATGACAGGTGCTCTTTGATGGAAGACACAGGTGTGATTTTCACATTTGTGACAAATATCAGACATTACTTCTTAGCTACTAATGTCCAGGGCTTCTGGGGGTCAATGTGCACTCTGGAAATGGAGAAGATAAAGCTCATCTACATAGACTGAATGTAGAAGGAGCACCTCAAGACTGTCCCTATAGGCAAGAAGATGATACAAGCTGAGTGAGCCAATTGAGGGATGACTGGCAATTTAAAAAATCATGATCAAGCTCACACTGAACATGAAATGCAAGCATAGTTTTACATCTCCAAGTGTCACAAAATTTTAGCTGAAAAGTTTCTAAAAAAGATGCCCTCTCCTACTCTTCCCCACACTTACTTTCTATAGCATAAAACACCCTCTTGCTAGAAACAGGACTTCAGTTCCAGATAGGAGCTGGTATTACACTAGACCTCAGCTCAGGATTCCTTCTGAAGACTAATGCACTGGAAAGAGAGGGATTCCTTCTTCCTTCACTGGTTAATATGTCTTAAATCTCTGACTATTGGAGAGACTTTAGGAGCATAAAAAAGCCTGAATGTAAAGAATGAATTCATTTAAAAAAAAATTTTTTTAATGAGGTACTATTTTAGGTTAATTCCTAAGGACATTTGTCTTACCTGCATTGAGTTGAGTCTCAGACTTGGAACTGTTATGTCTAAATTTTCACATTTTCTGAAAATCATCCATTTCTGAGGTTGGTTTGATACTGGCTTCTTTAAATCATTATCAGACACAATCTGTTTTCATCACTTTTGAAGTCATGTCACTTCCCACATGTGGGTTTAAACCTTCGGGTTCCCCTTCTGTTTTCAGCTATGATATTCTCCCCATTATTTCTAGTATTGTTTGCAGTTACAGATTGTGCATGGCAAACGCTCACAAAAGGCAGGTGTATATTTTCCTTCACACCCTATACACTTGTGGGTCACTATTGCACTGCCCATTCACTAAATGCAGAACTTTTTATATATACATATTTTCCTGCATCATCTCTAGCTTAAATATTAAGATTGCACCACACCAACCCACTAGGAAAACATAAGTAAAGGAAAAAGAAATAAAGAAAAAATTATGAGTTAGAACAACTTCCAATAAAATTGGAAGTAAAAAAAGCACCACAGTGACTCTTCTTTGTCACTAAGGATCTACCAAATAACCTGCACTGGCAATCAGACCTTCCCTTCAGGTGTAGCTTCCTGTGCTGTTGTTCACATTGTTCCTGCTCTAATTGCCCTCCTGCCTTCAGGTGAAAATATATTTGCCCATTTGCTGCAACTGTGCCTTTGTTAACTTTATTAATCTCGCTCTTCCAAAGATGGTTTGTCATACATACTAATGAAAATATGCAGTCTATTTCCTGGGATATGGTATCTACTTTTCATTCTTTCATTCTTTTCATTTTTCTTTTCAAACTTTCATTCTTTTCATTTGCATACTTTTTCATACACCCCAAAATATGGATGAAATAACCATATCATTCCTCCCCAGTGCCAGAAAAAATGCTCCAAGTGCTACACACCCTAACTCAGAGACTGTCTTTTTCTTTCATATTAATGCTAATGGTTTATCTCTCAGGGATAAATACCTTAGTAATTTTCTCCTAAATGTAGGCATTGAAGCAGTCTTCATTTTTAACTACCTCTAAAACCCTGAACTACGTTTGCTTCTTCGTGCACGGTACAGTATTTTTTCCCCTCCTCATTGGTATGCAAGAAAGAATAACGCCAATTTTCACCTTTTATCACAAATGCATCATACATGGTAAAGAATTAATAGCTCAGTAATTACATTTTAGTAAACAGCACAGGGAAAAAAAAAAAAGACAACAACCCACTAGTGAAGAGCTAATGACTGCAGCTGCAACCAAGGGCTCAACAGGGATTCAAATAAGCTCTCGTCAGCTTACAGGGGAAATGCAGACTTGCTGTCTTCCAGTGAGGCTTAGACAGCCTTGCAGAAGTGAAGCAGGAGGCTACAGAGTCAGACACCTCATTGCTATGATAAATGACTGCAAATTATATTCTGGCTTGCATATATATTCTCTTGTGATGACTTCCGTAACAACTGTGCTTACGTTAAAAATTCCACAAAATGGGTAATTCTCTCCCCTCCCCTGTGCACTATTCATCATGAAAGGCATAATTTGAACTAAGAATCTGAAGAGAGTGAAGCAAACAACCTGCAGAGTGGCTTTTCCAGACTTTTGTAGCATCTAGGCAATTGTGCACACATTTCTGCCACTGAAATTTAGTTCAGCATTTATCTGAGGGATGTACTTTCTGGGGACTACATAAATCATGGTCAATATGAATGCAAAATAGCTATGGTTTTGTACTGATTTTGCATTGCTTACAATATTAATATCTGGTATGACTCTGACACAAAAAAATACCACTGAGTTGTCATGTTCCAGTGACTTTCAGCATGAAGGAAATCTTATTCTTTTTTCTTTGCACTTGCATTAATATTTCTGGTGCTGGTGGAGTGGCTAAGTAGCATTACATGCATAGATATAGACATTGGATTGGCATTTATACAGCAGCACTGCCCTCAGAGACTTTTAGGAGCAGAACTTCAGCTAAAAGAGCAGTACCATGTGTCACCTCAACCTTGAGCAGTTCACTCAATGGCTCCCAGGTACTTTCACATGAAGTGCAGCTATCCAGCACTAGGAGATGTTTGGAGGGATAAATATTTCTCTAGTGAGGCAAACAAATGCCTAACATTTTATGGAGCTGATCGTTATTTCATGTGTTCAACACACACTGAAGATTTCATCAGGATCCATGACTACATTATCTAGGCTTTAAAGTAAATCAGAAATAGTTTAACTGAAGCCAATTAACTTCTGGAGGGGTAAATGATACCAAGTTCCATTTCCATATCCATAGCCTCTGTACCTACCTATAAAATGGAGGGAATAATTTTAATTTCTTTAAACAAAATTCTGTGAGGGGACAGAGAGAACTCCTAAATGGTATGTCATAAGGTATCTAGGCTAAATTAATAGGTCATGAAAGACACTGGGTAGTTTCTGAGATATGTAAACACTGTCCAACATAAGGACACAACTTTTCTGCAGTTTTGAAAGTTAGTGAAATCTGACTTCTTCAATTTTTGTTTACGGTGTTAAGCAGGTACCCCACTATACATAAGAGAATATGTGATTTCTTACAGAGGTACAGCCAATGCACCTGCTGCCAAGTCCTTGGGTTTTGTTGTTTTTTGGTTTTTGTTTGTTTTTTTCCCCTTTTAAAAGAAAAGGATCATCCCTGGTTTTTCCACATTAACCTGATGCTCTGATAATGGCATGGAACTCCCGTGGAAACTGCTGAATTCTCCTCAGCTATTGACACAAAACAAAAGCAGGAACAAAAATTTGTGCAAATTTTCTAAGCTTGCTCCCATGGAAGCAAAAAAAAATATGTACCCGAAATATATCCAGTTTAAAAAGGAAAATAGAAAAATATTCCATATTTTCACTAATTATTGCCTTGAATTTTTACTTTGCTCTTCATTTCCATTTTCATATCTTTTAAAAATCTGGAAATATACAATGACATTCCTTTGGTCATAAAAGAGAGGTGGCAAGCAATGGTGTTCAAAATTTACAGAGGTATTTTGTTTAGGTTTTTTTTCCTTATAAGAGGGAAACGCCACTTACAGTTTCTTGGGCAAAATTATTGAAACTGCAACTGTGAAAGGTGTCTTTTGCTTTTACCTTTTTGCAGCCACCTTCTGACAGTGTGAAATAAATATAACATCTTTAGAAAACCTCTTTCAGCCAAGTATCTCATGCAGCTTTACAATTCAAAGGCCTGGATTCCTGAGATAAGACTGTGTAACTTTTTGCTCTCTTGTTTTTATCTGGAAACAGCACCATCCAACAGATACAGAATACCATAAAAGACAAATTTTGTAAACTATAGTTCTTTGGCACAATGCACCTTTTCTGAGAAACATTAACACTGCTCTATTAAAGACCATTCTCTTAGTCATTTGTTATTGTCAGGTCAAATGGCACCAGGTGGTTCTGTTACACATGACTGTTTTCTCAGCATGCAAGCCAAGATTTTAGTCCTGGAAATACCTTTTTGTGTGAATTTTAATACAAACAAAAAACACTTTTCTGTTCACTGGAGTTCCCAGTCTGTGCAGAGCTGCTTGGTAACAAGTAGCTTTTGATAGACAAAGCTATATAAAATGGAATTCCTAGTGAGATTATCTAGGGCAGTCGTATGTGTGTGTATATATATATATATAATTTATTTATTTATTTATTTATTTATTTATCTAAATCAGGACACTTAGAGCATGTCCAACATCTGCTGGAAGTAAGTTCAAAGAGATTCAGTACCATTTAATCGTGAAAAGGAGAAGTACACAATACAATTTATAGTATTAGAAGAAATTTATTTAATCACAATTTAATTTATTTTATATATTCACAGTCTTGTGGAGGACATAGATGAAATTTAATTATATAGGATGCATTTTTGTAGGTGTCTTTCAGAAAACAAACACCACCAGAACACACAAAAAAAAATACCTGCTTTTAAATGTTCTTATTTAATTTTAAAAAGTCATAAAGCATTCAGTATCTACTTTTGGAAATTATTAGTTTAAGAAACACAAGAAATAGGAGGAGAGAAAATATTTAAAAACTTATTAAACAAACAACAAAAAAAGAATTTATTAAAATAGAACAGAGAACACTGGAAACTATTCCTCCACTTGCAATATGGAACTACTATTGTTGACTTTACTGAAGTGGAATGGTAGTAAGGGGCAGGAAATCTGTATAAGTCTGTAAACCCCAATATTTCCCCTGATGCCTGCTTTCTGTAACATCTTATTTCTTTTTGTCAGAAAGACAAATGCAGATGTAATAATACAAACAGATTCATTGATTCATTCTTTATTGTACCATGATTCATCCATTGACAAGGATGAGAAAGGAAGTTGGGAATCATAGTTGCTAGTTGCCTGTTCATACCAAACTAACACACTCTTTTTTTTTCCTTTTTCTTTCATTACATTTTATGCCTAGTTTCTTCCCCACTGAAGCTGAAGAATATTTTGCCTGAAATTTGAAGGAAACTGGAGTCACGTCTGCAATTGCATCGTTACTGGAACTCTTTTTTCATTCAATATCATCGAATTATAGTGTCTGCGACAAATGTTTCTTCAAAATCTGCCCATTCCCAAATAAAAGTACTTTCTCATAAGAGAGATTTTAATTCTCCCTAGAAATCATGGAACAGCTTGTTTTGAGAATCCACCATATTTTCAGTACTATGGTTTGACTTTCTAAGTGTGTCATTATTAGCCTGCGAAAAAATGTACAAAGAAAACAAAATTAATGTTCTTCACATAATATGTGGCCATGTTGCTACTCTTAGTTCACTCCCACTATGCTTTAAAAATGGAATGGATTTCATTTACTCACTGCTGTACCTATCTGAAAGTACACTAAAATTATTTTCCCCTTAAAAGAAAACACTGTAAAGACCTATTAAAATATAATTACTGCCAAACAGGCATTTTACATTTCTTCGAGATAAGCTGCTGCAGTGTAGTTTGAAATCTCACCCCATTGATTCAGGATTAAAGCAGCATGTTTAGATAATAAGCAGAAGGATCTCAGATAACAGCCTGGGTGAGTCATCAGACTACAGTGTTTAGTCTGAGAAAGTGAGTTTTTTTGGAGGGCTCTTGGGACTAATACAGTTCCTCTTCAAATCTTGAAGCAGGGGACAAAAATTGTAGTCCTGGAGGCTGGCAGGATAAACACATCCTGTGATTTGCTACCAGTTTGAGAGATGGATTTCACTACAGAGCTCTCTGTTGTTGTCAGGCTGAAAAGTGTCTGCCTGGAAATGAATTCATGTGCACACAGGTCCAAACAAAGGAAAATCTCCCTGAAATGCCATGCCATCACATTTTAAGGCCAATTTTTCAAGTCTCTGACTCACACCTGGGAAATATACTGGTGCCCTAAGTTTATCATAAAAACCCACATTTTAACAAGCAAAAATTGGAGCAATAATCTTGAAATGTACTGCCTCACTGGCAGGTACAGAAATCCATTTTTCTGCATTATTGGTCTGCTTCATGTCTGAAAACAATTTCGTCTTTTCTACATAGGGTCATCTCAGATTGTTTTCCAGTGAAGGGAACTTTAACGCTCTTTTAGTGTTCGGTGTGAGGTCTAACCAGGGAGGCTGGGTAATATGTCATCAGCAGGAAAGCTGTGGCAAGACTAAAAGCTCCTGTGCAAGTCAACAGTTTATAAATACAGCAGGAGACATAACTGCTGTGGATGGTGCACAGAAGGAATTCAAACTGAGCTTAAGAAGTAGCAACATATTTTTAAGTTAGAAGTGAGAGTGAGAAAGCACAAATGAGTGAGCAGAAGGATTTTATAACTCTGTGTGGAGGCTTTTTGTGCATGGTTGGAGCAGTTGGGGGTTGTCACTTCTGAGAATAATTATGAACAGAACTGAACACAGAATAAAGGACTTGAGGTCTGAAAGTCCTTTCATTTGCACCAACAAGTTTCCTGGTAATCAAACACTTCACAACAGTTTAAATCAAATATTTGTAAAAGTAAATGAGGTTTATACCACATTGCAGAAGAAAAGGGAAATCACAGAACTCCAAACCTTAAGAAATAGAGAGAGGCACATGGGTGAACCCCAACTGAAAGTTACTGAAAAAAATGTCCCATGGAGTTCATGGTTGAACAAGGAAGCTCAAGATTTCTTTCTGGATGTTTGCATTTGCTGATATCCATTAAGTTTTTATTATTTACTCCCTATGCCAAATTGTCTCCATATGCTAGTTGTAAAGGTCTTCACTAATTAATAAATCATATTTGGCCAGTGTTGAAGTGTTCAGATAGTGCATAGGTACAGAAGGGAAAGAAGAAGCATATTTTTTGAAACATATTCTCAAGAATATGTGAACATACATTCACTTCAGTTGGTTTCTCTACTAAATTCTTGTGTTTCCCATGTAAGGAAGAATTACAATTGTAGCTCCTTGATCTTCTGAAATTATTAAAGTCATTATTCAAAGTTGACAGTGAAGTATTTGTGACTCTGAGGAAAGCCAGAGCAAAATGAGATTGCCAACTGATGATTTAGAAGCTAAAACCATTTCTGATTTTACATGAAACCCAGCAAGGTACCATCAGGGCACACCATCAGCAATATAAGCAGGTGCTTTGGATTTTTACTCAGAGTCACCATAGTCACAGCTGGTTTTAATTTTTTACTTCAGTGAGAGTACCATTAAGCCTTCTGACTGGAAAGAGGCTATTTTAGCTGTTGCCTTCAATGGGAGTTGGATTAGGTCTTGATTTATTCTGGAGGTGTGCAGTGCAGATAGAAACTCAAAGGCTTCTGCAAAGACAAGCAGCTAAATTCAGAATACTTACAACAGACAGTTTCTGAAAAATAGGAATGTAGGAAAGTGGGAATAATGTCTTAGCACAGATATAGAGAGACATATTTCAGTGATGCCTTTCTGCACAGGAAAAACAGGGAAATTTCTACCAGAGATTTTCTCATACCAATTCAGCTTGGCTCTTGAGGTAGGATAACTACACCCAGGTTAGCAAAATTCTGGGCTGATGTGCCTGTAGAGTGTGGTGCTCCTGCCAAAGTTCTCTGCTTCCTCAAGTCTTCACGTTGCATTTCGTGGTAGGGCCATAGACTGTTATAGAACCCTTAGTAGTGTGGATGTTTTGGTGTCTTCTTGAAACAAAACTTAAAATTCTCCAGCCTTTCTCTACTACTGTTCTCACCACTGATCACATTATTCTGATTTCTTTTGTCTGATAAAATTCATCATATTGACAGTAATCCCTCACCACAGTTAAAACAAGGTTTTATTCTATATTTTTGTATGATCTAAAATTTGGAAAAAAAAAAAAAAAAAAAAAAAAAAAAAAAAAAAAAAAAAAGTAAAAATTATACCCTTTCATGGGGAATTTTTCCTAAAAAGTGAACATGACTGACTAAAGATGAAGTTTCTTTAATTGGCAGATATTTAAAAGGCCAGTGCATATGGGTATTTTTTTCCTTTTTCCTGAATTTAAAAAAATCTTTCCAAGGGATTGAAAATTGCAGTCCAGATTTGTTTTCATTCTAAAAGAAGGTGACAGAAAAAAACCCAAAAAACACAAAAACAAACAAAAAAATTAAAACAAAACAAAGCAAGCAAAAACAAAAAATAAACTTGTTCTAATGATGAATAAATAAAATTAGAGGCTTTGATTTTTGGTGAGGGTTAGGAGGAGAAAATTACAAGTATTTGATTCTGTCTGTATTTTTTATGTAAACACAAACTTTTCTTTTTCTAATAAAAAAACAAATGGAAAAAAATGAAGTAAAAAATTATTCCTCTTATTTTTTACAGCATAATGAAAAAAGTTCTGACCAGCTTTTTGGTCTTTTTTTCCATTTGGAAAAATTTGGACACAACTCCAATTCATCCTTTCTCTTCAGGTCTGAGTAAGGAAGTATTAAACTTTTTAGCATTTTAACTATACAAAATAAGAATAAAGCAAATTTGGGAGTAGAGTGAAGGAGGTGTAGACTGTGAACTCTATTAAAGGATAACACAGAATGTCCTGAACATATAAAACCTAGCAAGACTAAGCAACTGGAGATATAATTCCCATAGTGATTGTGTACTAATGTCAACATAAGCCTGAATTTACTAGGCTCAGGTTCCCTGAGAAAGAAAAGATGTTGCTTCTCCTTCTCCAGTAGAAGTACAGATATTTTAAGACATACTGAGTGGCAACTGTGATGCTCCTACTTTACCCCCACCAAATCGTTGCTGAAGCTATACCAGGACTCATGTATAAGAAACTTCATTGGACTGTTGTAATAATAAATTCCAGGAGAACTAAATTCACAGCTTTGAAGACATGCCTTGAAATTCAGCTTAAATTTTATAGGGAATCAAAGACTTCTACAGACTGAGCAGCAAGTCACTGGTTAACTGCTGAGACTGTATAGTTTTGGGTCAAGGAAGAAAAATTCAGGGCATCTTCTGATTCCTGAAACTGGGTTGAGTTCACTTTTAAATTGGTCTATATTTCATTCACATGTAAAACTCATGCCACAATCTCCCTGAACTGCATTCATTTAAATTTTGATGCCACTCTAATTCCTGGCAGCAGGAATTTGCAGTGCCCAGCTAAGGTGCATTCAGACATTTGGGAAGCTGAAATCAAGGTTTTCCAGGCTTACTCTTCTTAACTCTTTTTTTTTTTTTTTTTTTTGGTTTGTTTGTTTTAAGGATCTACTGTCCTTGTTGACTGACTCATTTCTGTACCGGGTGACACACACTGTGGAAACTCATGAAATTATTGAAGCCTTCGAACGCAAACTGATGCATAACTCAGGAAGAGCTAAAGCTGCTGTGATATTTTGATTAAACAGTAAAAATGTTTTCAGATACAAAGGGGATGAACTGAGTCAGCTAGAAGAAAATCTTGAATATATCTCCTTCTTTTGCCTTGCTGTATGGGAAACTCGGTTCCCTGACTGATGCTCAGACATGCATATACACATTATACGTACCCTGTGTTTTACTTTTGGCGTTAGCACGTTTTCCTAGTGAGTGCACATTTTATATTAAAATATAACTCACGGAAGGAAGAATGGAAAGAAAATACAAGTAGACCAGAAGACTCCTGCAATATACAGAAAAGCTGGAATGACAAACCAACAGCAGCATTTATTCATCCCATGGTTGTGACAGATATTTCTGCACATAAGAAAAAAAATTTAAAACAGCTTTTTATTTTCTACTTTATTACATCTGTCTGTCTCCTCTGGTCAGATTTTGAAGTCACACTATAGCAGTGAAGCTCTCCTTTAGTCTGCACCTTTGTTAATTCCTCAGTGTTATTCTTCCACTTCTCCCTTTATTTCTGAATTTCAAGGGTTGCTTCTAGCTCCCTGACCCATATATCTGAGGTTAAAATCTTTGGCTTTATCTCTGAATGAATTGTTCTCACTGTAAAACTACTCACCTGTCCAGCAGTGTCTAGAATGTCCAAGTAGGCTGGTTCATCATCAATTCGGACTTGAGTTTTATAGGCATCCTCTGAAAAACACAGTGCAGTACAGCTAAGCATAGGAGTAGCTCAGAGAGTGGAAAATGAAATAGTTTTGTTAGTTTGGAGTAGGCTTTTAAAAAGCTCTCCAGTCTGACCTAAGCTTGCTTTCTTTCAAGACAAAAAGACACTTTTTGAAATCCTTCCATCACTATGGAGTCATCTAGTATTATTCTGCCACAAAATATTAAAGTGATTTTGCCTCTCTTCAAAGAGGTAGCACAGGAGATGGTAAGTCCCAAAGTTTTCAGAGGTGTTGTGCTGGTCCTGTGCAGCAGGATGGGTTTTACTTACCACAGTCATACTTCCACAAACCTCTTCCAGCAGATAGTTTCAAGCTAAAATTTGTCTCAATTACTGGGAAAGCCTCTCTGTGGATAAAAGGGGCTCCTGGCTCAAATATGTCAGAACAATTAATTAGACCTCTCCATATTTCTGGAGATGATGCAAATGGATTTTTGAAAATAAATTCCTTAACAACAGTCCTCACACTCATCATGGATGAGGGTGGAGAAGGAATAAATTGTGTTTGGTAGACCATTACCTTAGCTGCTGATTTTGCAAAGCTAAATTCGGAAGGACAAAACCAAGAACGGTGAAATAATATTTGTCTAAATTGTTTTCCTCACATTTCAGTTTCACTTCCCTCTTAACATTTGCACATTTGTCATAAGGTCAAATAGAGTTTAGATACTAGGCCATGATTATATTTTAACAGTCTTGTAAAATTTCTGCGTTTAAAGAATAATGCATAGCAACCCTAGTGCTTTGGGTGACTGATACTATGCTTTGGCTGTGCCTTGAGGCATGTAGACAAGTGCATTTAATACATCTGAGAAATGTCACTAATCATCACGAGCATATGGCTGAATCTGTCCAAAGATTTAGTACTGCAGGTCCTGGCTGCCTGAGATCCTCAGGACTACGATATCAATAAGTATTGTGACAATATTTGGATTATAATATGGGGTTATATTGCATTTAGCTGGAATTCTCAGGACATTCCAATTTGTGCCCTACTACATTATCTTATAGAATAAAGAATCAATCTGGTTTGAAAAGATCTTTAAGATCATCAAGTCCAACCATTAACCAAGTTATGGTATGTAAACCATATTCCTATACACCACCTCTCCAAGTCTTTTAAACACCTCCAGGGACAGTGATTCAGCCACTTCCCGGGGAAGCCTGGGTTTAATAACCTTTTCAGTGAACTGTTTTCTTACAATATGCAATCTAAACCTCTCCTTGTGCAAATTGAGGTCATTTCCTCTTGTCCTGTTGCTTCTTCCTCGTAAGAAGAGACTGACATGTACCCCACTGCCATCTCCTTTCAGGGAGACATAGAGAGAGAGAAGGTCCCCCCTCAGTCTCCTTTTTGCCAAACTGAGAATCCTCTGTATCCAACTGCTTTTAGTTTCTACTTTGTAAGAAGCAGATTTTTACATGCTTTTACAAACTGTCAGATGATGGCCAGTGGGACTTGGGAAGTGATTTTTTCCACTCTGTTCCAAACTGGTGAGGCTGCACCTCAAATCCTGTGTTCGGTTTTGGGTCTCTCAGGACAAGAAGGATATAGAAGTCCTAGAGTGTTTCCAGAGCAGGGCAGTGAAACTGATGAAGGGTCTGGAGAACAAGTCTTACAAGAAGTGGATGAGGGAGATGGGATTGTTCAGTTTGGCAAAAAGGAGACTGAGGGGGGACCTTCTCTCTCTTCTATTCTGAATAGCCTTAGTTTAATCCTGCGCAATCAGTGGTGAACTATCTTTATAAACATAATCATAGTGTAATTTCCATGACTCTCCTGTTTCTTTTAGGGCTCAGTTCAGCAAATTACTTAGGCAAAAGCCTTGGTTTAAACAAATATCTAATCCTATTGATATTAGCATGACCCAGAGACTTAATTAATTCTATGATACACTGCCTTTCTGAGAAAACCAGAGCACTCTAACCAGTCAATAGAACTCTTTCTAGGAACTGCTGAATAAGAAATTCCATGCTAATGAGGGACAATATAGAGTAAATCAGGTTGCTTACAGTTCAAGTAATCTTTTCTGGCATGGCAATGATATTTGCAGTCAAATACATGTATTTTTTTTATTATTTGTTTGCTCTTTTCCTAACTAAAGGTGAAAACCAGAAAATGAAAATATTTCCTTCATAGAACCACAGAATCACAGGATGGTTTCAGTGGGAAGGGGTCTTAAGGCTCATTTAGTTACACCTCCCCTGAATGGATGGGGAAACTTTCCACTAGACCAGGTTGCTCAAAGTCCAATCTAACCTGACTTTGAACAATTCCAGGGATGAGACATCCACAATTTCTCTGGACAATATGTGCCAGTGTCTCACCTCTTTCAGATTTAAGAGTTTCTTCTTAAGATCCATCTACCCTGTTAAGTTTGAAACAGTTCCCTGCTGAAACTGTTTCCCCTGGTCCTTTCACTCCATGCCCTTGTAAAAACTCCTGCCCCAGCTTTCCTGTGCATCTTCTTCATGTACTGGAAAGCTGGTAGTAGATCTCCCCAGAATCTTTCTTTTCCAGGCTCAACAAGCTCAACTCCTTCAGCCTGTCTTCATACGAGAGGTTCTCCAGCCCTGTCATCAATTTTATGGCCTCCTCTGGACTTGCTCCAACAGCTCCATGTCCTTAATTTGAATTCTATTAATACTATAAAGCATAATTAATATATTTCCATGAAGGTGGGTGACCATTAGCATTACATTCACACATACATAATTAACATATGCCTTGCATAAATTTAGCTTGCACTCTTGGCTCCACAGCTGGATACTATAAAGACAATATGCTGTGGTCCTATTTCTCTCTTCTTCTCTCTTAGACCAATGTGAGTTTTAATGCAGCAAATTTAAAACAGTTAATGCAGAAAGCCATTTGCATACTTAAATTCAACTAGGATAAAAATAAGCTGGAACCTAGATAAGCCCGGTCTCATTTGCTAATCAAATGAGTTAGAAATTCAGAGACAGTTATAATTAAAACATACTCTGAATTAAAAGGCCTCTGAATTTGTCATTAGTCACTTCAGTAAGTAAATGGACAATACCCTGCTGAGCTACTCCAGGTGTACCCCCATATCATACCACTATAATTGCTAGAGTTTCAACTGTTAAAAGCTGGAACAAGAGTATTATTTTCATTTATTTTGCTTTTTTCAAACTACTGGGTTTAAAGCACTTGATAAATATGTGTCAGAATCCCTGTCACATTTTCATTCTTAATACATACTAACATCTGTCAATAGTAATGAAACATATTCTGTTGAGCATCAACCAAGCACATGAAGCTAAATGGTTTTCTAGGCAACTGTATTAGGAAGATGCTTTTTACTTGTAGAATTTGCCTTTACCCCGAAAAATGTTCATATGAAATGGGAAGGAGATATGATTTTCATTTGTAATATTCTCTCTGCATATGTGCATAAAGTGGTATAATAAAGATAATTCAAAAAAGATTAAAAATTTACCCAGCTGGGGTGTGATAAACAAGAGTATTCTCAACCTGTATTTGGAAAATAAATGTGAGATTTAATGCCTACTTTTCTTGTGATACTCATTGAAGAAGAACTAAAGCACATACTTATCAAAGGTATTTCCATCTTGAACTGATATCTCTCCTACCAGAGATCAGACCATCACACCCACTAATGACCTATCAGCTTCTTAATGACCAAACACACCCACTCTGCTAGAAGGAAGACAGATAAATTGAAAGCTGTGTTTGATAGTTAAATGCCAAGAAGAAACACTGGAGTCTTTGCTTGCTTCCTAAAGGATTTCAAAAGGGACTATCATATGTCCAGTCCTTTTAGTTCAGGCAGCACCGTACACATTATGGCCACATCAAGGACAGAGAAACCCTGAGATCTGAGGGCATGTTTACACTCTGCTTCCATATGGACAGAGAACAGAAGAGCTGGTGTTTCACTGAAGTACCATTGGAGTCCATCTCAATAAGCAGGAAAGCCTTCATCAGGAACACAGGCAAACTCACTGTCTAATTTACTCTCCTTAAAAATAATTCATATTATCACTATTTATGATGTTTGAGTGCGTTCCATTTTCTTTCACCTACTTAATTTATAATACTCATATAATGCTCCCTTTGAAGTAGATTGGGAGCTTCTAAGCCATGTGTATCTGGATTCTATATCCTACAGCTCTAAGGACTGGTATTTATTAAAAGGACAAAATCCTTCTGCTATTTCAGTACTGTTGAAATATGGTAAAAGGAAAAGACAAGAAATAACCAGACATCACACAGTAAATCAGACAACAATGATATTTCCTATGTTGCAGATAATATGTTATGTTGCAGAGTTCTTGATATTACCATGATTCAAATATAGTCTGTAAGAATGACCATTTTGTAAGTAACAAAGAAAAAAAATTAATAAATAAATAAAAAAAAATAAATAAATTTCCTGAATTTTTACAGTCTAGATGATACAGGCATTTAAGACTATGTGAACTGGCAAATTAAATTATCTTGTAAAGCTTAACTTTTAAATATGATTATTCTCCTTGTTATCAGTGCAGAATATAAACTTCTTTAAGAATTTTATTTTCTACAATCATTAAAAATAAAAAGTAAAATAGAAAAAGAATTCTCCTTTAAAATCATATTATATGGCTTGAATTATTACTGAACATTTACTGTTTTCAGGGTGAAAAAAAACTAAACCAAAACTAAAACAAGTAAAGCCCCAACTGTTTTCTGAATGGCATTTTTTTTGTTATTATTTTTAATTCTTTCCTCCTTTACTACATAATTCATTTAAACCTCAACAAAATGTTTTTTTCAAAAAGTATATTTAAACTTTTTTTTCTTTGTTTAATTGTCCTTTGCAGTATTATGAAAGAAAGAAAAAAAATTTAGGCCTGTTGCTATCTGCCTTATTTTTTTGTTTTGCTTTTTCAAGTTTGTTTTTTTGTTGTTTTTTGGTGGGTTTTGGTTGTAGTTTGATTTGGTTTGGGTTTTATTTTTTCTAAATTAATACATCCTCTTTTTTCAAATTTTCCTTTTTTTATAAAGCATCATCCAGGAAACAGAAGTGAAATAATTAATACAACGTTGTCTTGCAACTGGTTATGTTAGCACTGGAGAAGCTAGATTCATGAAAAATATATCAAAGCACTTTTTCAGCTATGAGCAAGTAACTGCTTCATGACAAATAGATTTGGATAGTGTACAAAGGGAGCTGGAATGGGCTTTTCATCTGCATTACAGACGTGCTCCAGTTCCTGAAATATAGGTCAGATGCTTCCTTCCACCATTTGTTAATTCTGCTTACATTCTTCCTAAATATTGTCACTTCTAAGTTTTATACACTACAAATTACAGTTAAAAGTAATCAGTCTCACATATATAGATGAGCTAGAATATATTTTATTTGTCTAAGGAGATGCCAAGCCAGCAGAAGGAATTGCAAGATAGTCAGCCACACCTGGAGTTCTGCCTCTTGTTTTTCTCCCTGTGTGCCAAAAAGACAGCAAGAGACCCAGCTCTTGGTTTGCTTAGATTATTTGTTACATACGCATTTAATCTAGAATTTAGAATGATCATGAGGTGATCATGAGGCTTTGATTGGGTGAGCATTAGACAAGGAACTTTTAAATAAGGAGAGAGTGGATGAACAAGGACTCTAACTGCTGTACCATCTACTACAGGTAAACTGCTTCTATTTGTGATGAAGAATACTCATGTCATAGGAATTTTCAATCAAGTTACATTGGGTTTACATTGGGTTTATGGTAATTTCCCTTAGCATACAATTATTTTCCTGGAATATGAGTGTTTTATAATTTGGGTGAGCACTGCTATCAGTATTTTGCAGACAAGAACACCAAGCCACATATGTTGCCTTCCCATGAGCTAGGCACACATGACAGAACAATAGAGTTGTCAGATTTGACTGCCTTGTATTCTGTAAATACTCATGCAGGTAGCAATATTTTTTAAAATAAGGCAAGTAGGAAAATTAGTAGTAGTCTAGTAGCTGGTATACTTAAATATCGAGTCACCACTTCTGTCTACTCTCATGTAATTCTACATCATACCAGCAATTGAGAATATTTCAGAATCAGCAAAGCAGTGCTGTTTTTATTTCTCAGCCCTGAGCTGCATTTACCAGTATGCTGTCATTTGTTTAGTTAAGTTACCTGCTCCCACGGATACACAAAGCAACATCTATACAGGCAGAAGCATCCTAGCAATGGTTTGCAGATCAGAGGAAAAACAACTACTGCCTTTCCAAACCCATAGAGTGGGTTCAGTAACCACATATTCTGACCATCTCTGCTGTTTCTATGAAAGAGAAGCAATTAAGTAAGGCAGCATTTAATGCAAATAGTACCTCTTTGGTAGTGTTACTCTTACAGAAAGACTAGAGTAGGCCTGGAGAAAATTAAAATAACCTGAGAAAAACAAAGCATTAGTCATGTTAAGTGCTTATTGTAAAAGGAATTCATACATTTATTCATTATAGAGAATGAAACACAGCCCTTTCTATCTTTCAGTTTTCGCTTTAGCATTCAAATTACCGTAAACATATTTTCAGATAAGATATTAAGCCCACGTCTTGGCCACATTTGTCTTCAGAAGAGATTCTGTAATGTCGTTTTCAAATGGCCTTGCCAAAATCAAATACATGTTACTGCTGTATATCCCATGTCTCCTTATTAGTTTCAACTGAAGACACAATTCTTCCTTTCCTTTATTTAGCCTTTGTTCAGAATTATGACATGCTATTATGTAACTACTGTGTTCTGTTTTAGAGGTTCCTGTATCTTCAGTGGCACAGAAAACCAAATCCTTGTGTGTTCATAAGGTAATTCCTTGTTTCAAGGAATAAAGATGCAAATAGAACTACACGATGCTTCTGTTCTCTAAGTCTAAAACAAAAGAGAACAACCTGTAACTTTTAGTTTATTTTGTCTCCGAAATAAGTACTGCTAGTACCTTCAATGGAAAGCAGAAGCATAATTAGCCTGTGCCCAGATCCTCAAATAAACCTCTGCACTTAGTCCTGATATCATCAATGAGAAGTGGTGTCTAAATACCCAAAGGGGAATAGGACATAATAACCTGAATCATTGTAGCATAATAGAGCTTTGAGATTAGGCCTAGTAAGCACCATGCAGTCAGACTATCTGTTGTTAGAAGTTTTTAACTATAACCTCTTCATGTCATATTTATGCCTCACACTCCTTTAGCTTAGGCTCTGTCTACCATTGACTGTACTCTCTGTCTGGTTACAACAATAAAAATAAAAGCTTCCCCAGCCTAATATGTATTCTGTTTGGTTCTTGCCTCACTGCAGTGCTGCTCTTTTAATGCCATTATGTACCTGTCATAAAACAGCTGCTCTCAAATTAAGTTTTTCCCTCTTGTTAAACTGCCTAATGTTACAAATCCGTGCTCTGAAGGGAAATATTTATAACACACAGTTGCCGAAGGAGCCTGACTGATTTTCAGCTTTTGGTACTTACATGGCAGCTTTCTCGGTGACCTCAAATGCACTCAGTACCTTGGGAAATGGAGAAATGGGTTATTCATTGCCCTTTCTGTCTGTTATTTGTTTGTTTGCTTGTTTGTTTAACCTATAGATATGTTCAAGCAACTCTTCTTCAATGCCAGCATTCAGTTTCATTACTGAAACTGAAAACCTTTCACTTTGCTGAAAAGGAAGGGAAGCAAAAGCAACTCTCACTTAGTTTGTGGTGGGAACAAACCAAGAAGCATTATTTGTACTCTAAAAGGTTTTGTGAGAACAGAAATCTGAGATAATTGAACTTTGAGTCAGTTAAATGTCTTCTCCCTCTGGGTCCTCATTAGCCTGATGTTTGCTAGCAAAACAGTTGGAAAAGTAGGCAATGGCCTGGGTGGTTTTCAAGATGAACAGAAATTAAGAGTGATTTTGTTGCACAGTGTTGCATAGGAGAGGTTTCAAATTAAATGTACTCACCAAGAAGGAGATAAAGCACAACACACAAGAGAAAATTCAAGGTAAAATACCCTATTTCAGGCAAAGAAGGTAAAAAATGTAAGACCTAAGTAGCCAGCAAGAAAAACTCTTTGCTACATTCTCTAGTTCTATAGAACCTTCCATACAGTCAGATCTCTGTTATTAGTTTTTATATTGTGCAAGTACATTATAACATTGTATGCAAACTTAATGCTTTCAATCTGCATCCCTGATAGCAAATGCTCACAGAACTCAATTAAAACCTCAAATAATATATAACACTTATTACAAGAAACATCTCCATAGAATCATAGAAGCATTAGGGTTGGAAAAGACCTGTAAAATCATCAAATTCAACCACTGACCCAACATCAACCAGCCAACTAAACATGTCCTCAAGCGCTACAGCCACATGTTCTTCGTGGCTGTTTTTTGTCACCATCAAGGACGTTGACTCCACTGCTTTCTGGGGCAGCCTGTTCCAATGCCTTACCACTATTTCCATAATGAAATTTTTCCTATTGTCAATCTGAACATCCCCTGGCACAATTTGAATCTATTTCCTCTCATCCTTCTTCACTGTTGCCCTCCATACATTGAATGTTTTCACACTGTTTACTTAAGTGCATTATGGTCCTTTTACTTCAATTCTGACTCAATATTATAGAATCAGGATAATTTAGGTTAGGTAAGACCTTTAAGATCATCAAGTCCAACTGTTAATCCAGCACTGACAAGTCTACTACTAAACCATGGCCCTCAGCACCACTTCTACCTGTCTTTTAAATGTTCTGACACAACAGGACAACAGATTACTCTATGCCAAGGTCTTTATCCCTTCCCTTGAAAGTGCTTCATTATAGAGAGACTGAAAGACTAAAAAAACGCACCTTTACACATGTGTGGGGTATTTGAGTATGGTTTGATATGTTTTTGAACTGGTATGCATGTAACTGCAAACACAAAAGTAGAGGGACATGCAAGACTGAGAGTATCTGAATGTGGAAGAAGAGGGCATAATAACTTAAGCCCTATGTGGAGCTCCCACAGTGTGTAAAACTACTTACCTAGTCTTAAAAAAATCAGGACAAGGAGTATGTTGAAAATGAAACACAAAATAATTCAAAACAACTGACTTCTGCTATGGAAACACACACATTTTCTATACTACCATGGTCTGCATTTGGTTTCTGCTATTTGGAAGGTTTTCTATTTGTAAGTATGCACTTTCCTCCTGAAAGCTCCCCCAGCTCCAATCACTGCCCCACCTCTGGCCAAGGCTGAGCAGACATGGGGAGGGAAAATAAAACTTAAAAAAATTCAAGAAAAGGACTCGCAGAGCAGAGGATGAAGTGAGAGAGCAATGCCAGAGCAAAGAGACCAAGGTTGGTGCAGAAGGAGGGGAAGAGATTCCCAAGCAGAGGCTTCCCCACAGCCCGTGGTGAGATGGTGGCTGTGCCCCTGCAGCCCATGGAGAACCCTGGAGGGGGAAATGTGAATTTGTAGAACTTTTAGTGTCACAGGTGGGCAGAGGTGAAGCTGCAGCCTTTGCAGGATTGAAGAGAAGGTCTGATGTGGACCTGCAGCCTTGGAGGACCCCATGGCAGAGGAGGTGACTGTTCCCACAGCAGCCGTGACTCTGTGGGCAGCCTGGGCTGGAGCAGTTCCTAAGGGACTGCACCCCATGGGAGGGATTCATGTCCCAGGGGTTCCTGAAGGACTCTCCCATCAGAGGGACCCCGGGTTGGAGCGGGGAAGAACATGAGGAGCCCTCTCCTGAGGAGGAAGGAGTGGCAGAAATACCGTGTGGGAGAACTGACCCTGAACCCCCCTGCTTCCCCCCCTGTGCCCTGAGGGGAGGCAGCAGTGAAGCAATCAGGGCCTGGGGAGAAAGGAGGGGGGGGAGAGAGGCAATATTAACATCTGGTAATTTTTTCTCCTAGTAGATTAAATTAGTTTTTTCTTAACAAGTTGAGCCTATCTGGTTTTTGCCCGTTACTCTAACTGGGGAATGCAAACCTCCCTGCTTGGTACCTGATGGATACCAGATGAGCCTAAACAGGATCATTAAGAGTTCTGATCAAGTTCTATCTACAATTCATATAACAAAGTTGTATAGAAAACGGTGTTCCCCTCTTCCTTTTTCCCACAGATATCTGGATGGAGAAGCTGTTTACATTACATTATTACATATTGTGATATGTACGGTGCCCCTGAACGTGAAATAGTCACCTCCTCATAAATGATTGGCATCTGTAGAGAGTCCAGGATGCAGCAGAGATTTGGATGAAAGACTGTCCAAATCTATCTGAATAAATAGGCTTAGTGCAATAACTATCATTTATGATGCAAAAGCTGTTACCAACAAAGGCACCAGTTATTTTAACCTGCAACTGTGTAGAGATGTGAATAAATGTAGATAAACAATTTTGAAGGATATGACTTGTGGTGTTGAAAACTCAATCAAATCTTCTTCAGAGCTTGTACTACAGTCATTCAAACAGGCTAAACTTTGCTTATTGTGTGTCCCATTGCTGAGAATAAGAATATTTGAGTTACATATATTTTTCTCAGTGCCAGTTCTTAAACAGAAAATACAATTTCTTAAAAAAGTTAATATTTTTACAAATCAAGGCTAAGATAACTCAAGGAAATTTTGCTGTGGCATTTGCTTTTCTGGTATAAACCACTTGCAATATAGATAATGTTAGTAATGTTTAATAAAGGCATATCATTTCTTTCTCTGCTTTCAGAAAAAATGTAATTTACTTCAAAGACATTCATGAACAAAGTGAACAAAGTACTCCTGTTTAATCAAAACATGATAATTAACAGAAATCCAAGTACCCTTATCTTGGGGAACAAGAATAGCAGGTAGCAATTTCACTACTCTTTCAAGTCCATCATTGTGCTACTGAGTGGAAGAACCTGACAGGTACAAATTCACTTGTCATTTCAGGGGAAGTAATTAACAAGTTGACTCCATCTGTGTGGCTATTAGCATGGATGGTACCATGGATTTAGTAAGGTGTAAATGGCTGCTGGCTTCCATGAAAGAAAGGTTAATGGAGACATTTGTCCTGTGTTGAAGAATTTGGAATTGGGCATGATAAATCATACCACTCAAGGAACCTATAGCATAAGTGTTTCTCCCAGTTTCAAAAATTACTTAAGAAATATCTTTACAAATCACTATATACAGGGAATAGGTAAGCAAGTTTTCCACTGGTGACCCTATTTACAGGTTGCGTCTCACTTCATCTCCTTCAAAGTTCATGATCCTAATTATAATTGTCATCAGTGTTTGTGGGTTGTGGTACCTATCACAGAGCCACTGAGCTAAAGCCAAAGAATGACTCAGGTGTTCACTGCAAGTTCAGTCACCTGTTTCTCAGGACCTTTATAACTCCTCAGCTGACACATAACATGACATTCCATTCTGCTTTAGCCCTAAGAATGTAGGGTTTCTTTATAGTATTTCTCATTTGAGAGCATTATTCATCTGGCTAACTTGAGATACAGATGTTAGGGGGAGATGTATCATCTCTAGACCATTTGTTACATGTACATTATGAATTAGAAACCATAAACTACATGTGACTTCCCTGTGGTTTTCAGTTCTGGATAAACATGTTAACTTTCCTGCCTTGATGTCACCAGCCAAATGGACACTTTGCTCACACTTAGACCCAGTGAGGATATGCAGACTAGCAGCTGATTTCTCCAGATTGTAGAAGTGTCTCAATTAAATGAAAATGTGCATACAAAACTCTACTAAAAACCTGCTGCAGCAGAGAATGTAAGATGTCCTAACTTTCTATGACAGGTCAGTGTTTGGAATATCACTGTGGAATTGAAGGAAGGCCTGAAGAGCTCAACTCTTACAATAAACTCTACTGTGATAAGAAGCAGCACTCTTCAACTTTTGCCACTTTAGTGTTTTAGATGTATCAATTAGAGACTCAGTGAATCAAAGCAAGGGAAGGTGAAGATGGTTGCATTGAGTTAAATCAAACACTAGCTGCTGAGATAAAGCTCTTCAGCCTGTATGAAGCTGATAGAAAGAAAAAAAAAGAAAAGAAAAGAAAAGAAAAAAAGCCTGCTTTATGTAGACCAGCCAAAAATATTTTCATATTCCTTTCTATTCTTATCTGACTCCAGATTGATTCTGGATATTGTAGATATTATTATGAAAGAGTTCTAATAAAATTTTTTATTATCATTATTATGAATATTACTATTAGGTAAAAATACACGACATAAACCTTTTTATTGTCACAGTTAGGAGAAAAGGCTTTAGTATTCCTTCTTAAATTTTACTCTGTCCAATCAGAGACAGTTTCATAATAGCAAAAAACAGGGTACACTTCCATACTCTTTCTGGTTGGTTTTGTTCTCTCTGTGTTTAGCAGACATATGATTAAACTAGACAGTGTCTAGGAAGAATAGAAGGGCTCTGTACTGTACTGGTCCATTCATGGTAGGCAGATATTAGGGAGATGTTTGAGAAACAGAGTTCATCCTTTTGCTTGTTTCTGAAACAGGTGAGTAAGGGGAGCCAGACCACTAGCCCACCAATCAAGGTCACCTGGAACAGTTAATTATTCCTAATGAGAGTACAAGTACTAGAGACGTAGAAGATCAACAGTCCATCTTATGAATTTTCCTCTTTGGAAAGCTTTGGGAACATGACCATAGGCCAGGAAACCCCACAATTCTTTTTGCTTGGCATACTCTCTCAGTTTCCAGTTACTTGCACTGTATAAGCGGGATACAGAAACTTTGTTTTTAACAGCTTTTGATGGATTTTTTTTCATCCAATAGTTTACCTAAATGATGGTTTAATCCATCTACATTTTTGGCCCAGGTAATTATTCGTATTGTCTTTGAGAGCAGAGGTGAACTTCAAAAGGTATTTTGCCTCACTGGCAGGTGTCTGAGAGTGACTGTGTGTGCTGGTTGACTCAGTTTTCACATCTTGCCTGTGCTATAAGGATCAATTTTCTCTTTTTTTGCCCCTGCTTAAAATCCCATTTCCCCATAAATGGTTATCCCTTTTGCCACTTTTTGAGCTTGCTGAATTATTTTTACTAAGGTGATTAAATTCATTAACCTGGTAGAGTTGTTTTGAGGTGGCTTAATTTTCTTCTGGAATACTGCTCAATAAGCCTACAGAATTGTCTGAGGAATGCCAGAGAGCAAATAAGGCTGGAAGAAAGGCAGAGTGGGAATTCCTCTTTTCCTCACAAAAGAGTTTTTAGATTTGGCTCATTGCAGCTCACGAAACTACAATCTGTTTCAGAGTCTCCAAAATCTGTTCATAGCAGGTGATAGTTCATGCATCAATCCTTGTTCCTGATTTAAGATAAAGAACTAAGATAGTTCAACACCATCTCTATAAGCTATTTCCCTTCCTTGAGACCTCACTGTGATCCTCACAGGTACAGCTGCTGTCTGGTACTGCTGACACTAAAGTGAATCTTCTAGTACTGCTACTGTGTTATGTTTTCTAAGGGCATGAGTAGTGGACAGACAGATAACTGCATCTCCAAGACTAAACTGCAAGCCTAAGTGCTTGTTAAGACCTTCTGATTAACCTCCAATTTCCTGAGACACATCCACAGAGGGATAACACAGATGTTGAAAAAAATACAAGATCTGTGGGAGAATCCGTAGCATTCTGAATCAGGAACCTGAAACAAAGCCCGATACTGTAGGACATCAGAAATTGCTCTTGAAGACTGTGTTCAACTAAATGAGCAAAAACCTAAATCTCCCTGAATACTCCAAAACCAGAAAGTAGATAGCTCATGCATGGGCATTTTAATTTAGGTGTCTGAATGTGAGGTTTAGTCCTAACACAATAAGCAATAATCTGTTTACTCCTCTTCTTGTACTTAAGTCAAAATCCTTTACACTAAAAGTGGGTTTTAATTAATGTGCAAAGTGATGCAAATAATACCAACAAATGAAAAAATACAGACTAGAAATAAAGCAAAGGTTTAAAATTATGGTTCAAACATACACCAGTATTCTTATGTGTTCTCTGTTTCTCACTCTAGATAATGATGAATATCAAACACAGGCAATTTAGCTGTGTCTGCACAAACAGTTTGAATACCCTTGGGGACAGTTTTGGGAGACAAATTACACCATTTCCTTAACATTTTATATAAACTGTTTATCCATTCTCAGATAAAGCTAATAAAAGTATGGAGAATGACAAATTCAGGTCCATTGTAACTATTTAGCTTTCTCTCCTACAAATTTTAAAACAAAATAATTCTTTTGGAGCTCATATTCTGTTGCAATGTCTTCAGTTCAATCCATGTATTTCCACTACTGGGGAAAAATGAAAATAAGAATGAAATTAGGGATGGAGTACACACATATGCATGTATTTTAAGTAAGAGTAGAAATTTTCGAGAAACATTCTGAACAATAAAATTGAGATTGAGTATTACTTTTGTGGTAAGGTTCCCCTGTCCTGATCCAGGACTTTTGTCCCATCTTTGTCTTCTTTCACTCTGTCATTACTAATGTACTGGTGTTTCCCTTGCTTTATCCTTTTTTCATTGTTGTACCTTTAAAAGACTCATAATGCTCTTTCTAGCACAGACATTTTTGTACACATTGAAAAACTTTAAAATATTTTGTGCAAACTTTATGTTTTTTTTCTAAAATTCACTCATGCATTTCCACCTTCTTATGAAAGATGAGTTTAAATATGTTTTATTTGATACATCAGTGAGTGCATTAGTTCATTAGGAAACCTCATGGAAATTCATGCTCTTAATGCTGAAGTGCCTCCCATCCCACACCCATTTCAATTAAAGTGTGACATTGACACAGCCTTAATGCCCTCAACTGTTCATTTGACACAATCTCATGCAGTGATATCTCTCCCAAACAGGAAGCTTCTTTCACATCTCGTTTGCATTATGTATTCATTTTAAGATAAGTCACATGGCTAATGAGCATCTTGGAGGCTGTCCAGTTTGCTACACTGTGTCATGCTTCCTTTCCTGCCACTCTGCTTGCATTAAGTCTCTGTGATATTGCCAAAGACTGTACAGAGCATAAATTGCTCTTATCCATTTGTTCCAGAAAATGATCACATCCACTGACACTTGGAAATTGTTCCCATTGTTGACTACAATTAAATATTAAGTGTGTGCTGAAATTATTTCATTTTTATGAAGTGCTAGCCTCTGAAATTTTGCCTATGGTAATACAAAAGAATTTCCTTCTTCCCCTCTCCATTCACTTACAAAAATAATATATTTCTGTCTCAAAACCCTGAAGTGCAATGTTTGTAGTAAGCTTAAAATAGTCATTATTCCTGAATTATCCTGAGCTGGCATTAAACTTAAATTGACTGCGTTACAATTAGCACTTCAAGTAACATTTAACTTTTTGATCATCATTTCCTCTATATTTTAAACAAATGTTCACACATAGATAGAGTGTATATTTAATTCATATGAATATCTATTTATATCAGTATAAAATGTCTGCAGTTTGGATTCTTTGAGATCTCATCAGATTTTCCAAGCTAAGACAACCAGGTAAAATAAGAGGGGACCATCTCTTGTGATCATTTATTTATTTTGACATTGTATGTCTGATCCACACTGTACAGAAGGCTTCTGTATTGGAACAAAAATGGAACAAAACCACATCACATACAAAAATAATGCAAATTCAAAAATCTCAACAGAAATAAACGCAGCCTCTTTCTTCAAATAAATCCATTCTAGTCTTTAAAATAGTCTTGGACTTACAGAAGTGCTGCATAAATGATTACAACACCAAGTAAGTTCTTCAGATTTATATCCTATAAATGATAAACACAGAAAGAAGAACATGTAAATAGTTCTGAATCTATTTGAATAACTCTTTTAGGAACAAAATTAGCACATTTGAAATACAGGTATGAAGGACGTACAAATCTGTGAGCACATGTATCAATCACACAAGGTAGCAACTGAAATATCCTTTTAAGAAAAACTATGCATCATCTCACAGCAGCAGCATTATGTGATCAAGATCTCCTGTAATATTTAAAAAATGTCAGTGGATAAAAGAAAAAATGTTGTAAGTACAGAGCACCATTATATTCAAATTGTGTATTTCTACTATAATGCTAGAGATGCAAGTCACTGCAGGAAAAAAAAAACAAAACCTTTGATGCATCTGTAACATTGTGTTGAACTGGAATGAAATGGAATGATATGGAAAATCTAAGTTCCTAGGCACTGTCACAAAAAAGGGGGAAATAATGCCTCTGGGTTTTTAAAAATACACGATTATTGCTGCTCAGTGTTTAGGATAATTTCCTAATTGTGTATTTGGAGGGAAGCAGAATAAGAAAGGGCAAGGACATTTGGCAGCATATTAAAATGAAAAGACTCCTCTCTATTCTCTGGTCAGTAACAGTGTCAAGGTTTAACGCTGGACTGTCAATTAAACAAATGACAGATGCTCTCTTTCTTCCTCAGAATGGAAAGAGAAGAGAATTAGGGAGGGAGACTTAGAGGTTGGAAGCTAAACTACAAAATTTTAATGAAAACAATAATGGTGAAAAGGAGAATAATGAAAGATATACAGAAATATACAGAATCAAGATTGTGCCCCATTTCCCTACCTGGTCCCCCCTGAGGCTAGAGGCCAGCTTAAAGAATCCTGGTCTGGGTTCCTGGACTCAACAGGAGACAGGAACTGGATGCAGGAAGACCTGGATCCAGGATCACACAGATTGGGATCAGAAGCAGACAGAATCCTCCTAGGATGCTTGCCATGGATGTAGAGAGACTGACCCTTGTGATCCCTCAGATTTATGCTGAGTATGACATGCATGGGATGGAATATTTGGATATTTAATTTGATCAGTTTTGGTCGGATGTAAGGAGGGTGGCAGGTGTAACCCTTTACACCTTCTGGAGCATAGTAAAGTTTAGCAGAACCAAGCAGTGGGCTTGTTTCTGTACACCATTCTCCAGTATAACTATAGATACCAAGCATTATCGATTCTAGAAGCAGTCACTGACTGAAAACATGCCATTAAGTACAGCAAGTGCAGTTACTCAGAAGAGATGTAACTGGAATATAAAACTGCTAAATAGAAAATTTAATTACTCCTGGCTCGAACCAGGACAAATAGTAAGCAATTTTCATTATATCTTCTCATTGGACTAAAAAGAAGAGAAATATACTCTCGCCTTTAAACTCCCTTTAAAGAATTCTGTTTTATCACTCTACAATTGAGGTATAAATAGTAATAAAATAATAAGCAAATGTCTTTTAAATATCTTCAAGAGTCGATTGGTTATGGGTGAGCTTCTATGGAGGAAGAGATAGATCAGGAGATGAAATATGTTCTTTATACTAAAAGAAAAAAAGAACATTACTTTGGATTTTAAAGATTTGAGCTTTCATGAAATAAAACATGAAAACCAGCTGGCAGTCATTTATTTTTCAGTCAAAGCAAAAAATATTACATAATCCTTGTTTCAGGCTTTTAATGTGTTCCTAACCTAAAAAGATGGTTTTGTGGATCATAGGTATGGACTGAATGTGGTTAGGGTCTGCTTTTCAACTGGAATCTCAACCAGAGTATATCAATTCTATGTTCATGAGCTTTAGGAATGTTTTATTGCCCACTGTCTTCTTCACCTATATCCAAATACATTTCACAGCTATCTGCAGAAATTAAAACTAAGAGAAGTAATTATTCCACTCCCATGTCAATGCTTAAGGAGGAAGATGGAAAGTTAGAACAGACAGGATGAATATAAACACTTTGTAGCCCCAGGCTTTACTGAATTCTTTCCCATTAAACTGAAACTGCTAGACTTTTAGGATTTCAATGACAATTATCTTATTTACAAAGCCTACGCCATTTCCCAGCCCCTACCCATTCTTTTCTATTAGGACAGAGCTCAGAAAAAGTTTCATCTATCAAGGAGATAGACAATCTTACTTGTCACCACTTCCTTCTTAAATCATTGCTAAATTTGCACAGTTAGGTATCACGGTCACTACTACCACAATCTCACACCACAGAAAACAGAGGATGAAGTAGCTAGTGAAGGAACATTACAAAAATATGTAGGTATTTCTTAGCTCCTTATGAAAAGAAAAATGTCCATGTAGACTCAGCAGGTCAGTTAATACTGGAAATCTGTGGAATATAATTCAAACACATCATAGACGGTTTTTGCTACTTCCAGAAGAGTGTTCTCCTCAGGGACACTTAGAGAAACTGCTGTTCCTTTAACTTCCCAAAGACAAATAAAACCACAGATAGGCAGAATAAGTTATTTCTGAAGAAGTACATTAAAATCTGAAGCCAGTGAGCACAGAGAAGTTTGGGACAGAGCATGAATTCCAGAAACTGCAGATTGCTGAGGAATGAAAGTGGCCTAAAACAGACAATGTAAAAGAAAGGCACTGATCTCCAGAAAGATAAGTGATCTCAGACATAACTGAGAAGTTATGTTAAATTTTCTGCTTTGTCACTTTTCTGGAGTGAAGGTATGTTGCCTCTGTGTCCTGTTTTTTTCTTTCTTTCTTTCTTCATTACCTGCTGCTGGGTTACTGTGAGAAACAATACTAACAGGTCACTGTTCTGCCCCAAAATAACTTTGCCATGGCATGAAACATCTCTTCGTGGTCAGCTTCCTGTGAACTTCAAGGAATAATCTCCCCTCTGCAGCTCCTGGTATCCACATAGCCTTGGCTCTGATGATGTGGTCTTTCTAGATCACCTTGACTTCTGGTAGCCCAAAAAATTCTCTCGAACTGTAATATTTTAGTAGGCTGATGCAAAATAATCAACATATAGATACCAGTGCACATAAAAAATCCATTTGATTAATTCTGTGATTTGAAACCAAGGGCACAAAAGTATTAATGGCAATCTCAACAGTATAAGCTTTATCAGTGTACTGAGATTTTTACATGTATTTGCTTGTTATGGGAGATCAGGTAACAAATTATTTCTTCTACTTGATTTTTGGTTTTGGGTCCGATTTTGACTTATTTATCCATAAGGAAACACATGTACTTAACCCAAGATTATACTCATCTGGAAATAAGTCTTTCTCAGGATGTCCTCAACATGTTCCGAGAGACAGAATTCTGAACAGATAAAACTCAGTTGTACTGCTAGTTCTATGCCTAGCCAGCTGTGTGAGCTTGAATTCAATATTTCATCACTCTGTGCCCTATCACCCTCTCTCTTCTCCTATTTAGACTGTTGGTTTTACTGAATAGAATCTGTTTCTTACTCAAGAAGACCTTCATTCTAATTAAGTCCTTTAGGCATTCCTGCAGTATGTATTTATAATGCATCATAAGCTTTCTTTCTCTTTATGATTATCTATTATTCATATTGTGGTAGTATCTAGGGACCAATAAGTTAAGATTACAGCAAGGTACAATATACAGATAAATAGAGATGGCATGTGGATAGTTAATAATAAAGATGGGTGTATGTACATAACTTCATGCTATCAGTAATTACTAATGTTCCTCTTTTCCAATTAGGTCTCATGATTATCATTTTCTTGAGTACAACAAATGAATCTGTAGGAATTCCACAGTAGTTTTGTCTTCTTTAGAGTTGGCACATCTTTTTTTTTTTTTTTTTTTTTTTTTTTTTTTTGTGACATATTCAATGGTTATAAAATTACTAGCAGCATGAAGAGATTATACATTTTCTTTTTTTTCATTAAAATACCACAGTTTACCAGGAGCTAATATTCAGGAAATGTGGAGCAGGAAAGAAATAACAAGAGAAATACTACCATTAATTGTTTTCCTTAACATTGCAGTAATTTTCTAGAGGTTAAGCCTGAGTTTGAAATACTTGAAAATCCCAGAGATAACAAAAAACTGGCTTAGCTGAATGCTATGCTGCTTATGAAAGCACAGGTATTTTATTATAAGTTAAACTAACTACTAAAGGCACTCTAAACATCTTTTACTAGAATTATACAATAATTATAGTTGTATGCTCAAGATGCTCAAGAGTAGGAAAAAAAGTCTTTTGACAACTATTCTTGACATCACAGAATTGTTGAACATTGTCAGTGACTTATGGAGGTCACCTGATTCAAGATTTTGCTCAAGCAGAGCTACCTAAAGCGGGCTACCTCAAAACAGTTTTGAGTATCTCCAAGGATGGAGACTCCACAACCTCTCTGTGCAACTTGTGCCAATGTTGCTTTGTATTGTCAACCCCAGAACTAGACACGGTACTCCAGGTAGGGCCTCAACAGGACTGAGTAGAGGGCAGGGATCCCCTCCCTCAGCTTGCTGTCAAGACTTTTCTTAATGCAGACTAGGATACCATGAGCCTTCTTTGCTTCAAGGGCACATTGCTGGCTCATGCTCAGCTTGGTGTCCATCGGGTTCCCAGCATGATGTAAGCAGATGATACCCAATACAACAACTAGACTCCGGGTCTGTTCAAGGCATTAAGTTACTTGGTTTCACACCCTGCGATTTTATTCCAAATTTGCACAAAACTTAGAAGGGAGAAAACCATTTAAAATATTTTATAAGACAGAATTTTTGCCACAGCCCTTTTGTATTAACTTTTTCAGAAGCAGAAATTCAGTCAACCAGGGTTCATCCCAGATCTCTCTTCCAGCTCAGACTGTTCCATTGTAGTCCAACCATTGCATGTAGTCATGAAATGGTCAGCATATAAAGCATATTCAGTGTATTACAGATATATGTGTGTCATTTGTTTAATTGCTCAATTGAGTCAACAGAGTATGTGATTCAAGAGCACAGTGTACTAAGTTTAGCAGTCACTTGTTTTTCTGGAGAAGGTCAACTAAAAGTTTAATAGTGGAAAACTGTACTAAATAAAACTTTCACAAACATGCTCTAGAGGTTTTACATTATTTTAGTATTTTTAAAGGCTGTTTTCCATTTTGTAATATTTTTGTGTATTATTCTGTGATTCTAATTGCACAGACATTAATTGTTACTGAGCATGAAGCCATAAATCTGTTGTTGAAAGAGATTTTGAACAAAGTGTATGAGGAAAATTCAATGGTCATCATAAAATTATGGTTTAATCTAAAGTTTACAAATCTTGCTTCTGTCTAAGTGCTACTTAGGAGCAACTTCTCACTGTATGGAAATCTCAGAGACTGTGAGATTGAAAGGGATGAAGAAGCGGATAATGTCTACTCACCTATAGTTGGATCATGATAGTCAGGGAATCGATGGCTTATGAACTGCATCGTCATTGCTGGGGAGAAGACAGAGGGAAGAGAAAAGAAGTAATATTACTGTCTTTAAGTGACAACAGGGAGAAGAACAAGCAGAGACTTCATTAATCCAAATACCATCTTAGAAAGTGACTCAAAAGTCTGCATTATGTCTACAGCTGCATTGGCATTACAGTGATAACTAAAACCTGATAAATGGAAAAAAAAGAATTAAACTTCTTTATTTGTTGTAATTTCTTCCTTTTTAAGTCGCATTTTCCCAATTGCTGTATCAAGATGTTACATCATTTTAACATCTGTTAAATACTCTGAACCTGATATTGTGTATAAATGAATATTGTCATGAAGAAAACATAAAATATAACTTACAAGGCTGATTCATAAAAGTTTTCATGATACAAAACATCACTGCAGTATCTGGTTTGATTTCTGGTATATTTTGGAATGCCTAACTCATTAAACTGCTGCAGCAGAAAAATATTTATGTTAACCACAGAGCTTAGGTTCTTCTGAACAGACGGTTTTATTGCTGAATATTACCTACTTTCAGCAATTTTAGGAAAGTTACGTGAGTCTTTGGGAAATTGCTTTGCATCACTTGGAACTGGTGATGCTCTGGAAGCAAAATTCCAATTTATGTGAAAAAATAACACCCTGCCTGAATGATAACTACTACTCACAGCATGTTAATCAAACATGAGATTCTGTCTTTTGTCTTGAACATCTCAGTTACTTTCAGTGGCAAAGGTTAGGAACAAAAAATTAAATATTTCAAAAATTCTGCATAGAATTTTAATTTTAAAATTTTAAACCCATTCTTTAAACAAAATTGTTTTATTTGAATGCTTATCCTCATTTTCAAGAATCCAGGGTTAAGGAGATAGTTTTATAAAAAGACACAGACAAGGATTATTAAACATTTATTACCATGTTAATAAATTATTACATCTTTAGTGAGATAAATATAAATGGTAAGAAGCAGCATTATATATTCATAGTAACTCAGAGATGGTAACTAAAAAAGATCGTTCAATCTATACATATAATAAGGAAACAAATCTATGTGGAGTAACACTCATGCCACTCATATTATCTGTTGTTAAATACATTACTTTTAAGTTCCGTGAATGTTTGGACACTTTCATTTTCAGGACACCTGTTTTTTCAGTCATGACATATTTTTAGGCACCTCCATCAGATAACTCTAAGTGTTCTATGAAGAACAAATTGATGCCTAATGTGATTTGCCTAGTTTGCTCTGAGAAGCAGCAGTAGTTCAGTGGAGATGCTGTTCATATGTTTTATGCCTACACATTTTGATCTTTCTGAGGGACTGTGCCACACATTAATTCAAATTGTTCCACTACCTGCTGCTTTTTCTAGCCATTTTTTTTTCCAAAAGTCAACTACTCTGTATCTGTTTCCATTTGGAACTATGCCTGTATCAGGAAATCTGTTGTAACAACTGAAATGAAAATTCTCAGAGGATAATCAGAACTCATGGTAAACACTTTCTCTTCTCTCCTGAGACAGTCCCAGATCAATACACCATTTATATCCTCATTAAACGCACAGAATCTAACAGGACTGAAATAATTTGAAAGCATCCTACTGAGTTTCTACTGTTACATGAAAAATATTAGCCACTGGGATGTGTAAAAGTTTCATCTACCACACCACTGTCTGCATTTGAACATGCATCACCAAAATTCTCACAGCAATCGAGGGTGCACACAGTGCCCTAGAGGCATACCTGAGGAGGAACTTATATCTTGTAGTGTCAAGTCCAACAGTAATGACTTGTATGTAGAGGATCCTAGTCTCACTCCAGAGTTCTACATGAGCAAATTTGGCTACATACAAACTAAATTCAGAGAAGTACCAAATTTGAGAAAGTTGCTCACAGAAGTGCTCCACATAATGAGAACACATCTCACAATCATCTGGCTAGGCAAACAGTGAATAAAAACCTTCTTTTACATGGATTTTGTCCCACAACTTCTTCCATGACAGCCCTTTGTCAAGAGCTCCTCCTAATCACAAAGATAAAGAACCCCTTTGGCCTCTTCACTGATTGTTAACTTTTGCATGGGTTTTAGTACCCTGGCTCCGAAACAGAGTACATCATTTGGTTTCCTCAGAGGTGAGGTGCACTCTTGTTTGCTTTTTTTTGATTGGTTGGGTTTGGTTTTTTTTTTTGAGGTTCTGGTTTCGTTTGGTTTTGGGGGATTTTTTAGGGGTTTGGGTTTTGTTTTTTTTTATCACAGAATTGCCATATGAAAAAAATTGAAGTGGGACATAAACGGGGGAAATTGCAACCTATCTTCCTCTGTCTGTTCCTTAAAATAAGACTTAACACCTTCTGTTAAACCCTACTGAATATTAGTACAGCAAGAATTTCAAGAGCAGGCACAACAGGCCCCTTTTCCTAAGAGAAAGGAACCACTAACTTTTGGCTTCAAACACCAAACCCCTTTACTCAATGAGGGTGGAGGACAAGGAAATATTAAAACAACAGGTCTGATGTACGGCAATTGCGTTGAGATTTACCAGATACTTCACAGTGTTGGCTGCTGGATATGCAGAAATTAATTCTGAATAATGCCAGAAATTGGTCTAATGCTTCTCAGAGCAACAGAAGGCTCAGTCACTGCTGAAATGAAATCACAGGGCTCAGATGGAACCTTGGGAACTAGACTTGCTTATAACCAACTCCATGCGATCTCCTCAGCAGGACAGCTGACTCAGCTGGATTACACTGGTACTAACACCAGGTGCATAGTAATTTTTAGTTTTCCTTATACATTAGACTTCTTTTTGTATTAATTAAAACACCTAAAAAATCCAAACCATTGTTAGATATTGTGGTGACCATTTTCCTTTGAAATCCAAATAGCATTACTGCAAATTTTTGTAGATCTATAAAATAGGCACATTTAACTCTAATTTATGCCACACACAAAGTGCTGTATCAAAATGTGGCTTTAAAGAAGGATATTAAAACAGGATAAATGGGCAAGACTGGTATTTGAATAAATACATATACATGTAAAAACAGTCAGTTAAAAAAAAAAATAATATCTTTTAATCCACAGCAGAAGCAGATATTGTGAACCCCTTTGAATTGCAAGTTGCCTGAAAAAATTTAATGAATATTTTATAACACTGTGAAAATCATTCTAGTTAAATGGGACATGTACATCACATGGTAACTACAATAAGTAAAAGGATCATTGTTTTAGACGAATAGCATCTTCTTTATATACATATGTGGCTAAGCAAGTGCAGTGTGCCTAAGCTGAATAAATATTAGCATGATAGGCATGAATGACCATGTAACTTTAAAGTGCTGATTTGTTTTCAGAATAAAAAAGATATTCAGATTCTTCAATTTCAGCTATTTCCAGTTATGCCTATCTAATGTTCATTAATTATCTAGATAGGTATTCATTATGCCTATGTTAGCATTGAAATATATATGTTTTCTATGAATAATAAACTTATTCCTGTATGCTATTTTCAATGTATTTCCTGCTCTTTTATTAATAATACTTTGTTTAATTCACAGGAGGAAACCCCATGCTTAAAAAAAGGTTGATATTATATTATTTATTCTAAAGAATACTTTTGATCAATTCAACCATAATAAATTTCATGTAAAAAAGGTTATCAGCTTTTCAGATTATGTGAACTTTTCTGGGAAAACAGGCTGACAGAAAAAACATTTCTATACCCATGAATTTGTGAGAGAAGATAAAGTCTCATTGTCCTTCTAATTTGTTATGAATTTGACTTCTACTCACAGCTTTGAAAGTTGTTTTGAGTACCTTGTGGGCTTACACATTACTCTTTATGCTAACAGTAGTCCTTCTGTGAATATCTCACCACGAGATTCTTGTCCCTCTTTGTTCACCCCATAATTTCAACATGCTCATGCTCTCCTGTGTGCTGTGTATGATTATATTTATATGTGACATCATATCACATGTATCATGTGTTTCCAAAAGAAAACATAAAATCCTACTTTCTTTAACAGTTGATCAACTGACCACAAGAGCTGCAAGTCAAAGATCTGTGACTCTGTATGCTTGATTCACTATAGTTTAGATCTGCTCTTCCAGTGCAGTGTTTTTTTTAACATTGAGAATTTGAAGACTCCAGCACAAATGACCAGCCTAAATGGCTTCATCTGCTGGGAAAAATGACAAACATCCTTGTAACTAACATTTTGGAACTCATTCCTGAATGTTTAGGTTGCCTTGCCAAGTAAAAAGTCATTTGCATTCATTCTTCTACCCATTGAATCTTATCAAATAGACTTCATAATAACAATGTGCAAGCATATACATGATAAACATCAAGGGATGAAGAATGCAGTTTTTTCCAAAATCTTCTCCACTCTCTGAATTGCATTAATGGTCACAGCAACTTTGAATGGCTGGAGACACCATTATATAACAGGGGAAAAAAATCCCAAAACAAATAACAAAACAAACAAAAAACCAAACTAACAAACACTAGGAAAGAATAAGTTAGGAAACCTAAATATAATCTGAGAAAAGTTTAAAGTATGTTCAGTTTCTTCAAGTTTAATAAACCAAAGTAGAAGACAACCAAGGAAAAGAAAAACTATTAGAGGGAAATTTGGCTATGAACTAAATGGGAGATGCTAAGTTGCTACCTATGGACAATTTTAGGCTACAAATCAGTATTTCTAGCCATTAGCTGCGGGATTCTGAAAATTATGATGGAGAGGCAAGAGAACTCTGTGATTTTTAAATTGCTTCCAAAGTGAAAGAATTACATTAAATCACTGTTAAAGAAAGTTCTTTTGGAGAATTTTTCCTTGTATCCTCAATTTCAGGTGGGTAAAAAGTGAATTTATTGTATTATCAGTGACGGAAAGAATGCTTCCCTTCCTAAAATACTACATGCTTTTGATCTCATATATTTAATAAAGTCTTGGTTTCCAGGGAGAAGTTTCTGTATGGAAAACATTGCTTTGAAATAATAAGGGACAATTTTGAATGACCCCTTATTTATGTTGCTCTCATGTAGGGGAAAAAAAAACAAGCAAAGAAACAAAACCAACAAACTTAAGAACACAAAACTAACAACAAAACAACAACAACAAAAACCCAAACAAACAAACAAAAAACAAACAAACAAACAAAAAAAAACAACACATCCAAAGAAACCCTAAAGTAAACAGAAAACCCAAAGCTTGTTGAGAGAGCTTATATGCAGCTGATGCAGTAAATACCAGCACATTTGCAGGCTTTGCTGTTTTGAACAAAATGTGTTGCACTTCTGAGGTATTACACTGTTGTTTTTTTCTTACCATTTACGAAAAAAGAGACAGCAGACATCTATATCAGATTACAGCTTCCCAGATCACAAAGGACTATGTGAGTTGAGTATGCAGTCTGTTTCCTCTGCTTCATTTGTATTTCTCTTATCTACACTGCATTTAGACCACAGTACAGTTTAGAACACATAACTGACACCTGAACCAAAAAAACAGGAGCCAGGATGAGGACATAATGTTGCTATACCCAAGCTTATTCACATATATACTTCTCATCAACAAACAACACCTACAGTACCAAAGGGAAGAGAGGTTGATGTCAGTGACGTTCATCCAAACCAGCATTCTTCCATGAGGACATGTAGCTGGCTTGATTACATGGGGACCAAAGTCCTTACCTGGAGTAGCATGTGAATAACCAGCTTCACACTGGATTACCCATTTTACCATTGTTGACATTAATTTTTTGTTTAGATCTTAACACCATGTATCCATAGAGGGTAAAGATTATGTGGTTATGTCTACCTGAAGCTATGTGACAAGTATAGTTGAGTAGTATCCATTTTAGTTGAAAAGATGGATGAGAAAAAGATTGATGTCTAATGAAAGGTGTTATGGAATTTTAAGAAATTTTAAGAGTACAGGGAAAATATATAAAGAATTATTTTTATGCTCTCACCATGCAAGCCAATATTATTTAGCAATGAAATATTTTTGCATATGGACTATAGTGAATTCTGTGGTTGTCCCATGATATGGTAAATAGCAAAATGTGTTGCTGGAATAAAAAATGGATTTTTAAAGAAATTGATTGTAATAAACTCATAGATCTCACTCCACAGTAAGACACTTATCTTCATACTGCTGAACAATATGAATATTTTCAATAAGTCTCAATTCATTTTGTTCATATATTCTTCTCTAAGCAACCAGTAGAGGCTAGGTTCACCAACAGAATGCCAGCTTAAAGACACCTTTGTTCTGAACCAGTACAACCATTTTGACATTGTTGTGCCCTGTGAAAATTAGAATAAGAATTCTACAACATAATTTCAGGAAGAAATGCTGCAAAGTATGTCATCTGCAACTATTAATTTTTTAGATATTATGATGTATTATTTATGGATTGTTGGCTGTGAAATGAAGGCAAGCTAAATTTTATTTGTCTGTGTTAAATTCATTCTGGTGTACTAGAAAAATACAGAAGCTTTCTGTACAACAATCTACAGCATATGATAGGCTGCCGATACAGCATTGCTTTTTACAGTTTTTTTTCTGAAGTGGTAGGTGTTTTGTTCACCTACCAAAGCTGAAGTCCAAGGCAAAGAGTAGTAAGCATCAGAAGGACAAATTCTTAAAAGGAAAAAGTCTTTTAAACTGAATGTGTCTTTTTTTGCGTGGAACCCAAACACATAAAACCTTTGAAAACATTGATCTTTGAAAGAGAAAACTCAAGTTAATTAGGACATCTCAAACAGAACGGGAAGGCCTCATTGGCTGAATTGTTACATATGGATTCTGCTGTTAACCTGTGCTGTTTTGGTTTGGTTAAAGTCTGAGCTGCAGAAAGCTCTGCACAGGCTTCTGTGGTCTCCTGAAAAACTATTTTCATCACCCCCAAGGCCTTTCCATTATCTTTCCTCTTGCTAGTTCTGACTTTCACTGCCTTGCATCCCATTTCCTGTCTGCAGATCCATGATTTTTCACCAGCAAAGTCCTGTTTTTTTTCTCTGCCTCCAGAAGGTCCCATATAGATCCCTCATTTTCTTGTTAAGCATAAAACACAAAACTACTAGAGAAACATGTTAGAATAAGTTTCAAGAGAAAATTAAAAGGAAACAAAACAAAAGCAAAAGTTATTTTTTTTTTAGTGGTTGAAACAGAAAAGCTACTTTTGTTGTTCAGACTGCAGACCAGAGGAAGGCTTGCTCATACAGTTTTGCACCATCTACCACTGCAAGGTAAAAGCAGAGTGTAAACAGAATATGTGGAAGTGGATTTGGTGGTGACAGAACAAGGCAGAAATCAGATTTCTTTGGAAAATATTCACAAATTTATGGTTTTGTTTCCTTTTTTGCATCAGAGGGAAACAAAGGATTTCTATCCAGAAGCTTATATGTTGTGGCAGTACGTGCCCACAGGATAAAAGCAAAGAATTAGGAAGTGTATGGGGTGAACCACTCCCTCAGAAAGAGAATTAAGTCTTTGTTTTGTTTTGGGATGCAACCTGAATGAATAAATTAAAAAATCTAATCTCAAAGCATATCTCAAGTAGCTCTTTTTCACAGGCATTAGACATAAAAATAGGAGTTCCACTCTTTCTCTGTAAAGTGTGATCAGTGGAACAGAGACACACACTGGGTACTGGTTACAGGTTTCCAGCAGGGACTAAATGACAAAAACAGAAAATGAACAAAAAATTCATCCTGGACTTCAGAAACTTCCAGGAAGCCTTCTGCAAAAGTGCTCCCACTGCAGAAAAGTTACATTTCTTCTGAATCAGCACCTTCTAGTGAAAAATGGTTATAGTAAAAACTTCTGACTAACATTAATATCTATATCCAGAATCAGTTCCTGGTGCCATATAGGAAGGCAGAATGCATTACATTGTAAAGTTCATGTTAAAAATTCTGTTCAGTGTTTAAGGAAATAAGGAAGCAAATCCCACATAAGAGACATCATCATAATGTGATGCAAATTAATGATAATGGCAAGGTAGATTGCTACCACTTATGCACCATTTCCTCTATAGTATGTCCCTGACCCCTACCTGAAAGTTCTCCCACAAGAATACTTGCTATTCTCTACCCTGCATAGCTTATGTAACTTGACAAGACACTTTAATAAACAGAAATTACTTCTGGCAAATGCTGCTATTAACACAATTTCCTACTGTGTTTCTTCCATCAAGTTAAAATTGGTGAGAGAACTTAATGTGTCTTTTACTGTACATAAGCAAGGAAATCCTATGGTTACTGAAGATGTCCATTAGAGAGCAATCCAAAATGTAATGACATAAAAAGGTTTTAAACCAGAATCCAGGATAATGTGATTTTTAAAACAGAATACACTGAGTAAAGCTAAAGACTCAATTTTTGCATATTATTTCAGAGAACAACAGAGCCGATCTTGAACCATTGTAAACAAGAATATTTCAATTAAGCCAATGGATAAATCTACTTTTACAAAGGAAAAACATAAAAAATACAGAGAGGGAAAAAAAGAAAAAAAGCACAAAAAACACATACACAAAAAAATGAAAGTTATTTCTTTCTACAAATGGCACCTAGCTTGCAGCTCCCAGTCTCAAGTGTATTAGCTCACTGTGAAAAATATTTTCAGGGAAGGAAAAAGTCAATTCATTCCATGGAAAGAAATGTCTTAGCAACCACCTTTATTCCTCTCCCTTTTTTAAACTGCTGATATGTTTCCATGTAATGATAACTTTAGATGCTCTGAGTTGGTTCACTGCTGTTTCAGGTAGTAGTAAATTGACACTGTTTGCAGGCTTCCTAACATAAACTAGTGGTTAGCTCCTGTGATACCTTCAATATGAAATTACACCTTGTAAAAAAGCTGGCAGTGACAGCTCTTCCATTTAACCCCTCACAGAAACCTTATTTAGGGTTAAGACAAGCTTTTATTTATTTTTTTTCAAACACACAGCAGGATTTCTCACTTTATTAATTAAACTCTTTAGAAGATAGCATCCAGATTCAAAGGTCTTGTTGATACTCAATTCCCTTTAGCTTTAGAGGGTTTAGCTGCTTATCTGTCCTTGCTGATCTGAACAGTAACCCACCTCTCTCAAAAATTCAGATCTGTTTTTCACAGATGTTGATGATTAAAATGGTGAATTTGTTTCCTGCTGCTGAAGAAATTTTACTGAAATGTACATCATGTAGAGAAAATTGATTTTTGAAACTCAGGAGAGGAAGCTAAACCAAACAGTGGTAAATTTACTGCTTTAGACTGATGGTATAAAAATTATTCAAAGTACAGAAACATTCCTTAATTTTGCTGTTAAATACTTTATAGTATATTACTTCTATTTAGACTTCTACTGTAAATGATATATAGATAAGTTGTCAGCACTTTCATGATCTTTTTCAAAATGTCTATTTTTTAGGGTAGCTTGATATGCTGGATTGCTTTTTCAGCATAAAAGTTAATATATTCTACTTTGCTCAGAAATTCTCTGGTCCTTTCCTTTAACATCCACAATACAACTCTTCCATTGACAACAATGCTGTTCAAACCCTATTTGAAGGAAACCGATCAAGAAGAGGGAAGGATTTCTGAAGAAAGATCTGTAGGCAGAAAACAGAGACCAGGACATTGTGAAAATTCAAATAAAATTTGAATTAATAAAATACATTAGATTCTTCCCAGAATGCTGTCCTCAACAATCTATTTCTTACTCTTAAATTTAGATTTATCTCAGTGGTGTTATTTATCTCAGTGGTGTTATTTATCTCAGTGGAGATAAGTGTCATAGTCTAAAAGTGTTTTTCCCTACAGACATGACTTTGAACTGAACACATTTTCCTTGTCAGATCTTAGAAACGTTTCTCTCTCACCTATTGAGGCAACATTTCATAATGAAGTAAAATCTGATACATTATCGCTTATAGCAACATGAGTTCTTAATGACTTTTCTTCTGTACTGGAAGAATTTCTATAAGATTAAGGAAGGTAAGATACATCATGTGGTGACCTGTTTATTTCCCTCTGCATACATATATGCACACACACAAATAAAAAAGCCTGAAAATTATAAACTGTTCTGCCCAAAAAGCAAATCAAAGAGTTGAAGAAGCCTGGAACTGAAGATAAGCAGATCTTCAGGTTGGGGAAAAAGTTTTGTTTTCCTACCAGCATGACTTAGAAGATGGTAATGCAGGGAAAATAAAAATCAGAAATGTAACAATATTGAAAAGATATTCTTGAAATAAGACTCAAATTCTGGAATAATCCTATTCGATTTTAAATACACTCCTAGATTCACCACTGTTACTCAGTACTCTTGCAGCACTTAAAACAGGCATTCCAGCTGGAATATCATAAATGCACTGAAGAGAAAACCTATAGGTTTGCACTGGCACTTCAGGGCTGTAGGTTTTCTGTGCTGAATTTCACCGGCTGCCACCCATGAATGCTGCCTTTCTCATTCCTCTGAGAGACATCAGACTCTTACTGGTGATGTATGTGTTTCACAGACAATTCTTAAGATTGCTTAGAGGTAACACACCTGAGAGGGCCTAAACATTCAGCCATTGGGATATGAAATCTGCAGATTTTAGACCCCCTAGAATAGTCGTCCTACAGTTAAAACATTGCCTTTAACATTCTAAGGGCATGGAAAGGAATATAGCAACGAGGCTTGAGGGGCTCGATGTTTGATTGGAACAGAGACCTTCTAGAGCTTGAGGAAAGCTGGAAAGATGCCTGGCAAAAAAGGACCTAGGGGTAGCTAGCTGAACATGAGCCAGCAGTGTGCCCAAATGTCCAAGAAGACCAACAGCATCCTGGCTGGTATCAGAAATAGCATGGCCAACAAGAGTAGGAAAGTGATCGTGCATGGGTGAGACTGTACCCTCAGGGCTGTGTCCAGCTCTGGGCCCCTTCAATACATGAAGGACACTAAAGGTGCTGGAGTGTCCAAAAAAGGGCCACATGGTTGAATTGGCACAATGGTATTGCAGGTGGACTCCTTGATCATAGACATCTTCTCCAACTTTAATGATTCTATGACTATATGAAAACAAAAGGTAATTTGGAGAAAAAACAATAGGAAATAAAGAGCTATCTCAGAGGACTGTACCAATCCTAGGCTTTCAGTTACTTTACAAAGAATTAATAACCACTGGAAAACTACAGAAGACCCATGTGAACATGTGCATCTGGAGTGGGGTGCTTCTGATTTTTGGCTCTGATATTGGCTCTACAACACTACCACTTTTGACTCAGTTTCTACACTAGCAAAAAATCACAGAATCAGAGAACTGTAGAATCATAGAACTGATTTGGTTGAAGGGGACCTTAAATATCATCTAGTTACAACAACACTGCATGGGCAGGGACACATTCCATTAGGTGAGGCTGGTCAAAGTCTCATCTAACCTGGCCTTGAACACTTCCAGGAAGGGGGCAGCCAAAAGTTCTCTAAGCAACCTCTGCCAGTGTCTCACCACCCTCATACTAAACAATTTCTTCCAAAAGCCTAGCTCATATCTTCCCTCTTCCAGATTAAAATTATTATTCCTTGTCCTATACACCCTTGTAAAAAGTCCCTTCACAGCTTTCCTTTACCCCTTGGAGTACTGGAAGGCAGCTATAAGGTCTCCCCAGGAGCTTTCTCTTTTCCAGGCTGAACAAAGCCAACTCTCAGGCTCTCCTTATGGGAGAGGTGCTCCTGCCTACTGATGATCTTTGCAACCTCCTCTGGACTCACTCCAACAACTCCATGTTTTCCCTGTGCTGGGCACTCTAGAACTGGACATTACAGTCAACATGGGGTCTCATGAGAGCAGAGCAGAGAGGGAGAATCATCTCCTTTGACCACAACCTGTCTTGCAGATGTTTTGCAAGCCTGGCTCAAGGCTGGGCTGTTGCATACCTGGGACATGTTTTTCTCCATTTTGAATCTAGTTTGACTAATATTTACTGTTTCACTATTATGTAAGCCCTATTTTTATACTGCATGTCTCTTCCATTCTCTTTTATGTGATTTTCACCCAAATGTGATTCTTTTTCCTGAAAGTTTACTTATTTCAACTAATAACTGACATCAAAACCATGAAAATGCTAAGAGACTTAACCAGTGCCTTCAACATGAAAGGATGAAAGGATACAGGAGACATGAGATCAAATACTCTAGACAACAAGTATGAGTTACAAGTGCGGTGGAGATGAGAAGACTACAAAGTACAAGGATAATAAAGTAAAACAGCTGCATATCATCTCATCCTCTTCCCCCTCTCTCACAGTACAAATGCAACTGGAAGTTTACACCTGCCAAAATTGCATTCTTAATTGTTCGACACATGTACGTGCTGTGTTCTGGTGATATATTGACAAGTGGGCACAGCTGCAAAACGTGTTTGGGGGTGAAAGGTAACACTTCAGACACTAAAAGAGGTGATTTATTGTAGCATTATCATGATGCTAGAAAAGGTCAGAAATCTACAAAACATAATCAAATGTTCTGGAGGGTGGATGGTATTTTCACACAGGAGATCTACATTAACCCTTGATATGAATAAGAAATGTTAAAAATATCAGTACTAGCAAGACAGAAAGAATTCACACTGGTTTGTTTGGGGTTTTTTCCTACATCTGGAAAAGGATGGCTCATAATTCAGGAATATGCAGGCCTGTAGAACAGGCTGAGTCCCAGTCTTTCATTATTCCGGGGTAAACTTACTTCTCAGGTATTTCATAATGAACTTTCTGTCACTGGTGCTCTTGTCATTTATTCTAGTGTGATCCTAGGTGCCTCATGGGTTTATGATGTTACTTATCAGCTTCACTTGATGGATGTCAGTGGATGGTGACCCTAGAATTTACTAGCAACAGATAAAACAAAACGAACCCCTAAAACCCTACCCCTCAAATGAGACGACAAACACCACAGGAATCTCAAGAACTTCCCTTCTACTAGAGGCCAAATTCTTCTAAAGATTCCTCGATGTTATCTGGAAACACTCCCTGCCTACTGCAGAGCAGTTGGACTAGGTGACCCTTAGAGGTCCCTTTCTATACAAATTATTCTGTGATTCTAATTCTGTATAGGGATGGGACTGACAACTAGAAAGAGTGGTTTGAACTATGGAAAAAAAAATCATTAAAATCAGAAAAGATGTTATTCAAGCTATAAAAGAAATAGATGTATTCCTCCATTCCTTGATTTTTCCTTTCTTCTATTCTCCCGATGTCTCTTTCCTAAAACCGTTTCCTAAAATCAGTTTTTTCTCAGGCTGTGCAGTTTTAGCATATTGAACATAAGTTGTACATATATGGTACATATTGAATGGATCGTGAGTTCTGTGATCAAAATAATCAACCTTTACGGTTGCCAAGCCTGAGCATGTAATAAGTATCAAATTTTATTAGTTATCCCTTACAGTTTTATTAACTCTTATGTTCAGATACAGACCTTGAGTATTGTTCTACCTTAATCTCATCAAAGGCTATTTGACTGTTCAGCATCTCCTCAGACCATAACATTTTAGTCACTCTCCCTTGGAGAGCCAGGTCTGGCACTATAAGGCTGGATCCAGCTACACCCAGGCTCCTCCCAGAAAGGAGTTCAGAAAGCAAGGGGGTCCGATCTGTGGGTGCCCTGTCTGAGTCGTGACAGTTATTCAATAATCACATTTCCCTAACCAAATCAATTTGCTGGAGGGTTAGGAGCTGACACTTCATCTGCTCCATCACAGGACATATATTTGTTTTCCCCCACCCTGCAGTAACTACAATACTGAAATTTTGTCTTGGTGATGCACTGGGGCTCACTAAAGAGTACAATATTGAAATACTCCATATTCTTAAGTGTGCTGACACTGTCCTATGCTGATTCAGAAATGAGTAAGCTCGGTTACCAGCAAAGAGGAGAATCAGGTCTTTTTTGAAATGATATAGACATGACAGAATGACTAATCTGCCACGAGTGGTTTAGTCAGCAAAGTCTTTGGCTCAATGGCAAGTATTTATAACTGGAAAATAAAAGGAGGCAATAAAAATGAAGAATGCAAAAAGCTCTGAATGTTAACCCTGCTCTATAACATCCAAGTAGGAGGTCATTATTTCCATAACGCCAAACACCATTTTAATGCAAGTCCAAATCCAACTCAATGTGCAATGTACTTACTGTCTGTTCCTGATTCAGAGGATATAAGTTTGCTGGATACTCACCTAAGCACAGAGTGATAAATGTCTGTCCATTTCCTCATAAAAATAGTTTTTTCATCCCTCATATTTCCTTCACTTCTCATTTTATTTCAGTTTTGGATGTCATTGGGAGATTTTCCTTTGAGAGGCCCTTCCAGAAAGATTTTGAAAGACGTGAACCAAGATCCACAGAAATCAATGGGAGTTCCTCCATCAATTTTACTCAGTATTTCATTAAATTTTACTTACACAATGGTCTAAAAAATTCTTGAAAAAGAGCACTAATTTTGGGGACAAAAATACAATGAGTAAAACTGTGACTACACTGAAAAGAGTGGCAAAATTCTGTTTGTACTTTTTCTGGCAACAGTGTATGACTGTGCAGTTATTTGCCCTTATATTAACTACCTGTAATTTTGCTTTGGTGTATACATATTTTCACACATCAAAATTTTGATTGTTTTCTAAATAGAAAAAGACAGATGGAATATCTAGAAAGCATAACCATTTTTTTTTTTAGCTTTCCCAGTTAAAAAAAAATTACTCAAATAATGATCTTAATTTTTTTTTCTGAGAAATGCTTTTTCTTGCAAAGAAAGAAAATTTTATAAACTCTCAGATCTAGAACACAGCTATCCCTGGTAAACCGCTAATGATCTTAAATTTGGAAAAACTGCAGAAAGACAATACAAAGTCTTGAAATACAATGTCATTGAAATACAATGACATATTTACTATAGGTTTTTTGATTGTTTTTGAACATTTCCATCCACCTACACCTCAAGTACACTCATCACACTGTCTGTGTTTAATCTTAAGGTCTGTCTAGCTCAACACCTTGTCTTCAACTGTAGGCAGGCAGTAGAGTATAGAAAACACCGCATTTTCATACAGCTGTTGAAAAGTAAGTCCACTTAAAATAGTAATACTTTTAAAGTGGACAATTATTTCTAGGAAGCACATACACAAAATCAAGAAAGCAGAAATAATGCAAAAATAGAACACAGTAGATGTGAGTTAAAATTCTAGTTATCATATGTATATTGAAATATATCTATTTTATAATGAATGGTCATTACTACCTCTAATCACATATGCTTTTGAGATCAAAAGCTTAATTTTTAAGGCAATAAGGCTATCTGTATGTTTAAAGATAAAATTATGCCTTCTTGGCAGTTTGAGAACACTGAACAAAAGAACTTTTTTGTTGTTGTTGTTGCTATAGCAGAGGTCAGACAAACAGAACATATGACTAAACAAAGAGAGATAAATAACCCAGGAAGTGGAATGAGGAGGAAAGCTTCATTATTAGTTCAAAGACTTCTGAAGCAGTTTATAGGTAAGCCAAGTAACAAGTAGCAAAAAACATGAAATGTTTATGCATGTCTGTAGACCCCAGTTATTCTTCTCTGTCTTTCCTTCTTACCCTAATTTACTGTTCTAATCAACACACCTATTTTCTGCCCTCTTGGGTACTACCATCACCCTTATGGGCTGACATAAATAACAACCAGCTCTAGCTCTTGGCTTCACCAATATGAAACACTATATACAAAATGAGTTACTGCAAATGAGGCAAGGGCTAGCGTCGTAAAGCTGTCACCTTTACCTTCAGGATTTTCCTTCCTAATAGACCTACAAACTGTCTTGTTATCATCCACAGTAATTTTTTCTAAAATGCTGAAGCTGCTATTAGTCAGATACAAAATCATTTAGGGGCAGCTAGCAAAGGCATGTCCCTTAATAAACTACTGGGCAGACAATACCTGTCAGGAATTTTGGGGTTGTGTCTGCCAAAGAGAGACTGATTCTGCACTCCTTGGTGTTAAGGATAAAACTCCTGAATTCAGCTGGGGAAGGTCAGGCTAATATCTTTACTAAATACTCTTATGTCATTGGGAAGCTGAAGCAATTATAATCCATCTAAGGCTGGGGATTTACCTGAATGGATGTATCTCTGCTGCTACACTACCTGTTTTTTATATTAAAGCTTGAGTGAAATCTACCAGCTGTAAATAACAGCAAAATTAGCCACACCATGTATGTATTACAGTCTAATATGTGCAGCACAGCATTTTGCAGCTGACATTTGATGTAATATGGAGGAAATCACAGGTGATTTTTGAGGTCTGGTTGTATAACACAATCAAAAGTTCAAAGACAGTATGATTAAGTGTGACATAAAGAATCTATTACGTACAAATGCAAACACTCAAACCTTATTTCAGTGACTGGGTTGGTTCAGTGCCATGAGGTCTTTATGTTTTCTTCTCTGACTTCTGAAAATATTTATGTTCACTCTGAAATTCATGTTTATAGTAGGGAGAGACTGCAGTTCTAGCCTTTGTCTTTAGATATACATCTGTGTTCAGTCTTAGAGCTGAATCACAGGATCATTTTGGTTGGAAAAGACATTTAAGATAATCAAGTCCATCTGTTAGATTAGTCCACCACTAAACCACTTCCCTGAGTACCCTATCTACATGTGCTTTGAATACCCTTGGGGGTGATTATTCAGCCACAACTTCTGTTTCTATCTTCTGTCTCATCTATCTATCTATCTAATCTTCTGTCTCTTATCTGCTGTTCACTGGTGTCAACAGATGAATTTAAAGTGATCATTTGGTTATATCCATAGCTCCACAGTGAATATTCATTTCAGTACCATGGGTGCACATGCTTGACAAGTCACATGTTAAGCATAGTGTCCTAATCTCATACTTACTTTTCATTGGAGAATGTGCAACAGATAACCTCACCCATCAGCTTTATCATCAACAGATGCAGCAACTTATATACCCAATATTGTAAATTTAATTCCATGAGGCTGCACAGCAGAACAAACATTACAGCAACTCTCCTGCAGCTCAGAACACTACCAATAAGTGAGAATCACCATCTGGTCCACCACCAATGGCTGGCCCATTTCTGGGAAGACGCAATTTGCAGACCAAGCTCAACTAAAAAACTGCTACGTTGAGGGTGCTTTAACTAATGGGCTACAAAAACAATGAAGAAATGCTAATTATTTGTGTGTCCTGCTGTAGTCCTTGCTTTAACCCAAACTACTAGCACAAAATCATAGTCAAACTTCTTCTGTGGACTGATTTCAAAATTCTGCAACACATTTTATGCAAATCAGCCCAATTCCCTTTCAGCTCAAGAAATTCCCTGTGAAATTATCACTTAAGACTGCTTTAATGCCCAAAAGAAGTCACAAATGAACTCTGCAAGGAGCTTAATTCCTTCAGAAGAGTAATTTTTATTTCTCTTTTAACAAAATAATGTTCAAACAACATGAAAAAAATGTCTTGACACACAAGGAAGAAAACTATTAGCATGAGCCAGCTCTGAATTCTTGCTCCTTACCATATTTCCACACTTCCTAGAAAGTAATGAAAAGGCTCTGAGTTTCTCCTAGTATCAAAATGAAGAAATGTCAGTTATTTAACTATTGTTACAATATTTTAACTATTTTTAAAATAACTATTCTAATGTAATGTTACATATTGCTAACTCATTGAGAAGAAGTACTTTTATCTTGAGTCTTTGTATCAATGTGAGAAAAGTAGACAAAAGCAAGCATTGAATTTGTTATCTGAAGTTATTCTTTAGCATTAATCATATGATTGAATTTGCACTGGATGTTGCAGAAATCTGAAATGATGAATACTGAATAGGAAGCTAGTAGCACCACCCAACAATAAATCATGCTTCTACTACCTGCCCAATTTTGTTTTGCATACAGGAATGTTAGCCACTGAGTGAAGAATGGTGCTTATCATCACTGACAATTTAATTCTATGCTATAGTAATTTTATAAAAGTAGCTCCAAAGAGGCCATGTGGTCCAAATGATAAAGTGGACACACAAATGCATACACAAATACATGAATGTATATGTACATATAGATAAATAACAGTTCCACTCGCACATAGAGATAAATGCACTTACGTGTTTCTTTTTCATTTGTTGTAGACAACTGTCTATGACATGTGAACTTTGACATATGAACAACAATTGTGAATTTATATTTAGCATAGTCTACTATCTTTAATTCTTTAAATTTTCAGTTTTTCCTATGCTTGCATTACGCATTTATTCACACTCACACTTGGGCGTACAGGCACAAACATACATACACACACAAACACAGTTTTTAATTCCAGAGATATACTTTGTCTCTGTACTGCCATAATGCCCCATCTGAACCCCTGCCTATTGAAAGGATAGTGTAGGCTATGCTACTGACGTTAGCTCAAGGGGACAGAATGAAATCTAATTACTGTACAACTTTAAAAAATGATACAATATTAAGGCTAATATTAAGGCGTGTTTTATGAGGCACCATAGGTAAGCAAACACATCTTCCATTTGCATTCTGTAGAACACAAATTGTACAGAAGAAACACAGTAAGTCCATTTTAGTTTGCATTACACAAGTATCTTTTTCTTTAAAAAAAGCAACATATAGTTCACAAGCAATCATTTTAATGTATTTATTATATTTCCTGATAAAAATATTATTTTAGGATGTCACGGTTTAACACTAGCCTGGCAATTAAACTGAATGACAGATGCTCTCTATTAATCCCCCTCCCCTCCCTGATAAAGAAACGAGAGAGATTAAGGGAGAGAGACTTATGGGTTGGAAACTAAACTACACAGCTTTAATGCAACAGTAATGACAAAAAGGAAAAATTACTAAATATATACAAATATACAGGGAAATTGATACCACGTTCCTCCCCCCTCCCCCCCAGTAACTCTCACGTCAACACCAAGGCTGCAGGGCAGCCCTGGGAAAGTCCAGGATGGAATCCTGGAGTCAGCAACAGCTGGCAGCTGAAGGCAGGAACACACAGATTGAGGCTGGCATGGACCAGGAGCACAGGCAGAGGAACGGATCGAATCCTCCCGGGATGCCGAAGCAAACGGGGAACAGGCAAAGAAGGGGAAGCAGGCAGGAAAGAAATAAGGTGTTTGACCCTTGTAATCCCTCAAACATATGCTGAGTATGATGTATATGGGATGGAATACTCAGTTTGGTCAATTTTGGCCATCTATCTTATCCTTTCCTCCCCAAAGGAGGGCTTCAGGTAGGACCTTTTTACTCCTTTTCTCTTTTCGGAGAGTGCAGCTATTTACAAGAGACTTGGCTGAATGCAAAAGTACAAGACAAAAAATTTCCTTTATCCTTGCCCAAACCAGGACATAGGAAAAACTCTTAGAAAAAAAAAAAACTATATGAGGTTTCATTTTACAGTAAATAAATTGAAATATTATCTGTTCAAATGGGAATAGTGAAATTTACATTTTAGTTTATGGCAGTATTTTTATGGGAAATATGTTGATTACTACAAAGTGGAATATATAACTTGCAAAATAATGAAAATACAGTGAACTTCATGAACATCAGGTTTCTTGTAGTTGCACATATCCCAGAGAAATGTATAATTTTGTGTAGACTGTAAGGATTAAAAGCAAAATTGCATGCAATACAAAAGAAAGAAGTATGAAGTTAAAAGATAATCCACTAACACAAAATGCCCCCTGAATAGTACACAGAATGCCATTTGTTCCTCTAAGAGGGACTTTGAAGTCATAGTCTATGAGTTCTTCATAAAACAAATGAAAAAATCTTCAGCTATACTTTGTATTTCAATTAGATATATTTTTAGCACTGTACTAGCCTTGAAAGAGTGGTATACAACTTATTGTTCAGTCCTATTGTTCAGTACGTTGTCTCTAATTCTGTTCTAATGGTCATTAAATTAACATCAATATACATATACACACTAACAATTAAAAAATAAGGTAAGGGAACTAGGGAGGGAGCAGTGACAGCTACTCAGGTCAACCTCTTCCAGGGTCTCACTACTCTTACAGGAAAGAATTTCTTCCTAATATCCAATCTAAATCTACTGTCTTTGAGCATAAAACCATTCCTCCTCATCATTACATACCCTTGTAAAAAGTCCCTCCCCAGCTTCCCTGTAGCCCCCTCAAGTACTGGAAGGTGCTCTACTGTCTTTCTGGAGCCTTCTCTACTCCAGGCTGAACCCCATCTCTGTCAGCCTGTCTACATAGAAGAGCTGCCAGCCCACTGGTAATTTTTGTGGTTTATTATAAATCTTAGAAAAGACAATTAAAATTTGCTGATTTATCTTAAGTAGCAGCTTATCAAAACATTACCTGGAATTGCTTCACACTTTTCAGAATATTACATGAAGTTTCATTTCTGTTCATTTTCTCCCACTGCTTCACTTGGCAAATCAATATTAAAAGTATAAACTACTTGTTAATAAATACATTTATTTTCTACTTTTAATACATTTTGAGTGAGTCTGGATGCCTGTGGAATACTGCTGCAGTAACATATATAGAAAAAGTACTATATATACTCCTTGTATACATAACAAAATAGAAGATGCCATAGTTTGAGCCCCATGTAAAAGAAAGGCTGAAGTTGTATTTCCACAGTAAGATCCTGCCAATCTGTAACAAAACAGCACAAACTAAAAGTGCTGCCTTTCCTTTTAAAGGAGGATCAGGATCAGTTTATAGAGATTCAACAGTTTTCTCCCCTTAAGGAAAAATCTAAAGGAAACTTACTGCCAAAGAATGCTTGTGTGGGAATGTACCCTGCATGAGTTGTAACCGTATCTTTAATTAATTTTAAAAAATATATCACCCACTCCAATTTTAATACCTGTTGGACATTTTTCTGTAGTTGCTGAGTTTTCCTAGCAAAGCCAGCAGAGATATAGTGGGTTCCCCTTACTTCCAAATTTCAGTTTCCTAAGCATGACTTTTTTGAGTCACTTTTCCTTGAATTACACCCAACTACTCAGCCTCTTGAGCACACATTAAGATAATGCATCCAAGAGTAAAAAAGTGTACTGAATAAGGAGATGGCTGCATTTATGGTCGCTGTTTTCTAGGCTTCTCTCAGCTGTGGTACAAAGGGTACTGAATTTTATTAATCCTAGCCAGCACTCAAGGCTTGCCACATATACTCCACATACAGTCAAGTGAAATAAGCAGTTCTTATATATGATACCACTAGGTTTCACCAAACAGGTGAAAAAATAGGTCTGATGGATCATATCCTGGAATTCCTTCTCTCCACATTGGGTATAAAGGCCAGTAGACTAGAAGAGTGGTGAACAGCTACACTTTACATGTTTAAAATAAATTCCACCTGGGTAAAATGCTGTGCAAAGAACCACCTATCTTGTTCTTTTTGAAATCTTAACATTTTAAGTATTCCCAGAACATCGACTAAGAAATTACCTGAGATCAACAGCTACGTGCCTTCTGGAGTATCACCACTGCTTATTATGCTTAGCCTTACAGTCTCCTTGTTGACTTTTTTCCTCTTTCATCTGCTTGTTATACCTTGTCTATTATTTAAGTGGTACTTATTTGATTTCTTTACAGGCAGAGTTCTTGCACAAGACAGCTATAATCCTTCCTAGGAATTATTCCAATGCAAAATAACCAGCAACAGCTATGATAAAAACAGTGATATCAAGTGGAGGAGAGAGCAGATATATTTCCTGGGCTAAAGGTTGGATAATTCTGCAAGTATTGGAACGACTGATTTCCACACCAGAAAGAAGGCGTATCTTGGTTATAATTTCTTATAAACATAATGTAAATACTTATCTTTAGAGAGTTTTTTTCTTGCCAGAGGAAACTGGAAAAGGAGAAATAACATTTATATATATATCATATACACATATAAATGACAGTACAGATTTAGAAAAATTATCAGGTATGCATACTATGACAGAGACTGTAACACTGCAAAGTAGAGATACAAGTATTGTTATTACTGTTGGAATTGTTTCATCTGGAAAGGATAAAAAAGGGTTAAAACTGAAGAGAACCTTGGAGGAGCAAATGAGTTAAATACTGCCAAAACAAAACTAGAAGTTTAAATATAAATATATATATATATATATTTGGTGATTTTCTTACACGTTCTCACTGGAAGAATTAAATTATTTGTCCTCCAGACATCAGAGCTAAGCAACACTAGCATAAACTGACTGAATTATGGACCAATTTTGAATCTTGGCAAGGCCTAATTCTGCCAAGTCTTTGGTAGAGAGATGATTCAGCAAAACTGATGGAGAATTTAATTATGCAAGTATTCAGGCATGTATTAAGAAATTGTTTTCAGTAGGATTATTTAGACTTAGAGTTAAAGGTGACAGTGTGTTTAAGTTTTTAGAGTCAGTTCTGAAATATGGAGGAGAAATCTTCCCACAAGAATGTTTGTGAGACAGTTTAAAACCACAGGATAACAGGCATTTTAAAGTCATTATTTCCAACCATTAAACACACATCTGGACAAAATTTGAGGATGCATATACTGAAAATTAGAATCCAGCCTCTTCCAGGAGTGTAGGAACTAAAAAGTTATTTGTAGTAGATATTTTGTTGTTGTTGTTGTTGCTGCAGAATTTCCAGCTAATGTGCACTATTTTGTAGATAACAAATATTTTCTTAGCTCCTTTTACTAAATTGCACCATTTTACTCTATGTAAAACATGAATGGAATAATAAGATATAATTTCAGAAAGAATGTGTAGTACCATCAGATCAAATAGCACTGTGTCTCTTGAAGCACTTACAGAAAAGATTCCTCAGAGTGATTGCTTTTTGTACTTCAGTTTATTTATGCTCACTTCAATTATGAAACATTTCAAAATAAAGAACTCATAGATTTAAAAAAACCTGTATTTCTGTATTTTCTTTTTTACTTTATGTTCTTTTCTATTTTAAACATAACCATGCTACACTAATATTTCACAAGGATATAATAATGTTCATACTAAACCCTCTTCAGAAATATTAGAGAAAGTGCTATAATAACTCAGAGGCAAAAAAAAAAATTACAAATCCAGGCATGTTTTTACTTTGTTGGCCTCTCAATGACATTGAGAGCTAACCTAATGTTAGTAGGAAATGCCTTCTAGAGTACACATGACTATCTGGCTTTTCAACACCATCCAGCAGCTTAGCATTTGAATGGAATGGCTGGACTGGGGTTTGCTGACAGCAGACAGTGATAGGGGAATCTTCTGCTGTGTAAGGAGGTGATTCAGGTCATGTGCAGAATAGACATTTATATAATTGTGCTCATACAAAAAAAAATCATACAATAGCTAGGATTGGAAGGGACCCTAAAGATCATCTACTTCCGACCCCCCTCCATGGGCAAGGTCACCTCCCACTACATGAGGCTACTCAAAGTCCCATCCAGCCTGGCTTTCAATACCTCTGGGGAGGGGGCAGCCAGAAATTCCCAGGGAAAGTTGTTTCAGCATTTGCAAGCAACACCAAGTTGGGTGGGAGTGTTGATCTACTTCAGGTTAGAAAGGGGTCTGAACAAAGGAGTCTGAACATGCTGGACCAGTGGGCCATGGTCAATAAAATGAAGTTTAACAAGGCCAAGTGGTTGGAAAGCTGCCAGACAGAAAAGGACCTGAGGCTGCTGATTGATACCTGGCTGAATATGAGCCAGGAGTGTGCCCGTGGTCAATAAGGCCAACAGCATCCTGGCCTGTATCAGGAATAGTATGGCCAGAAGGAGAAGGAGAAGGGAAGGATCATGCCCCTCTACTCAGAACCAGTGAGGCTGTACCTTGAGTACTATGCTCAGTTGTGGGCCCTCACTACAAGAAAGACATTGAGGTGCTGGAGTGAGTTCAGAGAAGGGCAACCTAGCTGCTGAAGGGTATGGAGAACAAGTCCTGTGAGGAGAGGCTGAGTGAGTTGGGAATGTTTAATTTGGAGAAGAGAATGCTTTGTTAGCTGACAGGAGACCATATTGCTCTGTAAAGCTATCTGAAAGGAGGCCAGAGGGAGGTGGGTGCTGGCTTCTTCTCTCAAGTGAACAATGACAGGCATAGAGGAAATGGCCTGAAATTGCACCAGGGGAGGTTCAGACTAGATCTAAGGAAGAATTTCTTTACTGAGAAAGTAGTTAGGCATTGGAATGGGCTGTCCCGGGAGATAGTGGGAACACCATCCCTGGAAGTATTTACAAATCATGTAGATGAGGTACTTCAGGTCATGCTCTAATGGGTGATACAGATATTTATATTGATGTATTTTATTTGGGGGCAGAGGGAGGGAGAGGAGGGAGGGATGGGGTGATGTTGACAGTTGGACATGGTGATCTTAGAGGACTTTTCCAACTGCAATAATTCTGTGATACCAATGAGAGCTTTGCACCGGGCTCCATGAACAGTACAGTGATTTAGGTGTTTTTCTCTGCCCTTCCTTCCATAAGATTTTACATGTGGGTATGTATGTGTTCTTTATATAAGCTTCCTTTATTAACAGCATTTTCCATCCAGGAAAGAAATAACATGACTTTTAATCTGGAAAACGTCTCCTTTCGACTACAGTTTAAAAACAAAAAACAAAAATCCTGCTTTCTTCTTCAAGGAGCCTACAGTTTGAGACTAAGATAACATGGAGTGCCTAGGAAGAAAGAAATAAAGTGGATTTCAGGAGGAAAAAAATGAGGAATAACAGATTTTTAATACCAACAATATTAAATCATAAATCAGGAATTGAGTATGTCTCAGTTTTATGCACCAGAGTTCATGCAAAATCGTGTGGGCCATAAATGTCATTGTGGAAATAAAGTTCTAATCTCATCTTTGTCTTTTAAGAACATCAATGATAGGCAAATGACAAAAATATATGACAACATGGCAAATCTTTTAATGAATATCCTCAATATTTAAAGTAGCAATACAAGATGACATTAGCCAATGCTGATTCATTTTACCCTCTGTCATTACTCTGTCATGATGCAGCACATCAGTCAATGGATAAAAGATATATGGGACAATTATTACAGTTGATCAGATTGATCCCATTGATTGGCATATACAGAATTGTTGACTATGTCATGTCTGACAGGTCAGCATTTGTCTGACTGTCAGTTTTATTGTGTATTCTGTCGATGTGATTGAATCCCAGGACTATCTGAATTATAGTGAACACAGTGTGCTATACTTTGAGAGGACAAAGCTGAAAAACAAAGTAATGAAAAGACAAAATAAGAAAAGATTTTCCCTGTTCCTTAGCAGCTGAGCATATGCAAAGATAGATGGCATATGTCTTGGATAAGTGCCCAAGCTGAAAATATGCCATTCTGGAGTTCTCACAGTATAATCAGTGAAGTGCAAGAAGTAAATTAAGAAATAAGAGTTATGCAGTCCAAATGTACACCAGCATATACATTGGTTACTGCTCCTAATGTTTGTTTGGGAAATGTTACAAGAAAGCTGCTGGCTGTTAGAAGGGGCAGGCAGCACCTGCACTTTGGTTAGGAATAACTGAGCTAATCCGTGTGCTGTGGATAGGTGGGGGTCCGTTCCCCAAGAATGGATTAATTTCCCCTTTCTGTGTGAACAAAACGAATCCATTCCTTCTGTGCTCAGAGAGGAACTTGACTCTCTCAGAACCGATCTACTCTTATTTTATGCTTGGGTGTGTCTCACTGTGTAATTATAGTTTCACTCTGTCTTTATTAGTCTGGGCTAGTGATGCTCTTTCAAAATATTTCAGAGAATAATAAAATTATGTGAAAGATAGAACAGTAATTTTACAAAATTATTCCTGTCTGATCCTTCTAGGTTTTGAACTTGTTATCAAAACCCACATGAGTATTTTCCTTAAAAGGCAAGCAATGCAACATCAAAGACATGAAATCCTGCATCCCACTGAGGTACTCAAGCTGAGGATAATTGCAAAGTTTAGATGGCCAAGATTTGAAAATGTTAAGACACAGATACCTCCATTTTAGGATACACATCATAAGATATCTAAACCCATGATAAGATAGCTAAGAAAGGCCAGTTTCCAGAAAATAAAAAAATTGTTGGTTGTGAGGGTGACAGATTAAAGGATTGGAAATTACAACATTTTTACTGATCTGCAACATCAGGCAATAATAACTGTGTCGGTATCTTCCAGAACAAAAATCATTTTATATTTCCCATTTTCTTCCTAAAACTCTAGTAAGTTACGCAAAAGGTTTCTCTTGAGAGCTGTAGAATTGATAGGCAAATTTTCATAAATTTGCTTTACTTTTTGTCCTTCAAGGTACCCATTAGGATTTTTTTTCTAATAAATGTCTTTGAAGAATCCCCATCATAAGAGGTATATCCAAAGAGAAGACATAGATGATCATCTAGCATCAAAACATGCTGACAAGGACAAAACAGATTGCTGAAGTTTCACTGTCAGTCTTTGAACATGGCTTATTAGGCATATGGCCCTGCTTTCCATAACCAGGGTACAGTTAGAACTGTAAAATCTTACAGTCATTATGTTTAGAAGATGTCTCAGGAAGAAATCTAGTTCAACACCCTGCTCAAAACACCAGTGTTATATAATCAGACTCATTTTATAAGCAACTGATTACAAATGTGGTCTAGTTCAAAAGCGCTGTCCTTGAAATGTGTCCCTTTAACAATCACTGTGATAACTACTATTGTAATTAATTTGTAGTTACACGGAGTTTAGTTGAAAACTAATTTAGAGAAATAATTACTTTGGAAAAGTAAAATAAAAATAATAATTAAAAAAAAGGTGTTGCCAGCTTAAGTTTGTTGCTGCTATATATCTTTACCCTTATATACAGGTTTGGACAATTCATAAGAAATAATTAAATATAGACAATTTAGGTGTCTGAAGACAACAGAAACTGCTCAGATATTGCTTCGATAGATCTGTATCACATCACTGAAGTCTTCAGGAACAAAAAGCCCAGTCTGTAAAGCTGTTTTTGAACACCAGAAGCTTACTAGCCCCAGATACTAGTCAAAAAGTTACTGAGTTCTGTGCCCATCAGCCATGCTAGAAGATAACACATTGCTGTTGGCAAGCAGGACAATAAATGGGAATATTTGCAATGTAAATTGCATTGAGTGCAATGCACAATATCATCGTCTTGTCTCCTAAAAAAAATGAGTAAAACTGATTTTACTTCCATAATGAAATCCTAAGGTTTTAAGTGGCTTTGATCTAGGGATAGTACCATCCCATTAAAATGTTTGTTGAGAAGACAAATGCTTTCTCTAAAAGCAATTAGCAACTTCATGATTTTTACAGGACTTATTTTCATCACCTATAAACCTGAATCAGATCAGAATAAGAATAAAAGCATGAAGCCACAGTTCAGGCCCAGCTGGTAACAACCCCAGGTGCTACTCACACCCCAGCACTGACTGTGGTATGGCAAGGAGGAAATACACCCAAAATCTCATTAATCAAGACAAGGATGAGGAGGTTTTCAGTCCCCAGCTATGGCATGGGCAAAAACCAGATTCATCTTGGGGGAAAAAAAAAAAAAAATTAATTTATCAGAAAAAGAGGAAGAGAAAGCACAACCAGATCTTAAAATGCCTCCCCCTACCCCTTCCTTCTCCCCAGACCTGGATTGCTTCATAGGGGAGGACTCCTCACATTCTTCCCCCACTCCAACATGGTGTCCCTCTGATGGGAGAGTCCTTCAGGAACCCCTGGGACATGAATCCCTCCCATGGGGTGCAGTCCCTCAGGAACTGCTCCAGCCCAGGCTGCCCACAGAGTCACGGCAGCTGTGGGAACAGTCACCTCCTCTGCCATGGGGTCCTCCAGGGCTGCTGATCCACATCTGACCCTCTCTTCAATCCTGCAAAGGCTGCAGATCCACATCTGCCACACCAGGGCTCACACATGTGCTGAAGATCCATGTCTGCCCCACCACACTCCTCCATGGGCTGCAGGGGCACAGCCGCCATCTCACCACAGGTTGCACAGCAACCTCTGCTCAGGAACCTCCTCCCTCTCCTTCCTTACTGACCTTGGATCTCTGCTCCAACCCTGCTCTCACATCATCCTTCTCTGCCCTGCACGTCTTCCAGCAGTTTTAATTTCCCCTTCCTAAATATGTTCCTAATGCTACAGACACATGCATCTTCCCAGATCTACTCGGCCTTGGCCAGAGGTGGGGCAGTGATTGGAGCTGGGGGAGCTTCCAGCAGCTTCTCACAGGAGCCACCCCTGTGCCCACACCCTGCTTCCAAAATCCTGCAGCACTGACACAAAACTCATTAGTAAGTAAAAAGAAAGGCAATTATTTTTTTCCCTTGATTTCAAGGGTTGGTCACTGTCAATTAATGTAGTTTCAGCTGTAGATTTGCCTGTTAATCAAAGCTTTCTCTTCTAAGCCTCTATTAAAGCCCTTAGTGATAAGCTAAGGGATCTCTTTCCTTGCAACATGAAGACAAAGCATCCATTTCAAAATCAGATTTCAAAAACTTATTCAGACAACCCTCTGAAAAGCAGAGCCAATCAACTAGCAAAGCAAAAGTTTATCTTGCTCAATTTTATTTCCATTTATTGAGTACCTAACAGTCTTGGACAACTATTAGTGTCTGTAAACACAGGGCTTTATTTGTTCTCAGTTTAGATGCTGAGCTGATTTAATAAAAAAGTTTTCAACCACCTCCTTTTTTTAACTGATAGGTTACCTGCCCAGAGCCCTTCCATAATTTAAGATCTGGTCCATAGTCATTGCAGCCTGTTCAATTACCTCTATTTATTCCATTGAACAAGAAATCAAAAGTACTACAAATAATATCCTATATTGTTGTATTTTTTGAGTTCTTTCACTGATCATTATTTCTCAGTAGCTGTGTAAGTACATGTGTTTATATGCAGGTCCTACAGCATATTCCTGAAAGAGAGTGAAGACTCGTACATTTGTTCCCAGAAACCACTCACTGAGTATAAACTTAAGCACAAGTTGTCTTTCAGAGAATTTAGGCCTGAATGCTACTTAAATGGTTGTGCTCAAAATTTCAAACTTCCAAACCCTTTCTCATTTACCTAGAGAAACCCATTCCCACTATCTGAGGCTTTTTTCATTCAATTTCCCTTTTAATGTACCTCTTCGAACATACCCATTTCTGGACCTTCTCAGAAGTACTTGGGTCTGAAAATTTGTTCCTGTCCTCTGATGATTACTAAACTCAGGGCTACATGAGCAAAGGTCACAGTCAAGAAGGATTTTAGAAGTCATCAGCTCTGAACACTCATAAGAAGGTAGCATTGATCATTTAACCACTTAGTCACTGAGTCCTTTGAAATCAAAGGAATCTTGTAGCTGATTTTAAATTACTTGAATCAGGCCTGTTAAGTAGAAGAGACAACAGTAGGTACTGTTTCTGCCTGAGAAAATGTTCCTTGAAATTCTTCATTTTTGTGCATCTCCATTACTTCAAAATGGGACAGAGACCAAAGAACCATTCTGCACTCAGGGGATGAAATGAATACAATCTGGTTATATTTTTATTATTATTATTATTGTTGTTGTTGTTGTTGTTATTAATATATTATTAATAATTACTGTTATTAATTATTTTCAGCTAGGATAGTGGTGATATTCCCTGGTAACTCTGGTTCAGCACAGAGCAAATTTTTTGGGTGTTTGCATTGTGACTTCATACATTTCATCTGTCAGAACATGTAATCAGAAACTGTCTCCTGAAGAGTAGACTTGAAGTTCAGAGAGCTACATTACTTCTTTTCAGCAGAAACCTTGAATGAGTGCTCCTTTTCTTACTCACTTCTTACTGGGTATGCCTACATTAAAAGACTATAGGGACCCATCATTAAGTATTTCAAATAAGTGTTACTTTACAAGACTATGTTCATATGAAAGAAGAACAGAGATTTGAGAAGAATGGTCTGGTTTGTTTCTTTTAAGTAATCTATGCATTTTATTCAGAATTTTCTTTTTAATATTCTCTATGATGTAACGTTTTATTATTAATTGGTATTTATAAAAATGCTAAAATTAGAATTATATCATATCAGATCTTCTATATTAATTTGTTCCTAAGGTGAAGCATTTTCACCACACTTTCATAAATATCTATCTTCTCCATTAAATGAATCTATGTAAAGGATTAAAAATACTTACTATTAAATAGGCTTTACAGGGCAAGGTAGTATACTGCTCATCAAAGTTTTCAGAAGACAAATGAAGGATGCTTTTAAGAATGCATGAGGCTAGTCTTTAGAAATCTAGTCTTTAGAAAGATTAAAAAGAACAAATGTTAGAAATTAATTCAATTGATCCATTGAAATCTCCTTTAAATACCTATATATTTATTTAACATTTTTCTCCAGCTCCTGGCTGTTCTTTTTTATAATAAGAATAGAGATGTCTCTCCAGGTCTTTATTCAGGTACAAGGATAAAGATTGACTGAAGTATTGGGCATGAGTCAACCCTTCTGTCCAACATACAACCTGCACAGAAGTCTCTTAAGTGCTAAGTTCAGATGCACTGTATGTTTCCCTTAAAACCCAAAGGACAAACTTTAGTTTCTAAAGCACACATGGCAGAAATTGCTCCCTCCTCCTTACTCTCTAGTATTACAAGTGAGAAATATTCTTGCCATGTGCATAGAAAGAATAATTAGCTCTTGTATTTTTAATATATTTGTATGGTTGACTTTCTACCAGTTCCACCCTGATACATTAACTTTCCACTACACTTTATTCTACAATTATGAACCTAAAAGTGGAAACAAAAAGCAATTCCGCATGTCACAAAGTCTTAAATCAGTTTGGCCATGCCTTCTAAACTGCAGGGAACTGAGAGTGGACCCTTTAGAAGAGAAACTATATATTAAAATGGTGACTGCCAGTTCAAAACTTCTGCATTTCATGACCAAAAACCATTTTCCTGTATGATATCCATCCAAACAGAAGATAATGCCTCACAGTGACACTTTATCCAAGGCCTGTGTGCATCTACAGGGGTTTTTCCCCAGAGTCATTAGATTTTGAATAAGGACAGACCATCCAAGCTCAAGAGATACCAAAACTTTCATCTCTGTCCAGCATAAAATATGCCTAAATGGACATGCATCTTTTTCTAAATAAAGACTCTTTAATCTGAACCTGAAACCTTTTTTAAAAAATTTAAAAGGACTTCATCATGTTACCATTCAAACTGAATTCTCAGTGACTTAACTGTCTTTTTCATGTGTTGCTTTATTCTCAAATTGGACAAATTTTACTCCTTTTAGTTCCAAATGCTTATACTGATCTGAGAGTATTCAGCATTTAGGAAAGAAAAGGGAAAAAAAAAAAAAAAGTCTTTTGAAGATCAGTGAATTTCACATAAATTTCACTCATTTCCTGTCTGATGTTGGTGTGAAAAGGACAGCAGCAAAACCTTGAAATATTTTTACTTAATCATTGCACAGGAAAAATTCTTGAGAACTGAGGAAAGATTAAGGGTAGTTATAAGTGCAAAGTTTTATTAATGACTTCTGGTGTAATTAAGTACAGAGAAGGTGAGCACAACACCTTTGTTGACATAAATCTTCTCAGTATCTTCAGCTGGCTTTGGAAGATGAACATGTTAACCACTAGTTTTACATGTTACTACTGTAGCAGAAATGAAAATACCTTTGAAGATATTCACCCAGACTCATCTGGCCACTCACAGAATATTCAGAAGGTCACAGTCACATTTTCAATCTATTTTTTAGCATTCAGTGTCATAAAATTGATTCTTTAGATTATTGTCTGAAAAGATTTGCTCTCAGAATTTGCTTCTTTTTGCCTTCCTTTGAAAGCCTGATATTCTCAAGAGGATAATGATCAGACAGGTGCACAGTGTATTTTCATGCATTTTGCAATTACTGAATTGATTTTTGTAAAGAGATGGTCTTGAAGCAACTGTGCATCAGTTCTGAAATGTACAATATTTATCAGAGATTGAGCTTTAGTTCATTTTTATACATTTCAAGAGACTTGAATGTAGTAAGCTTGTCTCATAAAGAGACTTTCTTGACCCTAAGGTTCTCCACATTTTTGTAACTGTATTACTGTTCTGTTGAATGGGTTTTGGGGCAGGCTTCCTCTGCTTCGAGTCTGGAGTCTTACAAAAGGTAGGTGGCTTGTATTTCTGTTCTCTGGACCCTTTCGGAAACACACAGTTACTCTGTTTCAAACAGCAACCACACTTCATCTTATTTAGGCTGGGTTTTTTTCTGAGTAGTTTTATTTGGTGACAAGGGTCAAGAAGAAATGCCAGTACATTTCCCAAGGTGACTCCCATTTTACAGGACCACAGCTTCTCCATGTGTCTTATTGAGCTCTGACTGTGCACTGAATGTTAGGGTCTGAAATAGTCAGCCATGGATAGAGACAGGAAAGAAGTCAGGTTAAGTCCCTATGGTTGGTCCCAACAGCTGCTGTAGAGCAAAAACTTCAGCAAATTGCTGTTCCTTATTTTTAAGATGTTGTCTAATGAAAGAATAGAGACTGAATTCTTGATACTTTTAGAAGTCCCCTCTGTTGATTCTCTTTAGGTATGAGAGGCCTTTCAGAGGGATCTAGGTAGATGAAAGCTCTGAGCGATGTTTAATGTGATGAAATTTAACAAGAACAAAAACTCCCAGATTCTTCCAAGAACAAAAAATCCCAGATAACTGGGATTAACAGATAGACACAACACTGGACACAAGCATAAACTGAGAGAGGAGCTGGTGTAGAGCAGCCCTTAAGTAAGGGATCTGGGGATGCTGGTAGGCAGCAGGCTCAATAGGAGTGAGCTGTGTGCCCTAGAAGCCTGGGTGGCATTCCTCATCCTGGGGTGTATCAAACACAGTCAAGAAATTAGTTTGTCATTTAATTATCAATCTCTGAGAATTCAGAGGAAACAAAAACATATCTTCAGGTACAGATAGGCCTTCAAATACAGGTCATCACCTAGAAACCTGTATCTATATGACCCATTTTACTGTTATGGCTTAGGACTTTCCTTTTCAGAGGCTGTGTAACAAAGTGTCAGGGATGCCATCATGCTATTCTGTTTTTGAAAATCTAGCCACCTAGTGAAGTATCTGTTTACATCTGACTAACTATGCCTTTCTGCAGAGGTCTGTCAAAGCCTTTGAAATTTCTGTGGGATACTGCTCATGCTAATAATAGCATTGTTCATCTGGGGCCAGAATTGATGTGTAGTGTCACTAATGGAACAGCATAAATTCCTGCTATCTCCAGAGTTGCCACATTAAGAATACTGTTTCCCAATCCCTGGACACATACAAAGCACATGCAAAGATTGATTATTTTCCAATAAATGACTCTCATATGACTTGTAGAAACTTTGGTGTTTCTGAATAAAAATCATGAGAAGCTCTTCACAAACATATACATGAAAAAAATAAGCATATGATGTTAATTGTTGGAAAGCTTTAGGGATGTATTATGAGGCAAAAGCAAGAGGCAAAAAGAAGCACGACAAGAGCTATCCTATATTGCAGTGACACAAGCATGGATTCACCATGGGGTCACAGTGCTGGTGGGCAAGAGAAGAGCAACAGGTATCATCTAGTTGAATTGTGAAAAGCATTCAACACTGTCCCACTTCTATCCTAGTCTTGAAACAAATAAATATTCTATACATGGACCACTCAATGGATAAGGAATTGGCTGGACAATCACAACACTTCAAAGTAGCAGACAACAGCTTAATTTCCAAATGAACAGTGATGAGTAGCATCCCCCAGTACTGGGGCTGGTGCTGTTGAGCATCTTTGTTGGCAACAAAGTGGGCAGAGAATAGATTGAAAACAGGCCCGAGAAGGACTTGGGGTGTTGGTTGGTGAGAGAATCAACATGACCTGGCAAAGTTCACTGGAAACCAAGAAATCCAGCAGTGTCCTGGGCTGGAACAAAAGAAGCATGGCCAGCAGATGAAGGGAGGGGAATTCTGCCCTCTGCTCCGCTCTCATAAGACCCCAACTAGACTGCTGTGTCCAGTCCCCAGCAGAAAAAGGACATGGAGGTCTTGGAGCACACATAGAGGAGGCCATGAAGCTGATTGGAGGGCTGGAGAACCTCTGCTTTGGAGCCAAGGTGAGAGAGTTGGGGTTGTTCAGCCTGGAGAAGAGGTTAAAAAAAAAAAAAAAAGTGCTGAGGAGAAGTTTTTGTAAGGGCATGTAGCAGTAGGATGAGGGGTAATTACTTTAAAATGGAAAAGGATAGATTTAATTTAGACATTAGGAAGAAAGTCTTCATTATGAGAGTACTTGGACATTGGCACAGGTTACCCAGAGAAGTTATGGATGCCTCATCCCTGTAAATGATCAAGATAAGATTTGATGGGCGTGGAGCAACCTGGTCTAGTGGAGGGTGTCCCTGTCAATGCAGAGGGGTTGGAATGAGCTCATCTTTATGGTCCTTTCCAACCCCAAAACATTTTGCCTCTAAGATTTGTAAGATGAGCATTTGAAATGTAAAGAAAAAATGCCTCTTCTTTGCATAATACAAAAAAAAAAAAATCTTACAAGATTTATCTGCTTATCCTGGATATACTGAGACAGGGAGAAATGTGGACAAAGAGGGGGAATAATGAGAGTCCAGGAACAAACAGGTGCAATGGTTTTGGCTCCCTTACCTCAGTTATGCACCACACGTTCAGCACTGACACAAAGTGCACTGGTTATTTACTCATATTGCTCCAGACGACTCCCCCACTTGTTTTCAGGAAAGTAATTTGTTCAACTCAATTGCTGTATTCAGCCACTAGATACTTTAAATTATGTATCATCTGCCTCTTATGCAAAGTTCTCACTTCATTTGTCTCTGTGATTGTTTCAGATGTCACTTCTTACCGGAGGTAGCATAAAAGGCATCAGACAGTATTTGTTGAATACCACAATATCTAGGTCTCATGATGAGAAGATTGGACTCCCACCCTGAGACAGGAAAGGTGATCTTGGGTGTCAGACTCTGTACTGCAACTCAGGAGCTCTTTATTAATTTCTTTGACCTAATAATGCCTGATTGTATAATTTTCATTTGAGAATTTGTGAACTATAATTTTCATTTGAGAATCTGTGAAGTATCTACTGTCATAACACCATGCCACTACTTTTAGCTGAAAACTCTAGTAAAAAATCCTGGTCTCAACTGCAAGATTAGATTGGAGTATACATTAAAGAGCCATTCTATTTATGGAAGATCAAATTCTAATGTAGATGAGTAAGTATCACAATAAATAAAGTTGCAACAACATGAAGACAGGCTGGAATTCATGTAAATTTATTTCTCTAAGTAAGATAAGTAATTTAAAGTAGGGATTTTGATTTTCCTTAAAAAATGTGGTGATATAGGTCTATAAACATTTCTGGAAATGTAGTAAATAGTATTAAGTGGTACTTAGCATCAGGGCAGAAATAAATCCCTTTGCACAATCTACTCACTTAGAGAAATGACTTTTTGTCATTATTTAAATAACTCAGCTCTGTTTCCTATTATCTTTATGCATGCATGAGAGACTGGAGACACACAATTGTCGCTCTCTCCACAGAAATGCTGGAATTGCTATACTCCATAGGTATTCTGCTCTATGGATGAATTAATTGGCTTGAGCCCAAAGGGGAAGAAATACCATAAACGACAAAGTATTTGTTGACTTGGGATGAATTTTTCATACCCTTGGATCACTGACCATGATGAATCTAGTGGCACAGAGCAAGAGATCAATCAAGAACAAGTGCCAGTGAAAGTGAGTATAGCAGAAAAAGTGAAATCAGAAGATATGTTTGCTCCACAAAGCACTGTCTCATCTTTCACCAAACTCTCCAAATATGGTAATTCCATTTTGAAACTGTTGGCTTAACATGATTCAGTGAAACTGCGAATATCAGGTGCCTGTCTGGTATGAATTTTCTGCCTGGACGCCAGCAAAGCAAAGCCTTGCATCCTGTCAGCTATGTTCAATATTGCATTTCTAGAAAGCTTAGCTATCATGTGATTAAAAATATTTCTTACAGGGAGGCAGTCTGTGTTGATGCTTCTCCCCCAAAGGGATCCTGAAAGGAATTTGCAATAACATACAATTTTCAAAGTATTCTACAAAAACCTAAGGCAACTACTCTAGAAAAAAAAAAAACCAACTCTTTCTGAATAATAATTAATTCACAGTTTTGTCATGTGTAGAAGCTAAACTGTTTCAGTTGGAAAACAGATTAAAAGATTTCAGGAGGACAGCAACTGCTTACTGTTTGCCTCACTGAAAATAAAGAAGTCTTAAATCTAGCCTGCTTTAATAAAAGTGAAATGTAACTGGAAGCTTCACCTCTTGGCATGCTGAAAGCTACTTCATTGGTAAGCACTGATGTTAGAACAGGGAAGTCTGAAGTTTAATTTATCAGTCTGTATGAGTTGAAAGAAACACACACTTTAGATTGGGGACTGAAAAAGTCTCATATACCTAATAGATACATGCCTGAGCAAGAGCTCACAGAGCACTGACCACCAGACTATACATTCTTAATCTCAAGAGGAGCCTTGTCATCGCTGAAGTATTAGATCATTTTAAGTGATAAAAAATATATTCAAAACAAATTTAAGTGAAGCCATCATACATAAATTATATAAATCCAGATGTCTCAAACAGTGGAAAGCATTCAGTATCTATAGTACTGTCCACCTCCATTAACTACAGGAAAAACCTATATACCTAAACTCATACTGTTTTCAGAAGACACTAATTTCATTGATTACTTAGTATACCAAAATGTATAACAGACTCTCTTTAGCTGAATCATAACATTTAGTTTTGATATCCTTACAGAGGTTCATCACATTTATCCTAATTGACTTATTGACAACATGGACTCTGAAGATATTTCTGAATATAGTTCAAAGAATTTGTCACCTAGTACTGGCTACATAACCATGCTGCACACAGTGACCTGCTGTGTCTTAAATATTTTCAAAGATGTATCATTTAATAGCTTTTAAAAAGTACTCTGCATTTCAAAGTCAGAAATCTTATTACATATCAGAGAATCATAGAGTTCTTAGAGTTGGAAGGGACCTCTAGAGATCATGTAGTCCAACTTTCCCACTAAAGCAGGATTACATACAAAGGCAAAACTATCTGGTCTCATTTTACAGATGTGAAAGGAATCAGTGGGATGGGGTGTACATTAAGAAAAGCTAAGATCCTGTGTTCAGTACAAGTTCAGTACAAGGACTGGTAAGTACATGCTAAAAATCTCTGAGAATCACCACTCAGAACTGGACATTCTCTGCCACATCATCTAGAGATTTGCCAAGGATCCTGACCAGGCCAAGGAACTACCATGCTTTGAAAAACACCACCTGGACACTGAGAACTGCAGCCACTATGGCAAAGATGTGAAGAGCTGAAGCATGAAGGCAGAAACACTGTCCTGCTCCAGGGTCTGTCTTGCATGGCATTAAAATGATATGGGGGATGTCTGCAAAAGAGATATTAGATATTCTCATGCTCAGAAATAAAAGCTCAAGGAAAACTCAAGGAAGGGGGTCATTCACTGTTACCTCACTCATATGCCTGAGTAATCCTTATGTGTGCTAAGGCCCTGATTTTCAGGAAGTGGATAAAAAAATCTGCCTGCCAGTGGGAAGTAGTGAATACTTTTTTCTTTATTCATGTATGTAGCTTTTGTTTCACCTGTCAAACTGTTCTCTCAAGCCACAGACCTTTTATCCTTCCTCTTTCCTGTAGGAGACAGGAGCATGCAGAGGGATGACTGTGTATCTGGCCGTTGGCTGGGCTTAGTCCACCCTAATTGTTTACCTAAAGACCTATGCCTTGAGCTTTAGAAGCTCTTTTGTAACCCAGGAACTTCTACCCTGTTAGCTGTTCTCTTCCATAAAGTAACAAACTCAGAACACAATTGAGGATCATTGCCCTTCTAATTCTGTTATAAATTCTCTTAAAATATTTGCTTGACACAAAATTATTTGATAGTCCTCCCAAAACCTACAAAAATTACTGGAGCAATTCCTACATCTTTCCCTCTCTACACTCCATCCTATTTAACCACACACCTTTTAACTATTTAATACAAACATACGAATGTGTAAGGCAAAAAACAGGAGTCAAAGCATTCTGCGATAATTTCAAAGAGACAGGAAGCATTATTGATTGCTTTCTTCAACTGCATGTTTTTTCCACATTTCCCTCCCCTCTCTAGCTACTCTGGTGTGGTTGGTTTCCCATTAAGGTATGTTCACTTGCATGGAACTCTCAGTGTAAGGGTAAAGAGTTTGTATTCATTCTCTCCTGCTCAGGTCAAACACAGTTTGCATTAAGCTTTCAGTTTCTTTGTGATCAGGGAGAAAACATGGAATTGAGATTGCATTTCCACTCACTCTCTCTTCAGCTCTCCTTTCAAGCACCACAATACTGACAGTAATCGCTGAGCTGAACAGATATGACACAGGAGACACTGGTGGAACAAAAAAGATCCATCTGATGTTGGTTTGCTAGTGCTAAAGTAAACAAATATGTATTTGGTTATCAGGTTAGCTAGAGGTGGTTCTGAAGATGGGTAAGTTTTTAATACTGTGCCATTGTGGGAAACTCATCATATGTTAAACATTCTAAGATTAATATAAATATAGAAATAAACCAGAAATATAAAAAAAACAAAAAAAAAAAACAAAAAAAAAAAACAAAAAAAAAAAACAAAAAACCAAAAGAAACCCCAACATTAAAACAGGAAGAGAACAGCTATAGATTATCAATCTAAACCCCTCAACACTGTCACATTCCTGGTTAAATATTTTATTAGCAGGAAATAGAATTAAAGTAAGTTTATGAAAAATATAAAAAGAAATTTGAAAGATAACATGGGCTCCACACATTGTACTACCATGAACAGGTGGTATTTTGCATGTCCCATATTCCTCAGAAAATCAACCACATGCTTTGAAGGGAGAGTCTGCAAGGAAAAAAGTAGAAAAGTGGGAGGAGGGAGTTAGAACTCAGAAATAAGTAACACTATCACCAACTTCTTAATGATTTCTTTGCAACCCATTATGCACCATCCCTGAAAATAATACTTCATGGCATTTGTTTATGACATTGAAATTGAACTGTGAGGCCTGGAAACCTTTAATTCTCTCAGGAACTTTCATCATAGTACATGCTGGTCTTCGTCTACATAGGTCATTTCCTGAGCATCCATGTCTGATACAGCTTATCTAACCTGCTTCCAATCCGCATCCTGCTATTTGTTATGACTAAATTAATACCAGTGGTGCCAAAGATATTCCCAGGAGTTCCAACCTTGTAAAGTATTCACTGCCTACAGTTTTTGTCAACTTCATTTGAGTTAGAAAAGGAACCATTAAAAATTTCTTGGAATAAAAATTTCAATTGCTGAGTTTTTCCTGCTTATAGACAAGGTGAAAGACACATGTTTCACAGGCTTATTAATATATTCACATTACAGCAGCCTAAAGTATTCCAGCATACAAAGGTGGTTTAACTACTAGTTGAAACGAAATATATCAATAGCCAGCCAGCAGGTACGGCACTTTAGAAACATATGATGCAACGTCACAAACTGGTTTGATCCATAGTTTTTCTTATGTAAATGACACTGAGGAATAAATTGTCAAATAATTCTGTTCTTACTCGCTGTCAATCAGGAGAAGTAGTTATTTCACTGGGTTTTGCAGAGACTTTTATAATCCTATGAATAACTTGTTGGCATTAACTGCTATTCTCCTTTAAGAGTGAAAATGAGTGTTACTTTGCACTGAAATATTACATGAGTGTGTTTCATGATATGTGTATTTAAATCTGTTTATAGTCACAGGCATTTTGTTTTGATTTTGATTCCTGCAGCGTTTGTCCACATTTGATTATGGGGAGATAGCTGTTTGTTTATAGCCAAGTGTGATGAGCTGTAAAAGCTATGAAAAGAGAGTGAAAGAAGCAGATGGGGCACAAGGATTAAGAGAAAACACATAGAAACATTTTTTTTTCTTTACATCTTGACATTTTTCTTAAAATGGAGAAAAACAGAACTTAGGTTTTTTTATTTCCTGGTACTGAGTAAAAGGTATCCCTAGTGCCCCTGTGACTCATTGCTTTATTTGAGGTTTTGGTGTGTGGGTGTATCTCATACTAGAAAGAACAGACAAGGGTCTGACAAATGCTGTGTCCCCCACCAGTTTCACTAAGTGCCAGGTATGGGGTCTACAATCTCCTCCACTCCAAAATCTGTAAGAACATAACATCAGAGAAGCATTGCTTTGCCTGGCACCCTCCAGCATTTATATCAATATTAGATTTACACAGCCTTGTCCATAGCCGAGGCAACCTTCTACAGAATTTAGAAACTGGGAACAAAAGGGTCCTGCCAAGAAAATTTGTGCTGCTCCTTTTGCAGCTTGTTTTTTGCAAGAAAGCCCACGGATGAGAAACATGGTGTCATAGTTTGAGGGGAGGAACAAGAGTTTTTGGTACGAGGAACTAAAGAAGGCTCTTAAGACCCTGAGGGATCTGAGAGAGGCAGAACACAGAGGGTCTGTACCCCCTCCCGTTTCCTGCCCATACTCTGTAGTCAGGCAGAATACATCTGTATATACTTGTGTATTTACTTATTGTCTCATCCCTTTCGGCTGTTCTAGTAAACCTTTTTCATTTTTATTTTCCAAATTTTAACTCTCTCTTCCTTATTCCCCTTTTATCTTCCATTGGGAGGGTGGAGGGGGTTAAATAGAGAACAATTCTGTCCTCTGATTTTTGGCCTGCCCAAAGTGCTATACCATGACAGAATACTTGGTGCCCAAAAGTCGGGCAAAAGTTTACTTTTTTTTTTCCCTTCTAATTGAAAATATTGGAAAGTTGGAAATCGAAACAAATAATTTTCAAAATGTTGTTGCTGACCTGATATATTTCTCCTTTTTTAATTCCCTCTTACATGTAGCCTTTGTGAGAGCGCCCCATCTCCCATCTGTGTTACTTCACTATTTTGCTGAAACACTGATTTCTGTGGAGATGAGTTGGGTTAGGAAGTTGGTGGGGGAGTACAGGGTCTATTTTTTAAATATTTTTACTATGCAAAACGATTCTGGTTCTTTGTTTGGAGGCCTCAGCAGTGGTTGGTGTTACTTGTTTTTTGTTATTGCTGTGCCTGAATGTGTTCCAGGGGTGGTTCATTGTTAGGTGTTTGCATGGGAAAACTGATCCCCATGCCCCAACACTGCCAGCAACCTCATAATCACCCTGTAATCACCTGCAGAAAGCATTTACAGCAGTCAGAAATGATTCAGAGACTGGGACAATAGACAGCCCTGAGCAGGGAGAGTCAGCCAGAATCAGGAATAGCATAGGACAGGGGCAGTAATTGTTTAACCCATGTCTCTTGAAGAGATACAAAATAAAACCATAGAATCATAGAATGGTTAGGACTGGAGAAGACCTTAAAGATCATCCAGTTCCAACCCCCCTTCAATGGCAGGGACATCACCCTATAGACCAGGCTGCTCCAAGCCCCATTCAACTTGACCTTGAATACTTCCAGGTAGGGGGCATCCACAACCTCTCTGGGCAACTTGGGCCTGTGCCTTACCACTCTCACAGGAAATAATTCCTTTCTCATGTCTAACTTAAAGGTTCCCTCTTCCAAGATTTAAACCATTTCCCCTTGTCCTCTCCCTACCCCCCCGTGTCCAAAGCCTCCCCCAGCTTTCTTGTAGCCCCTTCAGATATTGGAAGGTTGCTCTGAGCTCACCTGGGAGCCTCCTCTTCTCCAGGCTGAACAACCCCAATCCCTCAGTCTGGCTTTCCAGGGAGGAGCTCAGCCCTCTGAGCATTTGAGTGTCTCTTCTCTGGACACATTGCAGGACCTCTATGTCCTTCTTATGCTGGCTATTCCAGAACTGGACACAGTACTCCAGATGGGGTCTCACAAATTTAAGGATTATGCTGGCGATGAGGGGGAGTCACTGCATGGCTGCTGCAGAGCTGGGAGAGGGGAGCTGATAGGTTAGGTGTGGAGGGTAGAGAGGCTCAGCAACTGGGGTTGCTGACCAGAGATGGAGGCATTAACAAGATTGCCTGGGGAAAAGCTGGCACTCTCAGTCTCTGGAAATGCCTTTTGTCAGTGGTAAAAAGCTGTTATCCTTATATAAAGGATAGCAAACATCTCCCTGTTAAATGGGACTCTGTGGAAAGAGCCACCAAATACCTGAGGTAGCTGGCAGTCTGGGAGGTCATTAGTGGTGATGGGAAAATACCTGAAGAGCCTGATGGCAGAAGGCATCTGCTTAAAAAGCTCACACAGAGAGTTCATCCTATGTACTCCCACATTCTGGGGGGAGGGATCTTTGGAGGAGATGATGAAACACTGTCCATGGATTTGTTAACCAAGACAGTATGAAGACAGCATCTCCAGCCCCTTACAGGCTCGTGTCTCATCTGTGAAGACCTTTCCTTCTATCCCTTTTCTCCCTTACCATTGCTTTTACTCATCTTTTTCTAGTTTTCTGTTTCCTCAAGCTTTTTCCCTCTGCCTTTATAACTTGTTCTCTCTTTCTAATTGTTCACCTATTTCATTTTTCCATCCCAGTTCTCAGTTTGTTTCTTTTGTATCTCCTTTTTTGCTTTTTTTTCCTAGCCACTTCTCCACTCTTAAGTATCACAGCCAATTATCATTTTTGAGCACTGAATCTAAAAAAAAAAGTGGAAGATTATGTGATTTCCTCCTTGCTGTGTCAGGTATTTAATAACTTAAAAGAACCTTGTTTAGTTTTCATGGAGGAAAGATTTTTAAAATGGCCTTTGATTAAAGCTTTTATAAAAGCAGGTCAGTAAACAGAACACTCACTGAGATACAGATGGTGATGCAAATTCACAGCTATTATTAGATACTGGAAAATCCACTGAAACTTTCACTGTATGTGAAAGAAAAGCAAAGGAAAACAGGTTTCAGGAGCTCATGGGAGACTACTTGATTAGTGTAATAGATTGCGCTTTCTTCTTCTCTATTCCCAGCAGAGACATGAAGTGTCTCCAGAGCATATCTACAAACATAAGGAGACCTCATGGGGTCCAGGAATATATTCTTTAGCTGTATAGAGTGACAGACATTGTCTGAAGTCAACCTCTGGTATATTGTGAGCAGTGAGTGAACAGATGACTCTGTCAGAGACAACCCAAGGAAGACTCTTCACTAAATAGAAAATGTCTAGAAGTTACTTTTTTTGTTGTTCAAATTGAGGAAAAAACATAATGTCTATTTAAGAAAGTTATAGACTAATTTTCAGAGGGTGTGAAACTGCAAAGACTGGTGTTCTGAATGGTAGGTGGAGTTCAGCAGATTTGAAACAAACAAGAATTTGCCAATTTGAATTTTAACAATCTGACTAAAAATTTGAAACAAAGGTGCATAATTTGCAAACTTCTGAAGAGACATTCATGTGAAGACAATGAAGATACTGTTCAGCAAACAACAATTCAATAGAGCAAAACAAGCTCTCACGCACATAGCAGGCTTGTAAAGATACAAAAAGAATCACACAATCTGACAAAGAACATGACATTTCTTTATTTTGTGCATGTGAAAACGGACAAGGATTACAGAATTACAAATCTGCATAGCACTTCAGTAAGATTTCAATTTACTGATCAAAGTACAAATCAAAGTACTGATTTACTTCAGTAGTGAGTTTAAGCTAAAGAAGAACTATTTGCAATGGTCTCCCATCTAATTATAGCTTTTATTTTTTCAAAAGTTTATGAAATTAGTTTTTTATACTTATAAGCATTTTGGGTCCAACTTTGGGTCCCCTGAAACAACTAGGCTAGTTCTTAGTATTTTTCTGAAGGAAAAGATAAAACCCTGCTTCTCAAAATGTAACAGAACTCAAAGTACACCTCTTCTGGAGGCCAGAATCACAGCAGGCCAACCTGGAAGCTCCTGAGATATGATTTTATATAGACACAGACACTCTCCTTTCAGATATTCTCCACATACTTGAAAGAAAGTGGTTTTAGCCAGTGTCTCCACTAGGATCTGACTAGTGGACAAGTAATGCATTAGCAAATCATTATAGCTTGCTGGAAAGTCTCTTCCCAAGACAGCAAGACCTCTGAAACTTGGACCCTGCACCATGATTTGTTGACATTTGATACAGTCAGTGGATCTGTGTAATCATGATGAGTTTTCTACCTGCTAGGAAAAAAAATTAGAAGGGCTTGCAGGAATAAAAGGAAACTAATTAAAGCCAGTGATCAAAATAAAAGGTAAAATAAAGGGATTGCCAGAGGAATGGAAGGAAATAGAATGTGAAGTATGGAAGGAAAAGCAATGAAAGCAGCAGTAAAGGAAAGAAAAAAAAATCTTTCTTAATTGTGCTTTCAAGAGTGTCCCTAGTGGTTCAGTCTCATCGAAATTCTAGGAGATAGCATGTGCTCATTATGCTGCAGATGGCTCAGCTCAGCAGCAGGGATGTGTTGGAAGGGAAGCAGTTCCTGTGGTTGCCTCAACAGATTGTTTACAGCAAAGATACTGCCAGTGCCCAGTCATTGTCATGAAACAATGCTTGTTCCCTTATTTGAATCTTCAGTCTGGACATCTGTTGCAGATGAGAGTGGAAGGTTGTAAGGTGGCTTAGAGAATCACCAGCACAGATATCAGGGAAAGGTGGTTTTTAATAGAAATTTAAATAAAATAAAAAAAAAGAAATAAAAAAAGAAGCTTGACTTAGCTGCATTTGATGTCAAGGTTCACTCTATTACTTACTATGAGGAAGGGACACACAGGGGTTGAGAATGAGTGGGAGTGAAACTGAGCCAGGGACAGGCTGCCACTGCTAGTCCCCAGACTTGGTCCACTGTGATTTAGAATAGCAATAAATTAAGGTTGTTTAACACTATTATAACAAATCACTAAATTACATCATACATCTTCTAATAGCTTAACCAATAATCAATCAAAAGTTAATGCAGAATTTCAAGTAAAAATATAACAAAGTTTTTAAATTATATTCTGCATGAACTCACATGAGATAGAGGTTAATCTGTTCAGGTGTTCAATTTTTGTACCTAAGAAAGTTGTATTCTTCTCCCACAGAGTCAGACTATACCCACCCAATATAATTTGATTTTCCCTTGTATTTTAGAGAAGTGGCTGGCAAGTTACTCTTTATCAATTGGATGAACCATCTTCCTTCATGGGATGTACAATGCAGGCTGCAGCTCAGTGCAGTCTCAGAGAGCACCAAAGAGCCTCCCTCGTGAGGTCATAGGACCCAAGATGATTGACTTTTCCATGATAGCCACAGTTTGGGTTGAACAATTCTTTAGTACATTTGGGCCTGGGTCTGCGGTACATTCTGCAAACTGGGATTCAGGTACAGTTAGGGAGTGCCTGATCTCCCCAGATTGCTATGTTTGAGTCAGGATGAAAAGGCACCCAATTGTTCAGGCTCACTTCTCCAGAAAGTGCCAGATGTAATCAGCCTTGCTATTGAAATGCACTCAGTACTTGCTATTGAAGCAAGTGCAGTGTTAGACCCACCCTTCATGTTTTATAATTTAAAGCAAGAACAGTGTTGGTTAATGTTGGTGTTGCAGTGTGGGTCAGTGAACAGGAGGTTCTGTACAATCACAACATTTTAAATGGTGACTTTGTCTGTGACTGAAACCAAGAAGGTCCTTGATAGTTAAATTCGTGTTGTTGTGAAACAGCCCATAAGGTTTCTTATTTCTAAGCAGCTAGCAGTATGATGGGGAAAGGTGATCAGTATAATTCTGTTATCTTCACTGTGTAAGTGAAGCTTTCCATCAGCAAATCACTACATGAAAAGCATATTCATTTATATAACCCTACCTGAGTTCTTATCATTCAAATCATTGTTGACATAAAAAATGTTCTGGTGAGTGTCCTGAATTAGTAAATTGGATTTCCGTCAACAAAGCAGAGAATATTTCCTTTACAAGTGGTGAGCTAACAGATCCACTTACCTTCCATCTGTGCCCCTACTCTACATACACTTCATGTGGCCATTGCCATCAGGATGCCATCTGAGACTGTTTCCAGTTATACAGGAGCCCTTGTAATCTAAAGGATGCACTTTGGCTCTTTGTGTGATGAGGCTAATAACTTTTTGTACGTAAAAAAGAAATACAGACTTGATATCATACTTAGGATCTCTCTTAAACAGTCTGAGCACAAAGTATGCTAATTATACATATTAGTAATGCCACATCAGCCACAAGTCCTGGTGATTTTTAACACATTTCAAAATTTTGAGGATGACATCTATAAGTTTGAAGACTGCAAATTCTTTTTCTGTTCAGGTGTATTTTGTTCACTAATGTTATGATGTATTCTTCTACTGTAAATTAGCATTAACCAATTAGACTAATACAATTTTCACCAACCTGTTTCTTTCAAAGACTATTCCATGATCTTCTCCATCTTACTTTTAAGCAAATGTCTAAGGGCACATATTGCTCTTATTGATCAAAGGTGGTCAGGTCTGAAGATCTCATACATCTCTAATTACTTATTTTACTTTAATTGTACTCCATTAAGCAATACGGGTCCCTTTCCTCCTCAAATTTTGGAAAAGATGTATTCTTTTCTTGGTAGTTCAAATATCTCAAATTCTTTGTACCCTGTGATAATTATGACACAGACATTGACCAGCCCATTTGGCTGGCCTTAGCCAAGTGGGTATTCATCATCTCGGTGTTATGATGGTAGAAGCTGAAGAGTTTACCCAGTTTCCATTACAGCTGTATACAGTTCCATTACATTATACCACTACTTATATATGCAAGCTCCACAATGAAGAATCATGGCTGACAGAACTATTTTAATATCTTCATAGTCATTTGTCATGATAATTTGTATTGTTTTGTCTTTTTTACCATATGTTTTTCTTCTCTGAACTCTGTGCTATTTATTAGACTGCTTCTAGTTTAGAAGGAAACAGGACTGTAGACAGCTTTCTCTACAGCCAATTAGTCTCTAACATGAAGAAACCATCCTCTTAAATGCATGAGCCATAACTGAGTTCTCCACCCCTTCAGTCATTGAATTATGTAAACTGGCAACTAATGAAAGCATCTTGAGATCATTTTCCCAAGGCAAAAAATTCTGGACACAAGGTCTGTCCATTGTCAAGAAAGCTAAAGAATAAGCAATGTGCCTGATACTTTTCAAACACTCTAATGATCAACACAACCTAGCCAAATACTTTCAAAATATTGTATATTTTGTACATCAGTATATTGTACATACTGAAATGTAGAGTTCCAGTCATCATTAGAGATGTGGTGACACAGGTGGCTGGGTTTGTGGATAGACCAAATAATCTATGGATATTTCTCTATATATCATCTCTGTGATCTATACCTGAACAAAATAATTCATCATTCTCAGAGGTACAAAAAAGCACTGTCAAGAGGAAACCGGTAAGCAATCTTGCTTCCGGTCAGACCACTTATAGAATAGCATGTGAATGTTTGGAATACATCTTGAGAAAATTATGTGGAAATAATAGGGCAGTCAAATCAAGGATTCAGAATGCTCTAAACAGGAAAAACAAGCTCCTAAAAGTAAGGTTTCAGATATTCAATGTGTTGTCGAGAAAGATGATCAAAGTGTGAAGTGATCCTTGGCGGTATAAGCAGAAGAAAGTAAGAGAACAGGAAGGTTTTCAAAGTTGTTAACAAAGTGACAAAGAAGTGATAAAAAAAATGGCTACAAGATGGAACTACACCAAATGCAGCTTGAAAATAATTCAACAACCTACCTGCAAAAGTAACTGAAACATAAGAACTATTTTGCTTTCAAAGATCACAAATATATCAGAACTCTGAATTGATAAGGTCTCCAGTGCTTAATGTGGTGGATGGGAAAAAATGGAAGTTGCCCATACCAGTGTGGGTGTCTGGCATAGGTAGACTTTCTGTACAGAGTTGGTTTGGTTTTGGCTTTTTTGTTTGGTTGGGCTTTTTGTTTTGGTGGGGGTTTTTTTTTTGTTTGTTTGGTTTGGTTTTGTTTTGTTGTTTGTTTGATTGATTGCTTTGGTTTTGTTTGGTTTGGTTTGGTTTTTTCATGGAGAAAACAGAATCAATTCCACCACTAATCTGCATATAACATCTCTAAGTCTTCATTTGAAACATGACTGTAAACCATTTTACAACATCCTAGACATAACGAACTTAGCTAGTGGCCTACAGTGTTCATTTAGGATTTTTTCCCAATGTATTCAGAATTGTCAAGATATCTGACTATGCCTTTTGGTCTGTATCATTGTTAGGATTCTTCTGTCTCCTCTCTTCCTTTCCCAGACTTGCATTGACACTTTCACACCCAGTCACAGCTGATTACAGGTTACAGTCAATACTATAAAGTGACCAAGGGAATTTAAATGTTATTTAGTCTGATCAATAACATTTTGCTTTCAGAACTGTTACCAAGCAAGGAAGCTTGTCTCTGGTCAACAAACAGGCAACTTTTCACCTCTTCCAAAATCCCCTTCCAAGAAGTGGCTTGATCAATATATGAAATAGGTTCTACAGTTCTGGTACTGAGCCTTGTAATCATGTAAGAAAAGCACCAGCAGAACCAAATCATATTTTTCTACCTCATGTCTTGTGACGCCAGTGGAATCTCTACCTCTGCATGGATCGTATGCTAATTTATGAGCAAGGGATTAAAAAAATGCTGTAGTGGATCAGCTCTCTAGTACACACTCAAAGGTGCTACCTGTACATACTGGGGACTCCTATTATGAGAACATGCTTGAAATTACTAAAATTGGCTATATCTAGACTGAATAAAAAGTAAAATGAGTAAAAAAAAAAAAAAACAAAAAAAAACCCCACACAACCCAAAAGGAGCTGATTACATAAATAAAATAAAATTTGAGATGTAGACTAATTCCTAGCACAGTAGAGTACAGTAGTTCCCACAGCAGAAAAACTGATGCTGTTTTCACACATTTTGGAGCACACAATCCTGAAATCTATTGGATAATTCACCTTTAGCTGTAGAACTATGTCAGTCATCCAACGCATACAAAAAAAAATAAAAAGGGGGTAAGCATGACTGCCCCAACCAAATTACGCTGAGAAATAAATTTCCTCGTGCTCTAATAATGCTCAGGGAATATTTTTTTAATTCCTTCTCTTTCTCTCTTTTTTACTTCTTTTTAAGATTGAAGTCTGGAAATATATTGTATTTGTTTTCTCTGAAGCTGTAATTAAAACTAAAAAAACCCCATATTAAAACTACATGAAGCATCAAAAATTAAAATTAAAACTACATAGAGCATACTAAAACCTTGGGTGATTATTGGACAATACCTCCCTTTTTTAAGATGGCAACAAATAAGCTGGCAACTAGTCTGAGAAATAAATCTGGGAAAAGTTGTATTTTTTGTAAAAAACCCCAACAACTAATATTTATTAGTTATCTCATTTTTTAAATAATTCCTCTTCTCATCTGAAGTGTAGCTTTTACAGGACAGGAAATTTACTCTGCCTCCTTGTATGATACACCCAGTCTATGAATAAATATGTGATTACATTTATCTGGAATATATACTACATAAACCAACTTTAACCATCATTAGGATAGAAAAAAAACCCCACACAACACAAAAACACACATTCCGCAAAAATATTAAAAAACAACAAAACACACCCAGACAAGAATAATGGCTTCATTGAGCCAAGGATATGCAAGTAATAATGTCTGTTCATTAGGCAGAGGTTTTCTATTTTAGTCAGTTGCATAGGTACATGCATTTTTTTGTACTTTTTGGTAGCTGCTGTACCCCTTCAATTATTGCTCATGTTTTGGAGAATGTGCTGCACTTAATTATTGTCATCAGAATAATTAATTTGCTAAATATAAGGTAGTAAGGTGTGGTCACAGGATTTAGTGGCTCCTTTAAGTATATTTTGTTTAACACTGCAAAAAAGCCCTACACTCAGAGGTCTGAGCTGCATCAGAGCAGGGATGATGAGGCTGTTAGGTTCACCGTCCAGCTGTAGATCTCTGAAGGTATTTGTAAGCAAAACCTGTTTCAAAACCACTAAGATTCTTAGAGTTTATACCTTACATCAGGCAACTTGAGATAATGTTAATAGGTGCTCAGCCCACCTGAGATTTGTCACCAAACCAGGGACATTTTCTCTTTTTTGTAATTGAAATTTAAGTATTACAAACATGTAATTTTGATATAGACTATAACCAGATGGGACTCAATAAAAAAAATTGATTTATTTTAATTTTTTTTTCATTATTTAATTTTCTTTTATATCATTTCAGTTTAATTCCTGGTTACAGCATAAATTTGATATGCACTTGCACCAGAGAGTATAGCTGGTTTTGATGTCAGATGTAACCTACACAAAATAATAAATTTGCATATTTCTCTGAAAAAAGTAGCTCTTTTATAACTCATTCTAGGGAGTCTATAATCTATTGATACAGTAAGGAAATCACTTCCCAAGAAAATTTACTTATAGCTTCTTAATTTTAATTAAGAACCACTATTACCTGTTTGTTCTGAACTCTGGGGTTTGTTTTTCCCTCCTCTAAAGAATGGAAAAGATTTTTTTTTAATATTTTTTCTGGCACTGATTTTGAAATGTGAGGATCCTTAAGTAATGATTCTCAAACCATTTGCAGTTTATCACAGAATGGTTTGCATCAGAAGGGATCCTAAAAATTATCTTTAGGGAGTTTCCAACCCCACTTCCCACTAGACCAGGTTGCTCTGAGTCCCATCCAGCCTGGATTTGAACACTGCCAGAGATGAGGGAGTCAAAACTCTTATGGGCAACCTCTCACCTCCCTCACAGGAAAGAATTTATTCCTCACGTCATTGTCCTGTCAGACCATGCTCTTGTAAAAAGCCCTTCCCCAGCTTTCCTGCAGTCCCTTCAGGTTTGCATGGCCCCACCTCTCTAGCCTGTCAAGGTCCCCCTGAATGGCCTCCCTTCCCTCCAGTGTGTCTACCACACCACGTAGTGTGGTGTTGTCATCAAAAGTGCTGAGAATGCGTTCAATTCCACTGTCCCGGGCTCCACCAAAGATGTCAAACATCTCCAGTCCAAATACTAACCCCTGAGGAACAATCACAGGTTATTAGTCTGCACATGATAGGTATCAGATTTGACCCTGCTGATTTTATCGTTTCTTACCAACTCGTGTGAAATTTCTGCTACACTGAAAAGCCCAGGTAACAGGTCAGCTGTACTCCTGGGTTGGCTGCCATCTCAGAGCACAGACTTGAAGAGACAAGCCTGACAACCCAAAGTAAATGTTCTATAAACACCAATGCCAAAAGAACATCCATTGTTGATATCCTTTTCCTCATCCCTCCCTATCCACACATGGAATCACATCAGCTCTTTATACTGAGCACACAGTTTTCAGTGTAAAGACCTCCATACATACATGGGCACAGTAAAAGAGCAGAAGGTAAGAAACAGAAGACCAAAATGCGCAGGAGGTCTCCAGAAGTGAAATAATCCATGGCAAAAGGAAATGTTCTAACTCTTCTGAAGATTGGTTCTTAACAAAAATTCTTTCCAAACCTGAACTATTTCATATTGAGTAAGATGAGGAATAAAAAGGCTTTCACACAAAAGAGTTTTCCTACTCACCAGTTTAAGTCAAGCTCTTACTGTTCTTATCATGAATTAAAAAGCGAAAGACCCCAGGTTGTTATAAATATATCACCCCTTATGTCACTTACCTGTCAAATTCTAACATGGAAATTGAACTTTTTTTTTTTTTTTTTCCTCCCTTCCTTATTCTGCCTTGATAATTTTAATGGTAAAGTTCATTATCTCCTGGACAGAGTGAATCTAGGTCATTAGGGGAAAGCAGAGCTCATTTTGGAAAATAAAAGTAGTAATTCAGGCCTTCTCTACTTTTAACCCAGCATCAATTAATCACGTCGATACAATAGTTGGTATGAATTCATTATTTCTGGAATGTCATTAATTTTTCTTTATCTATATCAGAATTCTATCAGTTGGACTATCTCTCAGGATTCTTCTTAAATACTTCATGCCCATTCCACATTAGAAGTTCATATGCAGTAAATGAGCTGCCCACCTCCTTTCTTCTAGAGCTGTAATTCTCAGTTGCTGCTTTTTCCACAGAGTTCCACTTCCATTAAAACAGCAGTAGGTTTTCATTAATCCTATTGAATGCCAGAGCTGTGTACTTCATCCTATTTTATTTCTCTAGACACCTGATACTTCTAATTACATGCTCCTCAGATTGACAAGAACCATTACCTTGTGTAATCCACAGATTTGAAGGCTTTATTCTCATTAAATCAACAGCCATTGTTTTCTGAACAAGGAGATATGAATAAACTTCATGTGTCCTCTAAAACTCTTATCTAATAGTAAACAGTAACTCTAAAATTTCCTCAGTATTTATATAAAAATTAGGTGTTATTATGCAGCTACCCTGCATAGTAGTTATAGTTATAATTTCTTTTGTTTTGGTGAATAGTCTTTTAAATTATACAATTCTTAAACAGGATGTTTAGGAAAAAATGATGACATCTCTTCCATGGAAAGAGAAAGAAATCTCATGAAAAAAAAAAAACAAACAACAAACCAAACAAAAAAACCCAGCATAATTTTACTGAAAGTTCCATCTGATGCATCCTGGATACTTGCTTTATCATGGGGAAGATAATTTGAAATTGCAGGAACTTACCCTGAGATAACCAGTGTTTTCTTATTTCCTATTTTATATAGTGATCATAGTCTAACATCTGTGCAAGAACTGTTTGCTTGGTTAAGCAATACTGATGGGAAATTGCTTTCACTGAAAGATGTGCCACTGAAGTTGAAGACAAACATAACAAGAAAACAGAGACTGTAGATACAGAGCAGAAACTATACCCACTCCCAATATTTAATTTTTTTGCATCTATAACGTGTCTTGTTTCACCTACAGAATTATGACAGTTTAGTGTCGCAGCTAATATATCCCAAAATATCTCTGGCATTCAGTATCGATATATTGTTATGTTTTGTCATGCTATATTATTTTTGTTATATTATCCTTTTAAACTGTTTGTTTTCTTCTTTTTATTTTGAATTTCCAGAAGATATAATTAAATGTTTGTTGTGTGGCCAGTCTCAATAGACTGGCTCCTGAGATGAGCACTACATGTTCAGCAAAGTCTTTTTAAGAAGAGAGAATGTTAGTGTCAGTAAGAATAAATAAAAGCTGATAATATCTGGAAAAAAGCAAACATTGTCTGGAGAAAATAATGCCTCCTTTGAAGAGATGCCATTGTCAGACACACTAGCATATCTTGCTGGCACTGTACAGTGATATTAAAATATGCTGCAAATCTACCTTATCACCTGGAGTGAGACTCAGACATGCACTCTAACTATCTGGACAGAAACAGAGACTAACAGCAGCTGAGCCATAATAGCACTCAGAAAAAAGTCAAATGAAGATGTGGGCAAGAAAAGCAAGTCACAATAGTCCTTTTCCACACTTTTTACTCTACAGCTGACTTTGCAGTTAGTTTCAATTCTTCCTGAGCTCTAGGACTCTCAGGCCAACAAGTTACATCCACACTACCCAGCAAACCCTTACCCCAAGCCAAATGTTAAAGTGATATGAGCACTTGATCTTAAATTAACAGCAGCAAGCTGACCGCTGGCTTCTCATACGCAATGGAGCCAAGGTTAGGCTCACAAAAAAATCCAATTAAAAGGGGATATAAAATTCCAGTCTGTAGCAAATTAAGCTGACTCACTGCCCCAATCACGAATTGCAGTCTTTAGTCCAAGCCATGTGGGAGAGAAAGAGGGAATATTCATTAAACAGCATTCCTATTCTTTAAACTTTACACTCCCAAATCACCCCTTCTACGTAAAAAAGCTGTTGAACAAACTTACCGCTTTTGCCAACTCCCCCTGCTCCTAGCATCACCACCTTGTACTCTCTGGAGCCTGTGGAAGAATTACTGGAGGAGCTGATCATTTCATTTGCTAGCTCCATCTTGCACGAGGCAGAAGAATGGAGAAAAAGAGAAGAAAATGCAACTGGCAGATGCTTTCTCTGATCTTTAACAGCTATAAAAGCTGTGCTAGAAACAAAAAAAATTTAAAAAGCAGAAAGGAAAGGTATAATGCAAGAGGTGCAGTTTATCAGCCTCACACTCGCTGCTGTGCCTGTGTTAGCTGGAGAAGGTCTCATAGCAACCACTCTAACAGCTTCCAATAAAAATCTCTCTCTGCCCCCTCCCAGTTCTGTATTGTTCTCTGTGTTCCTCTTCCTGGACAGAAGCAGTTTTGTGAAGCTCGAGAGACCTGATACCTGTGGGTTTTTCTGTGTCATTGAAATTGAATTAAGTAGAGCCTCCAGAAAAATAAAATGGATCATTTTTCTTAATTATGATGCTTGTTATTCCATTCAAGGACTTGCTTGAATCTTAAACAATAATAAAACAGAAAAGACAACCTCTGTGTCACCTTGGAGTTAAGTATTCAACCCATGTTCATCCACTTTGCTAAATATACATTTAATACTACTAGAAGTGAAATAAGTAACAACTTTTAAGAGTTTTAGTTTTTTGTGAAGCTTACTGAAAAGCAGAGTTTTCTAAGGTTAGGCTTACCCCCAGATCAATTCTTTTTTAGCTCAGTTTGTATCAAATTCTTGCAGAAACAAACCAGGTATTTTGAAAACAGTTTTGTGTGTGATTTTTGTTTTATTTCTCACACACAGTTTCCAAAGGAAATTGAGACTGAAGGGATGTGTAAAGTCCTATTAACCCAGAAATCATCCATGTAAGCAAAGTAAAACCACAAAAATTATATGAGTAATATTTTGTACTAATACGAATAAAGTGAAAACTCTGTGAATGACATCCAGTGTGGAAATCTCCATTAGAATTATTCAGTGAAAATTTATAACTAAAGACGGCAGCTATTCACTGTTTTTTGATCAGGTCATTAATAGATATAGTAAATTTAAAGATTACAGAAAATATTAAGAAGCTTGTCCAGCTTTAGCTCTTGCGCAATATTTTTGAGGACCAAAAAGGACCTACTACAAAAGGAGTAGATAGTGAAAACTTGCTCTACTTTTGAACAGTGGTGAGTTTTCCTGACAGGTGTAATTATTAAGGAGATAGGGAAATGGAAGCAGGAAAGTCAACCAGTACTGTGTCTTGGAAAAGGATACTGTATCATTTGCCCACTCCTCTAACTATATCACAGAGAGAAAGCATATGGCATTACACAGGAATACAGAACTAAAGATTGAAATATTAAAAATAAATAATTAATCAAATAAGTCTGGTTAAAGGCATGATTTAAAGAAAGTCAGGATAGAGGTATAGAAGGGCACATGTATTAGAAACAGTTTAATGGACTGATAATACAGAAGAGATACATAGGTATAATAACAATTATAATCAGAATGAAGAAGTTGAACAGAACATGAAGATTCATTTTCCCTTCTAATGGAATAATTCAGAATCATCAGATGAAAGAGACAGCAGCAGAGTTCAAAACCAAAGTACTTAAAAGAGACATGGATAGCTTAAGAAGTTTAGTGCTACTTGATGTTTTGGACAGTAGAGATTAATTTGTAATAAAAAAGATTTTAAATAGAGCAATACAAAATCTACTGTGGACTATTCATGTCACCACATCTTGATTAAGTACTCGGGACTCATATCAATGGCTCCTGGGGAAACACCAAAGAATCCAAGCGTGGTTTTTAGCTACACAGGAAAAGAGATCAGAGGGAGAGCCACTGTGTTCTGATGACACCTCCAGAATCAGGATCTGCTCCTGTTGTCCTTCAGGACATCTGTAATAACCAAGCAGCTTTGTGCTGTCACAGCTGTGTAGCTGTACTGGTGCCTGGATGCAAGACTACAGAATTCAGACAGATTTGGCCACTAGAGCATAAAATGGGATTTAAATAAGAAATTTTGAATGTAAAAATGTACTGTCTAAATACTGCACCTCAGCAGAAAGAGATGCGTAGGTCAGTAAATCCCTGTTGTGATTAGAATTCCACTTTAACAGAAATAATTCTCAAGTGCTCAGTATTGACACATGAGATAAAACTAATAATGACACCAAAAACATTGGCTGGGTTTTCCTTGTAACCTCCTATGAAGAGGAGCAAGCTCCTCCTGAAGAGCTTTGCACGCTGTATTTGGCAGTACCATTTGGCAGTTATTAAAATGTCAGGAAAGTAGTGTTGTGAGCCTGCCTCAAAAGAAAAGCACGAAAAAAGTTAAATTATTTATGTTATATATACATAATAGATAAGAATTAATCAGATTTCTTTTCCAGCTGTTGGTATTTGCCAGGGAAAAATGGCCAGTAATTTTTTCCTTTTGGTTAAAGCTGAAAAGTGGAGAAGGAATATAAGAAAGGGAAGATGCTATCAAAGGGAATTATGTTAGAGAAGGAAGCAGAAGAAAATATAATTGATTGTAAAATCACTTCCTCATCTTTGTGAGAAAATCTAAAACCAATAAAAATATCATTTTAAAGTCAGAGGAGTGTCATTAAGTATTTTTATCTCTGGATTGAGTATGAACCATTTAAAATAGCTGTTTTAAAGACAGAATCATGTTTATTAAACTACAGCAGTTTAGTAAGTATTATTCCATTGTATAAATACTGACAAAAATATCTTCCTGACTTTCACAGAGAGTTGTCCAGAGACTAAAAAGGTAATACTGTATTCCCATTTATAATCCAGGACTTGTTCTTATTGGTTTTCATCACCTATTGACAAACATCCTACTCCATCCTAATTTCAGTCCAGTAGTGAAGGACAACTCTAGGTTCATTCCCACATAAGATAACATCAATTAGTCTTCCTTCTACCACCTGAGCAGAAAAGTACAAGGTTTTGCTTTTAGTCTGTTGCCAACAATATTAATACTGAGATAATATGAAATGCCTTAGCTTGAAACACTTAGAGGAAAAAAGTTCACTAAGGTAAATGCTTAAAGGACAACAGGAAGAAATAGGAAAAAACACAGCAATCAAACCTGAGAGACTAGTTTTCTACAATGAGTAGAGTTATTCTACAACAAATTCCAACTGTCTATTTTATCTCTGCTTCCCTGCGTTAAGGATATACTTAAATTCCTAGGAAACTGTCCGCAGGAAAAAACAAAGCAAAAAAATAGCCTGGGGTACTAGCCTATGTTGAATAATTTATTTAAGAAATTTGGACTATGTTGCTGTTTACATATTGCTTTTGAACATACAGAAAATTGGCTGATTTTTGTTTTTAATTTGCTTCTCAAACGTACTCCAAAATACACTGAAATCAACTGAAAGCATTCATTATTCAAACTCTAGCAACTTCTTTGTCTGAATTCTTATTTTAAAGGTTAATATTGAAATAGCTGTATGCTTAGATCTCTAAGAATTCTTAGATCCCAAGCTAATGTCAACATAAAGATAGGTATGTTAGAAGACAAGCAGATGAGCTTTTTCTAGAGAAAATACCATTAAAAACCACACTCCATTCATCATATGTCCCCAGTTTCTCTGAGGGTGTTGAATAAAATAATTAGATGTTAATACAAGATGTAAATGTTCTGAAATTGTTACCTGGAGCACTTTATGTTGAGGAGATTTTATTAATTAACCTGGATAAATATTCTTGTCATTAGACAGGGAGCTCATGAGTTTAAAAACTTGAATAGCAAGCAAAATGCAAATCTTGACTGATCTGTGCTCCAGTGAGTGATGGGTTTAAAGGCATGTGAACTATTTTATAACAAGTAAATATGCATGAGCTGACTGGGGGCCATGCCAGTATGGAATACTGTCCACTCTTTTGTCCCTTGTGTTTACATATTGGGGATAGCAGAGAGGAAATGTAAAAAGCTGCCTTCGTAAAAAGGTATATAATCCCACCTTGCTGAACTGCTGAAGGGCTGCTACCACAAGAAAAAGTGCTAATGCAGAAATCATTGCACACCACTGAACAACTAATGCTCCTGAGAAAAAATGCATTTGGTACACTAGCTTAACTTGATCAATCATTAGTGAAGCTAACATCATAATGTACTTGTGTGTGAACTTTAAAAAACAAACAAACAAAACAAAAAAAAAATCCCACAACTTAAATTTTACATTAACATATTTAACATGTTCATTCTTAAATATTCTGAACACCTCTGATTCCTGTTGATAAGAATTCAATACTCTACCTAGGCAGCTTTTAATTTTTGGAATTCAGAGTCCTAACACAAGTACCCAGTGGTTTAACCATCTATCTGCCACAGGCACCCTGACTTCCTTAGGCTAAGCTAATATTTTGTTGTTGTTGTTCTCCAAATCACTCATATGTAGGATGACTCAGTGTGTTATCCACAGTATAGTTGATGGGACACTTGACAGCTTTACATCTTGCTGCTGGCTCTTCAGCATAAGCTGTTAAGACACTCTCCCTTTCTTCTAAAATTCTTATTTCTGTCCCTAGTGTCAGAAAACATACTGTCCCCTGTGTCTGCTGCAATGCATTCTAACCTAAGTCTTATTAGTGTGTCGAGTGGCAAAAGCAAGGAAATGAGAAAATATAGGACACTATTAATACCAAATGCAAAACACCTTTGGAATCCATAGAGTAAAAGAACATTGTGGTTTTAGTCTTGTCAAAGAGGGAAGGTTGATGGTTTGCCATGAAAAACTTCTTCCCTTAGCTCATCAAGCAAGCCAAGCACCGAAGATAAAATTGTACTTGCTGTACAAAGGTTTGAGAAATAAGGGCAGTTTATCACATTCTTGCAAACAGTCAAATAGTGCTAACTTTAAAAGTTCTTACAAGTGACTTCTAGCTTCTTCCAGAACAGAAATGTTGAAGGGCATGTCCTAGAGTCTGTCAAATGGAAAAGATATTTCCTCTGGGTTTCCAATAAGGTTTCTCAAATGATTTATGATCTTACTGGATTTCTGTTAAATTTTAATTACATTTATAGATAAGACTTTTATACTTCAAATGCAACAATGATATTCAGAATATGCAAATCTTAAAGATCTCAAAGCCTTAATTCCACATAAACATGGTATCTGTGAGCACGAATATATATTTATTCTAAAGTCATTCACCTTCCAGTGCTTTTGCTAGGAAAGAAAGTTATAAGGATAGATATAATATAAAATACTATAAAAGTAGGTTTAGAAGAGGTCTAAAGAGGCCATCTGTTCTACCCCTGCCCCACTTCACAAATCTGTCATAGTAATTTGAACAATTTTTGCTTATCCTGACTGTAGAGTCTTCCAGAGGAATTATGCAGCTTTTCAAATGCTGAAATTGCATCACTCTCTGTCATGGTTCAAACACAGCTGGAAATTAAGCACCAAGGAGTTGCTTATTCCCTTTTCTTGGTGGACCAGGGGAACTGGAAGAGAAAAAATAAGAAAACTCATGGATTGAGATAAAGACTGTTTCATAAATAAAGAAAAAATTGCACACAAGCAAAGCAAAACAAGGAATTCATTCACTACTTGTCATCATAAGGCAGATATTTAGCCATCTCCAGGAAAACATCCACCATCACATGGAAAAGATCCATCACATGTAGCAGTCACTTGGGAAGATAAACACCATCACCCCAAATGTCCCTTCCCTCCTTCTTTTACCCCCAGGTTTATTGCTGAGCATGATGTCACATGTTATGAAATATCCCTTTGGTAAGTTAAAGTCAGCTGTTCCAGTTGTGTCCCCTCCTAGCTTCTTCTGCACCCCCATCCTATGCACTGGTGGCTTGGTGTGAGGAGCAGAAGAGATCTTGACCCTGTGTAGTCACTGCTTAGCAATTACAAAAAAATCCCTGTTTATCAGCACTGTTTTAAGCACAAATCCAAAACACAGCTGAATACCCACTACCATGAAGAAAATTAAGTCTATCCCATCTGTAACCAACACACCCTACCCTACGAGGAATGTCTTCAAAATCTGAAAGTCTTTTATTGCACAAGAAGACTATTAACTTCTCTTCCTACCTGCAAATGTTATGAAAACGCATAGTGAACATACCAAACAAGTTTCTTGGCCATCTTAGCTCATGCTGGTTCATATTCAGCTGCTGTCAACCAACAACCCCTGGTCCTCTGGTCAGTTTCCAGCCACTCTTTCTGAAGCCTGGAACATTGCCTGGAGTTGTTGTGACCTCAGTGCAGGACTTGGCCTTGTTGAACCTCATACTTTGCCTTGGCCCATTGATCCAGGCTGTCCAGGTCCCTCTGCAGAGACTTTCAACCCTCAGGCAGATCCACACTCCAGGTCAACTTAGTGTCACCTGCAAACTTACTCAGGTTGCATTCAATCCCCTCACCCAGATCATTGATAAAGAAATTATATAGAACTGGCCTCAGTTCTAAACCCTAAGGAATACTGATGGTGACTGGCCACCAGAAGGATTTAACTGCAGTCACCACAACTCTTTGGGCCTTGTCATTCAGGCAGTTTTTTACCCAGTAAAGGATATGCATATACAAGCTAAAGGCAGCCATTTTCTCCAAGAGAATACTGTGAGAAACAGTGTCAAAGGCTCTACCAAAGCTCACATAGACAACATACACAGCTTTTCTCTCATCATTTAAGCAGGTCACATTGTCATGTGTTGTGGTTGAAACCAAGCTGATAAAAAAGGACCACACAGCTGCTCACTCCCCCTCCCCCATTTTGTGATGGAGAGGAGGAAAACCTCTGTTCGTCCTTTGTGGGTCAAGATGAGGACTGGGAGAGTTCCACTCACCAGGTATGGTCCCAGGTAAAACAGACTTGGCTTGAAGAAAAAATCAGTTCAACTTATCATTAATCAAGTCAAAGTAAGGGAAAGAGAAAACAAAAACTAGAGCTTAAATACTTGCCCCCCCATCCCTCCCTTCTTCCTGAGCCCAAAGTACTTTGTTTGATATCTCCATCTCTTCACCCCCAGCAACACAGGGGGACAGGGAATCAGTTTTACATTCTGGACATCACAGGTTGTTCTCTGCTGCTCTTTCCTCCTCAGGGTGAAGGATTCCTTACAGCCAACCCTTACTCCAATGTGAGTCCCTCCCACAGGTTGTAGTGCCGCAGGAACTGCTCCAGCCCGGGCTGCCCGCAGAATCACGGCTGCTGCAGGAGCAGTGACCTCCTCTGGCACGGGATCCTCCAGGGCTGCAGAGCCACATATGCTCCACTGTGATTCTTCATGGGCTGCAGCTCCACTGTGCTCCTACATGGGTTGCAGTGGGACATCCTCTGTGTCATCATGGGATGTAAGAGAATCTCTGCTCAGGTGCCTTCTCTCCCTCCTTCCTCATCATCCACTTTGGTATCCCTACTCCAGCATTGCTCTCACCTCCTTGTCTCCCCTGCCCTGAGGTGTTATAGCCCCGAATTTCCCCTTTCTTGAATATGCTAATTGCAGAAGCACATCCATTGTTACCAGTGGCCTCAACATGAGACAGAGGTAGGCCTGGACATTTTGGAGCTGGGGAAGCTTTCAGTGGCTTCTCACAGTAGCCCACCCTGGAGCCCCTCCCCTGCTACCAAAGCAAGCACCACATCAACCCAGAAAGAACAGCATCGTATGACATCAGGTTTGTCAAGCAAGATCTGCCTTCCAGCATGGATTCATGACTGGGTCTGATCACCTGGCTGGCCCTGCATGTGCCAAGTGATGGCAGTCATGCTGACCTGCTCCATAACCTTCTCCAGTACCTCAGTCAGAATGAAAAGACTGTAGTTCACAGATTTTACCTCCAGACCTTGTTTTAGGTCTTCACAGGTCATTTATTAACCTCTATTTCTTCATGTCCTCCCAAAGACTCTCAATGTCTGGTTTCAAAGTGTGCTTCCCAAATCTGACCACATTGCTGTTTCAATACTTCATGCTATATGGATTTACACCTACTACCGGTGCATTTCAAGTTTCGAATTGTTGCAGTGAACACAGCAAGGGAACTACAAAAGATGCAATTTTTTTTAATTATTATTTTCTGGTATATAATTTTGAGTGCTTTCAGTGACAAATGGCAGCCTAGTGGGGCTGTGTCAGTTTCCATCTCCTAGCTTTTTTGCTGCTCTTATTTTTTTCAAGTCATCTTTGTCATAGTTTTTTCTGGAAAAAGAAAATTCTCTCAGTTTTGATTTTTTGATAAATAAATCTCTCATTTTGACAGTTGCCTTGAATGTGTTCATAGATGATAATTTCTGCATCCCAAAAGTCATTGCACTTGAAAACAGTTTCCTGAACTTCACTTCAAGCATGTGATTCTTTAACAGAAAAAGAAAGTAGATATTTCCTATCAGTCACATAGATGCTTTCCATTTCACTGTCTGTAATGAGCAAAGCTATAGAGATGAGCTTCAGCTTTAGGAGAGAAATACCAAACATAATAAATCAGAATTCTTTTGACCTAGAGTTTCCTAGATTCATGGATGTTTATGAAATTTATGAATTTCATAATGAAATTTAATCTAGAAATGAAATTTTCTATTGGTATTCCAGTGGTTGAACAGAAGTGAGTACTTTCACAGTTCTCAGATCTGTTGCAGTTAACCGTACTCTTCTGAATTCATAGTTGAGCTAAACAACTGTACCAACAATAAGAAAAATAGAGGCCATTCCTCTAAAATTATCAGTGAAAAGTTTCTTCAAGAAAATTCCGACTTTTGGTTAGCTGATTATCCCACTGGACTTATTTCCTATGTTGAACAGAGGAACATTCACTGAGTGTCAAATAACATAGGATTGGACTCAGCTACCTAGTGGGATGAATATTACAAGAGATGACACAAAAAGGAATATATGTTTTGTTGTTTTCAGTAGTAGTAGTGCAATTTCTACTTGAATAAAAGTTTCTCTTGCTCTTCTGTTCCTACCTGTGCTTCTACTCTGATGAATCTACCTATTTTAACAGCTTCCAGAGGCTGGTTTCATACGTAAAAATAGACTGAAAACGTGAAATACATCACTATGTGTTACAAATCTGACATAAACTCTTGCACTTAAGCTCCAGCAAAGGAACTATGAAATAAAAAAGCATGTAAATTCATTTATTTTTAAAGTTCTTACAGAGATGTGTTGTAAAAGATTACTAAAATTCCACCTGCGACTTCAAGACGTGCTTCTACCAAAGTTGCTAGACACTGCAGTCTGTCACTAGTTAGCCTGTTAATCAGTTTAAAGATGCTATTCTTATAATATATTGTAAGATCAATAAGCTTACATGTTAGGAAAGAGGCTAATCTAACCTCTGCACAGCATTAAAAGCAAGGCAAAGCAGTAATTTTATAATGCTGTTAATTAACAATGAACAAAAAATCCATCCCTGTAGGCTTTATTGTATCACTAACTGTTTAACTTTGTAAAGCTTAGCTTTAGCAAAATAAATACTAATGATAAAAATAATAATTGAGAAAACTGTTGGAAAACCAGAATCTCAGTTTGTTGCACTGGAAACGTCCCTTACTGAAGCTGAATTTGTTAAAGAATCATCCAAGACAATATGTGTAGCATGTAACCTATTAATTTTTCCTCTCCAAGCTTTAATGTCAGTTTTCATGTCAAGCGTGGTTTGTATTATTCTAAGAGAACTGTGATCTGGAGGAAGGATAAGGACACAAGATGGCTCTGAAAATTAAAATACTGGAGTGATTGAGGGGTTAAATTCATCAAGTGATTAATTTCTTGCAGTCAATTTTTATTTCAGAAACCCCAAACCACATTTTTCTGGCATATCATTAAGTATTCACAAGCATTCCTATAAAACAAGTAAAAATATAGTCCAAAGGGAGCCAGAAAAAAAACCCAAAGTAGTCCTGCTTCAGTGGCATTTCATCATTACAGTCGCTGTTGGAAGTGACCAACAACCTGTTATTTGTGAGTATATATTTTTTTAAAAAAGAGATAAAACAGCAAAGAATGGCTAGCTGGATTAAATCATATTCCTGTGAAGTGCTTTCAACAAAATATGCATAGTCAAATATTTTCTTCTCTTGGGAGGACAGACTTCTCTTGGCAAGGAAAATGTTTTTTCAAATTCTGTATTGACAATCATCTTAAAAGAACCACAGAACCACAAACTGTTTAGGTTGGAAGAGACCTCCTAGCCACTAAACCATGTCCTTAAGGACCAGGTCCAAAAGCCTCTTAAATGCCTCTAGGGATGGTGACTCCACCACTGTCCTGGGCCACTCCAATGCCTGACAACCCTCTCAGTGAAAAAATATTTCCTAACATCCAGCCTGACATCAAAAAGTGTTTCCTAACATCCACTGGTGCAGCTTCCATACATTTCCTCTGGTCCTATCACAGTCCAGTAAGGAGAAAAGGCTTTTTCCCTCCTTGCTCCAACCTCCCCTGAGGTAGCTGAAGAGAGTCATGAGGGCTCCTCTCAGCCTCCTCTTCTCCAGACCGAACACCCGCAGCTCCCTCAGCCCTTCCTCACAGGACTTGTGCTCCAGGCCCTTCATCAGCTTTGTTCCCCTTCTCTGGACACTTCTCTGTCCCTCTTATAGTGAGGTGCCCAGAACTGAACACAGTGCTCAAGATGTGGCCTCACCAGAGCTGAGTACAGAGGGACAATCCCCTCCCTGTTCCTGCTGGCCACAGTGTTCCTAATACGAGCCAGGATGCCACTGGCCTTCTTGGCTACCTGTACACACTGCTGGCTCATATAAAGTTGACTGTCAACCAAGATCAACCAAAAAGGCCACAGTACTAAAGGCTGTGGACAAGGGTGTGTAAGGAAATCTGAATGCTCTTGTGTTTGTTTTGCTTCAGCTTAGAAAGTTCATAAATGGCCCACACCTTTGAAAATCATGAAGTTAGCTAAATGGCTTACAGAAATCATATAATCAACAAGTCTCCAAGTAGGTAGTCCCACTATTTGTATGCATTCACTGAAGTAAATTTGCATTTATTTTCTAGAAGTATCCAGTCTGGCTCTAAACTGTCTGGAACTTCACAGAAGCTGTAAGTACTTCCAGATATAACTGTTGGTATTTCCATATACAGCTATTGGAAAATACAATCACTTTATGAAAGAAAAAAATCCTCGTGGCAGTGCTTTCCCTGATTTATCTTCACTCAGTGATGGAGAATGTGTCATGCCTTGGCCTGTATCTAGGTTCCTTTAAGCAAGTTAGCTCTGAGTTTTGACATGAAGAAACATATATATATCTATTTAAAATTAATATCTTACATATTAATCTTGATGACAACTGAAATTTGAATGCTAAAATAACACATCCACTTCCCAAATTCTACCCTCTTATGTCCACAAATCTCTATTAAGAAAATTTTCTTCTGATATTTTAAACATTTTAATCGACTGTTTATATATGTAGATACAAAATCTCATACTTAATAACACATATATAGACAATGTAACTTAGAGTATTTAAAAACAAGACCTAAAATCCTACCCTACAACATTATTTTCACAAATGCATTCAGCTGATGTAAAGATTTACCATTTTCTTACTAGCAGTGCTGTTGCAGGGCTCCAATAAGTGAGAATGGTACTACTGAGAAGACGTTTAATTTGTTGTCTGTGAGAATAAAGTAGTCAAAAAAAAGAAAGCCTGACCGATATTCTCATTAAAAAAAAATAAACTTGGAGCCACATTTGGTCAGGTATAAAATCCCAGATACTTTTTCCTTCCATAAGATCAAGTACCAAATTCTGACACAAAAGCCCTGAGAATCAGAACACCTGTGCTAGAGTGAAGTTTGAGGAGAAAAAGAGTTTTCTATGTGCCCATGACACAGTTTTTCATACTATTTGCTGTCTGTGCATACCAGTGTGCCTGGAAAACATAGAATTACACTGAAAAATTCATCTTCCTTAGTTTTACTGTAGGTGTTTGCTGTAGAGGGACCTGGGCAATATAACAAAAGGAAACAGCTGACACAATAATGGCTCTTTCATAGGAAGGAGTACACAAATACCATGTTAGACAGAGTCCAGCAAAGGAATTATTTTCTTCCTATCAACTATAGACCATAAAGGGTTCTTGAATATTGGCAACCAGCCAAGCCCAAGATATGTGTCCAATGAAAAGCACAGCTCTTCAGGACCTTAACTGGATTTCAAGAGTCCTTTATTAGCTGAGCACCATTGTAGGAAAGCGTGGCTGCCCGCTCCATGGAAGTGCTCAAGACCAGGTTGGATGAGAATCCTGATCTAGTGGAAGGTGTCCCTGCAGGGTAGTTGGAACTACACAGTCTTTACGGTCCCTTCCAACCCTAACTGTTCTATAATACGATATGATTTAATTTTTAAAATACTGAGTTCAAGAGACTATGTTTCTTTTCTATTTTTTATGCATATCACTCAATTTTTGGAACCAGACATTTACAACATTTAATTTTAAAACCACACCTGATTCTTGCTTAAGCTGTTTTTCAAAACATCCTTTACATTCTCATGGTTTTAATTAGAACACTCTAATAGCAGTAGAATGAACTACCTCCTACCTCCCACCATACCTGGAAGTGTTGTTCCATTTCGGTGTTGTAACACACCTTCCATTTTTCTGTAAGTTCCTTAAAAGTGTGCTTATACTTTCTTTTTCCTTGAGTGACAACTGTTTCTATAATCACATTGCTTTAGCCTTTAGTAAACCATATACACCTCAGTAATGGTACAGTAATTCATGCTCTCAGCTGAAAGTCCACTCTTGGATCATCACTTAAAAAAAACTCGGTCAGCATCTCAGCCTCAAGGGGAGAAGCAGAATATTGCTTAAATGTAACCATTTCCAGTCAGCAGTCAATATTCTGTACAGTATTTATGCCCCTCACACTTCAGAAGGATTCTGAGATACATCGACTTTAGTAGGAGAATCTGTGAAATTATGTAAATTTTAAATGGTAGGTTTACTTCTCTTCGCATATTGTTTTTCTTTTTTTTTTTTTCTTTTTTTTTCTTTTTTTTCACACAGAAGTGGAAAAAGCAACATCTTGCATGCCACATCAATTCTGTTGATTGCCCTGAAAACAGATTATCATCTACCCTGAAGAGCACATTCTCACATTCTTTATTAAATCAGCTTCATTTTTAAAGATAGAGATCATAGCTATGTCTTATTTTATTTACGTGAAAGAACAGATATTCTAGTCTTTTAGAAGGAAGACTGGTTCCAAGTTTGCCTGAAGTAAATGGTGCCTAGATTTATTATGCACCTCATTAAATATAATTAAATTCTTTCATGAATAAGTGCTACTTCTTGGTGAAATACTAACTCAGAAAAATGTTATAAGTTAGCAAAAAATAAATAGAAAGGAAAAAAAAAGTAGCATGATAAGAATTCACTCACTGTAAAGATGGATTTGAGATACTGTAAATGCACTTTTAGGTAAGTAAAAAAGATATTCCTTTGAAGTTATGGTAATTACTAGTGATACACCTTAGGAACTCTTTAAATGTCTTTGACAGTTTTTTGCATTTGGCTATTAGTATAATGAAATTATCTAATCATGTAGGAAGTGTCAGTGACAATAGTTGTATTATATAAACACACTAATATTTTGAAATGTTTGATTACATTTTTTATATTGTATTAACCTCCACTCAGTAATTCAGAATCATCACTAAAATTTTATCAGCACAAACTTTCTCTTCTAATGTTGCAAGCAAAGTTACAACTATTTTGGTCTTATTTCTTAAACAATCTTTCCTCTCCCAGGTTTTTTCATATTTGTCAAAAAAAAAAAATTTAAAAAAAAAATTAAAAAAAATTTAAAAGTGGGTGGATCTTTGTCTATACTACTGCAGCTTGTCACTTACACCTACTGAATGCTGAATGCTTACCTATCCAGTTATTTTTTACTTTTTTAATTTGTGCTGTCAGCATTGATTTTTAAGAAAAAATGATAGGATTACCTCCTATAAATCATATTCATATGACCAGGTGCCACACAATTTTATTCTAAATAAAGTTTTAATGACCAAACTCACATACAGATAGTGGAGAAAGCCCTCTGGAGAAAGTTCTTTCCCTCTGAATCCCGAAGAAAACATTCCTGACACAAATGTGGAATGCTGAATTTGCCAGCCTGCATTTCTTTTTCTTCTCATGTATATGTAATAGTGATTCATCTGGCAGGTATGGGCCATGAACCATGCTAAAGAATCTTCCAATTGCAGCAGAAATGCACTATAATGAGTCCCATAAAAACCACTAAGTCTGACATTGGAAGGACATTGGGAATATTAAAATTGAGATTCAGGTGTCTGGAGAGCATGGGTGCACATTACCATACATTTCCCTTAGCCTGTAAACTATTCTTGTCCTGCTGCAATTTGCACTGTATAGCAATTAATTGTGGATTATCTTTATAGGATAACGGTGAGTGCAATCAGTCAAATTTAATTGACAGCCCACTGGAACTTAAGGAGATTTGATTTTCTAGAGTTCTGAATCTTTGGAAACCTCAAATTAAAGGCAGGCTATTAAGACTGATACTGCCAAAGACTGTCCAATTAATCACAATTCGTTTACAAATGCATTTTACAAGACAGTGACTGCCTCACATCCTGTTGTTCCTGAGACAATAATGTCAGAGATGTTTTCTTACTCCATTTTATTTTTCAGATAGGCCTTCATTTTCTTTCCTAAAACCCTGGCAAAAAGAGTAGTTTCTTAAAACTTCTTCATTCATATGCAAATATTCAGCTGTTATATATTTTAATAAATTTTATGTGAATAGCATATATAATAGTTATAAAATATCTTTCACAAATATTTCTAATTATCTATCTCCAGAATCTTATCTATTTCATGACTGACAATACATCTTTATTTTATCTAATATCTTGTTATTGTTTGCACGTAATCCACTGAAGCATGTAGTGGAAGGATATCCAAATTTGCATTTTGTTTGTTACTTCCTGCAGTCTTTGGATGAGAGCTCAGTAATCTGTAATCTGTAATCTTTTCACTAAAAAAATCAAGGTTTTCTTTCTTTTTACTGGACTTTGGTTTTGGTTTGTGTGAAGTAAGGCTGGAGAAGCTGGAAGTGGATTCTGAGCTACAGAGCTCTTCAAACCATCAGGTCTTCTCCAGCCTACCTACTTTTCTTCTAATTGATAAATAGCAGTGGAGATCTGTCTGATGAATAAATATCCTCCAGATCAATCAATGGGACCACACTATTTTTTCAAAATTATTCATAATCACAGACTTCTCCACTGATGTTGTCTCAATGTACTATTCAACAGAATTATGTGAGTGGTGTGTGCACTCTTGGGTGTGTGTATATTTCCCCAGAGAGGAAAAAAGATGAGTGTAGGTCTTCAAGATATTTACTGAAGATCAAGTTTTTAGGGAGGATGTTTTTTCTATAGCACTAGGTGATTCACTCAACAGAGTCTCTATTTTGGGATACATACTCATTAGTACTGTTGCTGTCTGGTGTCATGTCTAAGAGCTAAGAAAAAAATAGAGTGGAAAGAACAGGTAAATGTAATAAGTTTTCTGGAGATAATTAATAGTTGGTTGGTTTGTTTCAATTATTTTTCCTCTCACCACAGCCTTTGGATTAATCGATTTCAGAAATTTCAAAGAACTAGCAGATGCAAATGTTCAACAAAGCAGCAAAATATAAAACTGCATCCCATGTGTGAGAATAACAGAATTGGATATGACAGCTCCACTTATGCATTTTGAAGTGTTAATAAGGGTATATAATTCATTTCCAGAAAAAGAATTTGCTAATATTCTCTGGAAAAGGGAAAAATACAGTAATGGTGAAAAATATTTATAAAATACTGGGCTAAAAAGTTCTTCCTGAAAGAAGAGGAGCAGAGAGCCACAAGGTGTCTTAAGAAATAAAATGTATTATAAAAACCCTTTCCTTGCTTACATCTCGAATTCAGATAAAATTTTGGAACCAGGTTTCTCAATTCCTTGTTGAGTGAAAAGGAAAAGATCCTTTCTACTTCACTAAAATATTGAATGGCCTTTTCAGCAACAACATCTGTGATGTGCTGTAAGATTAAACCTCTTACACAGCTTTTAGATCTGAATAGCTCACCCAAAGCTGCCGAAGCCCCACTAAATCAACCCAATGGAAAGTCTTTTACCTATGGGAGGAAACTTATAGTGAGTCCTGTAGTAATACCCATGATATTTTTGTCTCGAGGAGAGTAAAAATCACATACATTTTCTTAACTCTCTCCTTGCTGCTTGACACTGTCTGAGGAGCCTTGAGAAATACTGTATTTTAGTAAAACTCTCAGACCAGAGAAATGTACTTCAGGAAGCCAGTCAGAAAAGGTCTGAGAAACCTGGATGGCTTTTAAGCTAGCATGAAACCAGTTTTACTCATTTTCCTTTAATATTATTCTGGGATAAGACTAAACAAAAAAATACTGGTTATTACAAAAGTAAAGCCACTGGTTTATTACAATGCCACTGGTTATTACAAAAGTAAAGTATTAACACTTACACAACCATTGCCTCCTAAGAAAAGTTTATTTCAGTGTTCAGAATTAATCATAGAATTATGGCATGTTTGCATCATGGACTTGATGAAGACTCATCCTAATGAAGACACATCCATAAACCACAAGCTTGTATAGTACTTCCAAAGTCAGAAGCTGTTTTTAAGGATTTCTAGCAAACAGGTGTCTCTGGAATTACTTGAAGTGACTAAAAAACATGAGAACATGACAGGTATAGATCTGAAACTGAAGTTTCATTTTACACCTGACACTGGAGGCTATGCATGAGTGCTGAACAATATCCACAGGGCAACCTGAGCATATGGCCTAACATAATGTATGACAGGCCCTATTTTTTAAATAATATCCCCCAAAGGCTGAAAAGGGTTACCTATAGCAACACTTCTTATCTATAAATTTTTACTGCTGCTCTGGCTGGGTATGCATGTCTGTTTCTGTCTATTACTCAACAGAGGAGTAGTAGCAATAGTAATTAGAGTTTGCAAGGGAATTTGGGACTTCCTTGAAGTAGAAACACTACAGTAAAATAATATTAAAGTTTGTACTGCTTTTTTTTAGCTTGCTGCAGTATAAATGGCAACAAATTCTCCAAACATTATTTCAGAAATACCACAACTCAGACAGAACAGGAAGTTCAGCTTATTAAGGAAAGGACATATAGATAGAGACAGAAGAAAAGTAAGAGAGAGAGAAATAGGGAGCAAAGGAGAAAGGAAGAAAAAGACTAGAAGGACAGGAAGACAAAAAAACATGGAGGAGTGAAAGAGGGTTGATTTAGATCTTTCATAGATAAAAGTCCAGATTGTTTAAGTAATATATGTAAGTTGTATATATGCCAGAAAATCAGTACCCGGCACTACCTATTCCCAGAACAACTGAAAAGTTACTGCTTCCCTGTCCAGTTCAGAAGTTTCCCTTGGTGCTTCTCATGCCCTTAAGCACTGTGGTCTGAACAAGGCAATCCGAAAACTCCACACTATTGTTTCATTCCAGGTATTTCTCTTCAGTTTCTCTATCCAGTTGGCATGCTTTAAGTTGGCCTATAACACACCACAAAAAGTAATTTCTTTTAAAAATGTTGTTATAGCTGCAATTCATTTTCCTCAAAGAGCCTTGTCTCCATTACAGTTCTGAACTTTTCTGAAATCATAGAAAGAAACCCTTTGCTTTCAGTCCATAAGCAATTCAGGGAACAGAGAGATATGGGGCACCTCCACTTATGATGCATGCACCTTACACTATGAAAAATGCAAGAGAAAAAGAACTAAAAGCTTCATTTCAGCTCCTCAGTTATCTTTAAAGAATTTAAGAACTTAATCACATAATTTGCATCTTGCGGGGGCATGTATTAAACTACTGAATATTGGCTTCTAGCACAGATTCTATTTGCCCTTCTGCAACTTTGCCACTGTGCAGATGAACAGGATTGATAGGACAGTATTGTTATAGAACAGCTCTGACCTTCTCAATGGGTCAGTCAGCTAAGGATGAGCCTTGGATTCCAGGTGATGGTTTCTGAAAAAAATTCATGTATTGTTAGCAATATTAAACAGGATCTTACAGTGAACTGGCAAAGCCAGAAAGATAATGTGTCTGCTTTCAGAATGGGATAATACTTCAGACAGCTGCCACCTAACCTTGGCAGCATGTAAATTCATCCTCATTTCAACAAGCCTCCAGGACTTTACCTAGCAATTTTATTCCATTTACAGAGGACATTTCTTTAACTTCCTTAGAAGTAATCATGAATCCTGATACAATATCCTACTGGGTTTACATAGCTCCAGCTACAGGCTTATGCCTTTCCACATTTAATGCATCAAAAAGCATACTGGTACTTGCTATAACCGTTTCAGATAATCATAATGATCTTGTCCTTCCTAAATGCCCTGTGTGATATGCCCCCTCTCTTCTTTCCCCATTTTTCTGAGATAGAATATAGTCATCAGGAAGACCGTGACACAGATATGAATGATACTGTCATGATAAACTGGACATAAGGTTCAGCACCATTATCATGTATACAGGACATACTAATATTAAATAACATGATGATAGAAGGTGGAAAATGCAATGTGCTTTTGTAGCAAAAAACCCTTCAGTGATTGTCATTCAAGCAAAATAAATGACTAGCACTTAACCAGCTGAAAACAAGCATTCCCTGACATCATGAATGAAATAGGCATCAAATGACTCTTGAATCTCTGTAGTCATATAAAAAATGAGTTCCAAGAAAGCTGCATTCCTTCCTTCTTTTCATTAAGCATAATGACAATTATAAAGTGAATATTCAGTGTCTAACTATTCCTCAGCTAATGGTCTGTGGGTTTGGTACAGAAAGCTTTTCAGAAGCTCAGGCCTCAGTTGAGGCTGAAAGCATCAAAAATCATTATGTACCAGATTATTAGTACCCAGTGAAGTCTGGGTCATTGTTCACCCTTGTGCCTTCCAATTCTCCCTATGTATCATTTTTAGTAGCATGAAACAACAAGACAACACCACAACATGCAGTTCAGCAGATACTTAGGCAGTAAATTCTTGCTACAGCTCTGAGCAGGAAACAGGATCAGTAACATGATATGCTCTTCTCCCATCTCATTCTCAGATCCAAATTCACCCAGTGAATGAGCATTTCTGTATATCAGACACCTGCCTGGGTGACCACACAATGCAATCATCACAATCTAAATTATCACCTGCAGAAAAGCTTACAGGAGTCATAACTCCCATTTTTCTAGTTCCTCTTACATGCCCTTTATCTCTATTCTGTTCATGTTCTGGCCATCCTGTCTTAAACTAAGATGAAAATAACCTCTAAAATTTTATGAAAGTTGCAGGTGTATATAATCTCCTCTCCCTTCAAAATGCAAGTCTCCATTTAGTTGTATCATTCTGTTTAAAAATTGCAAATTATAAGAAATATATGTAGGGAAATTAACACTAAATAAACCACACTGCCACACAAGGTATTCTAGTATCTTCAGACTCCATATGGAATGTTCAAAGAATACAACCACTTAAAAAGAATAAAATATTGTCCCTTGCACAGGTGGAAAACTGGGAGTTTACTGGGGGGACTGGAGAAAGAATAAAATTTAAAATGTACAGATGAAGAAAAATATTACTAACAAAGCAGAACAATATGCACATAAAGCAATGACTGTTCCTGTTAAGAGAGGTGACTGGTGCTAAACATTAGTACGAATGTATCTTCTCTTTCCCCTGCAAATATGTATCCCTAATTAATACAACGGAAAACCTAGCAGAATCTTGAGTTTGCAGTTGTAAACAAACCATGATGGCAACATCTTTCAGTCCTTGACAACAAGCTTATTTTCTTTACAGTGACTTCCATTACAAACAATAACTGCACAGATTTAGAGGCTTAATTTCATTTGGAGGTGAGACAGTTTCATGGCCTTTCAGAAGAGACAAAGCCAATGAAGCAAAGGTGAGAAATAACAGAGGGCGCTGGAGTTACTTATATTTTTTACCAGAACCCTACAACACAATCTAGAATTCTGGTATAAGCTGGGAAGATGCAGTCTAATCTCATCCCCCAAATCATAGGCTAGTACAGAAGAGCTGGGAAGGAGTAATTCAGCAATATAGATGATGTGTTGAGAGAGAGAAAAAACAAACATAGCCAAAGAAATGTACATGGAAAGAAGTTGTTTCAAAACCACAATTTTATAAAAAGGAACATAATGCAAGATTCCTTTTACCTAACTTTAGGTTATAAAAGATTAGGAGACAAATTCTTGTGTAGATTCTTACAAATAATAAAAGAAAACATGTCCCTATGTCTTATTTTAGAATTATTTATAATATTTGGTCTCCCAGTGATTGTGAATGCAGCTTTTCCACATGGAGTCCAATGGGTGTAGTGATGAGTTCTTAATCTTACCTGAGAATTCATTCAATGTTAACTGCAGGCACTCACTGGGAATCTCTCTAACTTTCAAATTGCTTTTTGCTGTTTTAGTTGAGCCTTATAGCTGCTTTAGACAGATGGAATAAATCAGTAAGGGTTGCAAAAGCTGGGGGAGAAAACTCTAAACTGTCTACTGATGATGTTACATTCCATATATCAAACAAACTTGTCATTTAGAAGGAAAATAGTTGATCAGTAAAAATCTTACCAGCCAGATGTGCGAAATTATAAATTATATATTCAGGTGTTTTGTAATGGGGCAGCTGATTGGTTTGGGTGTTTTTGGTTTTTTTTTTTTTAACAGTGATTTACAAATTACCAAGCTACAGAATTGGGATTTGGTTTAATTAGGGGATAGAAAGTACAAGCACAGAAGCAGGGCAAGTCGTGCACCGTTTGAGCTCCTCTGAATTTATGGAGTCATCCTTTCCACTGGCTTCCTATTAACTCTTTCAAGGAAACCTCTCATGAATTCTGAAAGAATCGAAACTAATTAAACATCTGCACAAACACATTACTACCATGTAAGGTTGTTCCTTTTTTTTTAACAGAAAAGTCAAATAAACAACAAATTAACAGTTTAAAAAGTGATTTTAAGAAGAAAATAAAATTAAAAGAAATGAGAATGTAGTTGGTTAGGGTTTGAGGTTTTTTTCCCCATTGCATTACCAGTAATAACAACAACAACAACAAAACCACCCAAATAACGAAAAAACCAAACCAAACAAACAAACAAACAAAAAAAAAAAACCAAAACCAAAACCAACAACAAAGAAAAAACACCAAAAAAACCCCAAAAAACCCAAAAAAACCCCACAGCCACCCCCTCCCCCAAAAAAAAAACCCAAAACACTGACGGGATACAAATTGTCAGAACAGAAAGCAGAATTTCTCTCATTCAAAAAGAAATTCCACATCCTCACAAATAGGTATCATTAGTTTCCTTTCTTGTTGTCTGCTGGAAAAGAGAAAAATATTCTTATACCTAGCATTTAATCTGTATGATTTAGTTGTGTACTGTACTTGTTACACTTAAATATTCATTTCTGTTTTTGCATTAGCCTAGGAAACACCGTTTCATTAACAAAACTCTTCGTTACATGTCAAGAAAAAGCACCTGTCACTTGTGTTTTTAAAAACTATAACCTTTCTTTCCCTACTGTTTTAGGAACACCTGTGTGACTGCTGTAGTCTATTTTTATAGGGATGTTGCCTGGAAATTACATGATGTTCATAACTGACCTCTTCACTGCATAGTGAATCAAGGAATTTTTTTTCTCTCCATCAGCTTCACACAGTCCTGGTTAAGAAGAGCATTTTCAAAGCATGGCTTGGGGGTAGATGGAAATCCTATTGACTGTTAGGACTTGTATGACTAAGAGCCACACAGACTGACTTCAGCACCTAGGCCTAAGTCATTGACTTCTTTTGCAGGCTTGGTTTATAAACTGCTGTAGGGTTTCAGCTCCCCATGTCAAGCCTTATACCTTAGTATTAGCATATTTTTCTGCCCTTTTTTAAGTCAAATAGATTTTTCAGGCTATTCAGCTGCTTCAAATTAAACTTACGGTTCCATCATGAACCTGAGTTTGCTATAGATTTTCTTTAAAATGTTGACAGCCTCCTTTGCTCTGAAGAGATCTTAGACAAGATAACCTTTGCACAGACAAAGCACACGTATTTGCTGAACCTCAGTCCAGAATAATCTGTAAGCTGCACCTAGGGAAGCCTGCATTTTTTAAATTTGTTCTGGACAGCAGACAGAAAATATTCTGTTTCGTCTCTGCTATGTAGGAATTATTATAGTTCCAAATTAAAGATTTTTGGTTTTTTAATCTGTTTCTGTGGATAATCTATGGTATGACAAAAAAAGTCCAAATTTCATCTATGTTCAGCTCATTAAAAACTCTGAAAGCTGGGAGATTTTGAATGATTGCCATATTTGAGTCTGACATTCTGGGGACAAGTGGGTCCTTATTGCAAAGGTATTTTTCTTCACAGAAATGCTAATAATGATGTAGACCAACAGGAGAGTTCTTATACATGGATAACCACAGAGCAATTTAATCTGCCAGCAGTGAATGCTGCAAAGGAAACACAGCCCAGCTATCCCAAAGATTACAGTGCTGAAAACTGTGACACCAATGGGAAGTTGTATCAAACTACAGACAAAGTTGTACTAAATACAAAGCTTACGGTAACAGAAACACAAATTTGGAAAGTAATATGCAGAACTCCAATGATTTTTCAGGTTAATACATCTACTTCTCTGCAATGTAAAAAAAAAAAAAAAAAATCAAATGTCTCCATGAATAATTTATTTTTTCTCTTTGTGTTTTGTTTTGTTTTGTTAGGTCACCAAATCTACAACCCACATGAAAAGTACCAATTAAAAATCATTTCTTATCTAAGAATAATTTAATTTCGTTAAAAGCTATAATATCTTCAGACTGGCTGAAACTAGTTTTATTTTATAACTGACAAATCCATTAACATTTTTAGCTAATCAGAAGTAATACATGTACCAAAAACATGCATTCAGCCTCAGTTAACACCTCTGTGATAAATTAATATGATTTCATTCCATAGTCAGTGCATATGGTGGAATGGATTAGATTTAAGGATTTTAAATATTTGTTACTGAGGCCATCATTTAGCTTTGTTTACAACACGCATTTGGCAAAGCTGAATTACGGATTGCTTTTGGTATCTGCTGGAGAAGCAAAATCCTTATGAAATGCTGAAGTGCATCATTGATAACTGACAAAACCGTTTATGCATAGAGATATTTTAAGCATAACAGGATGGACAAATCACAGATTATGAAGTGTTTTTATTTTCTTGAAAGTATATAAAAATACAAAAGAATGAAGAAAAGCATAAATGCTAGTTGCAGTGATTTTAGCTTTCTAACATTTTCATTAATTTTTATCAAACTACTATAAAAAAAGTAAACCTCTAACAAGTATATGTCTAGTCAACCTTTTGTGGGTTTCTTGATTTCCTTGAGTTTTGCTAAAAAAAGGACTTAGAACATCAATTCAAAGTGAGCTGAATATCAAAACCTGACCAAAACTACTGGTGTAATCTGAAGAAAAAGTTCTGTTTAATTTTAGGAAATCACTGATTAAAAACATAACTGTATTAACATTTATAATATAGATCAGTTACCAAAAAAAATTATGCTTCTTAGGCCACCTAGTATTTGCAGTCTGTTAAGACTAATATAAAAAGATATTAATTTGGCAAATAGAACCCTCAGAGAATATAATTTCTTAGTATCTATATGAAATAAGGATTTTTTTTTTAAATTACTGCACTACACAAAATTGGAAAGTGAAAGCAATTCCTGGATTTAGGTCTTGCAAAAAAGAGCCTTAGCCATAAAATAGTTTTGTCCTGGATCCAAAATCTATTCACACTGAGATGCACAAAAGCCACTGGTACTACTTTAATCGAGAATACAATTATCATAATTTGCCTAAAAATCACAATAAATAAATAACTTGGATGTTGAATAATTAACAATATTTTACACTGCAGCTGGAAACCAGTTTGTCAGGTTCTGGCTTAAAAAGCCTGGAAATAAATCAAACATTAAATGAATTCCTAGGGGTAAAAAAAAATCTAACCAGGTAGATGAAGATCAAAAATCTGGGGTTTGAAAACTGATGAAAGCAGCTGCCTTCCAGACTTCTAGACCCTTGATCTGTGCCCCGTGTAAAGTTGCACCCTATAAACAAAGAAAGATAACCATAAACTTTGACCAATGGTGCTGTGAAGACATTTCTTTCAGGTGATCTTGTAACTTTCTGCCTGGAAAAACAGATGGTGTTAATGACAATCTTTGGCTGATTTCAGTGGTTAATGATCATGCAACTGTCAGAACCAGACTGGCTACAAGAGGCAACGCAGATGGCCAGTGTCACAAATGCAGATCATTTTGCTACAGGATTAATATAATAACAAGAAGCAAGGATTGTTTTTTGTGGGGCATTTTGGGTGGGTTTTGTTTTAATTTTTCTAATTATACATTTTTTTCAAACACTGAGAAATAATTTCTCTGTTAATTATTTTTTTCACACATTTATTTGCCAGCTGGATTAGTTCATTGTTACCTAATAGGCAAATTAAGTTACCTTTGGAAGTTGTTTAAGTTACCTAAGTTACTTTTGGAAGAATTCCCTGCTTCCAGCCAATTTCTACCATTTGGAAGTATCCCCCTAGATGTTGGTGGCTATTAATTTGTAATTTTAGGGTAGAATGACCAATATTTCAAGTAGTAGAAGCAGAATTGGAAAATTATTAACTATCATAAATAGAGTAACCTTGGAAAGTTGTAGAGCCATAAAATGCACATCACAAAGACAACTCTCTGGATGAAAAACTGTCTGGTATTAATGAGCAGCAGAACACCATCAGTCTTCCTGATAGATAGACATAGATTAATTTGCTGTTCAGTGGTTCATAGCAAAGCATGGAATGTCTACCTCTCTTTGCACTGAAAATTCTGCTCCCTTTACTTATCAGATTTTTCTTTCTAACACAGATTAATACCTTTCTATGGTGGTAAGCTCAGCCTATCTTTGCTGAACTCTAATAACTATCTCGTTTTTTTGTCTGCTGTATTATGTGTTAAAAAAAATTACCAAATTGGATATTGGCAGACTGTTCTGTCATTTATTTTAAGTAGGTTTAGTTAAGAAACCAGAGGTCTTACTGCATTTTAATAAGAAGTGACAAATGCATTTTGAAAAAAATCTTATACAGATTTTTTTTTAAAAAAAAACAAACAACAACAACACATACTATTTATTTATTAAACTTATATCTTCTAAGTACCATGCCAATCCAATCCCGAACACAAGTTTTAAAAGTAACCACAAAAAAGCTTATACCTTACATTTAAGTCCTGCAACAGAAATTAAGCTTTCACACTGCTCTTTATTGGTTTTATCTTGAGTTCTGCACAGTACTGCCTGCTTGGACTTGAATCTGAATTAGAATTTATCCAGAGAATTCGTCAAGTTTCAACTACCAAATAAGCCTGGAACCCTGAGATGCATCTGTGTGACTTCATTGCTGTGTAATTTTTCTATAAATTAAATTTCAGTTAGCCAAATTTGATTTGGCTTATTTTATTTCCACCTATTTGACCATCCACATTTACTGGCCGTTCTAAATTACATGTATGCACACAACTATTTTGGATAGTTTTATAATAAAACTAGGTAAACACTAATAAACGACCCTTGACAGGGTGCAAGATGAAATTAAACCCATGTTTTATTGCAGCTGTTGTTATTGTCTACTGACACTCAGCTGTATTTTTGTCATTGCTCCTTCCCTACCACAAATTTAATTCTGAGAATATTCCTTATGTATTAAGGAAATTTCATGTATCTACTTAATGCAAAACTCATCTATCTGCATCTTAAAAAGGATTTGTGCCTCAGCAAAGATGCATCTTTTCATACCTAAAAAAGGAGTTACTCATTACCAAACAATGGCATTTATTGCAATAAGCCTGGGTACAAAAAAACCATACGGTCTAAATTGAGGATTAGCTTTCCTTAAAAACTGGAGGGTTTGCTTGGGGTTTTTTGTTGTACTGTTTTTTGTTTGAGTTTTTCTTTCTTCTTAAAATAAAATAAAATTTAAAATTGGCTTTTAAATAGATTTTTTTAATAAGGGGAAAGATATCACTCTACTGAAGAAGCTTTAATATTTGAGTTGTTCAAAAACTGAACAGTCCTAAGTCTGAGGTGACAAAACTATCCAAAAAGAAGGAAGGTGGAGGCATGTTTATTAAAATAATGCAGAAATCAATTTTCTCTCTTTGTTTCCTGTTTTCTTAGTTTTCTTAGTTAACATACTAAAGGATTTTCTTTTTCCTGTTTTCCTTTTACCATCAAAGAGTTTCTGTGATAATACGGATGCTGCATAATCATCTTGTGTCATTGCTCTTCTGCTGTTACTTTTTTCTGACTTGGTCTGCTTTGGGCATTTCTGAGAGAGATCATCATCTCTGTATAAAGTTCTGTCTTGCCTGATAACAGCATGCTTCATATTACATCATTCCTTAAGGACATTTATAATAACAACACTATTGTATAATTTAAGTGTGAAACAAAATCAAATTACATTAGAAGCCATTTAGAGTATATTTATATTAGATATTAGGAACATTTTCATTAGAAACATTCATTTCTGTGATGGTGGTGAGGCACTGTCAGAGGTTACCCAGAGGAGGTGCAGATTCCCCTTCCCTGGAAATATTCAAGGCCACATTGCATGGGGCTTTGTGCAACCTGATCAAGTGGGAGGTGTCCCTGCCCATGGCAGAGGCATTGGAACTGGGTGATCTTTAAGGTCCCTTCCAACCCAAACCTGTCTGTGATTTCCATGAAAATGTATTGTATTTTAACTGTCCTTCTGAGGACAGTTAAAGCTTTTATTTACGAATGAACAACTGAAGTTGTTGAGACCTGTGAACCCTTAACATCACCACAGTTCAACAGTATTTAAGGTACTTCAGAATTTTTACAGTACGGATCTGATGCTCAGAATCTGTGGCTCTGTCACAGTCTTCCTGCACAGTATCTTAATCTGCTTCATCCCTCCAAAAGTAAATATGGCATTACTAGATGTCACACACGCACACACAAACACACACGCACACACACACACACACACACAAAAAAAAAAAAAAAAAAAAAAAAAAAAAAAAAAAGAGCCTTTTCCAAATGTTTATTTGACTTTAATCAAGACTACAATAATTTGATGAGTTTTATATGACTACATGATGAGGCATTGTCTCATTACCATGCTTATGTTTTGATATGATAGTGTAATGTTGTTGAACTTGCAAAAAGAGGACTTTAAAGACATTTATATACAATTTTTTCCCTACAGTAGGCTTAATTTGGACAAAAGAGCCAGAAATGCACTAGAGGCTTTTAAGACTATTTGGGAGAAGTGGGGAAGATGGTGGAATAATAGGAAAGCAAGTGGTAGTGATTATCTAGTAATGATTCCCTGTTCTATTAATTGTACAAGTAATGATTTGTATTATTTAAAAGCACAAGGAAGAAAACAACAGAGTTCAAAGATTTATAAGCATTAAGGCTTTCTTCTTTCCTTTATGCTTACCAAGCCAAGAGAGATCAGTTGTTTTGGTGTTTTCTTTTTTCTGGCAAATGATAAAACATAAGAAAATGCCAAAAGAAGGCCGAGGAGGGGGAATCTGTTAATTGTCACTGGTTAGATGAAAAAAGTTCAGAAACCTATTTAATAAAAAAGGTATCATTTGTCAAGAACATTCTGCATGAAAATAATCCCATAGCCAATTATAATACTAGGGTACATTTAGTTATGTCAGGCTATGAGTTCCATACTGTTCCCAAAAGACCCTTAGAGCCTTATAATGCCTTTCACATTACAGTCCTATGCACACAATTCTGGCTGGCATTTCTTTGCTGAGTAGCTCTGCAGCAAGATAGTGTGAAAAACTGCTTAACACTGTGCTACTACCTTTAAGGAAAGCCCTACCAAACTTTTATTGTTTCCTACTCTCATGATTCAAACCACTATGTATCACATTGTTTGATGGACCCCTGGTATGTTCATTTTCCCAAAAGACCCTTAGAGCCTTATAATGCCTTTCACATTACAGTCCTATGCACACAATTCTGGCTGGCATTTCTTTGCTGAGTAGCTCTGCAGCAAGATAGTGTGAAAAACTGCTTAACACTGTGCTACTACCTTTAAGGAAAGCCCTACCAAACTTTTATTGTTTCCTACTCTCATGATTCAAACCACTATGTATCACATTGTTTGATGGACCCCTGGTATGTTCATTTTAAGCATTTCAATGAGTGATATCTCCTAGCACCACAACAGAATGTATGTTAAAATACTTATATAAATTTAGTCCCTTGGTGATAGAGCTAAGGTTCTTACTGTAACTGTTAATACAACAGTAGTTTTAACAGACCAGCATTTCACTTGGAAGTCTTGCAATGCATTCTTACAATGAGTTAGAATGTCTTTCTGTTTTATTTATAATATGAAGTAAAATATGGTTTACAGTGATAGCACTATTAGAGTTCTAACAGCCAGAGGTTCTTGTCAGTAATTTAAACCCTAGAAACAATCATTTTCTCAGCTTTATTGCCAAGGATCACGAATGGACTATTCTTTGCTTGCCTGGGTAGCAATCCTTGTAAGGATCACAAAATTCTGTCTGTATTACTAAAGCACTCGTGACATCAGCCACTGGAGCAGCAAATAACCTCAAATTTGCCGAACCTTCTAAACCTGTAGGCTTTTTTAAGAATAATTTTGTCACCTGTGTGCTTATGGATGACAAATAATAATTTTTAAATGAATCATATTTTTTGCTTAGAATAGCAGTAGCTGAGAATCTAGGATTTCAAAGTCCCTTCTATCAAAGACTCTGCAGCTTTATAAACATCAGTGAGCAGAAATCAGCCAGCCTTTTTATTAAGAAAGAAAAAAAAAGGTCCCAAATATTGATCCTCTGTTTTGCTTTTTATATATAATATGAATATTAAATATATATATATTTATATGTGTATATATATATATTTATATGTATATATATATATATAACAGAACTACTAGCTGCCTCTTCATCCCTCCTCTTCACCTCTGTTAAGAAACTCTTGCCAAATCTGAATCACGATATAAGGAGATACAAGGCTACTGTCTGGCCAGTCAGTCCCTACCATGTCTCAAGTTCCGGGGCTATTTGTCACATTTGTCTGTTGAAATTCCTAGTACTGCTATCAGTCTCATCCTCTGGTCTACTGAACTCCCTCTGACCAGAAACCCTGAGGGATGTCACTCTCACCTGACAGTCAGCTAAAGTTTCAGTCAGTGGCACCTCTCCCTTAAGCATCACGATCTGGCCAGTTTTAGACCCACCATGTAATTCACCAATGCAGTCCATATCTCCTCACTCCAGCTGGAAAGATTCTGTGTCAAGACTGCCAGAAGCCTTGACAATGTTAAGGTAAGCCCCTTTCTCTGCTTTCTTTATAGAACATAGTAAATTCCTTTAAAATAAAAGGCAATCGTGTTGGTCTAGCATAACTTAACTGTGGTAAATCTATGCTGTCATCTCTCAGTCACTTTCCTGCCCTTCAGGTACCTGGAAATTTTCTCCCAGAGACTGAGTTCCCAGGGACTATCCCGCCTCTAGTTGTTGCAGTCTTTGCCTTTTTGGAATATGAATGAAACATATGCCTATTCGTATAACAAGGGTTACCTAAGCTCTTCAAATTCCATGAAACAGCCTCACAAGGGAGTTCCTTCAACCCATTCTGTTTGGTTGAAAACACTCCTGTACATCCAGGTTAACTGAGACATCCCTTACTTGATTCCTCTCTGATGCTGGTGATGCACCTTTGCCCCAAAATTTGCAACTACACATAGAGAGACCAGGGACCTCTAGAGCCCAGGAGTCTGTACAAGGAGTCCAGCAGCAGACCAAGCAAAGTAAAGACTTAGGTAGAGAAATCTGGATAAATATCTTAACCATGTCATTTACATTCAGAAGCCCTTTTGTTTTTATCCTCCAAACCTTTCTTCTATGCTAACTCTCACGTAGCTTTGATTTTCTTTAATTGCATCCTGATATGTCTGGGAGACACTTCTGTATTCCCCTTTGGTCACCTTTCCTTATTTCAACTTCCTATATGCTTCCTTTTTGTCTTTGACACCTGTCTGGTATTCTTAAATCAACTGACTCCTTGTCATGCCTGTTTTCCTGCAAATCAAGATAGGTCATTCTTGGGCTTTGAATTAGTTGCCCTGGCAATCAGACTTTTGTGGCTCCTGCTGTCCTTCAGAGCAGCCTCTCTAAGGAACCTGTCTTAACGATTCATTTAGCAAGCTGAAATTTACTTCCTTCATTTCCTAGCTTTTTTCTGTCAACTGCTTGTCTTCTTCACTTTCCTCAGGTTTTTAAACTCTTCTCTGGCCACTTGGTCCTTATTGTTGAATAGTAAATCCATCAGAACCTGTCCTCTTGCCAGCCCTCCCAGCCCCTGCACTACTGGTAGTGCCCCAACAATCCAGGAAACTCCAGGTCATCCACTTGGTCCATCATATAATCTTTTTATCAGAGACTGACATGGCTGAAGTCACCAGTGAGAACCAGGGATTTCAACCAGAAAACTTCTGAAGGAGTCTTCATCCAACTTCTTGACCTGAGACGCTGTTGTGCTTTGCTTGCCCTCATCTCAGATCATAACCTTTCCAACACAGCTGTCGTACTTTTAGCACTAGGGCCTCATATTGCCCCAGCTGTTCCCTAGCAGACAAACTTTTTCTTGCTCTGCTCATATTCCCTGCTTATCTTTACTAAAAGAGCCTATATCCATCACTTCAGCTGCATTGTCATGATGTAAAGTATTCCAGAACACCTCTGTATTTCCACAGCTCCCTGATTACGCAAAATCTTTCATATCCATACCATGTTCACTTTTTATGTGTGTGTTTTGCCAGTTGCATTCCCTTCTGGCAGGCCACCTGTTGCTTATCCTGTATGTATTTTTGCCTTATTCTTTATTCTGCTGCTTTTCTGTGTGGTTTGGTCTCCAGCCTCCAGAGAATCTTGTTTAAAACCTTCCTCACCAGATTAGCAAGATTTTCAGAAAAGATGTTTTTGTCCTGCTTTGTCAGGTCAGTGGAAAATTGATGACATCTTATCCCTCCTACCTCAAGATCAAGTGACTCAGATAGATGAGATCCACCTGTCCTCACTGATCACAGGGGAACAAGATGATAATTATTTAGACAGGTCCATTCAGGCAAGCTGAATTCCAGCTCTTACAAAGGAACCTAAGCTACTGAGGTATATTTTCTGTCAGTAGTCTAAAGACTTTTCCAAATTATTATCTTATAACGAGACTAGAACCTGAGTTTCAGAGGACTTCAAAACTTCTTGAAAAAGGATAGGATTTGAGCAAAAGTAACTGTGCCCTGATTAAAATTGGTTCCATACCTCTATCCTGTATCACTATCCTCAGACTTGTCTCTGTGTATACAGATTGATATCATCACACAATTCCTGTACTGTTTTCCCCACAGTCTCTTGAGACTTCTTTTCTTTGTGAAACACCAAACAGTCCACCCATCAAATCTGTATCTTACTAACTTAAATAGAAGGCTGCTTTGGAGGACCATGTCAAAGACCATGCAGAACTCCAGATAGATGGCATCCATTTCTTTTCCCTTGTTCACTGCTGTAGTCACTCCATTGCAGAGAGTCAACAGGTAGGAATTGTTCTTAGTAAAGGCCTGATGGTTATCTTGAATCACTTCCCTGTCCTCCATGTGCCTTATCAGAGTTTCTAGGAGGATCTGTTCCATGATCCTCCCAGGCACAGAGGTTGATTTATTAATTAATTAATTTATTTATTTATTAATGTATTAATTATTTATTATACTAATTATATTTATAATTATTTGTTTGTATTTATGTGTTTGTTTTAATTATTATTTATGTTTGTTACTTATTTGCCTACAATAATTAAGGTAAAACACAAACATTTCTGAAAAGACAGGTTACACTCTAAATTGATACAAGGCAAGGAATGAGTTACAGATTTTAGGGGAACATGTTTGGGAAATATTTCTTCTGACATGTTATGCTATTAAGCATCTTTTGAAACTACTCATCATCAGTTCTCATATGGAGAAGCATGTTAGACACAACATAATGTGACATGTTCACAGTAATTAGCCAATCTGTAAAATTAGACTCACAGGTGCTTTCTGATCTCAGAAGCATAGCTTCTTCTTTTGTTTTCGAAATACCATGTGTTTTTGTGGACATATATAATAAATGTATTTTTCTGAATGTTTTCCTCTTTTATACTCCCCTTTTAAGAGAAATACTGTTCCCCATATGTCTCCCAAATTACTCATAATTGATCAAGGTAGGATGAAAATATTCACTGCACCAATGGCAATAGGGAAGAAAATTTTATGAGAGGAACACAGTGTTTCAGTGATCTCATTATAAGGAGTTCTTCCATCTTCTGACTTTAAGAAACTTTAAATAAAGATGAAGACTGAGAATATTTGGTAGTTTTATTTGTTTCCTCCACAGATTAGAGGGCCTAAGGAATATATTGTCAACCCTCTGATTTTGCATGTGTAAGGTTAGAACTTACGCTGTTCATCAAGTTATAATGCTTTTTTCAGTGACAGAAAAAGAAATAAAACAATTTTTAGAACACCTGCTCAGCAATGGCTGATCCTCTCTTTAAAGTCTCTTTTTCTCTTTTCTTCTTGGTTGTTGTTGTTTTGGGGTTGGGTTGGGTTTTTTTTTTTTTTTTTTGTTGTTGTTGTTTTTTTTTAAGGTCATCTGAGCTCCACAGTCTAATGAGCATAGAAAGGCAAAATTCTGTCCAAAATTCTTGGTACTAAGACACATGGAAAATCCAGGATAGAATGCACCAAGAGAATAATTAATTGTCTGAAGAATGTTTGGTTTTGAGACTGATAATAGTGCCATGTACAATATGACAACAGGAGTTTGTTCTGTAGTCTACAGAATTATAATGATTTCTTGTTAGAAGAAAAACCTAAAAAGGCTGTAATACCAACAAAGAGTTCCTGCTGTGATACCATGTATGTGAAGATGCCAGGTCCAATATAGTCTTTGATATTAAGAGTGGACAGGATTTGCATTCATAAATCCATATCACCGTTGTGCTAGGAAAGAGAAATCCCTAGCTTCAGAATAAAACTACATCCTGGTGCATTAACTAAGAATATGATTGGTTTCATTATTTTTTCAGGGTTATTTTATATGGGTATTATGAAAGAAAATGAAGAAAGAACATTTGCTGTCACAGCCTCCTGGAGTATAAGGCAACAAGCTGTAATTTTTTTAAGTGTCTGAATTTCAACAGAAAGCAATTCTGAATTTAAGAAAGCAATAAGGAGAGAAAAATATCAGGGAGAAAGAATGATATATGGTTTGGGGAAAAAAGCACAGAATTCTAAAAATATATAAGAATGCATTTCCATTTTGTACCAGCCTTATTCTGGAATTATTCCAGTTTTACAGTAAGTAATAAGCATGGGAATGATACCCAAGACCTTGATCTTAAAGTGGAATACTCAAAACAGCTTCATCAATGCCACTTCTAACTCTGGAACCCTCAGCTTAGGAAAGACATGGACTTGGTGCAGATCCAGTGGGCCACAAAAATTATCAGAGAGCTGGAGCACCTGTCCTATGAAGACAGGATGAGAAAGTTGGGACTGTTCAGCCTGGAGAAGAGAAAGCTCCAGGGATACCTTATAGTGATATTCCAGTACTTAAAGAGGACTTTAAGAAAGGTGATGACAATCTTCTTAGCAGGTACTGTTGTGATAAGACACAAGGGATAATGTTTATAAACTGAAAGAGAATAGATTCAAACTAGATGTAAGCAATATATTTTTTTTCTTAAATACAAGTGGTGGCACGGGTTGCCCTGAGAGCTGGTAGATATCCCATTTCTGGAAACATTCCAGGTCAGGTTGGATGGGAATCTGAGCTACCTGGTTTATTTATGCCCCTGTTCACTGCAGGGTGTTTGGACTAAATGGACTTTCAAGGCCCTTTTCAGTCCAAACCATTCTGTAATTCTATAACTCTTTGTGCCTCAAGGCTGTGTGGGTATAAGTAGGCTAACAGGCACAGTGATTTCAGAAAACATGTTTATGTATTGCAAAAAGCAGTCAATTCTTATTAAATAGAGACTACTTCACTTAGCCTGATAATATTGTGTTCCTTCGTTGCCAGGAAGAAGGAGGAAAAAAGCATTTATAAATAACCGAGGAAGCACCCAGCTTGGTAACTCAAGATATCATCTTTCTTCATGAAATCACACTGGCATTCTCTTCTGCAATACAGAAGATAGTGTTTTTCCCAAGTCATGTAGCAATACCAGCTACAGAGCTTTATCATTTGGAATAGACCCAAAGCATATGAAGCAAATCCAGTTTATTCACATAATCCAACAAACAGGCCTGAAACACACAGAGTAACACCAAATAAATCCCTGCACAGTTATCTGTGTTATACAATAGGTGCAACTTCTATCCTATCCTCCAAACTGTGCACCTGGGAGTGTTATATTTTTCTTTTTCTATCATTCTGTCTTTAGGAGAGCTGCTCAAAAGCTGCATGGCCCAGCTCACACTCAGGCACTTATACCTGCTCTGATGCAGCCAACAGAGAGACTTCAAAAGGCTCCTCCTTTCCTCAGAGGCACTCACAGAGTTTGTACATGGATCTAATAACAAAAAGTACAATTCCCAGAAAATGTTTGCCAAATCTCAAACAGCCCCACAAGGTTTTGCCTTAGGCATTGTGCCTGATAAGATAACTAACTGAATAATTTAAGTAGATAATTAAATAAATAATCCTGATCTTTCCTGTTCTGTGTATCTCCATTTATTTCCCAGGATATTCCTACGAAGTGGGCAGTGAGATCTGTTAACCATCTGCAAGTTGTCTTGTGACTTTCTAGTTTCACAGTGTGCATGATGGCTATTTCAAACCAAGAAATGCAACAAGATGGGCTTGCAGCATGCAGCAGTTTCTAATATAATCACTGCCACTGAATAGATCACATGCTTTTTGATCACAAACAGATGTTAATTTTATTTAGTGAGCTTCATGGAGGAGATAAAAAGTGTTACCTGTTACACAAATCCTCTCCCTGTGATAATACAATTCTCTATGCAAAGCACAGCAGGACACTCAAAAATCAAATCTTCTTGATAATCTGTAAGGCATCCACCAATCCATTCTGGTCCTTAAGATATTTATCCAGTAATGACAAATGAAAGATGTGGAAGCTGCAATTCCAGCCTACTTGAAATAATTTTAAATTATATATAAACATTACTTTTTCCCCATTGGGTGTTAATCAGGAGAGAGTGCATTTACAATGCCTTTCAAATTCTCCACTACGAGCTGATAGGTTACAAATTTTCCTTGAAATAATAATACAAAAAAAGAATGCTGTTTTAATCCACAAGAAAACTTTTATTCTCAAGACATGGAATTTTGGGAAGAAAGTACCAAGAAAAAAATGATTTTTTTTTAATACTTTCCTATGATGTGCACATTAGAGATGCCGATGCATGTGTCGAAACAGGAAGACAGATCTACCTAATTCTCTTTTTTGGACCCCTTCTGTGCATAACTGATGCATAGTAAGCAGAGAAAGCAACAATCTTCAGTTTGAATCATTCACAGTTAATAGATTTCTCCCCTTACAACTGTGATTTAGCAAAGCACTACAAAGAGCATGTACAAAAATAGTATTAGCTCTTATTCTGGAAATGCAAGTTAATTTGCAATCTGTTCTTCTTCTAATTTCCTCTTTCTTTTTTTTTTTTTTTTTTCCAAAAAGGTAAAAAAGCTTTTTGCAGGAATTCCTCTTCTTTAGCATATGGGATTTGACATTTCCTGTTAATATGTTAATTTGAGTAGCAATTTGTGTCCCAACCTTTATATCAAAATATTTCATTTAGGTGAACAGAATTATGTTATCAGTCTATAAAGGTGTTATAGTTTAGCATCTTAAGAGCTCCTTTGAAACCTCAGTGACAGTACTTTGATGGCTATTTGTGTAGCATGGTTGCCAGGCAAAACAGAAGATACAGTTAATACAGAGGTGAAGTACAGACTCTAACTGATTTGCCATATATTTCGGCACGTCATAAAAACCCGTGACAAATACATGAAGATATTAAAATGTATTATTCAACAACACTTTCATTTACACTTTCATCCAATGCTGAGGTTTAGAAAATAAGTTACATGTAAAAAATCTGTCAAGCAAAGGATTTTTTTTATTATTTTTTAAATAATAAAATAAAAATAACTTTAAAAATTAATAATTTAGTCTCTGAAGCTACTGAAGAGTAGCTGAGATATTTTGCAATAATGAGTGTCTCGCTTCCTCCCCAGTTCCCTGAAATAATTTTCAAAGGAAGTGGATCAGTTTCCTACCTTTTGAGGAGAGTTCTACTGAGAATATGCAACATGAAAATTCAAAGCAACACACTTCTGAGAGAAGGTAGATTTGATACACACTCCTCTCCCTATTATTTCCTTTGTAAACAGCTAAAGCAGCCTATGCTCAGCATCCATTATTGTGTGTTCCAGTCTTATTCACAGACCTTTCCCCATGTAGTGCCTAAAGAGTGTACATACAACTTCACAATTGTAATGCAACTGAAAAAATACTAATCCAGTTGTACATGAGAACATTTCTGTGGTTCATGTAGAAAGGGAAAACAGAACTCCATGGTACTGCTGGGAGCATGAAAACCACATTGTTCTTTTCTTTGAGCAAGACCTTAGCCCCTTCCTTGGATCTGGCCTTTCATGCTTTCTCTTCCCAAGGGTGATGACATGCACAAGCAGTAATTCATTAACAGCATGTTATGTGAATCTGAGTATTCAGATTTACCAGCAATATCAGAACTAAGGATCCTGTGGGTCTTTATCACTTTTCAGTACTCTGAAAATCTCTCTGAGCAATACAAATGCAAGTGGAACATTTTTAGCATGTGAGTTCCAGGTACCTGAACAACTGAAAATCTGTGCATGGAAATTGGTTGAAATATGGATATAATCTCAAAATGGGGAAAGCTCTTATCATTGTTTCAGCTCTTTGAGAACATATTACAATAATTTCCACTGACTTCAGAGATGCCTACCTGATTAAAGAAGAGCTGATGATTTGAAGGCTTCCCAGCTGCTAAGCTCAGCCACAAAGTCACTGATGACTTCAACAGATGGTCCTGATTTTAGGCCATTGAGAACTTTATGAGCCATTTGTCCTCCTTCAGGCAACTCATCATCTGAAATAAGGAACAGAATGATGTGCTAATGGGTATGTAACCAAATGTTCTGGGATGTGTCTTTCCTGGAGTGGCAACCAAATATGCTCAACTTGAATATAATTGTTATAGACTAACAAGTAGCAGTTAAATTACATTTTAAGAAATATCAAAAATACCACCAACAGTAAAACAGCTTGAACAGTACCAAGGATAAATCAATTGTGTTTTCATCTGAAATAAAATAGTTTTATATAGTTCTTCTGCTGTGCCTTTTGTAACCACACTGCCTATTCCATGTTGGCCTTATCAGCCATCAGCATGCTTGCAGCAAGGGTGGGGAGAGCCCTTCTGAAACCTTTGTTCACAAAGCCAAGTCATATATATATATACCTATATATATATAGATATATATATCCACATGTATGTATATATATATATATGAAAGAAACTAGAGCTTCTGAAGGAGCAAGTTTTCTTCTTCCACTCTTTTTTGGTTGTTTGTTTTGCTTTGGTTTTTTTTTTTTATTTCATAGTCACAGCAAGGCTACTCAGTAAGCACCATCTTACTTTGAAGTAAACCCCTGAAATTGATCAAAACCATAGTTGTTCTTACCTTGAGTCAAGTGATTGGGCAACATCATGACAAAATTTTCCCATGCAGCTTCTCAGAGTGTTTTGTTGTTGTTGTTGTTTTTCTGGCATAACAAGTATATGAGACAAACAACTTCTTAAAGAACATGTGCTGTTATAAATGCTCCTTTATGAAGGCTTTGCTTGATTTTTCCTGAAAAAAAATATTAAAGCCAATGTATCTTTATTCCAATAATATTTGAAAATATATTCATACATCTATGTTCTAGAAAAATATATTGGATCACACGTAGTCTCAGTTCTATCAGAGAGATCAGTGGCATTCCCCAGGCAGGACATTGGCTTTCCAAAATATCTTAGTGGTTTTGAGTGTTGCATCTTTCAGTGCATGGAAAGGAGGCCTCCATGTCTTCTGGGATCATAATAATCAGGGACATGTGTCTAAGAAGGTGGAAAAATCATACTTTTAATTAACTGATGCATTATTTGCCAATGTTGTTAAGCAAATCACACTATGATATAGTAGTAAGGAATGCAATCAGTTTACCCCTACACACCCTTGCCATGTTAGCTACTTGGGCAAATAGACCACAGACACTCTGTGTCCCATACAACATAGTAATTTCATGCTCTTATATAGCAGGTTATGAACACTCCTTTCCAGTTCTAAAAAGGTTATTAATCTAAGAAGATTGTATAACCTAAGAGAGTAATACCACAGAGTCTAAATATTCTTCTGTTGTTTTTTTCAGGCACTTAAAATGCATTATAATGATGATTTTAGTTTAGGATGACTAACCTGCAATCCTATTGCAAAAACATGTGTTGCAGTGCTCAGTTCTATAACAACAGTTGTTTTGTTGTGCTTATTATTATGGTGTTTGCTGAACCTGCTGGGGTGGGTGAGGGTTGATACAAAGGCATCAACACCTCAGTAACAAATCTCTAACTTTCAGTAAAATAACAAGAGCTTGTTAGTTGTGGGTGGTAAAAGTGCTGATTTTTAATGCTAGACTGGAGGTGCAGGTCAGCATTTCAAGTCTGTGTTGTCATAAATAATTCATTTCCTATTATTGAGCACTTATGGGAAAAAAAAAAAGAAAAGAAAAAGAAAGAAAAATTAAATCAACAGGGATGTCAACAAGCTCCAGCCTTCGATGAAAAAAATCTCAAATATTATTCTGTCTCTAGAGTATAGTTGTAATGGTCTAACCCTAATCAAACGTACTATGAGGTTTCTGACAAGCTATTTATTGCTTAATTCTTTTTCCTTTCTGCACCAATAAATTTTTTATTCTAAACATTTGCTACTGAGTAATAGAAGCCTGCTGTGAGATCATTCCCACTGATTGAAAGCTGATTATTTTCATATAGCAGCTGTCACTAGGTATTCCACATTCTTAAGCTCTATCATTAGAGGAGTCACAGATCCGTTTCTGACTGTAGATCATGGCATTCTGGTGGCTACTAACCTGCTGAGCTCATTTTCTACAGAAGGTAAGCAGGAGCTCAGCTTAACAAATGAAGTTTTCTAAGAGTATTTAAGTCAATAAATGAGAGTTATACTTCCTGTTGTTGTAGGGATGTTGCAACTCAGACTTCCTTGTAGCATCAGACCCTTGCGAAGAGAAGGATAGAGCTATAAAGTCATTATTTCAGTGAAAGGCCAGTATCATTCCATTTAGTTAATTTGACTGGAAAATATTCAACAAGTCTTGAATTCTGTACTTTCATTTTCTTAGCTTGAATTATCCTTTATGTAATTGATTAGCCTTGTAAAGGTTCTGCTATTAAAATGGTAACTAATAATGACCTAATAATGAAATTTAGGGTTATTTCTAACCACTGGACTTGCATACATTAAAATATAACAACAGTCTAACAAGGTAAATCAGCAAATCACAAATTATCATTGCTCCTATGGTAAGAATTTCTGTTTTGCTATAAGTATTTACCTTATACATCTTCCTCAGGAGAGGACTTCTCACATTATCCCTCTGCTCCAAGGTGGGGTCCCTCTTATGGGGTGACATGGCAGGGCTGCACCTGATGAGAGGGACTTGCATCAGGGGGGCTTGAAAAGGACCCTCTCCATCTGAGGGACCCTGTGTTGGAATGCAGTGAAGAACCCTCCCCCTGAGGGGGAATATATGATACCTATCCGGTTATGTGACCCATTAACCCCATTCTTCTTGTGATGAATGTGTTTACAATGTGCTGGGCCTCTGCTTAATGTCGACATACTGAAAGTGGCAAAGGACTTTTTGCTATGTTAAGCCAAATAAGACATCAGGGTCATGCCAAGGCTGTTCAATAGAAACCTGAAGCCTAAAAGCTTTAGAAAGTTATGAACAAAAGGAAATGTGGGTGTAGCTCTTGCTGGTTCCACAGCTGTAATGCTTATCTGGAGCAGTAAGATGCATATTTATTTCTTTTTAAAAATTTTGCAGATGCTAAGAAAGCATAGGAAGGAATCAGATAAAAAAAAATTACAGAAAAAAACAAAACAGGTTCAGAACTACAACATCAAAGGAAGAATAATCTTGAATTATGATTGAAGCTATGTGATTATCAATAGTATATTTGCAATTTATATTTTTATGTGAGTAAAAAAAATATTTTTTGTCAAGATATTTTTTGATACCTGTTCATTCAGAAAAAGCTGAAATGTTGCATCTGGGATTCTCCGCATACAAATGTCATAAAACCTGTCCTGAAAACCTACTGAGGACATGCAGAGCAGTCATGTAGTTCAGATTCTCTTCCCATGTATCTAGCTATCTTTCTTTCTCTGAGGAAAAGAAATAATGTTATATCTGGGATTTATCTCACTGAAACTCACTGGGCAGTGTATGACAGTGAGTTTTACTTCCTTCAGAGTCAGAAGTAGGACAGAAGCCAAAGGTGTCTTCCATTTTCTTAAAGTAATTTTGCTAAGATAAACTTGCTACTTTTCTCTTATGCCTCAGAAACAATACTGGCTGACTAATTTCATCAAGACAGATGAATCAAAACTTTCTAAATGTTAGCTGTGTTAATGGATGAGAACAGAGGAAGTGTAAAATCCATCCATACAGTGGCATCAAGCAAACCCCAGGTAAATGAGACTGAGAAACTATACCTGGAACATCATAAGAACTAACAAGGTAAGTCAGCTTAGACCCAGCCTGTGCAGTGCCATCATCTCCATAGCTATTTAAGTTCATGTTGAAGCAACCACTACATTCAGGCTCTCTTGTGAAAAGTGATGAGTGACTAGTGACTTTCAGTCATTTCTTTGTAATTTCATTTCTTTGACTTTTAAACAAGAAGCTTGTCAGGACAGTCTTTCTTCTGCTTTTTATACGGTCTAGACAATGGAATCCTTTGAGGCTATATGAAGCTTCAATATTTTTTCATGACAACCACTGCTGTCTCCATATTTGTTATCAAAAAAAGAAAAAAAATAGAAGGACAGATCTGGATACATTTAATGATATATTTAAATGGGGTTTTTTTCCAACAGAGTGTATTTCCGAATGCACTGAAAAACTGCACAAATTGAAGCAGTTGGGTTTGTAGCACAGTAACTGCTTTGTTGGGAATTTCATTAAACAATCAGATGACTCCCACACCATTAAAGACTGGCGCATTTATGGTGCATTTATGCTCTGGCTTGGTTGCTCTTCCTGAGCACTAGAAAGCCAACCAAACAAAAAGGACAAAACTGAAAAACCCAACAACAGACCATGCATAGAAGAAAACAAAAATCACAGAAAGCATTCAGGGAGAAAAAATAAGTTTCTGCATAAATTCTTGTTCATTAGGAAGAGACTTCAGTTTGATGAACTTGGTATTTTTGCAAGATAGGGAATAACACAGAAAGCAAGAGAGTTTAAAACTGAAGGATGATTCTTGGGCACAGGGTGGAAATGGGGATTTTTTTCTCTGCATGAGAGTCTCTACTAGAGCTAAAGACAAAGAAGAGAAAGGAAGACAGTGACCTCTGTACTTGTACTGAAGCTAGAAGAATTCCATAGTTTGGAACATCAACTGTTTTCCTGGTAAACAAAAATCATTATTCAAGTGAGACAGGCAAGACTGCAGTGTGAGTCCCCTTAGTGGAACCACACTGAAAAATCAACTTTCTGTTCCTTTTTCAGAAAAAAAACATGGATATAAAAAATCAGACTACACTTAAGGGAGTGATGAATTAAAGGGAATGAAGGACACTAAGAAATAGTCAGATGTACTTTCTTTCTAGTGAAAGATTATTTGAGTATGACTAAACTGAATGAACTGGGACTACTGATCAATTCTGTAAGCAAGACAAGGACTTGCATCTGGAATATTGTGTCCAGTTCTGTGCCCCTCAGTTCCAGAAGGACAGGGAACTGCTTGAAAGAGTCCAGCACAGAGATACCAAGATGATGAAGGGAGTGAAGAAAGACTTATGAGGAAAGGCTGAGGAAGCTGGGGCTCTTCAGCTTGAAGGACAATGAGGGGTGACCTCATCAATGTTTATAAACATGTAAGGGGTGAGTAGCAGGAGGATGGAGCCAAGCTTTTCTCAGATGTGACTAACAATAGGACAAGGGGCATAGGTGAAAAACTGGAGCATAAATGGTTCCATATAAATATTAGGAAAAATTTTTTCACTGTGAGGGTGAGAGAGCACTGGCACAGGCTGCCCAGGGAGGTTGTGGAGTCTCCTTCCCTGGAGATATTCAAAGCCCACTTGGACATGTTTCTATGTGACCTCCTGTAGGTGACCCTGCTCTGGGAGGGGGGTTGGACCCAATGATCTTTTGAGGTCCCTTCCAACCCCTCACTTTCTATGATTCTATGATTTGACTAGGAAATTGCTGGAACCTCTGAATCACTGTTTTCTCCAAATCTATACTTATACTGTGAAATTCAGCCCACAATTTGACACAACATCAAACACCTATATGAAGCTACTCTAAAACAGGAAAATAACATGACCTTGCTCTGCCAGTATCTCAACAAATGCATTGACTACCTCTGTATGACTTTCCTGCAATCCTTATTGAGTCAGCAAGTAGTCTAGCTGTGAAGAGCAAAAAAACAGAGGAAGAACATCTCAGTCACAACACTGGGCTTGTGACTGTTCACTTATTCAAACAGATGTAGAGTAATTGTTGAAAACTCAGAGGGCAACAGCACCGTGTCTATCTAGTGACAAGGGACATGTTTCTTATCCTTTCTACCAACCAGTGTAGGACTGCAGCTTCCAGAGTTCTTTATCTACAAATATTTAAATCATTAAAAAACATCCTCTGCTAAAACTCTTCTTGTGTTTGTTCATCTATCGAAGTAGAGAAGATGACATAAGGCCAGGCACATTATCCATAATGTGTTAGTTTAATGCTAGGTACAATTTAAGATATTTTACAGTTTGATTCCTTTGAATTTAACACAAATATAGGTACCCTTTGTTGTTCCAATGATTTGGTTGGCTATTATGTGAAGAAACATTATAGCTCTGTGAGCATTAAAACCAAAACTATTAATCTTTATGTACTTAATTAAGAGAGGAAATATTTCTTTTTACATCCTTTCCAACTCTGAGATTCACCTGGGCCCTAAGGATACAAAATTATCAAACTTGTTTCAAGTAGAAATCCAGAACAGACTTTTTGTTATTGATAGGGTTTTTAACCTTGGAACATAAACTAATGGGACACTTTGAAAATCACTAGAAAATTAAGAATATAGAATTATGGACATTTTTTTTTCTTTGCACTTTAGATGTTTTTTTGAACAATACAGACTTTTCCAGATGTCTGTTTTCCTTTTCCTCAGTGACGGTTGTTTCTAAAAATAATTTTTAATATCAGATCATTACATGAGCACCTGCCTGGGCGTATAGGTATGAGCCTCTGATCTCACACTAAAGTTTAACAATCAGATTATACAGCCTTCCAGACTTCCCTCTAAAGGTCATCCTAGTATCAATTTTGTTTCTTTCCAGAGACCACTGAAGATTTTTTCAGATTACCCTCAGGTCTCTTGTTGCAGTCTGGTGATTACAACTAAACACATGATTCCGTTTTTTTGGAGTGAGGTTGTGGTATATTAAGCCCATAAGTAAAGTCAAGAGTTAGAATCTCGATGTAGTTACAGAAATCCACTTGGCTATCAATTGTAATGTTTCTTGTGTATCACATAACGACTTCAATACAGCTACTACGAACCTATTTTATTTAATGAACTTAAGCTCAGTAAATTAAAATTTTGGTATGTTATTACTAATATGCCTTCTTAGTGCCAATCAACTGGTAAAAGTAACAGCAGTTTCAAGCACGAGTAACTTTTCTGTGTCATATTTGAGAATAATTTCTCCGGCCAGCTTTTACATTCATTCCATCCTCTTTGTTCCTCTCTGGAACTGAGCTCTGGACAGCCCTTCCTGGGTGGGTGAAAGTCACTTTCCATCAAAGGCACACTATACTGGATATGGCTTCCCTGCTGCTTCTGCCTGTTGCCTTTTATTTTGTTTATCACAACTAAATATGCTGTTATGTATCTTTTGAATACATAATTTGTACTCTGGGAAGGGGTATTAAACAACACTGTAAGCCCTCCAACAAAACAAAATGAATACCAGACAAAGGACTGCCTGCAGCCTATGGAAATGGCCTGCATAGAGATAAGATGGAGATAGGGACCGAGGAGCCAAGTGGGTTGAGGTAAGTTCCAGTAGTTCAATCTGAAAAGTGTCAGGCATGCCCCATCGGCTGGCCCAGGGCTGGATCCAGGACTGGTGATTTTCTGTTATCTACCTCTCTAACTTCTCCTATTCTCTCTCTCTCTTTCTCTCTCTTTTCCTCTATCCCAAAATCATTAGGTAATACAATGGTTACCACCATATTTTCACCCCAGGTTGTGCAGCTTGAACATCCATGTATTGTGGCTTCTGTGATGAAAATAATGAGCCTTTTTGGGTTTTCAGCCTGAGCATATATAATAATCAAAGTTATAATAATAATTAAATTTTATGATTTATTCCTTACATAGTTTTATTAAATCTTATGTTCAAATACAAGCCTAGACTGTTGTTTCACCTTGATCTCATCAAGGAGTATCTGACTGTCAAGCATTTCCTTGGACCGTAACATTTTAGTCACTCTCCCTGGGAGGGCCACGTCTGACATTGTAAGATTGGATCCAGATACACCCAGACTTCTCTCTGAGAAGAAGTTTAGAAAGCAAGGGGCTCCAGTCTCTGTCTCCCTTGGTGCCCTGTCTGGGTCGTGACACGGTTCATCCACGAAATGGCATAGATGTTGGACACATTCAGCCTGAGAAAACAGTGTCTTGTCTGCACAAGAAGTCAAAAACAGTGAGATATCTGCCTCTCTTATTAAAAGATTAGTTAGTATCTTGTCAATAAAAGCTTTCTTTATTAGACTATAGTTGATTATTTTTTTTGTCTTCTTGTATTATTTATTTGTTCTACAATCTCACCGAAGGAAAAAAAAAAAACAAAAAAACAAAAAAACAAGAAAATCAAAGTCTCTATTTTAGCCATGTCTATAATGTCCCTTCCTCCCTGTGCAGAAGCCAGTGATGCATGACCTTGTAAATATACTTGACTCTTTTGTAAAAAGGCAATCAGATAAAGAGGATCTTTAAAGGATATCCAGACTACATGCTCATTAAGGGGAATGGAAAAACCTCTAAATGAGTCCTTAGGATTATTCTACAACAGCTTTTATGAAAATATATTTCTGTCTGAATATAACTGCTGCAATGAAACATGTAACAGTTTTAATATAATTATCCAGTATATTAATTTTAAGATACAAACACTCACTCTATATTATTCTATACCCATTCTATAATATTCCTGTTTTGTACTTACTGTATATTTTCCAAAAATAACTGCTATGGTTCCTATCATTCCACTGAATTAACAGCTATGTGGTATTGGTCATCTTTATGAAGGATTCAATAGCCATGATGACAATAACTTTAAATGTCATTTTTATCTTTTCCACCATCTCTTCAGTCAGAATCCCCTCTAAATAGAGTTAATTTTCTAGGTTTTTAATTTGTGGGGTGATAAAAAGAGAAGTCTCCTTAGGAACAATGGTAACTTTCAGTATTATCCTTTTATTAATTTCCAAGTGTCTTTTCTCATGCTGTCCCTAGCTTCCATTGAAATACACCATTCTGGAAAATGTAGTATTTTTGTTAAATATTATCAATAGAAAAAAAGGAAGCCAGGAAAATATAGTTTTCTATTTGACTAAAATATGAAGGGTTATATCTCATACTGAATGGCACCCAGTGTATCTGTTATCTGTCTAGCAAATGAACAAGAAAATTCATCTGAGATGCAAAAGCAAAAAGATTTTGAGTTACTTTTCTGATGCATTATGTAGACAACTATCCTCACTATTCTGTCTGATGTTGGTGACTGGGTTATTGATGAATCCCTTCTCTGAGCCGGGGGTAAAGAAGAGTGAGATCATAAGAGAACTCAATTTCCAAACTAGCCTAGTCCCATGTGATTACTGGGAATACTTCAAATGTACAGAGACTTCTATAAATTAAGGCAAAAAGGTAGCAGAGAATGCTGAGTAGTTTGTAAGTTAATATTATATTTGTGTTTAAGTGATAATGAGTTACAGAGAATAAGTGTATTAGGATCATGAACACTTGCCCATAGTTCAAAAATGCATAAAAATACTCTTACATAAAGAATACTCTTACATTTTTGGCTGTAATTTTCAAAAACTTTCAGGCTCACAGTTGCTTATTCCTTTCTCTTTTATTCTATTCTATTCTATTCTATTCTATTCTATTCTATTCTATTCTATTCTATTCTATTCTGTTATTTCTAAGGATCTGCTCTGATGATGCAAAGGGAGAGCATTGTCTATATTATTGTGGTAAACTTCAACGACACTGTCTTTTCATACATGAGGGCTAATAAGGTTTTAAATTGACAGAGATAAGGATCAAGATAAGCAATTTTTTGTCTTTTTTACTCAGCAGCGCACTTCCATTCTCTGTTCAGCTAGTGTTATCAAACCCATATCTGTGGCAGTTATGGTTTATTCTTATCCTGCGGTTATACACTGCAGGGATTGGGTCCTGCCCTGCTGATTGCATTGCTATGCTCAGACCATAGAATCACAGAACCACGGAGTCATAGAATCAGACTGGTTGGGAAAGACCTTTCAGATCATCGAGTCCAACCATTAACCCAGGCCAGTGCCAAATTCAGCACAAAACCATGTGCCTAAGCACCACATCTACTGAATCTCTACATACCTCCAGGACTGGTCACTCCACCACTTCCCTTGGCAGCCTATTCCAACACTTGACATGCCTTTCAGTGAAGAAACTTTTCCAGATTTTCAATCTAAAGCTCCCCTGGCACAATTTGAGCCCTCATATGCTATCACTATTTACTTGGGAGAAGAGACCAACTCCTCAGCCTTCCTACAACCTCACTTCAGGGAGCTGTAGAGAACAAGAAGGTCTTCCCTCAGCCTGCTTTTCTCCTGGATAAACATGACCAGATTCTCTTCCTAAGACTTGTATTCCACATATTTCCCCAGCTCCTTTGTTCTTCTCTGGACACACTCCAGGGCTTAAATGTCGTTCTTGTCATGAAGGCACAAAACTGATCACAGGATGCAGCCTCACCATTGCCCAACACAGGGGGACCATGCCTGCCCTGGTCTTGCTGGTCGCACTGTTGCTAATACAAGTCAGGATGCCACTGGCCTTCTTGGCCTCCTGGACACACACAAGTTCATATTCAACTGTTGTCATCAAATACCCCCAGGTCCTTTTACTCTGATCAGCTCTCCATCCAGTTTCCCAAGTCTGTAGCATTGCAAATCCAAAACCGGTCACACACAATGAACTTAAAAGTGAGAACAAATGCCCATGAACTGATAGGGATCAGGCAGGCTAAAATAAAGTATATCTTTCATTGTTGGAATAAGGGGGAAAACAAGCACACAAATGTGTATCAGAGACCTGCTACAGCTGGATTTTGCTTGTCTTGAAGAAGCATCAGATTTCTACTTCCTTTTCTCTCCTGAAAGCATTTTGCTCACATGCACTTTCTTCACACTAATTTACTTGTCCATAACTTTTACTGCTGCTTCATATCGCTTCTGATTTTAGCCTGGTATAATTCTCTATTGTTATGTTCTTATTTGTGATTCACAGCTATTTTCTTTCCCATATTTATCCATTGCAGCATACAGCTCTGAGGGATTTATCTCAAGAAAATGCAGTCCCCAGAGCAGCATTACAGCCCTGGAGAACAGTGAAAATAATAACTCATAACGGAAGTTTGTAGCTACTATTGATGTTGTTAAGTTTTATCCCATACCACTGAAAGGAAAATTGAGGCTAGAATACTGTTTATTTGCCTCACAAATCAGTGTACATTGGCACCTTAGATACAGATATACAGAGGTTTCCCTGTTCATCTATTAGTGTCCAACTAGAAGCTTATATTCACACAACCCTAGAGGCAATCTCGTTTGAATGGTATTACTGAAATTTTATCAGTATTGCTAGTGATACTGTGAAATACTTCTTGATTCCATAAAAAGAGTTGTGTTTTCAAAGCCATGTAAATTACTTACAGCAGCTGTCAGAGAAAATTCATGGTTATCTGTGATATTGTCTTCAAGATGAAATTAAATCCTGCAGTCACCATACAGCACCCTTGGCTGCTTAGAAAAAAAAAAGAGCTGTAACTGCAATGATATTGTTTTAACATGATGCTTTTTCCCTAGTGATTTCAAAAGAAAAGGGTCTTAACATGTTTTTGGTGCATTTTGACCTTTTGCATCTTGGATTTTGTGCTTTTTTCCTTATATTTTTGTTAGAAATTGATGCTTTCATAACACAGTATTTCTTATGTGCATGCAACTGGCCCCACCCTTTACTCCTAAGGTTCATCTGCCATGGCCCAGCAAGCTTGGACAGTGACAGCAAAGTCCTCAGGACATAGGTTTAGTTAGAGTTTCCTTCTCTGAGATGGATGGCCTTACAGGGGTAAATAAGCTCCATCTGCCTGGGTTTGGAGTTAGAGTTGTACTCCTCCTAGGATGATTGCCTGAAGGCTAGTGAACCCATCCTCCCCATGGATACATTTTGTCTGACCCTTCAGTTGTGACCTGTCTGGCATGGGGCTCCCTACTGGAGGCATATGCCATTGCCAGCAGAGTTCCCAACCTCACAAGGGCACACAAGCTCCTTCCCCACAACAAGGGGGTGCCCATGGAGGGCAATTCAGCACGTTACACAACAACCACTAAAAATGAATTGGACATAGTCCCTACTTTGGGAGAAACTCTTAAGGCCACACAGCATCTGAAAACTGGCAAGGCAGCTGGGGTTGATGGAATCCCATCTGAACTATGGAAACATGGAGGCCAAGCACTACGTGATAGATTTCATGAGTTCCTTGTGAGTTGTTGTGAACAAGGCATACTAGAACCAGTTCTCCATGATGCAGTCGTCATCACTCTGTACATGAAGAAAGGAGAAAAGTCAAACTGCGCCAGCTACCGAGGTATAACTCTGCTCTCCATTGCTGTAAAAATCTCTGCAAGAATACTTTTGAATAGATTAGTACCTGCTATAGCAGGGGAACTTCTACCTGAAAGCCAATGTGGTTTCAGAGCCAATAGGAGTACCATAGACATGGTATTTGTTCTCAGACAACTGCAAGAGGAGAAGGGAACAGAACAAAGGTCTTTATGTGACATTCATTGACCTCACTAAAGCTTTTGACACTGTGAATAGAAAGGGTCTTCAGCAAATCTTGGAACGATTAGGATGTCCCCCCCAAGTTCCTCAAAATGATCATCCTGATACATGAGGATCAGTGGGGCCAAGTCAGATTTGATAATGCACTCTCTGAATCGTGACCAATAATCAATGGTGTGAAACAAGGCTGAGTTCTCACACCCATTCTATTCACAATCTTCTTCAGCATGATGCTCCAAAGGGCCACAGCAGACCTCAATGAAGAAAATGGAATTTACATCCAATGTCATACTGATGGGAGCCTATTCAGCCTAAGCAGACTGAAGGCCCACACCAAGACCCTAAGTCACCATGGCCCAGAGTTGCTTTTTGCTGCTGCTGATGCCCTCGTTGCTCACACAGAAGCAGCTCTGCAGTGCATAATATCCTGCTTTGCAGAGGCTGCAGATCTTTTTGGGCTGGAAGTCAGCTTGAAGAAGATGGAAGTTCTCTACCAGCCTGCACCACAGGACGACTTCCATCATTCCCACATCACTATAGGCAAATCAGAGCTTAAGACAGCCCAGCAGTTCAGCTATCTGGGATGCATTGTTTACTCGGATGCCAAGATCAACAAAGAGATAGACAACAGATTATCAAAGGCATACAGTGCATCTGGGAGACTTTATAAGAGAGTCTGGAGCAATAAACACTGGAAGAAGAGTACAAAGATTGGTGTCCACAGAGCCATTGTACTGTCTACTCTTTTATATGAGTCTGAATCATGGGTCATCTACAGCCACCACCTGAGACTCCTTGAACGCTGCTGCCTCCATACAATCCTAAACATCCACTGGACTGACTACATGACCAATGTTCCTGTTCTTGGCAGGGGTCACCAGTTTTGAGACCATGATACTAAGGACACCCCTGTGCTGGGCAGGGCACATCTCCAGGATGGAAGATCACCAGCTCCCTAAGATTGTGGTCTGTGGTGAACTTGCCAGCGGCTGCCGCAAGAGAGGAGCCCCAAAGAGGAGATACAAGGACTCCCTGAAACAATCCCTCAGCTTTGGCCATGTTGACTGCCATCAGGGTCCTCTCTGGCCTCCAGTTGGGAGACATGGAGACACACGATATCCATAACACTGCTGCCTCCTTTGAGAACACACGTAACATCAGTCTCGAGGAGAAAAGACAACACAGAAAGAGCAGGGCCTTGGCTATCTCCTCACAGGAGATTTTCTGCTGTGCCTTTTGCAACCTCACTGCCTGTCCCAAGCTGGCCTTGTCAGCCATCAGTGTGCTTGCAGCAAGCATAGGGAGAGCCCTTCTGAAATTTTTATTTGCGAAGCCAAGCTATGATATATGATTTCTTATGCGGAGAAAAGACAGGAATCTTTTTTGCAACATTAATTTATATTGTAGACACTCTATTCTAGTTTATATCAGCTGATTAACTCATAATCCAGAACTCTGTGACTCAGAATTGCTGTACATGACTACTGCCTCAGCCCTGTATGCAACCACAGCCTTAGTGATGCTGCTTGCAATAGCACAGCACCCAGTATGACCTCCAATGCCTGCCCATTTCACCTAAATCCAAACTCCATGCTGCATCATACACTTTAAAAATTCAAAACTATAAGTCTTCTTATAGCTCAGTCACCTAAAAAAATTAAAAAAAACCTTTGAGAGACTGGCCAAAGAGAAAGAATAGATTCAATTCTGAATTATTAAACATCCTTCATCAGGACAAGAAGCAACTAAACATTTTCCACTAAGGTCCATCCTGTTCTTTAACAGCTTAATAGCATCTTACTGTCAGAAAGATTCATAATGAGATCCCGCATGATCTAATATGAACAGTGGATTTAAGTGCACCCTCAGTAAATTTGCTGATGACACCAAACTGTGTGGTGTGGTCAACATGATAGAGGGAAGGGAGGCCATCCAGAGGTACCTTAGCAGGCTTGAGAGGTTTGAGACTTGAGGCTGGCAAATTCATGAAGTTCAACGAGGCCAAGTGCAAAGTTCTGCACTTGAGTCAGGGCTGTCCCAAGCACAGATACAGGTAGGGCAGAGAATGGATTGAGAACAGCCCTGAGGAAAAGGACTTGGTGGTGCTGTTTGATGAGAAACTCATCAGGAGCTGACAGTGTACACCACAGCCTAAAAACCAACCATGTTTGGCTGCATCAAAAGAAGCGTGGCCACAGGTAAAGGAGATGATTCTCCCTTACCTCTTCTACTCGTCTCTGGTAAGACCCCACCCTGTAGTGCTGTGTCCAGTTCTGGATCAGGACACAGGAAGAACAGGAGCTGTGGGAGAAAGTTCAGAGGAGAATCATAAAGATGATCACAGGGTTGGAGCACGTCTCTTATGGAGACAGGCTGAGAGTTTAGCCTAGAAGACTCTGAGGAGATCTTAAAGAGGTCATCCTGTACTTGAAGGGGGCCTAGAGGAAAGCTGGGGTTGTGTAATGATTAGGACAAGGGGTAATGGTTTTAAGATAGAAAAGGGTAAATTGAGGTTAAACATTAGGAAGAAATCCTTCACTGCGAGGGTGGTGTGGCACTGGAATAGATTGCCCAGGGAGGTTCTAAATGGTTGATAGGTGATCCTTAAGGTCCATTCCAATGCAAACTATTCTGTGATTCTCTGATCTCCTTGGTGAGTGACATCCTGCTCTTAAAGAGAAGGTTACCATTTCTGGAAACTTTATACAGCTGGTGCTGCTGCAGCCTCAAGTACAATGACAGCAGCTGGTGGCGCACACCAGCACCTGGATAGATTTTTAGACTCCCAGAATGGATGTGGGTGGGCTGGCAGGGTGGCAAGAAGCTTCACCCCAGAGCAGTGGTGCTTGAGAGTGGCTGTGGGGGGGCAGCTGTGCATGGATGGCTCTGGAGGGGCTCCTCAGGATGCCCCATTGCCCCAAGGACTGTGAATAGAGGCATCACTGCTAGTTGTGTAGTTCAAATAGAAATATGGATGCAAAAGGAAGGTGGTCTCTAAGCATACAGTAGCATATCAGGGCTCTACTGCCAGGACTGGAAGTTGCTCTTGGCCTTGGGTGTGTGAAAGTTTGGTATCATAGGGAGAGGGTCAGGTACACAGCAGCAGGACAGCCAGGAGCCACAACAGCTGTTAGCATAGCACAGTGTGATGAGGCCCAGCCCTTCCCTGCAGGACTGGGTAGGGCTGCTGAAAGGTTGTGGAGCAATGGTCTCAGTACCCCTAAGAGCAAGCTTTGCAGAAGCAGATGGTGATAATTATCATGGCCCAGTCCCAGAGCTTGGGATGAGTTTGGCCTTTCCTGATGAGTGGCTTTCAAAGTTGGGGAAGCTGGAAGCTTTCTGGCAACACCACAAGAACAGGTGGCCCCATCTGCATATTCAGAACAAGTACTTCTTCACTGGGAAGAGCAAACAGGGATTTTTCAAAGCCAACTGAGTTCACACCTTGTATCTGCACAAAGGGGGGAAGGAATGAGGCCATTATTGGAGATGCCCTCCACCTGAAGATGGAGGCCCAATCTACTGACCTGCCCTGATGATACCTTGCAAGGTTAGGTGTTTGTCATGAGGCCAGGGTGTTGCTAAGGCATGCTTAGCCTTGGTAGTGCTACAGCTCTTCCATGCATGACCCAGAGCATCAAGATTTACTGCAGAGCTCTGGGGGGAAGGGTAAAACATGGGGCCTGCGTGGTGTCTCCTCAGACCTGTTACTGAGACTGGAAGTCAACTCATCTGACAGGACAACATCCAATTTTGTTGCTCGTGGTGTAAATCAGAGCCGTCACTTCAATGACTGACATTCTCAGGTCATGCACAAAGTGTTTCAGACACACAACAGCAAAACTAACAGGACAACACAAACATAACAATAACATAGAAAAAACAATAACTCTTCTCCTTTCTCCTCTTACTTTGATTTTATCTTCTGCAACTGTGATCAGTGCCCCAAATCTGCCTTTAAGACTCCAGACCTCCAGGTATTTTGTAACAGCTGTTTAGAAATGTAGGTAAAAGATACTCTAGAAAAGCCTGTGAGAACTGGGAAAATTTTTTGAATGAAGGTAATTGCTCATCAGTCAGCAGAGAAAAGCAAATAAGCATCCATGCTGGTTATAGCAGATGTTAGAGTGCCAGTAGTTGTTCAGCAGCTTTGTAAGACTTCACATAGTGGATATGAAGATAGGAAACTTCATGAAGGGAGCACAGAAGCTTAAATAGATTGTAGAGGAAAATAGATTTTGTAGAGGAAAAGAAGTGTTGTTCATGGGCATCTGTGGCTATGTATTATTATTGTGTGTGCAGCATGTTACTATCCATGATGCTGTAAAAATCTAAGGGGTTTAAGAATATTGTTACAGCTTAGGAATCACATCTCTTGCAACGAAGCGAAAACCTGTAAGGATTCTTCTTGAAGAGGGTTTGCAGTAACTTAAGATACAAATAGCAATGGGGACAGTAGCCTTGAGACTTCCCCCCTTTAACTCAGCAGTGTTATAGCTGGAAGACCTAAAGATATTCTCTGTCCTGAATAAGTCTGAAATGTTAGCCATGTGAATCAGCATTGTCTGAGGAGAATCACACAATGCAAGGAAGAAAAAAGAAGCAACTGCATTGGGAAGAAGAGAGCAGTCTCTCCCTTGATAGCCATCTCTTTGGGACAAGAGATTTGCCAGAGCAAATCTACCAGCTTATACCCATAGAAGATGTTCCATTTCATGCATCAGGATAGTGGATCCTGTCATTGATTTATGTGGCAAGGATTAGGGATCCCTTCCAGATAATTGGTCAAAGGCTAATAGTCATTAAAAGGCAACATGCATCTCAATTCACCTGACTTCTTCCTTCTCTAACTTTAGCTTGTACTCTGGCAAAATACTCATAATAACCTTAGAGATCACAGGAGCAAAGTTTGTATTTGTGTACAGCATTTGAAATGCTTTCTCTGCCTTAACTCCCAAACTGGCCTCACAGACAGGTTCCTGACATGACTTCCTTATATCAAAGGCAGCTGAAGTGGCACAGTGTGATTGTTCAAGGGCTGTATTTTGTTTCTGGAAAATAAATGGAATGTCATCAGGAAACCCATAGTAATGTGACTTGTATTGTAATTCTTCCAGCTGATATGTTATAATTCAGTTTAGTTTACATCTGTATTTCAGTCCCTATAAAGCCTGTGTAGGGCTCAGATTTTCTGTCATGGGCCACTTCTCAAGTTTTAGCCTGAGTGTACATTACAATCCAACACAATCTGAAATATGCAGCAAGAAGCTATAAATAAAAAACACAATTTGCCCAGGAAGGGTTGGCAGAACAAGTCTAATCTACCTCTATGAGAAGTGGAAGACTTTGCAAGGCAAATGTTTTGTGACAGAAGCATGAGTAGACCATGAATACAAACAATAGGAGAAATCTCTGGAAAAAAATACATTGGTAGGATACTTGTTTTGGGATGGGATGAACAAAAGCAGCAGTTTATTCTTGTCTTACATACATGGCACAACATACAAAACCAGCACAAATAACTTACAAAATCTCATACACCATGCTTCCTCTCAAATAGCTTCTATTTAAGTTACAACACCATAACGAATCAGGTAATTAGTTACGACAGATCTCCAGACATGGATAATCTCCCAATCAAGGAGCTATTATTTTTGTAAGCTACTTAGACAAACATAATTTTTTACATGTTAAATGCAGTACAGTATCCTTAACAGCATTCAAGATATTCACAATGAGAATTAAATAGTTTATAGAACAGCAGAATTTCCTGTCTCAGCAAAGGTCTACATTCGCTCCTGCCTTGTCTGGTTTACAGATGTGCTACAAGTCATCTTTACTCAGATTTTCAAGCTAAACATTGTTTTAAATGAAAAACAAAATTCTTTTACAGGTTCTTTTTTTAGATTTAATAAAAATGTCTTTGCTTTCCTTTCCCATTCCTACCCTCTAACCCCACCAACAAATGCCATTTAGCTGATAGAAATATTAACTCTCAAGCTGCTATAGGAACTTACAAAAAAATTTGATGATGACTTGCTGGATGCAAAATGATGGATAATCACAGCCCATCATAAATTCAAAATGGTGGATTTTTTTTTTTCTCCTAATGTCAGAATTTCTGCCCATTGGAGACAGATGATTCCAGTCATCTGATTTTTAGAGATAATGTACTACCTGTGGGCTAATATACAAAATCTTTTTTTTATTATTTTTCTTTTTACTTATAAGCTGTCTCACTGTCTTTCATGCAATCACTTTCGGTATAAAATTCTTGCCTTACTAGAAATTGTGACAACACTGACTGTATGGTATTGACTTAGACTCTCCCAGCTGCCCTTGGATCAAATATTATATCCCCTTTTCAATGATCCTATTGGCATTGCTGGGTTAACTCACAAGAATAGTTTTGCTCTGTGATTGCACTTCAAACCCCACTGAAGCCTGTGGGCATCTTGCCTTTGACTTGGTGGCTTTGGATTAGCTCTGCTTGGATGTGGCTGGCAAAGTCTAGCCCTTAAGCAGTTAATCACTTTCTAAAGATATAATCAAAAAAGATTCCTCTCCTTTATACATACAGTAAGCATGTTTTTACATCAAGCATTATCATAAAAAGCATGTTTATGTTATTCTGAAAATGTATTTTTACAGAAATTTATAAACACTGTTATATCAAACACATTCTCAAAAACTGGAGAAAATACCGACACAAAACCTAGAAGAGCTTCAATAGAATTCTTCCAGTACTATTTGTCTACTTGCATATTTCATATTTCAGTGTCCTTTACTGCAAATGTAATTTGGCCATGTGAGAACAGGTAAAGTTGACAACAAATATCCAACAGTTTTAAGTAGGACATGGATCTGTTCTTTAATGAACATAATTTGACAGCCAATGCATGGTTTTTTACCTGACATGCTCATTGTGTTGTATTTACTCACAATGAGCAATATCTTAATCCCCAAATAGTTTCATTCATTTCAGTGGGATTACACATGACAAAATGATTTATGCAAAAAATACTGAAAATGGTTTTTCCACTTTTTACATCCTTCTTACGTCAGCAACTGATAATTATATTCCTTTTTTTATATGTTGTAACTGAAAATTATGTAGGAGTAATATTTAAAAACAACTGTTTTTCAGAAACCAGAAACTTTAGGAAATAATCTACTTACGGCTGTGCTATAGTTCTGAGAGCCTAAAAATCTATCTGACATGACCAAGAGTAAATTTCACAGGTCTAAATTTTTTGTTTATATACTTATTTATATTACACTTAATGATCCCCAGCCTGGCACAGTTTAAGTTTAAACATACATATGTCACACTAACACGAAATCAAATGTTATTTTTCCTTACCACCAACAGGTCTCAGTACAATCAGTAATGAACTTTTATACCTATAATCTAAGTGAAATGCACTTTCAAGCAGTCTTTCTAACAAAATACTGGATAAATTTTGGTGTGAGGTTGGTTTCCTGTCTTGCAAAAGTTTAAAAATGCATTAATCTTTTTATTTTGGGAATAGGCTTACTGCCTGTTATGAACTCACAGTTCCGGAAGCTAAACAGCTTCTTGTTCATGTTCTCTGTCTAACTTGTTTCCTTGCTCTTTAATTAAAAAAAAAAGAAGAAACTACTTTTCTTCAAGTTTTACTGACTGACAAAATAAAACTGGTGGAAGGTCACAGACTGCAATGTCCTTTATTTTACCTCATCTCAACAAAAATCCTTTCCCACGGCTTGAAATGCTTGAAATGTTGAAGTTCTTTCAAGCCACATCTAATCCCAGTTCTAACTACACTGTAACATGTGCAGTCATCCATAAATGAGCCCTTTTAACAAAACAATGTAAGTTAACTTGGTTAATGATTTGTAGAATGTCTCTATTTCCATCACTGTAAATAAACTATAAATATATGTATTAAAAAAAACAACTGTAAATGATTATACAGAATGTCCACACATGAAATAACTAATTGCACACATGATGTGATACGTAAAGCAAATTGCTGAAAATCTATTCAGCCTTTGGGATGATCAAAGTATAAGTAACCAAAAATTACAAATAATGATTGAATTTTCTTAAAAGAAGGTTTTTGATGGAGGAACAGAAGGAATTCCCCTCCCACTCACCCATATTCCCCATTTCTTTTACATACTCAACTCTTTCCCCCAGTAAGCCACAGTTGGTTTTTTTTTATATCTAGTGGTATATTTTAATGAGGTCAGTTTTTGAGATCAGTGGTATTTATTAATGAATTTATCTTCTTTTGTGCAAGAGCACTAATAAGATTTTCAGTGAATTTTTCATATAATATAATTTGTTCTTATTGAATCTTAAAATGCTTCCAAATTTTCAGGATATTTAAGCTCTAGATGAATATGAATTTGATACAATTAGGTAAAAGGCAAATGAAATAGAAATTCCTTTATTTAATGTGAAAATTTAGTTACCTTCTGTTCTGATAATTCAAGCCAGTTTTTATTAACCCCACCAAGGAAAAAAAAAAAAAAAAAAAAAAAGAAAGTCTTGTAGTTACAAGCCTGTAATTATAAATAGCAAAGAAAGAAAACAAGAAAACTGCTCCTTGCCTATGGAAACATACATAGATTTTCAAGTTTCATCTCCCCTCTGAGATGCTAACCATCACATAACATATGCCACTTGGCAATTTGTCTCCTAGGATATTCACAAATTTCCTTCCAGTGCTCTCCACCTGTTCCTTCTGCTGAAGATCCCAAGGTTAACCGGCCAATGACCTCATTCCTTGACCCCCTATCTGAATCTAAAACCAAAAACTCAATGCTGATATCATCAAGGCCCTCACAAGGAATGTCAAAGACAAACAATTCATTGAACACTGCATTGGGAGTGCATTTCTTCACATGGGTTTTCTTTTTAGAAATTCTCTTCTTAGCATGGTACAGGTTCACTTTGACATAAGGGTCTGCAATGAAAAGAAAAAGCACAGATCAGCTACTGAATAGTACTGGTTAGAAATTCTTTGATCCAGTTAATGGTAAATTTAATAATTTACCAACACAGTTACATCACAATAAGGAGACATTTTGAGTTAATAGAGACTATTAATATCATCCACTGTTTGTGTTTACCTCTAACTCCTTTATGGTCACCAATGATGTAAACAAGATATTCAGCTTAGAACATGATTCATCTGAATAAATACAGGCATATCCTTCATGATATGAATACTGCCCTGTAGTTCACTCTCTACTACTGTAGTTCACACATCTCTTACTACTACATGTGAAGATGATCTGAAAGTACACTAAATTCTAATGGACCCTGACAAGTATGTATCATTAAGGATTTATGTGAGAAATAATTGCGATTTTCACACATTTTACCACTAGGGGATAATTATTAGCATTAATAAGACTCATGCGAAAAGAAGTCTCAGAAAGGAGAGAATAAGAAGGTGCTGAGGTAATGGATGCTATTAATTTCTACTGTGGTTCTACCAAAGTTGTTTAGCTGGGTTGCATTACTGCCACTAATTTTGTTGAACAAATTTATCACTAAACTTTAAATGTAAGAGTAATTTTGTTAGGATATGTATTTGACTCAATGTCTGTGCTATGCTACTATTGAAGAAAGGGAAAATGTCCCTGTTTTTAGCTATTAACTCTGAATGTTCACATTCTTCATAATAAACTGTTGCAAGTTTCATTTGCTGTTGTCTTCAGCAATGGCTATACTTCTTCCTTCAGAGGAATTCTAGAGAATGCTTTAGAAATCATTCCTTTCAAGTACTTTAGGACTTAGTTCAGCGTAAATATGAATGTGTCCTATTCCAAGTCCTCAGGGTGGAAAAAAGCAGTGCAAAATCCTTTCTACTGAACCCAGTCAAAAAAGATAGTCAATGTAAACAGTTTAATCAGTTAATAAACAACAAGAATACTTGAATGCTTCTTTTAAAGTAAAGTTAAACCTGAAAATATTTAGAAACTCTGTGCCACAGTTATCAGACTGAAACTGCCAGAGGGTGAAATGGTTTTGTTTCCTTGAACTGACACAGTTTTAACAGGAGTAAGTCATGATAGAATACATCTTCACTTTCATTCTCTATCACCATAATAAACCTTTTAAAATAGGTTTCAAGGTAACTTAATGTCTGCTGGATTTAGAATGAATGTCTGCCATGGAAACATTAAAAATATCAAGAATAATATCCATCAGTGGATTCACACTGTTGATTAATTTCTGTTTGAAGGCATCTTCTAACTGTAACCTCTGGCCAGCTTTTGGATAAGATTAGAATTTTTTTCTTGATTTTATTAGATGTTTTAGGAGATCTTAACATTAGTGATCAAGGAAACCAACAAAGTTGTGGGAATGGAGTAGCTTTTGCAAAAGTAATGTTCCCATCTTCCTAAGGATATGGAGCCATGCAACTGTTCAGCTGGCTCCCGAGAAATACCATTTCACCCTCCTCTTTCTCCGAGATTTATGTTGGGGTGAGTAGAAAGTCAAAAGAGGAAACAAGGACTGATGTGAGCGCAGCATATTACTGATACCCAGTTATCTGTTGAACTCTTCTTTCCTGATGAACATCAAATAATGAAGCACTGTCTAGATGAACCAGGTGTCCAGACGTAGCATAGCAGCCTGTATCTCTTGGCAATATTATATGCCTAACATAGTTAGCAAAGTTGTACTGAGGGAAGCAGGAAGAGCAAATATAATTTATAACTGTACTCATAAGTTGTACAGCCAATAAATGTGTAGTTTGAATGTGGTATAGGGTCCCAGTGGCAGCTCAGACAGGAAGAGCTTTTCTTTTCCTCTTACTCTGATAGATGGGTGAACCTCAGTCAGACTTAGTCTGTTGAGGTCAGCTTGTTGTCATGGTGGCTTCATGAAACTTCCACTATCTGTTGTGGGGAAAAATCTGGTGTGATTATTAAAAGTATACATGCTCTATTATAGGAAACTGTTTGGCTCCACTTGTGTCTTTTCTTCTTATGGTATGTGAATGAAATTGAGATCAGAAGGAAGTAGAAAGACTGCATCATTTGCTGTTGTAACAATGAATGACAGGTTCCTAAAACTACTTAATTTTTAAAAAAGCCTGTGAAATGAAAGAGCATAAGTCCTATCCAGAATCAACAGTGGACACACTAGTGTTTGTATACTCCCTTGTTGTATACTGTTCTTTTTGTAAGGTGGTCTTATCCTTAGCATACTGTACATTAAATTTTATTATTATTATGTTATCTGGCACTAATGCACATCTAAGTTCTAGTACTGGTTTCAAAGAAGGTTCCACTAAACACAAGATGGCAGAAGGCCAAGAGAAAGGATGCAAAAAACCTGCTTCTTAGTGCAGCTCCTGGTAAAGCATTGGTGTTGTCACAACCTGCATCCAGGACTGGCACAGTTCGCCTTTTCACCTTGCCAAGTAAGTCCTAGTGTTAGTGAGACAAATTCAGAAGATGTAACTGGCTGCTTTTCTTGGTGCTAAGCTGAAATAAACCATATGATGATCTCACTCAATACTGTTCTATAAATAACCAACTTTTTGTCATCAATAAAAGCTTTTAGTTTCTGCAAACATCCTGTACTTAAGGCTGATGGTTTCTGTTTAAGACTTACAAAAATCACTGGATTTCAGTGTCATGGGTTTTTTAAAAGATGCCATGGTTTGTTAGAATGTGATTGAAGAACAAGTTTGTAAAATGCAAACCCTGGAAAATAAAGCATTGACCTAGATATGAATAAAATGAATAGGCTGCAAATGATAGAGACACTTATTTCTGCATTTATGGGCTACTTTTAGTCTTTGAAATGCCGAAAATCAGATGTCTTCTCTCTGATTGTTTTATATTCTTAGGGCATATTTATTAATCAAAACATTACCTGATAATCCTGACACATCAGATTTAGGTAGATGTCTGGCTTTTAAAACAACAACAGTGAGAGTGTTTGTTGTAGACTGATAACAGAGAGAGATCAGTAATTCTCCACGTCCAGATGATTTCTGAGGAAATGAAAGAAAAAAAGAAATAAGGTTATTTACAAGCGATTATACTGACCAAGCTTTAAATCAAAATTAACAATATATATAAAATGTCACATAACTCTATGTTCTGAAATGTTTTAGAAGGATATAACTTATGAAGCTTTGCATAGCAAATATAATTTCCCTCTACTGTAGTTTCATAACACTTCTTATGGTTGGTTGTTAGGCTGGACAAAAATAAAAAATAAATAAGTGGAAGAATAGGTTGATATGGCATCATTAATTTAAGAGATTAGGAATTAAATCTTACATACTGAGAAAAAAATACCAGTGAAAAACCTCATCTTAAACAAAACAAAGTTCTGGAAAAGATATAATTTAAAAATTAATTAATTTTTAAAAATCTTCATTAAAACTTTTTTCAACAGGAAGGCTTCATAGACTTGGTAAAACCCCATCCCTGACACTTTCTGAAGTAGTATAATACATATGAAATAAAATAAGATCAAATAATTTCTTTATGAATATTAAATTTAAATTTGCAGGAGTATTTTATTTCACAGAAAAGAGGAAGGCAAGGGAAATAAGCAAAAATAATACCTTGTATTCCATAAAGTCCAATAAGTTATCAACAAATTATCAGTGACATAGTTATAGTTGTTGTAATAAAGTGACAGGATTGCAAAATAACAGTATTTGTTATTGGTATGTTGTCTGGTAGACATTTATTTGATTTGGCAGCATGTTTGCTCTTTGAAAACAATCAAATTGAAAGTCAATACACATTCCCCTTCCTTAGTAGAGATTAAGTGATGTGTGTGTGATGTATGTGCATTTCTCTAGTTCAGCTGTGGTGGTTGTAAATGATCATTAGATTCTCAAATTAGGCAAAATGATATGAAGTATTTCTAGCCCACTATAGTTAGTGTTCTCTTACACTAATTCCAAAAAGGTTTTGGCTTCTCCCTCATGTGTTCCCATGGTTAGTAGACCTGCAGCCTGTGTCACAATTTTTGAGAGAAAATAGTGACAGCACTGAAATGAAAGAACACGCTACTGCATCAATAACACAGTGCCTAAGAGGTTCCAATCTCTTAATCAAAGACTAATTGCATTCTTTAAAAATCTACAAAAACTACCATATGGTTAAAGTGAAAAGTATACATCAGCTTCAGTAAGATTTAAGAAAGAATTATTTCAAACAGAAAAGAGAAGGGGAATGTTATATAGATCTTTATATTCTTTCCTTTTAAAGCAAATGGTTGTGAATTGAGCTCTCCTGATCTAATGTAAATGAGTCCACTCAAACCTTCTGGACCAGCTGAATAAGCAAGTAGAGTTTAAGGCATTAGCAATTTCTTGAAACATGCTCATTGTAATGTTCTTTTATTGCATTTGTGGAATTGCTTCCCCATACTGCCATTATGAAAGCATCTCAATGACTTTCATGATGAGCTTGTTGTCTTTGTTTTCTAAGATGGTTGCAGCATTACACAGGAATCATAGCTAACACTAGCACAATATTTTAAAGCTTAAATAAAAAATATGTTACCCTAACATTTCTTTTGATGATCTCTCTGTCCATTAGCAGCCTTCCTTCTGACAGCTCAATTCCTGCGAGGGGAATGAGGACTTCTCCAATGACATCATCTCTGGAAAACCTGTCAAAGCTCAAGATCATAAAGTGAAGTGTTAGGTCTTGAATTTGGCTATAGGGGATCCCATAGAATGTGAAAGTCTCATCGAAAGCTGGATCTAAGGTTTTCCTCAGCACTCTGGTTTTCACCTTGTGCTTTTTCTCAGGGAGAATTGTCATTTTGATGTAGGGATCAGAAGTCATTGACTGTTCATCCATTGCTGGCAGCCCACGTGCCTCTTTGATGTTCACTACAAATGCCTTTTTCTCGAAGTTGTACTCTAAGGAGAAAAATAGAGTTCCTAGCTTGTCTTGTTTATCTTCAGATGACAGGGAAGTGATGGATTTTATACTGTCAGGGGATACTGAATCTTTCTTCCTTTCTGCAAAGTTCTTGGGAGATGAATTTTCAAGGCCTGGAGAGCTCTGGATTTTGGGGGTTGTTTTGGGGAAGTTGCCATTTAGATCTCTCTTCTCCAGGTCAAGATGGAGAGAATTCTTTGGCATTGCTGACTTGTTCTTTGATTCACTTTTATCATCTGCTCCAAACTTCTTCTTACTGTTGAGATTCTCAGGGTAAATATCAACCCCCTTCAAAACATGGACAAACTTATATGGAGGGGTCTTATTGGATTTGGAAGATTTACGTTGACAGCAGATCCAAGCAAAAAGGGAGACAGAGAAGACAAGGCCAAATGCACTAAAGATCCCAACCACTGTAGGAATTTCATCTGCAAATCAAATAAATAGCAACAAGCACATAAGCAGCCATGCCTTGGACTCTGTGTGATATTTAATAAAGTAATAATTTAGTAAGACAGACTGATACAAGATGCTAATAGCAGCAGGATCAACAGACAGCAAGTGCTTCACATAGTACATATTGCTCGCCACCTGCAGGCACGAATGTGTAGTCCCTTATTAAGGCACACGTTGTATTAGTATTTTTCCATACCCAGAGTGCCTATGAGGAAAATACTATTCCCATCCTAATAGTAATAACCATTAGTAATTGCTCAACTATGTCATCCTTTTGTGTGCAGTTTCTGAGTTTATGTCTATGAGTAATACCACCTCTCAGAAGGTTTCAGCATTGACTTTATGGAGATTTGTTGGTTAGATAAAATAGATTCTGCAGTATGCATTACTTACAGATACATCATCTGCTTTTCACACTGCTTCCTAAAATATGTTGTACATCCGATTAACTCATTTTTATGGTCTGATTCCATAATTGCCTGGAGGTATCTCTTGAAAGAACTGAGTTTAATTGGAGGTTATAACACTCAACAATTTCAATGGGATTTTGAGTATTTTGCAGGAGGAAGTCTATCAAGAAAATTTAGAATAATTATATACCAAGTGTCTTTTCCAGGTGGATGTGACACTGGGCAGTCACATGAGAGTCCAAAGCTGAAAAAACTATTAAGTCTATCATTGATGACCACTAAGCTTTGCATCTGACACAGTATGAATCAAAGCTCTGGGGAGTTTACAGCAAGGGTCACTACTTTTAAGTAGCATACAAGAAAAACATTAAAACATTTTTCTCTTCTATCTTGACATGAATCCTATACTTAAATTTAATAAAGAGAAAACTGAGCAAATGTTCAAACCCCAGCTGTCATGTGGATATGTTAGTTACATATAGGATATCATTAGCCCTCCAAAGCATGCATCGAAGGGGCAAATGAGCACAACTAATGGAAAATCCAATTTTACCCATAAGTAACATTACTAAGTGAGTTTAAACCTCCCACAATGTAACAATCAGAGCTTAATCTTTATTCCCTGCAACAATGGAAGACCAGTAGAATATTAATGGAATGGCATTGTTTATGCAATATGTGTATAAAAACAATTGTGTAACAGTTCTGGTTCTCAAAAATCACTAGCAGATGATTCTGGATGAGAAAAGCAAAACTGTCATCCCTCTATAAACCACTAAATCAGCTTCATCCAGATAAAAGCTGGACAGATAGACATGCTGCCACTATATCTTTGCTTTTAAGTGGAATAAGTAAAAAAAAAAAAAAAAAAAAAAAAAAAAAAAAAATCCAAAACATTGCTATCAGAGCAAAGTAGGACATTATGTTCCAGCACAGAAAGAATCAGGCCTGCTTATTAATGTCTTCTGATAATATTCACATCATTTTCCTTTTGCCTACAAGCCCTATCATACTTAATTGTAAGAATTTAATAAAATGACTGAAAATTTTAGACATGACCAAAAGATTATTTTTTCTAACTTAAGCACGTGGCTCTGAGTTTCAAGGACTCCCTGGTCTATAAAAATTTAAATATATATAGCATAAAAGTAGAAAACAGACTAATCAAAAACTAATCAGAGCATTTTAATAGCTTTTACAAGTGATTTGCACATTTATAATACTTCTTCATGACATGACATACCTTTTGTAGTAACACAAATTATGCTTTATTTTAATTCTACAAGTACTGAAAGGAGTGGTAGAATGAATTTGGTGGTTAAAATACAATTATCTTCCTTAAATAAGTAATTAAATAAGCATGATGTCACAAATGGGGTTAGCAACATTAGGTGGGTGGGGTATGAAAGAAAATAAAATTATAATAAAAATGGTTTTATATTTACAATTAATTATATTGTAACCTGAATTTTTTGCTTGTCATAATGTAAAGAAATTGTTTAACATTTGAGGCAGTGTATTAATAGGAAACATCACCTACTGATCTGGGAGAAGTTATTATTTTGGTTGTGTGATGTAAATCTGGAGTCACTTCACTTAAGTCAATGGAACGATCCTTGAATTAAACCACTGCTAAAGCAAATACAATCTAATCTAGAGTCAATATTTGTAAAGCAGAGTTCAGAACATTTCTACTTACTTCTTTTCTGAGTAAAGCTATACATGTAAGTGCACATATATGATGTTTGTGAAACTTGTGGTATCACAGTGAATCGCTCTACATCCAGTGCATAAAAATGACAAGACTGAAAACTTCATTATCATCATTGCTATTCCCAATGAACCCAGATTGATCAGGATGCAGCTGTTCAGTTAAAAACATTGGGTTCATGTGTTTTCCTCTTTCTAGCAGTGTTCTTTACAACACTGCCTTTCACTTTAACTAGCAGCTGGCAAGTCTTTCTCTACAACAATTAAAAAAAAAAAAAAAAAAAAAAAAAAAAAGGAATGACAATTCTTGCAAGGATGTCTTGAACAAAGATTTTCTCTGTAGCATAGGATGCATTTGCATCATTTAACACCACACTGCCTTAACCAAGCCAAACTACTGTAAACCTCTCTCATCTGAAAACGCACCTACAGAAACCTCTTTACATCCCCCGATGTTTTACCAGGGGGAGCAAGTAGGGCGGAAGGAGAAGAGAGAAGTCAAAGAAAACAAATTCACACAACTTCTGAGATCGAAGTGAACTGAGGATGGGGCGGAGGTGGGAGGGGGGATGTCAGGAATCACCTTCCTCCCAGCAAGCTGAGTGCCGGGTGGTGCTGGGTGGCTCGGAAGGGGCTGCCTGGAATGCACTTTGCCTGTGGAGGGGAGCATCCCCTTGCCCCGTGGGTGGGGAGTTGGTTCGGGACGCACTTACCGAACTGCTGGCGGCTGGCGGCGATCGGAGCCATGTTGGCGGCGTGCGCTGTCCGCGGTGCTAGCGCTGCTGTCCGCGGTGCTGAAGCTGCCGTGAGTCGGGCGGCAGCCGCTGTCCGGGATGCGGGAACCGCCTCCCTCGGTATTAAGCGACCCGCCCGAGGTACCGAAACACACTGCTCTGCTGTCCTCACCCGCCTCTCTGCTCCCACAGACCCCGACCAACAACCGTCTTTTTCTGGCGTGGTTTAAAAGAAGAGGGGAAAAAAAAAAAGAAGAGAAAAAAACCACCACAACAACAGCAACAACAACAAAACAAACTAAAAGCTGGAGACAGGAGCAGCGGGGAAGGTGTAGGAGGAGGCTGTGAGGGGGCTGGAGAAGAGGGGGAGGGGAAGCTTCAGTCCTCCCCTCTGCACTCTGATTTGCAAGCCCCTTCCTGTTTTGGCTCTTCTGAGTAGCTCCACTCCGAGACTGAAGACGTGGTTGAAACCCAAATTGACGCAATCCTGACGCTACAGGGCTGAAATCAGCACCTTTCCCACCTCCCATCCCCCCTCCCTATCCACCACACCCTTCCTCCTGTTCTTTCCCCCTCTCCCTCCCTTCTCCCCTCATCCCCTCCCTTCCCCCCCACTCCTTTCTTTCCACCCCACACACACACCCCCCCCCCCTTTTATTTTCTGGGCAATGAACATGCACTTATTGATTATTTTAACTTCCTTGCTGCAGCATATGAGTTCCCCCCCTTCACCGGACACAGACAGTGAAATGCTAATGTCTGTAATTCAGTGCACCCAGTGTAATACATGGGTGTGTCTGTTTCACTGGGCTAAGATTTATCTGTTTGCTTATTTATCTATCTGTCAGCTAGACAAGACCACAACGCCATGAAGGAGATGCTAAGTCGGATGTTCCAGGCACCCTGGCACCAACTAGAAGGCACACATTTACCTCCTATGAGGGGCATGATAGACTTTCTGTATTTGAGTCACAAAAACTCACGATTGCCACCTCCCTGTCCCCCTCCCTTCCCCCCTTCCCCCACTACTCCCACGATCCAACATTGCAAAAACACTCAGCCCTCACTTTGGAAATACATTTCTCTTCCTCTGACCTTCCTGTAGGTCTTAGTAAAGAACTAGATTTACCTTGATACTTCTGTGTTTTACCAGGATCAGATGTCTGTCTCACAGTCTGGACTAAGAACATGGGGTGGGGGTGGAGGAGGCTGTCAAGCAGGAGTAGGGAGGAAAAGAACAAGAAAGCAGGGCTGCTTGTAACTAAAGCTTCTACAGCATGTGATAACCAAAGAGAAATCCTGGTGCAACAGAGCTCCAAAAGCCAGCACCTGGCATCCAACTCTTCCTGGATTCAGAAGGAATAATAGCAGCCAAGCTGGGAGCTCGACTGCTAATTCTGATGCATAAATGGGAAACAGGTGTTGTTGCTCTTCCCAGTAACGAAATCCAGATGCAGGCAGAGCCTGACAGGACCATGCTCAATCATGGGCCACTTGGAAGCTAATATGTCTTGGCCCACTTAAAAGTATTTCTTTGCTTCACAGTTAAGACAATGAAGCTTCTTGGATTTCAGAAAAATTAGAATATGAAAGCCACAGAATCATGCCAAAGTAGTATCAAGACACAGGTGAATTAAATGCCTAGTTTACCCTGACAAGCTTAAAAGATTTTGGTTAATATTACTTGTGACCATCTATTTCTGTAACACCTTCAGCAATTTGGCCTTGCTAGGCACCTGCACAATTCCTCCAGGAACAGCCATATCCACTATACCAGTCTTCATCACATCCTATCCCATTTAATACAGTACAGAGAACAGCTTGCCAGCACTGTTCCTCCAGAAAGCACTTGCTCTACAATGAGCTTAGGCTTAAGAATACTGCAGAACTCTTGGCTAATTTCTTTGTTGGCAGCACAATTAGATCTCAGATGTTTGGGCTCAGACGTGGGTATCAACCCATCAAATCTGGCTCAATTTTTTTTTTTTTTTTTTCTCAGCTCTACTGTCCATGTAGCCTTCCCCTTCCAAAATACATCCATGCTCAAAACATGCATCCATTGAAGGTAATTACACCTTATTTTAGAATATATTCCAGCTATATAAGCCTCCAGACATGTCTAAAATAAGCAAGATGCTTTAAGAAATTTAGAGTTAAGCTTGTTTAGCTGGGATTTTTAATTACTGTAAGCTGCTGCTGTGTCTGGACTTCAAAAACAATGGAGCAAAAATCAATATATGATAAAATTTGGTAGTATCCAATTTGAGCTTGGATACAGTAAATATATTTATTATGTTGACACGACTTACTGTAAATAATTTTTGGAAGGTTTTTATTTTTGTATGAAATGCAAGGCATTCTTTTTTGATGTACAGAAAGTTTATGGAATACATGGACATACAACCAATGGATTTAGGGTTTTTTCTGCTTTCATTTATCAGATATCTCAAGGATATAAAAAAGCTTTTACAGAATTTGTATATCTTTATACAGTACGCAGATTACTTTAGCATTAAGGGGGTTTGGGTTTAGTTTTGTTTGTTTGTTTTTTCCTGTGATGATTTTGATCAAATGGGAATATAAATGTCATTTTAGGGTTTTTTCCCCCTAAAATTCCTGGTAGTTCATGGTAATATTTAGACACTAGTTAAGAACTGTTTGGTACTAGGTGCTGTACAAATATATTAAATATATTTTAAAGAGACCTTCCTTTTATTCAGTTCTATGTACATGTAGATCATTAGAGCAGTATAGAAAAGGCTTCTCCAAACTAGCTTTCTGTCTTTAGAAACTTGGAGCTGACAAGACCCTGCATACACATACCCATTTATAAACATATATACAGGAAAGCAAATTAATGCTTTTATCTCTTTATTGAATTGGTCAGTGAGACAGAAAATAACCAATTTTTTTACATTACTTGTGAACCTTCTGTATTTAATTATGTGGCTCCCCTTAATGGAACAGAGTGCACATCACAAAAAATACTGGAGGAGGAGGTGTAGTACTGAGCTGCTGACACATCTTGAGACAGACACACTTTCTGCTCCCTGTGTTGTGCAAGCACCATCTAGTGTACGCCTCAGACCCATCAGCACTAGATGATGAGTATACACACATGTAGGCAGTACAAACACTTAACAAGCCACTGCTGCTTCATTACACTTCTAACAAGTGGCCAGAGGGAAAAAATCATCATGTGAACCCTGTATGTTTCTTAACCATTTAAGTGACTTTCAGCTCAGTCCCACATAACAGCAGTCACTCTCAATTTTTGTGGCTGTATGTTCTTCACATTCCCCTCTGTTGTAAGAAAACATCCTGAATGCTTTAGCAAAACTTCAGAGTTTGCAACAGATTCATCTGTAAAAACTTGGATTTTAATACTCACTGCCCAGGTAATATTCCCTTCATTTTCTCAGCAAACAAGATACAGTGACCTCTAATACTTCCAGCTCAGAGACAGAACATTAAAATGAGCTGGTTCAGATTTTGCCTGCACTGAGTTACAACAGAATGAGCCTCTGCAAATTATCACTCTATGTCATCTGACTGACTGTATCAAAACAAGGCCTTCTGTGGTCCGAAAACCAGATTACCAGTGCACATGCATGCGCAGAGCATCTTTCTGCTACTCTGAGAAGAGGGAGGGTGGTTGCTAAGCAACAGAGTCCATACATTTCCCGGGGTAGATAATCCCCAAATAAGTGTATGGGACTGGAAAAGTTGATCCCCCACCTGCAAATTAACTGTCACTGCTCTTAAGATCCCAGAGCCTCTGTGTGAAGATCATGCAATCCTCTCCCTTTAAAAGAAAAAAAAACAAGTTATTCTAAATAAGATCCTTTTCCTAAAAAAAGTCAACCAATAAAACTTGGTGATATTTATGTATGAGGTAAGGCTGGTGAAACAGCCCCTACCTGTCTTTGAGAAAAGTTTCCCTTGAGCTTAAAGACAGAGTATTACAGTTTCAAAAACAGCATCTAGTTTTCAGTTCTGCAGTTGCTAGGTGCTAAACTACAAGCATTAATTAATACTACTCAGCACCTATGAAGATCAAGCCCTCCAGACATGCTTAAAAAAGAAAACCCCAGTAGGAACAGAGATACAGGTTCCCAGTTTTGGGAAGTACAGAGAATTCAGTTCTTCTGAACATGAAACAACTTCAAAGGGATCTGCAGAGGTAGTTACATGCTGCTTAACTTCCACTTCAGTTAGCGCTGCCATCAGCCAGTGGAAAGGGGCAGCATCCCTTCCTGTCTCCTGTCTCTGCCTCTGACATTCCTAAAATGCCTAAAGGCATCTATTTGGGTGCCACACAAACACAAGAGCCTTGATTTGTCACCTCAAGACTCCACCTACTGCCTGTTTGTCCTTACAGACTTGTTCCTTCCTAGTTTGACTGAATCCAGCTGCACACATTTTAATGTCCAGTGCTGTATGACATACTTAAGTGTGGTCTCCAGTTTCTCCTGCAAAACAGTGTACTTTTTAATGTTTTTTAATACATTTTCTGGAATGTACTAAAAAGTTCCACATACAATCAGATACAGAGTTCCTGTAGAAGTACAAGATATAGACCTAGGTAACAGGATCTTCCTCTAGCTCATATGCCACATCTAGAAATCTAATTTCAGGCCTACATATCTAGAGATCAATTCCTCCCACTTTGAGACTTGGCTGAATTGCCTCTGAACATGTGTCTAGAGTCACTGAAAAAGTCCTAAGCTTCCATTAAGAACTAGTGTATAAACAGGAGACCTGAACACACCTGGAGCAGCAACTGAAGGTGAGACCAGACTGACAGAGTGTCTAGGCTAGGTAACCTGCCTCCAATGTAGCTATGGAACTTTATTTAAGCAACTGAATAAATTCCCTAGCTCATGTATGGATTTTTAGAAGTTAAAATTAATGTTTTATACATGAAATTAAGTGATGCTCAGCTTTAGGCTGAGCAGAAACTTTCCCTTGACTCCAGTGGAGGTATTAGCAGGGCATTCATTTTCTATAGTGGGACTTCAGAAGAACAGGCAAGGTTTATCCAAGAATGACACATATCACTGCCTCTTCAGGATCTGAGGTAGCTTGTGCAGTACTTTTTTAAGTACAGTAAGACATGTATTTTGTTTTATTTTTTTCATTGCAATATCTCCCTGCAATTTCACATGGTGGATAAAGATGGGGGGAAAAAAAGACCTCACTAATTGCAATTATGTTTTCATAGCAAATACTCCACAGTGATTTCAGTCCATGTGTACTGGCATGCACAGTCTTTGCACAGTTTCTGCAGATCAGGTCTCTGGGTGCTAGAGGTACATTTATGCAATAAGTAGAATTTGGTTTTGGAGGAAATAGCTATTATGTGACATTTCTTACCTTTTTTCTTTATTTTTAAGAGAAATTTGGCCTGCCAATATTTCGCTTTAGGTCACAGTTTTATTTCAGTAACAGCTTGTTTCTTCTGGTTTTAATGTGCTAAGAAGGTTCATAAAAGGTAGTGTATGAGAGCTGGTAAAATTACTGGGTCTGTTTATATATTAGAGGCTCTGCAATCCAGATGAGTCAGAATATCTCTTGCAGCCAGGTCTATAGATACATTAGGAGATAGAATACTGTTTCATCTTGATGGACTCTGCCTATTGAGTAACAGAAAATCTTATTTCATCTTCAAGTACAGGTTTAGATACCAACAATGCTGAAAATAAGAAAGAGAATCAGAACCTTATTTATGTCTTTTGCCTTTCACTTAGCTGAAGTAGAGCTCAAATAAAGAAAACATATCATTTAGTAACTAAGCAGAGATTTTAGAGCAGTATTATGGTATTAGAAGGCTCAAAACTATTTCAATATCTTAGCTGATTCTTTCAGACTTCTTTATAAATCTCAGCCTTTATTAACAGACAGGCCTTTTATTATTTTTTTTTTTACTATATCAATACATAAAAGGATTGAGTACTAGTCCAAATAAGAGATTTAAGTACTTAAGCCACACCTAAATCCAGTTTCATGAGCTTTAATTTAAAATTCAAACCTTTAAGCCCTGTTGAACTTATGCTTAAGACAGGGAACATCTTAAGAATCCTTAGAACAATAAGCAGGACCTCCCATAAAATGTTTTTTTTTTCTGGCCATACACAGGAAAACTTGCCTTGGAATGTGAAGAAGTAATTTTTAGTTCATTTGTTCACCTTTCCTACCTGCTTCCTATCCATTTTCCAGACATGCCTGATGGAGCAGGTGCCAGATAAAAGCATCCAGAAAGTCTTATTTATTTCTAGGACATTAGAGATTAGAGCATTCCACTAGGAAGTTCGTAACTAGGTTTAAATCTTTGCTGCACTCCTATTTCTTGCAAGATTACCCTAAGTATCATTACTTAGAGGCAGAAATGGACCTGATGTACTGAGTCAGGAAATAAATTGGCAACATGAGTGCAGGACTTAGAGTAATCCACTAAGGATACACACCTACATTTTCATCTTCTTTCTAAGCAGTGTTCTACTTTATTATCTATAATAACTGAATATTGTAGATGCAAGTGCTTCATTCCAGTGGGAGATTCAGAATTCAGAGATTCAAACAGTGGAGAAAGTCTCTGAAGCTCAGACTAAAGACTCTGCACCAAAGAGGAATGTACCAAGGGCAACTAATGTATGATATGCCATGCTCCTTAAGATTGATCTTTGTCTAGACTACAAGGACTACATGGTACAATTAAGCAAAGGTGTAACTAAAAACATTTGTAGATGTCAAATGTAGAAATGTTGAAACGTCTCCTGCTATCTACTCACATGCACTGAGACAGCCATAAGAATTAGAAAAAAAGGAGTCACAGTAAAAAGGGAGGAAGAGACAGAGACTCTGAAGATGATTTTTTTAAGAATAAAAAAAAAAAAAAATTGTAAAAATTCACAGCTTGAGCCCAAATATTCTGCAGTTACTGGATGTCTATATCACATATGAAAGCTCTGACCGAAGTCTTTAAGGCTAACATGCCTGAGTTTAAGCATGCAAATTAATATTACAACAGAGCCCTGTTTTTAAAAATCAAGTACTCCCAAAATTCATTGAAAGTCTGACACTGCACTGCTACATATTGCACTCTGTTCTGAGTGATGTTTCCTCAGCACAGCATGTGCTCTTGGGGGAAGAGAAACACCAAGTAAAAAATTGAAATACACTGTCAGTAAAATCTAGATTTTTTTTAATATGGGGTACAGCTTCTGGAACCACCAGATAAGTAAATGGAAACTGTAGATGAGAAACAATTACTCAATTCAGATAAAAGCATTTATGATAAGTGCTTTCATTTAATTAAATACAGTATTAGGAATTCTGAGCCAAATTATTTCTGCATCAGTACAAGGAAGGGTAAAGTAGATGCCTTTAAGAGATCCATCTGGAGCTCTTTTTATTATTATTCCATACAAATTTGCCAAATGTTGAAGAGTTATATATTTCAGTGCTGTTAGAGACTGGGTGCTTTCCTTCCTTACTTCTTTGACCGTTTCTTTCTATTACAATGTGTTAATGAACTTCCTATACATCAATGCACACAAGTGACTCACATACTAGCCAGGAAGAGGTGAAAACTAAGATTTTCTCTTCATTAGATGTGCAAAATTTTCTGAAATATGGTTTGGATAAAATCTGAAGCCAGTTTTTATTGCAACCTAACTCATTAGCAGAGCTCAAGAAGGAAGGGAGAATGAAGGAAGGGAGAGAAAGACGTAGCTCTGTTCTATAGGAGACCAAGGAAGAAAAAAATTAATAATGTAGTGATGCAAGCAGTGGATGACAAGCCAAGAGGGAAAACTACAACTACAGTTCTGTTCCACTGATTTTCTGCCTAATATGGTACGCATCACTTCTCAGGAGCTGGTTTTGTTATAGGTTCTTCAGCATATGAAGACTGCTTTCACTTCCTGCAGATAAGCTTAAAGGAGCAAAGTGCTGTAATACTAAAAAACAAAAACAAAGGTAAAACAATCAAAAAAAAAAAAAATTACAACAAAAGACAAACCAAAACACCCACTCACCACAGTCCAGACCTGTGATGTTGAGGTCAAGACAATATTTGAATTGCTGAAAAGAGTAAACAAAGGTTTTCCATTTCCTCTCAAGACCTTGATTTAAGAAGTCAATAATCTCAGATGCAGAGATATAAGTTTAGAAAAGGGGAACAATATATTTTATTTGATTCACTAAGGAATAGCAGAAAATAAACGGATGTATTTTGGGGGTGTTTGATTTTCATAATCAGCAGACAGAGAGTGACCTCCACTATCATGGTTTGAAACTACACTGAATACTTGAGTATGCCACCTATACTACATCTCTGACACTGACCTCTTGAATTGGGAGATTTCAGTTCTCCTAAACTTTTCAGTATTAAAGGTCTGAGAAATATTTTTGGATTTTCTTATTAGGCTATAAGAAGTGAAAATATCCAGGTTCCCAGAGTAATTTTCAACACAGTCCTTAGAATGAGGTCTGATGGTACTGGAAGCTAATGATAAAAACTCTTAGTACCCATCTTGGAATCTGAAAATTAATTAGACAAAAGACTCTTAGAAAATCTTGCACACTCAGCACTGCATATTCAGACATGCTAGACCTCAGGTTATCTGTACCTAAATTTACTTGGCTTTTGTGTATTTATATGCCCTAAAAATACCATATAAAATTGCAGCAATCCACAGGATCTTTGACTCATTCAGAATAAGCACTACTCTTGCAAGAGTAACCAAGAGTACTTGGTTTACAAGAATAAGATCTTGGTCAATGTTCATTGTTTCATGAAAGAAAGACTGAGAATGCCCAACAGACATTTTGATTAGAGGCACAAAATGTTATGATACATGAAACAGCCCATCCAAAGCTGTAGTAGGTATATGACACACATACTGAGAATTATGCATCAGTACTCAACTACTTTGGCCTTACAGCATCGTCTTAATTGCTTGTCTTTTCCTTTTTGTGGAAAGCTTAACTTTCAAACTAAATCAATGTAAATATGTTCTCTCTCTAATTGGCCATATGTACTTTGCTAACTTGGCATGCTTTTCTTAAAGAAATCCAGCAGAAACTGGATTGTGTTTGTCTTTCTTGAAAACAAAGTGGCACAGAGCATGTACTTCTTGCTGCTAATAGTGGATGCCTTTCCTGTAACAATCTTCTCTCCTCTCCTCTTTCCAATGGCAAAATCAATAAAAGTTAAATGAATTTTAAAAGACCATGTGAATACAGTGAGATTCTCAATGCTTATGATTGTCTAATGTCCCTTTTGTTTTAAAAGAGGGCTCAGAAAACACCATATACTGCTTAAGAATATACAGTAAACTTTTAAAAAACAAGTATTCTTAAAATAATTTCAGTGTAAATATGTGCCCAGAGACTGTTACCCCCAGTCAGCTAATCAGTAATAACAGGTCAAAATGAACTCTGTGTAGCTCATGGGAGTCAAACATGTGACAGGAGCAGGAGGAAGACAGAGACTGTGCTTAGAATTTGGCAGCTTTAGACTGAAGGTTGAACAGGGAGACATGATTATGAGTTTTTAAACTGCAGGTAGTTATAACCCCCTATGGTTATGACTGAACTTAACACTGCTGTCACCAGTTCCAGTCCCACCATGAAACTATGCTGGAGAGCTCTTTTTCTAGGAAATGTTTTTCTTCAAAACCATGATCATGTAGTTTGCCTTGAGAAATCAATGGAAATTGAAAAAAAACCCAACCAAAAACCAACCAACCAACCAAAAACCACACACACGCAAAATAAAAAAAAAAAAAAAAAAAAAAAAAAAAAAAAAAAAAAAAAAAATCAGACAGTCAAAAGCCCCATATTCCACTCAGGTATCAAGCAGTAAAACAAGGTAAGCTAAGTTTCCAGAACTGTCTTCCTGAAGCTCAGCTTCTAAATTTCACCCAAAAGTCACCCAGGAACTTATGGAACCCAAATGGTTTCTTAATGCTTACCAGAAAAATTCAGGTCATGAGCCTGCCCTAATTCAGTGTTCCACACCAGTCCCACAGGATGCTTGTTTTCAGAGTTCTTGGTATTATGTAGTTGTTTATGTGCTTTTAAATCAGAGCCCCTGGGTACGGCAGCTTTAGCTCCTGCAGCTCAGCTCCACTGAATTTCATATTTAAGTTGTACTTATATGACTGAAGTGATGTGCCCACCATCATATAGGAAGGCTGTGGCAGACTGAATGAGGAAATACTCCAGGGCAGCAATCAGATTTCTTAAAACTAAAAGTGTCTCACATTTTTGTCTGATTTCCTAAGGGGACAAACCTGATGTGATGGCATCACTTCCATCTCTGACTGTGTTTTTCTGTCCACCCTATTTCTCACAACAACTTTTGATCCCTTTGGCTAGTACCAGCCACATTGGACAGAGGAGTAGAATTCTTAAAAATATTAAAGTACTCACCACTGAGCTATACAAAATGCAGCCTAAGGGTTACATGTGGCTGCTAAAAAGTAACAGGTTCTGCCTGACCAATTCAGCTGCTGGGAGGCAGATGACCACTCACTATATGCACAGCACGGTCTGTGGTACCTCTTGCAGAACAGGAAGGCCAAAAAGAAAAAAACATGGGAAATAGTAGGGAAGGATGATGGGAAGAAGCAGACAGAGTTGATAGGACATGTGTACAATCACAGAATCATAGAATGGACTCAATTGGAAAGGACTTTAAGGATCATCTAATTCCAGCCTCTCTGCATGGACAGGGTCATGTCTCACTAGAGCAAGTTGTTCAAAGCCCCATCCAACCTGTCCTTGAACATTTCCTGGGAGGGGGCATCCACAACTTCCCTGGGAAAACTGTTACAGTGTCTCACCACCTTCACAATGAAGAATTTCTACATAATACCTAATATAAATTTACCCTCTTCCAGTTCAAAGACATTACCCCTTGTCCTACCACTACATTTCACTGTAAAAAGTTCCTCTCCAGCTTTTCTGTAGGTACTTCCAGGTACTGGAAGGATGCTATAATGTCTCTCTGGAGTCTTTACTTCTCCAGGCCTAACAAACCCAACTTCTCAATGAGAAAAAAAGCTGGAGGGTAAGCTTATATTACATCAGAAACTCACCTATTTACTATCATTATGGATGTCCTAAACACAAGATAAAGGGGACACATTTTATGCTTTGTGAAGCATAAACTTCATCAGGAACTTACACCTCAAATGCAATTTGCCTCCAAGTGTCTGCTAAATGTCTGTCCAGTACTGAAATCCTGAGATCTGTTGATTGAAGTATTCATGACATCTCTTACTTCTGTGATATTTTTAGAGGTCTACTAATGTATGAGTTCACTTAATGTTCCTTCAGTTCTGCTTAAAAAAATCATTAATCAACAAGCCATTTCAGACAGCACATTATTAAATTGCCAGAAATCTTTTCTTTACAGTCTCCAACTTCGTTTAATATTCACCTTTCAACTTTTGAGATGGTGTTCTTTAAACAACAGTCTGTAGTTTTCCATGAGTCTGATCCCTAGGACACACCAGTGTTCTGAAACAGAAAACCCATGGTACATAATCTCATGATTGAGCAATTCCCAGAGAGGGACTGAATTAAGGTGACTCAGGCTGTCTGCTAGACCTTATCCCTGCCAAATGCACAGTCTGTATTAGAACACACAGCTGTGGAAAGAAAAGGTTTCCATTTTAATGTTTTTAAGTATGAGGTTTCTGGAAACAAAAGAGAGTATCTGTTTCTCTAGCTTGCCTCATACAGGGGATATTTGAGCTGTTGCGGCCAGGATCTTTCAACAGCATTTTAGTACGGTGTGGTTATGTGCACAGTCTATGCACAAAGCACTGCATGTTCACCAAGTTTTTCACTCCACAGAAATATGGGCTTATCAAGTTGTAAGCAGCTGTAAACAAGTTACTAAAATGAGTAGTGTTGGTTGAACTTTGTAGCAGGTAACTAAGTTGTTCTGACCAGTAAGATCAGCTTATCAAAGTAACCGGCTTGGGTTGTTGTTTTTTTTTTCTGACAATTTTTTTGTATGGTAGAACTATGGCAAAATAACAGAGTACTAGACTGAGCTTGTTGTCAGGAAACATCCCAGCATTTAATATATTTTATTTTAAGTTAATATATGTTTACTTTAAGTTTGCATCTTTAAAGCAAGAAAGGTTCAGGAAGCCCCTTGTGGTTCTGCTAGGATTTTAGTTGCATTAAATTGTATTTTTCTTGCTAATTCTCTTTGAAGTGCCTAACAAAAATGTCATTACAACACAAAGAAACGTAATAGCTAATACAAGATTTCTTGGTTCATTAACTGTGTCATGACAGAGTCTACACTTTGGGCATGTTATTACTCAAAATATTTCTTTAACATTAAGGTTTATGGGACTCTACTAGCAGCAGATAAACTAGAACTGACAAGTGCCAATGAGACAGTTGCTTCAACATAAATATCATTGCAGCATCCTAGAAATTAGAGATACTCAGCTGGGCTCAGTATGATACAGGACCTACGACAGACCTATACCCTTTTGAAGTGCAGCAGGAAGCATGTACATAAAACCCTACTGCATCTAAAATGACAAATGACATTAGACAATTATGTTTAAGTACCCATGTCATGTTAAGCAATAAAGTTAAATTATCTGATATCCTGAGCCACAAATGTTCCTTTCAGAAATGTAGTTAACTGTAGAAAGAACTACTGATTTGCACTGGTCATCCTAGGTTCTAAACTAATCTTTCAGAAGATGGGATTTTCCCTTCTGATAATAAAATCTGTGGCAGGGAGCCTAAATATTGGGAGTATAAGCTAAGAAAGAAAAATTCAAATGTTCCTCATTTTAGAATATTTTTTGCCAATGTCTCTGAATGAAAGAGACATTTACTGATCTCCACCTTAGAGTCATGACGCATGCTGCATTTTGGACACATTATTGTTCCAAGAATTTCATCAATACAAACATTATGGGACTCTACTGCCAACAGACAAACTAGTTTTGCAAAAACAATGTGGTCTTCCAAAGCCTAACAGAATTCACTGTCTTTCAGTAACCTTTGTCCAACACAATCTTAGTTCCCCTGATTTGTACCTTCCTATAGTTGCTGAATGACAACTCATTGAAGGATAAAAAGGAGTAAACATAACTTTGAATAGGACTAACTTTCAGCTGCAGTTTTCAAATGAGAATTTGCCTTGGATGGTAACTTGAAACTCACATTTAACCCAGGCAAGGTGAGCGGTCTGAACCTTTCTCATACTGAGCAGAAGTCACAGATAGGAACCCACAGGACTCTGGAAAACATAGGAATACAGTCCAAGAGGTCTGAGACAAACAGGTGAATATGTCTGTGGCAGAAGAATCCAGAGAACCTGCACTCTGTAAACCTGGTATTGGGGGTCATACTGCTGTGACTGCTCTGGCCACAGTGGAAAGAGTGAATCACCAGAGATGACTCAGCTTCATGCTTCTGCTTCAAAATCTGCCAAACCTTTTTGCGGACAGTACCATGACTAATAGCAATCATCATAAGAAAGTATGTCATCAAATTGTACAGACTGATAAAGGGTAAGCACAGGCAGTTTCAAAGAGTGTAATGTTTTTTTTTTTCTCCAGACATGGTGCAGACTGTGTTCTATAAGAGAGGGAGAATCACCTTGGGGACACAGTTTTGGAAAAGATCATGCCTGTCACAGACTGTTTAACAAGTGCAAGCTTTCACTTGCATTCAAACTTGACTTTTGAAGAGGCTGTCACACAAACTTGAGTACACCACATTGACAGTGTTTGTTGTTTTCCAAAAGGAAATGATTTTGTGTTTTCCGCAGCACATCAACTGGGAGATGCCACCTCTTTGCACAGTGTGCAACATAATGTTACATATATAAATAAATATAAGCTGTTTTCTGTTAGTCATCTGAAATTAAAATGTTCCTTCTATTTACCAGGAATCTTCTTATTTGTTCTGGGTATCCATTGATATTTATGGAATCAATATGTAATTTAGTATCAGTATGTTTAATCATAATCAGCCTGAGTGCAATGTTTAGCTGAACATATAAAATGTACTATAATGACTTTAAAATGTTTAATTTAAGAATCTCTGCCTCCGTGCATATGAATCAGAGACCTGTGTTTAATTATTGATAGCAATTAGAGCACAGAAGCAGACAAACAGCATCTGGTGGCAGGAATAATTTCATAGCCTAGCCCTTATGCATAGTTTCCTTTGGAGTCAACGCAATACTTCACTGATTGATTTCTTGCAATGGATGAATTCAATTTTTTGGCTTTTAAACAACCCTTTGGAAGCTGTCTGTCATTCTGTAAGTCCTGCTACATTTATACATCTGTGTGTGAAACAGATGTTGCATAGGGGCATGGTTGGTCAGCTCTTTTCTTAACAAGATCTGAGTAAGATTATTATTTCCGAGTATGTCTCTGTTCCTATGTATGCTTTGTCATATGAAAGCTGATTTTGAATTATATACATTGGTATTCAAGTCTCAAAGTCAGGGAATCAAAGTAGAAAGCTCTTCTGGTAAATGCCAAATATGAACTTTTAAGTGAAATTTGCCAAATACTATAAAATAAGGCTTACAGGTGTTTGATTTTGTACTTACTGAAACCAAAAAGAACCCCTCAAATGAAGTACTTGCATCATAGTTTAATTTCCTGATTCACCGGGTTACATTGCCTCTCACCAGTGAACAACCTGAAAAAATGCCACACTTTTTTGAAAATGTCATGGAACCAGCGCATTGCAAATAATTAAATACTAATATAAGTCTTTTATATTGGCTAGAAATTAATATGTTAATGAAGTGATTATCAAATTTTTGTGAGGGTTTATCAATTCTCAAAATATCCTTAGTTACAGACCCCTTAACAGTGATTAGCTTCTTGGGGAAGAAGCTTTTTACTCTTATAAGCAGAACTTGAGGATTCATGGGCCACAGGTCGAAAAAAGAGAGAACCAAGATAATATATTACATGTTTTTCAACAGATGATAAGAAATACTTTATAAAAAACTGCTCTGCCTTCAAGGACATTCTGCTTTCTCAACACAGAGAGCATTATACAGAAACACTCATCATGTAAAAATTTTTGTCACACAAGAATTATCCAGAGAGGCAGGGGTTTTAAGTGGTGTTAAAACTAGCCAAAACCCAGGGATAAGGCTTAGACATAGATATTCCCTCTCATACACACAGACACATGCTGACACCTATGCTGTTTCTACTAATCTGCCCTCTTAATCTTCCTTAACACCTTTTCAGAGCTGTTATTCTATATTACTTTGATTTGTAGACAAGCAAGTAGAAAGAAAACACAGAAACTTACTAGTACTTTGGATAGCAGTGCAGAGAGAGCAAGGAGCAGCATAAGATTATTTCCACCAGTAAACAGGATGGAAAGGTAAGGAATCATGACCCAGAGGCTGGCACTGACTTACAGTCAGAGATAAGAAAAAATATTGGTCTGAATTGCAATGTGCATTGTATCTGCTAAAACCAAAGTCCTTGTTTTGATTCTTCTGTTTCGCCCAAGGAAATATAAATGAAAGAACTATTCTCAGCCTGAGAGGACTATTTTCTACTCCCATGGTATAATGGAGAGAGAAGCTGAAGTGACTCTTGCAACATCACTCTGAAGAAAAATCATCCACTCTAGAAAGACCATCTATGTGGTGGCATTCACAGTTTAGCAAGGTACCAACAGTTCTTTGGTAATGTTTTTTTTTTCTTTTTCCTTAAAGACGTGTGAAATACATAGAATAGAAACACTTGCTGCCCACATGCAGTAAAGCCCAAAGTGCATGTCTTACTAGACTACGTGGAAGACAGAAGAACAGACTGGTAAGACTTCCTTCTTCTCCCCACCCAAAGTAATACTAATTCATCGCCAAAACAGTTTTAAAAATGTTACCAATCTATCTCTATGAAGGGCTGTATGAACGGGGGTGTGTTGGGAAGGAGGCAGACAGAACCACCAGACTGTTAAGAAAAGACCATCACAATTTCATTACTACTTTCTATACACAGACACATTTGTTAAAATTCTGTATTATATGTATTCATGTACATGCATATATTCCTATGCATAAATATACACAAGATAAACATGTAAATACAACATGATATATAGCTTTTGCTTTGCAAAGGACTTTTGGCTTCTTCAGGAGCCCTTATACTAAATACTTTACTCTGGTTGTATCAGCACTAAAAGAAACAAGTTTTAAGACAATCCTGTCAGTCATATAGACTGTGAAATACCTTCCCAGAAGACAAAAATTCTTCTTCAGTCTCACTACCAGAAATCTAGCTCTCCACTACATAAAATTTATCACAAAACATTGCTTTTGCCACAGTGACATTGCCATCATTGAAAAAAGGGACTTTTAGCAGGAAGGATGAAAAAGAAGGGCTCTCCACACCCAACTGTAGTTTAGGAGGTTCACAGAAGTGTTAAGTGGTCAATCTGTCTCCAGGAAATGTTCCCAGCTGAATGAGAAAATGGCATGGAGATGAATTTAGTTTGAAGCAGCAGCTTTTAAATGTGTGAACAGCCTCAGTCACCTGAGCTGGTTCTATTATTGCAGCCTCAGAAGCATCAATGCTTTTGCTCCTGTGATGTATACCTTGCATATGCTGTCTGCACTTTGCCTCAGTTTGAATGCAGGATCCTTGATGGATGAAGTTTCAGTCCAGACGATTGGGTTTTCTCTTCCACCTGGGAGACAGTATTCGGAGAAAACAAAAATCCCTTCTAGAGATGAAAGATCTCCCAAAGCCAGATGGAATTTGGTACTGTGGGGCAGTGGGGAAGAGGAAAATAAGATGCCCTCAAAGAAGGAATTAACGCAAGACTTGAAACCTGTCAGGATCCTGCAAACAGTGACAGATTCATATTAATACCCCTAAAATTCTTCATTTAGAGCTCAATGTAACACTTCCCCTCTTTTTGCTTTTCCTATCCCTGCTCCTTCCTCCAACCTGAGACTGCAAATATGCTTGTTTCTTCCAAATCCTTCCTCCTCGTATACTCCTGCTCACTAAGGATATTTCAAAAATGATGTGCTGAGTTTCTGCAGACCCATCTGAAATACTCCAAATATACTCACGACACCCAAATAAGGTGGAAAAACAATTGACACGTTCAATTCAAAGGCCTGCAGAAATGAAAACAGATTCTCAAAATATGTATGTTCATCTGGTTTCAAATTTAAAGCCACAAAAGTAGAAACAGGAATAGAGTCATAACTAATATTCCCATAACTAATATTCCCATAATTTGGGAAATGCTCTTATATGCACCAATGATCACATAGAAGCAAAGAAGCATGTACTACATGCAGTTACCAGAAATTAAAGCCATGGTAGCTGCAGCATAATTCTGGTAGATCCAGTTTCTTCATTTGCATCTCTTCTAAAAGAAAGCCTTCAGTCACTCAACAATGTCTCTGTGCCCCATGGGGCCAATGGTCCTTTCTGGTCCACTTGTGTTGTGTTACCACTCACAGTACAGGACCAGCAACACTGTCAAGAAGAAATATTAGAATGGCAAAATGTAAAAGAAAAAAAAAAAATTTAAAAATTTAAAATTTTGTTCTCAGACTGTTTTTTTCCCCTTGTGCTTTGAATGCTACTCATGTACATCAGCAAAAGATCTGCTGAGTTTTTCATTTGATTCTGACAATCAGTAACTGAATATTCTCAGCAAGAGAGGAGAGAAAAGTCACTGTGGAGTCTTTTTGGTATTTAAATAGAGTATGAGAATGCGCTTCGAGAAGATGAACTTCTAGAGTCAAAGCTTAATGTAGGAGTAGACTTAACTTGAAGACAGAGCTAATGGGACAGCTATTACAGACAATACATTGTAGTGATGGCAGTCATCTTATGACTAGGTGGAGAACTTGTCTGTACTTGGGCCATTCAAAAGTTTCACATTGGCTTTGAAATACAGAGCTAAAGGAGTCTCAGTTCATTCCCTGAAGGAGAACTTAGCAAATGCAAGGTAAAAAGGGCAGCTGTGATCAGCAAAGAAAGCTCAGTGGTAAAGGCAAGGAGACAAAGCAGTAACTGAACTGAGAATCAGCATTAACCCAAAATGGAACTCTGAGACTATAACTTGTCTTATGTCTTACACAAACTTATAGTTTGAGTTACAGTCTGACACTATAACTATATAACTATAGTTACATAACTATACAATTATCTAACTATAACTATCCTGCATCCAAAATCAAAACCTATACTAGTGTAAACTGATCTGTCTCTCAGTCCAGTAGAAGTTTTATCTTGGATTTGAGAACCTTTTCTCTTCAAACTACGGATCACTGTCCTGTGAAAACATCTATACTCCTCCTTTGAAAAGGTTTTATTTGAAAACACCTGCCTGGGAGTTCTGTCTGGAAGCTGCAGGTTACACATCATACTCACAGAAACCAGGCTCAAAACTTTACTAAATTGTGCTCCAGTCACCCATTTGACTAATATGAAATATGAGAATTCTGAGTAGCAGTAAAGGGCTAGAGGACAAAATAAGAATGGAACATAAGGGAAACAAACTCCTGTCCAAGAAGTATGAAAACAGAAGGTTTGAAAAGCAGCATTTTTGGTACTCACAGGTGAATTTAGACACAAGCGTTAGCATCCTTTGTTCCAGAAAGGTACTAGAGTATAGAAAAAGGCACTGAAGGGTTCCTTTCACCTATCTTTCGCATTCAAAGGTAAGTGCTTAGTCTAACCCATCCATCTAATTCCTAGAAAAATACTTACAGAAGTAGTATCATGTTGTTCATTGGAGACCTCCAGAAAGAATACCCTATCCTCTGTAGGAGTCCACTGAACTGGGAGCTTCAATAATGATTGGTTACTAATTATTAATTTACATTGAACACCTTCTTTTCAGAGAGCTACGGTTTACTTTGGCAAGCTAGATTGTCACCCTGCTTTAAACCCAGAAACTTCAGAAGTAATAATTTAATAAACAAATAATAATAAAAAGTCCTCTAGAGCCTGTGTTAAATTAAATAACTGTTTAGATAACTAAAAGTCTTGAAAAGAGTAACACAAAGAAACAGCAGAAGAGGTGACTGAAAGGTTTAATTCAGTGTTCCTAGTTACAAAGGCTCTCTCCTCTGTCACAAAAAAGAAGGTCTTTTGCCATAAAAGGAAAGACAGAAGGGTTTTTATAGGAGGAGAGTAATTCAAAACAGTGTAATGGTTCTCCAAGGAGCTGTGTTAGTATTTAGCCATAACATTAATTTCATACTACTCTTGTTTAAGTGACAATTACTACTTAGAAAATATTATTTCATATCCCAAACCACTACAAGAAAGCAGGAATTTTTTTCCTCCCTGATAGTTTCAAAGATCCTATTAGTTTAAACTTCCCAGCAAACATTGCAGTTGGTACATCTGTGCACAACAGTGAATAGCTAAGGGAACTGTAGCTGAGAGAAGTGACTGGAGAAGTAGTTGTCAAAACAAGTATCCATAGAGTTACACCCTTGGGTACTCTGGGATTTCACTGAACACAAGCTTAATAAGGTAATTTTTATATTTAGACACCCAGAATGTATCTCAAGTATTAACTCTACTGTAGCTGTAGTTTCATAGCCTAAGTAGACAATAGACACAGGGATGTTGGATCTCATTTTGCATCTCTACTGAGTAAGAAACTTCAGGTGTTTAATTTTCAGAAGAGGTTTGCAACTCTGGATGATGGCACAGATACTCAGTGTCTGTCTAAATGCCAATGTCAAAAGAGATTTGCCTCTGTGTAGTTTTCTGTCTAACACACAACATACTTGGGTTTTGAAAATTCTTGAGTCCTATATCATCTATTAAAAAAAAAAAATTAAATAAATATCAAAGTTATCTTCCCTGCAAGGCAGGAATCAAAACTCCACAGAGCTCCTAAATTATAAAAGACCCCTCCCTGAATGCATACTCTGGTGCAAGCACAACTTTTATATATGTTCCTCTTATAATATGTAGACATTTAGAAAAAAACTGGTTAGTCTAAAACAGCAGGTGCTAAATGAGTCAGCTTTTCAAGCAGGCTGGGCAGGGAAAGTATGAATTAGTCATTTACAGACTATCACCTTTTGCAACACCGGCATTACCATGTAAATGGTTCTTGACAAGGATCTTATTTTGCTCCATTTTACATTCATGCTTAGCAAACAAATGCTGAACATTCATTATGCAAACCTGCTATAACAAATGAAAAAGGGACTTCAGGAACCTTATCACACTCTGTGTTCTGAGTGTGATAAATAATTAAAAACTTGTTGGCACACTGATGTGTGTTTTTATGTTTTATGTATGTGTAAGACTCCACATCTCTGGCAGGCAGGGAAACTTTTCCTATAGGAGCCTGTAACTCTGGAATCTGGAAACCAAATGTTGGAGTCTTCTTCGTAGTTAATCAGCATTGTTCTATTGTTATCTGTGGAGTTCTACTGATTTACACCACTCTAATGAATGTTCCCAACTATTTAATTACTAAAATTTTTCCAAAAGAAAGGGAGAGATGATTGACATTTAACTGAACTGAATATTTTTACATATGATTGAGAGATAGACATCAATTCAATTTTTGTCTGAAATTTGTGTATCTTCTCACAAATGAAGTAGCAAGTAAAAAAATCACAAGAAGTGCAGTAAGGTTCAGGCCTGGAAATTTTAGCTCATTTGCATTAGATAAGATGAAAATTATATCTGTGTTTCTGTATAAGAATAGTATAAAAAATAAATAAAGCACACAGAAAATTTTTTTGCAAATACCATTTTTCCCACAGTCCTAAGTTAGATAGAGAATGCAAGTGCACATATGCAAACATACACAATAGGAAATTTATCAGAGTCTTTGAGAACTCTCTCATTTTAAATATGAGTTGAATTAGTAATAATATAGAATTCTAAGCTGAAAACTATTATTGTTTTTCTGTTGGGAAGCATCAGTGAATAACATTTTTCCCCCTTCTGATTTAGGCAATTATCTGGAATTGTCTTGAATTCACAAATTGTTTCAGTTAATCTGAATGTTCAGGCTGAGTAGTCATGTGTCTACTCTTAAACAAGACACAGTTCTACATGGAAATTAAAACTCACTTAAAGCTCATAGGATTTTTAGCTCCTAAATAGTGTTCTTCTGAAACTTCTTATCCTGTCAAGCTAATCTTATTCTTGTTCTGATTATGGACAGAAGATTTCCTTATACTACTAACCAGTAACTCTCAGAGATTGTGTGTTTTATAGGACTTTTCACTGGCTTTCTTTGGCTTTCAGTAAAAGAGAAATTCTACTTGCCAAATTCTATGCAATGCAATTATTAGAAGCCTGAGGGCAAGTTGTTCAGTGGAAAAATCCAGGGAACTGGTGGGCTGCTTGGGTTTGTTGTTCATTTGGCTGCTTTGTTCATATTTAGCAGCAAGTTGTATAGAAAAGCTCAGACCTTTTATTTGCCTGTGTAGGCTGTTACGTTTTGCTTTTATATTGTTTAATGACAGTACCAAAATTGTCATTTCTATCTAGAAGGTATACAATGGTAAGTCATCTGAAAAACATCATATATAAACATCCATTTTATGCATTATTCAAGTGTCTGGGGATCTGAGTTTCAGGGAGCCTTAAGGCATTACCTGGGGGAATTTAAATTTAAACAACACTGGACTAACTTTTCGTCTGTGAATAAGGGATTCTGCTTTCATGGACCATCCCTTAGCTCCACTGTGGTGGATTGGCCTTTGCCAAACAACCAGAAGCCCACCCAGCTGCTCACTTCCTCCCTGTCTTTACTGGCACAGGGAAAAAAAAAGAGTAAGAAAGTTCAAGGGTCAAGGTAGAATCAGGAAGGCTACTTGCCACTTACCATCACAGGCACAACATTTTTACTTGAGGAAAATTAATTTAATTTATTGAGAATTAAAATAGATTTTTAAAGGGAGAAGCTTTCAACTTCTCATAGAGGCCACTCCTGCAGCCTCCCAATGTCAAACCTAAGCATGGATACTTGATACATCTGTTTAAACAGAAACTGGCAAAACACTGAGAGGTCACAGACTATTGCATTATTCAAAGTCACCAGAAGGCAGTATTACAGTTAACCTGGCAGTCTGTTGAACTGTATGAATAGGAAGTTAGATCTGGAATAAATGTTTGTTGTGTAATTATTTTTTTTACAGGCAATTAATATTGCCAGAAGTCTGTTTTGTCCAAGTCTCCCTTTGACAGGATCATTTATTAGATGGAAAGCTGCTGCCTGCAGGTTATTATACATGCAAGACAAGTAAAATAATTGCTTATTGTCAAATCATGGCAATATGAAAGGATTTGCAAATATAAAAGCAGGGTAAGAATAATGGGCAAGTGACCAAACCTATGGGATTTGCTGGAGTTCAGCTGCTTAAGAAACTGAGAAATGGGAACTCTCCACAACACTGAGTGTATTACAACAGCCTTTTGTATTACTTCCAAGGATGCTAATTAAACAGAAAGAAAACACACATTTTGTCACATAAAGGGTGTTAAATGCAGAACCCTCAGACATAATCACTGTTACCAGTGGGAAGAAGAGGGATGAGGGCGTGACCCAGGTCTGGTTAACATTACCTAAAAATGTTAAACAATTTTTAAAACTGTGAAATCCTGATGATACCAAGTAGGGTCAATGCCCTGACTGAGATGTGAGTGACTGATGAGATACTAGCTCATTTTCCTAGCAAAATATCTTCAGTGTATGTTTTATGCTTGTTTTATTTCTTTCCTAAATTAATTTTTCTGTACCCATGTACACACCAGTGAAAATCCCCAGTGTGGCTTTAGCCTGTGCCATTTAGTGCTTCTCCAGCACAGTCTATGAAACAGAAAGGGAAAAGGTTTTTTCATCCAGTTTTCATCCAGTTATCATGGATAAGGTTTTTCCTTTTGGGGACAGAGAATTGGGAAATGAGGATTTAGCCATATTAATGTAATCTGTTCCCCTTCATAATATCCTCAGCTTGTTTTATTTCCCAGTATTGACACAATTAATGGGAAAGGATACCAAAAAAAAGTGCCAATACTTGGAAAAAAGGCTGGGAGGAAGAACCTTACCCATTTCTCATGCCAGCCCTAGGCTTAAAGACAAAATTGACACAGCTGGGGAACCTTATATGTTTCTATATAAAAAATGTAATTCCATTAAGTGTTAAGCCATTCATCATGGACAACAGTAAACAGGGAGAAGTTAACCATGCTGACTGTAATCACTTTTCTACAATTCTACAAATGTAAAATCACAATTCTACAATACTAGAATACTGTGTGAAAGTTGATTAGTGACATAATTTATGTTACAGCTTCTACAGATTTAAAAAAAAAAAATTTGCAGGTAATTCTTCTAGTTTTGACCTGTAATGAAATAATTCCTGCCCTCAGAAACTGTGGTTGTCACATAACCAGTGGAAAAGAAAATTATAATTTTAACCTTTATTTATAGTGAAAACAGAGAAATTCTTTCAACACCAAAATCAAAATGTTGGTTTGAATTGCTACAGAAAGAAGTACAGAGCATGGGTAATCCAGATCCCAGGATTAGAATCATCCTTTACCAGAAAAAGCTTCTGAAAAAGTAGATAAACTCTTTGCTTGCCCAGATATGATTATTGCTTCAAATTGCCATAGTGCTCATTATTACTGCTATTACTTTTATATCTTATGTGCATATTTCTTATCCTTTGGGGGAAGTAAAAATAAAAATGAGTTGGGTTGTACTCAAGGAGTGTGTAAGTAGAGACCTTCTGAGAATATGAGTTTCTGTTCAAAACAGGAAAAGTTTATTTAGTAGCTCTCAACTTTAAATGCTTAGCTCAAGCCAGGTCATGTTTAGCTCATGAAAGGCTGTAGGATCTGCATGTGGCACACCACAGTTCACCTCTGTTAAAGGAAGTATGGGGGAACTATGCACTGAACACACCAGCCAGTCAACACAACTGGAGTATTAGAACACAAAATCAGATACACGTAAGAATGCTTGAGTGGAAGCTGGGAAACTGTATAGCAAAAGATGTGGGGTGACCTGTGAAAAACCAAAGACTGTGTCAGAGAGGAAAGAGCATCATGAGGTGTGGGGAGGATAGGCACAAGGAAGTAAGAAGCAAGGCTGGGCCCTGAGAACAGCGTTTGGGTAGGTATGATAGGTTGAGTGAAAACATTAGGCCAGACATTCTGGACCACGTTTTCTTCTCTGCTTCATGTGCCTGGATATAGATAGAATGAGTAGCATCTGACTTGCTGCATCTACTGCCCTGGTAAGCCAAGATCCTTTTGAAATACAAAGACTAAACGTCTTTCCCTTTGCTCACATAACCCAGCAGCTTATCTCAAATCTTCAAAATAAAAGCTTCCAGAAAGTATCTTTCTGGATGAGATAAGAACACCAAAGAAATAAAGCTTTCCATAAACACCCCCATGTTAACATCCAGTTCTTAGCTTAGGATATTTCTCAGTAAGTTTTGTCCCCAAATACTTGGCTTCTGCACCCACCAAGGAAGCTTTTCCACATGCCAGATGCAGCTGTTTAGCCTGATGTGTCACCCACAAAGATGAGCTGCATCTAGAACAGAGTCACAGAGGGAATAGAAAACCAGAGCTGCTACAACTTAAACTGCAAGTCCCTGTGACAAGATATTTTATGGTGGATCACAATAGGCTTCTCCAGTTAAAGCCCTTCCCTTTCCCTTGCCAGGACACCTTCCTTCTCTCTGCTCCAGTCAGCCACCCTTTCTCTTATATAAAAAAGAAATTCCATCACCACAGGGTGATGGAAAGCAGGTTCACAAGAAATCTTGGAAGTGAAAATGTAGACAGCCACAACATGCAGGAGACAATATGCAGAAAGGAGAAGGATACAGTCAGAATGGCCTAGCTAAAAAAAAGTATATTTCTTTCCTGTGCCAGCAGGAAAGAAATACAAGGCTGCTGGAAGGAGTCCATGCAGAAAACCAGATTTCACATAGAAAACTCACTCAACCAGATAAAACAAGGGGTATATGTGTGCAAGAAAATGTCTGTCAAACACAGAGGAAAACACAACTTTGTTACAGCTTCTAACATGTCAAGAGACTAATGACATGAAAAAGAGAGGATGGTGAGGTAGGAAGGTCTATTTGCAGCAGCAAAGAACAGTGGAGAGTCTCACTTATGTTCTTTCATGTGCTGCATCAGTGTCCTTGCACAGCATCGTGGATGGTCTGTGAGTAGCTACACACCTCAGGCATTTGAAAATACTACCATAATCTCCAGTCTACTATAACAAAAGGTGGTTAATAAGTTCCTTACTGGGGTAAATCAGGGTGTGAATTTGTGATGCAGTTGTTATAGTAACTGCATGTTTACACAGTGTTTGCATTTAACAAACATGAGATAAATTATCTTTCTTTCAAGGGAAGGAGGAGGCAATTGCAGAAGCTTTTAGACATGAATTGTGCATTTGCAGTTTCTGAGTTTAGATGCCATCTAATGTGTTGAAGTTTTGCATCTGTATTTCCATACCATAATTTGAACAAATTCCCTGACTAAAATTATCCAGAAATAGGAGAAACACTTGCAAGTCACAAGACATGCCCTTCCTAGGTCTGATAGCATCAGGATGACATTACTGCCTGATTACTCTTACAAATAGCTTCTCTCCCCATGAAAAAAGTAGCACAGACCAGTTATGAAAGGAAAAGTACTGACCTCAAGTTTGTCCACAAAAATATCACATCTCAGCTAAGCATTTGCAAGATCTGGAAAAAAAATTCAGAAATCAGTATATTCCACTGTACAACCTAAACATGGTGATTATGTTATTTACCATTGAAGGAACACACACATAACTGATCATGAAGATTCTATATGGAACTGATGAAGAGATACAGAAAAAAAAAGTATTAATTAAAGTGCTATTTAGAAAACATAGGAGTTTAAGAGGAAGAAAAATTATAACTCCTGGTACAGTACCACTCTGATTCAGTGATGATGAGAAACACAACTTAAAACTATGAAATAAAAATACAAAATACAAAGAAATTACAAAATAAATACCAGTTTGATCAACACCATCACTACAGAGAATGAGATGCCTGTATCACATGAGGCTGATTACCAGCTTCATGTTCTATCTGAAATAAGAGCATTTAAACTGACTACTGAGTTAAACTGCATCCAGGAATATTTGATTAGGTTACTGAAATAAATAATAAAGATCTAAATAGCCACATTTAAGAAAAGTTTAGATTCTAGAAAAATCTAGAGTTCTGGAAGAGTGCTGCTGTGGTACTGATATTCAGAAAGGATGAACTTAATAGACCTATTAATTATAGGTCAGTTACCCAGACATCAAACCCAGACAACCTAATGGAAAAGCCAATATGATTTTCCATTAATAGAGAATCAGAAAGAGGGGACTGTAATTCGTGCCAGTCAATGTGGTTTTATGGAAAATATATTTCATCAAATTATTTAGATGTCATTATTTGATAAGATTAAAAATTTTGTTGATAAAGGTTGCTGTGTATATGTAATACATGCAGACTTTGATGTGGCATTTGACTTGTATCAGATGAGGAGGCAATTAAAAAAAAATTACAAATACCTATAGGTCACATGTTAAATGGGTTGTGAATCTGCTAATCAAAAGCTTCTAAATGTTTCTAAGTGGAAAATGGTCACTGGATATGCCAACATTCAATACACTGACTTCATACTAATTGCTTGAAAATGGAATTGACACAGAAAGAAATCCTAATATAGGTGGGTTAGCACATTAGGGCCAGATTAGCAAGCAGAGTGATCAGAGTGGGTTAGACACTGAGGTGCATTTGAGTTAGATACCACTAACAACAGTGAAAAACCAATTAAGGTCTCTATCATAACATGATAGCTTGTGTCAAAAACTGTTCACAACAACAAAGTGAAGTAATAAACAGAAAGCTGCAATTTTATGACCTCAATATGTGGCAGTATTGGAACAGGTGATGGAATATTGCCTGGAATTCTTGTATTTACACCTCGTAGAGGATGGTCTGAGCTGGTGATGAAACAAAAAAAAAAAGAACAGAACTCTTTGCTACCTACCAAATATGCCCCACAATGGAAAGCACAGGAGTTTAGATGAACAACTTTATAAAAAGTGCGACTGAGAAAGGTGACATATGCAGTTTGTTAGCCTGTCAAGAAAGCATTGTGCATAATAGGAGACTCTTTTGCTTAATTAGAGCCATAGCAAGAAACACTGTCTAGAAGACAAAATTGGTGAATTTCTCTTTAAGAATTGTGACTAATTTCCATCTTGAAGGGTAATGATGATCAATGATCATCCGTGATCAATGATGAAGGGTAGAGTGGCTGACACAGAATGACTACGTCAGAGATATACAGAAAGTCAGATTAAATGATCCATATTTAAGCTTTTGAGAGATTCGGCTTGATTTGAGCTAGAATTTGTCATAGCATGCCATTATTTGAACATCACAGAATAGTATGCTATAAGAATCTGAATATACATCTTAAAATCAGCATGCCTCTTGCAACTGTATTTTATTTGTAATACTGAATCTTTTCTGAATCATATAGCAAGAAACTGTATTTCCTGTTTTACTTTCAATATGGCTGTTTGTCTCAAGTTAAATCATGCACATTAATTCCCCTGCAAACTTTATCAAATATGGCATAAAAGAAAAAAGGTAGAGGCAAAGGTTAATTTAATGTTACAGAGATTTTTAATGGTGTTTTAGTATTAATGATGGCAGTTTATGATCCATGCTTAATTGAATCAATGTGGGAGACAAAAATCACCCTTCTATTTAGCTTTACTTAAGATTACAGCCTCTAAAGCTCAGAAGAGGTTATGAACAAACCTTCTTGAGTAAAGGTTGTATTTAACACTGAAGTTAGATTCTATAGTGTATAGCAAATTAAACCTGATGTTCAGATAGCTTAAAAGTGATGTGTCTTCACTAATGCTTTTTTTATAGAAGGAACTACAGTGAATGATGTCAGCTTCATATCTATCCCATATCTATCCCATCTGGAGGTCTGCTAACCTTTAATGACACAAAGATTATGATGAGGCCACTGGCAAGCTCCTGAGAGAAAATGCTAAAAAATGTGAAATTGCAGCTTCTGATGCTCCGGTAAAGATGAAATGGTTGCTTCCACAGAGCTGCATTGGGAAGCTGGTCTCACATGGACAGTGATTTAAAATATTGCATTTCAGAACTTCATAGTGCCATTGCAATAAAGATAGTATACAAATATACACCAAAGGCATAATTAACCAGAATAAAAAAGAATGAACCGAAAATAAAGATTAAGGCTCCACTTTCTTCAGCTTTTACCTGCTGATTAAGAAGTAAGAAGTCATCATCATGAGATGCATTTTGTGAATATGCATCCCCATCTTGTATTTCCTTTTTGATTTGATATCACTCCTACCATGCACAGTTTCTTAACTCTGCAATAACTTTTGTGACATTGAACTATACACATACAGAAGAAGAGAATCCACCTGTTAGCACAGTCCCATGACACTCTTTACTCTAAACAAGTCTAATGTCACAGTCTCTCTGTTTCTGAACAATTCTGTTCCAAGTACAGGACCACTGTAAGGAATGTAAACACTCATGTATAAAAACATGCCTGGTTAATGATGTCAGATACCTGGGCTGCTCTGTTCCCCAGACTCCCATTTGCTCCTGATCTCCAGACAGTCTGTATGATCTTGTACCTCTCCTTGCATCTGGGTGCATATGTACTTCCATACAGCTATTAAAAGGCTCTTCTCTGACACCTTCCCTCCAGATCTCATTTTAAGCATGACACAGAATTTAAATATAATACAAAGTACACATAATTATTCAGAATTTATCACTGGAAACAGGAATTGTGGTGAATACAAGAGAACACCTATACCATGAGATTATTGCTGTGTCTCTCCAAAATAAGAAACTTGGAATTTTAATTCCACACAACCTGCCTGTATTTTTATTTCCTCATCTCAAATTATTAACTATATATACATATAAAAATTATCCCTTATATATAGATATTCTTTTATACAAAGGGTAACATTTGTAGGATTTTACAATCTAGTGTGCTTCTGGTACTTCATCAAAAATTGTTATAACTTAGAGGCCACATAGTTCTACTGACACCATCTAAGAATCTATCTTGTTTCAGACTGTTGGATAAAGAGAAGTTGTTGTTTTGGCAAATAAGATTTCTTAATTTAGTAAGAATTTATTTAACTTAGCAGAAGGCCTTGGACAATTCCTTTGAAGGCTCTGCTTCTGCTTCCCTCATGACAAAATTGATGTGACTGACAGTTCCCTGCACAACAGAGGTGTTGTGATCTTACATTTATGTTTGAGGTCCTCATTCGAAAATAATTTGGTATGATTTAAGCATCTGGGAGGAAACACTAACAAAGAAACAAAAGTAATACTGCAGTACACAGATTAAGGCACAGAAATTATATGTGATCTAATCATATTAGGATCTTTACGTATTGTTTTATTTATTTAAATTTAGTTACCAAATATTGATTTTTTTTCCCGACTATTTTTAAGCAGTTGAGATTTTTCTCTCCACCTCTGTTGCCTGTGATGTTATCCCTAAAGAGGGATTAATGAAAAAGAAATTTTTGTTGGTGTCCTATTTCCTGGTGCAAACATGTAACCTGGGAGACCATATAAGACCTTCTGGAACTAAAGCTTATATATGTACTAAAGAATGCAGATGGCAGTCTCTTGTAACTGATTCCCAACCAGTTACACATCAGACCCTGGAAAGTTTCTCCTCCAGCAGGGAATACTCAAGAGTTCCACCTGCAAGAGAACATCCATCTGTCCTGTTGGACTGAGGCTGTCACTGATCGACAGTGTCAAAAGGAGGCATAGCCAGTGCTCAAGGAAAGAAACCACCCTGTAATTGATCCCAGAGTGGCTAACTTTGCTGGGGTTCTTTCCAGTGAGAATTCCGTATGGTGTGCAGCTGAGAGGTGAGTGTTTGTTGGCTCAGCACCAGAACACTAATGCTTACTGACACTCCAGGACTGAGAAATCCACGCACTCCACCAGCTCCAGGGATGGATTTAGTCAGATTTCACACATGAGGAGGCTGTAACAGCAAACTGTTCTACTTCCCCTTTCACAATAATCATTGTGTCTTGCATTTTCACATATATATATAGCTGAAAGCAATCAGCTCCTCAGATCTGGTATCTTTTGACAGGAAAAAAACCAAAACAAAACAAAAAACCACACAGGGAAACTAGAAGCAAATGTTGAAGATGTGGATCAAAATTTCACCATGACTTATGGACACAGAAAAAGGAACTCCCTGCCCCTCGACTCTACTCCTACCCTGGTTCCAGCCCAGCTGGTAACAAAGAAGTCCCCATGGGGAGGGGGAAATCCAAATAAAAGTGCATGAATGCAGACAGGGACTGGGAGGTTTTCACTCACCATGTATGGTCAGAGGCAAAACAGGCTCAACCCGGGGAAAAAAAAAAAAAAAAAAATCAGAATAGGAGAAGAGAAAATCAAGACCTGTTCTTTGATAATTCCTTCCCACCCCCTCCCTTCTTCCCAGGCCCCAATTACTGCAATCCTGACTTCACCTCGTGCCCTTCAGGGCACAGGGGATGGGCAGGGGGGTTCAGGGTCAGTTCCCCACACACTGTTTCTGACGCTCCTTCCACCTCAGGGGAGGGCTCCTCACGTTCTTCCCACTCTCCAACCCGGGGTCCCTCTGACGGGAGAGTCCTTCAGAAGCCCCTGGGACATGAGGGTGCAGTCCCTCAGGAACTGCTCCAGCCCAGGCTGCCCACAGAGTCCTGGATGCTGCAGGAGCAGTCACCTCACTGCCACAGCGTCCTCCAGGACTGCAGATCCACATCTGAGCCTCTCTGGGACACTAAAAGTTCTACAAATCCACATTTAACCCCCATGGTCCTTCAGGGACTGCATCACTGCACTCCTACATGAGTTGCAGGGGCACAGCCATGGGGCTGTGGGGAAACCTCTGCCCAGGAATCTCCTCCCCTCCTGCTTCACTGACCTTGGTCTCTTTGTTCTGGCATTGCTCTCTCACCTCATCTGCTGCTCTGTGGGTTCTTTTCTTGTGTTTTTTTAAGTTTCATTTTCCTCTTCCTGAATATGTTACTATTGGCAAAGGCACATTCACCTTCCCAGATCTGCTCAGCCTTGGCCAGAGGTGGGGCAGTGATTGGAGCTGAGGGAGCTTCCAGCAGCTTCTCACAGGAGCCACCCCTGTGCCCTCACCCTGCTTCCAAAAAACCCTGCACTGACCTGAGCAACCTCTCAGTTCAGTCACCAGCCTTGTTATCACCAGCCCTGTTATCACTTGCCTACACAGGCATTTCCAGAAATACATTTTCTCATTAAACAAGAAAGCAATCAGCAGAGAGATTGTTAATGCTAGGATTAAAAAAATAAGATCTCTAACCTTGATATCATTGATCATTTGTTTACACAGTTCTGCCTCGTAACCATCCTTACACGGATAACTCCACTGGGGTAAACTGAAATCTAAATAAGAGGCAGCAGTGCCATAATTTTGACCAGCAGCCTAACATTAACCAGCTAAAATCTAAATTCTGACTCCCAGCAATACCATAGGATACTGTAAATAAACTTCATGATGTGTCGTATCACTGTGACCTTTTCTAGTGCTGCTTGTGCTCTGCATGAGAAAAGGCTCCCCTCCTTAGCCCAGTATGATATTTGTATTAGACAAAGGTGCAAATTTAAGATGGTGAGTGAGGATTTAAAACAGACTTGAGATTTCTAAATACATACTTCTGGGTTTTTTGGGTTTGTTGGTTTGGTTTGGTTTCTTGTTTGTTTGTTTTTTGTTGTTTTTTTTTTTTTTGCATTTGTGTATTTGTGCTTTTTTCTATCCTGTGTGCTTTTCAGGCTGCAAGCCTGAAAATAATTCAGCCTGCTGTGGTCACTGTAAGCAGAGGTGGAGAGACTCCCCCAGTGTTGAATGACTCCCTTCAGAGACAAGAGTGAGGAGAGACACATCTTGGTCTCCCTGGGAAAACAGTTTTTCTTCTTCCTTCAATGCAGATCTTCTCTGAATTAAAATGAAAACTTGTCATTTCCAGTACTGTCAGTCTGGCACCTGTCATGAATGTTAAATTCACTTCTCTGTGGAAAAAAAACCACCACAGTAGTTACAAAATTAAAAAGATTTTTAATAGTTGTGCTGGAGGTCTTCAAGCTTCATTAGATGCTGTGCTCATTAGTTAACTAATAAAAATGTTCAATTTGTAGTTCACCTTTTGAGGGAACTGGGATATTTTTTTGAAATTATTTACCTGCTACCCTACTTGTTGGTGTCCTATGAAAAAAATTTACTTGTATTCAGTTGGAAATAGTGGGTTGGGAGAAGTAGGGGAGAAGGGTGTTTCAGATTATTAGTAACAATCCCTGGACTTCTGAAAATTCTTGGGTGCTTTGTTCAGATGACTTTGACAGATCAGAAATCCTAAGAGACAGACATAAATCAGGTGGTTAGAGGAACTCATATCATGACAGCAGCCTGCAGCTCACACTTCCACACATCCATAAAAATATCCCCTGTAGACAAGAAATTTGCACCAATGGACTCTAGGGTCTGATGATAAACCAATATAACTATCTTTACCTGAAGTGTTCCATTCATTTTGGCAGAACCAGGTTTTTAGTTGTTTCTAAGTTCCAAATAGAAACAGACTAAAAAAAATGGATGACTTCTAAATCAAGAGACAGAACTACACAGCTTGGTGCCAATTCAGTTATATTCATGTGAAATGTAACTTAACCAATTTGATTTTTGCCTGTGTGTTTGTATTCCCCAGCTTTGCTGAGGTTGTTAACAGTTGGACTTAATGACTGTAAAGGTATTTTCAAACCAAAATGATCATGTGATTGGCAAACTGATTAAGATAAAAAATAAAACCAAAATATTTATATACAACTACACATGCATTCCAAGAACTACTGAGACATTTTTATTTATCTTGAAAATAGTTAAACGTTTATTTTCATATTTCCTAGTGAATAAATTGTAGTTACTGTATTCTACATTTGCCTTTGCCCAAAACATACTTGGCAGTTACATTTCTAGAGTATTGCAAGGAGATGACTGAGTTAAGAGCCAAACTTGCATTCCTAGGTATTTGTTTGGATGGTTAGCCATACATCAAGGCTTTTTAAACAAATATAAATGCTTCACCTCTATCAGACCTGGTACTCATCTAAATCCTCTTTCCTTGAAGGTAGAAATTATTGTGCAATTGAGAACTAATTCAGAAAAATGAAGGTATATTTCATCAGCTCATTGGTAATCTTAAATATAAGGATAAACAAAATATGTTGGAAATGCAAACTAGGTGAAGACAAATATGAAAGCATTTCCTGACTGAAGATAAACACAAACAAAACACAGAAAGCAAACAAGCAAAGACCATGAAAGTAATAGAAATTTATTTATCGATGATCTAAAAAGGAGAAGTCTTCTGTCAGAGAGGGAAGAATATTATTGACAGATATAGACAGCCAGGATGCATAGTACCATTTTTGAAAAAAACTTCTTTGAAAAAAAACTCCCCTGAATAAATCTTTCAGTTGTTTGATTAAATTATAGGAAGGTGTTATATTTCATAAGAGCATCAATAGTATAATATCCAGGGGACAGAGAAAGTTAGACTACTCAATCAAATCAAATTTATGTAAGAAATCTGTTTGTCATTAAGTTTGAAAATGTCTGGGAGTATAAATACATGTATCTTTATTTATTTAAGGATATTTTTTTCTTATAGTTTTTGTGCATCCACAATTTCTGTTCTGAGAAAAATTGTAGAATACATAGACAGTGACATATAAAAATGCAAAAGTATAAGGAGATGATCAACATCCATCACAAATTTATCAAATACAAGCAATTCAAAGAAATGTACATAACTTCAGAGAATTTCTTCAAGACTCCCTCTAGGTCCAGAAAGCCTAAATACTTGGTGGACCTGAGCAAGTGTGTATATTAAAAGTAATGACCACATGAGCTAAAAAGTTGGTGTGCTAGAAGGGATTCAGCATTCAGCATTCAGGTTATCAAACTAAGGCAAAAACCAGGATGCTACTCAATAAAGAGAGATGGAAAGAAGACACTACATGCAATAGACAGATGGATCATGATTGACCAAGACATCTGTTCTTTAGAAAATGCTCTAGAGCTTAAAGTATCTCTAGTGGAGAGAAAGAGTAGCAGACTTAAATTACAGCAAGGATGAGTCTGCTTCAATATTAAGTACAACTTTTAAATTAAGGAGATTATGAAGTATTACAATTGCACAAATTGGCACTGATTCCTCCAGCATCAGAGGTCTTTAAGAACAATGTGGAAAACATTCATCAGAAATGTTACAAAAATAGGTGATCTTGCCTTAAAAAAGGGGAATGTTTTTGGAGAGGCTTGTAACACCAATAAATTATCTGCTTCAAGCACTGATACTTGCATGTGTATCTGATTGTGTTTACTTCTACTTCTGATAGCAGCAAACAGAAATGTACTGACATACTGATGTTGCAGTTAGTCTAATCTAGCCAAAGACATATGGTCTTAAAACAGTTCATTCATTCAACATTAAGTGCTGAAAAATAATAAATTAGGTGGAGGTTCAAAGAAAACAACTTTTTCCCCTTTCTGCTACATGGCACTCATATTAAATTTCTTGTTCTTCAAAAATTATATATACTAGCCACAGCTAAATAGTCTACTAGAACTGTTTACACAATTGGAGATAGAAAAATAATGTGGGGCTGATAAGATGTTAATAGTGCTTTTGCACATATGAAAAAGCTGCGCATAAGGGCTCTCCCTTTCATATACTGGGTTGCCAAGTCCATTTTTCTTTCAGTGAAGTATATGAATGAATGCTAACCAGTGTTTCACTCATTAAGAGGGCAGATTACATACCAACATGCAGCATAATGTTTCACCAGCCATTTCATTGTCCATCTCTGTTCCCCTCATAAACTGCAAGAGCAAAAGCTGAATTGATTGGCTTATATGACAGGAACCTTGATACTGAATTGCAATTTGATTTTACATACTTTTAATGGGTGTGTGGATGTGATGATAATAATAGTAGCAATAATACCAGTAACACTTTGCAATTCTGTAATTGCACTCTGATTATACCAACATGATTTACAAACAGTAATTATGTGAGCCTTTCAAAGTTCTTGGAACAAACATGATAAGGCCAGAAACAGCAATTGCAGTCATACTTCTCTTCCAGTGAGAATTTCTTGTACATAATCTATAACAAAGAAAACACAGGAATATAAGCTTTCTGGCAAAAAGTCATATGCTGAAGATATAGATGTTATTTTTATTCTTATTAAGCCTCTTCTTTTTCTTATATATCACTGTGTCACCACCCAAGGAACACTTTAAATTTTTCTTTCGTCATTTGCAAGACAAAACTTATTTTGCAAATTGCAAACTTTGCAACTCATTCATAATCAGTGTAAGCAGGTGGTTAAATATTAATTTATTGGAAAACACTCAGTAGCTTTACTTTCCTCTTCAATCTGTCTTCATTGTTTTATATAACCTGTATGCTGTTGTTTGTCTCACTTGACGGTTTGATTTCTACAGCACTCTAATAAGTTTAAAGCAGCCATTATACAAATAGTAAAGCTGAATTTACTTCATATTGGGATTTTTTTTCCAAGCATGCTATACTTTTCAGAACATAAAAAATGAATAAAGATAATTCTTGAAAATATAGTTGAATATGCATACGTACTACAAACTAAATTCCTATTTTAAATCTGAAATATTGACACAATCTCCCCAGGATCACCCTGCTTCATGACTTTCCATTATCCATTTAATTTCCTTCAGTGCAGTCTTATTCTTCTGCAGGAACATTTTCTTCATCCCTGCTGCCCTTTGTCTCTGCTTTGCCTCTTTGAAGCTAGAACTTTAGATTTGGCAGAGATGAGAGACATTGCTTGAAAGTGGACTTTTACAACTCAGTGCTGCTTTTGTGTTTTGTAATATTTTTTTTTATCTTCAAGGAAATTGTATAAGGTCTAAGTCAGAGTGCCTGAATTAACAACATAGCAGAGCTTTTTTGATGTGTTGGATGAATGAGGAGACTTTGTGGTAAGACAACATGTGCCACAGCCTTCAGCTTGTGGCTGTTATGTGGAAGCAGAATCTGCTTGGCCACAGTCGTGGACTAAATTCTTCATTCCTCTAGAACCATCAGTGATACCTGAAGCACACAGTAGTATTACAGGAATTTCTGCAAGATGGTAAGCTCAGTTGTAGTCCATCCTGCTTTATGATTTTCTGTGCTTTTACATCACAGTTGTGTAAAATTACGGTTGTGTAAATTTATGCAGAATTTGAGTCAGTAAATTAAAATTAAGAATTTACTAAAACTAAATTTTTTTCTGTGATTATGATCTAGGACTTAAAAAAACCCAACAAAATTTAAAGTTTTTCCTTTTTTGTCTTTATTTTTAGTGAAGAAAAGTTAGTAGATCTATTTTACTTCTACATCATTTACCTTTTCTGTATTAGAGAAATACAACAAAATGTTCCCATAAATCTAAAATTCCTTAGTATTTTTAGAACTTATATATAGCTCAAGTAAACATCTAGGTACATACACACACACACACACACAGAGGAAACAGAGTTCTTTGCTGATTTAATACGACCTGTGTTTTGTTTCTGATCTGCTTGTTCTGATCTGCAAAGTAGAACTGAGATCCCACACAACATTTTGTAAAACAAGTATTGCAAATTCAGTGTAGGAAACACACTTTACTGAAGCAAGAAACCAAGAATGTCTTTCTGTATTGGGGTAAAACCTATACATTTTACAATTAGATAATATACTTGACAACATCTGTAGCACTTTGAGAAGAAACATTTTACTGTATTTAGTCAATACTTGCATCTTAGTACCCTCAAATTCACCAAAACTCTTCCAGTATTGACATGGACAATGAACGCACATTCAAAGTAAGTATTGAGTGGTACTTATTGGTATAATTTGAAGTCACCAAGAGATCTTTGACTCACTGTATATCTGCAGTGAGTAGGCAGCCCTGTGGTATTTCCAGTGATTCCAGTTTTTACAGGAATACCAATTCTCATTACATGTTGTTTTCTGAGTCCATTTAAACAAAGGCTTATTGCAGCAGATTGAAAATTATTTGAACTGGTTGAGAATGGTGGAATGGGCTCGTAGTAGAGGATTATTGAAGTTTTCTTGCTAGTTACAGAAAAAATCATACTACAGGAACAAAAGTTATACCAAAAGAAACAAAGGCTCGGCTTGATGGGTGTGTAAATGTTTATTTGGAGAGGATGAAAATAAAATACATCTAGGGAATAATAGTCAAGCTTTTGACAACATGTGAGTTAGTCATGGTTTGTGTTCAAAATAACAATCCCAGATAAGTTATCAAAGCACCAGCTAAAGGAATTTCTGTAGGGATAAAAAAATCATTCTAAAAATTACAAAGATAGTGAGGCTGCTTCTGTGAAGAAGAATCAGACTCCATGAAAAGTGGTGGTGCCATGAGTAGAAAATACATAGAGAGAACCAGCAGAAGACCAATCATTTGTAATTGCATTAGGTTATCACAAAATTTAAAGGAAAAAAAGCTGTACAGAAAACAGAAGTTCTAATGGTTGCAGTTGAAGAGGTTGGAACAGAACCTTTTGTATCCATTTCCCAGTTTACTCTATCACAGATGGACTAGTGCAACAGGACAACATCCGTGCCCCACTCACAGAGCATCTGAAGTGACAGAAGAAATTAGTCCAAACTTCTCTCTCCATGCTTGAAAAGCAGGATTACTCAGAGTTTGATAGAAAAAAAGCACTTAAACATGTTTTATTCTCAAACTAAGTGTTTGTCACATTAGGCCACCTGAATGGCTGCAGGCATCTAAGGTTCACCAAAAACTGCAGTAAAAAAGGGAACATCAGAATCCATGCAACTATTTCTGCACAAATTCTGTGACTGTTCAGATCTCAGAAACAAAACAAAACAAAAAAACTAGCATCTGTTCCCTTTTTTATATTTGTGATGTGATTAGCCTGTAACAGGATGTCTTCTGACTGTTCTCATAATTAATATTAAGGTATAGTAATTAGTACCTGTCATCTGGTCCTGAATCCAGTATCCTCTAATGCTGATGAAAAGATTACCTTCAATTTACAGACATATTTGGGATCTTGGTACATGGAGCGTAACTGATTAAATGTGAACAGGAGTGCTTTGCAATGGACAAATACCATGAACCCGGTAATAAACCTTGGCACCCCCTGGCAAACCTCTCCTTCATGTTCTTCTCTTCTCTCTGTCCAATATTTTCTCACTGTCTCACTGAGTTTTAACTTTTTCTACAGAAAAGACTCCTCCTTCTCTGGAGAGATTTACTTCTCCCCTTTCACTCAGCCCCAGTGAAGGTCTCACTCAGCAGGAAACAGAATGTGAAATAAGTTTGTGAGGGTAAGGGCAGAGTAAAGCAATGCACCTCCTCACAAACTGTTTAAAGTCCTTCATTTTTGTTGGGCAAAAACCAGTTTCTTGTACTATCTATAGATCCTCCTCAGAAAGTACTAAACACTACAGTTCCATAGGATTTTATTCCAATTTCTACTTGCTAACAGAGCCTAGTTATTTAAGTGTGAATATGTTTAAACAGAAGAAAAAACATTCTGCTTCCCAAGATGCAAGCATTTAAAGATTTTGCTCCATGCTTTTGAATGTTGTGCTGTCCTGTCTGTGTTTGCCAGAGGAAAAAAGAAGAAATGCTTATGCCCCTGTGTTTCCTACAGCATAATCCTCAACACTGCTTGTATGATACTGAGTAAAATACTGAACCCTGTGAGCATGCAGTTATCACCCCCTCAGAATAAGCACTTCAGTTTTATAGAGGGACACAACAAATTAAGATGGTGTATCATAAGCCACTCATGAGTTTGAATTACTGTGTTGAAGAACCAAATGTTGATTGTTTTTAATTTTTTTTCAAAAAAGTATTCTTTCCAAACAACACTAGTTTCCTATACTTAAACCTATCACAACATTTGTTTTAGAGACACCAAATATGTAAAATCCATTGGGTGGTTTACTGTTTTTGTCATCCCTCCCTCTTGTGGCTTACTGCAGCAAATTAAAGGACAGTTATTTACAGTTAATGTAAAATCATGTAACCATGAGTATTATCTTTTTCTAACATCAGCATGTTGCTAAGTACATTTAAATTATAAAGTTTTATTATAAAGTTAAGGACATAATTTAATGCCCTCCACTTAATGGTGCACATTCATGTTTTCAGAGTGCAGATATCTTATCATCTCATTAGACCTTATCCACCTTAACTCTCATCTGTTAAAATAAACTGGGTAGATTATGGTTCTAAATGGATGTGTATAAATTAAACATTCTTTTAAGAAACCTTTCAAAGGTGGAATTTTAAAAATTATTATTGCTTGCATGAAAATTCTTAAATTTACTACTTTCTCTCTCCAGAAACATGTATACTTAGTGTGATTGCATGATAAATCTTAAGACTGGAACTTACATAGAATTGACAGGCTACCTCATTGCTTAAAAGATGCAAGGGTTATTAGTTTCTCCCAAGGAGCAAAACATATTTTTAAAAAAGTACTTCTTCAGGTTATTCCCCTCACATACTTGACATCTCTGTGTGCAGACTGAGTTATGCTGTTTTCCTGTCAGGCTTATTTGTTGTTGGGCCTTTCACACAGCATTTTGAAAAACGAACATGCAGGGAAACAAACACCTGCTCTTGAAGAAAAACAAACCAAAACCCAAACCAAAACCCACAAACAAACAAACAAAATACAAATTCATAGTATAATCATAAAACTGATCAAGCAGGGGACTCCTGACTAAAATTATCCATGTCGTGGGGTCAGGCAAGGCATGGTAGAAAGTGAAAAAATCCAGATCTGCACCAAAAATTTTTCTTTGTCACATGCGTAGTATAACAACCAATTGTTTAGAGGGAATTACAGAGAGGTGGTGGCAAAGCAGTTAAGTTTCTGACAACTTGGAATGGATTCTCTGTTTGGATCCTGACCAACAGTGGATTCCAGTTGATCCAACATGAGCAGACACCACTCAGCACACTGGAAACCAGACATAGCCAGCAGCAGACCTCTGCATTCCTTTTTCATACACCATACCCTGTGGAGAGTATAGCATCTGGTTACCGGCCTGCAAAGAGACTTTCAATGGTTTTAAAAATTCTCCAGGGCATTCATATAGATCTGAGATGTCTAACACAACACCTACGTATCTCCTTTTGGAGTGGCTGCAGAAATTTGCTAGGTTACTCTAGTCTCAAAGCACGATGTAAGTCTGCTCAGGGACAGCTGAATCAGCCTCTGGTGAATGAAATTAACCTTGGAATTACAAAACATTTTTCTGCGTGTTAACAATATCTCCACTCACTCAGTGTGAGCTAAGGCTGATTCTCAAGAACCATAAAATCACAGAATTTGAGTTGGAAGATTCCTCTAAAGGTCATCTAGTCCAACCCCAATACAGTAAGCAGGGACACCCTCAACTAGATGAGGTTGTTCAGAGCCTCACCAACCCTCACTTTGAATATCTCCATGGATGAGGACTCAACCGCCTCCACGGGCAACCTGTGCCATTGTTCCACTACCCTCACGATAAAGAACTTTTCATAGCATCCATTCTAAATCTACTCTTCTCTAATTTAGAACCATTACCCCTCATCCTATCACTCCAAACCCTTGCAAACAGTCCATCTCCAGCCTTCCTGTAGGCTCCCTTTGGGTAGTGGAAGGTCACTATTAGGTGTCCCCAGAGCCTTTTCTTCTCCAGGCTGAACAACCCCAGCTCCCTCTATCTTCTTGTAAGAGGTGTTCCAGCCCCCTGGTCAACTTTGTAGCCCTTGTCTGGGCCGGATCCATAAGGTCCATGTCCTTCCTGTTTTGAGGGCTCCAGAGCTGGAGGCAGTACTCTAGGTGAGGTCTTAGGAGAGCAGAATAGAGTGGCAGAATCACTTCTCTTGATCTGCTGTCCACACTCCTTCTGATGCAGAGTCTACTGTTGGCTCCTGTCCAGCTTTTCATCCACCAGCACCCCCAGGTCCTTTTCTGCAGGGCTGATTTCTAAAAACTCATCCCCTATCTTGTACTGGTAGTGAAGATTGTTCCAAATCAGAACAGACTAGACAAAGATTACTACCTTTGTCTCCTCATGTAGCTCTGAATTCTACCCTGATGAATCTTAAACATATCAATTTAATTTGCAAACACCATGAACATATATTGCCTTGTAATAGCTTCAGAAAGGGCAGGCTGCCACTCCTTGAAAGGAGAGCTCAAAGAGCAAGCAAGCATATTCTGCAAAGTCTAATATAAAATTTAAAAAAACAAAAAAAAAATAAGAAAGTCCTTAAAGAAATGAGATTTTTCCCGTGATATAGTTCTAGTTTCAGTGATGAATACTGGAACACAAACATTTCTGATAATGCCATTAAGATCCTTTTAGCAATTTTCATCTTTTTAATTCGAGAGTTGTTGCCTGACAGTGCTTGTTCATCTGCTTAGGTCATCTGTTCCTCTCCATAGCAAATGGGAAATTACTGTGCATCAGAGGTCTAAAGTATAAATGCATTTATTGTCCTTGCTTTATTCTCTGGGGTGAGGAAATGAGGTTTGTCTTACATCATGGAAACAGCTAGGGCTGTAGCCAACCTTACTTCTATGTGAGAAGCTTCCCAGCTATACTTCATCATCCAAAACAGCATTTGTGTCCCTTTCCTCATAATCTTCTTCTTGCAATTGGGTTCATTGTTTCTAAAAGACATTAGCCTAAGCCAGAGGGAAGGCTTTTCCCTATGTAAGAGAGTAGAGGGAATTTTGCCCTCAGGGTCTGTGATTTTATTCTTGCAGGGATAAAATAAGCCCTCTTAGAAATTACAGCATATGTGTGTGCTTGGCTGAATCGACCCATGGTGGAATACAGTCAGTATTTGTAGTTGTTTATTTAAGATCTGAGCTAACCAAAATAAATTTCTCACTGGGAATTGCTCAAGTGACTTGACACCCCCATTCTTTTACCACGATGCTATATGTCAGAGACTGGTGGAGATGTAAATGCTACAAAGAACTGAGTAAATTTTGTAGACCTTGCTTTGATTTAGAGAGCCAATACAAAGATTGGAGTATCTCCTTTATGCTTACTATAAGATCTTTTAAAAATGTATGAAAACAAAGCTCCATTCTGCCATAATGAGACATAACACACACTGGCTATATAAAAATGATGCACTGAAATATTTTCTTCAGAAAATAGCTTCTGAAAAATTTAGACTTTAGGACCATTGCTATCATGCACTTTTCATGGAAGTTTCCATTAAGCATTAAATTACATAAATAAATATATATATATTTTATATTATTTTTAGAAAACAGACCTTTAAAACTTCGTTTTTACTTTGAGATTTTCTAGCTGCTGGGATAAGCCTATTTTATTAGAGCTTATTTTACAATGAGCTCTTTATCAGATCTACAGCTAGCTTGTAAACCCTAGGGGTTCGAATATAAGTGGACAAATCTCTTAAAGGTTTGCTTGAAACGTGTTAAAAGCTTACTATTTTTTTCCTGTTAGACTCAGGTCAGAACTAATTTTGAGGAGACCTTTTAAGCCTCTGATACTGTAACACCCTAGGTAACAAGTGAAGTGGAAGTGGAGGAAATATGATTATTTGAGCACAGGGAGACAGGCTACAAAAACAATTCTTTGAGCAAGTGAAGAATAAGAGGCTCTACAAAACATCTTTCAGTAACATTTTTAGCAATACTTTCTGCGTTTTAACAATATCTCCTAGTACCTACTGCTTTGAAGAGCTGTTTCAGGTAGTTTTGTTTGGTTTTTTTTAATGTCTTTTTCAATAACACTTACTTCATGCTGCAAGTAGAACATAAGGTGCCAAGAATTTTTTGATTTCTTTTGGCCTAATATTTACCTGATGCTGATGCTACAGGTAATCACCACACAGCTTTTTCTGACTTTGAAAACAGTTTTGATAACTGGACAAGTTCTGATTCCTTGTCCTCCTGAGTCAGGTAACATGGTCTCTTCCAAACCTTCCAAATGATACAGTGAGGGTCAGCAGAATCGCTCCCCAAATCACAGCACCAGCCTTGAGCTCAGTTTCAGGGCCAGCGACACCGAGGCTGCGTGAAATCGGTATAAAAGAGGGCATTTCGGGTTGAAACGTCTTCAGGATGCTGCTGCCACCCAAAGACAGAAGCTAGTATTGCTGTACAGCTCCAGGAGGAACCTGCTGCCAGTGGATTTGGAAAGGAACAGGAAAACAAATATCATCATTCCCCAAGTTCCACTTTTTCTGCTAAGGCTCTAACCTGAGATCCATTGCTTACTTGTTTATTTATTTATTCTCCCCTTCTTTCTTGTATTTATTTTTTTCTTTTTTCTTTTCTTTTTTTTTTTTTTTTTCTTAATGCCCCACTTTCATAAGAAATAACTGGTTTCAAAATTATGAAATATAGCATTCCCTGTGTCTCGTGAAAACATCTACTTCCTATGATGTGAACCTCAGGCTGTTCTGCAGAGCACAGTTTCTGTTCATTGCCCTTTCCATGTCTGTCTGTGAAGGAACTTGAAAATTTTTCACGTCAACATCTCAGCGAATTCTCCTTTGTTTGGAGTACTTAAACAGTATTCAGGTATTTTTCTAAAACAATCTGCTGTGGATCAGCAGGTTAGATAGAACCCAATTAACACTTCTTACCCTTCCTAGCATGATTATTCACATGGCATAGATGAATTCCTGGGCTTCACTAAGGAGAAACCAAGAGACAAATTTACACTCCTGTGATTACAGCACCATTTACTTAGCACAGACTTGAAAGGACAGGGTGAATTGTTACCCAAAAGGGGAAAAGCCTGAGCCTGTAAATATGGATGTCTTATTTAATTGGCTTCAGGTACTAATATTTGAAGTACCTCTGGTCAATGCATTAGAATATAATTCTCCTAAATGACTAAAATCCCTTTTTTGATACTTCTTTGTCATTTAATATACAACCCTAATTATTTCACTGTTATATATTTTATAGTTAAGCAAGACTAGGTCTTAAAAACAGACTACTGTTTCAATTTATAAGAATGGCGTATGTTTAGTTTGCTTTTCAATTTAAACAAACATAGCTCTCACTAAGGTGAATTTTATGTCTTAGCATATCTAAAGTACAGCTTGATTACTACAAAGAAAGTCCCTATGTCTAAATTTCCCTTGCTTTTCTGCATAGCCCAACCATTTCAATGAGGTCTACAAAGCTAGTTAGATGCAGTTTATCTTGATGGAAGGAGGGTCACATAAATTTCTCTGTCTTTGTTAAATTCTTAACATCAAGCCAGTTGTTCTGTCATATTAAGAGAGAAATGCCTTCTTTATCCCATCTAGTGGCGACTGAGTTCTCCGGCCTATTTGTGATTTTCATCTATGTGTTTGTTCTTCTGTGAAATTATGCAAGCTATTATTATTCAGATATAATTAATCCCACTTCTACTCTTCGATGGGGAGTTGCACAGGTTAATTGCACTATATTATACAATTATGCTTCAGTACTTGTGAAATACTGCTTGTTTCAGTTGTAATTTGGCTTATGTTATCACCTTTCCTTCTATATTAACCTTTTTGTCAGAACCTTTTCTATATCTTACAATTTGCTCTTGTGTATGAACTGACAATACTTGAATATGGGAGCTTTGCCAGCACTGAGTAGTCAACCCCATTGTACTCCTCTGCTATTCAAACCTCACTTATCACCATAAAAAATGGGACTGAAAGACAAACACGGATATTTCCCCTGTTTCTTTACCTTCAGTCTCATAACAAGACCACTTCATTTTATCATATTAACTTTAATAATTTCAGTAACTTACAATATTTTTCCTATTGTTGCAGGGTTTGTACTTTAATGCAGACTAGTTGGTATTAATTTTGGTCATCAGACTAGGAATAAAAGTTTCCCCACATTGAGTTCCAAAGTCGGGAAGCAAATGGGGCTGTATGTTTGCCCAGCCTGAGGTATATTTGAAGCCAATTTCGTTTGGAGAAGAAAGGAAGGGAATTTCTTTGACTGGGAAATCACTCTATACTTGATGATTATAAAGCCTCTTCTGATTAATGTACTCACAAATCTAAAACTATCATAAAGATTGAATCCATAAAGGAAGATGGAAAATGTTGGTGACATACCTGGGAAGTCTGTATTGAGAAAGATAGAGAAAATTATGCTGGATAGGAGTATGTTGTGAATAATTAGCACCAGTTAAGTTAATGATTGGACTCAATTATTTTAAAGGTCTTTTCCAGCCAAAACAATTCTATAATAATAAATTCGAGAGTGTGACAGTCAAACCCCATGTTTATGAATTTCCTGAGCAGCCCAGTGAATTTAGAAGCACTGCCCTTGACAAAATCTTTCTTTGAATGAATACCATTATTTCTGGTTCTGGACATGGCACTCAGAATTTGGTCCACCTGCTTTGCAGTGAATTCAGTTACCTCACTTTTCCTTCTCTATATGAGTCCTGTAGCAAAACTAGGAGGAAAGGGTTCCATTTTCAAAGAATTCAATGAATAAGAAAAATATTACTGATTGAAGCTTCCATGGCAATGAGGGATTTAGTTACACAGATCCCATCAGCTTCAGGATTGAAATGTCTTGTACTCTCTTCGAAAATATATCTCAAAGATTTTACTGGAAATGCAAACCACAAGGGCAAAAAAGGAATTCAGAGTGAAAGTAGAAAATCCCTTCCTTGTGTGTATTGCTAGTGTCTTCAAGATGCAGCTAATCTTGTATATCATAAAATGTAATAACCAGACATGACAGGTGATTTTAAAAGGAGGAAGAAGACAACAGATGAACCTTCTGCTTGCAGTGTGCTTCTTAGAGTTGTACACTACCACGATGAAATAAAACCCCCTCAGATGAAGAGTGCCACAGCCCCATTGATATCAGTGGTGCCCCAGAGATGAAACTTGCTGGGAACGTGCTCCATGACTCTGAACAAGCACCAAAGCACCATAGGAAATATGAATTAGAGGCATCAGAGCAGATGCACAGCTGAGGAGAAAAATGCATTTAAATGAGACAGACTGAACAGTTGTAAATTAAAAGTAGGAGCTGAATTTACTTCCCCACAGGTCCTTTATCTTCATTTTGTCAAAATTTGTATTCATCCTAAGTGGCTCTGTGTGAAACCCCATGAAGCAACCAGCTCCACAGTAAGTGCTTGCCTGACAGAGATATCACTGCCTCGGACACGAGCTGGCAGGATGAGAGGAAAAGTGCTGGGGGCACCCAGCTCCATCTCTCCCACTGTTGCCAGCACTCCATCTTTGGAAAGTCACACAAAAATGTCATCCATCTCACCTTATTTTAACTATTCAAAATATATTTATATTTATCAGCCTAAAATAGTCATCAGGATACATTAAGAGAGAGAGACAACTGCAGATTCCACTTGAATAACTTTGGTACTTATTTCTAGTTAAGAGGGTGTTGCAAACTACTCCGTACTTCAGTCATACCATATGTGAGAAGTTCTGTGCCTGATATATACTTTGTATGTATGTGTTCAACTAATCTGATTTAGGCATGTAGAATTTAAAAGCTGGAGTTTTCAAAAAATAATCCTGGATGGATGAAGGAGTCTCTTATTTCATACTCTTTCCTTTTTTCTAAGTTCAGTTCATTTTACATCCAGCTGCCTTCAAGAACAGCCTTGGTAAGAAAGCTCAGAAGATGTTCTTGTTGATTTTTTTGTGTCTTATGACATTATGTGTTTGTTCTTTTAAAAAAATAAACAGAATAAGGATTCAGCATACCATTCTTTCAAATGGCATTTGCAAAATACAGATTTTATAACCCTTCTGAAAATACACTGAAGCAAGCAATCAGTTAAAAGCAGGACACAGATGTATGGACATGTTTGTTGGACATGGGGGAAACACAGTAACCAAAGATAAAAAAAAGGCTGAGGTATTTAACATCTCCTTTACCTCAGTTTTCAACAGTAAGACAGGTTGTCCTGAGGACAGCTGCTTCTGGGACTTGTAGAGAGAAATAGAGAGAAGTGAGAAATGAAATAGCCCCCCTTTAATCCTGGAGGGAACAGTTTGTGACATGCTGAACCACCTGGATCCTCACAGGTCTATGGGAACAGACAGGATACACCCCAGCATGGTGAGGGAGCTGGGGAAGAGCTCACCAAGCCACTCCCCATCATTTACCAACAGTCCTGGCTCACTGGGGAGGTCCCAGATGACTGGCAGTTGGTGAATGTCACACCAATCCACAAAAAGGGACAAAAGGAGGTCCCAGGAAACTCCAGGCCTGGCAGCCTGACCTCAGTGCCTGGCAAGGTTATGGAGCAGATCATCCTGGGTGCGATCACACAGCACCTGCAGGATGCACAGGGCATCAGACCCAGCCAGCATGGGGTCAGGAAGGGCAGGTCCTGTCTGACCAACCTGCTCTCCTTTTATCATCGGGTGACCCGCCTGGTGGGTGAGGGGAAGGCTGTGGATGGAGTCTAGCTGGACTTCAGCAAAGCCTTTGACACCAGTAGGGCTGGGGCTGGGGGGTTTGGGAAAGAAGGGCCCACGAAAGCCTCTGTAATCAACAAGCAAAGTGTTTATTGGTGGGAGATGTTCCAAGTGAGCCTGTGGGAAGCCCAGAAAGTTCATTTTCAGCTCAACCAAACTTTCCCCTTGCAAACCCGTGCTGGCTATGACCAATGTCTGCGCTGTCTCTCATGCCGGGGCCTCACACCGTACTGCAGCAGACAGACACACCAGGGCCCTGTGTTGTTTCCCTGGGTGCCTACAGCTGCCTGAGGGACACCATCGCTGGTATGAGCCCGGGCAATGGCTCTCATGGTGCCAGGGGATATTTTCCTCCTCCGCTGCTTCCTCTTTTTTTTCAGGCTCCTGGCAGGTGCCTTTCTCTTAGGCTGTTGCAGGAATTGTCTCCAGCCTGTCTTAAGCCTCGGTGAGCAGCCATGCATCTCACTGCTCTGGCTCCTGCCTGGCAGACAGGTATGTCTGGGCTCCACAGCCTTCCCTGGCAGGTGTACAGACAAGAGCTGCCTGGCATCGACCAGAAAAGCGAGGCCAATTGTGCTCACAGCGCAAGAGAAAGATCTCCTCCTCTGCTGCTTCTGCTTCTGCTTCCTCCTCTGGGGAAATGTCTTTCGCCTCCTCCACGCTTTCAGGGAGCAGTTGTGTGCGACCCAACATCGAGGTGGGCAGCCACTTGCCTCACTGCTCCTGCTCATCTTCCTTTCAGCCATGCTTGGCAGCTGAAGGCCTTGAAGCTCGAGGGCGAACTGTGGGCCAGCTGCAGGGGCTCCTGTTTTATAGGGCCAGAGCCCATTGTGATGTCAGCTGTGACTGTCGTCAATGCATGTGACCAAGTATTGTGTGTTTGCAGTTGGGCTTCCTCCATGGCCTGAAAGATGCCCAAATGTGAGAGGAGGTGGGTCACAAGGGCTTTCCCCTGCCTGCCATCTTGCTTGCCCAAGAGAAGGGCTGCCTTTAGGGAACAGAGACTGCCCTCCACCTCCCCTCATGAGCCCTGGGCTCCAGCCCCTCCCCATTCTGTGTCTGGATTCACCTCAATCAGATCCTAGAATCCTAGAATCCTAGAATCCTAGAATCTTAGAATCAGCTGGGTTGGAAGGGACCTCTGAGATCATCACTTGATCCACTACCACTGCGGTTACCAGACCATGGCCACACTAAGTGCCACATCAGTCTCTTTTTAAATATCTCCAGGGATGGAGAATCCCTGGGCAGTCTGTTCCAATTTCTCACCACCTTCTGACACTAAAAAATTTCTTCTTAGTGTCTAATCTAAATCTTCCCTCTTTCAGCTTGAAACTATCCCCCCTCTTCCTTTCATTACATCTCCCAAAGCATTTTCCCGAAAAAGCTGTCAGCCCATGGCTCAGAGAGGGGCACTCTGTGCCTGGTTAGGAACTGCTGGAGGCCACCAGAGAGTGGTGGTGAACGGTGCTGCATGCAATTGGTGGCTGTGGTGTCCCCCGGGGATCAGTGCTGGGCCCAGTTCTGTTTAATGTCTTCACTGATGATTGAGATGAGGAGATTGAATCCACAATTAGCAAATTTGCAGATGACACAAAGCTGGGGGGAGTCTGGATCATCTGGAAGGCAGGAGGACTCTGCAGAGGGACCCTGGACAGACTGGAGAGTTGAGGAGAGGAGGCTCAGGGGAGACCTCATCACTCTCTACAACTCCCTGAAAGGAGGTTGGAGTCAGGGAGGGGTTAGTCTCTTCTGCCAAGCAGCTCTCAGTAAGACAAGAGTGCAGGGACTTAAGCTCTGTCAGGCAAGGTTTAGGTTGGATATTAGGAAGAAATTTTTTGCAGAGAGGGTGATCAGGCATTGGAATGGGCTGCCCAGGGAGGTGGTGGATTCTCCATCCCTGAAGGTTTTTAAGAAGTGTCTGAATGTGGCACTCAGTGCCATGGTCTGGGAACTCTGGTGGTTGTGGATCAAGGGTTGGACTTGATGATCTCAGAGATCCTTTCAAACCTGGCTGATTCTGAGATTCTGTGATTCTGTGAAAGTGCAAAATAAGTAAATTCAACTTAGCTTATTACACCCACGATTTTCTCATAGTTTTCCAAACTGATTTCAAGACATTTTAAGTGATGTCACATGTTGGAGGTGCTGTCAGTACAGCTCAAGCTTTCTGTTTTCAAGGATGAAGAGTGTTAAAGTCACAGCAGTGAAATATAAATTCCAAATTTTCTACAGGGAGAAAAAAAAAAAAAAAAAAGAAATTGTAGACATGCGAAATTGTTGAACTATTGATCAAATTCTACTCTGAACAAAAAAGACTCTGGTCTAATTAGTTTTGTTTTACATTCCACATTTCATTTGCCTCCTCCTGGGGACCCAGTGTGGTGTTAAAAATCAAAGTCCCATGTTAATTGTGTTGAATGTCAACTATGACAAATGACAGGGGGTTGTCAGGAGGACAGATTGGGTTTTCTTATTATCATGTTCACACAAAGGGGTAGTTCAAAAGCTGGAAGGCTAAGACCACATCAGTCACAAAGGAGAAAAGTATCTTTCTCATCATGATAGCAAATTAAACTTGAACTGTTTAGAAAAGAATACAGGAGTTTTTCCATCCCTTTTATTTGTTAGTTTAAGGTTCCCCATACCTTTTGGAAAGATGTTATTTTGATCAGATACACATCAGTGACCCTTGGAGTGTGGGAAGTGGGACCAGTGGGCACCAGAGAGGGTCCCACTCAACTGTGTCAGGTCATAATTTCAGAACTATCTGCCTAATGACTTCATAAATGTCACTACGTAAACATGACCATATGCTCCACATGAACACATGTCTGGGTCTGTTTGTTCAGAAGTAAAAAAACCTTTTTTCTGTTTATGGGAACCCACCAAGATGTGGTTTGACATACAGGGTTTATTACCTATCCCTCAGGTAAGCAGTGTTTGAGTGACTGTTTTCAGTAATTCATGCAGCTTTTATACGGGGTGTTGTTAAGGGAGCTCAGATTTTTTTTTTTTTTTAAAGTACATTAGACTCCAATACATTGTATATGGCACATCTGAGAATATGAGCATATAACATATTCCTTTAATATATGTGACCAGTGGAAGTACCACAATATGTATTGAATATGTCAGTACTGATAAATTATTCATACAGAACATTTAAATGCAAAGTTTAGAAATATGACAACATTTACTACCTTTTTTGGTGTGAATTTGAGAAGCTTTCTATTCAGTAGACTGCACCTCAGTTTTCCTGCTTAAGTTTCTTTGCTCTTTTAACTATTCCAACACTGAATAAGATTCAGTAATCCTCAGAGATGTGCAAATCCTTTATCACTTAGAAACGAAGACAAATAAAGACCCTTTTTTTTTGCATGAGAGTGGATACCATAACCTTATGTACAAACAGAAAACACCAGAGGGTAGCATTTATTTATTTTCAAAGATATTGAGAAACAGTAGAGCATTCTGACTGCTGAATTAAAAAATGCATGAGTGAACACTTAAATTCTTCTTTATCAAACGTAGCCTATTCCAGAATACTTCTACTGCCTAGCATTTGAGAAATCTGAGGTTCAGATCATATAAGCTATCAGGACAACACTGAGAAGTGTAATATTGCTGAGGAAAAAGAAGATATGCACTAGACTGGCAAGCTTTGCTTCCCTTGCAGCTCTGAATTATTAACACCACAAAACAGAGGCAATGAAATCTTGAGAGTCACTTTGCAAGGATGAAATGAATAATTTAGGAAAGCTACTGTCTGCTGTCTCCCTGTTATTAAACAGGCAACTGGAAATGACTGAAAATGAGTGAGAGCAGTAAAGCAAAGGCTGTTGAAATATCACCTTTGCCCAACTTGGGCTTCTTTGCCTGATCTGGGGTGCCATTAAAATTAACTACAGGAAAAAACAATTTCTCTAGCACTTAATCTCAATGCTTGGTTGGATATTTACCTATCCATATTGTTAGAATTGTCCTCTGTCAAATAACAGAGCAAATTTCTTGCACAAAATGATATGCTGGTGATGTTTACTGTTGTAGTAAGAGAAACAAGATTTCTAATTATAGGGGTTTGGAGTTCAACCTCTCAATTTAGTGGTAGAGTTGCCTCCCCCAAGCCCACAGTTTTCAGATTTACCTGCAAGAGAATAAAGAAATCTAATTTGTTTCCACTAAACTCCGTTTGTAGTCTATATATTCTCGATTTCAGGTACACAAGTTGGTTGCAAAAATGTGCTATCATCCAGGTTTCTTCACCGAGTGTTCATACAGTGTGGGATATGGTAGGTTTTGTGGATTTTTTTTCTTTTTGCTACAACTATTTCTGTTAGGTAACAAAAACTAATTCTCTGAGATCAGTAGAGCTGACAGCCTTTGGTAGCCATTGTATGATTAAGCTTGACCAAAAAAATTTCTTATGTAATACTTTTTTAGTTCCTATGTAAAAAATTTTATTTTCTTATGTAACACTTTTATTTCTCATGTAATATTTGCATTCTTATGTAAATTTCACAATAACTAGGAACCCCAGCTTAGACTAATAGCCTTGTTTTGCTTGGAAAAAACTTTTAAGACCATCACGTCTAACTGCTAACCCACCACAGTGCCAAGGTCAACACTAAACCATGGCCATAACCACCATGGCTACCCATGTTTTGAAAACCTCCAGGGATGGTGACACCACCACTGTCCAGGGCAGCCTGTTCCAGTACCTGACAACCCTTTCAGTTCAGAGGTTTTTTCCTAATATCCAGTCTAAACCTCCCCTGACACAACTTGAAGCCACTTCTTCTTGTTTTGTTGCTTTTTCCTTGGGAAAAGAGACCAACACCCTTCTTGTTCCAAACTCCCCTCAGCAAGGTCTCCCCTCAGCCTCCTTTTCACCAGCCTGAAAATCTCCATTTCCCTCAGCCACTTCTTGTTAAGATATGTTCTACAGACCTTTCCCCAGCTCCATTGCCCTTCTCTGGACACACTCCAGCCCCTCAATGTCCTTTCTGTCCTGTGAGGCCCAAAATTGACCCCAGGATTCAAGGTGCAGCCTCACCAGTGCCCAGCACAGGGTGATGATCTCCTGCCCTGCTCCTGCTGCCCACACCAGTGCAGATACAAGCCAGGATGCTCTTGGTCTTCTTTTCCACCTGAGCACATGCTGACTCGTATTTAGATGATACTGACCAACACCCCCAGGTGCTTTTCCTCTGGGCACTTCCCTGCCATTCTTCTCAGAGCCTATAGTATGACATGAGGTTGTTGTGACCCAAGTGCAGGACCATCAGATCCTCATACAACTGGCCTCAGCCCATTGATCCAGCCTGGCCAGGTCCCTCTGCAGAGCATTTCCACCCTCAGGTATCTCAACAGTCCCACCCAACTTGGCATCATCTGCAAACTGACTGAGGGTACTCTTTCATCTCTTCATACAGATCATTGATAAAGATTTTAAACAGAACTGGCCTCAAATCTGAGTCCTGGGGAACACCACTGGTGACCAGCTGCCAGTTAGCTTTAACTTGGATGAATTCCCTTCTCAGCAGGAAGCTGTGAGACATACACAAATACAACATATGGCTTGGAGATTCTAAAGGCCCTGATTCAACCCCACCTATTTGGATGCTAGACTGTGTCACTCAGCCTTGGGATCTCCTCACAAACAGACCCTGTGCTTAGCAGAAGATCACTGTCAAAGGTGGTAACAATGCAAAATCCCCAAATTACAAGACAGTTGCCTTAATTTAAACTCAGTTAAATCCATAAAACTAGAAAAATTAATCCAGATCAAAACCACACCACTTTGGAAGAGTTGTCGTTAACTGAAGATAAAGGACATCTAGGAGCCAAAACTAAATGACAGGCCAGCCGAAGTCAGAAGTTTCTTGAAACTAGAAAAGTGCTCTTTCTTCATCTCTACAACTCTATTTTGAGAATAAGCATGAGGAATTTCCATTCATCTCTCCTTATTTTATGCACAGCAAACATCACAGGGATAATACTTACCACTCAGGGGGATGTGAAGATTAATTAGTTAATGTTCTTAGTACATGTCAAAGATTAAAAGCTCAGTGGAAGTACTAAGCATTTGTGTATTCATAGACATGAGAAATATGCATTCTCTGCATGAAAGTTGAAAGGTAGAACAATTTTCTAGCTGTGTGCAATTTCCAGAGGTGAAACTCTTATTCTCTAGAAAGCTTTCAAAATTGCATTTTAATAGTTGAACTCTGCAGAGAAAATATTGTATCAGACATCCAAATGTCTATTTTTGCTTTTGAGCCTGGGTAAAGAAATCACTGAAAAGCTCCTGATTCCATTATGTGAAAAGAAAGAAACGATGAGTTATGTTGTTTAGTGATATTATAATGGAAATAAGGGGCAGAAAATGCTCTACTTGGAGTTTATAATGTAAATAGCATTTAAGGTGCTTATACTTCAATTTTTTTCCCAGGATCCTGCCACTTGTCTCATTTCACACTGTTCGTTTTGTATAGCAGATTTTAATCTAAACCTTAGTAAAGGCTCTGGCTATTTTCACTAGCTCCAGCTGTATTTAATTCTCTATTTTCCCTGAAGCTAAAAGAGGATATTTGGATATTTTTCCATTTTTCTTAGATTGAAGAAAATTATTGAGAATGAAAAATAAGTGTTAAACTATATCACTATGTGTAATGATGAAGATTTTTAAAAAAAGAAAATTTGTATTGAAATGCCACAAAGTCTATTTTTGACATCCTTAAAACAAATGTTTTAGAAATGCCTTTTTTAGTTTTTATTTACTGTTTCAGAAGTTATTCTGGAGTTGGTATTTCGGCTAGTATGAGGAAATAGTCACCAGGTTACATATACCTGCACAAAAATAAGTATGTATGTGTGCATATACATACACAAAAGGCTTGGATGTAAAAACCTAAGGCTCATGTATAGATATGTATGCACAGTTACACATATGTGCACATGTATGGGGTATGTGTGTATAGGTACACAAGATGTAGATGAGTCTTAGTTTTATATCTGCATAAGTTTGTGTTCACATATGTCTGTGCTATCAAAACTTGACTTCATTTAGCTTAAAAATTTTGAAGGAAAGTAAAGATATACCTGTGGGTCTTTGGGGAGTAAGCTTCCTCTTCCAGGAGGAAACTGAAGAAAAAAATTCTAACCTGAAACCCCATTCCCTAAATCAAAGTTTCCAAAGAAAGATATAATCTTTGTGCTAGGAGTAAGGGACATAGTCTCACGTGTGCTTTCCAGAGTGTTTTGGTTTTGTTGTCTTAGAAACTGCTTAGAGGAAGAGCTGTTCCAGTATCATGGGAGTGGAGAGTCCAGGTAACGGACTGTTCTCAAAGTTGTTATTCTCTATGACATTAGTACAAGTTCCCTTAAAAATATAAGAATAAAAGGTATTATTTCTTGTTGACACACTGTATGATTATGGTAAAAAATTACTGGAGGATTAGGATTTAGGGGGTTAAAATTATATCTTCTACTGTACTTGTTATCAGCTTTGTAAACAAAAATCTGTCTTATCAAATATGGTCAAAATAATAGTGAACTTGGTTCTGTATTCCATTATTTCACTATGGTTTTTTTTTTTACCTGTAAGTAAAGCCAGGAAATAAATGTTAATGTGCAAAGCAAAACAGGGAATCCTCATGACATTTGTAAGAGTAAAATCAGAAACCAGTGAAGTTCATACTGCAGAGATCCCACGGGACTTGCAAATCTGTGAATTTTCTGTGTCTCTAGTGTGCGATTTGGTTGGAGGGATTGCATTTTTTAGGAGATTTACCATCTAGGGAAGCAACTGTGTTATGTAACTGACAGTGCCTGTGAGATGGCAGTGCTGTAAGGGATTTTAAACCAAACCATTAATTCTCTTTCCCTCGTTTTTCTTTTCTGTGAAGAATCAGAACAAAACGGAAAGTGCCCCATCTTATGGCTGATTTCAAGATACTTTGTCTGTGTTGCTACTGCTCTATTTATTTTACTTATTGATACAATTGATACATTTAAGACACAACCAAGTCTAAACCAGTAAGTTTATTAGATTTGGGTTTGCTTGTTTAGTTGGGAGGTTTTGTGGTTTTGTTTGTTTGTTTGCTTTCTCCCTACTGAATCTGCAGCTATTTTGTGCCTACAAGACAGATTCTGCATGTGGAGACTCACCAGCCTTAGACAAACTGCACTTGCTTAAAAATCATAAAGTACAGAGACAAACAGAGTTTAGAGCTGCCAAAAATGCCAAGAAAGGCTTTCCACTGACATTTTCTATTTTGAAGATACCAAGAATGGTAAGTGCTGTATAACGAAACGAATTGCTGACAAGTACTTGGACTAAATAGCACCCAAATTCTGTAGCCAAAACCAGAGAGAAATTAATGAAAAACTGAATATGGTGAAGTCAACACTTTTTGAATACCTTGATACCTCTGGCTGAATTATGAGGACTGAAATTCTGGGGTCAAAGCATGGCAAAAGATAAATATGAGTGGTGGGAACATTAACAGAATAGAATGTGTAAAAATTAAATGCAAAAGCACACTTTGTGGGCTTCAAACTGTAACACGGGGAGGGGGGGGGGGATTACTTTGTGCTTTCAAACTGCCCAGTAGTAGAGGCATCCTCAATGTCACCAAAACTAAGGTGCCTTCATAGGCTCCTAAGTAAAAACCAAACCCAGAACTGGCCATGTATTGTATCAGCAGTAGTGTTGCCAGCAGGACCAGTGCAGGGGTCATCCCACCCATACTCGGTGGCCACACCTTGAATCCTGGGTTCAATTTTGTGCCCCTCACAACAAGAAGGACATCAAGGGGCTGGGGGTTGTCCAGAGAAGGGCAGACCATTCTGGGGAGTGGTCTGGAGAACAGATTTTACAAGGGGTAGCTGAGAGAACTGGGTTTTTCAGTCTAGCAAAAAGGTGACTGAGTAGAGACCTCACTCTCTACAATTCCCTGAAAGAAGGCTGAAGCCAGGGGGTGGTTGTTCTCTTCTCCCAAGTAACAAGCCATTGAAAAAGAGGAAATGGCCTCCAGTTGTGTCAGGGGAGGTTTAGATTGGATATGACGAAAAAAATCTGTACTGAAAGGGTTGTCAAGTACTGGAACAGGCTGACTACTGTGGTGTAGTCACCATTCCTGCAGTTATTTAAAAGCCATGTAGATGTGGTTATTAGGACCATGGTTTAATGGTGGCTTTGGCACTGTGCTGGGTTAACAGCTGGACTTGGTGATCTGCACATTTTTGTCTAACTTAAAAAAATGTTATGATTTTATGATCTGACAGAGATGAAATCCAAGAGATTATGTTCATGCATTTCTTTACATTCCCCATGTCTTTCCTAGAAATCATACATTTATGGTGAGACAGGCTAGAGGCAAATTAGTGTCCTGAACCAAAGTAGGAAAATAGTAAGAAAAGATATTACAGCACAGCTGGACAAAGGACTGTGCAGTCTGATACTGATGAGAAATCACCCACAGTGGTTTCTCCCACCACTGCTTGTAGTGCAGCTTCAAATTGCATTGGTGACTGTAGACCAGTGTGCTGGGATGAAGCTCTTACCAAAAGTCTAAGAAGTAAATCAAACACCAGCAGAAATTCCTATAGCAATTTTAAGCTGCTGTGTCTAGCTGAGAAGATACCCACCCCTTTGAGCAAAGATACCTAATCTGAGACTCCTCTGAAGAGCTGCCCTATTTTTCTTTCCTTTTTACATGCTCTGAACATGCAGCATCAGTGAACGATAAAATAATTTGAAACACCTTGGGATGAGTTTCTATATGCTAGTGCAATAATTGTTTGATCACTCATTTCCTAGACTTTTGTCTCACAATCTTCAATGTGAAACACACCAAGTAATGTGATTTATTGTAAGCTCAGCTAAGGAATCATAAGTGTGTGTAATAGCACAGATAACACAATCCCAATAATCCGAAAGTTACAGGTATGTTTGTATCCATTATTTTTCAGAAATATCTAGGGCACCAGTACCAAGCTGGCATTTAAAAATAATTAAATCAAATGTTTAAACTTATTTAAGGTAATGGTGCAATATGAATCAGACTAAGCATATAAGTAGGAGTGTAAAAGCCTTTTTATCTTTGGTTACCATGCCAATGACATCTAGCGATCAGGAGACGTCATTTGCTTTGTTTTATAAGCAGGACTGAGTCCCCCACTTGCAATCAGTGCTGTGAGAATTCAATCAGCAGACAGCACTGGGTTTTTTAAAGACAGCACTGCTGGCTGAAACCATGGTGCCTGGTGGTACATCTCAGCTCTCCATAAAAAGTGCTATAGAAAGCTTACTTACTTGGACAAGTTTCAAAATCAGCAAGCCACCTCCTGAAGAAAAAGTTGCTCAGAAAAACAAGGACATTTTCAACATTGTCGTGACTCCTGATCGCATCCCTAAATTTTTCATCCCTCCTCTGGACATAGAGCATGCTTCTTTCCAACAGGAGCCAGAGGAAGACACCGCAGAGAACTCTTCTGAGAGAGAAATCTCTGATGAAGGTGTTCAAAAGCGCAGAACTACCAGAAGCAAATCTGAATCCTGTATCAGGAAGGCCAGATTGTGCAAAGGAGAGAGCCTGGACAGGAGAGGAACTCTCTGCTCCACAGACAGGGTGGTTTTCCCTGGAGACCTGGAGAGAGCTGCACATCATTCTGACCCAGCAACAAGAGCTGCCCTCTCTTTGCCTCACCTCTCCAAAATCACCACCCCGTATGGGTTTCTCACACTGGGTGAGAGTCCCAATACCAGGAGGAAAGAGTCTCTCTTTTTTCAGCATGATTCTGAAGAGCTTAAAATCATGTTGTCCCAAAGGAAGAAGAACAAGTCACTCGTAAGGAGCTCATCCAGCCCTTTCGGTGAACTTAAGCAGACCACAGAGTGCCTAAAGCCTTCGGACACTCCTTTCAAGACCCGGAGGGCTGTTTCGTGGGAGGCAGTCTGCAGCAGCCAGCTTTCTCCTCTGCACTGCAAAGCAAACCCTGAAACACACCCGGTGAAAGGTGAGAAGAAGAGGTTCCAGATGACAATGAAGAAGCGCCTGGCCAACATCAAGCTGATACGATCTGGCAGTGAAACAAACTAGTTCTGCTAAAGGGCAGTGAGAGTTTAAAAAAGACAACCTTCCACAGCAGTGTGTAAACATGTGTGTGTAGAACATATTTAGCCTCTCAGGTTCCTGGTGCAGGCCAGGCAAACAACCAGAAGGAACATGCTCGTGCTTGTCAGGATGAATGCATCTCCTATTTCCTCAAGTCACACTCAGCAGCATTGAGTCTTGCAAGCAAAGAAAGGACAAATAGAAATGGGTCATTTTACAAAAGGAATGCTGTCTTCTCTGGTCATACCTGTATAAGCTGTGAGAAGGATGGAAATGAACACTTCGAAAGCCAACTGTAAGGACATGCAATGTCTGCTTTTAGGGAAGTAATTTTTATTTCAGTCTGAGAGCAAACATGAAAAGAAACATTCTAGATGGTCAGGTAAAAATTGTTTTTCTCTTTTTTTTCTCTTTTTTTTCTAAGAGAAACACTTAAGAGTTAATTTATCCCAGGTTGTTCACAGCAGGTAGTTGCAAGTAGCCCCTTCTGGCAGGGTGCTGGCTGAGTGGGGAAGACAGGTGTTGGCCAACCTGTGACAGTGAATAGTGAGCTGATCTCTTTCTGTTTTTAACAAATATGCTTATTTTAGTCACTCTTTTAGTTATTCATTCAACACAGCTAGAGTTAGGAGGAAAACAATGTGATTTGTTTACCTTATTACCAGTGTCAAACACCATGCTATTTGTAATGTCCTACTGTTCCAGTTATAACTAAACCAAATAAAATCTTTTTCTTTAATAACCTTTCTTGTCATCTTTAATTTTCCATAGGTTTGTCCTTACCCTAAAATTGTGAAGGAACATAAAGAAGACAATCATGCATATTCAGTGTCTACAAAACATGTGTTTCTGATCACATTTGTTAACCTTAATTGCTTTTCAAGGCAGTGATACTCCAGTGTATTAAACACATGAGTGAAAAGCCATCAGTGACAGCCACTTGACATCTAAAGACTGAGCTGAAAAGTTTTCTTGTATGAAATCGTTACCATTTTCAAACTGCCAGTTTCCAGCTAAGCAAAATTTACTTGCCACTGAATTTCAAAGAAAGATAACAAGTAGCTGTGATACTTTTCTGGGGTAAAAGTCTGTCCTAAGTTTTATACAAAACAGTTGTCAGGAGATGAAATCTGGTGAATTCCAATAATCTATTTTATTGAAGTAAAGATACCTAGAATATGGGTAAAGGCAGAAGTGCCTACAAGAAGAAAAACATCTTCTTTCACTCACAGGAGAGTTCTGCAACACTTGAAATTAAAATATCTCTTACATTATTTTGCATTTAACTTATTTGCGCTGCCTAATCTGTAGTTAATGATTAAAATAGTACTGAGTGACCCTGGTGCACAGGAAAGGAGTTGCTGTCTAAAGACATGAGATTGCCCCTGTTTTACAGACAAGAGACAAATTCTGCAGAGAAAATAAAGCTCGAGTGCCCATGAAACTCATGTTCCAAATAATCAGAAACGAGCTGGCTGTGCTCCCCTGGCTGCACAGCAGCACAGAGACTGTGGTGTGTGAAATGAAATATGTATGTGAAATGGAGAAAATTCACAGATGGCCAACTCCTGTGACCACAGCACGAGTACTGAACCTTGGGATAGGCATCCAGACTGCCTTTCTAATCTAAAGTTTGATTCCCCTTATCTCCTGCAGAAGACTCGTCAGGTGTTTACACAATAGCATTTTGTGCAGAAAGATCCCACTTAAACATCATCACATCCCCACAGGAAGCCACAGATAGTGCTCAAGCACTGAGGTCTTAGCTTGTTTTATTTTTCTTTTTACAAAAGACCGTTACTCTGCTTTTGAAATAGGAACAAATAAGATATTTATTTATTTATTTATTTATTTATTTATTTTAAGATTTTTTTTTTTTAATTAAGCAAAAAAAAAAAGTAGTTTGCAGAAATATGCTGGACTGGGCAGAATGTAAAAAACTGTAAAAGATATGTATGCTATTTCACTCTATCATCCAGCAGATTTGTTTTGAGGGAGACCAGGACTAAAAATCCTGCCAGTTACAAGATTTAGAATAAGACCTGGAGTACAAATGAAGTTACACTCTGCACACTATAATCCAGACTGAGTAACCCACACAGGCCAACACAAATTCCTGCTTGTAGTGGCAAATCCATGATATGTATGATAATTTCCATGGAGAAAAATGTTTACCTCAGAATGTTTGGTGTTAGAACACATTTATTTTCTGGGATTTTTTGTTTGTTTGTTTGCTTGTTTGTTTTTTCTATTATTTTCTATACTTATCTCACCTTGGATAAAATCAGAGTGTCAGGCTCCTGTTTCCTCATCTTACAACTCTGTTTTGTTTACTTTCTCCTGTGCATTCTGGCATACAATCTCATTGAGGTCTCAGTTCAGAGCTAAATGGATATTTGGGGACATGGTACTGAGGTACTTTGCTACTGCTTGATGCTGTGCTCCACCTTTACAGAAGAAAAATAGACTTCAGCAACTTGGGAACCAATTTTCTTTTTGTTTCTAATTCAGATTGCTACTCTTTTCCTGCTGTTCTGCTAAGGAATTCTTCATAGTTCTTTATTTGGGCTTTTTGACACATCACAGTGAACTTGAGAGGATATTGTTAATTCCCAGCTTGGTGGCTGTCATAGTTTTGGAGTTCTTCCCTGATGGGGTGGGGAGTGGGGTGAGAGAAAAGGAGGAGATGGGTGAGAGTTATGTGGAACTAAATGTAGATAGACATCAAATAATATTATTATTGCTATTAGAAGAGACTGGAAAAGGTGAACAGCTGAGGGGAGGGAGCTTCCAAAGATGCTGTGTTGTACACAGAGATAATAAGCAATATTTCAAATTCCAGTATCATCCCAAATTTTCACAGCCATTGAAACAACAGCATTTGAGACTATTAATTCCTCTTTTTCCGTGATAGTAACTTCCTTATATGAGTGACTGAAATGCTGGAGGCAAAAAACCCAAAACTAATCAGCCAGAAAAGATGTCTATTTTAAAAGCAGCCCTGGAATGAGCTTACAAAAGAACCTGAGACATCATGCAGCAATAAGAAATTGGATTCAATGACCTATGGGATCCCTCTCAGTTTAAATGCTTGCAATGCATTGGCAAGTTCTGTACTGCACTCAGGCAAAGCAAGGCACTCCAGAAAATCAGCATATATACCTCAATATACTTTCCAAATGAATTATATATAAACATCCATAAAAGCCACAAAGAATTGTTTAACTTTTAATTGTTCACAATATGTGCTCTATTACAATAATACTAGTGAACGTTACCACTTCAGCAAGTGTTTCACAAGAGCATTTAAACCCTGATTTTGTCATTAGGGAGGAGAGGAGCAGGGTCACCTCTATTGTTAGTGTGGGGAGAGTTTTTTTGTTGTGTTGTCTTTCAGGAAGAGAACTAGCACGGTTTTTTTAAGATTCTGGGGGACAGTGGGCTGTGTGTGTTTGTTTTTAAATTTTCAGCTTATTTTTAGCTTTAATTTTGGCTGAAAAAACTGATCAGAAAATTTGAGTTTTGACAATTCAGTACTGTGCTGAAAAAAAATTGAAAGTTTTTTGTTGTTGTTGTTTGTTTTGTTTTATTTTTCTGAAACCAGGTATTTTATGAAAGTCTGGGCAAATTTTGGCAAAAAAAACCCCAAATAACAAAGTTATTTGTTGGTGTGAACAAGTGTATAGCTGTCTTTAGTCATTGTGTTTTTTCAAACTTAGTTTAAATTTTATATGTTCTTTTTAATTTTTGGATGTATTTCTTTGTGCTTTACATTATAGAGCAATGTGTTTTCCTAAACTGCTGCATCATATTGCTCTCTTCTGCTTAAACTGCAGTCACATTTCATCAGCACAGTTATCTGTATTTTGCTAGTGATTGTAATGGCTTCTTTATTCTGCATATAGGTTGTAAATCTATTTGTAAATTGCTTTAGGTTATTTCCAGATGCAAGTTCTAGACATATAGTTCATAAAAATTACAGTGCAATTCCTATTTTACTTTAGCTTTTTTTTTTAAATTGGAAAACAGAGACACAGCACAGTGATTCCTCAAAGAGATTATACTACCTAGGCCTCTTTTTCCATGACTATTTTTCTCCTGCTTTCTCTCCATGTGTACTGCTGCTGATAAAGTCTTGCACAATGGGTAACATAATGACCTCTATTCATCCATAGTAAGTTATACAGTGTTGTGAAATCTATGAAATATTTAACACTAATAAACAGGATGATCATTACTTTAATGTATAATGAAAAAGCAGATTAAGTAACTGACATTTAAATAAAAGATAAATGCTTTATGCAGTTTCTATTTACCACATCATGGCAGTAATCCATTTAAAGCCAATGAACAACTTAATTGAATGACTTGCGCAATGCAAAGATCTTTCCTGAGTTTTTTTCCCTGAGTATTCATGAGGAAACTTGCTTGAGATTTCCTGACATTTTTTTTGGTTGCCTCTAAGCATGGAAGTGTTATTATGTCCCTTATGCAATACTTTCATTTCACGAAGTATCAGCAGCATTGACACTTGGAACGTGCCGTTAAAATGTTGTGAGTTTTAGGGATGGTGGGAAAATGGAGCAATGAAGCAGAGGCTGAGGCTGCCTTTTCATTATGTAGCATTAGCATTAATTCCAGACTTGTGCAGTAACGGATATTGCAGCAGATGAAGCAAGGTTTAAGTAAAATAAACTCACCATCTTAGAGATGCTTGTTTCTCCATAAACGATCAATGACCACCAACTTCAGTGTTTAGCAGGAGTGACATTGAATTCATTGAGGAAGAACAAAAGAAAAAAACCCAAAACCAAGCACATTTCAATTAATTAAATGCAAGTTTTCATAGTAACAAGCCCTTCCTCTTCCAAAAAGTCAAAGAGAAATATTAACTAACATGAATATTCATTATAGTCTTTGAAAAGATTTCACAAATGGCAAAAATATTTGCATTGCATGTAGGTTTATTACTGTCTGTAGATCTGAGGAAGATGTGTTGTATTTAATTCTAAATAAACTTTTCACTCTCTTTTGAAAAAAGAGTGGTCTGAAGATGTTCAAATGTCCTTCTCAATACCTTCAAAAATATTCACAGTTCATAACTAAATAAAAAGGTAAAAAAAGCAGAAAGAAAATTAACAGATTCAAATACAGCATTAAAATTTAGTTTAATCACTGCAATATTCTCTGGATTTTCAGCTCTAATATAATTCAAAATCTGAAATCAGCAATTTTTATATCATGCATTTTTTGTGGGCAGGATAACTGTGAAGATTTTATAGGAGGGGAAAATAACTCTTATAGTTAATTATTCTAAAGGCCTATATCAGGACTAAGAATTTCCTGCCTGGAAGCTCTGAGGTGCCTCACCAAAAAAAATGCATAATCTGAGGAGGTATTACCACTTCCCTTTTATGAATCACAGGCACCAAGGGAATAAATTATGATATTCTGGTAAGAGATTAACATATTAGGATAAGAATAAGTCCTGAAAATTGTAAAGACATTAATGAAGAGAGCACTCTTACCTGCTACTGGACGTGTGTAGAACTGACTGAACAGGTCTGAACTGGTAAACAATACCTGAGATTATTAATCTATACTGTTAAAAAAATCATAATCAGTGCATTCTCTGGCAGAGTTTTGTTTTCTGTTGATTGGTATCATCCTGCAGGATTTCCTGGTATGTCTGAGACTAGCAGAGGCCAAGAGCCCAAGTGGGTGGACTAAAACTTGCATGCAGCCATCTCTTTCTGGGGCTGGAGTGGGTTACAAATACAGTTTCAGCCCAATCTCTGCCTGGGGACATCTCTGGGCAGACTGAATTTACTTGTGAAGACTCTGCTCCTGAATTCTGATGGAGCTGTGCAGCTAGTTGCCTGGTGAATATCTGTGCATTCACGTGATCTCCACTTCATTCAGGTGGAAGGAAAAGCATCACAGAAGGACTGTTGCACCCATCACGTCAGCATTTCAGAGCAGTTTTAATGATGCTGCTTTTCATCTTTTTTCATTAATTGAAATAATCTTAATTAAAACACATTCACAAAACTTCTGTGGTCTTTTTTATGGACATGTATTTCAAAACTGATAATATCCTGATCAGGGTTGCCAAGCTAATATGGATTAATATAATGAACAAGACCACTTTAATTAAGGGTAAGTGACATACTGATCTACTGTAGAAGTCAGCAGATAGCTTTGGATGAGTTGCCAACACTATATGGCATCACAAAACTAAAGTTTAAATCAGGGGAAGCAGATTGGTTTTGAATTTTCTGATTGGGTGCACGTATTATCTGCACCACAGCTGTATGCTGGAGAAATTCTGGGACCAAACTGGCCTCTTCCTCGATTCACTGATATATACAAAGGAACTGAAGGCATGTACCCCAAAATGAAGCACAATAAACCCAAGTAGGTGCTGGCCAGTGTAGATGACAGAGTGACCAGGAACTTTCCCTTCCCCTTCCTCCTCCTCTTCCCCTTCTTTCTTCTCTTCCCCTTCTTCCCCCCCTCCCCCTTTCCCTTTCCTTTTCCCTTTCCCTTTCCTTTCCCCTTTCCCTTTTCCTTTTCCCTTTCCCCTTACCCCTTTCCCTTCCCCTTTCTCTCCTTTCCCTTTCCCCTCCCCTTTCTCTCCTTCCCCTTTCTGTCCTTCCCCTTCCCCTTCCCCTTTCCCTTTTCCTTTCCCTTTCCCTTTCCCTTTCCCTTCCTCTTCCCCTGCCCATTTCCTTTCCACTTCCCCTTTCCTTTTTGTGCTGGAGTGCTCATAGCTGAGAGCATCAAATGTGGTCAGAGCAATCCAGGTTCTTGTTTTTATCATGCCAGGACTCAATGTGGAATAGGCCAAGAATTCACCTGTGAATAGCTGGAGACAAATGCTCAAAACTTTGGTGGTAAGAAATAAATTAAAAAGTCTTTTGGTAATACAATGTTTTGTTTTCTCTTGTAATTGCAATTAAACATTTGGACTCATATGCTGCTGCCAAACTCCAATATGGGTAGTATTTGAACTGCTTCTTCTTACCTGCAAAGAGATGATCCAAACTCTCATGGGATGAAGATGTACTGTAAATGGCTGCTATATTTTACCATGTTCATGGTGAAACACATGATCCTGAGCATAGCAATTTTATCTCTACTCTTGTTGAGTTTCAGAGGTTCTGACTGAAGGAAAGAATTTAAATTATCAGAGCAGACATGTATCATGAACATAAAGGCTTTGCTGATAAAACATGAAAGGGATCACAGTCACATTTTATAATCAAGATAGACAGAGCGTGAAACTGAGGGGAACTTTAAATTTTGTCTAAGGTCTAAGTTTCCATCTGCATTCTGTCTTTCATCACTGGATACAAAGCATAAGGAAAGCATAATGAAACTGCATGCACAGTATAGCTATGTGCCTCAAGTTATGTGAGAAGATAGTGTCCAGCAGTCTGAAGTTTGAATCTGTTCTACATCATACATTAAACATTTTATTAAGATGACAAAGTGAGTATCGAAAGTTGTTTCAGTGATTACTCTAGACAGCTTGGCTAAGCATTGCCTGTGGTAAGAGAATGCTTTTATTCCTTTCTGGCTTATTCCTGGCCGCATACTTAGTTTTTCTTTATTTCTCATGTAGTAAAAAGGAAACCCACTACAACAGAACAGAACAACACCAAATTATGAGACCTGTGCAGTCTGTTATAAGCAGAATCCAATTTTTGGTTGCACGTGTCTAAATCTGACATTCATTCCTGCTGAAATCTGCATGGTGCCTACCACTAAGTTGGGTGCATCACTATGCAATGCAGCCTCCCATTTCAGCTATACGAGAGATACTTAGATGTATGGGAAACCTGTGATAACAAAACTGAAGCTAATGTAATCCACCAGACATTTTATCTGACAGATACTGAGTAACCAGAAGCTGAAAATGTAACCTGGAATTACAATAAGAAAAATTTTACATCCCCCTTAGGAGGTTTCAGTGCTAGCCACCACAAATGCAATTGGGAAGACAAGCCCAATTTTATCTTACTTAAAATATCAGCAATGTGTGTATGTGAGCCTGGTCACCTTGGATTTGCCTTATAAACAAAAGAGAGAGATAGGAACTTTCTGAGCATCTCACCTGATCTGCCTTGAATGTCTTTTTAAAAATTAGTTGAATAGTGTAATAGAAATATCTATAAATAAACACAAATTAAATGGGGAATCCAGAGAAACATCTTCATTTCAGCAATATGAATTCACAGTAGACAGGCATCACTTGCATGTCAATGCTTATGTTCAAGGAATCAAAGAAGCTGTAATAGACAATCACATCCAAGTTGATGCTGATCTAGAAGAAATTCCATGGAGTGCCCATGCAAGTTAAAGCTGCTTGTTACAACATGTGATTAAGAAAAGCTATCCAGAACCACACATTGTTAACTGAAAAAAACATGGCCCAAAAATAATAATAATAAAAAAGATTAAATATCTAACTTTAGCATTATGGACAAATTTTAGGCTACAAAATAAACCCTTCCTACAGGAGGGATGTTTGACTTCTCAATCTAGAGAAACTGCAAGTGAAGTGTACAGGTGCCTGTCATGGTACATATCATGAAATTGCCAGGAAGCATGAAGTACAAGGTCTGAGATTATAGCCAGGACTAGATAATTTGGTTGGAGCTTCTCAACAAACCTTTACTACTGAACAGGGTAATGACAAGAGAGAAGTGACTCATTCATTGCCACAGTAACCTTTGCCTGGTACAAAACAGGAGAGGTCGGACTGACATCACAAATTGTTTGCATATGCATCACTTGGCTGTCATTATGCTCTCTTTCTGATAGATTATTCCATTAAATGGTCCAGAAATAGAATTGACGTCAGAGGTCACATCTGCTGCTGTAATCATTTGCCTATCTACTATTTTCAGGTGAGAAGGAAACCCAAAGAAGTGTTCACGTTGCACAAAGCATCACCAATTGTTTTCTTCAGTTCCTTCAGTTCAGTTCCAAGCTCTTCTTCAAATAGACAGTGAAATATCACACAGACCTCCAATGAGTTCTGCCAGCTCAACAGAGAAATCAAATTCCTTAGTTGAGCTGTAGGAGGAAGTTCACAGTCTGCTAACCTGAAATAAAAAGCTCACAAAGCTTTTACCACTGACCTTCTGCAAACCCAGAGCTCACACCACACCATGGCATTGTCACCACCTGCACTAGTGCAGAACAGAAGGGAGCAGAGCACAAGATAAATGTAGATGGATGACAAGGGCTAAACTTTGAAACAAAACAATTGTCCAGGTAGCAGCCAAAAAACCAGAAGCAACAATATGGATTAGGCACAGTTCAAAAGCTGATATTTTCAGAACAGTTCACTGTAAAGAGTGCAAAACCTGTAGTTCAATGGAAAGAGGAAAAGTACACTGTTTTTTAAGCCTCTTGAAGGGAAAGAAGTTTTATGTGCAAGGTATGTGAGCATTATAGTGCAATAAGGTTGAAAAGTTTCTTACCTTGTAGAGGATTACCTGGGCAACTTCTTCAGGTCCAAGATGTTTTTCAGAAATTCAAATCTGATCGCTGATCTACTGCATACTGAGATTACATGCATGAAGTCTATTGTCCTCAGTGGCCACTTGTCTGTTATTGGTTACTGGTTACCTGTTTAGAAATCAGTCAAGAAAAATAATGTAGTTACTACCACAGTCATGCTTTTATGTCACAGAAAGGATTATGTTGCCTTCCATGTGCTGCAGGACTGAACTTTAGCAGAGGGCATAGCTCCAACATTCTGCCCTGAAGGCAGGCAGAAGCTCTCCCAAGTAATCCATCTGTGCTTACTTGTTTCTCTGATGTTCTCTTCAGTTCTCTTCTCCTTAACATCCTGTATCCAGAGTCATTCTGCCTCTTCAAGAATAAACTTCTTAAAACTGTATTCATTATTCCTGCCTGCAACTAGGTGGTGCTGCATGTACCATTCACACATTCCACCACTCTACCAGCTCCAAGATACCTTAATTAATACTCTAGCTATAGATCTACATCATGTCCCAGGAATATCCGAATTTCTTAAAATTTGTCATTTTGGATATATTTGACACCAGATCTTGTAGAAATTTTTTTGCACATACACACAAGACACAAAGGAGCTGAAAAGTACTTTGTAAAGCAGCCCAGTGATGTGGGCCTGAAATTGTTGTAACACACTGGAAAGCATATCTTCATGCCCTATTATTTCATAATTCTTTCTTTGCATATTTCTTCTACTGGGTTGCATTCTCTGCAGTCACATCCACTCTGAGAACATCCCTAGTCAAAGAAATCACAGAGATCACAGAAAGTGAGGGGTTGGAAGGGACCTTGAAAGATCATCAAGTCCAATCCCCCAGCCAGAGGAGGGTCACCTACAGCAGGTCACAGAGGAATGTGTCCAGGTGGATTCTGAATGTGTCCCAGAGAAAGAGTAGTGTCCTTTTATACAGTATGAAACCCACAATTAGTTTTATTGTTGTTTTGTTCATTTGTTTTGCTTTGGTTTGTTTTGTTTTTTGCAAGAAATGCAATATATTCAGGTCAGTTAGTATTTCCTTACCATGTGGGAATCTCTGTGGTCTTTATTACATTGACAGATTGCAGAAAATTATTTGTCACAGTTATACCTTGCTGTACTGAGTCAAGTAAGCCTCCTGCCTTCTGAAAAGTAAAGTTACCAGAAAAATGATGAAAATTAATGTTTTAATTTGTCTCCAAGGTTGCAGTCATCCAATGACTGAGCTGGCAAGAGCACACAGGAGATTTGAGCAGCTATACAAACGTCTGAAATGACTGATATGGGTCTTAGGAGTGAATCATTTGGAACCGACTGCCAAAAATCACTTCCAAGCCTGGTATTTTATGGTCTAATTCTATGAAAATCAATAATTCAGTGTTGGGCTTTTTGTTTGTTTTTTTGCTTTTTAATCCAAAGCTTGCTGTTTATTTTCTGGTCTTGACCTGCTTTCCTGACTATTCTTATTTCCAGCAAATATTTGGTCTTTTGTATGATTAAATAACGAACATGAGGAAGGACATTTAGCTGGGACAAATGAATGGAAGAGCATGCAGGATACTCTTGTTTGCAAGCTGGAATACAATAATAAATACAAAGAATGCATAGCTGATGAAGTTTTGATACGCAGGACTCCATTAGTGAGCTATCTCCTAAGCACATTAAATTTTCCAATGCCAAATAAATCAGAACATTATACTTCAAGAGTCTTGTTCTGCTAATTGAGGAAAAATTCATTATGGAGTTTTCTTTACAAGAGTACTATACCATTGCCATCCTAGGGTATCTCTGAATAAGTTTCTACTTCCACCTGAAGCATTATTACGAATGTCAGGACACAGAACATTCCTGCTTGTAAAGTAGTTCTTAACTTATTAATTTGTTTTATTACTTCTTTTATAATGTTGGTATTAAAACATACTTGTGAGGATGGTGAAATCCACAAAACTAGTGTTACATGCAGCTGGAACACAATCCCTTACAGAAGATGCATCTGCAGAAAAACTGGTTGTTAGGACTGCTTAAGTATTGAAGGGATTTGCTGTCACAGAGTATCTCAAGTTGGAAGGAATCTATAAGGAGTCCCTTCGCAAGACTACCTAAAACTAAGTCACAGGACTCACAGCATCATCCAGAATGCCACTTGGACTCTGGTAAGTTTGATGCTGTGCCCACTTCTCTGAGGAGCCTGTTGCAATGACCTTCTCAGTGAAGAAACTTTTTTTAATGTCCAATCTGATCTTGCTTTGGAGGAAGCTTTCCTCCATCGCATTCCCTCATGTCCTACCAGTGGTCACCAAAGAGAGGAGGTCAGTCCCTCTCCCTCCACTGCATCCCTTGAGGAAGTTGTAGACTGCAATGAGGTCACTCCTCAATCTTCTCCAAGCTGAACAAACACAGTGACCTCAGCCACTCTTCTTAAGTCCAACATTCAAGACTGTTCACCATCTTTTTGCCTTCCTCTGGACACACTAATAGTGTGATTTATTTCTTATTTGGGGCTCTCAGAACTGCCCACAGTGCTCCAGGTGAGGCCACACCAGTGCTTTGCAGAGTGGGACAATTACCTCCCTCCACCAGCTACCTACACTGTGCTTGATTGGTCCTTTTGGCTGTTGACTCATACTGAGTTTGCCATCAACTGAATCTCCCAGGTTCAATTCTCTCTCTGTAGGGCTACTCTTATTTCACCCACAGTCCTATCCACTAGGGAGAACCTCATGGCATAAGAAAAACCCTGTTTATAAGAATATGTGAACTTCCTATGTTTCTCATTTTCCACTAATATCAGTAGAATTTTTAAAACTTCAATAAACACTTCAGATAGGAGAGGAAAAAAAAAAGCTGTTTCTTTTTAAAATATTATTCCTTGTCCAAGTCAAGCACTTGAATAAAAGCACTTAACAGTTAGTTACATGAAAATTAAGGAAAAAGTAGTATAGCTGTTACTTTGATAATTTCTGGATGTAGATCTGTGTATCATTTAAATTAATTTGGATTTAATTTTCACTCTGCAGTATATTAAGATTCATTTGGACATTATTTGAGAGTTGCATGAATGTGCAACTGATCTATTGTACAGCTTTGGAATGGCACTCTCTAATAGAGTTTCTAAATGGAATATTTAACTAGAGTCATCATAGTTGCTGTGCATCCAAGTCCTAAATAGGGACCGAACTTAACATTCATGAAGACATTTCTCAGTTACAGACTGTAAAAATTAATGCATTAACCATGTAATTGTGCATTAATTAAGCATACTAAAAGAAAACAACAGCACCTCCTGAGTTCACACTGAATGCTCAATCTTGTAACTCCCAGAGTCATTTCCACTTGTTTCATAGGTACTCTTGAGTAATGGTAATGATACCATTTCCTAGTTCTTAATTCTATTTGAATAAATAGTAAACTCATATCTTATTGCAGTCAGTGAAACAGTTCAGATGAAGCTAAGAGAGCAATTAATGTTTTCCATATAGGCAACTTCAGGCATGTAATGTTAATGTGCATTCAGCAATTTTGAGATATGATCTATAAATAAAGCACACATTTCATGCAGTCCAAATAGGCAGAGACACAGCAGCTCTCTGGCTTTCTAGCATTAAAAGAATATTTGGCCTTTAAGCAACAAGATAAGATTAGGATGAGGAATAACTGAAATGCACTGAAAGCAGACCTTTCTCCTTTATACAGGAAATTCTGTTCATGGAAAGGTTTCATGCATGTAGTATTGCAAAGTACCTGCAGTTAGGCAAAAAGCAGCTATTTATGAAGAAAACTTACATATCATAAATGCTATATCCAATAAGAAAACTTTCCTTTTTCTTTTATATGTAGAAAATCTTAAAACTTTACATTTCTCTCCAGTTTCTTGCATGTTGAGAAACTCATGGAAAAACAAACAAACAAAATTTCTCATAAAATCCTCATTTTCAATAATTAAAATTGCATCCAAAACAAGTGGAAAATCCTTAGTCTAATCCTATTCAATGTTTCACTTATTTGCAATTGAAAAATTGCTTTTCACTCACTTGTAAGTCTACCCAACAGGGTACTTTTTAATAGCATTCACATACTAAACATTTTTTTCATTTCAAAACACACCTGTATTAATGGTAACTATTTATACATGTTAACTAATAATTTCTTAGGAAGTAAATTTAAATAGTAACATGTAAACTTTATTGTTTCCTGGCCTCATGAAATGCTAAGGTTAAAGCTATTCTGAGACTACTAATTAAGTCCAAAACTAGGTTGTCTACTAATTATTTGCAAAATATATTGAGCCACATTAATTTCTCAGGCATCTGTATTGATTAGAATATCCAAAGGAGATGAAAATTCTCATCTTCAGATTTGGAGCAAAGAATACTGCTGGCATGGATGATCTACTTGATTTCATAGGTAACATCTACTACGTATCTATGTGTGAATTTATTTGCAACTGGACCTACTGAAGTCAGGGAAAGACATTTATGTACCAGAAGTATTAAGATAATGTGTTAGGGTGAATGATTTTTTTTTTTCTTTTTAATTGATCAAGTCTTGAGTAGGCTCAAAGGACAGATTCATAGGGCACATTCATGTTCTTGATAGAGGAAACTATTCTACTCTTCAGTATTCACCAACATGCCAAAAGGAAAACATCAAGATTTAAAAAAAAAAAAAAAAAAAAAAATCAGATCACAATGCATCTATTTGGAGAAAAAAAAAAAGTCTTGAATCACAAATAAATAAATAAATAAATTTCCTAATTTGTAACAGAAGTAATTTGAGTATGTATTTTCACATGGGTGTATATATAGTTTAAGCAAATTATTTCATTGAAGAGTTTATTTTCACTATTTTTTGTGAGAAGGTAATGGATTAATAGAACAGCCTACATCCTTTCTCCTATGTTTTCTGGAGGAAAAGACACAAGCCATCCATTTGAAATTTAAAGATAACATTTGTTTTCCATGATAGCTTCTTGACTGTTCACTGCAGTGGTGTGTAAGGGTGTATGTGAGAAACAGGGAGAGACAAAGATGGGAAACAGACTTGTTTTACCATCCACTGTCTGGACCCTTGTCTGAAAAAGTATTATTTATTTATCTGTTTTCACAAATAATTTTCTGACCCTCTGCTAGTTTTCACTTTAGTTCTCCTTTAATTTTTTTAAACAAAGACAATCATTGCTGAGTTAACCATCAGTTAAGACTGAGTTCTTGTGTAATCTTTTTTCTTTCTGTTCCCATTTTCACTCTTTCATAGTGAATGCAATAGAAGAGAATGTGATATAATTTTCAGACATAACAAAGCTAAATACATAAACAAATTTTCTTCCCAAAGGGTTGATATTTCTGCCTACATGATCTTCTAACTTTGTTGGTTAGCTATATTTTATTTTCTGCAGATGCATTCTTTTTCCAAACTAACAGGTAGTTCACAAGTGCAGTGTTACTTGCCATGCAATATTGCTATCAGGAATTCTTTCCTCATTGATATTCCTCCTTCGTGAGCAAATGTTGGTGCCATTAAAGTAACAGATACCTAGGACTCCTTTGCTGATGTTTCAAGCAAAGACAGACAAGTAGTGTTTAATAGTTTTCTGCTGAATATCAGTCTTTTCCTTCACTTAGCTGGAATAGAGACAAAAGCACTGTCACTGCCAATCCCATGATTCCTTCTGTTCAGTGCTCCTTTGTATTTCTGAGAGATTTGCAATAAGGTATTACAGAATGCATGAGTGGCATTTTTTTGAGAGTTCACAAAAGCAGATATATATACTCTATATCCTGACCAGCCAAAGTGAGATTGAAATAATTTCAGTGACAACACATACCATGCAGAGAAATGCAGGAAAAATCCTGTAGCTTCCTGGGTACATTCTGAGATTAAAGGCAGTACATCAAGATTCTCAGGAACTAAGTAATTTATGTGTCCAGCTGTGAATGTTTGCCTGCATTTCTCTGAGGTTTCCTTCATGTGCTCATTCAAATTAAATCTGTCCTACATTCACATCCTTTTTTTTTTTTTTTTTCATGAATTGCAAAGTGACAGACCCAAGTTCCAGTTGGCTGCTTTCAAAGATTCCCTCTGTCACTTTCGAGAAGCCTCATTTCTCTACTTGTAATATAAGGACATTATTTGCTACTCCCTTTCTTCACCTTGTCTGGGTGTGTTGGAATGACGCAGGGCTTCAACAGTGCTTCATACATTGGGGACCCTGTGTCTCTGCAAGTACTGCTACAATAGAAACAACACACTGCCTTTCCTGCTTCTTACCTTTGACTTGATTGTATGGGGACTGGGTATTCTGTTTCTGAACTGCTTTATAGAAAATATGCCTTATATTTGCCCACAATTTTTTATTTCATTCTCTTTGGTTATATTCTACTCTCTTTCAAGGGCAATAAATATAACCCAACACCCTAGAGAAAAATTCGTGTCTGTTTTAAAATGTCTGAGTCTGTACAGATATAAACCAACTTGCTAGTGTTATTACACTGTCTTTTGATTGAAGCAGAGACTAATTAAGTTAGTTATATAATTATTATTCTAGAGCCAACTTGTATGCCTCATCTGTCTTTATGTTGCTGAAAAAGACATTTTCTTGTCTGCATTTTTGCTGCCTGAGCAAATATAAATGTGCTCCTTAGGTCAGCTAACACTGATTACAATTTTTCTAAGTTAATGAGTGTAGGGGAAAAAAAAGTCCTTCCAGAACCTGCCTACATATAAATGTATCTCCTAGCCCCCTCAGTAAGCCATGTTCTGTTCTCAAGTCTCTTTCCTTAACTGGAATAAAACCATTAAGTTCTATATAGAAATAGCACATTTGTATTCTTTCTCCCTGAAAAATTTCCTGGGACAGCAGCACAGTAATACCTGTTCAGAGACAAGGGCTGGATTCTGCTGGGTTTACTGATGTCCCATCTGAGACTGACTTATTTCTGCCATCTTTTTATATCACTAAGCCATCTAGTCTAAGCTTATAATTCAAAGAACCTCTGTAGACATTGAACCAAGAGAGATGAGCAATGATGCTTACGTGTGCAGTTTGTATAAGGAACCAAATTCAAATAAACCAGTGGAATTAGACAGGGTTAAGGAAAATAAAATGCCCTTTACTGCATGCATTAAATGTCCCCATTTCTGGAGCTAAGTCCTGGCTCCTTCTTAGATGTGAATATGGACTCTGATATACAGTGCAACAGAGTAAATGCAGAGTAAATAGTTTACTTTATTAACTTGCATATGTCAAAAGACTTCAACAGTTCTTTCAGAGTGTAGGAAACTTGTGGGGATTTCTTTAAGGATCATTTTCTGGGAACTCGTGGTGGTTTGTTGCTGCTGACAAGACATATTCTGAAGGCTTCTGTAGGCTTTTGTTTGTGCCATTTTAGTTTGCTGATTAGGAAGTGCCTGCACTTTTTGCCTTCAACAGATTGAAGATCAGGAAGTGTCAAGCAGCTCTCCAGTTGTGTTTGCAGAGCACTCTAAAACTGGAGGACAAGAGGGAACTCACAGAAATGCACCAGTGGTTACAACCAGAGGACAAGGGGCTACAGGATCACCTCCGAAGCCTATGGAAGGAAGGTGGTGATGCACCACTACCCAGTAACCATCACCAGCTGGAGCAGCTGGTGGCACATGAAAGGTCTCCTCCAAGAGATGACACTTGAGGGAGAATGCTGCTCTGCACACTGCCAGGAGTGTCTGGTGCTGCTCTGTGAGCTGGTCTCACATGTGGGAGGTGTGCTTTTTCTGAGGTGCTGGGTTGCCAGAGAGAAAACTATCGGAAGTGGTAAGTGGACTGTAAATCATCAGGAAGGTAAAAAAAGATCTCAAGGGCTTTGTAGAGACATAAAGATCCAGGAGTCCAAGCAAAATATTTAATGCAAAGCAGGTTAAATATTGGAACAGGACCCCAGAGAGTCTGTGGGATCACCATACTTGAAACCATTAAAAATTTAATTGGCCAAGGCCCTGAGCAACCCATTTTATTCATGCCTGCTTTCCACGTGTGTTTGGATTAGACAGCCTTTCTTAGTCCCTTTCAAATCTGCAGGCTGTCATGAGCCCTGTTCCACTTTTACATTTCTAGTATTTTCATTGTGGAATCAAAGAGGAAGTCATTCGTATACAAAACTAAATCCTGAATTGATACAGGCTAAGGCTGTTGCTTCCCTTCCACCCCTGCCCATATGAAAAAAAAAATACCCACCCTTTTTTCAATTTGTCATTGTTTTCTCAGCCCAAGATATTTCAGCAACCAAATTTTCCCTGCATGTGTGCTTGCAGATACCAGACTAATATAATTCCTGAGAACTCTTGGAAAAGTAGAACTTATCTTTTATAGATGTGCATTCATGCTTGAAGGCTTTTCAAGAGATTGAACACAAACTGGCATGATGAGAAATCAGAGGAAACTACTATTCTCCTGTCAGACTTCTTATAAGGAAAAAATTAAACCCCTAACAGTGACTCCCTGTGCAGTATCAGCATATCACCCTGGTTCAGCTACAGCTGGCATGAGTTGTACTGGGAGTGGATATATTAAAGCTCAAAGTGATCAAGCCGAATGGTGATGAGAGTTCTAGAGGTCCTTAGGGACAGCAAGTAAAAAGCTGTAAATTCCCTCATGAGATGCACAGAAAATATTTAATTAGGGATGGGCACTACTTAGTGTAAGAGAGAGAGCAGAATTTCTACAGTCATTACTTAATGAGTTCTACAATGATTCCCTTGAACCCTGAAAGATAGGTCAGACACACAAATGCACAGGTTTGTGACTGGGAAAAGACAACTGAGCTTGGCTGTCTTTGCTCACAGTCAGACATTACCTTTGATGTTTCTTCATCATGCCTCATTGGGGAATATCTGCATTACACAGAGAATAAATGATGTTCTTTTTAATCATTTTAAGTTATTCATTGGGAAAATTTCTTCTTGCTTCTTTGTAACCCCTTCCCTTCTTCACGTGGTTCTATTCAAACATAAAAAGATGTTGTGAATGTTAACATTCACAATTAAACAACGTAGCAGGGGTTATTTTAATGACCTACAAACCAATACAGTACTTGATTTTAAAACAGACAGCAAAAGCTGACAACCCCCCCAAATTAAGAAAAATCTGTTAACAAATCACTAGTATATGATGCATTGTGAAAACTCACAATGCAGCTCTCTTCATTTCAGGAGTATTTTGTTCTCTGCAAGATACTTAATTTAAAAAAAAAAAAAAATGAAATCACTCTGAGTCATTAATTTGGCTGTAATAAACTTTATGCAGGAGCACCCATCGGCAGTAAACCACTACTTTAAAAAAAAACTTTTGATGAGTAACAGTCACTCTGTTTACTCATCATGTCTCTTAGATAAACTCATTTTGAACTGGAGTAAAAGAAAAAAAATCCCACCTGAAATTCCATTAATGCTACAGTAAAAAGTTTCATATAGTTTCATGAGAAAACATTACACAGAATCACTGCCTTATCAAGTGTATCCAGCCTTTTTTTGATTTCTTTAGATCTCTATAGAACCTGATGTTTTCACAGGGCATAAATGGGCTACTATTTAAAGTGCAAATGTCTATATCTGAAAAGTAACTTTGATGGTTTCACAGTTTAAATCACAGTAACTGCTTAGATTTTGGGTTCTCAATGTGCATCACATTTTTGATTAAAAAAAGTCAAGCCATTAAAATAAAAATGATAAAGGACCAGAAATTACTGTGCTTCATTTTAGGTAATATTTCCAAAGCAATAATAAAACACTTTACCAATCAACCAGTTAATGACCAATGTGAGTTGCTATAAGGCATTGAGTGAAGTTGACAGAGTTTAATTTATGTAGCTGGCCATTAACTCATCAATAAAAGGGTTACTAGTCAAGAGTGTAAAAATTGTTCATATAAATCTCAGTTATGTTACTATTAAAATACTAGATTAGTTTTCTAAAATAATTTACTTTATCATTATCGCTGTCTAATGCCAGTAATTTTTCACCAACACTTTATTTCACTCACTATTGGCCTAATAAACAAAAAATTGACCTGATTGCAACCCTAAATGGGGAAGATAATTTTATAATTAGGGATTTGTCCTAACCATGCACTCCACATAGCTATTAACACACAGAAGTTTAAGTCTACTGATTTTCATCTACTAGGATGCAGAAGTCAGAAATAATATGGTTTTATCTGTACACTGTCCTGTCTTCTTAGCAGACATATTTTTGCTACCCGTGGATATCTCAAAAGGCAGTGTCAGAGGTCCATCTAAGGATACTAAAGTCCTGCTACCAATCCTTTTTAGGGAGCAGGCTACCTATATATTCCACGTAGCAGATATTTTCATTAGGTAAGCTTGAATTTTGAGAAGATCACCCAAAGTTATGCAACTTAGTACAAATTCTCTTTTTTTACTAGAGCCAGGACAGTAACAGTATGCAGAAATAGCCATATCTGTGTCTACTGTGTCTGTGTCCATTATATTTCTCTGGTAGTTTTGGCTTTAAGCTGAAACTTAACATTAGGTTTCTGCTGAAGTATTATACTGGTCCAATCAAGAACTTACTCAGGGAACAGAGATACTCAGGCAGAATTACAGGAAGTTAGATCAAATCAGTGCAAGAATCACTTGTGTTAGTGATTGTGTTAGTTTGTGTTAGTCAACAAACTGCAGCAATGGAAATACTATTCATCTAAAAACGGGTTCAGGTTGCATCTTTGTAAAGTGATGATAAATAGGTGTTATTATAAACTAATTGCCAGCAAAGATTTTTGCCTTCTTTCTCTTTTACCTTATTGTGGAAGACATACACCTCTCCACTTAATTTTCCTGTTGTTGGAATGGGAGTCTGAAATAAATTGAATGAGTTTTCTGCAATATTTATGTAATGAATATGAATGAAAGCATGGGGTGTGGGGAAAAGTCTTCGGGCAATTTTAAATATATCCCAAAATGTGGTTAGTACATCTATTTCAAATGAACTTAATAAGCACTCAAACACCATGAAGACTTTAATTAAGAAACAAGTATTAAAAAAAAAAATTAAAAAAAACCTGCTAATTTCCTAATTAAATCAATATGCACTTGTAAATGGGCTGCCAGTAATTTTGTTGCTGGTGTCATTGTGTCTTTTAGCTGTAATGCATAATTTTTAATAGGCAATTACTTGGTTCTTCATAACCTAGACATGGTCTTGAATGGTTAATTCAATACTGCTGTAAAAGTCATGCACACTGTCCTTTATGAAAAATCATGACAGAAATAGCACATTACATCAGAATGTTTCAGAGAAGATTTGAAAAACCACAAGTTATTGCAAATCCACAATACAAAATATCAGTGTACTGCTAGAACAGAACTGAAAATGTTCTAGATACAGTTTGATCTAGATCTGTCATGTATTACCTGAACATTTCTGTGCATATTCTCAAAAGAATGCTACAGAAAGTTGATTAAAGTATTTAAAAAAAAGAATTAGAAAACCTGACTTAAAGGAGCACAACAGAAAAAGAAGGGGAACTGAAGTCTTTCAAATACCTGCTTCATGCAAAAGACTGTAATTTTACGGAGGAATCAATCTGTCCTTTAATACATTTAAAAGGACACTTGTGCAAATAATCAACTTTTCTACTCCCTTGTCAGTGCACAATGCAACACAACTCTGATGAGCAATAGGCAGGTTCCCTGTAGATGAGGCAGGTAGCCAGGGAGAACTTTACTCCAGACTGGAGATAAAACACAAGGTTTCACAGGACATATTTGTTCAGATTAGTACATGCAAGTTGTTAGTGACAAAAATCTTGTCCTGACTTCGAACAGTTAAGTGCTTCTATCACAGCAACCCTTCCTTTTGGTCGGCTCACAAGAACACCTTGTTGAAATTTTTTCATTCTTTTCCTTTTACTCCCCTTGAATATACAGGGGAATAAACAGAGGGTTTTTGTAAACTGATAATGTAAATTAGTCCTGGTGAAGACATAGTGAAAAATCTAGATTGCTCCCAGCATGTCAATTAGCTCCAAATAAGCTGAATATAACAACAGAGTAGAGTTACTCAGTATTCCTGCATCAGCAGACAAGTACTAGAAAATATTTTGGTCCCAATAAGTTCTAAGTGTTTCAAAAAACATAGTGTTCTGGTTTTATTTCTTTTCTCCTTCTCTCCCTTAATTCTCCTTGTTTTACAAGGGTCTCTTCTTTACCCTTCTGCAGACGATTGATGTAGAAGTCTTCTCCTCAGCTCTCATCACCTCAAAGTGGCCTCATTGAGCATCCTGCCTCATTGACTTCCTTTCCTCATTTTGAAACCTATTGACTGTTTCTTAATTTCTCTCTCCATAAGTTATTGCCTTTATGACTGAATGCCTTAATTTATTCCCCATATAATGTCTGCACACTGCTGCCTCCTGTGATTTATGGCATGTGGTCTTCTGTTGTTTAACTCCATAGAGCTACTTTGCAATAAAATTCTGCGAAAAAAGATATATCCTCACATGGCCTCTCAGTTTAGGAAGGCTATTGAGGTCCTGGAGCAGGTCCAAAGGAGGCAACCAGGCTGGTGAAGGGACTCGAGCACAGATCCTATGAGGAGAGGCTGAGGGAGCTGGGGGTGTTGAGGCTGGAGAAGAGGAGGCTCAGGGGAGACCTCATCACTCTCTACAACTCCCTGAAAGGAGGTTGGAGCCAAGTGGGGGTTGGGCTCTTTTCCCAGGCAACTCTCAGCAAGACAAGAGGGCACAAGAGGTCTCAGGTTGTGCCAGGGGAGGTTTAGGTTGGACATTAGAAAGAATTTCTTTACTGAGAGGGTGATCAGACACTGGAATGGGCTGCCCAGGGAAGGGGTGGATTCTCCATCCCTGGAGATATTTAAAAAGAGACTGGATGTGGCACTCAGTGCCATGGGCTGGGAACTGCAGCGGGAGTGGATCAAGGGTTGGACTTGATGATCTCTGAAGTCCCTTCCAACCCAGCCAATTCTATGATTCTATGATTCTATGAAGTTGGCATGTGCTAGTTGATTCCTCACCACCTTGAAAATACAGACACATGTATTCAGGTATAGTTAGCAATGGAATCTTTAAAACATTCTTTGAAGTTTATAACACTGTTACAACTTTAGTGAAATTTCTGCTTATAAAAGGAATTTAAGTCAAAAGCAATTTCTTTGGTCCAACCCTTTAGATCCTGAGAAGTCCAAAGTTTTTTCTTTCCTCACTTTTACTGATGGAGAGTAAGGTTATTCATTGACTTACAGAAGAGTGGTCCAGAAGGACTAAAACTTTTATTATTATTATTATTATTATTATTATTATTATTATTATTGTTATTATTATTATCATTATCATTATCATTATTATTATTCTTCTTCATTCTTCTTCCCTGCACACACTGCTACCATTTATGCAACTAAAATAAGAACAGAGCCGTGTAATTTTATTTTCTGTTTCTTACAATGTGCAACTACTTGTTGTACAACAGCTGCCATTTGTTCAGCAAAAATTACAGTGCTCTGATTTGTACATCAAATATGTTCACTGTTGCATTTGGAAGGAGGGAAGCTGTGATGCTTGCATATTAGAGATGCATAACTTTTTGAAAGCTAAACACACGTGAATATAGAAACTGCATAAGCTAAGACATCATTGTACTTGTTTCTGTAAAGGTCTTCTTGGCAAAGTCTGCATATGGATTTAGGAGTTCCAAAAATTCAGCCATCTAGTGCTTATGAAAAGAGGCATAATGGCTAGGTACTTAACTCTCAAAAATCAATGGAATTTTGATACTGGCTTGTCACACCATCCACACCCTCCAAGCTGCCTTCTTCATATAACACAGTAAATCTGTAATTGTGGCCTTTTGTCTCTAAGGGTTCTGAAATAGCTTGAAGTTTTCCTAGCAAAATAAGTCCTCTGCAATCCTACTGCCTGTGTGTGATTACTTGTTTACAGCCTAGAAGTTTCCTCAAATTACTTTTGACATGTGCAGTGATAGTTGCTTGGGAGTGGAAATTCCAGAGATTGTGTGCTATCCACATTTGAAGGAATGCCCTTGGGCATTAACTGCAACAGAAGCTTGACTGTTTTACACATGAAAGAACCCTTGGAAAAGCTGCACTCTTACTCCAAAACAAGATTTTTTTTACATCTTTGAGTTCACTTGCAGTACTGTATTGGGTGTGCTTGGCAAGGTTTTCATGGCATGGGGGGAGGGGGCCTTAGGGCTAGTTTCTGTGATAAACTTCTAGAAGCTTCCTCTGTCTCTGATAGAGTCCATGTCAGCTGGCACCATGGTGGTCCTACTGCTGGCCAAGGCCAACCCCACCAGTGATGGTGGCAGCACCTCTGGGATTACATATTTCAGAAGGGGAGGGAGGCAGAACCTGCAGTGGAGCAGCAGTGGCAACCAGAGACAAGTGTGAATATGTGAAACAACCCTGCAGACATCAGGGTCAGCAAACAAGGAGAAGGAGGATGTGGTCCAGGCATTGGAGCAGAGATTCTCCTGCAGCCTGTGGTGAAGACCATGGTGAAATATGTTGTCACTTTGGGCCAAAGAGGTCCATGATGGAGATATCCACCTGAAGCACCTGGAAGACCCCACATCAGAGCAGGTGGATGTGCCTGAATAAGGCTGTGACTCCGTGGGAAATGCAAGCTGAAGCAGGCTCCTGGCAGGATCTGTGGACCCGTGGAGAGAGGAAATCATGCTGGAGAAAGTTTCCTGGCAGGACTTGTGACCCCATGGGGAACTTGTTCTAGAGCAGTCTGTTCTGAAGAATCTCTCATTTTTCAGCAGTGCACTGCTTTCTCTAATGCCTTCTGCCCACAGAAAAATTTTACTTCTGTCCAAACATGCAGTTCCCAGTTCAGATCCTCTGGGACTTAGTGTCTGTCCACAGCATTCTAGACAGCACTTTGAAGGTGTCCATTCTGATTTCTGTGTTGATCTCTATTTCTATTGAAAGGACCAGTTGTATTCCTGCACTAGCACAGCTGAGGCTGCACATTTAAGTACTGGACCAGTTCTGAGCTCCTGACTACAAGACTACTCAAGTAGTATTAAAAGCAGCTGAATTAGAGAATTACCTGGCAGTTAACTGATCTGCATCAGACAGGGTATTACCATGTAGTTGGGTGCCTTTTGTTCTCAGGGAACAGGGGGAAATCAACTGCATCTTCACAAATGGTCTTAAATTGTAAAGGTGTTGATGCAAAGCTGTATTTAGAGCCTTATTACTATGCACAGAGTGAGGAGGGCCATACAAAATGTACTCAGGAAATGTTTTTTCTTGGAAAGAACATGAGTGCAAAGGTCATTTTAATGACAAACTGCTTCTCAGTCTATGACATGTGGTTACTGTAGGTGTTGTGATTTGGTGTTCTTTTAAACATAAATGGTATGATTCAGGACAGTATGGACAGTCATGTGTTCATTCCTTATCTTGCAGTGACTTATCACTATTAGTTTTCAGCAAAATCTGACTTTCCATGCTATACCTGTGGGCATAATCAGCCTCTGGCATGGCAGATGCTCAGATTTCTACCAGACAACCTCTTCTGTATTTCAGTATATTTCTGTGAGACCATAAATCAAAACACAGTGTCAGGTAAAAACAGAGGTAATGAAGTCCTGAAAGAACTTCTTGTGTCTGTGCCTCAGAAGCAATCACAGAATTATCATTAAGGCTGTAGATTGTATATGCTGTGGGTCAGGAATTAAGATGATTTAGCTATATAGTGGGGAAACGGGGAATCAAAATAAAAATATTGATGGCATATAATGTATCTTTTCATCATTGCAAGGGCTCAATTTTGCAGAAAAGAGAGGAACAAAATTACAGCAACACACTTTTGGGAGCAGTTTCCTTGTAAGAACATAGAAATACCTTGTGCATAAACAACCTATTAGTCATCATGAGAGTCACAAATTGTGGCAAGTATTCCAGAGGTGCAGATCGTGAACATCAGCGATGGTAACAGGTAATTGTTAGCCAATTACAGATTTGAGCAAAAGAAAGAGGAAATCAGATACACTTTACCCAGTCCTGTGACATATAGTGTCCAGAGTCACTCATGGATAGACATGAAGGACTGAAAAAAGACTCTGGGATACGTGGGGGAGAGTACAGGAGAATCCCAGGGGAGACTCAGGAGACTCAAGAAGAGAGAAGCTGAAGAAAGACTCCAGGAAACTGCACCCGGATGACAAACTCCAGAGCTGGATTTGCTGTGATGACCCACCAGGCTTCTGGACTGTGTCACCAGTTCTGCAGATAATAAAATTAATTTATAAAAAACCCTCTTATATGTAATTAAAGTGTTTTGTTATCCATTAAGTCTCTGCACTATCACTGTGGCCTCAAATCCTAAGAAAAGGTCAGCTTACCCATGGATCAGTGAAACTTTCTGGGGAAAAGCACACAAAGGGACACATTGCATTGTGGGTGTGGTGGAAATTCATGGTTCCAGCCACCTACCAGATGAAAAGCATGTCCCTGAACTGCTGTCTGTCACTCAGGGGTGACATCATAAATGTTTATAAATTCAAAAAGGGAAAGAGCCAGGAGGATGGTGCCAGGCTCTTCTCAGTTATGGCCAATGATAGGACATGTGGCAACAGATAAAAAGTTGAGCATAGGAGGTTCCATATAAGCATGAGGAAAAATGTTTGATTGTGAGGGTCACAGAGCACTGGCACAAGCTGCCCAGGGAGGTTGTGGAGTCTCCTCCAGAGAGACACCCAAAACCCACCTGGATGTGTTCCTACGTGGCCTCCTGTAGGTGACCCTGCTCTGGCAGGGGTGTTGGACCCAATCATCTTTCAGGGTCCCTTCCAACCCCTAATTTTCTGTGATTCTGTGATATCCCTTTTTGCAATGTGCTGCCCTTCTGGCTAAAACACTTGCTTAGTGGACCATAATAATTTCTTTTGCTTAAAAGATTAACATCCACTAAGTTAAAAAAAAAACTCACTACATCTCTGCACAAAGTTAGTTGTGGGCACTTCAGTGGGGAGAGTGGTAGGGATGATGGCAAAGGTCTGGTTTAGTGTTAGAGTGAGGAGTACTTGCAAGTTTACTCAATCCTCTGTAGACTCTTATCAGGAGTTATTACCTTGTGTGGTCAAAGAACAATCAAGTTACAAAGGTGTTCAGATTCCTGATACCCACTGATGGTAATAGAAAATTTGGCACTGTTAAGAACATAGCCTATAATATTTCACCCTTAGGCTGAGTCATTAGATACCATAGTGAATGCCTGTGCCTCTGTAACAATTAGCTGCAAAACCTCGAGCAATTTATTAAAAAGACAATGGCTTCTGATAACAGTCTTTCTAATTATTAAAGCATCTGGAGGAAACAAGGAAACTGAAATCAATGCATGTTTTCCCTAGATAGTGATGGAATACAACACTACCTTGCCCTGTTAATCTCCTGTCATTTTTAATGATATCTGCTGATATCCAATAAAAATGTAGGGAAAGGTAGAATTATGACTACAAGTGCAACTGGGGAAAAGATGCAACAATACTGTAAATAACAACATACTGCAAAATTTCAGTGCATAGCAGGAGGATAAACCAAAATCCTTACAAATCTCACATTGCTTCTAGCTGGAGAGTGGTGATGAATTCTCACTTCCAGTTGCATCCAAGAGAAATGTAGGCCAAAAATAAACAGAATCCAGATTATTTAATAAGTTCTTTTGTATGACTCAGAACTTTGAGTTTCATTTTATCTTCTAGGTATTACTTATAGATTTTATTAGTGTTAGGAGATAAAAAACAAACATTTGGGACCACAACTCAAAATTAATATATCTTGGAATGTGGCTGTGTTCATGGAATTAGAAGCAGGTACCTCCCAAGTCTTTCTTCTTATCCAATGATTTTTCTGTATCTCTTTGTAATGGTCTAAGAGGCATAGGAAGAGCCTGGTATCAAAGGCATTTTTCTCAGTCTTAGGATTTTATTCTTGGCAAGGTGGGAGAGTTTAACACGCATATCCTGTGTTCCTTGCTAATTTTCTTATTCACTTGGCTATCAAGTAGAAGTGCTGTCATCTGCTACAATATCCACTATTCCTTGCCTCCTGCTCCCTGCAGTCCAGCATGTAACTGCTTTCTCTGTTTGGAAACATAACGAACTAAAGCAATTTTTATGGAATATATATTGACATTTTTTCCCCATAGCTGTAACTGCATTGACTGTTATGGAAAGACTACAGATAAACAAATGAGAAAAAGAAAGTTCCATCCTTAAGTCAAGGATGATGTTGAAGTTCCTCAAGCTCTTAGAGTGCATCTCTTTTTATTCCTCTAGTAAAAAAAAAAAATGGAGGTGCTTAAAAAATTGGTATTATATGTCACAGATTTAAACCTACTTAGACATAGTAAGACAGAAGCTCAGAGAAATACCTCAGAATTGAAGTAATTAAAGTCACTGTGCTTCCTTGGTTTTGACACAAAATGGTTTAATCATCTTGTTCAATTGTATGCAACCTGGCTTTAAATTTAAATTCTAACTGCTTGTTCTTGAATATCTTTCCTTTAAATGTATGTCAGGTTGTATACTCTGTAGAAATGAAATGTAAAGGAAAAAACACAGGCATATATGGGGAGAAAACATGAATTGTGCTAGATCAAAGGTAATAAAAGACATATTTGTAAAGATGTGCAGTTTTAAGCCAAAACAAGCTTCCTTCAGTAAAATCATTGTTAGCAAGTGTATGAACATGACAGTTCTGGAGTAATTATTTTTCTGGCATGGCTTCTCAGCATCTTCCAGTCACTGACACAGGAACCTCCCACAGCATCACACAGGCTCAAAGGTCCTCCAGAGGTCAACTGGTCCAGTCTGCTGCCCAGAACTGGTCCAATAACAGAGGACTGTTTAGAGTTTTGTCTGGTGAAGTCTTGAACATCTTCAAGGACAGATGCTGCACAAGCTCTCCGAGTCCTTTCTGGAATATTTAACCACCCTCACGGCAACCAGTTTTTTGTTTATATCTAATTGAAATTGTCCTTTTTCTTGCTTTGAAATGTCTGTATCCTCCTCTGCAGTCTCTAGTTACATGGCCAGTTACACTTGACTTCCTAGCATACTAGACATTTTGCTAGACAAAATGTAGTTAATCAGAGGGGAGGAATTCAGACATATGCTTCTTAGGAAGGTGGAGCCCTCATGAGATTTTGAATTAATCCTAATTTAGATGATAATTCAGGTAGTCTCAATTTCAAAATTTAGTGAAGTGGTGTTACTTTTACACTAAATACAATAGAGGGCATAATCTTGGCAGGTTGAAGACAGTCAACACCTATTTTGGAAGACAGTTGGGGTCAGTTGAAAAGTTGGAAAAAAGTCAGGCTATGCTTAAATAAAGATATTTGACCTAAATATTTAAACTGTACCATAACTAATTCAGCAAGTCATTCCATGCTTCACAACTGTTGGAACTGTAGGACTCATAGCTCAGATTGAAAGATCTGACACTATAAACATTGTGAGTTATGGGCTGATAAATATAAAGAATAATGGCTATGGTCATCCAGCAGACTCTCCATGAATGAGTGATCTGCATGTACATTAGAACTAAGATGATTTACAAATGCCAAAGTGCCACATTTTAATTTAATGATATACATATGTCAGGAGATTTTTCTTTAATATATCACATCGATAAGCCTTTGCATTATATTTCATATGAAAAAGGAAATGGGTGACAAATTAAATCACAGTCTCAGAAGAATCTATGGTCAATATAATGAGAATAAGGTTGTGTTTCAGTCATCATGGTTATCAAAATCCTTCTTTGTATTCTGAAAGGAGGCTGGCTTCTAAAAAGATGAGAGAAGGTCTGGAGCATTCATCACAATGCTTAGTTATTTAAGTTCTTCACTTTCGTGTTGCAAAATCTTAATTATGAAAACATTTTTTGTTTAAATTTTGTATCTTAAAATGTGTTTAGACACATGCTCTCCCCAAAGAGCAGTTTTTCTAATACATCTTTTATCAGGTTTCCCGCAGCAAACTTCTCAATCCAGCCCATGAAAAAATATTTTTAAAAAGAAAAAAATATGTGCTTAGAATGCATGTTGGGCCAGGAGAAAAATCTTCTAATTTTTTCTTTTTTTGTACAGCAATAAAATATTAACTTTTCAATAATGTATGAAGAATTAATCTACCTATAACAGATGAGACATAACATGGCTAATGGACCAAAACTGACAGCTAACAGAGCAGTGTTTCTCAGCTTATACTGATATGCAAATGTATCTCAGAGAGATATTTTCACTTCCAAAATGTAATCTACCAAAAAAGAATTGAATTTATGACAAGGGAAAAAAAAAAAAAAAAAAGCAAGCACCACAGCAATGTAGAAGAATTCAGATCTTTTACACATAAAGGCATCTGGAAAAGTAATTCTGAAGTGTCCAGAAAAAGACACAGCAAATCTCTGAATTAACGATATTCTAAAATCTTTCAAATGTAGTTGATAGTTTAAATGTAAGGTTATTACTAGATTACCAGAAATCTAGAAATATCTGGTATTAATTTAAAGGAATCACAGCTCGTCGACTGCTCCTTATTAGAAAGAATGGTGAAGCAGAGGTCAGGAAATGTTCTTGATGAACTTCTAAGACTGTAATTAGAAATTACTGTAACTAGAAATTAAACTAAAAAAGTTTAAGATGTGTTTCCAAGCTCATCTGAGAGAAACCAATATGTAGTAAGATTTTTTCTAAACAGCCTGGTATCAAAAGATATTTAACAGCAGTTTTTAGTGGAAAAGTGGTCAATCACTTGTAAATAATTTTCTGAAAAGTGACTTTTAATAGAGCATGTGGTGACAACACAATAGGTTAAAACTGGAATACAGGAGGTATAGAGATATTAGGAAGAGATTTTTAGCTCTGAGGGTACTGAGTCAGACGCCCAGGTTCCCCAGGGAGGCTGTGGATCTTCTTCTTTTCTAGAAGAAACTGATTAACTGGCAGTCATCGTGCCTCCTCTCGTCTCGTCTCGTCTCTTCCCTTTTCCCTTCCCTTCCCTTCAGGATCACATGCAGGAAGAAATCTCTACTGCCAGGGAATTCAACAATTGGTCCATAGGCAGGTGACGTTATTGGACTGCAACACCTATTAGCTCAACACTTCCTGCTCTTTTAAAAGAGTGGAAATATCATTGCCAGTTAACATTTCCACCATGAAACCAGAAAGATCACCCTTCTAGGTACATCTTCTGCCACACAATCTTCTTGGTGAAGCACAAGAGCACACTGTCCCATAAGAAGGGGAGACAAAGGGCATACTGGGAAAGGGGTCTAAGGTTATTCAAAACAACTGATGCAGAACAACTTCCTAAAAAAAGATCAGTGGTAGCCAGTGCTTTAAATAGACCTGGACAGGCTCCTATTCAGCTGCTGTCCACCAACGCCCCCAGGTCCTTTTCCAGTGGGCAGCATTCCAGACACTTTTCCCCAAGCCTGTAGGAGTGCATGGGGTTGGTGTGGCCCAAGTGCAGGAGGTGACACTTGCTCTTGTTGAACCTCATACAACTGGCCTCAGCCAATCAATCCAGCCTGTCCGGGTCCCTCTGCAGAGCCTTTTTACCCTCAGGCAGATCCACACTACCGCCGAACTTGTAGTCATCTGCAAACTGAATGAAGATGTTAAACAGAACTGGCTCCAACACTGAGACCTGAGGAACACCACTGGGGACTGACCACCAGGAGGGTTTAACTCCTATCCCACCACCATTTTTTGGCCCTGGCCATCCAGCCACTATTTAACCCAGCAAAGTGTTGCACCGATCTGGGCCGTATGTAGCCATCTTCTCCAGGAGAATGCCGTGGGAAACGGTGTCAAACGGTGTCCCCTTCCTACTCTCCCCAGGCCTCCTTTTTGTCTTTAGGAAAGCTTTGGAGTGAAGGCAGCACCAGGGGCTGCTCTTGGGAGCGGAAACGTGAGCTCTGCTCCTCCCGGTGGTTTGTCCGCTTTGAGTGGTTTCTCTTTTTCCTTAGAAAGCTTTGGTTTCTTAGAGCAGGGTTCCAAGGCTGCGGCACCTTCTCTCAGCCCAGGATTTTTCAGCATCCCCACCAAATCCAGCCCGACGCTTCTTGCAGAAGCTCTGCTAGAGGGCACCACTGTGTGTGCAGCCAGGCAGGAGCCCAGCGGCGCTCAGTGGGGCCATCCAGGCCCAGGGCATGGCCTGGTGTGGCCCCTCTGCTCTCCTGCCCTTGCTCTGTGCTGAGGGAACGTGGCTTGCAGGTAGCTGCTGCTCCAGGACTCACCAGCAGCAGGGGCCATGCTGCTTACCCGGGGACTGAGGTCATTCTGGGAGGGGAAAGAGTGGGTGTCTACCCAACCCCCATGCAAGCAGTGGAAACCCCCGGATTTCCAAAAATCTCTTCTGCCAGATCTCGACCTGAACCAGTGCGGGACAGGGTGGAGGGGAAAACCCAGTGGCTGCCTGTGGGTGGGCAGGAGAGAGACAGATTCCCATCTGGGGGACATGCAGATGCAGTTGAAGGGAAGGATTTAAGCTGTTGCTGCAATGCTCAGCCTGCTTGTCTGCAGACCTTGTGCATGCTGCACCAAATCCCACAGCCTGTGTTACTGCTGAAGCTCTTAAGCACTATTGGTGCCAAGAGAAGTCCCTGAGGAACACCACTTGTCACCAATCTGCACTTGCATATTCAGCCATCAACCACTACCCTCTGTACTGTTCCACTCCCCTCCCATACGTGCACTGAAGGGTGTTGTAGGGTGACCCTGTTGAAGACCTTAGAGAAGCCAAAAGAGATAACATCTGTAAGTCTTCTATTTTGACAAAGTGCCTGCTTTCAGCGACAGCACGGAAACAGACCCTGCCATGGACAGACCCCATGAGGCCACCAGGACCCACAGACAACAGCAGCAATCCACATGGCGGTGTCACAATGCGACCAAGAGCACAGCCATGTCCACGAGCCGAGGGGCCAGCACCAAAGCAGCCAGTCCCCATCTCATGGGCTGAGATCTCCAGCATCAAAGTGGCCCTGGGTCAGGTCAGCCGATTTTCAGCTGGTGAGGGGGCTTCTGGGGGTCCTCTGTCAGGTTTGTAAAGGGAGCCCCTGGGAGCCCCGTGCTGCCGGCTGGGTGTGTCCTTTGGGGGTGTCGGGGCTGTTGCTCCTGGTGACAGGGGTGAGCGGCTGGGTGCTGGGTGCTGGGCGTGGCTGTGAGGTGACAATGAGGGGGAGCAATAAAAGGTGCCAGCGGGCAGCTCTGCCCCAGTTCAGCTTCGGCCAGCGGTGAGTGCGCAGGCAGGGGGAGGCTGGGCCGGGCGAGGGCCGGGGCAGAAAGGCGGCCCCCGGGGGGCGCGTTCTCGCCCTGGGGCCGCTGGCGGGAGCGCCTCGGGCAGGGCACGGTGCTGCCACCGCCGGGGCTGGGCACAGGCCTTGCTGCCCGCCAGCTGCCTCGGCCCCTCTCCTACCTGCCCGCAGCTCCCTGCTCCCTCTCTCCCTCCCTGCCGGCCCCACTGAAGCCCTTCTCTCCCTGATTCCTCCTGCAGGCCATGGGAGCCATACACTTCTTTGCCGCGGTTGTGCTGAGCCTCATCCATCGCCCGCAGATGGTGGGTGATGGCTTGGATGAGGAGACACTTGTGCGCATGCAGCAGCGAGAGGAGATGCTGAGGTGGCACATGACTCGGCTGCTGAAGGAGGTGGAGGAGCTGGAGAAGAAGCCACAGGGGGAACACAGCCCACAGCTCGGGACCCGGGAGCAGAGCACGTGGCAGGCACTGCTCTTTGCAGTCTTGCAGTACTGTCTGTTCTCAGCCCTCGGTGCAGTACTGATCATGCTCTTCATTCTCTGGTGGTGGGTGAAGAAGAGGACCTCTAGGCCATATGCCACAGGGAATCTGCGATTACAACAAAGAAAGTGGAAATTAGTGATCTTGCTCTTCTTTATCTGGTGGTGGCTGAAGAAGAGGACCGCTAGGCTACTTGCCGCAAGGAGAGAGGGGCCACAACAACCCCGTGCAAGGCGATAAGGCTGTGGAAGAGTGGCTGGAAAGTCCCTGAAGGTGTCACCCAGCTGGCTGACAGGGCCTCTCACGGGAGAGGAGTGGCTGTACTGGGGACAGCTGGGGGACCTGTGACCAGCTGGAGGGCCCCCCCCATTCCATCCTTTTCCTTCACTAACCCACCACCATCTTGCATTGGGCCCCGTCCAGGATTGGAACGCCATCTTGAACAAGAAACACCCCAGACAGCTGGACTCCTGGGGGAGACTTTCTCTCTTATTCTTCCCTTTCTTCCCCACTTTCTTACTCTTTTCTATCCCATTTCTTTCTCTCTCTCTTTCTCTTTTCTTTTTTTTTTCTTTCCTTGTATCTTCTCCTTTTGCTCTCTCTTTTGCCTGGCAACCTATTTACTACTTTCAAGGGCTTCTATCACTTTGCTTGTGATGGAAGCAAATTGTCAAATAAAAGTTTATGCTTGCACCTGACCCCTGCTGGCTGGACTTTCTTCTGGCAGAAGAAAAACCAAAACAATAATTTAATGTTACTTCGAACCAAAACACTATTTCCTGTTGAAATAGTAACGTGTAGGCTGTACAAGTGTCTCTGGTAAACCCAGCTGCTCTCATTGACAGCTCCCATAACCTCTGCTTCTGGGGTGTGAGGTGGTTCGCCCCTCTATTCCACTGGACCCCACCCGGAACGCTGCTTCCAGTTTTAGAAGCCCCAACATAAGAGCTCTTGGAGTGAGGCCAGAGGGCGGACAGAGGGCTGTGTGTCCCCCCCCTGAGAGCAGAGGGCTGGAGCACCTCTTCTGTGAAGACAGGATGAAAGGGTTTGTTTTCTTCAGTCGGGAGAAAAGCTGGCTCTGGGGAGATGTCATAGTATCCTTGCAGTACCTGAAAGGGGGGCCTATAGAAAGGTGGAAAAGGAAGTTTTAGAAGGGCTTGGAGGAGGCAAGAGAAGGTTCAAGGGCTTTAAATAGAAGACGGGAGGTTTAGCTTAGATATTAGGAAGAGATTTTTAGCTCTGAGGGTACTGAGTCAGAGGCCCAGGTTCCCCAGGGAGGCTGTGGATGCTCCCTCCCTGGAAGAGTGTGAGGCCACCTTGGAAATAGGAGCTTGGAGCAACCTGGTCTGGTGGGAGGTGTCCCTGTCCATGCAAGGGGGTTGGAACTGGGTGATCTTGAAGGTCCCTTCCAACCAAACCCCTTCTACAATTCCATGGATCTCTGAGCAAGGATAACAATTCACAGAGTCTCAGAACAGCAGGTTGGAAGGAACCTCAAGGATCATTCCTTCAGAGCTTTCTAGGCCAAAGCATGCTCCCAGGAGGTGGCCCGCAAGCCTGCCCAGCCGAATCCTGAAAGCGTCTCCAGCGCTGGGGAGCGCGGCACTGCCCGGGGAGATTCCGACGCGGCACCTGTGCGGGACAGTGGCAGTCCCCGAGGGCCGCGGCTCCGGGCACACGGGGCTTTTCCTCCGGCAGAGAAGCGCTGGAGCAGCGCAGAGAACCCCGAGCCCGGCAGCTCTGGCGGGAGCCGCTGAGGAGACCGTCCGGTTCCCATGGCAACTCCCGCCCCCAGCTACCGGCCCGGCCCAAGATGCCGAGCGCTGCCCTCGATTCTGATCACAGCTGTGCAGAGACACAGCGTTTGGTCATTTATTGGTAACTCTGCAGAGAGTAAAGCTGCCAGCAGGAGGGAGGCCGGGTGCTGCCCAAGCTGGGTGGGCAGTGACACACACGAGCCTCTGCCTGCTCAGTGGTCAGGAAGGTGTCAGTCACTGAGCTGAACCTGACTCTTCTCCACCTGACAGTTCTTAAGGAGCAGAGGATGAAAAGCAGGGTGAGGACAACAGCAAGTTGGGCCCAGAACGGCCAGCACATGGTGTCCTCAGTGTCCAGGTAGCTGCCAGCAGAGAGGGGGTCAAGGAGGCTGGGAGCCTGATTTTGCCTCAGCTTCTCCTCAGGATGGTGCAGGAAGCACAGCATGTCCTCCACCAGCTGCTCCCCCTGGCAAGTGCACTCCAGCTCCACCAGCACCTGGCATTTCCTCACCAGCATCTCCTCTTCCCTGCCCATATCTATACGGAAGGAGGGTCCACCGGGGAGCTTGATGAGCACCAAAAAAGCTCTCAATGCTAGGAACTGGGCCTCCTTTCTCTGGTAGATTCTTCTGGTAGCTCTGCCCCTTGGCTGAGGAGATTCTCCAGCTGGTCACAGGTCCCCCAGCTGTCCCCAGTACAGCCACTCGTCCCCCGTGACAGGCACTGTCACCCAGCTGGGTGACACCTTCAGGGACTTTTCAGCCACTCTTCCCCAGCCTTATAGCGTTGCATGGGGCTGTTGTGGCTCCAGTGCAAAAATCCTGACCACATCGCTCCCACCATCAGAATCTTCTTCTGTTTCTTTCTCCAAAGATGAGGAAAAGGCTGAGGTATTTAACATCTCCTTTACTTCAGTTTTCAACAGGTTGTTTTCAACAGGTTGTCCTGAGGACAGCTGCTTCTGGGACTTGTAGAGAGAAATAGAAGTGAGAAATGAAATAGCCCCCCTTTAATCCTGGAGGGAACAGTTTGTGACATGCCGAACCACCTGGATCCTCACAGGTCTATGGGATCAGACGGGATCCACCCCAGCGTGGTGAGGGAGCTGGGGAAGGGCTCACCAAGCCACTCTCCATCATTTACCAACAGTCCTGGCTCACTGGGGAGGTCCCAGATGACTGGCAGTTGGTGAATGTCACACCAATCCACAAAAAGGGACAAAAGGAGGTCTCAGGAAACTCCAGGCCCGACAGCCTGACCTCAGTGCCTGGCAAGGTTATGGAGCAGATCATCCTGGGGGCGATCACACAGCACCTGCAGGATGCACAGGGGATCAGACCCAGCCAGCACCGGGTTAGGAAGGGCAGGTCCTGTCTGACCAACCTGCTCTCCTTTTATCATCGGGTGACCCGCCTGGTGGATGAGGGGAAGGCTGTGGATGGAGTCTGGCTGGACTTCAGCAAGGCCTTTGACACCATCTCCCAAAGCATTCTCCTGAAAAAGCTGTCAGCCCATGGCTCAGAGAGGGGCACTCTGTGCCTGGTTAGGAACTGCTGGAGGCCACCAGAGAGTAGTGGTGAACGGTGCTGCATGCAATTGGTGGCTGTGGTGTCCCCCAGGGATCAGTGTTGGGCCCAGTTCTGTTTAATGTCTTCACTGATGATTGAGATGAGGAGATTGAATCCACAATTAGCAAATTTGCAGATGACACAAAGCTGGGGGGGAAAGTGGATCTTCTGGAAGGCAGGAGAACTCGGCAGAGGGACCCTGGACAGACTGGAGAGTTGGGCTGACTCCAATGGGATGAGGTTCAACAAGGCCAAAGACCGGGTCCATGTGCCAAGTGCACTTTTGTGGAGAGTTTGACAGACCAATGGTTGCAAGACAAAGGACATGGCAGTGTGAAGCTGGTTAGCGTATAGGCGACAAGGACAAGGTGTCCTTGTCACCAACTGTTATACAGTAACAAAATGTTGTGGTTAGCAGTAAGGGGAATGTAGCCCCCAAGAAGAATGTTCTAGAAACTGCAAGGCGTTGCCTAGCTACATTGCGTCAGTAGCTAAGAACCAATGAGGAGCTTAGTTTTTGTAATATGCATGAGCTGATTAAGGACCTTATAAAAGTGTAACGAATGTTTAATAAAGTTGAGACTTGTTGATCATGATAGCATGAGTCTTGTCTCCCGTGGCTCCGGTTATCCAACATTTGGCGCCCGAACAGCCTCTACCCTTCCCTCTTCAGAGCTACGTTGGGTGCGGGTCGGACTGACGGCGCAAGGCTCGTGTTGCCCGCCGCGCCCGGAGGACCACATCGGTGATCTCCGCCGCTACGCGCTGCCGACGCTTGGGGGGTTGCAACGGTACCGGTCAGAATGGACAGGCAAGCAGCATACGATCTTTTTACTTGTTTTCTTAAAAAACGGGGGGTTAAAGATTTAGATTTGGATAAGGACCTTCCTCATCTTTTAAAGCATGCAACATCTTATGGATTCTTTACTGATCCGCACTTAGTTCACGATTTACATGAGTGGCGCCGTTACGGCGATCGACTCTGGGAATTAGTCTTAGATGACAATAAGCCAGCTAAGAAAATGAGTAAATTGTGGAAGGTCGTACACAATGAGCTCTTGATGTCGCAGGCTGAGAAGCGGGCCGCAGATAATGCCCGCCAGGCTCACGCGAGAAACTTAAATTATGCAATTACTGACCCCCCTGCGCCGAGTTCCCCTGACCCCTCGGCGCCAAATCCCCCTATTTTCGCTTCGGTTGATGTGCCCACACCTAGGTCCCCGCCCGTCTCGCCCCGGCTGCCTGCGGCATTTTTGTCACCCTCGCCGGGTTACAATCCGACTGCGCCACCCCCCCCTGGCACCACGGAGCCGTGCCCCGGGGCCCTTTCGCACCTCGCGGAGGCTATGGCACAAAGGAGGCGGGAGTTATGGGCCAGTCTCGTGAGACAGGGGATCGAGGACGGTGACCTCGCCCTGCTTGAGGCGGCACAAGACCACTCATCCCCTATGGCATTCCCTGTCGTCTTTAACAGGGACGGGCCAGATGGCGCATTGCGCGCTCAGGTTACCCAACTTGATTGGAAACTGTTAGCATAACTGCGGTCTACCGTCGCACAATTCGGAGTTACCAGTGAGCCTGCGAGGCAAATGATTGATTATCTGTTTAATTCGGCCGTTTTGCTCCCTGCCGACATTAAGGGCATAGCCCGCCTCATATACACCCCCCATCAGAAATTAACATTTGAAAGCCGATGGAGGGAAGAGGCAGCTAATAGCGCCGCGCAGCGGCGCCAGCAAGCAGACCCTTTACACGGTATTACGGTGGATGAGCTCACCGGTGAGGGAAATTATTTTCCCCTAGAACAACAAGCGGCACTGGGAGCAGAAAAGCTTAGGGAGGTCATGGCAGTTGCCAAGAGAGCGATGCAAAAGGTCCGTGAACCAGGAGGAATCCCCATGTATATGGGAATTAAACAGGGTCGTGAAGAGCCTCTTGGGTCCTTTGTAGACAAAATCATTAATGCTTTAACCAGGGCGGGTATTACAGATCACATGCAGGATGCTCTTATTAAGCAAGTTATTATTCAGAACGGTAATCCCACCACCCGTTCGCTAATAGCCACGGCCCCTGGTAATTGGACAGTCCAAGATATCTTGGATAAGGCTGCGGCAATGCCTGCGAGCAATCAAGTCTTTCTAGTACAAGCCTTACAGAAGATAGGGGATAGTATAGATAATCAGGCCAAAGTTCAAAACCAGGTCTTAGCAGCCCTTGCACCCCTCCAAACTACCTCATTGCAGCGCCGACTTGGAGCACCAGGGGGCCGCATGAAATGTTTTCGCTGCGGCCGCCCAGTCCTCATCCAGCTGCCGATGGAGAAGACGACCCTAGATTGGTACCTCCTTAACTCCTCCGAGCTCGCAGAAGCCCTGTTGCAGGCACCAAGCCTTGTTACCACTGCGCCGCTAGCCCCAAAAGCATTAGAGTGGCTAGGTCAGTGGCAATGGATCCTCAAGCCACTGCGAGAGGACAAGCCCATCCCAGACGCTCTCACTGTATTCACGGACGCGGGAAAACGCTCCAGGAGAGCTGCAATCATATGGAAGAAAGGAGATCAGTGGTGTCAGCATATCATTCAAGCCTCCCCTCAAGACAACTTACAGACCTTGGAGCTCCTTGCAGTCATATGGGCTTTGCATACCTTTGAGGAACCTGTGAACATTGTCTCAGACTCCTTATATGTTGTATGAGTGGTTTCCAGAATAGAGGATGCTGTTAATCAAAGAACAGGTTCTAGGTGGATCCCAGCAAAGTGGACTCGCCCAGCTATAGCCCATGAACAGTCCACTGGCCCGGAGACGACACCGACTCCAGACAGCGCTGAGACCCCTGCTGGCTCCGGTGTTGCAGAGATTCCAGATTAACCTCCCCTTTGACACCGAAGAGGATGTGGAGACTCGTGTTATCCCCTCTTTGAACTCTCTGCAGGACAGATACAGATTGCCTCCCTATTGTGTTATTTGTTCTTCCTATGAGCATTTTGCTTGGGTAAAATTGCGGTGTGGAGCGTGTCACAGGGAATTTTGGATCTCCCAACGTAATCTACAAGTTGCCTTTTGTTGCTTAACGTGTGCTTTGGTTAGGAGAAGGCAAGATCCTTCTCATGCTTTGGCAGCTTTAACAGAAGAACCTTATCCTTTGGCAATACGTAGAGTAGAAAATAGAGAAGACCTTTTATTAAGGTTCCTTAAGTGGCAATTGAAGTATACTGTAGAACAGCTTTTAGCAAGTACTAGTTCGGTGTTGTTAGAATCTATTTGTGGAAAGAATGTTTATGTTCCTGTTGCATGGCAAGTGGAGCCCCAGGAGTGGGACGACACTTGTCGTAGGTTTATGTAGTCTTGCCGGCGTTGTTGCCCCCTGGGGAACAATAGGGAAAGTAGAAGAGAGGCAGAACATATGGGTCACTTGGGCCAACAAAACAGGACAACATAGTATGTGCCTTTCCTTAGCCACCCCTTCGGACCCCTTTAGAACCTGCCTTATTGGTGTACCCATCGACGATAGCCCCGGCATTATAAGAATGTATCAACAATGTCCAGGGGGAAAAAGGTGTCTTGGCTATAAGAATGTTACCTATATACAAGAACTTGATTTGCTTGGCTCTACGCCTGCGAATTATTGCTTTAATTTTCCCTACACTTATAATGAAAATATTCAGGGATCCCCGGTAGATCTTTCTCCCACCCGTCAGTATAATGTTTCGACTTACTGCCTGAAGAACCACACGATGGTTCGGAATGTCTCCTCAAAAATAGGGCACCTCCCAGAAGGATATTTTTTGATTTGCGGAGACCGGGCATGGCAGGGAATACCCGCATACCCTAAAGGTGGCCCTTGCTATATAGGCCGTTTAACGATGTTTGTCCCTAGCATCACCACCTTAATTGGCCAAAATCACACGCGGTCACGCCACAAGAGGGCAACTCAGGCCCAGCAGCTAGGACCGGACTGTGATGACAATGTAGTATTATGGGACAGACCTGAAAGAATTCTTGCTAGCATTCTTGCCCCAGGAGTAGCTTCTGTCCAGGCCTTAACCCAGTTGACTAAATTAGCTTGCTGGACGGGAAAACAAATCAACATTACATCCCAGATCCTTAGCGAATTAGCTGAGGATGTTGAAGGGATTCGGCACGCTGTACTCCAAAATCGTGCAGCGATAGATTTTTTACTTTTAGCTCATGGTCATGGCTGTGAAGAATTTGAAGGCATGTGCTGCATGAACCTTTCCGATAACTCAAATTCGATCCATCGTCAGTTGGCCACCCTTAGAGACAATATGCATAAGCTCCAAATAACCTCTGACCCTTTTACCTCCTGGCTGGCATCCTTTGGCCTGAACCCTTGGCTAATTTCCTTATTGGAAAAGGCTCTTTTAGTAATAGTAGTGATAGTTATTTTGCTTTTGTTCCTGCCTTGTGTATTGCAGTTTATTCAGAGAATGATAATATCAGCTTTTGCAAGTAGCAGAGTTATAATGTTAGCTAAAGAAAACGGGGGAAGTGTGGAGAGTTTGACAGACCAATGGTTGCAAGACAAAGGACATGGCAGTGTGAAGCTGGTTAGCGTATAGGCGACAAGGACAAGGTGTCCTTGTCACCAACTGTTATACAGTAACAAAATGTTGTGGTTAGCAGTAAGGGGAATGTAGCCCCCAAGAAGAATGTTCTAGAAACTGCAAGGCGTTGCCTAGCTACATTGTGTCAGTAGCTAAGAACCAATGAGGAGCTTAGTTTTTGTAATATGCATGAGCTGATTAAGGACCTTATAAAAGTGTAATGAATGTTTAATAAAGTTGAGACTTGTTGATCATGATAGCATGAGTCTTGTCTCCCGTGGCTCCGGTTATCCAACACACTTTGGCCACAACAAGCCCATGGTGAGCTCCAGGCTGGGCACAGAGGGGCTGAGAGCAGCCAGGCAGAAAGGGACCTGGGAGTCTGGATTGCCAGGAAGCTGAACATGAGCCAGCAGAGTGCCCAGGTGGCCAAGAAGGCCAATGGCATCCTGGCCTGTATCGGGAACAGCGTGGCCAACAGGTCCAGGGAAGGGATTCTGCCCCTGTACTCAGCCCTGGGGAGGCCACACTTTGAGTCCTGTGTCCTGTTCCGGGCCCCTCAGTTCAGGAAGGGGATTGAGGTGCTGGAGCAGGTCCAGAGAAGAGCAAGGAGGCTGTGAAGGGATCCAGCACAAGTCCTGTGAGGTTGGGCTGAGGGAGCTGGCATTGTTAAGTCTGGAGAAGAGGAGGAATCATAGAATCATGATTCTGTGATTCTATCATTCTTCCTATGCTCTTCTTGCTCCTCCTTCTGTCTCATTTTGATGAAGTTCCCTTCTTCACCACTTCTCTCTGCCTCGTGGCTCCCTTTTCTGAGCCAGCAGATAAGTCAAAAGAGAAAGAGCAGGATGCGAGCACCAGCCCAATGCTCCTGCATCCTCTGCTCTGGAATCTTCCGCCGGTCCCCTGAACTAAACTTGTGATGTTGGGCAGTGCTGTGGGAGGAGAGAAATTACTCTGATTGCCCCAGCACAGGAGCAGGGAGCAGCAGTGGAGCCTCAGGGAAGGAATCATTGAAAGCAGAGCCCACTGCATCAGCTCTTTCTAAAATGCTCTCTAAATTTGTGACAGCTGAGCCGTCAGCCCCACACAGATGCAGGGTTTGGTCAAAATGGCCATTTATGGTGACTTTGCAGTGAGTAAAACTTTCAGCATTGAAATAGTGTTTTGGTTCAAAGTAACATTAATTTTTTTTTTTGTTTGTTTTTCTTCTGACAGAAGAAAGTCCAGCCAGCAAGGGTCAGGTGCAAATGTAAACTTTTATTTGACAATTTGCTTCTATCACAAGCAAAGTGATAGAAGCCCATGAAAGTAAAAAATAGGTTGCCAGGCAAAAGAGAGAGGAAAAGGAGGTAATACAAGGGGAAAAACCCAAACAAACAAACAAAAAAAAGAGTAAGAAAGTGGGGAAGAAAGGAAAGAATAAGAGAGAAAGTCACCCCCAGGAGTCCAGCTGTAACACACACTGGTCTCTGCCTACTTGATGCGGAAGAAGCTGTCTGAGTCACCTTGCTGCACCCCAAGCATCATTTCAATAAGGAGTGAGCCACCGGTAGGGGTTGTCACTTGGAGCCTGCAGGAGCGCATGTAGGGCTGCACCAGTATCCCACAGTGCCTCCACTCAGACAAAAGCACGCAGGCTGCTGCAACCAGTACCTGGAACCGATTGGTAAGTTCCTCAAAGTTGAGGTAGGGGCCTCTACAGAGAGTGTCGCGGAGGCTGGGATTCCTCAGCTCCTCATCAGGGTGGTGAAGCTGGCACAGCAGCTCCTCCACCACCTGCTCCTCTGGGCAGGTGCACTCCAGCTCCACCCGCAACCTGTAGATCTGCACCTGTGTCTCCTCTTCTGTGCCCAGCTCTATATGGAAGGAGTGCCCATGAGGGGGCTCAATGGGCACCATAAAGCAGTGGACAGCATCAGCTTCACGGGGGGCCCAATTTTCTGATTCGGTTCCAGTCCTGAATGCTGTCCCCATGCGTGGCATGAAACTGTTCCTGGACAGCTTTCGGCAGATGGAGAGAACATCATCCACCAGCTCTTCAGCCATCGGAAAGAACCCTGGCAGATCTGATAAAAGGCGGGCTGTCTCTTCTCCTTCCTCCTGACCTGCCATGGCAATGGAAGATCCCGCTTTCCTTGTGGCATAGGGTCTAGAGGTCCTCTTCTTCCGCCACCACCAGAGACTGAAGAGCACAAACAGTACTGCACCGAGGGCTGAGAACCTCCAGTGCTGCAAAACTGCAAAGAGCAGTGCCTCCCATGGGCTCTGCTCCCGGGTCCTGAGCTGCAGGCTGCATTCCCCCGGTGGCTTCTTCTGCAGCTCCTCCACCTCCTTCAGCAGCCGAGTCATGTGCCACCTCAGCATCTCCTCTCGCTGCTGCATGCGCACAAGTGTCTCCTCATCCAAGCCATCACCCACCATCTGCGGGCGATGGATGAGGCTCAGCACAACACTGGCAAGGAACTCTATGGCTCCCATGGCCTGCAGGAGGAGGGAGACAAGGGCTTCAGTTGGGCTGGCAGGGAGGGAGCTGCGTCCGTGGGGACGATCGGGTTTGGGACGCGCAGGGAGCTGTGGGCAGGCAGGAGGGGCGCCGAGGCAGCTGGCAGGCAGCAAGGCCTGCGCCCAGCCCCGGCGGTGGCAGCACCGTGCCCTGCCCGAGGCGCTCCCGCCAGCGGCCCCAGGGCGAGAACCCGCCCCCCGGGGGCCGCCTTTCTGCCCCGGCCCTCGCCCGGCCCAGCCTCCCCCTGCCTGCGCACTCACCGCTGGCCGAAGCTGAACTGGGGCAGAGCTGCCCGCTGGCACCTTTTCTTGCTCCCCCTCATTGTCACCTCACAGCCACGCCCAGCACCCAGCACCCAGACGCTCACCCCTGTCACCAGGAGCAACAGCCCCGACACCCCCAAAGGACACACCCAGCCGGCAGCACGGGGCTCCCAGGGGCTCCCTTTACAAACCTGACAGAGGACCCCCAGAAGCCCCCTCACCAGCCGAAAATCGGCTGACCTGACCCAGGGCCACTTTGATGCTGGAGATCTCAGCCCATGAGATGGGGACTGGCTGCTTTGGTGCTGGCCCCTCGGCTCGTGGACATGGCTGTGCTCTTGGTCGCATTGTGACACCGCCATGTGGATTGCTGCTGTTGTCTGTGGGTCCTGGTGGCCTCATGGGGTCTGTCCATGGCAGGGTCTGTTTCCGTGCTGTCACTCAAAGTGGACATTTTGTCAAAATAGAAGACTTACAGATGTTATCTCTTTTGGCTTCTCTAAGGTCTTCAACAGGGTCACCCTACAACACCCTTCAGTGCACGTATGGGAGGGGAGTGGAACAGTACAGAGGGTAGTGGTTGATGGCTGAATATGCAAGTGCAGATTGGTGACAAGTGGTGTTCCTCAGGGACTTCTCTTGGCACCAATAGTGCTTAAGAGCTTCAGCAGTAACACAGGCTGTGGGATTTGGTGCAGCATGCACAAGGTCTGCAGACAAGCAGGCTGAGCATTGCAGTTAACATGCATGAGGAACAGGATACCAGCTCGTCAGGCATGAGAAGTGGGCCTGTGGGAGCCTGTCCTGTACCTCTTTAGGATGGCAGAGCAGAGGGTGCCTACGCAGAAAGCAAAATTTTCCTGGAAATGGTAATAATGATGGGATTGGGTTTAGGGACATCAATCGCTACGCATGTGAACCTATGCACCTGCTGCTGTGTGTGTGCCTGACCTCTTCTTTTTTCGGCTTGCAGCGCTCCTGAGATTGCAGGAGGTGATCCTTTAATTTGCCTTTGCCAGCTTTCTTGGCCCCTTCTTCCCCGCCACGGTTTCCTCCCATGTCCTCTCCCAAGCAGATCCTTCAATGATCTGCTGCCTTCACTCCAAAGCTTTCCTAAAAACAAAAAGGAGGCCTGGGGAGAGTAGGAAGAGGGAAACAAAAAACTGGGGAGGAAATATGGAGCTCAGTGCTCAGTACCTCCACCAGTGGCATAGGCAGCCTGTGCTCCATGGTCTGCAGGGCAAAGCTGCTGTCACTGTGCAGCGGTTGCTGCTGCAAAAGCAGGAGAAAATGAAGGAGCTCTCCCTACAACTCCCCTTCCTTGAGCCATGGCCCAAATCTTCTGCACCCCTCCCTTTTGGGCGCTAGATCCTGAGAGGAAAAGAAAAGAGGACGTGCGAGCAGCTGCCCAGCAGATGTAGCTTTGCCTTGATTGCCTCTGGGGGAAAAGACTTGACATTCACTTTGTGTGCTTGCATGATGGCTTTCAGTCAGTCACTTTCTTCTAGAAAAGCCCAGTCCCATGACTGGATCTACCTACAGCAAGGCACCTCAGATGCCTGCAAACAACTTGACCTTCAGTCTCCCAGGAAAAAATGCAAAATTTTGTGCCATTGAAGGGCCGGATTGTTGGTACCATTTTGCCTTACTACAACCTGTCTTTCTGGTCTCTCTCTGGGCCCATGATAGCCTGGGACAGCAATTTGTATTTCCAGTAAGCATTACTCATTCTAGTGCACCACCAACAAGCACCACAACAACATTCTCTCTGATTACATGCAGTACGAACTCTCTGCCTGCACAGCATACAACAACCGGATCATACGTAGGTACATTCATTGGGCAGCAACAGCTGTTATTGCTCAGCCCTTCCTGCTCTTTCAAAGGGTGGAAATATCACTGCCCATTTCCAGCACTAAACTAGTGTGTTCACCTTCCTTAGGCAGATCTCATGCCAAAAGATCTTCTTGGTGACCCCAGAGTACACTGTTCCCTACAAACAGGAGACAAAGAGGCATTAACACAAGTGACGCAGAAACACGGGGTAAAAATCCATGAGTCGAAGGAGTGAATCCACAGCCACGTCTAAAGGACCGTGTGTTGCTGGTCTGTGCAGCCACTTAAGAGCATTTGTCTGTCCCACTGTCCTCCAGCAAGGGCTGCTGTCAGATGGATTTGCAAAGTGGCAAAAACAAAGTAGTTGCAAGCACGGTGTAGTTTGTTAGAGGCAGCAGCCATAACAAGTTCGATGTCGGCACTGAGAAATGCACTGACTGCAACAGCACTACTCATGGATGTTCATACTGACAGGAAGAATAATGTAAAATGTACAGCACACACAGAGGTGGTTTCACCCCCATCCAGAAGGTGAAAGGTCTCAATGTCTTACCCAAGGAGACATTCTGGCCAGGGGGTGTGGAGATTGGATCAGGCCAGTCGATGCATTCCAGCAGAGGTGCTCTTCTTGCTCAGAGCAAAGGCCTCCAAGACTAATTAAACACCTATTCATGAGATGTGGTTTAGGTTATAACTAAGATATTGTTGGATTCCTGCCATATTAATAATGTTGATTTCTTTGGAGAAAGCTCATCAATTGCTTTCATTGCACCTTACCACTGTGCTGTCAATCAGCATCCTCAGGTCCCTCTCTGATGAGCACTTCTGCAGCCACTCCTCCCCAGGCCTGTAGCACCAGTGGGTGCTTTTGTGCCTAAAGTGCAGAACCCAACATTTGGCCTTGGTGAAACTCATACTACTGGCCTTGGCCCATTGTTCAGCCTTGTCCAGATCCCTCTGCAGAGCTTCCCTACTTTCAGGCAGTTCAGTGTCATCTGCCAGCTTAGGGAGGGTGCACGCTCTGCCCTCATCCAAATCATCACTAAAGATGTTAAACAGGAGCGGCCCCAGCACTGAGCCCTGGGGGACACAACCTGTGACCGGCCAGCAGCTGGATTTAACTCCATTGACCACATCTCTCTGGACCTGGCTGTCCAAACAGTTTTTTTATCCAGAAAAAGGGTGTGTGCCTCCAAGCCATGAGCCGCCAGCTTCTCCGGGAGAATGCCACCGGTGGGAAACCGTGTCAGAGGCCTTGCTAAAGCCAGTGACAGACAACATCCACAGCCCTCCCCCCATCCAAGAAGCAGCTCAGCCTCTGACAGATCAGCTTTGTCAAACAGGATCTGCCTTTCATAAACCCGTGCTGACTGGACCTGATCACCTGGTTTTCCTGCATGTGCTATGGAATAATAGTACCCAGGATGATCTGCTCCACCAGCTTCCCCAGTACCAAAGTCAAACCAACAGGCCTGTAGTAAAATTTCTAGAAAGGAAGAAATTCTCCCTCCTTTGGACCACGGAGAGTAAACAATCCCACAAAAGTGACTGTCAGTCCAAGGCCAGAGTCTGCTCCAGTTCACGTTCAAGAAATGCAGACTTATTGTCCATTGCCAGAATTCTTAAGATGAGTTTGGTAAATGCTTCAAATGTCATCAGAAAAAGACAGCAGTATTATTTTTTTACTTTCTGTCTACCTATCTATGTATCTATGTATCAGATTAAACATTTCTAAGGCCTTTCTAAACCCATGAGTTAGCAACTCTATGTTTTGTAAAAGTGACCATACACCTTTCAGCGTTCTTTTATTTTACTAAGCTTAAGATGTTGTAGCCTGAGAAACAAAATTAAAGTGGCAGTACTGTTGGAAACACGCTTCTTAATTATTCACTTCAAAACTTTTCAGAGAATGAACATCTGTAAACGCCATCTTTTCTCTCCAGAAGAGAATCTCTTCTGCCCCCCAAAACATGTTCTGTTTCTTTCCACGGTCAGAATATAGAGAAGGAAAGTCTTAGAGCATGAAGGTCAGGTGGAATATAGGAGGAGTAAAGGTCAGCCATGCCTTTATGTTCAGAAAGCAAAAACAAAGTATCCAAAGACTGGAATAATGGAGATTCTTGTGGCATCCCAGAAGGACAAAGTCAAGATAACACAGTATCAGGTGCAACTACACAGCTGGGACTGAACACAGAGAGAACTGGCAGGAACTAAAAACATAGTTGTTAGTGTAATCCTAGAGAGAGAGGCAGGAGAGAAAAAAGAGCGAAGGGGAAAATAAAGCACCACCCTAGGAAGAGGGAGAGACAAAGAGGGAGAAAGGAGAGAAGTCAGCACCCAAGGATACTGTGCTGTCCCGTTGGCCTCGTGGCAGAGAAGAGGTGGTGGTGGTGGTCCCATCATAGGCAAAGGGTTAGAGTCTCTCTTCCTTTTCTGCTCTCTATTTCTTGCTGTGCCACAGCCTCTAGCAAATCGTTGCTCCTCCTGACTTGGCTGGAAAGTTCCATCAAGTGGTTGCCACCCTTGTACTTTGCTGTCTGCTGCCTCAGCAGAATTAACAGTTTAGCATAGGTGTTTTCCCCTAATTTAGTTTCCGGCCTGGGCCTTCCAAAGTGCTGTTTTTTCTCAAGTTTAATGGCCTGCCTCCTAACTCTTCAGGCAACTACCTCATTCATCCCACACCTTACAGAGAGAGAGAGAGAGAAGGGTAAGAGTATCACCACCTGTAGGATTCCATGGCCTGGGCTGGTAGGACAGTCCTATGCAGATCTCCAGGCAGCATTTCTTTGCTCCTTGCTCCCCCTCCCCCATAATGTGCCATTGGTTGGATGGTATCACTTGGTCATCTCATGAGATCCTGTCCATCCTTCATGGGTCCTTAGGAAACAAACCTCTCTGTCTTTTGGACTTCGATTGTCTTTAGCATCTAAAGGAGCTCAAGGAATGATTAGGAAGCTGTATCCTGTGGGGATACATTTAAGGGCATCCCATTTATATGGCATCACATTTTCCCCTTCTGCAAGGCAGAAGCCTGGAAATCTCACAACCTGTGGAATCCCTTCTGCTCAAGCACCTTTGATGTTCCCTCAGTTTAAACTCTGAAATGACTTTGTTTGCCCAAGGAGGACAACTGCCATGCTAACTGTGCTGCGGAAAGGAGAGTGATTTGAACACAAGTTGCTGTACAAGTGCTTCTGCAAAACCCAGCCACTCCCATTGACAGCTCCCACAAACTCTGCTGCAAAACCTACTCGTGACCTCCAGGCAAGAGGGACAATCCCTGCCAAACACCAGAGGTCCCATGGGATGCCTCTGCTGGCAAAGACATCTCTTAGCAAGCGGGTGGATCTAAAAGGATTCCTCAGATTTGTTAGGAGGATGATAAAGGAGATAAGTCCAGGTTGGGTGGAGGGTGAGCACAGGTTGGATGAGAAGGACTTGAGAGAGGAGCCCATGAGGAGAGGTGCTATGCTGGACCTTGCTCTGACAAACAGGAAGGGGCTGGTAGCGTTCCCCAAGCTCAAGGGCAGCCTTGCCTGCAGGGACCAGAGAATGGTGGACTTGAAATCCTCAGGACAGTGAGAAGAGGGCACAGCAAGCTGGCTAGGCTTCAGCTTCTTGAAGGATCTGCTTGGGAGACAACATGGGATAAAACCGTGGGGGGGAAGAAGGGGCCAAGAAAGCTGGCAAAGGCAAATTAAAGGATCACCTCCTGCAATCTCAGGAGCACTGCAAGCCGAAAAAAAGAAGAGGTCAGGCACACACACAGCAGCAGGTGCATAGGTTCACATGCGTAGCGATTGATGTCCCTAAACCCAATCCCATCATTATTACCATTTCCAGGAAAATTTTGCTTTATGCATTTCTTTCCTCCTTTCTCCCCCTCCCCCATATTGTGCCATTTGTTGGATGGCAGGATCGTGCTTCCAGTGGCCGATTGCCAGTTAAATACCTCAGCCTTTTCCTCATCTTTGGAGAAAGAAACAGAAGAAGATTCTGATGGTGGGAGCGATGTGGTCAGGATTTTTGCACTGGGGCCACAACAGCCCCATGCAACGCTATAAGGCTGGGGAAGAGTGGCTGGAAAGTCCCTGAAGGTGTCACCCAGCTGGCTGACAGGGCCTGTCAGCCTGTCACGGGGGACGAGTGGCTGTACTGGGGACAGCTGGGGGACCTGTGACCAGCTGGAGAATCTCCTCAGCCAAGGGGGCAGAGCTACCAGAGGAATCTACCAGAGAAAGGAGGCCCAGTTCCTACTGTTGAGAGTGTTTTTTGTGCTCATCGAGCTCCCCGGTGGACCCTCCTTCCGTATAGAGATGAGCAGGGAAGAGGAGATGCTGGTGAGGAAATGCCAGGTGCTGGTGGAGCTGGAGTGCACTTGCCAGGGGGAGCAGCTGGTGGAGGACATGCTGTGCTTCCTGCACCATCCTGAGGAGAAGCTGAGGCAAAATCAGGCTCCCAGCCTCCTTGACCCCCTCTCTGCTGGCAGCTACCGGGACACTGAGGACACCATGCGCTGGCCGTTCTGGGCCCAACTTGCTGTTGTCCTCACCCTGCTTTTCATTTTCTGCTCCTTAAGAGCTGTCAGGTGGAGAAGAGTCAGGTTCAGCTCAGTGACTCTGACACCTTCCTGACCACTGAGCAGGCAGAGGCTCGTGTGTGTCACTGCCCACACAGCTTGGGCAGCACCCGGCCTCCCTCCTGCTGGCAGCTTTACTCTCTGCAGAGTTACCAATAAATGACCAAACGCTGTGTCTCTGCACAGCTGTGATCAGAACCAAGGGCACAGGGTACTGACTGCTTATCTGCCACAAAGTCAGGGAACATTACTGAAAAAGAGCTGATGCTCTGGGCTCTGCTATAACTGATCCTTCACTAAGGCTCCACCTCTGCGCTTCTGAGCTGAGGCAGACGGAGTAATTTCAGAGTTTCTCTGGAGCATATCCAGAAGGGGACAGCGAAGCCTGGGAAGCATCTGGAGCATCTCTGGTAATCTCCAAGTTGTGTGGATGTGGTATTGAGGGCCATGGTTTAGTGTTGGCCTTGGCAGTACTGGATCAACAGTTGGACTTGAGGGTCTTAAAGGACTTTTCCAACCAAGACAGTTACATGATTGAATGCTTGTATGTTTAGCAATCACCTCCAATGGTTATACAATTGTCCAATGGTTATACAAAAAGTTTAACTTCTGGGAGACACCTGCATTTCCTTAGTTCCCATCAAAAGGCAACCAGCAAACACAAGCAACAAAAAAGGGTTCATGTAACAACTCGCTTCTTGTGTGCTCTTGCACCTCACATTGTTAAAAAATACTTTAAAATGTGAAAAACCTGAGCAAATCAGAATTATGCCTAAGGACCACAGTGGTCCTGCATAAGGTACAGATCAGGTGCAAAAGAAAATGCTCTTTATCAGTGAAGTCCAACTGTGCCACTTGACATCAACGTCAGAGAAAGATCTTTTGCTTTGCTTTGTTTATTGATACATTCTCCTGGTTTTATCTATTGATTAAAAAAACCCCAACAAACCAAACCAAAAACCAAGAAAATAAACTACATGAAGAAAAAATCTCAAGTGACAATTCCAGATATTTCCAAAAAGTAAATGCATTACCAATCAAAATAAAAATATCCTTGCAAAAGGTTTTGAGCAAACTGAAAGTTTTTCTCTCTGAAGCTTACCCATCTAGGAGACATTTACTACTTCTAAGCTACAATAAGGTAAAGTAAGTGGCATTTCTTTAATACATTTTTCCTTTCACTTATATATGTCGTATTTGTAAACATCAGCAAGACCTTTTTTCTTTTCTACTGCCTGATACAACCTCAGATGTCGCTGTCACAGCCATGCTAGCCTTCCCCTTGTATGGAATAAGCAGCTGGGCAAAGAGTTTCCCACGCTGTATATACCAACAGCAAAAACATAGGTATATTTTCCTGGGGAGCTGGATGTCATGCTACAAGCAGACATGTAAGATGCCACTGCATAGGTAGATCCAGTCACGGGAATGGACTTTTCTAGAAGAAACTGATTAACTGGCAGTCATCGTGCCTCCTCTCTTCTCTTCTCTTCTCTTCTCTTCTCTTCTCTTCTCTTCTCTTCTCTTCTCTTCTCTTCTCTTCTCTTCTCTTCTCTTCTCTTTTCTCGTCTCGTCTCGTCTCGTCTCGTCTCTTCCCTTTTCCCTTCCCTTCCCTTCAGGATCACATGCAGGAAGAAATCTCTACTGCCAGGGAATTCAACAATTGGTCCATAGGCAGGTGACGTTATTGGACTGCAACACCTATTAGCTCAACACTTCCTGCTCTTTTAAAAGAGTGGAAATATCATTGCCAGTTAACATTTCCACCACGAAACCAGAAAGATCACCCTTCTAGGTACATCTTCTGCCACACAATCTTCTTGGTGAAGCACAAGAGCACACTGTCCCATAAGAAGGGGAGACAAAGGGCATACTGGGAAAGGGGTCTAAGGTTATTCAAAACAACTGATGCAGAACAACTTCCTAAAAAAAGATCAGTGGTAGCCAGTGCTTTAAATAGACCTGGACAGGCTCCTATTCAGCTGCTGTCCACCAACGCCCCCAGGTCCTTTTCCAGTGGGCAGCATTCCAGACACTTTTCCCCAAGCCTGTAGGAGTGCATGGGGTTGGTGTGGCCCAAGTGCAGGAGGTGACACTTGCTCTTGTTGAACCTCATACAATTGGCCTCAGCCAATCAATCCAGCCTGTCCGGGTCCCTCTGCAGAGCCTTTTTACCCTCAGGCAGATCCACACTACCGCCGAACTTGTAGTCATCTGCAAACTGAATGAAGATGTTAAACAGAACTGGCTCCAACACTGAGACCTGAGGAACACCACTGGGGACTGACCACCAGGAGGGTTTAACTCCTATCCCACCACCATTTTTTGGCCCTGGCCATCCAGCCACTATTTAACCCAGCAAAGTGTTGCACCGATCTGGGCCGTATGTAGCCATCTTCTCCAGGAGAATGCCGTGGGAAACGGTGTCAAACGGTGTCCCCTTCCTACTCTCCCCAGGCCTCCTTTTTGTCTTTAGGAAAGCTTTGGAGTGAAGGCAGCACCAGGGGCTGCCCTTGGGAGCGGAAACGTGAGCTCTGCTCCTCCCGGTGGTTTGTCCGCTTTGAGTGGTTTCTCTTTTTCCTTAGAAAGCTTTGGTTTCTTACAGCAGGGTTCCAAGGCTGCGGCACCTTCTCTCAGCCCAGGATTTTTCAGCATCCCCACCAAATCCAGCCCGACGCTTCTTGCAGAAGCTCTGCTAGAGGGCACCACTGTGTGTGCAGCCAGGCAGGAGCCCAGCGGCGCTCAGTGGGGCCATCCAGGCCCAGGGCATGGCCTGGTGTGGCCCTTCTGCTCTCCTGCCCTTGCTCTGTGCTGAGGGAACTTGGCTTTTCTTGGTCCACTTCAGGTGAGAAGGTGGCTTGCAGGTAGCTGCTGCTCCAGGACTCACCAGCAGCAGGGGCCATGCTGCTTACCCGGGGACTGAGGTCATTCTGGGAGGGGAAAGAGTGGGTGTCTACCCAACCCCCATGCAAGCAGTGGAAACCCCCGGATTTCCAAAAATCTCTTCTGCCAGATCTCGACCTGAACCAGTGCAGGACAGGGTGGAGGGGAAAACCCAGTGGCTGCCGGTGGGTGGGCAGGAGAGAGACAGATTCCCATCTGGGGGACATGCAGATGCAGTTGAAGGGAAGGATTTAAGCTGTTGCTGCAATGCTCAGCCTGCTTGCCTGCAGACCTTGTGCATGCTGCACCAAATCCCACAGCCTGTGTTACTGCTGAAGCTCTTAAGCACTATTGGTGCCAAGAGAAGTCCCTGAGGAACACCACTTGTCACCAATCTGCACTTGCATATTCAGCCATCAACCACTACCCTCTGTACTGTTCCACTCCCCTCCCATATGTGCACTGAAGGGTGTTGTAGGGTGACCCTGTTGAAGACCTTAGAGAAGCCAAAAGAGATGACATCTGTAAGTCTTCTATTTGGACAAAGTGCCTGCTTTCAGCGACAGCACTGAAACAGACCCTGCCATGGACAGACCCCATGAGGCCACCAGGACCCACAGACAACAGCAGCAATCCACATGGCGGTGTCACAATGCGACCAAGAGCACAGCCATGTCCACGAGCCGAGGGGCCAGCACCAAAGCAGCCAGTCCCCATCTCATGGGCTGAGATCTCCAGCATCAAAGTGGCCCTGGGTCAGGTCAGCCGATTTTCAGCTGGTGAGGGGGCTTCTGGGGGTCCTCTGTCAGGTTTGTAAAGGGAGCCCCTGGGAGCCCCGTGCTGCCGGCTGGGTGTGTCCTTTGGGGGTGTCGGGGCTGTTGCTCCTGGTGACAGGGGTGAGCGTCTGGGTGCTGGGTGCTGGGCGTGGCTGTGAGGTGACAATGAGGGGGAGCAATAAAAGGTGCCAGCGGGCAGCTCTGCCCCAGTTCAGCTTCGGCCAGCGGTGAGTGCGCAGGCAGGGGGAGGCTGGGCCGGGCGAGGGCCGGGGCAGAAAGGCGGCCCCCGGGGGGCGGGTTCTCGCCCTGGGGCCGCTGGCGGGAGCGCCTCGGGCAGGGCACGGTGCTGCCACCGCCGGGGCTGGGCGCAGGCCTTGCTGCCCGCCAGCTGCCTCGGCCCCTCTCCTACCTGCCCGCAGCTCCCTGCTCCCTCTCTCCCTCCCTGCCGGCCCCACTGAAGCCCTTCTCTCCCTGATTCCTCCTGCAGGCCATGGGAGCCATACACTTCTTTGCCGCGGTTGTGCTGAGCCTCATCCATCGCCCGCAGATGGTGGGTGATGGCTTGGATGAGGAGACACGTGTGCGCATGCAGCAGCGAGAGGAGATGCTGAGGTGGCACATGACTCGGCTGCTGAAGGAGGTGGAGGAGCTGGAGAAGAAGCCACAGGGGGAACACAGCCCACAGCTCGGGACCCGGGAGCAGAGCACGTGGCAGGCACTGCTCTTTGCAGTCTTGCAGTACTGTCTGTTCTCAGCCCTCGGTGCAGTACTGATCGTGCTCTTCATTCTCTGGTGGTGGGTGAAGAAGAGGACCTCTAGGCCATATGCCACAGGGAATCTGCGATTACAACAAAGAAAGTGGAAATTAGTGATCTTGCTCTTCTTTATCTGGTGGTGGCTGAAGAAGAGGACCGCTAGGCTACTTGCCGCAAGGAGAGAGGGGCCACAACAACCCCGTGCAAGGCGATAAGGCTGTGGAAGAGTGGCTGGAAAGTCCCTGAAGGTGTCACCCAGCTGGCTGACAGGGCCTCTCACGGGAGAGGAGTGGCTGTACTGGGGACAGCTGGGGGACCTGTGACCAGCTGGAGGGCCCCCCCCATTCCATCCTTTTCCTTCACTAGCCCACCACCATCTTGCATTGGGCCCCGTCCAGGATTGGAACGCCATCTTGAACAAGAAACACCCCAGACAGCTGGACTCCTGGGGGAGACTTTCTCTCTTATTCTTCCCTTTCTTCCCCACTTTCTTACTCTTTTCTATCCCATTTCTTTCTCTCTCTCTTTCTCTTTTCTTTTTTTTTCTTTCCTTGTATCTTCTCCTTTTGCTCTCTCTTTTGCCTGGCAACCTATTTACTACTTTCAAGGGCTTCTATCACTTTGCTTGTGATGGAAGCAAATTGTCAAATAAAAGTTTATGCTTGCACCTGACCCTTGCTGGCTGGACTTTCTTCTGGCAGAAGAAAAACCAAAACAATAGTTTAATGTTACTTCGAACCAAAACACTATTTCCTGTTGAAATAGTAACGTGTAGGCTGTACAAGTGTCTCTGGTAAACCCAGCTGCTCTCATTGACAGCTCCCATAACCTCTGCTTCTGGGGTGTGAGGTGGTTCGCCCCTCTATTCCACTGGACCCCACCCGGAACGCTGCTTCCAGTTTTAGAAGCCCCAACATAAGAGCTCTTGGAGTGAGGCCAGAGGGCAGACAGAGGGCTGTGTGTCCCCCCCCTGAGAGCAGAGGGCTGGAGCACCTCTTCTGTGAAGACAGGATGAAAGGGTTTGTTTTCTTCAGTCGGGAGAAAAGCTGGCTCTGGGGAGATGTCATAGTATCCTTGCAGTACCTGAAAGGGGGGCCTATAGAAAGGTGGAAAAGGAAGTTTTAGAAGGGCGTGGAGGAGGCAAGAGAAGGTTCAAGGGCTTTAAATAGAAGACGGGAGGTTTAGCTTAGATATTAGGAAGAGATTTTTAGCTCTGAGGGTACTGAGTCAGAGGCCCAGGTTCCCCAGGGAGGCTGTGGATGCTCCCTCCCTGGAAGAGTGTGAGGCCACCTTGGAAATAGGAGCTTGGAGCAACCTGGTCTGGTGGGAGGTGTCCCTGTCCATGCAAGGGGGTTGGAACTGGGTGATCTTGAAGGTCCCTTCCAACCAAACCCCTTCTACAATTCCATGGATCTCTGAGCAAGGATAACAATTCACAGAGTCACAGAACAGCAGGTTGGAAGGAACCTCAAGGATCATTCCTTCAGAGCTTTCTAGGCCAAAGCATGCTCCCAGGAGGTGGCCCGCAAGCCTGCCCAGCCGAATCCTGAAAGCGTCTCCAGCGCTGGGGAACGCGGCACTGCCCGGGGAGATTCCGAGGCGGCACCTGTGCGGGACAGTGGCAGTCCCCGAGGGCCGCGGCTCCGGGCACACGGGGCTTTTCCTCCGGCAGAGAAGCGCTGGAGCAGCGCAGAGAACCCCGAGCCCGGCAGCTCTGGCGGGAGCCGCTGAGGAGACCGTCCGGTTCCCATGGCAACTCCCGCCCCCAGCTACCGGCCCGGCCCAGGCCGCCGAGCGCTGCTCGCTCGCCCTTTGCGCGGCCCTTGAAAGCCCGAGTTTCAAGTTTCTTCGGGAGGGATTCTTCAAGCTTAGCAAAAAGTCGTTTTCCCTCATAAACACACTCTCTCTTTCCGCATCAGTTTTCGGAGGTCATCGCCTTCTAGCTCCTCTGGTAGCTCCTTTTCACCAGAGAGCACAAAGAGCAGGGTGACTGTCAAACCTCTGGCCCCAGAGGCCCAGGAGGCAGAGCATCTGGCTCCACTCCTCCCTCTGATTGCAGTCACCATCTTCTGTCATTAGGTGGTGGTTATAGCAGAGCCCACAGCATCAGCTCTTTTTCAGTAATGCTCCCTGACTTTGTGGCAGATAAGCAGTCAGTACCCTGTGCCCTTGGTTCTGATCACAGCTGTGCAGAGACACAGCGTTTGGTCATTTATTGGTAACTCTGCAGAGAGTAAAGCTGCCAGCAGGAGGGAGGCCGGGTGAACCTGACTCTTCTCCACCTGACAGCTCTTAAGGAGCAGAGGATGAAAAGCAGGGTGAGGACAACAGCAAGTTGGGCCCAGAACGGCCAGCGCATGGTGTCCTCAGTGTCCCGGTAGCTGCCAGCAGAGAGGGGGTCAAGGAGGCTGGGAGCCTGATTTTGCCTCAGCTTCTCCTCAGGATGGTGCAGGAAGCACAGCATGTCCTCCACCAGCTGCTCCCCCTGGCAAGTGCACTCCAGCTCCACCAGCACCTGGCATTTCCTCACCAGCATCTCCTCTTCCCTGCCCATCTCTATACGGAAGGAGGGTCCACCGGGGAGCTTGATGAGCACCAAAAAAGCTCTCAATGCTAGGAACTGGGCCTCCTTTCTCTGGTAGATTCTTCTGGTAGCTCTGCCCCCTTGGCTGAGGAGATTCTCCAGCTGGTCACAGGTCCCCCAGCTGTCCCCAGTACAGCCACTCGTCCCCCGTGACAGGCCCTGTCAGCCAGCTGGGTGACACCTTCAGGGACTTTCCAGCCACTCTTCCCCAGCCTTATAGCGTTGCATGGGGCTGTTGTGGCCCCAGTGCAAAAATCCTGACCACATCGCTCCCACCATCAGAATCTTCTTCTGTTTCTTTCTCCAAAGATGAGGAAAAGGCTGAGGTGTTTAACATCTCCTTTACTTCAGTTTTCAACAGGTTGTTTTCAACAGGTTGTCCTGAGGACAGCTGCTTCTGGGACTTGTAGAGAGAAATAGAGAGAAGTGAGAAATGAAATAGCCCCCCTTTAATCCTGGAGGGAACAGTTTGTGACATGCCGAACCACCTGGATCCTCACAGGTCTATGGGATCAGACGGGATCCACCCCAGCGTGGTGAGGGAGCTGGGGAAGGGCTCACCAAGCCACTCTCCATCATTTACCAACAGTCCTGGCTCACTGGGGAGGTCCCAGATGACTGGCAGTTGGTGAATGTCACACCAATCCACAAAAAGGGACAAAAGGAGGTGTCAGGAAACTCCAGGCCCGACAGCCTGACCTCAGTGCCTGGCAGGGTTATGGAGCAGATCATCCTGGGGGCGATCACACAGCACCTGCAGGATGCATAGGGGATCAGACCCAGCCAGCACCGGGTTAGGAAGGGCAGGTCCTGTCTGACCAACCTGCTCTCCTTTTATCATCGGGTGACCCGCCTGGTGGATGAGGGGAAGGCTGTGGATGGAGTCTGGCTGGACTTCAGCAAGGCCTTTGACACCATCTCCCAAAGCATTCTCCTGAAAAAGCTGTCAGCCCATGGCTCAGAGAGGGGCACTCTGTGCCTGGTTAGGAACTGCTGGAGGCCACCAGAGAGTAGTGATGAACGGTGCTGCATGCAATTGGTGGCTGTGGTGTCCCCCAGGGATCAGTGTTGGGCCCAGTTCTGTTTAATGTCTTCACTGATGATTGAGATGAGGAGACTGAATCCACAATTAGCAAATTTGCAGATGACACAAAGCTGGGGGGGAAAGTGGATCTTCTGGAAGGCAGGGGAACTCTGCAGAGGGACCCTGGACAGACTGGAGAGTTGGGCTGACTCCAATGGGATGAGGTTCAACAAGGCCAAGGGCCGGGTCCACGTGCCAAGTGCACTTTGGCCACAAGAAGCCCATGGTGAGCTCCAGGCTGGGCACAGAGGGGCTGAGAGCAGCCAGGCAGAAAGGGACCTGGGAGTCTGGATTGCCAGGAAGCTGAACGTGAGCCAGCAGAGTGCCCAGGTGGCCAAGAAGGCCAATGGCATCCTGGCCTGTATCGGGAACAGCGTGGCCAACAGGTCCAGGGAAGGGATTCTGCCCCTGTACTCAGCCCTGGGGAGGCCACACTTTGAGTCCTGTGTCCTGTTCCGGGCCCCTCAGTTCAGGAAGGGGATTGAGGTGCTGGAGCAGGTCCAGAGAAGAGCAAGGAGGCTGTGAAGGGATCCAGCCCAAGTCCTGTGAGGAAGGGCTGAGGGAGCTGGCATTGTTAAGTCTGGAGAAGAGGAGGAATCATAGAATCATAATTCTGTGATTCTATCATTCTTCCTATGCTCTTCCTACTCCTCCTTCTGTCTCATTCTGACGAAGCTCCCTTCTTCACCACTGCTGCCTGCCTCGTGGCTCCTTTTCCTGAGCCACCAGATAAGTCAAAAGAGAAAGAGCTGGGGATGCACCAGCCCAATGCTCCTGCATCCTCTGCTCTGGAATCTTCCGCCGGTCCCCTGAATTAAACTTGTGATGTTGGGCAGTGCTGTGGGAGGAGAGAAATTACTCTGATTGCCCCAGCACAGGAGCAGGGAGCAGCAGTGGAGCCTCAGGGAAGGAATCATTGAAAGCAGAGCCCACTGCATCAGCTCTTTCTAAAATGCTCTCTAAATTTGTGACAGCTGAGCCGTCAGCCCCACACAGATGCAGGGTTTGGTCAAAATGGCCATTTATGGTAACTTTGCAGTGAGTAAAACTTTCAGCATTGAAATAGTGTTTTGGTTCAAAGTAACATTAAATTTTTTTTTTTTTGGTTTTTCTTCTGACAGAAGAAAGTCCAGCCAGCAAGGGTCAGGTGCAAATGTAAACTTTTATTTGACAATTTGCTTCTATCACAAGCAAAGTGATAGAAGCCCATGAAAGTAAAAAATAGGTTGCCAGGCAAAAGAGAGAGGAAAAGGAGGTAATACAAGGGGAAAAACCCAAACAAACAAACAAAAAAAAGAGTAAGAAAGTGGGGAAGAAAGGAAAGAATAAGAGAGAAAGTCACCCCCAGGAGTCCAGCTGTAACACACACTGGTCTCTGCCTACTTGATGCGGAAGAAGCTGTCTGAGTCACCTTGCTGCACCCCAAGCATCATTTCAATAAGGAGTGAGCCACCGGTAGGGGTTGTCACTTGGAGCCTGCAGGAGCGCATGTAGGGCTGCACCAGTATCCCACAGTGCCTCCACTCAGACAAAAGCACGCAGGCTGCTGCAACCAGTACCTGGAACCGATTGGTAAGTTCCTCAAAGTTGAGGTAGGGGCCTCTACAGAGAGTGTCGCGGAGGCTGGGATTCCTCAGCTCCTCATCAGGGTGGTGAAGCTGGCACAGCAGCTCCTCCACCACCTGCTCCTCTGGGCAGGTGCACTCCAGCTCCACCCGCAACCTGTAGATCTGCACCTGTGTCTCCTCTTCTGTGCCCAGCTCTATATGGAAGGAGTGCCCATGAGGGGGCTCAATGGGCACCATAAAGCAGTGGACAGCATCAGCTTCACGGGGGGCCCAATTTTCTGATTCGGTTCCAGTCCTGAATGCTGTCCCCATGCGTGGCATGAAACTGTTCCTGGACAGCTTTCGGCAGATGGAGAGAACATCATCCACCAGCTCTTCAGCCATCGGAAAGAACCCTGGCAGATCTGATAAAAGGCGGGCTGTCTCTTCTCCTTCCTCCTGACCTGCCATGGCAATGGAAGATCCCGCTTTCCTTGTGGCATACGGCCTAGAGGTCCTCTTCTTCCGCCACCACCAGAGACTGAAGAGCACAAACAGTACTGCACCGAGGGCTGAGAACCGCCAGTGCTGCAAGACTGCAAAGAGCAGTGCCTCCCATGGGCTCTGCTCCCGGGTCCTGAGCTGCAGGCTGCATTCCCCCTGTGGCTTCTTCTCCAGCTCCTCCACCTCCTTCAGCAGCCGAGTCATGTGCCACCTCAGCATCTCCTCTCGCTGCTGCATGCGCACAAGTGTCTCCTCATCCAAGCCATCACCCACCATCTGCGGGCGATGGATGAGGCTCAGCACAACACTGGCAAGGAACTCTATGGCTCCCATGGCCTGCAGGAGGAGGGAGACAAGGGCTTCAGTTGGGCTGGCAGGGAGGGAGCTGCGTCCGTGGGGACGATCGGGTCTGGGACGCGCAGGGAGCTGCGGGCAGGTAGGAGAGGGGCCGAGGCAGCTGGCAGGCAGCAAGGCCTGCGCCCAGCCCCGGCGGTGGCAGCACCGTGCCCTGCCCGAGGCGCTCCCGCCAGCGGCCCCAGGGCGAGAACCCGCCCCCCGGGGGCCGCCTTTCTGCCCCGGCCCTCGCCCGGCCCAGCCTCCCCCTGCCTGCGCACTCACCGCTGGCCGAAGCTGAACTGGGGCAGAGCTGCCCGCTGGCACCTTTTATTGCTCCCCCTCATTGTCACCTCACAGCCACACCCAGCACCCAGCCGCTCACCCCTGTCACCAGGAGCAACAGCCCCGACACCCCCAAAGGACACACCCAGCCGGCAGCACGGGGCTCCCAGGGGCTCCCTTTACAAACCTGACAGAGGACCCCCAGAAGCCCCCTCACCAGCCGAAAATCGGCTGACCTGACCCAGGGCCACTTTGATGCTGGAGATCTCAGCCCATGAGATGGGGACTGGCTGCTTTGGTGCTGGCCCCTCGGCTCGTGGACATGGCTGTGCTCTTGGTCGCATTGTGACACCGCCATGTGGATTGCTGCTGTTGTCTGTGGGTCCTGGTGGCCTCATAGGGTCTGTCCATGGCAGGGTCTGTTTCCGTGCTGTCACTCAAAGTGGACATTTTGTCAAAATAGGAGACTTACAGATGTCATCTCTTTTGGCTTCTCTAAGGTCTTCAACAGGGTCACCCTACAACACCCTTCAGTGCACGTATGGGAGGGGAGTGGAACAGTACAGAGGGTAGTGGTTGATGGCTGAATATGCAAGTGCAGATTGGTGACAAGTGGTGTTCCTCAGGGACTTCTCTTGGCACCAATAGTGCTTAAGAGCTTCAGCAGTAACACAGGCTGTGGGATTTGGTGCAGCATGCACAAGGTCTGCAGGCAAGCAGGCTGAGCATTGCAGCAACAGCTTAAATCCTTCCCTTCAACTGCATCTGCATGTCCCCCAGATGGGAATCTGTCTCTCTCCTGCCCACCCACCGGCAGCCACTGGGTTTTCCCCTCCACCCTGTCCCGCACTGGTTCAGGTCGAGATCTGGCAGAAGAGATTTTTGGAAATCCGGGGGTTTCCACTGCTTGCATGGGGTTTGGGTAGACACCCACTCTTTCCCCTCCCAGAATGACCTCAGTCCCCGGGTAAGCAGCATGGCCCCTGCTGCTGGTGAGTCCTGGAGCAGCAGCTACCTGCAAGCCACCTTCTCACCTGAAGTGGACCAAGAAAAGCCAAGTTCCCTCAGCACAGAGCAAGGGCAGGAGAGCAGAAGGGCCACACCAGGCCATGCCCTGGGCCTGGATGGCCCCACTGAGCGCCGCTGGGCTCCTGCCTGGCTGCACACACAGTGGTGCCCTCTAGCAGAGCTTCTGCAAGAAGCGTCGGGCTGGATTTGGTGGGGATGCTGAAAAATCCTGGGCTGAGAGAAGGTGCCGCAGCCTTGGAACCCTGCTGTAAGAAACCAAAGCTTTCTAAGGAAAAAGAGAAACCACTCAAAGCGGACAAACCACCGGGAGGAGCAGAGCTCACGTTTCCGCTCCCAAGGGCAGCCCCTGGTGCTGCCTTCACTCCAAAGCTTTCCTAAAGACAAAAAGGAGGCCTGGGGAGAGTAGGAAGGGGACACCGTTTGACACCGTTTCCCACGGCATTCTCCTGGAGAAGATGGCTACATACGGCCCAGATCGGTGCAACACTTTGCTGGGTTAAATAGTGGCTGGATGGCCAGGGCCAAAAAATGGTGGTGGGATAGGAGTTAAACCCTCCTGGTGGTCAGTCCCCAGTGGTGTTCCTCAGGTCTCAGTGTTGGAGCCAGTTCTGTTTAACATCTTCATTCAGTTTGCAGATGACTACAAGTTCGGCGGTAGTGTGGATCTGCCTGAGGGTAAAAAGGCTCTGCAGAGGGACCCGGACAGGCTGGATTGATTGGCTGAGGCCAGTTGTATGAGGTTCAACAAGAGCAAGTGTCACCTCCTGCACTTGGGCCACACCAACCCCATGCACTCCTACAGGCTTGGGGAAAAGTGTCTGGAATGCTGCCCACTGGAAAAGGACCTGGGGGCGTTGGTGGACAGCAGCTGAATAGGAGCCTGTCCAGGTCTATTTAAAGCACTGGCTACCACTGATCTTATTTTAGGAAGTTGTTCTGCATCAGTTGTTTTGAATAACCTTAGACCCCTTTCCCAGTATGCCCTTTGTCTCCCCTTCTTATGGGACAGTGTGCTCTTGTGCTTCACCAAGAAGATTGTGTGGCAGAAGATGTACCTAGAAGGGTGATCTTTCTGGTTTCGTGGTGGAAATGTTAACTGGCAATGATATTTCCACACTTTTAAAAGAGCAGGAAGTGTTGAGCTAATAGGTGTTGCAGTCCAATAACGTCACCTGCCTATGGACCAATTGTTGAATTCCCTGGCAGTAGAGATTTCTTCCTGCATGTGATCCTGAAGGGAAGGGAAGGGAAAAGGGAAGAGACGAGACGAGACGAGACGAGACGAGACGAGACGAGACAAGAGAAGAATGAGAAGAGAAGAGAAGAGAAGAGAAGAGAAGAGAAGAGAAGAGAAGAGAAGAGAAGAGAGAGAGATGAGAAGAGAAGAGAAGAGAAGAGAAGAGAGAGAAGAGAAGAGAAGAGAAGAGAATAGAAGAGAAGAGAAGAGAAGAGAAGAGAAGAGAAGAGAAGAGAAGAGAAGAGAAGAGAAGAGAAGAGAAGAGAAGAGAAGAGAAGAGGAGAAGAGAAGAGAGAGGCACGATGACTGCCAGTTAATCAGTTTCTTCTAGAAAAGTCCATTCCCGTGACTGGATCTACCTATGCAGTGGGATCTTACATGTCCTGCTTGTAGCATGACATCCAAGCTCCCCAGGAAAATATACCTATGTTTTTGCTGTTGGTATATACAGCGTGGGAAACTCTTTGCCCAGCTGCTTATTCCATACAAGGGGAAGGCTAGCATGGCTGTGACAGCGACATCTGAGGTTGTATCAGGCAGTAGAAAAGAAAAAAGGTCTTGCTGATGTTTACAAATACGACATATATAAGTGAAAGGAAAAATGTATTAAAGAAATGCCACTTACTTTACCTTAATTGTAGCTTAGAAGTAGTAAATGTCTCCTAGATGGGTAAGCTTCAGAGAGAAAAACTTTCAGTTTGCTCAAAACCTTTTGCAAGGATATTTTTATTTTGATTGGTAATGCATTTACTTTTTGGAAATATCTGGAATTGTCACTTGAGATTTTTTCTTCATGTAGTTTATTTTCTTGGTTTTTGGTTTGGTTTGTTGGGTTTTTTTAATCAATAGATAAAACCAGGAGAATGTATCAATAAACAAAGCAAAGCAAAAGATCTTTCTCTGACATTGATGTCAAGTGGCACAGTTGGACTTCACTGATAAAGAGCATTTTCTTTTGCACCTGATCTGTACCTTATGCAGTACCACTGTGGTCCTTAGACATAATTCTGATTTTCTCAGGTTTTTCACATTTTAAAGTATTTTTTAACAATGTGAGGTGCAAGAGCACACAAGGAGAGAGTTGTTACATGAACCCTTTTTTGTTGCTTGTGTTTGCTGGTTGCCTTTTGATGGGAACTAAGGAAATGCAGGTGTCTCCCAGAAGTTAAACTTTTTGTATAACCATTGGACAATTGTATAACCATTGGAGGTGATTGCTAAACATACAAGCATTCAATCATGTAACTGTCTTGGTTGGAAAAGTCCTTTAAGACCCTCAAGTCCAACTGTTGATCCAGTACTGCCAAGGCCAACACTAAACCATGGCCCTCAATACCACATCCACACAACTTGGAGATTACCAGAGATGCTCCAGATGCTTCCCAGGCTTCGCTGTCCCCTTCTGGATATGCTCCAGAGAAACTCTGAAATTACTCCGTCTGCCTCAGCTCAGAAGTGCAGAGGTGGAGCCTTGGTGAAGGATCAGTTATAGCAGAGCCAGAGCATCAGCTCTTTTTCAGTAATGTTCCCTGACTTTGTGGCAGATGAGCAGTCAGTACCCTGTGCCCTTGGTTCTGATCACAGCTGTGCAGAGACACAGCGTTTGGTCATTTATTGGTAACTCTGCAGAGAGTAAAGCTGCCAGCAGGAGGGAGGCCGGGTGCTGCCCAAGCTGTGTGGGCAGTGACACACACGAGCCTCTGCCTGCTCAGTGGTCAGGAAGGTGTCAGAGTCACTGAGCTGAACCTGACTCTTCTCCACCTGACAGCTCTTAAGGAGCAGAAAATGAAAAGCAGGGTGAGGACAACAGCAAGTTGGGCCCAGAACGGCCAGCACATGGTGTCCTCAGTGTCCCGGTAGCTGCCAGCAGAGAGGGGGTCAAGGAGGCTGGGAGCCTGATTTTGCCTCAGCTTCTCCTCAGGATGGTGCAGGAAGCACAGCATGTCCTCCACCAGCTGCTCCCCCTGGCAAGTGCACTCCAGCTCCACCAGCACCTGGCATTTCCTCACCAGCATCTCCTCTTCCCTGCTCATCTCTATACGGAAGGAGGGTCCACCGGGGAGCTCGATGAGCACAAAAAAACATTCTCAACAGTAGGAACTGGGCCTCCTTTCTCTGGTAGATTCCTCTGGTAGCTCTGCCCCCTTGGCTGAGGAGATTCTCCAGCTGGTCACAGGTCCCCCAGCTGTCCCCAGTACAGCCACTCGTCCCCCATGACAGGCCCTGTCAGCCAGCTGGGTGACACCTTCAGGGACTTTCCAGCCACTCTTCCCCAGCCTTATAGCGTTGCATGGGGCTGTTGTGGCCCCAGTGCAAAAATCCTGACCACATCGCTCCCACCATCAGAATCTTCTTCTGTTTCTTTCTCCAAAGATGAGGAAAAGGCTGAGGTATTTAACTGGCAATCGGCAACTGGAAGCACGATCCTGCCATCCAACAAATGGCACAATATGGGGGAGGGGGAGAAAGGAGGAAAGAAATGCATAAAGCAAAATTTTCCTGGAAATGGTAATAATGATGGGATTGGGTTTAGGGACATCAATCGCTATGCATGTGAACCTATGCACCTGCTGCTGTGTGTGTGCCTGACCTCTTCTTTTTTTCGGCTTGCAGCGCTCCTGAGATTGCAGGAGGTGATCCTTTAATTTGCCTTTGCCAGCTTTCTTGGCCCCTTCTTCCCCCCCACGGTTTTATCCCATGTTGTCTCCCAAGCAGATCCTTCAAGAAGCTGAAGCCTAGCCAGCTTGCTGTGCCCTCTTCTCACTGTCCTGAGGATTTCAAGTCCACCATTCTCTGGTCCCTGCAGGCAAGGCTGCCCTTGAGCTTGGGGAACGCTACCAGCCCCTTCCTGTTTGTCAGAGCAAGGTCCAGCATAGCACCTCTCCTCATGGGCTCCTCTCTCAAGTCCTTCTCATCCAACCTGTGCTCACCCTCCACCCAACCTGGACTTATCTCCTTTATCATCCTCCTAACAAATCTGAGGAATCCTTTTAGATCCACCCGCTTGCTAAGAGATGTCTTTGCCAGCAGAGGCATCCCATGGGACCTCTGGTGTTTGGCAGGGATTGTCCCTCTTGCCTGGAGGTCACGAGTAGGTTTTGCAGCAGAGTTTGTGGGAGCTGTCAATGGGAGTGGCTGGGTTTTGCAGAAGCACTTGTACAGCAACTTGTGTTCAAATCACTCTCCTTTCCGCAGCACAGTTAGCATGGCAGTTGTCCTCCTTGGGCAAACAAAGTCATTTCAGAGTTTAAACTGAGGGAACATCAAAGGTGCTTGGGCAGAAGGGATTCCACAGGTTGTGAGATTTCCAGGCTTCTGCCTTGCAGAAGGGGAAAATGTGATGCCATATAAATGGGATGCCCTTAAATGTATCCCCACAGGATACAGCTTCCTAATCATTCCTTGAGCTCCTTTAGATGCTAAAGACAATCGAAGTCCAAAAGACAGAGAGGTTTGTTTCCTAAGGACCCATGAAGGATGGACAGGATCTCATGAGATGACCAAGTGATACCATCCAACCAATGGCACATTATGGGGGAGGGGGAGCAAGGAGCAAAGAAATGCTGCCTGGAGATCTGCATAGGACTGTCCTACCAGCCCAGGCCATGGAATCCTACAGGTGGTGATACTCTTACCCTTCTCTCTCTCTCTCTCTGTAAGGTGTGGGATGAATGAGGTAGTTGCCTGAAGAGTTAGGAGGCAGGCCATTAAACTTGAGAAAAAACAGCACTTTGGAAGGCCCAGGCCGGAAACTAAATTAGGGGAAAACACCTATGCTAAACTGTTAATTCTGCTGAGGCAGCAGACAGCAAAGTACAAGGGTGGCAACCACTTGATGGAACTTTCCAGCCAAGTCAGGAGGAGCAACGATTTGCTAGAGGCTGTGGCACAGCAAGAAATAGAGAGCAGAAAAGGAAGAGAGACTCTAACCCTTTGCCTATGATGGGACCACCACCACCACCTCTTCTCTGCCACGAGGCCAGCGGGACAGCACAGTATCCTTGGGTGCTGACTTCTCTCCTTTCTCCCTCTTTGTCTCTCCCTCTTCCTAGGGTGGTGCTTTATTTTCCCCTTCGCTCTTTTTTCTCTCCTGCCTCTCTCTCTAGGATTACACTAACAACTATGTTTTTAGTTCCTGCCAGTTCTCTCTGTGTTCAGTCCCAGTTGTGTACTTGCACCTGATACTGTGTTATCTTGACTTTGTCCTTCTGGGATGCCACAAGAATCTCCATTTTTCCAGTCTTTGGATGCTTTGTTTTTGCTTTCTGAACATAAAGGCATGGCTGACCTTTACTCCTCCTATATTCCACCTGACCTTCATGCTCTAAGACTTTCCTTCTCTATATTCTGACCGTGGAAAGAAACAGAACATGTTTTGGGGGGCAGAAGAGATTCTCTTCTGGAGAGAAAAGATGGCGTTTACAGATGTTCATTCTCTGAAAAGTTTTGAAGTGAATAATTAAGAAGCGTGTTTCCAACAGTACTGCCACTTTAATTTTGTTTCTCAGGCTACAACATCTTAAGCTTAGTAAAATAAAAGAACGCTGAAAGGTGTATGGTCACTTTTACAAAACATAGAGTTGCTAACTCATGGGTTTAGAAAGGCCTTAGAAATGTTTAATCTGATACATAGATACATAGATAGGTAGACAGAAAGTAAAAAAATAATACTGCTGTCTTTTTCTGATGACATTTGAAGCATTTACCAAACTCATCTTAAGAATTCTGGCAATGGACAATAAGTCTGCATTTCTTGAACGTGAACTGGAGCAGACTCTGGCCTTGGACTGACAGTCACTTTTGTGGGATTGTTTACTCTCCGTGGTCCAAAGGAGGGAGAATTTCTTCCTTTCTAGAAATTTTACTACAGGCCTGTTGGTTTGACTTTGGTACTGGGGAAGCTGGTGGAGCAGATCATCCTGGGTACTATTATTCCATAGCACATGCAGGAAAACCAGGTGATCAGGTCCAGTCAGCACGGGTTTATGAAAGGCAGATCCTGTTTGACAAAGCTGATCTGTCAGAGGCTGAGCTGCTTCTTGGATGGGGGGAGGGCTGTGGATGTTGTCTGTCACTGGCTTTAGCAAGGCCTCTGACACGGTTTCCCACCGGTGGCATTCTCCCGGAGAAGCTGGCGGCTCATGGCTTGGAGGCACACACCCTTTTTCTGGATAAAAAAACTGTTTGGACAGCCAGGTCCAGAGAGATGTGGTCAATGGAGTTAAATCCAGCTGCTGGCCGGTCACAGGTTGTGTCCCCCAGGGCTCAGTGCTGGGGCCGCTCCTGTTTAACATCTTTAGTGATGATTTGGATGAGGGCAGAGCGTGCACCCTCCCTAAGCTGGCAGATGACACTGAACTGCCTGAAAGTAGGGAAGCTCTGCAGAGGGATCTGGACAAGGCTGAACAATGGGCCAAGGCCAGTAGTATGAGTTTCACCAAGGCCAAATGTTGGGTTCTGCACTTTAGGCACAAAAGCACCCACTGGTGCTACAGGCCTGGGGAGGAGTGGCTGCAGAAGTGCTCATCAGAGAGGGACCTGAGGATGCTGATTGACAGCACAGTGGTAAGGTGCAATGAAAGCAATTGATGAGCTTTCTCCAAAGAAATCAACATTATTAATATGGCAGGAATCCAACAATATCTTAGTTATAACCTAAACCACATCTCATGAATAGGTGTTTAATTAGTCTTGGAGGCCTTTGCTCTGAGCAAGAAGAGCACCTCTGCTGGAATGCATCGACTGGCCTGATCCAATCTCCACACCCCCTGGCCAGAATGTCTCCTTGGGTAAGACATTGAGACCTTTCACCTTCTGGATGGGGGTGAAACCACCTCTGTGTGTGCTGTACATTTTACATTATTCTTCCTGTCAGTATGAACATCCATGAGTAGTGCTGTTGCAGTCAGTGCATTTCTCAGTGCCGACATCGAACTTGTTATGGCTGCTGCCTCTAACAAACTACACCGTGCTTGCAACTACTTTGTTTTTGCCACTTTGCAAATCCATCTGACAGCAGCCCTTGCTGGAGGACAGTGGGACAGACAAATGCTCTTAAGTGGCTGCACAGACCAGCAACACACGGTCCTTTAGACGTGGCTGTGGATTCACTCCTTCGACTCATGGATTTTTACCCCGTGTTTCTGCGTCACTTGTGTTAATGCCTCTTTGTCTCCTGTTTGTAGGGAACAGTGTACTCTGGGGTCACCAAGAAGATCTTTTGGCATGAGATCTGCCTAAGGAAGGTGAACACACTAGTTTAGTGCTGGAAATGGGCAGTGATATTTCCACCCTTTGAAAGAGCAGGAAGGGCTGAGCAATAACAGCTGTTGCTGCCCAATGAATGTACCTACGTATGATCCGGTTGTTGTATGCTGTGCAGGCAGAGAGTTCGTACTGCATGTAATCAGAGAGAATGTTGTTGTGGTGCTTGTTGGTGGTGCACTAGAATGAGTAATGCTTACTGGAAATACAAATTGCTGTCCCAGGCTATCATGGGCCCAGAGAGAGACCAGAAAGACAGGTTGTAGTAAGGCAAAATGGTACCAACAATCCGGCCCTTCAATGGCACAAAATTTTGCATTTTTTTCCTGGGAGACTGAAGGTCAAGTTGTCTGCAGGCATCTGAGGTGCCTTGCTGTAGGTAGATCCAGTCATGGGACTGGGCTTTTCTAGAAGAAAGTGACTGACTGAAAGCCATCATGCAAGCACACAAAGTGAATGTCAAGTCTTTTCCCCCAGAGGCAATCAAGGCAAAGCTACATCTGCTGGGCAGCTGCTCGCACGTCCTCTTTTCTTTTCCTCTCAGGATCTAGCGCCCAAAAGGGAGGGGTGCAGAAGATTTGGGCCATGGCTCAAGGAAGGGGAGTTGTAGGGAGAGCTCCTTCATTTTCTCCTGCTTTTGCAGCAGCAACCGCTGCACAGTGACAGCAGCTTTGCCCTGCAGACCATGGAGCACAGGCTGCCTATGCCACTGGTGGAGGTACTGAGCACTGAGCTCCATATTTCCTCCCCAGTTTTTTGTTTCCCTCTTCCTACTCTCCCCAGGCCTCCTTTTTGTTTTTAGGAAAGCTTTGGAGTGAAGGCAGCAGATCATTGAAGGATCTGCTTGGGAGAGGACATGGGAGGAAACCGTGGCGGGGAAGAAGGGGCCAAGAAAGCTGGCAAAGGCAAATTAAAGGATCACCTCCTGCAATCTCAGGAGCGCTGCAAGCCGAAAAAAGAAGAGGTCAGGCACACACACAGCAGCAGGTGCATAGGTTCACATGCGTAGCGATTGATGTCCCTAAACCCAATCCCATCATTATTACCATTTCCAGGAAAATTTTGCTTTCTGCGTAGGCACCCTCTGCTCTGCCATCCTAAAGAGGTACAGGACAGGCTCCCACAGGCCCACTTCTCATGCCTGACGAGCTGGTATCCTGTTCCTCATGCATGTTAACTGCAATGCTCAGCCTGCTTGTCTGCAGACCTTGTGCATGCTGCACCAAATCCCACAGCCTGTGTTACTGCTGAAGCTCTTAAGCACTATTGGTGCCAAGAGAAGTCCCTGAGGAACACCACATGTCACCAATCTGCACTTGCATATTCAGCCATCAACCACTACCCTCTGTACTGTTCCACTCCCCTCCCATACGTGCACTGAAGGGTGTTGTAGGGTGACCCTGTTGAAGACCTCAGAGAAGCCAAAAGAGATGACATCTGTAAGTCTCCTATTTTGACAAAATGTCCACTTTGAGTGACAGCACGGAAACAGACCCTGCCATGGACAGACCCCATGAGGCCACCAGGACCCACAGACAACAGCAGCAATCCACATGGCGGTGTCACAATGCGACCAAGAGCACAGCCATGTCCACGAGCCGAGGGGCCAGCACCAAAGCAGCCAGTCCCCATCTCATGGGCTGAGATCTCCAGCATCAAAGTGGCCCTGGGTCAGGTCAGCCGATTTTCAGCTGGTGAGGGGGCTTCTGGGGGTCCTCTGTCAGGTTTGTAAAGGGAGCCCCTGGGAGCCCCGTGCTGCCGGCTGGGTGTGTCCTTTGGGGGTGTCGGGGCTGTTGCTCCTGGTGACAGGGGTGAGCGTCTGGGTGCTGGGTGCTGGGCGTGGCTGTGAGGTGACAATGAGGGGGAGCAAGAAAAGGTGCCAGCGGGCAGCTCTGCCCCAGTTCAGCTTCGGCCAGCGGTGAGTGCGCAGGCAGGGGGAGGCTGGGCCGGGCGAGGGCCGGGGCAGAAAGGCGGCCCCCGGGGGGCGGGTTCTCGCCCTGGGGCCGCTGGCGGGAGCGCCTCGGGCAGGGCACGGTGCTGCCACCGCCGGGGCTGGGCGCAGGCCTTGCTGCCTGCCAGCTGCCTCGGCCCCTCTCCTACCTGCCCACAGCTCCCTGCGCGTCCCAGACCCGATCGTCCCCACGGACGCAGCTCCCTCCCTGCCAGCCCAACTGAAGCCCTTGTCTCCCTCCTCCTGCAGGCCATGGGAGCCATAGAGTTCCTTGCCAGTGTTGTGCTGAGCCTCATCCATCGCCCGCAGATGGTGGGTGATGGCTTGGATGAGGAGACACTTGTGCGCATGCAGCAGCGAGAGGAGATGCTGAGGTGGCACATGACTCGGCTGCTGAAGGAGGTGGAGGAGCTGCAGAAGAAGCCACAGGGGGAATGCAGCCTGCAGCTCAGGACCCGGGAGCAGAGCCCATGGGAGGCACTGCTCTTTGCAGTCTTGCAGCACTGGCGGTTCTCAGCCCTCGCTGCAGTACTGTTTGTGCTCTTCAGTCTCTGGTGGTGGCGGAAGAAGAGGACCTCTAGACCCTATGCCACAAGGAAAGCGGGATCTTCCATTGCCATGGCAGGTCAGGAGGAAGGAGAAGAGACAGCCCGCCTTTTATCAGATCTGCCAGGGTTCTTTCCGATGGCTGAAGAGCTGGTGGATGATGTTCTCTCCGTCTGCCGAAAGCTGTCCAGGAACAGTTTCATGCCACGCATGGGGACAGCATTCAGGACTGGAACCGAATCAGAAAATTGGGCCCCCCGTGAAGCTGATGCTGTCCACTGCTTTATGGTGCCCATTGAGCCCCCTCATGGGCACTCCTTCCATATAGAGCTGGGCACAGAAGAGGAGACACAGGTGCAGATCTACAGGTTGCGGGTGGAGCTGGAGTGCACCTGCCCAGAGGAGCAGGTGGTGGAGGAGCTGCTGTGCCAGCTTCACCACCCTGATGAGGAGCTGAGGAATCCCAGCCTCCGCGACACTCTCTGTAGAGGCCCCTACCTCAACTTTGAGGAACTTACCAATCGGTTCCAGGTACTGGTTGCAGCAGCCTGCGTGCTTTTGTCTGAGTGGAGGCACTGTGGGATACTGGTGCAGCCCTACATGCGCTCCTGCAGGCTCCAAGTGACAACCCCTACCGGTGGCTCACTCCTTATTGAAATGATGCTTGGGGTGCAGCAAGGTGACTCAGACAGCTTCTTCCGCATCAAGTAGGCAGAGACCAGTGTGTGTTACAGCTGGACTCCTGGGGGTGACTTTCTCTCTTATTCTTTCCTTTCTTCCCCACTTTCTTACTCTTTTTTTTGTTTGTTTGTTTGGGTTTTTCCCCTTGTATTACCTCCTTTTCCTCTCTCTTTTGCCTGGCAACCTATTTTTTACTTTCATGGGCTTCTATCACTTTGCTTGTGATAGAAGCAAATTGTCAAATAAAAGTTTACATTTGCACCTGACCCTTGCTGGCTGGACTTTCTTCTGTCAGAAGAAAAACCAAAAAAAAAAAATTTAATGTTACTTTGAACCAAAACACTATTTCAATGCTGAAAGTTTTACTCACTGCAAAGTTACCATAAATGGCCATTTTGACCAAACCCTGTATCTGTGTGGGGCTGACGGCTCAGCTGTCACAAATTTAGAGAGCATTTTAGAAAGAGCTGATGCAGTGGGCTCTGCTTTCAATGATTCCTTCCCTGAGGCTCCACTGCTGCTCCCTGCTCCTGTGCTGGGGCAATCAGAGTAATTTCTCTCCTCCCACAGCACTGCCCAACATCACAAGTTTAGTTCAGGGGACCGGCGGAAGATTCCAGAGCAGAGGATGCAGGAGCATTGGGCTGGTGCATCCCCAGCTCTTTCTCTTTTGACTTATCTGGTGGCTCAGGAAAAGGAGCCACGAGGCAGGCAGCAGTGGTGAAGAAGGGAGCTTCGTCAGAATGAGACAGAAGGAGGAGTAGGAAGAGCATAGGAAGAATGATAGAATCACAGAATCATGATTCTATGATTCCTCCTCTTCTCCAGACTTAACAATGCCAGCTCCCTCAGCCCTTCCTCACAGGACTTGGGCTGGATCCCTTCACAGCCTCCTTGCTCTTCTCTGGACCTGCTCCAGCACCTCAATCCCCTTCCTGAACTGAGGGGCCCGGAACAGGACACAGGACTCAAAGTGTGGCCTCCCCAGGGCTGAGTACAGGGGCAGAATCCCTTCCCTGGACCTGTTGGCCACGCTGTTCCCGATACAGGCCAGGATGCCATTGGCCTTCTTGGCCACCTGGGCACTCTGCTGGCTCATGTTCAGCTTCCTGGCAATCCAGACTCCCAGGTCCCTTTCTGCCTGGCTGCTCTCAGCACTCTGTGCCCAGCCTGGAGCTCCCCATGGGCTTGTTGTGGCCAAAGTGCACTTGGCACGTGGACCCGGCCCTTGGCCTTGTTGAACCTCATCCCATTGGAGTCAGCCCAACTCTCCAGTCTGTCCAGGGTCCCTCTGCCGAGTTCTCCTGCCTTCCAGAAGATCCACTTTCCCCCCCAGCTTTGTGTCATCTGCAAATTTGCTAATTGTGGATTCAGTCTCCTCATCTCAATCATCAGTGAAGACATTAAACAGAACTGGGCCCAACACTGATCCCCGGGGGACACCACAGCCACCAATTGCATGCAGCACCGTTCATCACCACTCTCTGGTGGCCTCCAGCAGTTCCTAACCAGGCACAGAGTGCCCCTCTCTGAGCCATGGGCTGACAGCTTTTTCAGGAGAATGCTTTGGGAGATGGTGTCAAAGGCTTTGCTGAAGTCCAGCTAGACTCCATCCACAGCCTTCCCCTCACCCACCAGGCGGGTCACCCGATGATAAAAGGAGAGCAGGTTGGTCAGACAGGACCTGCCCTTCCTAACCCGGTGCTGGCTGGGTCTGATCCCCTGTGCATCCTGCAGGTGCTGTGTGATCGCCCCCAGGATGATCTGCTCCATAACCTTGCCAGGCACTGAGGTCAGGCTGCCGGGCCTGGAGTTTCCTGGGACCTCCTTTTGTCCCTTTTTGTGGATTGGTGTGACATTCACCAACTGCCAGTCATCTGGGACCTCCCCAGTGAGCCAGGACTGTTGGTAAATGATGGGGAGTGGCTTGGTGAGCTCTTCCCCAGCTCCCTCACCACGCTGGGGTGGATCCTGTCTGTTCCCATAGACCTGTGAGGATCCAGGTGGTTCAGCATGTCACAAACTGTTCCCTCCAGGATTAAAGGGGGACTATTTATTTTCTCACATCCCTCTATTTCTCTCTACAAGTCCCAGAAGCAGCTGTCCTCAGGACAACCTGTCTTACTGTTGAAAACTGAGGTAAAGGAGATGTTAAACACCTCAGCCTTTTCCTCATCTTTGGAGACCTCCAGGCAGCATTTCTTTCCTCCTTGCTCCCCCTCCCCCATAACGTGCCATTGGTTGGATGGTATCACTTGGTCATCTCATGAGATCCTGTCCATCCTTCATGGGTCCTTAGGAAACAAACCTCTCTGTCTTTTGGACTTCGATTGTCTTTAGCATCTAAAGGAGCTCAAGGAATGATTAGGAAGCTGTATCCTGTGGGGATACATTTAAGGGCATCCCATTTATATGGCATCACATTTTCCCCTTCTGCAAGGCAGAAGCCTGGAAATCTCACAACCTGTGGAATCCCTTCTGCTCAAGCACCTTTGATGTTCCCTCAGTTTAAACTCTGAAATGACTTTGTTTGCCCAAGGAGGACAACTGCCATGCTAACTGTGCTGCGGAAAGGAGAGTGATTTGAACACAAGTTGCTGTACAAGTGCTTCTGCAAAACCCAGCCACTCCCATTGACAGCTCCCACAAACTCTGCTGCAAAACCTACTCGTGACCTCCAGGCAAGAGGGACAATCCCTGCCAAACACCAGAGGTCCCATGGGATGCCTCTGCTGGCAAAGACAACTCTTAGCAAGCGGGTGGATCTAAAAGGATTCCTCAGATTTGTTAGGAGGATGATAAAGGAGATAAGTCCAGGTTGGGTGGAGGGTGAGCACAGGTTGGATGAGAAGGACTTGAGAGAGGAGCCCATGAGGAGAGGTGCTATGCTGGACCTTGCTCTGACAAACAGGAAGGGGCTGGTAGCGTTCCCCAAGCTCAAGGGCAGCCTTGCCTGCAGGGACCAGAGAATGGTGGACTTGAAATCCTCAGGACAGTGAGAAGAGGACTAGGAAAACCCATCTCATTAATGGGTGGCTAAGGGACTGGTGCCACCGGCGGAACTTCGGGTTCTTCGACCATGGGGCAAATCCCAAACTGCCTTGTGTCATTAGATCTGATGGACTTCATCTAACTAACAGGGGGAAAAGGACTCTAGGTCATAGGTTGAAGGGGCTGATAAGGAGGGCTTTAAACTAGGTTTGAAGGGGGAGAGGGTTGAAACTGAGCTCTCCAGAGAGGAACCTAAAGGTGGACTACCCGAGATAAATGACAAACCAGCAGCCCAGCTGAAGTGCATGTACACCAATGCACGCAGCATGGGCAACAAACAGGAGGAGCTGGAAGCCATCGTGCGGCAGGAAAGCTATGATGTAGTCGCTATCACGGAAACGTGGTGGGATGACTCCCATGACTGGAGTGCTGCCATGGGTGGATACAGGCTCTTCAGAAGGGACAGGCAGGGTAGGAGAGGTGGAGGGGTAGCCCTATATGTTAGAGAATCTCTCAACACTGTAGAAGTTGAGACCACCAATAATAGGGCAGAATGCCTGTGGGTTAGAATCAGTGGGAAGGTCAACAAGGCCGATATCGTGATGGGAGTCTGTTACAGACCGCCCAATCAGGACGATGAGGTCGACGAAATATTCTACAAGCAACTGGAGGATGTTTCAAAATCATCATCCCTTATCCTCGTAGGTGACTTTAACTTGCCAGACATCTGCTGGGAACTCCACACTGCAGAGAGGAGGCAGTCTAGGAGATTCCTAGAGTGTATTGAAGATAACTTCCTGCTCCAACTAGTAAATGAGCCCACCAGGGACGGAGCCCCACTTGACCTTCTTTTCACAAACAGAGAGGGGCTGGTGGGAGATGTGGTGGTTGATGGACGACTGGGACTTAGTGACCATGAAATAATAGAGTTTTCAATACTCAGGGAAACAAGGAGGGTCGTCAGTAAAACGTCTGTGTTGGATTTCCGGAGAGCAGATTTTGGACTATTCAAAAGACTGGTTCAGAGTATACCCTGGGAAACAACCCTTGAAAACAAAGGGGTCCAGGAGGGATGGACATACTTCAAAGAGCATATTCTGAAAGCACAGGAACAGGCTGTCCCAGAGTCCCGGAAGGCGAGCCGGCGGGGAAGGCAACCAGTCTGGCTGAACCGGGAGACTCTGAAAGAAATTAGGGTTAAGAAGAGGGCCTATCAATTATGGAAAAAAGGGCTAACTTCTCAGGAGGAATTTAGGAATATAGTCAGGTCATGTAGAAAGAGAATCAGAGAAACAAAAGCACTACATGAACTGAATCTTGCTACCTCTGTGAAGGACAATAAGAAATCCTTCTACAGATACATCAATAGCAAAAGAAGGGGCAAGGAAAACATTCATTCTGTACTGGACATGGGTGGGAATATAGTTATCAAAGATGAGGAAAAGGCTGAGGTATTTAACACCTTCTTTACCTCAGTTTTCAACAGAAAGACAGGTTATCCTGTTGACAGCAGGCTTCTGGAGCCTATAGAGGATGATAAAAATCTAAACAGCCCCCCTGTAATATTGAAGGACACAGTCAGTGACCTCTTGAGCTGCTTGGACCCCCACAAGTCTATGGGACCGGATGGGATCCACCCAAGAGTGATGAGGGAGCTGGCAGAAGAGCTTGCCAAGCCTCTCTCTATCATCTACCAACAGTCCTGGCTCACTGGGGACATCCCAGATGATTGGAAGTTGGCGAATGTCACGCCAATCCACAAAAAGGGCCGGAAGGAGGACCCGGGAAACTACAGGCCCGTCAGCCTGACCTCAGTGCCTGGCAGGGTTATGGAGCAGATCATCCTCAGTGCAATCACACAGCACCTGCAGGATGGGCCAGGGATCAGACCCAGCCAGCACGGGTTTAGGAAGGGCAGGTCCTGCCTGACCAACCTGATCTCCTTTTATGATCAGGTGACCCGTCTGATGGATGAGGGGAAGGCGGTGGATGTGGTCTACCTGGACTTCAGCAAAGCCTTTGACACCGTCCCCCACAGCATTCTCCTGAAAAAGCTGTCAGCCCACAGCTTGGACAGGAGCACCCTGTGCTGGGTTAGGAACTGGCTGGAGGGCCGGGCCCAGAGGGTGGTGGTGAACGGGGCTGCATCCAGTTGGCGGCCGGTCACCAGTGGTGTCCCCCAGGGATCAGTGTTGGGCCCAGTTCTTTTTAATATCTTTATCGATGACTTGGACGAAGGGATTGAGTCCATCATCAGCAAGTTCGCAGATGACACCAAGCTGGGGGGAAGTGTTGACCAACTCGAAGGCAGGAGGGCTCTGCAGAGGGACCTGGACAGACTGGAGAGCTGGGCCGATTCCAACGGGATGAGGTTCAACAAGGCCAAGTGCCGGGTCCTGCACTTTGGCCACAACAACCCCATGCAGCGCTACAGGCTGGGGACAGAGTGGCTGGAGAGCAGCCAGGCAGAAAGGGACCTGGGAGTCTGCATTAACAAGAAACTGAACATGAGCCAGCAGTGTGCCCAGGTGGCCAAGAAGGCCAATGGCATCCTGGCCTGTATCAGAAACAGCGTCACCAGCAGGTCCAGGGAGGTGATTCTTCCCCTGTACTCAGCGCTGGTGAGGCCACACCTCGAGTACTGTGTCCAGTTCTGGGCCCCTCAGTTTAAGAAGGATGTAGAGGCCCTGGAACAAGTCCAAAGGAGGGCAACCAGGCTGGTGAAGGGACTCGAGCACAGGCCCTATGGGGAGAGGCTGAGAGAGCTGGGGCTGTTCAGCCTGAAGAAGAGGAGGCTCAGGGGAGACCTCATTGCTGTCTACAACTACCTGAAAGGAGGATGTAGCGAGGTGGGAGCTGGACTCTTTTCACAGATGACCTCCAACAAGACAAGAGGACACAGTCTTAAGTTGCGCCAGGGGAGGTTTAGATTAGATATTAGAAAGAATTTCTTCACGGAGAGGGTGATTAGGCTATGGAATGGACTGCCCGGTGAGGTGGTAGATTCTCCGTCCCTGGAGACATTTAAAAAAAGACTGGATGTGGCACTCAGTGCCATGGTCTAGCAACTGCTCCAGTGGGTCAAGGGTTGGACTAGATGATCTCTGAGGTCCCTTCCAACCTGGCTAATTCTATGATTCTATAATCTATGATTCTAAGAGGGCACAGCAAGCTGGCTAGGCTTCAGCTTCTTGAAGGATCTGCTTGGGAGAGGACATGGGATAAAACCGTGGGGGGGAAGAAGGGGCCAAGAAAGCTGGCAAAGGCAAATTAAAGGATCACCTCCTGCAATCTCAGGAGCGCTGCAAGCCGAAAAAAAGAAGAGGTCAGGCACACACACAGCAGCAGGTGCATAGGTTCACATGCGTAGCGATTGATGTCCCTAAACCCAATCCCATCATTATTACCATTTCCAGGAAAATTTTGCTTTATGCATTTCTTTCCTCCTTTCTCCCCCTCCCCCATATTGTGCCATTTGTTGGATGGCAGGATCGTGCTTCCAGTTGCCGATTGCCAGTTAAATACCTCAGCCTTTTCCTCATCTTTGGAGAAAGAAACAGAAGAAGATTCTGATGGTGGGAGCGATGTGGTCAGGATTTTTGCACTGGGGCCACAACAGCCCCATGCAACGCTATAAGGCTGGGGAAGAGTGGCTGGAAAGTCCCTGAAGGTGTCACCCAGCTGGCTGACAGGGCCTGTCACGGGGGACGAGTGGCTGTACTGGGGACAGCTGGGGGACCTGTGACCAGCTGGAGAATCTCCTCAGCCAAGGGGGCAGAGCTACCAGAGGAATCTACCAGAGAAAGGAGGCCCAGTTCCTACTGTTGAGAATGTTTTTTGTGCTCATCGAGCTCCCCGGTGGACCCTCCTTCCGTATAGAGATGAGCAGGGAAGAGGAGATGCTGGTGAGGAAATGCCAGGTGCTGGTGGAGCTGGAGTGCACTTGCCAGGGGGAGCAGCTGGTGGAGGACATGCTGTGCTTCCTGCACCATCCTGAGGAGAAGCTGAGGCAAAATCAGGCTCCCAGCCTCCTTGACCCCCTCTCTGCTGGCAGCTACCTGGACACTGAGGACACCATGCGCTGGCCGTTCTGGGCCCAACTTGCTGTTGTCCTCACCCTGCTTTTCATCCTCTGCTCCTTAAGAGCTGTCAGGCGGAGAAGAGTCAGGTTCAGCTCAGTGACTCTGACACCTTCCTGACCACTGAGCAGGCAGAGGCTCGTGTGTGTCACTGCCCACACAGCTTGGGCAGCACCCGGCCTCCCTCCTGCTGGCAGCTTTACTCTCTGCAGAGTTACCAATAAATGACCAAACGCTGTGTCTCTGCACAGCTGTGATCAGAACCAAGGGCACAGGGTGCTGACTGCTTATCTGCCACAAAGTCAGGGAGCATTACTGAAAAAGAGCTGATGCTCTGGGCTCTGCTATAACCACCACCTAATGACAGAAGATGGTGACTGCAATCAGAGGGAGGAGTGGAACCAGATGCTCTGCCTCATGGGCCTCTGGGGCCAGAGGTTTGACAGTCACCCTGCTCTTTGTGCTCTCTGGTGAAAAGGAGCTACCAGAGGAGCTAGAAGGCGATGACCTCCGAAAACTGATGCGGAAAGAGAGAGTGTGTTTATGAGGGAAAACGACTTTTTGCTAAGCTTGAAGAATCCCTCCCGAAGAAACTTGAAACTCGGGCTTTCAAGGGCCGCGCAAAGGGCGAGCGAGCAGCGCTCGGCGGCCTGGGCCGGGCCGGTAGCTGGGGGCGGGAGTTGCCATGGGAACCGGACGGTCTCCTCAGCGGCTCCCGCCAGAGCTGCCGGGCTCGGGGTTCTCTGCGCTGCTCCAGCGCTTCTCTGCCGGAGGAAAAGCCCCGTGTGCCCGGAGCCGCGGCCCTCGGGGACTGCCACTGTCCCGCACAGGTGCCGCCTCGGAATCTCCCCGGGCAGTGCCGCGTTCCCCAGCGCTGGAGACGCTTTCAGGATTCGGCTGGGCAGGCTTGCGGGCCACCTCCTGGGAGCATGCTTTGGCCTAGAAAGCTCTGAAGGAATGATCCTTGAGGTTCCTTCCAACCTGCTGTTCTGTGACTCTGTGAATTGTTATCCTTGCTCAGAGATCCATGGAATTGTAGAAGGGGTTTGGTTGGAAGGGACCTTCAAGATCACCCAGTTCCAACCCCCTTGCATGGACAGGGACACCTCCCACCAGACCAGGTTGCTCCAAGCTCCTATTTCCAAGGTGGCCTCACACTCTTCCAGGGAGGGAGCATCCACAGCCTCCCTGGGGAACCTGGGCCTCTGACTCAGTACCCTCAGAGCTAAAAATCTCTTCCTAATATCTAAGCTAAACCTCCCGTCTTCTATTTAAAGCCCTTGAACCTTCTCTTGCCTCCTCCACGCCCTTCTAAAACTTCCTTTTCCACCTTTCTATAGGCCCCCCTTTCAGGTACTGCAAGGATACTATGACATCTCCCCAGAGCCAGCTTTTCTCCCGACTGAAGAAAACAAACCCTTTCATCCTGTCTTCACAGAAGAGGTGCTCCAGCCCTCTGCTCTCAGGGGGGGGACACACAGCCCTCTGTCTGCCCTCTGGCCTCACTCCAAGAGCTCTTATGTTGGGGCTTCTAAAACTGGAAGCAGCGTTCCGGGTGGGGTCCAGTGGAATAGAGGGGCGAACCACCTCACACCCCAGAAGCAGAGGTTATGGGAGCTGTCAATGAGAGCAGCTGGGTTTACCAGAGACACTTGTACAGCCTACACGTTACTATTTCAACAGGAAATAGTGTTTTGGTTCGAAGTAACATTAAACTATTGTTTTGGTTTTTCTTCTGCCAGAAGAAAGTCCAGCCAGCAAGGGTCAGGTGCAAGCATAAACTTTTATTTGACAATTTGCTTCCATCACAAGCAAAGTGATAGAAGCCCTTGAAAGTAGTAAATAGGTTGCCAGGCAAAAGAGAGAGCAAAAGGAGAAGATACAAGGAAAGAAAAAAAAAGAAAAGAGAAAGAGAGAGAGAAAGAAATGGGATAGAAAAGAGTAAGAAAGTGGGGAAGAAAGGGAAGAATAAGAGAGAAAGTCTCCCCCAGGAGTCCAGCTGTCTGGGGTGTTTCTTGTTCAAGATGGCGTTCCAATCCTGGACGGGGCCCAATGCAAGATGGTGGTGGGCTAGTGAAGGAAAAGGATGGAATGGGGGGGGCCCTCCAGCTGGTCACAGGTCCCCCAGCTGTCCCCAGTACAGCCACTCCTCTCCCGTGAGAGGCCCTGTCAGCCAGCTGGGTGACACCTTCAGGGACTTTCCAGCCACTCTTCCACAGCCTTATCGCCTTGCACGGGGTTGTTGTGGCCCCTCTCTCCTTGCGGCAAGTAGCCTAGCGGTCCTCTTCTTCAGCCACCACCAGATAAAGAAGAGCAAGATCACTAATTTCCACTTTCTTTGTTGTAATCGCAGATTCCCTGTGGCATATGGCCTAGAGGTCCTCTTCTTCACCCACCACCAGAGAATGAAGAGCATGATCAGTACTGCACCGAGGGCTGAGAACAGACAGTACTGCAAGACTGCAAAGAGCAGTGCCTGCCACGTGCTCTGCTCCCGGGTCCCGAGCTGTGGGCTGTGTTCCCCCTGTGGCTTCTTCTCCAGCTCCTCCACCTCCTTCAGCAGCCGAGTCATGTGCCACCTCAGCATCTCCTCTCGCTGCTGCATGCGCACACGTGTCTCCTCATCCAAGCCATCACCCACCATCTGCGGGCGATGGATGAGGCTCAGCACAACCGCGGCAAAGAAGTGTATGGCTCCCATGGCCTGCAGGAGGAATCAGGGAGAGAAGGGCTTCAGCGGGGCCGGCAGGGAGGGAGAGAGGGAGCAGGGAGCTGCGGGCAGGTAGGAGAGGGGCCGAGGCAGCTGGCGGGCAGCAAGGCCTGCGCCCAGCCCCGGCGGTGGCAGCACCGTGCCCTGCCCGAGGCGCTCCCGCCAGCGGCCCCAGGGCGAGAACCCGCCCCCCGGGGGCCGCCTTTCTGCCCTGGCCCTCGCCCGGCCCAGCCTCCCCCTGCCTGCGCACTCACCGCTGGCCGAAGCTGAACTGGGGCAGAGCTGCCCGCTGGCACCTTTTATTGCTCCCCCTCATTGTCACCTCACAGCCACGCCCAGCACCCAGCACCCAGCCGCTCACCCCTGTCACCAGGAGCAACAGCCCCGACACCCCCAAAGGACACACCCAGCTGGCAGCACGGGGCTCCCAGGGGCTCCCTTTACAAACCTGACACAGGACCCCCAGAAGCCCGCTCACCAGCCGAAAATCGGCTGACCTGACCCAGGGCCACTTTGATGCTGGAGATCTCAGCCCATGAGATGGGGACTGGCTGCTTTGGTGCTGGCCCCTTGGCTCGTGGACATGGCTGTGCTCTTGGTCGCATTGTGACACCGCCATGTGGATTGCTGCTGTTGTCTGTGGGTCCTGGTGGCCTCATGGGGTCTGTCCATGGCAGGGTCTGTTTCCGTGCTGTCAGTCAAAGTGGACATTTTGTCAAAATAGAAGACTTACAGATGTCATCTCTTTTGGCTTCTCTAAGGTCTTCAACAGGGTCACCCTACAACACCCTTCAGTGCACGTATGGGAGGGGAGTGGAACAGTACAGAGGGTAGTGGTTGATGGCTGAATATGCAAGTGCAGATTGGTGACAAGTGGTGTTCCTCAGGGACTTCTCTTGACACCAATAGTGCTTAAGAGCTTCAGCAGTAACACAGGCTGTGGGATTTGGTGCAGCATGCACAAGGTCTGCAGGCAAGCAGGCTGAGCATTGCAGCAACAGCTTAAATCCTTCCCTTCAACTGCATCTGCATGTCCCCCAGATGGGAATCTGTCTCTCTCCTGCCCACCCACAGGCAACCACTGGGTTTTCCCCTCCACCCTGTCCCGCACTGGTTCAGGTCAAGATCTGGCAGAAGAGATTTTTGGAAAGCCGGGGGTTTCCACTGCTTGCATGGGGGTTGGGTAGACACCCACTCTTCCCCCTCCCAGAATGACCTCAGTCCCCGGGTAAGCAGCATGGCCCCTGCTGCTGGTGAGTCCTGGAGCAGCAGCTACCTGCAAGCCACCTTCTCACCTGAAGTGGACCAAGAAAAGCCAAGTTCCCTCAGCACAGAGCAAGGGCAGGAGAGCAGAAGGGCCACACCAGGCCATGCCCTGGGCCTGGATGGCCCCACTGAGCGCCGCTGGGCTCCTGCCTGGCTGCACACACAGTGGTGCCCTCTAGCAGAGCTTCTGCAAGAAGCGTCGGGCTGGATTTGGTGGGGATGCTGAAAAATCCTGGGCTGAGAGAAGGTGCCGCAGCCTTGGAACCCTGCTGTAAGAAACCAAAGCTTTCTAAGGAAAAAGAGAAACCACTCAAAGCGGACAAACCACCGGGAGGAGCAGAGCTCACGTTTCCGCTCCCAAGGGCAGCCCCTGGTGCTGCCTTCACTCCAAAGCTTTCCTAAAGACAAAAAGGAGGCCTGGGGAGAGTAGGAAGGGGACACCGTTTGACACCGTTTCCCACGGCATTCTCCTGGAGAAGATGGCTACATACGGCCCAGATCGGTGCAACACTTTGCTGGGTTAAATAGTGGCTGGATGGCCAGGGCCAAAAAATGGTGGTGGGATAGGAGTTAAACCCTCCTGGTGGTCAGTCCCCAGTGGTGTTCCTCAGGTCTCAGTGTTGGAGCCAGTTCTGTTTAACATCTTCATTCAGTTTGCAGATGACTACAAGTTCGGCGGTAGTGTGGATCTGCCTGAGGGTAAAAAGGCTCTGCAGAGGGACCCGGACAGGCTGGATTGATTGGCTGAGGCCAGTTGTATGAGGTTCAACAAGAGCAAGTGTCACCTCCTGCACTTGGGCCACACCAACCCCATGCACTCCTACAGGCTTGGGGAAAAGTGTCTGGAATGCTGCCCACTGGAAAAGGACCTGGGGGCGTTGGTGGACAGCAGCTGAATAGGAGCCTGTCCAGGTCTATTTAAAGCACTGGCTACCACTGATCTTTTTTTAGGAAGTTGTTCTGCATCAGTTGTTTTGAATAACCTTAGACCCCTTTCCCAGTATGCCCTTTGTCTCCCCTTCTTATGGGACAGTGTGCTCTTGTGCTTCACCAAGAAGATTGTGTGGCAGAAGATGTACCTAGAAGGGTGATCTTTCTGGTTTCGTGGTGGAAATGTTAACTGGCAATGATATTTCCACTCTTTTAAAAGAGCAGGAAGTGTTGAGCTAATAGGTGTTGCAGTCCAATAACGTCACCTGCCTATGGACCAATTGTTGAATTCCCTGGCAGTAGAGATTTCTTCCTGCATGTGATCCTGAAGGGAAGGGAAGGGAAAAGGGAAGAGACGAGACGAGACGAGACGAGACGAGAAAAGAGAAGAGAAGAGAAGAGAAGAGAAGAGAAGAGAAGAGAAGAGAAGAGAAGAGAAGAGAAGAGAAGAGAAGAGAAGAGAAGAGAAGAGAAGAGAGGAGGCACGATGACTGCCAGTTAATCAGTTTCTTCTAGAAAAGTCCATTCCCGTGACTGGATCTACCTATGCAGTGGGATCTTACATGTCTGCTTGTAGCATGACATCCAGCTCCCCAGGAAAATATACCTATGTTTTTGCTGTTGGTATATACAGCGTGGGAAACTCTTTGCCCAGCTGCTTATTCCATACAAGGGGAAGGCTAGCATGGCTGTGACAGCGACATCTGAGGTTGTATCAGGCAGTAGAAAAGAAAAAAGGTCTTGCTGATGTTTACAAATACGACATATATAAGTGAAAGGAAAAATGTATTAAAGAAATGCCACTTACTTTACCTTATTGTAGCTTAGAAGTAGTAAATGTCTCCTAGATGGGTAAGCTTCAGAGAGAAAAACTTTCAGTTTGCTCAAAACCTTTTGCAAGGATATTTTTATTTTGATTGGTAATGCATTTACTTTTTGGAAATATCTGGAATTGTCACTTGAGATTTTTTCTTCATGTAGTTTATTTTCTTGGTTTTTGGTTTGGTTTGTTGGGGTTTTTTTAATCAATAGATAAAACCAGGAGAATGTATCAATAAACAAAGCAAAGCAAAAGATCTTTCTCTGACGTTGATGTCAAGTGGCACAGTTGGACTTCACTGATAAAGAGCATTTTCTTTTGCACCTGATCTGTACCTTATGCAGGACCACTGTGGTCCTTAGACATAATTCTGATTTTCTCAGGTTTTTCACATTTTAAAGTATTTTTTAACAATGTGAGGTGCAAGAGCACACAAGGAGAGAGTTGTTACATGAACCCTTTTTTGTTGCTTGTGTTTGCTGGTTGCCTTTTGATGGGAACTAAGGAAATGCAGGTGTCTCCCAGAAGTTAAACTTTTTGTATAACCATTGGACAATTGTATAACCATTGGAGGTGATTGCTAAACATACAAGCATTCAATCATGTAACTGTCTTGGTTGGAAAAGTCCTTTAAGACCCTCAAGTCCAACTGTTGATCCAGTACTGCCAAGGCCAACACTAAACCATGGCCCTCAATACCACATCCACACAACTTGGAGATTACCAGAGATGCTCCAGATGCTTCCCAGGCTTCGCTGTCCCCTTCTGGATATGCTCCAGAGAAACTCTGAAATTACTCCGTCTGCCTCAGCTCAGAAGCGCAGAGGTGGAGCCTTAGTGAAGGATCAGTTATAGCAGAGCCCAGAGCATCAGCTCTTTTTCAGTAATGCTCCCTGACTTTGTGGCAGATAAGCAGTCAGTACCCTGTGCCCTCGGTTCTGATCACAGCTGTGCAGAGACACAGCGTTTGGTCATTTATTGGTAACTCTGCAGAGAGTAAAGCTGCCAGCAGGAGGGAGGCCGGGTGCTGCCCAAGCTGTGTGGGCAGTGACACACACGAGCCTCTGCCTGCTCAGTGGTCAGGAAGGTGTCAGAGTCACTGAGCTGAACCTGACTCTTCTCCACCTGACAGCTCTTAAGGAGCAGAAAATGAAAAGCAGGGTGAGGACAACAGCAAGTTGGGCCCAGAACGGCCAGCGCATGGTGTCCTCAGTGTCCCGGTAGCTGCCAGCAGAGAGGGGGTCAAGGAGGCTGGGAGCCTGATTTTGCCTCAGCTTCTCCTCAGGATGGTGCAGGAAGCACAGCATGTCCTCCACCAGCTGCTCCCCCTGGCAAGTGCACTCCAGCTCCACCAGCACCTGGCATTTCCTCACCAGCATCTCCTCTTCCCTGCCCATCTCTATACGGAAGGAGGGTCCACCGGGGAGCTCGATGAGCACAAAAAACACTCTCAACAGTAGGAACTGGGCCTCCTTTCTCTGGTAGATTCCTCTGGTAGCTCTGCCCCCTTGGCTGAGGAGATTCTCCAGCTGGTCACAGGTCCCCCAGCTGTCCCCAGTACAGCCACTCGTCCCCCGTGACAGGCCCTGTCAGCCAGCTGGGTGACACCTTCAGGGACTTTCCAGCCACTCTTCCCCAGCCTTATAGCGTTGCATGGGGCTGTTGTGGCCCCAGTGCAAAAATCCTGACCACATCGCTCCCACCATCAGAATCTTCTTCTGTTTCTTTCTCCAAAGATGAGGAAAAGGCTGAGGTATTTAACTGGCAATCGGCAACTGGAAGCACGATCCTGCCATCCAACAAATGGCACAATATGGGGGAGGGGGAGAAAGGAGGAAAGAAATGCATAAAGCAAAATTTTCCTGGAAATGGTAATAATGATGGGATTGGGTTTAGGGACATCAATCGCTACGCATGTGAACCTATGCACCTGCTGCTGTGTGTGTGCCTGACCTCTTCTTTTTTTCGGCTTGCAGCGCTCCTGAGATTGCAGGAGGTGATCCTTTAATTTGCCTTTGCCAGCTTTCTTGGCCCCTTCTTCCCCCCCACGGTTTTATCCCATGTCCTCTCCCAAGCAGATCCTTCAAGAAGCTGAAGCCTAGCCAGCTTGCTGTGCCCTCTTCTCACTGTCCTGAGGATTTCAAGTCCACCATTCTCTGGTCCCTGCAGGCAAGGCTGCCCTTGAGCTTGGGGAACGCTACCAGCCCCTTCCTGTTTGTCAGAGCAAGGTCCAGCATAGCACCTCTCCTCATGGGCTCCTCTCTCAAGTCCTTCTCATCCAACCTGTGCTCACCCTCCACCCAACCTGGACTTATCTCCTTTATCATCCTCCTAACAAATCTGAGGAATCCTTTTAGATCCACCCGCTTGCTAAGAGATGTCTTTGCCAGCAGAGGCATCCCATGGGACCTCTGGTGTTTGGCAGGGATTGTCCCTCTTGCCTGGAGGTCACGAGTAGGTTTTGCAGCAGAGTTTGTGGGAGCTGTCAATGGGAGTGGCTGGGTTTTGCAGAAGCACTTGTACAGCAACTTGTGTTCAAATCACTCTCCTTTCCGCAGCACAGTTAGCATGGCAGTTGTCCTCCTTGGGCAATCAAAGTCATTTCAGAGTTTAAACTGAGGGAACATCAAAGGTGCTTGGGCAGAAGGGATTCCACAGGTTGTGAGATTTCCAGGCTTCTGCCTTGCAGAAGGGGAAAATGTGATGCCATATAAATGGGATGCCCTTAAATGTATCCCCACAGGATACAGCTTCCTAATCATTCCTTGAGCTCCTTTAGATGCTAAAGACAATCGAAGTCCAAAAGACAGAGAGGTTTGTTTCCTAAGGACCCATGAAGGATGGACAGGATCTCATGAGATGACCAAGTGATACCATCCAACCAATGGCACGTTATGGGGGAGGGGGAGCAAGGAGCAAAGAAATGCTGCCTGGAGATCTGCATAGGACTGTCCTACCAGCCCAGGCCATGGAATCCTACAGGTGGTGATACTCTTACCCTTCTCTCTCTCTCTCTCTGTAAGGTGTGGGATGAATGAGGTAGTTGCCTGAAGAGTTAGGAGGCAGGCCATTAAACTTGAGAAAAAACAGCACTTTGGAAGGCCCAGGCCGGAAACTAAATTAGGGGAAAACACCTATGCTAAACTGTTAATTCTGCTGAGGCAGCAGACAGCAAAGTACAAGGGTGGCAACCACTTGATGGAACTTTCCAGCCAAGTCAGGAGGAGCAACGATTTGCTAGAGGCTGTGGCACAGCAAGAAATAGAGAGCAGAAAAGGAAGAGAGACTCTAACCCTTTGCCTATGATGGGACCACCACCACCACCTCTTCTCTGCCACGAGGCCAGCGGGACAGCACAGTATCCTTGGGTGCTGACTTCTCTCCTTTCTCCCTCTTTGTCTCTCCCTCTTCCTAGGGTGGTGCTTTATTTTCCCCTTCGCTCTTTTTTCTCTCCTGCCTCTCTCTCTAGGATTACACTAACAACTATGTTTTTAGTTCCTGCCAGTTCTCTCTGTGTTCAGTCCCAGCTGTGTAGTTGCACCTGATACTGTGTTATCTTGACTTTGTCCTTCTGGGATGCCACAAGAATCTCCATTTTTCCAGTCTTTGGATGCTTTGTTTTTGCTTTCTGAACATAAAGGCATGGCTGACCTTTACTCCTCCTATATTCCACCTGACCTTCATGCTCTAAGACTTTCCTTCTCTATATTCTGACCGTGGAAAGAAACAGAACATGTTTTGGGGGGCAGAAGAGATTCTCTTCTGGAGAGAAAAGATGGCGTTTACAGATGTTCATTCTCTGAAAAGTTTTGAAGTGAATAATTAAGAAGCGTGTTTCCAACAGTACTGCCACTTTAATTTTGTTTCTCAGGCTACAACATCTTAAGCTTAGTAAAATAAAAGAACGCTGAAAGGTGTATGGTCACTTTTACAAAACATAGAGTTGCTAACTCATGGGTTTAGAAAGGCCTTAGAAATGTTTAATCTGATACATAGATACATAGATAGGTAGACAGAAAGTAAAAAAATAATACTGCTGTCTTTTTCTGATGACATTTGAAGCATTTACCAAACTCATCTTAAGAATTCTGGCAATTGACAATAAGTCTGCATTTCTTGAACGTGAACTGGAGCAGACTCTGGCCTTGGACTGACAGTCACTTTTGTGGGATTGTTTACTCTCCGTGGTCCAAAGGAGGGAGAATTTCTTCCTTTCTAGAAATTTTACTACAGGCCTGTTGGTTTGACTTTGGTACTGGGGAAGCTGGTGGAGCAGATCATCCTGGGTACTATTATTCCATAGCACATGCAGGAAAACCAGGTGATCAGGTCCAGTCAGCACGGGTTTATGAAAGGCAGATCCTGTTTGACAAAGCTGATCTGTCAGAGGCTGAGCTGCTTCTTGGATGGGGGGAGGGCTGTGGACGTTGTCTGTCACTGGCTTTAGCAAGGCCTCTGACACGGTTTCCCACCGGTGGCATTCTCCCGGAGAAGCTGGCGGCTCATGGCTTGGAGGCACACACCCTTTTTCTGGATAAAAAAACTGTTTGGACAGCCAGGTCCAGAGAGATGTGGTCAATGGAGTTAAATCCAGCTGCTGGCCGGTCACAGGTTGTGTCCCCCAGGGCTCAGTGCTGGGGCCGCTCCTGTTTAACATCTTTAGTGATGATTTGGATGAGGGCAGAGCGTGCACCCTCCCTAAGCTGGCAGATGACACTGAACTGCCTGAAAGTAGGGAAGCTCTGCAGAGGGATCTGGACAAGGCTGAACAATGGGCCAAGGCCAGTAGTATGAGTTTCACCAAGGCCAAATGTTGGGTTCTGCACTTTAGGCACAAAAGCACCCACTGGTGCTACAGGCCTGGGGAGGAGTGGCTGCAGAAGTGCTCATCAGAGAGGGACCTGAGGATGCTGATTGACAGCACAGTGGTAAGGTGCAATGAAAGCAATTGATGAGCTTTCTCCAAAGAAATCAACATTATTAATATGGCAGGAATCCAACAATATCTTAGTTATAACCTAAACCACATCTCATGAATAGGTGTTTAATTAGTCTTGGAGGCCTTTGCTCTGAGCAAGAAGAGCACCTCTGCTGGAATGCATCGACTGGCCTGATCCAATCTCCACACCCCCTGGCCAGAATGTCTCCTTGGGTAAGACATTGAGACCTTTCACCTTCTGGATGGGGGTGAAACCACCTCTGTGTGTGCTGTACATTTTACATTATTCTTCCTGTCAGTATGAACATCCATGAGTAGTGCTGTTGCAGTCAGTGCATTTCTCAGTGCCGACATCGAACTTGTTATGGCTGCTGCCTCTAACAAACTACACCGTGCTTGCAACTACTTTGTTTTTGCCACTTTGCAAATCCATCTGACAGCAGCCCTTGCTGGAGGACAGTGGGACAGACAAATGCTCTTAAGTGGCTGCACAGACCAGCAACACACGGTCCTTTAGACGTGGCTGTGGATTCACTCCTTCGACTCATGGATTTTTACCCCGTGTTTCTGCGTCACTTGTGTTAATGCCTCTTTGTCTCCTGTTTGTAGGGAACAGTGTACTCTGGGGTCACCAAGAAGATCTTTTGGCATGAGATCTGCCTAAGGAAGGTGAACACGCTAGCTTAGTGCTGGAAATGGGCAGTGACTTTTCCACCCTTTGAAAGAGCAGGAAGGGCTGAGCAATAACAGCTGTTGCTGCCCAATGAATGTACCTACGTATGATCCGGTTGTTGTATGCTGTGCAGGCAGAGAGTTCGTACTGCATGTAATCAGAGAGAATGTTGTTGTGGTGCTTGTTGGTGGTGCACTAGAATGAGTAATGCTTACTGGAAATACAAATTGCTGTCCCAGGCTATCATGGGCCCAGAGAGAGACCAGAAAGACAGGTTGTAGTAAGGCAAAATGGTACCAACAATCCGGCCCTTCAATGGCACAAAATTTTGCATTTTTTTCCTGGGAGACTGAAGGTCAAGTTGTCTGCAGGCATCTGAGGTGCCTTGCTGTAGGTAGATCCAGTCATGGGACTGGGCTTTTCTAGAAGAAAGTGACTGACTGAAAGCCATCATGCAAGCACACAAAGTGAATGTCAAGTCTTTTCCCCCAGAGGCAATCAAGGCAAAGCTACATCTGCTGGGCAGCTGCTCGCACGTCCTCTTTTCTTTTCCTCTCAGGATCTAGCGCCCAAAAGGGAGGGGTGCAGAAGATTTGGGCCATGGCTCAAGGAAGGGGAGTTGTAGGGAGAGCTCCTTCATTTTCTCCTGCTTTTGCAGCAGCAACCGCTGCACAGTGACAGCAGCTTTGCCCTGCAGACCATGGAGCACAGGCTGCCTATGCCACTGGTGGAGGTACTGAGCACTGAGCTCCATATTTCCTCCCCAGTTGTTTGTTTCCCTCTTCCTACTCTCCCCAGGCCTCCTTTTTGTTTTTAGGAAAGCTTTGGAGTGAAGGCAGCAGATCATTGAAGGATCTGCTTGGGAGAGGACATGGGAGGAAACCGTGGCGGGGAAGAAGGGACCAAGAAAGCTGGCAAAGGCAAATTAAAGGATCACCTCCTGCAATCTCAGGAGCGCTGCAAGCCGAAAAAAGAAGAGGTCAGGCACACACACAGCAGCAGGTGCATAGGTTCACATGCGTAGCGATTGATGTCCCTAAACCCAATCCCATCATTATTACCATTTCCAGGAAAATTTTGCTTTCTGCGTAGGCACCCTCTGCTCTGCCATCCTAAAGAGGTACAGGACAGGCTCCCACAGGCCCACTTCTCATGCCTGACGAGCTGGTATCCTGTTCCTCATGCATGTTAACTGCAATGCTCAGCCTGCTTGTCTGCAGACCTTGTGCATGCTGCACCAAATCCCACAGCCTGTGTTACTGCTGAAGCTCTTAAGCACTATTGGTGCCAAGAGAAGTCCCTGAGGAACACCACTTGTCACCAATCTGCACTTGCATATTCAGCCATCAACCACTACCCTCTGTACTGTTCCACTCCCCTCCCATACGTGCACTGAAGGGTGTTGTAGGGTGACCCTGTTGAAGACCTTAGAGAAGCCAAAAGAGATGACATCTGTAAGTCTCCTATTTTGACAAAATGTCCACTTTGAGTGACAGCACGGAAACAGACCCTGCCATGGACAGACCCCATGAGGCCACCAGGACCCACAGACAACAGCAGCAATCCACATGGCGGTGTCACAATGCGACCAAGAGCACAGCCATGTCCACGAGCCGAGGGGCCAGCACCAAAGCAGCCAGTCCCCATCTCATGGGCTGAGATCTCCAGCATCAAAGTGGCCCTGGGTCAGGTCAGCCGATTTTCAGCTGGTGAGGGGGCTTCTGGGGGTCCTCTGTCAGGTTTGTAAAGGGAGCCCCTGGGAGCCCCGTGCTGCCGGCTGGGTGTGTCCTTTGGGGGTGTCGGGGCTGTTGCTCCTGGTGACAGGGGTGAGCGGCTGGGTGCTGGGTGTGGCTGTGAGGTGACAATGAGGGGGAGCAATAAAAGGTGCCAGCGGGCAGCTCTGCCCCAGTTCAGCTTCGGCCAGCGGTGAGTGCGCAGGCAGGGGGAGGCTGGGCCGGGCGAGGGCCGGGGCAGAAAGGCGGCCCCCGGGGGGCGGGTTCTCGCCCTGGGGCCGCTGGCGGGAGCGCCTCGGGCAGGGCACGGTGCTGCCACCGCCGGGGCTGGGCGCAGGCCTTGCTGCCCGCCAGCTGCCTCGGCCCCTCTCCTACCTGCCCACAGCTCCCTGCGCGTCCCAGACCCGATCGTCCCCACGGACGCAGCTCCCTCCCTGCCAGCCCAACTGAAGCCCTTGTCTCCCTCCTCCTGCAGGCCATGGGAGCCATAGAGTTCCTTGCCAGTGTTGTGCTGAGCCTCATCCATCGCCCGCAGATGGTGGGTGATGGCTTGGATGAGGAGACACTTGTGCGCATGCAGCAGCGAGAGGAGATGCTGAGGTGGCACATGACTCGGCTGCTGAAGGAGGTGGAGGAGCTGCAGAAGAAGCCACAGGGGGAATGCAGCCTGCAGCTCAGGACCCGGGAGCAGAGCCCATGGGAGGCACTGCTCTTTGCAGTCTTGCAGCACTGGCGGTTCTCAGCCCTCGGTGCAGTACTGTTTGTGCTCTTCAGTCTCTGGTGGTGGCGGAAGAAGAGGACCTCTAGGCCGTATGCCACAAGGAAAGCGGGATCTTCCATTGCCATGGCAGGTCAGGAGGAAGGAGAAGAGACAGCCCGCCTTTTATCAGATCTGCCAGGGTTCTTTCCGATGGCTGAAGAGCTGGTGGATGATGTTCTCTCCATCTGCCGAAAGCTGTCCAGGAACAGTTTCATGCCACGCATGGGGACAGCATTCAGGACTGGAACCGAATCAGAAAATTGGGCCCCCCGTGAAGCTGATGCTGTCCACTGCTTTATGGTGCCCATTGAGCCCCCTCATGGGCACTCCTTCCACATAGAGCTGGGCACAGAAGAGGAGACACAGGTGCAGATCTACAGGTTGCGGGTGGAGCTGGAGTGCACCTGCCCAGAGGAGCAGGTGGTGGAGGAGCTGCTGTGCCAGCTTCACCACCCTGATGAGGAGCTGAGGAATCCCAGCCTCCGCGACACTCTCTGTAGAGGCCCCTACCTCAACTTTGAGGAACTTACCAATCGGTTCCAGGTACTGGTTGCAGCAGCCTGCGTGCTTTTGTCTGAGTGGAGGCACTGTGGGATACTGGTGCAGCCCTACATGCGCTCCTGCAGGCTCCAAGTGACAACCCCTACCGGTGGCTCACTCCTTATTGAAATGATGCTTGGGGTGCAGCAAGGTGACTCAGACAGCTTCTTCCGCATCAAGTAGGCAGAGACCAGTGTGTGTTACAGCTGGACTCCTGGGGGTGACTTTCTCTCTTATTCTTTCCTTTCTTCCCCACTTTCTTACTCTTTTTTTTGTTTGTTTGTTTGGGTTTTTCCCCTTGTATTACCTCCTTTTCCTCTCTCTTTTGCCTGGCAACCTATTTTTTACTTTCATGGGCTTCTATCACTTTGCTTGTGATAGAAGCAAATTGTCAAATAAAAGTTTACATTTGCACCCGACCCTTGCTGGCTGGACTTTCTTCTGTCAGAAGAAAAACCAAAAAAAAAAAATTTAATGTTACTTTGAACCAAAACACTATTTCAATGCTGAAAGTTTTACTCACTGCAAAGTTACCATAAATGGCCATTTTGACCAAACCCTGTATCTGTGTGGGGCTGACGGCTCAGCTGTCACAAATTTAGAGAGCATTTTAGAAAGAGCTGATGCAGTGGGCTCTGCTTTCAATGATTCCTTCCCTGAGGCTCCACTGCTGCTCCCTGCTCCTGTGCTGGGGCAATCAGAGTAATTTCTCTCCTCCCACAGCACTGCCCAACATCACAAGTTTAGTTCAGGGGACCGGCGGAAGATTCCAGAGCAGAGGATGCAGGAGCATTGGGCTGGTGCATCCCCAGCTCTTTCTCTTTTGACTTATCTGGTGGCTCAGGAAAAGGAGCCACGAGGCAGGCAGCAGTGGTGAAGAAGGGAGCTTCGTCAGAATGAGACAGAAGGAGGAGTAGGAAGAGCATAGGAAGAATGATAGAATCACAGAATCATGATTCTATGATTCCTCCTCTTCTCCAGACTTAACAATGCCAGCTCCCTCAGCCCTTCCTCACAGGACTTGGGCTGGATCCCTTCACAGCCTCCTTGCTCTTCTCTGGACCTGCTCCAGCACCTCAATCCCCTTCCTGAACTGAGGGGCCCGGAACAGGACACAGGACTCAAAGTGTGGCCTCCCCAGGGCTGAGTACAGGGGCAGAATCCCTTCCCTGGACCTGTTGGCCACGCTGTTCCCGATACAGGCCAGGATGCCATTGGCCTTCTTGGCCACCTGGGCACTCTGCTGGCTCATGTTCAGCTTCCTGGCAATCCAGACTCCCAGGTCCCTTTCTGCCTGGCTGCTCTCAGCCCCTCTGAGCCCAGCCTGGAGCTCCCCATGGGCTTCTTGTGGCCAAAGTGCACTTGGCACGTGGACCCGGCCCTTGGCCTTGTTGAACCTCATCCCATTGGAGTCAGCCCAACTCTCCAGTCTGTCCAGGGTCCCTCTGCAGAGTTCCCCTGCCTTCCAGAAGATCCACACTCCCCCCCAGCTTTGTGTCATCTGCAAATTTGCTAATTGTGGATTCAGTCTCCTCATCTCAATCATCAGTGAAGACATTAAACAGAACTGGGCCCAACACTGATCCCCGGGGGACACCACAGCCACCAATTGCATGCAGCACCGTTCATCACCACTCTCTGGTGGCCTCCAGCAGTTCCTAACCAGGCACAGAGTGCCCCTCTCTGAGCCATGGGCTGACAGCTTTTTCAGGAGAATGCTTTGGGAGATGGTGTCAAAGGCTTTGCTGAAGTCCAGCTAGACTCCATCCACAGCCTTCCCCTCACCCACCAGGCGGGTCACCCGATGATAAAAGGAGAGCAGGTTGGTCAGACAGGACCTGCCCTTCCTAACCCGGTGCTGGCTGGGTCTGATCCCCTGTGCATCCTGCAGGTGCTGTGTGATCGCCCCCAGGATGATCTGCTCCATAACCTTGCCAGGCACTGAGGTCAGGCTGCCGGGCCTGGAGTTTCCTGGGACCTCCTTTTGTCCCTTTTTGTGGATTGGTGTGACATTCACCAACTGCCAGTCATCTGGGACCTCCCCAGTGAGCCAGGACTGTTGGTAAATGATGGGGAGTGGCTTGGTGAGCTCTTCCCCAGCTCCCTCACCACGCTGGGGTGGATCCTGTCTGTTCCCATAGACCTGTGAGGATCCAGGTGGTTCAGCATGTCACAAACTGTTCCCTCCAGGATTAAAGGGGGACTATTTATTTTCTCACATCCCTCTATTTCTCTCTACAAGTCCCAGAAGCAGCTGTCCTCAGGACAACCTGTCTTACTGTTGAAAACTGAGGTAAAGGAGATGTTAAACACCTCAGCCTTTTCCTCATCTTTGGAGACCTCCAGGCAGCATTTCTTTCCTCCTTGCTCCCCCTCCCCCATAACGTGCCATTGGTTGGATGGTATCACTTGGTCATCTCATGAGATCCTGTCCATCCTTCATGGGTCCTTAGGAAACAAACCTCTCTGTCTTTTGGACTTCGATTGTCTTTAGCATCTAAAGGAGCTCAAGGAATGATTAGGAAGCTGTATCCTGTGGGGATACATTTAAGGGCATCCCATTTATATGGCATCACATTTTCCCCTTCTGCAAGGCAGAAGCCTGGAAATCTCACAACCTGTGGAATCCCTTCTGCCCAAGCACCTTTGATGTTCCCTCAGTTTAAACTCTGAAATGACTTTGATTGCCCAAGGAGGACAACTGCCATGCTAACTGTGCTGCGGAAAGGAGAGTGATTTGAACACAAGTTGCTGTACAAGTGCTTCTGCAAAACCCAGCCACTCCCATTGACAGCTCCCACAAACTCTGCTGCAAAACCTACTCGTGACCTCCAGGCAAGAGGGACAATCCCTGCCAAACACCAGAGGTCCCATGGGATGCCTCTGCTGGCAAAGACATCTCTTAGCAAGCGGGTGGATCTAAAAGGATTCCTCAGATTTGTTAGGAGGATGATAAAGGAGATAAGTCCAGGTTGGGTGGAGGGTGAGCACAGGTTGGATGAGAAGGACTTGAGAGAGGAGCCCATGAGGAGAGGTGCTATGCTGGACCTTGCTCTGACAAACAGGAAGGGGCTGGTAGCGTTCCCCAAGCTCAAGGGCAGCCTTGCCTGCAGGGACCAGAGAATGGTGGACTTGAAATCCTCAGGACAGTGAGAAGAGGGCACAGCAAGCTGGCTAGGCTTCAGCTTCTTGAAGGATCTGCTTGGGAGAGGACATGGGATAAAACCGTGGGGGGGAAGAAGGGGCCAAGAAAGCTGGCAAAGGCAAATTAAAGGATCACCTCCTGCAATCTCAGGAGCGCTGCAAGCCGAAAAAAAGAAGAGGTCAGGCACACACACAGCAGCAGGTGCATAGGTTCACATGCGTAGCGATTGATGTCCCTAAACCCAATCCCATCATTATTACCATTTCCAGGAAAATTTTGCTTTATGCATTTCTTTCCTCCTTTCTCCCCCTCCCCCATATTGTGCCATTTGTTGGATGGCAGGATCGTGCTTCCAGTTGCCGATTGCCAGTTAAATACCTCAGCCTTTTCCTCATCTTTGGAGAAAGAAACAGAAGAAGATTCTGATGGTGGGAGCGATGTGGTCAGGATTTTTGCACTGGGGCCACAACAGCCCCATGCAACGCTATAAGGCTGGGGAAGAGTGGCTGGAAAGTCCCTGAAGGTGTCACCCAGCTGGCTGACAGGGCCTGTCAGCCTGTCACGGGGGACGAGTGGCTGTACTGGGGACAGCTGGGGGACCTGTGACCAGCTGGAGAATCTCCTCAGCCAAGGGGGCAGAGCTACCAGAGGAATCTACCAGAGAAAGGAGGCCCAGTTCCTACTGTTGAGAGTGTTTTTTGTGCTCATCGAGCTCCCCGGTGGACCCTCCTTCCGTATAGAGATGGGCAGGGAAGAGGAGATGCTGGTGAGGAAATGCCAGGTGCTGGTGGAGCTGGAGTGCACTTGCCAGGGGGAGCAGCTGGTGGAGGACATGCTGTGCTTCCTGCACCATCCTGAGGAGAAGCTGAGGCAAAATCAGGCTCCCAGCCTCCTTGACCCCCTCTCTGCTGGCAGCTACCGGGACACTGAGGACACCATGCGCTGGCCGTTCTGGGCCCAACTTGCTGTTGTCCTCACCCTGCTTTTCATCCTCTGCTCCTTAAGAGCTGTCAGGTGGAGAAGAGTCAGGTTCACCCGGCCTCCCTCCTGCTGGCAGCTTTACTCTCTGCAGAGTTACCAATAAATGACCAAACGCTGTGTCTCTGCACAGCTGTGATCAGAACCAAGGGCACAGGGTACTGACTGCTTATCTGCCACAAAGTCAGGGAGCATTACTGAAAAAGAGCTGATGCTGTGGGCTCTGCTATAACCACCACCTAATGACAGAAGATGGTGACTGCAATCAGAGGGAGGAGTGGAGCCAGATGCTCTGCCTCCTGGGCCTCTGGGGCCAGAGGTTTGACAGTCACCCTGCTCTTTGTGCTCTCTGGTGAAAAGGAGCTACCAGAGGAGCTAGAAGGCGATGACCTCCGAAAACTGATGCGGAAAGAGAGAGTGTGTTTATGAGGGAAAACGACTTTTTGCTAAGCTTGAAGAATCCCTCCCGAAGAAACTTGAAACTCGGGCTTTCAAGGGCCGCGCAAAGGGCGAGCGAGCAGCGCTCGGCGGCCTGGGCCGGGCCGGTAGCTGGGGGCGGGAGTTGCCATGGGAACCGGACGGTCTCCTCAGCGGCTCCCGCCAGAGCTGCCGGGCTCGGGGTTCTCTGCGCTGCTCCAGCGCTTCTCTGCCGGAGGAAAAGCCCCGTGTGCCCGGAGCCGCGGCCCTCGGGGACTGCCACTGTCCCGCACAGGTGCCGCCTCGGAATCTCCCCGGGCAGTGCCGCGTTCCCCAGCGCTGGAGACGCTTTCAGGATTCGGCTGGGCAGGCTTGCGGGCCACCTCCTGGGAGCATGCTTTGGCCTAGAAAGCTCTGAAGGAATGATCCTTGAGGTTCCTTCCAACCTGCTGTTCTGTGACTCTGTGAATTGTTATCCTTGCTCAGAGATCCATGGAATTGTAGAAGGGGTTTGGTTGGAAGGGACCTTCAAGATCACCCAGTTCCAACCCCCTTGCATGGACAGGGACACCTCCCACCAGACCAGGTTGCTCCAAGCTCCTATTTCCAAGGTGGCCTCACACTCTTCCAGGGAGGGAGCATCCACAGCCTCCCTGGGGAACCTGGGCCTCTGACTCAGTACCCTCAGAGCTAAAAATCTCTTCCTAATATCTAAGCTAAACCTCCCGTCTTCTATTTAAAGCCCTTGAACCTTCTCTTGCCTCCTCCACGCCCTTCTAAAACTTCCTTTTCCACCTTTCTATAGGCCCCCCTTTCAGTACTGCAAGGATACTATGACATCTCCCCAGAGCCAGCTTTTCTCCCGACTGAAGAAAACAAACCCTTTCATCCTGTCTTCACAGAAGAGGTGCTCCAGCCCTCTGCTCTCAGGGGGGGGACACACAGCCCTCTGTCCGCCCTCTGGCCTCACTCCAAGAGCTCTTATGTTGGGGCTTCTAAAACTGGAAGCAGCGTTCCGGGTGGGGTCCAGTGGAATAGAGGGGCGAACCACCTCACACCCCAGAAGCAGAGGTTATGGGAGCTGTCAATGAGAGCAGCTGGGTTTACCAGAGACACTTGTACAGCCTACACGTTACTATTTCAACAGGAAATAGTGTTTTGGTTCGAAGTAACATTAAACTATTGTTTTGGTTTTTCTTCTGCCAGAAGAAAGTCCAGCCAGCAAGGGTCAGGTGCAAGCATAAACTTTTATTTGACAATTTGCTTCCATCACAAGCAAAGTGATAGAAGCCCTTGAAAGTAGTAAATAGGTTGCCAGGCAAAAGAGAGAGCAAAAGGAGAAGATACAAGGAAAGAAAAAAAAAGAAAAGAGAAAGAGAGAGAGAAAGAAATGGGATAGAAAAGAGTAAGAAAGTGGGGAAGAAAGGGAAGAATAAGAGAGAAAGTCTCCCCCAGGAGTCCAGCTGTCTGGGGTGTTTCTTGTTCAAGATGGCGTTCCAATCCTGGACGGGGCCCAATGCAAGATGGTGGTGGGCTAGTGAAGGAAAAGGATGGAATGGGGGGGGCCCTCCAGCTGGTCACAGGTCCCCCAGCTGTCCCCAGTACAGCCACTCCTCTCCCGTGAGAGGCCCTGTCAGCCAGCTGGGTGACACCTTCAGGGACTTTCCAGCCACTCTTCCACAGCCTTATCGCCTTGCACGGGGTTGTTGTGGCCCCTCTCTCCTTGCGGCAAGTAGCCTAGCGGTCCTCTTCTTCAGCCACCACCAGATAAAGAAGAGCAAGATCACTAATTTCCACTTTCTTTGTTGTAATCGCAGATTCCCTGTGGCATATGGCCTAGAGGTCCTCTTCTTCACCCACCACCAGAGAATGAAGAGCACGATCAGTACTGCACCGAGGGCTGAGAACAGACAGTACTGCAAGACTGCAAAGAGCAGTGCCTGCCACGTGCTCTGCTCCCGGGTCCCGAGCTGTGGGCTGTGTTCCCCCTGTGGCTTCTTCTCCAGCTCCTCCACCTCCTTCAGCAGCCGAGTCATGTGCCACCTCAGCATCTCCTCTCGCTGCTGCATGCGCACACGTGTCTCCTCATCCAAGCCATCACCCACCATCTGCGGGCGATGGATGAGGCTCAGCACAACCGCGGCAAAGAAGTGTATGGCTCCCATGGCCTGCAGGAGGAATCAGGGAGAGAAGGGCTTCAGTGGGGCCGGCAGGGAGGGAGAGAGGGAGCAGGGAGCTGCGGGCAGGTAGGAGAGGGGCCGAGGCAGCTGGCGGGCAGCAAGGCCTGCGCCCAGCCCCGGCGGTGGCAGCACCGTGCCCTGCCCGAGGCGCTCCCGCCAGCGGCCCCAGGGCGAGAACCCGCCCCCCGGGGGCCGCCTTTCTGCCCCGGCCCTCGCCCGGCCCAGCCTCCCCCTGCCTGCGCACTCACCGCTGGCCGAAGCTGAACTGGGGCAGAGCTGCCCGCTGGCACCTTTTATTGCTCCCCCTCATTGTCACCTCACAGCCACGCCCAGCACCCAGCACCCAGACGCTCACCCCTGTCACCAGGAGCAACAGCCCCGACACCCCCAAAGGACACACCCAGCCGGCAGCACGGGGCTCCCAGGGGCTCCCTTTACAAACCTGACAGAGGACCCCCAGAAGCCCCCTCACCAGCTGAAAATCGGCTGACCTGACCCAGGGCCACTTTGATGCTGGAGATCTCAGCCCATGAGATGGGGACTGGCTGCTTTGGTGCTGGCCCCTCGGCTCGTGGACATGGCTGTGCTCTTGGTCGCATTGTGACACCGCCATGTGGATTGCTGCTGTTGTCTGTGGGTCCTGGTGGCCTCATGGGGTCTGTCCATGGCAGGGTCTGTTTCAGTGCTGTCGCTGAAAGCAGGCACTTTGTCCAAATAGAAGACTTACAGATGTCATCTCTTTTGGCTTCTCTAAGGTCTTCAACAGGGTCACCCTACAACACCCTTCAGTGCACATATGGGAGGGGAGTGGAACAGTACAGAGGGTAGTGGTTGATGGCTGAATATGCAAGTGCAGATTGGTGACAAGTGGTGTTCCTCAGGGACTTCTCTTGGCACCAATAGTGCTTAAGAGCTTCAGCAGTAACACAGGCTGTGGGATTTGGTGCAGCATGCACAAGGTCTGCAGGCAAGCAGGCTGAGCATTGCAGCAACAGCTTAAATCCTTCCCTTCAACTGCATCTGCATGTCCCCCAGATGGGAATCTGTCTCTCTCCTGCCCACCCACCGGCAGCCACTGGGTTTTCCCCTCCACCCTGTCCTGCACTGGTTCAGGTCGAGATCTGGCAGAAGAGATTTTTGGAAATCCGGGGGTTTCCACTGCTTGCATGGGGGTTGGGTAGACACCCACTCTTTCCCCTCCCAGAATGACCTCAGTCCCCGGGTAAGCAGCATGGCCCCTGCTGCTGGTGAGTCCTGGAGCAGCAGCTACCTGCAAGCCACCTTCTCACCTGAAGTGGACCAAGAAAAGCCAAGTTCCCTCAGCACAGAGCAAGGGCAGGAGAGCAGAAGGGCCACACCAGGCCATGCCCTGGGCCTGGATGGCCCCACTGAGCGCCGCTGGGCTCCTGCCTGGCTGCACACACAGTGGTGCCCTCTAGCAGAGCTTCTGCAAGAAGCGTCGGGCTGGATTTGGTGGGGATGCTGAAAAATCCTGGGCTGAGAGAAGGTGCCGCAGCCTTGGAACCCTGCTCTAAGAAACCAAAGCTTTCTAAGGAAAAAGAGAAACCACTCAAAGCGGACAAACCACCGGGAGGAGCAGAGCTCACGTTTCCGCTCCCAAGGGCAGCCCCTGGTGCTGCCTTCACTCCAAAGCTTTCCTAAAGACAAAAAGGAGGCCTGGGGAGAGTAGGAAGGGGACACCGTTTGACACCGTTTCCCACGGCATTCTCCTGGAGAAGATGGCTACATACGGCCCAGATCGGTGCAACACTTTGCTGGGTTAAATAGTGGCTGGATGGCCAGGGCCAAAAAATGGTGGTGGGATAGGAGTTAAACCCTCCTGGTGGTCAGTCCCCAGTGGTGTTCCTCAGGTCTCAGTGTTGGAGCCAGTTCTGTTTAACATCTTCATTCAGTTTGCAGATGACTACAAGTTCGGCGGTAGTGTGGATCTGCCTGAGGGTAAAAAGGCTCTGCAGAGGGACCCGGACAGGCTGGATTGATTGGCTGAGGCCAGTTGTATGAGGTTCAACAAGAGCAAGTGTCACCTCCTGCACTTGGGCCACACCAACCCCATGCACTCCTACAGGCTTGGGGAAAAGTGTCTGGAATGCTGCCCACTGGAAAAGGACCTGGGGGCGTTGGTGGACAGCAGCTGAATAGGAGCCTGTCCAGGTCTATTTAAAGCACTGGCTACCACTGATCTTTTTTTAGGAAGCTGTTCTGCGTCAGTTGTTTTGAATAACCTTAGACCCCTTTCCCAGTATGCCCTTTGTCTCCCCTTCTTATGGGACAGTGTGCTCTTGTGCTTCACCAAGAAGATTGTGTGGCAGAAGATGTACCTAGAAGGGTGATCTTTCTGGTTTCGTGGTGGAAATGTTAACTGGCAATGATATTTCCACTCTTTTAAAAGAGCAGGAAGTGTTGAGCTAATAGGTGTTGCAGTCCAATAACGTCACCTGCCTATGGACCAATTGTTGAATTCCCTGGCAGTAGAGATTTCTTCCTGCATGTGATCCTGAAGGGAAGGGAAGGGAAAAGGGAAGAGACGAGACGAGACGAGACGAGACGAGACGAGACGAGACGAGACGAGACGAGACGAGACGAGACGAGAAGAGAAGAGAAGAGAAGAGAAGAGAAGAGAAGAGAAGAGAAGAGAAGAGAGGAGGCACGATGACTGCCAGTTAATCAGTTTCTTCTAGAAAAGTCCATTCCCGTGACTGGATCTACCTATGCAGTGGCATCTTACATGTCTGCTTGTAGCATGACATCCAGCTCCCCAGGAAAATATACCTATATTTTTGCTGTTGGTATATACAGCGTGGGAAACTCTTTGCCCAGCTGCTTACTCCATACAAGGGGAAGGCTAGCATGGCTGTGACAGCGACATCTGAGGTTGTATCAGGCAGTAGAAAAGAAAAAAGGTCTTGCTGATGTTTACAAATACGACATATATAAGTGAAAGGAAAAATGTATTAAAGAAATGCCACTTACTTTACCTTATTGTAGCTTAGAAGTAGTAAATGTCTCCTAGATGGGTAAGCTTCAGAGAGAAAAACTTTCAGTTTGCTCAAAACCTTTTGCAAGGATATTTTTATTTTGATTGGTAATGCATTTACTTTTTGGAAATATCTGGAATTGTCACTTGAGATTTTTTCTTCATGTAGTTTATTTTCTTGGTTTTTGGTTTGGTTTGTTGGGGTTTTTTTAATCAATAGATAAAACCAGGAGAATGTATCAATAAACAAAGCAAAGCAAAAGATCTTTCTCTGACGTTGATGTCAAGTGGCACAGTTGGACTTCACTGATAAAGAGCATTTTCTTTTGCACCTGATCTGTACCTTATGCAGGACCACTGTGGTCCTTAGACATAATTCTGATTTTCTCAGGTTTTTCACATTTTAAAGTATTTTTTAACAATGTGAGGTGCAAGAGCACACAAGGAGAGAGTTGTTACATGAACCCTTTTTTGTTGCTTGTGTTTGCTGGTTGCCTTTTGATGGGAACTAAGGAAATGCAGGTGTCTCCCAGAAGTTAAACTTTTTGTATAACCATTGGACAATTGTATAACCATTGGAGGTGATTGCTAAACATACAAGCATTCAATCATGTAACTGTCTTGGTTGGAAAAGTCCTTTAAGACCCTCAAGTCCAACTGTTGATCCAGTACTGCCAAGGCCAACACTAAACCATGGCCCTCAATACCACATCCACACAACTTGGAGATTACCAGAGATGCTCCAGATGCTTCCCAGGCTTCGCTGTCCCCTTCTGGATATGCTCCAGAGAAACTCTGAAATTACTCCGTCTGCCTCAGCTCAGAAGCGCAGAGGTGGAGCCTTAGTGAAGGATCAGTTATAGCAGAGCCCAGAGCATCAGCTCTTTTTCAGTAATGCTCCCTGACTTTGTGGCAGATGAGCAGTCAGTACCCTGTGCCCTTGGTTCTGATCACAGCTGTGCAGAGACACAGCGTTTGGTCATTTATTGGTAACTCTGCAGAGAGTAAAGCTGCCAGCAGGAGGGAGGCCGGGTGCTGCCCAAGCTGTGTGGGCAGTGACACACACGAGCCTCTGCCTGCTCAGTGGTCAGGAAGGTGTCAGAGTCACTGAGCTGAACCTGACTCTTCTCCACCTGACAGCTCTTAAGGAGCAGAAAATGAAAAGCAGGGTGAGGACAACAGCAAGTTGGGCCCAGAACGGCCAGCGCATGGTGTCCTCAGTGTCCAGGTAGCTGCCAGCAGAGAGGGGGTCAAGGAGGCTGGGAGCCTGATTTTGCCTCAGCTTCTCCTCAGGATGGTGCAGGAAGCACAGCATGTCCTCCACCAGCTGCTCCCCCTGGCAAGTGCACTCCAGCTCCACCAGCACCTGGCATTTCCTCACCAGCATCTCCTCTTCCCTGCCCATCTCTATACGGAAGGAGGGTCCACCGGGGAGCTCGATGAGCACCAAAAAAGCTCTCAACACTAGGAACTGGGCCTCCTTTCTCTGGTAGATTCCTCTGGTAGCTCTGCCCCCTTGGCTGAGGAGATTCTCCAGCTGGTCACAGGTCCCCCAGCTGTCCCCAGTACAGCCACTCGTCCCCCGTGACAGGCCCTGTCAGCCAGCTGGGTGACACCTTCAGGGACTTTCCAGCCACTCTTCCCCAGCCTTATAGCGTTGCATGGGGCTGTTGTGGCCCCAGTGCAAAAATCCTGACCACATCGCTCCCACCATCAGAATCTTCTTCTGTTTCTTTCTCCAAAGATGAGGAAAAGGCTGAGGTATTTAACTGGCAATCGGCCACTGGAAGCACGATCCTGCCATCCAACAAATGGCACAATATGGGGGAGGGGGAGAAAGGAGGAAAGAAATGCATAAAGCAAAATTTTCCTGGAAATGGTAATAATGATGGGATTGGGTTTAGGGACATCAATCGCTACGCATGTGAACCTATGCACCTGCTGCTGTGTGTGTGCCTGACCTCTTCTTTTTTTCGGCTTGCAGCGCTCCTGAGATTGCAGGAGGTGATCCTTTAATTTGCCTTTGCCAGCTTTCTTGGCCCCTTCTTCCCCCCCACGGTTTTATCCCATGTCCTCTCCCAAGCAGATCCTTCAAGAAGCTGAAGCCTAGCCAGCTTGCTGTGCCCTCTTCTCACTGTCCTGAGGATTTCAAGTCCACCATTCTCTGGTCCCTGCAGGCAAGGCTGCCCTTGAGCTTGGGGAACGCTACCAGCCCCTTCCTGTTTGTCAGAGCAAGGTCCAGCATAGCACCTCTCCTCATGGGCTCCTCTCTCAAGTCCTTCTCATCCAACCTGTGCTCACCCTCCACCCAACCTGGACTTATCTCCTTTATCATCCTCCTAACAAATCTGAGGAATCCTTTTAGATCCACCCGCTTGCTAAGAGATGTCTTTGCCAGCAGAGGCATCCCATGGGACCTCTGGTGTTTGGCAGGGATTGTCCCTCTTGCCTGGAGGTCACGAGTAGGTTTTGCAGCAGAGTTTGTGGGAGCTGTCAATGGGAGTGGCTGGGTTTTGCAGAAGCACTTGTACAGCAACTTGTGTTCAAATCACTCTCCTTTCCGCAGCACAGTTAGCATGGCAGTTGTCCTCCTTGGGCAATCAAAGTCATTTCAGAGTTTAAACTGAGGGAACATCAAAGGTGCTTGGGCAGAAGGGATTCCACAGGTTGTGAGATTTCCAGGCTTCTGCCTTGCAGAAGGGGAAAATGTGATGCCATATAAATGGGATGCCCTTAAATGTATCCCCACAGGATACAGCTTCCTAATCATTCCTTGAGCTCCTTTAGATGCTAAAGACAATCGAAGTCCAAAAGACAGAGAGGTTTGTTTCCTAAGGACCCATGAAGGATGGACAGGATCTCATGAGATGACCAAGTGATACCATCCAACCAATGGCACGTTATGGGGGAGGGGGAGCAAGGAGCAAAGAAATGCTGCCTGGAGATCTGCATAGGACTGTCCTACCAGCCCAGGCCATGGAATCCTACAGGTGGTGATACTCTTACCCTTCTCTCTCTCTCTCTCTGTAAGGTGTGGGATGAATGAGGTAGTTGCCTGAAGAGTTAGGAGGCAGGCCATTAAACTTGAGAAAAAACAGCACTTTGGAAGGCCCAGGCCGGAAACTAAATTAGGGGAAAACACCTATGCTAAACTGTTAATTCTGCTGAGGCAGCAGACAGCAAAGTACAAGGGTGGCAACCACTTGATGGAACTTTCCAGCCAAGTCAGGAGGAGCAACGATTTGCTAGAGGCTGTGGCACAGCAAGAAATAGAGAGCAGAAAAGGAAGAGAGACTCTAACCCTTTGCCTATGATGGGACCACCACCACCACCTCTTCTCTGCCACGAGGCCAGCGGGACAGCACAGTATCCTTGGGTGCTGACTTCTCTCCTTTCTCCCTCTTTGTCTCTCCCTCTTCCTAGGGTGGTGCTTTATTTTCCCCTTCGCTCTTTTTTCTCTCCTGCCTCTCTCTCTAGGATTACACTAACAACTATGTTTTTAGTTCCTGCCAGTTCTCTCTGTGTTCAGTCCCAGTTGTGTACTTGCACCTGATACTATGTTATCTTGACTTTGTCCTTCTGGGATGCCACAAGAATCTCCATTTTTCCAGTCTTTGGATGCTTTGTTTTTGCTTTCTGAACATAAAGGCATGGCTGACCTTTACTCCTCCTATATTCCACCTGACCTTCATGCTCTAAGACTTTCCTTCTCTATATTCTGACCGTGGAAAGAAACAGAACATGTTTTGGGGGGCAGAAGAGATTCTCTTCTGGAGAGAAAAGATGGCGTTTACAGATGTTCATTCTCTGAAAAGTTTTGAAGTGAATAATTAAGAAGCGTGTTTCCAACAGTACTGCCACTTTAATTTTGTTTCTCAGGCTACAACATCTTAAGCTTAGTAAAATAAAAGAACGCTGAAAGGTGTATGGTCACTTTTACAAAACATAGAGTTGCTAACTCATGGGTTTAGAAAGGCCTTAGAAATGTTTAATCTGATACATAGATACATAGATAGGTAGACAGAAAGTAAAAAAATAATACTGCTGTCTTTTTCTGATGACATTTGAAGCATTTACCAAACTCATCTTAAGAATTCTGGCAATGGACAATAGGTCTGCATTTCTTGAACGTGAACTGGAGCAGACTCTGGCCTTGGACTGACAGTCACTTTTGTGGGATTGTTTACTCTCCGTGGTCCAAAGGAGGGAGAATTTCTTCCTTTCTAGAAATTTTACTACAGGCCTGTTGGTTTGACTTTGGTACTGGGGAAGCTGGTGGAGCAGATCATCCTGGGTACTATTATTCCATAGCACATGCAGGAAAACCAGGTGATCAGGTCCAGTCAGCACAGGTTTATGAAAGGCAGATCCTGTTTGACAAAGCTGATCTGTCAGAGGCTGAGCTGCTTCTTGGATGGGGGGAGGGCTGTGGATGTTGTCTGTCACTGGCTTTAGCAAGGCCTCTGACACGGTTTCCCACCAGTGGCATTCTCCCGGAGAAGCTGGCGGCTCATGGCTTGGAGGCACACATCCTTTTTCTGGATAAAAAAACTGTTTGGACAGCCAGGTCCAGAGAGATGTGGTCAATGGAGTTAAATCCAGCTGCTGGCCGGTCACAGGTTGTGTCCCCCAGGGCTCAGTGCTGGGGCCGCTCCTGTTTAACATCTTTAGTGATGATTTGGATGAGGGCAGAGCGTGCACCCTCCCTAAGCTGGCAGATGACACTGAACTGCCTGAAAGTAGGGAAGCTCTGCAGAGGGATCTGGACAAGGCTGAACAATGGGCCAAGGCCAGTAGTATGAGTTTCACCAAGGCCAAATGTTGGGTTCTGCACTTTAGGCACAAAAGCACCCACTGGTGCTACAGGCCTGGGGAGGAGTGGCTGCAGAAGTGCTCATCAGAGAGGGACCTGAGGATTCTGATTGACAGCACAGTGGTAAGGTGCAATGAAAGCAATTGATGAGCTTTCTCCAAAGAAATCAACATTATTAATATGGCAGGAATCCAACAATATCTTAGTTATAACCTAAACCACATCTCATGAATAGGTGTTTAATTAGTCTTGGAGGCCTTTGCTCTGAGCAAGAAGAGCACCTCTGCTGGAATGCATCAACTGGCCTGATCCAATCTCCACACCCCCTGGCCAGAATGTCTCCTTGGGTAAGACATTGAGACCTTTCACCTTCTGGATGGGGGTGAAACCACCTCTGTGTGTGCTGTACATTTTACATTATTCTTCCTGTCAGTATGAACATCCATGAGTAGTGCTGTTGCAGTCAGTGCATTTCTCAGTGCCGACATCGAACTTGTTATGGCTGCTGCCTCTAACAAACTACACCGTGCTTGCAACTACTTTGTTTTTGCCACTTTGCAAATCCATCTGACAGCAGCCCTTGCTGGAGGACAGTGGGACAGACAAATGCTCTTAAGTGGCTGCACAGACCAGCAACACACGGTCCTTTAGACGTGGCTGTGGATTCACTCCTTCGACTCATGGATTTTTACCCCGTGTTTCTGCGTCACTTGTGTTAATGCCTCTTTGTCTCCTGTTTGTAGGGAACAGTGTACTCTGGGGTCACCAAGAAGATCTTTTGGCATGAGATCTGCCTAAGGAAGGTGAACACGCTAGCTTAGTGCTGGAAATGGGCAGTGACATTTCCACCCTTTGAAAGAGCAGGAAGGGCTGAGCAATAACAGCTGTTGCTGCCCAATGAATGTACCTACGTATGATCCGGTTGTTGTATGCTGTGCAGGCAGAGAGTTTGTACTGCATGTAATCAGAGAGAATGTTGTTGTGGTGCTTGTTGGTGGTGCACTAGAATGAGTAATGCCTACTGGAAATACAAATTGCTGTCCCAGGCTATCATGGGCCCAGAGAGAGACCAGAAAGACAGGTTGTAGTAAGGCAAAATGGTACCAACAATCCGGCCCTTCAATGGCACAAAATTTTGCATTTTTTTCCTGGGAGACTGAAGGTCAAGTTGTCTGCAGGCATCTGAGGTGCCTTGCTGTAGGTAGATCCAGTCATGGGACTGGGCTTTTCTAGAAGAAAGTGACTGACTGAAAGCCATCATGCAAGCACACAAAGTGAATGTCAAGTCTTTTCCCCCAGAGGCAATCAAGGCAAAGCTACATCTGCTGGGCAGCTGCTCGCACGTCCTCTTTTCTTTTCCTCTCAGGATCTAGCGCCCAAAAGGGAGGGGTGCAGAATATTTGGGCCATGGCTCAAGGAAGGGGAGTTGTAGGGAGAGCTCCTTCATTTTCTCCTGCTTTTGCAGCAGCAACCGCTGCACAGTGACAGCAGCTTTGCCCTGCAGACCATGGAGCACAGGCTGCCTATGCCACTGGTGGAGGTACTGAGCACTGAGCTCCATATTTCCTCCCCAGTTGTTTGTTTCCCTCTTCCTACTCTCCCCAGGCCTCCTTTTTGTTTTTAGGAAAGCTTTGGAGTGAAGGCAGCAGATCATTGAAGGATCTGCTTGGGAGAGGACATGGGAGGAAACCGTGGCGGGGAAGAAGGGACCAAGAAAGCTGGCAAAGGCAAATTAAAGGATCACCTCCTGCAATCTCAGGAGCGCTGCAAGCCGAAAAAAGAAGAGGTCAGGCACACACACAGCAGCAGGTGCATAGGTTCACATGCGTAGCGATTGATGTCCCTAAACCCAATCCCATCATTATTACCATTTCCAGGAAAATTTTGCTTTCTGCGTAGGCACCCTCTGCTCTGCCATCCTAAAGAGGTACAGGACAGGCTCCCACAGGCCCACTTCTCATGCCTGACGAGCTGGTATCCTGTTCCTCATGCATGTTAACTGCAATGCTCAGCCTGCTTGCCTGCAGACCTTGTGCATGCTGCACCAAATCCCACAGCCTGTGTTACTGCTGAAGCTCTTAAGCACTATTGGTGCCAAGAGAAGTCCCTGAGGAACACCACTTGTCACCAATCTGCACTTGCATATTCAGCCATCAACCACTACCCTCTGTACTGTTCCACTCCCCTCCCATACGTGCACTGAAGGGTGTTGTAGGGTGACCCTGTTGAAGACCTTAGAGAAGCCAAAAGAGATGACATCTGTAAGTCTTCTATTTTGACAAAATGTCCACTTTGAGTGACAGCACGGAAACAGACCCTGCCATGGACAGACCCCATGAGGCCACCAGGACCCACAGACAACAGCAGCAATCCATAGGGGGTGTCACAATGCGACCAAGAGCACAGCCATGTCCACGAGCCGAGGGGCCAGCACCAAAGCAGCCAGTCCCCATCTCATGGGCTGAGATCTCCAGCATCAAAGTGGCCCTGGGTCAGGTCAGCCGATTTTCGGCTGGTGAGGGGGCTTCTGGGGGTCCTCTGTCAGGTTTGTAAAGGGAGCCCCTGGGAGCCCCGTGCTGCCGGCTGGGTGTGTCCTTTGGGGGTGTCGGGGCTGTTGCTCCTGGTGACAGGGGTGAGTGGCTGGGTGCTGGGTGTGGCTGTGAGGTGACAATGAGGGGGAGCAATAAAAGGTGCCAGCGGGCAGCTCTGCCCCAGTTCAGCTTCGGCCAGCGGTGAGTGCGCAGGCAGGGGGAGGCTGGGCCGGGCGAGGGCCGGGGCAGAAAGGCGGCCCCCGGGGGGCGGGTTCTCGCCCTGGGGCCGCTGGCGGGAGCGCCTCGGGCAGGGCACGGTGCTGCCACCGCCGGGGCTGGGCGCAGGCCTTGCTGCCCGCCAGCTGCCTCGGCCCCTCTCCTACCTGCCCGCAGCTCCCTGCGCGTCCCAGACCCGATCGTCCCCACGGACGCAGCTCCCTCCCTGCCAGCCCAACTGAAGCCCTTGTCTCCCTCCTCCTGCAGGCCATGGGAGCCATAGAGTTCCTTGCCAGTGTTGTGCTGAGCCTCATCCATTGCCCGCAGATGGTGGGTGATGGCTTGGATGAGGAGACACTTGTGCGCATGCAGCAGCGAGAGGAGATGCTGAGGTGGCACATGACTCGGCTGCTGAAGGAGGTGGAGGAGCTGCAGAAGAAGCCACAGGGGGAATGCAGCCTGCAGCTCAGGACCCGGGAGCAGAGCCCATGGGAGGCACTGCTCTTTGCAGTCTTGCAGCACTGGCGGTTCTCAGCCCTCGGTGCAGTACTGTTTGTGCTCTTCAGTCTCTGGTGGTGGCAGAAGAAGAGGACCTCTAGGCCGTATGCCACAAGGAAAGCGGGATCTTCCATTGCCATGGCAGGTCAGGAGGAAGGAGAAGAGACAGCCCGCCTTTTATCAGATCTGCCAGGGTTCTTTCCGATGGCTGAAGAGCTGGTGGATGATGTTCTCTCCGTCTGCCGAAAGCTGTCCAGGAACAGTTTCATGCCACGCATGGGGACAGCATTCAGGACTGGAACCGAATCAGAAAATTGGGCCCCCCGTGAAGCTGATGCTGTCCACTGCTTTATGGTGCCCATTGAGCCCCCTCATGGGCACTCCTTCCATATAGAGCTGGGCACAGAAGAGGAGACACAGGTGCAGATCTACAGGTTGCGGGTGGAGCTGGAGTGCACCTGCCCAGAGGAGCAGGTGGTGGAGGAGCTGCTGTGCCAGCTTCACCACCCTGATGAGGAGCTGAGGAATCCCAGCCTCCGCGACACTCTCTGTAGAGGCCCCTACCTCAACTTTGAGGAACTTACCAATCGGTTCCAGGTACTGGTTGCAGCAGCCTGCGTGCTTTTGTCTGAGTGGAGGCACTGTGGGATACTGGTGCAGCCCTACATGCGCTCCTGCAGGCTCCAAGTGACAACCCCTACCGGTGGCTCACTCCTTATTGAAATGATGCTTGGGGTGCAGCAAGGTGACTCAGACAGCTTCTTCCGCATCAAGTAGGCAGAGACCAGTGTGTGTTACAGCTGGACTCCTGGGGGTGACTTTCTCTCTTATTCTTTCCTTTCTTCCCCACTTTCTTACTCTTTTTTTTGTTTGTTTGTTTGGGTTTTTCCCCTTGTATTACCTCCTTTTCCTCTCTCTTTTGCCTGGCAACCTATTTTTTACTTTCATGGGCTTCTATCACTTTGCTTGTGATAGAAGCAAATTGTCAAATAAAAGTTTACATTTGCACCTGACCCTTGCTGGCTGGACTTTCTTCTGTCAGAAGAAAAACCAAAAAAAAAAAAATTTAATGTTACTTTGAACCAAAACACTATTTCAATGCTGAAAGTTTTACTCACTGCAAAGTTACCATAAATGGCCATTTTGACCAAACCCTGCATCTGTGTGGGGCTGACGGCTCAGCTGTCACAAATTTAGAGAGCATTTTAGAAAGAGCTGATGCAGTGGGCTCTGCTTTCAATGATTCCTTCCCTGAGGCTCCACTGCTGCTCCCTGCTCCTGTGCTGGGGCAATCAGAGTAATTTCTCTCCTCCCACAGCACTGCCCAACATCACAAGTTTAGTTCAGGGGATGGAGCAGAAAATTCCAGAGCAGAGGATGCAGGAGCATTGGGCTGGTGCATCCCCAGCTCTTTCTCTTTTGACTTATCTGGTGGCTCAGGAAAAGGAGCCACGAGGCAGGCAGCAGTGGTGAAGAAGGGAGCTTCGTCAGAATGAGACAGAAGGAGGAGTAGGAAGAGCATAGGAAGAATGATAGAATCACAGAATCATGATTCTATGATTCCTCCTCTTCTCCAGACTTAACAATGCCAGCTCCCTCAGCCCTTCCTCACAGGACTTGGGCTGGATCCCTTCACAGCCTCCTTGCTCTTCTCTGGACCTGCTCCAGCACCTCAATCCCCTTCCTGAACTGAGGGGCCCGGAACAGGACACAGGACTCAAAGTGTGGCCTCCCCAGGGCTGAGTACAGGGGCAGAATCCCTTCCCTGGACCTGTTGGCCACGCTGTTCCCGATACAGGCCAGGATGCCATTGGCCTTCTTGGCCACCTGGGCACTCTGCTGGCTCATGTTCAGCTTCCTGGCAATCCAGACTCCCAGGTCCCTTTCTGCCTGGCTGCTCTCAGCCCCTCTGAGCCCAGCCTGGAGCTCCCCATGGGCTTCTTGTGGCCAAAGTGCACTTGGCACGTGGACCCGGCCCTTGGCCTTGTTGAACCTCATCCCATTGGAGTCAGCCCAACTCTCCAGTCTGTCCAGGGTCCCTCTGCAGAGTTCCCCTGCCTTCCAGAAGATCCACACTCCCCCCCAGCTTTGTGTCATCTGCAAATTTGCTAATTGTGGATTCAGTCTCCTCATCTCAATCATCAGTGAAGACATTAAACAGAACTGGGCCCAACACTGATCCCCGGGGGACACCACAGCCACCAATTGCATGCAGCACCGTTCATCACCACTCTCTGGTGGCCTCCAGCAGTTCCTAACCAGGCACAGAGTGCCCCTCTCTGAGCCATGGGCTGACAGCTTTTTCAGGAGAATGCTTTGGGAGATGGTGTCAAAGGCTTTGCTGAAGTCCAGCTAGACTCCATCCACAGCCTTCCCCTCACCCACCAGGCGGGTCACCCGATGATAAAAGGAGAGCAGGTTGGTCAGACAGGACCTGCCCTTCCTAACCCGGTGCTGGCTGGGTCTGATCCCCTGTGCATCCTGCAGGTGCTGTGTGATCGCCCCCAGGATGATCTGCTCCATAACCTTGCCAGGCACTGAGGTCAGGCTGCCGGGCCTGGAGTTTCCTGGGACCTCCTTTTGTCCCTTTTTGTGGATTGGTGTGACATTCACCAACTGCCAGTCATCTGGGACCTCCCCAGTGAGCCAGGACTGTTGGTAAATGATGGGGAGTGGCTTGGTGAGCTCTTCCCCAGCTCCCTCACCACGCTGGGGTGGATCCTGTCTGTTCCCATAGACCTGTGAGGATCCAGGTGGTTCAGCATGTCACAAACTGTTCCCTCCAGGATTAAAGGGGGACTATTTATTTTCTCACATCCCTCTATTTCTCTCTACAAGTCCCAGAAGCAGCTGTCCTCAGGACAACCTGTCTTACTGTTGAAAACTGAGGTAAAGGAGATGTTAAACACCTCAGCCTTTTCCTCATCTTTGGAGACCTCCAGGCAGCATTTCTTTCCTCCTTGCTCCCCCTCCCCCATAACGTGCCATTGGTTGGATGGTATCACTTGGTCATCTCATGAGATCCTGTCCATCCTTCATGGGTCCTTAGGAAACAAACCTCTCTGTCTTTTGGACTTCGATTGTCTTTAGCATCTAAAGGAGCTCAAGGAATGATTAGGAAGCTGTATCCTGTGGGGATACATTTAAGGGCATCCCATTTATATGGCATCACATTTTCCCCTTCTGCAAGGCAGAAGCCTGGAAATCTCACAACCTGTGGAATCCCTTCTGCTCAAGCACCTTTGATGTTCCCTCAGTTTAAACTCTGAAATGACTTTGATTGCCCAAGGAGGACAACTGCCATGCTAACTGTGCTGCGGAAAGGAGAGTGATTTGAACACAAGTTGCTGTACAAGTGCTTCTGCAAAACCCAGCCACTCCCATTGACAGCTCCCACAAACTCTGCTGCAAAACCTACTCGTGACCTCCAGGCAAGAGGGACAATCCCTGCCAAACACCAGAGGTCCCATGGGATGCCTCTGCTGGCAAAGACATCTCTTAGCAAGCGGGTGGATCTAAAAGGATTCCTCAGATTTGTTAGGAGGATGATAAAGGAGATAAGTCCAGGTTGGGTGGAGGGTGAGCACAGGTTGGATGAGAAAGACTTGTTACTGTGGGTTCACAAGAAGCCAAACATGAGCAGGCAACGTCTGCTTTCATCCCAGAGAGCCAGGTGTTTCCCGGGCTGCATCAAAGGACGTGTGGTCAGCAGTTCAAGGAAGATGTTTCTCACCTCTACTCCACTGGAGCTGTCCTGGAGTGCTGTGTCCACCCATGTAAGCGGTGGAAATCTCAGGCTTCCAAAAAAACTCTTCTGGCAGATCTCAACCAGAACCACTGCTGGACGGAGTGGACGGGGAAACCCAGTGGTTGCATGAGGGTGGGCAGGAGATAAGAGAGAGAGAGTGCAGCTGCAGTTGGAGGGAAGGATACAAGCTGTTTAGGAAGGACAGGCAGGGGAGTCAAGGAGTGACCAGCATCACTGAATCCACATCAGTGAGCAGCTGGAGTGCATGGAGCTTCCTTCTCCAGGTGAGAGAGGAGCCCATGAGGAGAGGTGCTATGCTGGACCTTGCTCTGACAAACAGGAAGGGGCTGGTAGCTTTCCTCAAGCTCAAGGGCAGCCTTGCCTGCAGGGACCAGAGAATGGTGGACTTGAAATCCTCAGGACAGTGAGAAGAGGGCACAGCAAGCTGGCTAGGCTTCAGCTTCTTGAAGGATCTGCTTGGGAGAGGACATGGGAGGAAACCGTGGGGGGGAAGAAGGGGCCAAGAAAGCTCCTGCAATCTCAGGAGCGCTGCAAGCCGAAAAAAAGAAGAGGTCAGGCACACACACAGCAGCAGGTGCATAGGTTCACATGCGTAGCAATTGATGTCCCTAAACCCAATCCCATCATTATTACCATTTCCAGGAAAATTTTGCTTTATGCATTTCTTTCCTCCTTTCTCCCCCTCCCCCATATTGTGCCATTTGTTGGATGGCAGGATCGTGCTTCCAGTTGCCGATTGCCAGTTAAATACCTCAGCCTTTTCCTCATCTTTGGAGAAAGAAACAGAAGAAGATTCTGATGGTGGGAGCGATGTGGTCAGGATTTTTGCACTGGGGCCACAACAGCCCCATGCAACGCTATAAGGCTGGGGAAGAGTGGCTGGAAAGTCCCTGAAGGTGTCACCCAGCTGGCTGACAGGGCCTGTCACGGGGGACGAGTGGCTGTACTGGGGACAGCTGGGGGACCTGTGACCAGCTGGAGAATCTCCTCAGCCAAGGGGGCAGAGCTACCAGAGGAATCTACCAGAGAAAGGAGGCCCAGTTCCTAGTGTTGAGAGCTTTTTTGGTGCTCATCGAGCTCCCCGGTGGACCCTCCTTCCGTATAGAGATGGGCAGGGAAGAGGAGATGCTGGTGAGGAAATGCCAGGTGCTGGTGGAGCTGGAGTGCACTTGCCAGGGGGAGCAGCTGGTGGAGGACATGCTGTGCTTCCTGCACCATCCTGAGGAGAAGCTGAGGCAAAATCAGGCTCCCAGCCTCCTTGACCCCCTCTCTGCTGGCAGCTACCTGGACACTGAGGACACCATGTGCTGGCCGTTCTGGGCCCAACTTGCTGTTGTCCTCACCCTGCTTTTCATCCTCTGCTCCTTAAGAGCTGTCAGGTGGAGAAGAGTCAGGTTCAGCTCAGTGACTCTGACACCTTCCTGACCACTGAGCAGGCAGAGGCTCGTGTGTGTCACTGCCCACACAGCTTGGGCAGCACCCGGCCTCCCTCCTGCTGGCAGCTTTACTCTCTGCAGAGTTACCAATAAATGACCAAACGCTGTGTCTCTGCACAGCTGTGATCAGAACCAAGGGCACAGGGTACTGACTGCTTATCTGCCACAAAGTCAGGGAGCATTACTGAAAAAGAGCTGATGCTCTGGGCTCTGCTATAACCACCACCTAATGACAGAAGATGGTGACTGCAATCAGATGGAGGAGTGGAGCCAGATGCTCTGCCTCCTGGGCCTCTGGGTCCAGAGGTTTGACAATCACCCTGCTCTTTGTGCTCTCTGGTGAAAAGGAGCTACCAGAGGAGCTAGAAGGTGATGACCTCCTGAAAACTGGTGCGGAAAGAGAGAGTGTGTTTATGAGGGAAAACGACTTTTTGCTAAGCTTGAAGAATCCCTCCCGAAGAAACTTGAAACTCGGGCTTTCAAGGGCCGCGCAAAGGGCGAGCGAGCAGCGCTTGGGGCCGTTCCTGCTGTCTGGGCTGGGCCGGTAGCCGGGAGTGGGAGTTTTCATGGCCGAGGTAGTAAATTTCTGATAGCACTTTTTCATGTCCTCTCAATACGCACTCAGAAGTTCCCATAGGATTCCTGTTGCTGAATTCTGTTTCTCTTGATTCTTTGTCATAGGAGGGCATTTCCTTTTAATGTCTGCAATGTGGCATCCTCCTCCTATGTGAAAAAAAAAAGGTGAATGCAGTTTTTAGCTGTTGTCTTTACAGCTGAGACCCAGGCCCTATGAGGGGCCGTGACACCATCTTCATATTCTTGTTCTGCTTTAATCACATCACCCACAATTCCATCCAAATCTCCAGGAACCCATAGCATTACTGACAGTGTATTGTTAAAAGGTGGTGGTGCAGCATGAACAAACCTTTTCAACATAAATTTAGGGCATGGCATGTGATAAGGGTCTTCAATGTCATCATCAGTAAAGAACATATCTCGTACAGCCAATTCTTCCAGATACCTGATAGCATTTGCACGTGTTGGTGCTTTTACCTGTGGGCATTCTATTTCCTCTTTGTAGGGATATCTCTCCCTTACTGCTGACAAGAGTCGTCTCCATATGCTGGTGGTTCTATCCTTTTCCCCAAATGCCCGATCAATACCTCCATCTTTGGCCAGGGATCCCAACTGCCTGGCTTCTCTCTGAGTTAATGTTATGGTAGCAGCCCCATCATTTCAGCATCGGAGTAACCAAGTGAGAATTGGTTCACCTGAAAAACAGCTGAAGTCTTTTCTCAGAGTACGCAAGTCCTTCATGGAATAGGACTGAGCAAATTCTGAGTCTGAATCCTTCTCAGCTGACTCTGCTTTAGAGTCTGCTTTAGCTGCTCTACGAGGAGAAGCAGTATCCTTTATTTCCTCTATCACCTGGTCGTCTCGTTCAGACTTTGAAGGGTTATGGCTAGTTTCTGTTTTCCGTTGTTTTTCTGTTCTCCTAGTCACAGGGTTGACAAGTAGCTATGTGGGCTGAGAGGGAGAGGCTGTGGTGTCTGTAGCAGTAGCAGCAGCAGGGCTCACTTTCTGAACAGCAGCAGTGTCTGTGGGGGCAGAGGCGGCGGCTGCTGCTTTAGCAGATACGCTGGCAACGCTCGCCAGCTGTATCTGAGTTGTGCCCTCGCATGTGGGGGGGGGAGAAGCAGCTGTGGAGGCAGGAGTGGGGGTGCTCTCTGTACCAGGGGCAGCTCTCACTCTCCAAACAGCAACTCTTGGCTTCCAAGAAGGCATGCTCATTCTCATGACTGTGGTTTTTGTCTTACTCCTCACCAATGTATGAGAAAAATTAACAACACCCACCAGAAGATTGAGAAATGAAATGTTATTGCTACTAAAATCTGGTGGGCTCAGCCCGAAATAAGAGGTAGTGGTATAATTTCCCAAATTAAAACTGAAAGTGTAATTACCAACTAATTTTTTTATCTCTATATGAAACCCTACTGCACCATGCACCATGCTATATATCAATATTGAGGACCATATTGCAATGATGGTTCTTAAGCAGCTCTTACGAAAAAAACCCACATGGTAACAGCAATTCCAGCTGCAAAAAGACAGATCACATACCCTAAATACCAAAGGTACGGCATGATTGGTTTAATCTCCAACCCTCTGAAATTTCCAAAGAACAAGGTCTGGTTCCAGCTCCGCAAAGCCATTCTTCCACTGGAGCTGGAATTCAAACTATTCAGGCAAATTAGTCAAAATTTAGACTGGACTTGAGCCAATTAGCTCAGGCCCCACGTTGGGTGCCAATAAATCTGTCATGGTTTAACACTGGCCTGGCAATTAAACCGAATGACAGATGCTCTCTCTTAATACCTCCTCCCCTCCCTGATAAAGAAAGGAGAGAGAATAAGGGAGAGAGACTTCTGGGTTGGAAACTAAACTACACAACTTTAGTGAAACAGTAATGATAAATAGGAAAAATTACTAAATATATACAAATATACAGGAAAATTGATACCATGTTCCTCCCCTCTTTCCCCCAGTAACTCTCACATCGCCACTGAGGCTGCAGAGCAGCACTGGGAAAGTCCAGGCTGGACTCCTGGGTTGGCAGCAGTTGGGAGCTGGAGGCAGGAACACACAGATTGAGGCTGGCACAGATCAGGACCACAGGCAGACAAACAGATGGAATCCTCCCAGGATGCCAAAGCAAACAGGAAACAGGCAAAGAAGGGGAAGCGTGAAGGAAAGGAAGAAGGGGTTTGACCCTTGTAATGCCTCAAATTTATACTGAGTATGACGTGTATGGGATGGAATACTATGTTTGGTCAATATTGGCCATCTATCTTGTCTGGTCCTCCCCAAAGGAGGGGTTCAGGTGGGACCTCCTTACTCCTTCTGGAGGGTAAAATGTTCTTCAGAGCTGAGCAGTGTCCTTGGCTCTGCTCTAGCTGTATTTATAAACGTCAAGTGTTATCAGACCTAAAAGCAGACACTGTCTTAGAAACTTGCTGTTAATTTCAGCAAGTACAACTACTTACAAGACACTTAGCTGAAAGCAAAACTACAAGATAGAAAATCATATTTATTGTGGCCCAAACCAGGACACTCTGCCAGGGGAGGTTTAGGTTAGATATTAGGAAAAAATTCTTTGCAGAGAGGGTGATCAGACATTGTAATGGGCTGCTCAGGGAGGTGGTGGATTCTCTGTCTAGTGGACGTTTTTAAAAAGAGACTGAATGTGGCACTCAGTGCCATGGTCTTGATGATCTCAGAGGTCGTTTTCAGCCCAGTTGATTCTATGATTCTTCCTATGCTCTTCCTACTCCTCCTTCTGTCTCATTCTGACGGAGCTCCCTTCTTCACCACTGCTGCCTGCCTCGTGGCTCCTTTTCCTGAGCCACCAGATAAGTCAAAAGAGAAAGAGCTGGGGATGCACCAGCCCAATGCTCCTGCATCCTCTGCTCTGGAATTTTCTGCTCCATCCCCTGAACTAAACTTGTGATGTTGGGCAGTGCTGTGGGAGGAGAGAAATTACTCTGATTGCCCCAGCACAGGAGCAGGGAGCAGCAGTGGAGCCTCAGGGAAGGAATCACTGAAAGCAGAGCCCACTGCATCAGCTCTTTCTAAAATGCTCTCTAAATTTGTGACAGCTGAGCCGTCAGCCCCACACAGATGCAGGGTTTGGTCAAAATGGCCATTTATGGTAGCTTTGCAGTGAGTAAAGCTTTCAGCATTGAAATAGTGTTTTGGTTCGAAGTAACATTAAATTTTTTTTTTTGGTTTTTCTTCTGACAGAAGAAAGTCCAGCCAGCAAGGGTCAGGTGCAAATGTAAACTTCTATTTGACAATTTGCTTCTATCACAAGCAAAGTGATAGAAGCCCTTGAAAGTAACAAATAGGGGGGGAAAAAAAAGAAAAAAAAAAAAAAAAAAAAAAAAAAAAAAAAAGAAAAAAAAAGAGAAAGAGAGAGAGAAATAGGGGAGAAAAGAGTAAGAAAGTAGGGAAGAAAGGAAAGAATAAGACAGAAAGTCACCCCCAGGAGTCCAGGCATCTGGGGCATTTCTTGTTCAAAATGGTGTTCCAATCCTGGACAGGGCCCAATGCAAGATGGTGGTGGGTTGGGTTGGTGAAGGACAACGATGGAATGGGGTGGGGGCTCAGTTCCCACCATTCCAGTGCAGCTCCTCTGCTCCCCAATGAGAGCTGTCTATCAGTTTCAGCAAGAGCCAGGTTCATCAGCATAAGCACAGTCAAGGAGTTCCCCCCACCCTAATCAGGGAAGGCAGACTGGTCTGGAGGGGATTTCTCTTTGCTGGCTCATCAGCTAAGGTCCTCCGTGGCCAACCAAGTCACTGAAGGATGGCCCTCCCCTCAGGAGTGTCACCGCCCACATGGTCGACTGAGACATCCAGGGGAAGGGGATGGAGGGAAAGGGTGTGTTGGGGGGTGGGATCTCCACCCTCTTATCTCCTTTGAGGCCTCATGCCTAGCTCCACTCCAGCCACTAATTCATTTTTTAATTGTCTTTTCAGGCAAAGAAAATCCCAGTCAGTGGGATCCCACAAGCGAAACCTGACCAGTGTCACCTCCTGCACTTGGGCCACAACAACCCCATCCACTCCTACAGGCTTGGGGAAGAGTGGCTGGAATGCTGCCCACTGGAAAAGGACCTGGGGGCATTGGTGGACAGCAGCTGAATAGGAGCCTGTCCAGGTCTATTTAAAGCACTGGCTACCACTGATCTTTTCTTAGGAATAACCTTAGACCCCTTTCCCAGTATGCCCTTTGTCTCCCCTTCTTATGGGACAGTGTGCTCTTGTGCTTCACCAAGAAGATTGTGTGGCAGAAGATGTACCTAGAAGGGTGATCTTTCTGGTTTCGTGGTGGAAATGTTAACTGGCAATGATATTTCCACTCTTTTAAAAGAGCAGGAAGTGTTGAGCTAATAGGTGTTGCAGTCCAATAACATCACCTGCCTATGGACCAATTGTTGAATTCCCTGGCAGTAGAGATTTCTTCCTGCATGTGATCCTGAAGGGAAGGGAAGGGAAAGGAAAAGGGAAGGAAAAAGGGAAGGGGAAAGGGAAGGGAAGAGAAGGGAAGGGAAGAGAAGGGGAGAGAAGGGAAGGGAAAAGGGAAGGGAAGGGAAAAGGGAAGGAAAGGGAAAAGGGAAGGGAAGGGAAGGGGAAAGGGAAGGGAAGGGAAAAGGGAAGAGGCTTGAGCTACAACTCAACTGCCCAGCAGTTGTAGCTCTGGCAACATGGACCTCTGGGGAAAACTGACTTGACATTTGCTCTGCTCTCTGTGCTTGCACGATGACTGCCAGTTAATCAGTTTCTTCTAGAAAAGCCCATTCCCATGACTGGATCTACCTATGCAGTGGCGTCTTACATGTCTGCTTGTAACATGACATCCAGCTCCCCAGGAAAATATACCTATGTTTTTGCTGTTGGTATATACAGCGTGGGAAACTCTTTGCCCAGCTGCTTACTCCATACAAGGGGAAGGCTAGCATGGCTGTGACAGCGACATCTGAGGTTGTATCAGGCAGTAGAAAAGAAAAAAGGTCTTGCTGATGTTTACAAACACGATATATATAAGTGGAAGGAAAAATGTATTAAACAAATGCCACTTACTTTACCTTATTGTAGCTTAGAAGTAGTAAATGTCTCCTAGATGGGTAAGCTTCAGAGAGACAAACTTTCAGTTTGCTCAAAACCTTTTGCAAGGATTCTTTTATTTTGGCTGGTAATGCATTTACTTTTTGGAAATATCTGGAATTGTCACTTGAGATTTTTTCTTCATGTAGTTTATTTTCTTGGTTTTTGGTTTGGTTTGTTGGGGTTTTTTTAATCAATAGATAAAACCAGGAGAATGTATCAATAAACAAAGCAAAGCAAAAGATCTTTCTCTGACGTTGATGTCAAGTGGCACAGTTGGACTTCACTGATAAAGAGCATTTTCTTTTGCACCTGATCTGTACCTTATGCAGGACCACTGTGGTCCTTAGGCATAATTCTGATTTGCTCAGGTTTTTCACATTTTAAAGTATTTTTTAACAATGTGAGGTGCAAGAGCACACAAGAAGCGAGTTGTTACATGAACCCTTTTTTGTTGCTTGTGTTTGCTGGTTGCCTTTTGATGGGAACTAAGGAAATGCAGGTGTCTCCCAGAAGTTAAACTTTTTGTATAACCATTGGACTGCATAGAGATGACTGCTAAATGTAGAATCATTCAATCATGTAACTGTTTTGGTTGCAAAAGTCCTTTAAGATCCTCAAGTCCATCACTTGACCCAGTACTGCCAAGGCCAACACTAAACCATGGCCCTCAATACCACATCCACACAACTTGGAGGTTACCAGAGATGCTCTAGGTGCTTCCCAGGCTTCACTGTCCTCCTCTGGATATGCTCCAGAGAGACTCTGAAATTACTCCATCTGCCTAAGCTCAGAAGTGCAGAGGTGGAGCCTTGGTGAAGGATCAGTTATAGCAGAGCCCAGAGCATCAGCTCTTTTTCAGTAATGCTCCCTGACTTTGTGGCAGATGAGCAGTCAGCACCCTGTGCCCTTGGTTCTGATCACAGCTGTGCAGAGACACAGCGTTTGGTCAAACAGAACATGAAACTGTTCCTGGGAAGTTTTCGGCAGATGGAGAGAACATCATCCACCAGCTCTTCAACCATTGGAAAGGACCCTGGCAGGTCTGATAAAGGGCGGGCTGTTTCTTCCTCATTCCTCATGACCTGCCATGTTAATGGAAGATCCCTCTTTCCTTGTGATACATGGCCTAGAGGTCCTCTTCTTCAGCCACCGCCAGCGAATGAAGAGCACGATCAGTAATGCACCAAGGACTGAGAACCGACAGTACTGCAAGACTGGAAAGAGCAGTGGGAGGCCACGTGCTCTGCTCCTGGGTCCAGAGCTGCAGGCTGCATTCCCCTTGTGGCTTCTTCTCCAGCTCTTCTGTTCCCACAGGATTTGCTGACAGTGTTATTTTAATTACATAAATAATTTCTAATATGTATTCTAATACATATTCTAATACACATCTGATACAAATCCTATTTAAATACATAAATAATTTCTGACAACTCAATTTTAGGCCAAAGCCCAATACTGCCCTAGAACAAGCGGTGATAAAAAGATGTCACACTCTGAATATGAACTCCCTGTAGCTCTTTATGTCCGTTTTTTAGTGGGAGTCCAAAACTTAACCCAGGATTTGAAGTAGAGCCTGACCAGTGCTGAGAATAGGGGGACAACCCCTGCCCTCATAACATGTGCTGTAGTATTCATGGCCCCCGGGCAGACGCGTGGTGAGAAGTGGCCTGCTCCGTTGCGACTGTGCCACAGTTCGCTCTGACTCTGCCACAGTTCCCTCCAACTCCACCGTGGTTCCCTCCAACTCCACCGTGGTTCCCTCCAACTCCACCGCGGTTCCCTCCGACTCCACTGCCTCTCAGCCCCTGTCTCGGGCTGCTGGGTGCGGTACTGAAGCCTGGCCCTGCAGGGCCTTGCTGCTGTCCAACCAGCCGAGAAAATCACTGGTGGCTCAGTGTGCACATGGTGTTAACAAGCAGGATGAAGAAGCACAGCACATGCGTGGTGGATGAATTCAGTGGTCCAGGCTGAGGGCGAGAGGATCCACCTGGAGGAGCGCCGCCATTTTGCAAGCCGTCCATCAGGTTCTCTCTGGAGATGCCCCTGGGGTGCTTTTCCTCTGAGCAGCTTTACAGCAACTCTTCCTTTCCCCATGCCTGTGGTATTGCATGGGGTTGTTGTGGCCCAATTGCAAAATCCTGATGAGAGCCCTCTCACGGTGTGTAAAGCTTCCAGCAGGAATGGGCTCTCGCAGAGGGAGGTCAGGTGCTGCCCAGATGGGCAGTATAATATACTGGGTGCTGCCTACTCGATGGTGAGGAAGGTGTCCGAGGTGTTGTGCTGCACCCCAAGGATCATCTCAATCAGAAGGGCTCTTCCTGAAGATGTCCTCACTCTGAGCCTGCAGGAGCGCATGGAGGGCAGCACCGTTAGCTGGCAGTGCCGTGATTCAGGCAGAAGCACCCAGGCTTCTGCAACCAACCACTGGAACCAGTGCACGGTATCCTCAATGTCCAGGTAGTTCCCAGCACAGAGGGTGTCAAGAAGGCTGGGAGCCTGATTTAGCCTCAGCTCCTTCTCAGGATGGTGCAGGAAGCACAGCATGTCCTCCACCAGCTGCTTCCCCTGGCAAGTGCACTCCAGCTCCACCAGCACCTGGCATTTCCTCACCAGCATCTCCTCTTCCCTGCTCATCTTTATACAGAAGGAGTGTCCACGGGGGGGCTCGATGAGCACCAGAAAGCTCTCAACAGTAGGAACCTCAGAGGGGCTCCAACCTTCTGAATTAGTTCTGGTCTCAACTGCTGGCCATATTTGTGGCATGAAACTGTTCTCAGAAAGTTTTAGGCATGTGAGAAGAAGATCATCCACCAGATCCGAAACAATTGGGAATGATGCTGGGAGATCTGACACACGACAGTCTTTCACTTCTTCAACTTTAATATCTGACTTGTTTATGAAATCGTCCTCTTTAATCCTGGTGGCTAGCTGGGAGATCATCTCAATGAGCCACACGCACATCCTGAGGGGCAGGACTAGCAGTGAAACAATGGCATAGAATTGCCACTGCTGCAAGGATAGAAGAAGGACGGCCCCCCAAAGAAAGCTTCTCTGCTCCTGCGTCCAGAGCTGGAGGCTGCATTCCCCTTGCGGGTTCTTCTCCAGCTCCCCCACCTCCTTCAGCCTCCGAGTCATGTGCCACCTCAGCATCTCCTCTCGCAGCTGCGTGCGCACATGTGTCTCCTCATCCAAGCCGTCACCCACCATCTGCGGGTGATGGATGAGGCTCAGCACAACCAAGGCGAGGAACTGTATGGCTCTCATGACCGGTACGAGGAGGGAGACAAGGGCTTCAGTTGGGCTGGCAGGGAGGGAGCTGTGTCGGTGGGGACGATCGGGTCTGGGAGGCGCAGGGAGCTGTGGGCAGGTAGGAGAGGGGCCGAGGCACCTGGCAGGCAGCAAGGCGTGCTCCCAGCCCCGGCGGTGGCAGCACCGTGCCCTGCCCGAGGCGCTCCCGCCAGCGGCCCCAGGGCGAGAACCCGCCCCTCGGGGGCCGCCTTTCTGCCCCGGCCCTCGCCCGGCCCAGCCTCCCCCTGCCTGCGCACTCACCGCTGGCCGAAGCTGAACTGGGGCAGAGCTGCCCGCTGGCACCTTTTCTTGCTCCCCCTCATTGTCACCTCACAGCCACGCCCAGCACCCAGCCGCTCACCCCTGTCACCAGGAGCAACAGCCCCGACACCCCCAAAGGACACACCCAGCCGGCAGCACGGGGCTCCCAGGGGCTCCCTTTACAAACCTGACACAGGACCCCCAGAAGCCCCCTCACCAGCCGAAAATCGGCTGACCTGACCCAGGGCCACTTTCCCACCCCTTGAGATGGGACTGGCTCCCTTGTTCTGATCTAGGGATTCTTCCCTAGCAGCCTGTCCTTTATTCCGCTTTGTATAGACTTAAATTTAGTCCTTGAAATAGTCAAGGGGCTCCTTGTTCGGCCATGCATGTGAATCTATGCACCTGCTGCTGTGTGTGCCTGACCTCTTCTTTTTTTGGGTTGCTCCTGAGATTGCAGGAGGTGATCCTTTAATTTGCCTTTGCCAGCTTTCTTGGCCCCTTCTTCCCCCCCACGGTTTTATCCCATGTCCTCTCCCAAGCAGATCCTTCAAGAAGCTGAAGCCTAGCCAGCTTGCTGTGCCCTCTTCTCACTGTCCTGAGGATTTCAAGTCCACCATTCTCTGGTCCCTGCAGGCAAGGCTGCCCTTGAGCTTGAGGAAAGCTACCAGCCCCTTCCTGTTTGTCAGAGCAAGGTCCAGCATAGCACCTCTCCTCATGGGCTCCTCTCTCACCTGGAGAAGGAAGCTCCATGCAGTCCAGCTGCTCACTGATGTGGATTCAGTGATGCTGGTCACTCCTTGACTCCCCTGCCTGTCCTTCCTAAACAGCTTGTATCCTTCCCTTCCAACTCCATCTGCCCTCCGCCCAGATGGGAATCTCTCTCTCTCCTGCCCACCCTCAGGCAACCACTGGGTTTCCCCCTCCACCGCATCCAGCACTGGTGAGATCTGCCAGAAGAGTTTTATGGGAAGCCTGGGGTTTCCACTGCTTGGAAGGGGGCACGGTGGACACCCACTCTTCTCCCTCCCAGAATGGTGGGGATGCTGAAAAATCCTGGGCTGAGAGAAGGTGCCACAACCTTGGAGCCTTGCTCTAAGAAACCAAAGCTTTCTAAGGAAAAAGAGAAACCACTCAAAGTGGACAAACCACCGGGAGGAGCAGAGCTCACGTTTCCGCTCCCAAGAGCAGCCCCTGGTGCTGCCTTCACTCCAAAGCTTTCCTAAAAACAAAAAGGAGGCCTGGGGAGAGTAGGAAGAGGGAAACAAAAAACAGGGGAGGAAATATGGAAAGTCAACAGCATCCCACTTACCAGCTACTAAATGAGCTTGATGTTCAGCACCTCTACCAGTGGCATGGGCAGCCTGCACTCCATGGTATGCAGGGCAAAGCTGATGTCACTGTGAAGCTGGGATGTGGTGATCTTGGGGTTGTTGCTGCTGCAAAAGCAGCAGAAGATGAAGGAGCTCTCCCTACAACTCCCCTTCCTTGAGCCATGGCCCAAATCTTCTGCACCCCTCCCTTTTGGGCGCTAGATCCTGAGAGGAAAAGAAAAGAGGAGGTGCGAGCAGCTGCCCAGCAGATGTAGCTTTGCCTTGATTGCCTCTGGGGGAAAAGACTTGACATTCACTTCGTGTGCTTGCATGATGGCTTTCAGTCAGTCACTTTCTTCTAGAAAAGCCCAGTCCCATGACTGGATCTACCTACAGCAAGGCACCTCAGATGCCTGCAAACAACTTGACCTTCAGTCTCCCAGGAAAAAAATGCAAAATTTTGTGCCATTGAAGGGCCGGATTGTTGGTACCATTTTGCCTTACTACAACCTGTCTTTCTGGTCTCTCTCTGGGCCCATGATAGCCTGGGACAGCAATTTGTATTTCCAGTAGGCATTACTCATTCTAGTGCACCACCAACAAGCACCACAACAACATTCTCTCTGATTACATGCAGTACGAACTCTCTGCCTGCACAGCATACAACAACCGGATCATACGTAGGTACATTCATTGGGCAGCAACAGCTGTTATTGCTCAGCCCTTCCTGCTCTTTCAAAGGGTGGAAATGTCACTGCCCATTTCCAGCACTAAACTAGCGTGTTCGCCTTCCTTAGGCAGATCTCATGCCAAAAGATCTTCTTGGTGACCCCAGAGTACACTGTTCCCTACAAACGGGAGACAAAGAGGCATTCAGGGAAAGGGGACTGAGTGTATATTACACAAGTGATACAGAAACACAAGGTATCAATCAAGGAGAAGTATCAATGATTTAAATTGACCTGGACTGTATATTTTTATATATTAAGAATTTTTTATTCCTTTTTATCATTACTGTTTCATTAAAGCTATGTAATTTATTTTCCAACCCATACGTCTCTTTCCCTTATTATTTCTTTTCTTTATGAGGGAAGGGAAGGGGATTAATAGAGAGCATCTGTCATTTGCAGTGTTAAACCATGACAGTGTGTATGTGTATTTTCAAAGTTCATGGTCACGTTTACAAAGCTTAGACTTGCTAACTCATGGCTTTAGAAAGACTTTGGAAGTGTCAAATCTGATAGGAAAACCCGCCAGAATATAACAGTCTTTTTTCTGATGAGATTTGTAGCATTTACCAAAGCAATCTCAATTCTGGCAATTGACAATAAGTCTGCATTTATTGAACATGAAGTGAAGCAGGCTCTGGACTTGGACTGACAGTTGGTTTTGTGGGATCGCTTACACCACGTGGCCCATATGAGGGAGAATTTCTTCATTTCTAGAAATTTGAGTGTGGCTGAGGGAGAGAGCAGTATGCCTGTACCAGAAGAAGGCTTTGGGCCATTCTCACAACAGTTTCTGACACTGACATTGAAGTGACGCAGCTCTGATCAGTTCAGTATTTACAAGACATCATATGTACAGGTGTCTTGTATGGAGTCAGGGGGGAGGGGAAAGCAACGTCATTTTAGGACAAAGCCCAATACTGCCCCAGAACAAGCAGTGATAAAAAGATGTCACAGTCTGAATATGAACTCCCTATAGCTCTTGATATCTGTTTTTAAACAGTACGAGTCCAAAACTGAACCCAGGATTTGAGATAGAGCCTGACCAGTGCTAAGCACAGGTCCTGCCCTAGTCCTGCTGGTAATTCTCTGATAAAGAACAGGATCACTTTGTCATTCCTGGCCACCTAGATAAACACAGGCTCATATTCAGCTGCTGTCAACAAACACCACCTGGTCCTTTTCCTCTGGGCAGCTTTCCAGCCACTCTTCCCCAACCCTGTAGTATTGCATGGGGCTGCTGTGGCCCAAGTGCAAAATCGTGACCAGATCCCTCTCGCTATCAGAAGCTTCTCCTTTACTTTCTTCATTCCTATGTTCCTTTTGTTCCTCCTTCTGTCTGATTCTGATGAAGCTCCCTTCTTCATCACTGCTGCCTGCCTCGTGGCTCCTTTTCTTGAGCCACCAGAAAAAGTCCAAAGAGAAAGAGCAGGATGCCAGCCTCAGCCCACTGCTCCTGCATCCTCTGCTCTGGAATGCTCTGCTCTGTCCCCTGAACTAAACTTGTGATGTTGTGCACAGCTGTAGATAGTAAGAATTGAGTCTGATTGCCCCAGCGCAGGAGCAGGGAGTGGCAGTGGAACCTCAGTGAAGGATTTCACAGAACCCACCATACTAGTTCTTCCTCAGAAATGCTTCCTAAATTTGTGTCAGCTGAGCAAGCAGCACCTTGTGCCCTCATTCTCCATCACAATCATGCACAGCGGCAGCTTTTGGTCAAACAGGCCATTTATTGGCAACTTTGCAGTGTTTAAACTTCCAGCAGGAATGGGCTCTCTGGAGGAGGGAGGCCAGGTACTGCCCAGGTGGTTGAGATTGTTTCTCATATTCAATCTGCACCTCCCTTGGAGAAGCCTGGGGTGATTTTCTCTCATCCTATCACCAATTAAGTGGAATAAAAGTCCAGCCCCTACCTCTCCATAACCTCCTTTCTGGTAGCTGTACAGAGCAATAAGGTTTCCCTTCAGCCTTCTCCAGATCAAGGAATCCCAATTCTCTCAGCTGTTCCTCATATATCTTGTTCTCTAGACCCTTCACCAGCTCCCTTGCCCTTCCCTGTACAGTCTTCAGCCGTTCAAATGCCCAAAACTGAACACAGCATTTGACATGTAGCCTCACCAGCACCGTCAGAGGGACATAGCAACAGGAAATTATACTTAAAGCTTTAGGGCCCTTCCAGTCAATATCATATGTTTCTATGTAGTTAGGTTTAAATCTACTGACACTCATAATTTTTTTTAAAGATTATTGGATTAGAGGAAGTGAAGGAAATGTAATTTTTCACAATTTGGGAGCCTATGTTGATTAGAATACTGTTAGGAAATCACATTTTTTTGTTTGTTTGGTTGGTTTTTTGGGGGTTTCTTTTGGGTTTTTTTTTGGTTTTGGTTTTTTTTTTGGTTTTTTGGTTTTGTTTTTTTTCTTCTTTTTCTTTTTTCCCCCAATTATCTGTTACTATGTGTCAGATTTGGGGCAAGGTCGGTATTTATGTCTGACTTTCATTTTAATTCTTATTTGATCTGATCACAACTGCTATGAGAGCTGTCTGTGGAGTTTGTACTGTATTATCACTACTGGTAGCTAAGACATCACTGAAAAAAAAAACCTGAATCCTTGCTGACAAGTACAATAATCCATAAAATATAGGTATTAAGAAAGAGGATTTCTGGTTGCGTCTTTTATCTTCTGAAATTCAATATTTAATGCAAATTCATTATAAAGAAGATTTACCCCTCTTCATTATTGTAATCATAATAAAAAGGGAATACAATAATTCAATTAATATCTATTTGTTCAGGTTAGCAAAAAATTGATGATTATTTGAACATGGCAATAAAATGAGATATTAATTTTTTTTGTAATGGATTATTACATTTTATTGCCATATATTTATTTCACATAATTCAAACTGTTTCTTCCTATTGTGTGTAAGAAAATCCCTAATATGTAAGAACTAATTTTTAGGTTGAGGGAGGTACTCATAATCAGTTTTTAAAAAAACCCAATGAAGTATTGATTTCCTTTGTGTAAAATGTCTACAGCTAGGACAGATTGAGTGGACATGTTAATGGAAATAACACTTGGCGTGAGCCTTGGCTGAAAGCAAGAAAGGTTGTTTTACATAGCCTGAGATTCAGTCTGATCCTGAATTTCAGTCTTTCTTACTGTGGATAATCATTTTACCCAAAAAACACTGAATCAGCACCAGTGTAAGCACATGCAACAGCAGTACAACCAAACAAATGGTACCTTTACAAGGAGACTGTTTTTGCCCATCTTCCCAGAGCAACATCCAAAGCATTGTCTTGAGGATAGCTGACTGGTGGCAGAAGAAGCTGTATTACAGCTTTGAGTCAGACTGTCCCATTTACAGCTTTCCTGAGATTCTACCCAGTCTCTTTGCACGTGCATGGGAATGGGAATTTCTCCCTTCACTGTGCATTTAGCTGGAGGGTTCCCATAACTCCTGGGGTCTTGCAGCAGTAGCAGTACCAGGATCCAAAGTGGATGCAATTCTGTGCTGCAGGGACATACAGTGTTTACTAAGAAAATAGAAAAACACTGTGTGTGTCCCTCAGCACAAGCTCCGTCAGGGAAAATATTAAAACTCTGTGCCAGGGCTGGCACTGAGATACTCAACTAAGTTTCACCCATCAGCTTTTAGCAGATCTACTCATGGAAGAAATGGAAATAATAACAGCAAATTGTTGTTAAATAGATTAAGGACTCAGCTTGGGTTTAGCCAGTATTCTTGATCTCTTTGGCTTCTTACTAGGCATTTAGGAAAAGGCCTCAGTACCCTGCTCATTCTACTTGGGTTGAATTATCTCAGTGTGGATAAACCTTCACAGTTGTCCTTCAAAGGGAAAAAAATTCATCAGCCAGCCAGCATGATCTGTGCTTTTGTTTTTATGTTACAGTGTCATGGTTGTTGTACATTGCTATTTTCAGTCCTGTTCCTTTAGGTATTTTAGTGTGGCCAGTAGAAGATAGTTGAGGATAGCTGAGGAAACTGGTGAATTTTTAGGAGTGTTAAAAAAGTTGAGGAAATTGAGGAATGGGGAAATGATTGTGTGTCCAGTGCTGGAGTTCTTAGGAACTGACTTTATGTTGTGGAAATAGTAAATACCAGAAGCCACTGAATAAAACAAGGAACTGGATTTAAGAGGTAGGACCATGGTTGCATAATACCACTACAGCTGAGAATTTAGAGTTTATATTATTTAGTGTCTTAGTGTCAGGGACCCATATTCTTACTGGTGCCATGATGTCAGGTGTTATACTGAGCTGTAAAATAAATAAATAAGAGGTGTTCTTTATTCACCCCTCTTCATCCCAGAAAGAGAAAGTAAAGAGAACAAGGAAAACAGGTTGGAAACTGAACTACACAGCTTTAATGAATATGAAATAATGGTGAAAAATAGAAGGCTGAGAGGAGACCATATTGCTCTCTACAGCTACCTGAAAGGAGGTTGCAGTGAGGTGGGTGTTGGCCTCCCCTCTCAAGTAAATAATGATAGAACTAGAAAAAATGGCCTGAAGCTGTGTCACGGGAAGTTTAGACTAGATATTTGGAAACATTTCGTTACTGAGAGAGTAGTCAGACACCAGAACAGGCTGCCCAGGGGGTGGTGGAGTCACCACCTCATATATTTACAAAATGTGTAGATGAGGCACTTCAGGACATGCTCTAATGGGCACAGTGATACAGATATAGATAGATATATTTTATTTGCATCATGAGAAGGAGATGCTAGTTTTTGGACATGATTATCTTAGAAGTCTTTTCCAGCCTTGACAATTCTATGATTCTGTGAAGGGATGGAGTTGTCCCAGGATGGCAGCCATGGACAAAGAAAACTTGACCCTCATAACCCCTCAGATTTGTGCTGAGTATGACATGTATGGGATGAAATACTTCATTAAGTCAGTTTTGGTTCACCTATTTAGTCTGCTCTTCCCTGCACGACAGCTGCAGGTATGACCTCTCTTGCTCCCTTTATTTCCAGCACATAAAAAGAATAAAAGAACCAAGTAGTGATCCTGATTTCTATAGGAGTAAGTATAAGCAAGAGCACACTATTCTCCAGCAAAAACTGAAAACACTGAGCATTATCATTCCTAGAAGTGGACACTGACTGGAAATGTGCAGTTGATTTCAGAAAGTGCAGTTACTTGTAACAGATTCAGCTGAAAAATAAAATTACTAAAAAGAAAATTGGTTCTTTCATGGCTCAAACTAAGGCACATGAAAATTATTTGCCTAGAATAAAAATAAATATATCTTAAAACTTATTCTATGATTTCTACAGTAGTAGAATATCTCAAGTTGGAAGGGATCCATAAGTATTATTGAGTCCAACTCCTTGCTATTATATCACCCTCTGCTCCATTTATTAATATAACTTCACCTTGCAGAGAACCAATCAATTTCTTGGCATTTTTGTCTCACGTATTGAAGGGAGAAGTTACGTGGCTTTACCTTTTCCTGCAGATTTTCCAGAAGTGCGAAAGAACATCTGCTGCCTGATACAATTATTTTAATTGTTTGCATGCTATAAAACTCTTAAAAGCAATTTTGACTTTAACAGTAAATAGGTTTTATTGCCAATTTATGCTTTTGCTTTTAGCTATAATATAGCAATGGGTGGTTAAAAATGTATTGGATTCTGTACTATAATTTCTCCTGTATCCACTGTATTATAATCAATGAAGTGATATTATTTTGCCCTCAGGATTAAAAAAAAAAGCCAATGGAAGCAATTAAAACATATGAATAATACTGACACATCTTTATTATCTTTCAGGTACATTGAGAGTTGCCCAACACATTAGGTGGTAATGATGCAGTTACAGTTATTTTCCAGTTGACATGATTATTTCTGTGGCCCAGCTGCATTTATCTTGTGCTTTGAAGCCCTTCACACTAAGTTATTTGATTCGGGAAATAAAGAAAATAGGTGTTTGAAATGACCTTATCCCTAATTTTGAAAGACATGGGTAAGAATGGCATTTCCACAGTCTGCAGCACTAGACTGAGTTGTAAGAGTTAATTCTCAATTCTCTGTAGGGTTCCTTAGGCTGAGGAGTTCCACAGTGGAGTGGTGTAAAGGACAGGAATCTGAGGCTTCAGAAACAGAAGTATTACACCATGTCGAGTTATCTGACCTTTTTGTTAGACACTTAGTTCCACATTTAGGTCATCAAAATGTCCCTGTCCTTATAGCTCCATTTGATGTACATTGAAGCTCCTGTTGTCATGCCTGAGTCTTGTGATGCTGATGTCTTCCTCTGAGCTTCTGTTTTCCAGCTTCTAGGCTACTTCTGCTGTCTGGAGAGGGGCAGCATATTAAGCCTTTTTTAGTAATATAAAGACTATCAAGAATCTATTAGTACCTGGACAGGAGCTCTGAACAACAAACACATCTGTGATATGCAAGAAAAATCTCAAATTACTTGAGCACAAACTTGAAAGCAATATTTAAGGAAATAGAGAGGAGTTATAAAGTGTTGCAAGTCATGATATTAATAGTAATAATGACTTAGGAGTTTGAACAAGATTTAAAGATGTAGCTGAAAGAGCAGAACAGATGTGCCCGAAGAGGTCCTTGACATTCTTACCTCCTTAAAACTCATAAATCCAAAGTTTGGAATGGTCTTTTGTGGAGCCTTGACTATTGCTTTCTGAAACTGGGTGCCTAAGAAAAAAATACTGGCATTATTACTGAAGATAGCACTTAGGATTCCTTTCATTATGATATACACTGTCTTCACTATTTTCTGTGCACATTTAATACTTGTCCTAGTGAGAACTGGTGTCTTCTCTCCAAAGGTGACTAGAGCATCTACCATGACTCTGCACACTGAAACTCATTAAGAGCCCCCGCTTGTTAAAGGCAAGAACTGGGTAACAGCAGTGATTCCTTTAGTTTAAGTGTTGTGTTCCATATTGTATTGCTATTCACTGTGAATATGACCCTTTTTACACACTGGATAGCTATGTGTATTTCTAAACATGCAGCAGTTATCATAATGTCAATTATTTTATTAGCCTCATTATTATTACTTGTTGTACCTGAATAAATAGTGCTTTTATTGTGCTCAAATATTTACTTTGTTAGTGTGATTGCCCTATATGCCAAACTGTTTACTCTTTGATCATGCTGAAACACTGAGGCTTCTGTTTAGCCCTCTATGTGATCAGTCAATCAATAAGGAGATACAGGATTTTTCTTACAATTCTAATGTTTGAAGGCTGTTCGTGGCAACAATTGCCCAGCAGTTTGAGCTGGACAAATAAATTTAACATTAACAACAAAAGCACAAAATAAAACTTTATCCATAAAAGTTTAACAAAGTGGCAAAAAGGAAATGGGTTGTTCAACCCATTAAATGAAAACTGCTAAATCAAGATGACCAGTTAAATCTTCACTGATGAACAATTTGTCAGAGAGCTGATCAGATACATTCAGGTATCAGCAGCCTGGAAAACAGAACACTAAACATCAATATAAAAGACTTGAAAATGAAACAAAGACTGACTAACAATATAAGAAATCAGCAAATGAAATGAAAGTAATTGATTCTCATCCCTCTTAATTAAACACTGGTAGTTCAAAGTTAAAACTACTTGCTGGTTGCCTCTTGGATGCAGTATCCAGGTCTATAAAATCACAAGATACTTGAGGACTCCCCAGACTTCACCTTCAGTCATAATATGGACTGAAAAAACTTGATTCATTAAGTGGCTTACCTAAAGCACTCATGAGGTGCAAAGACATTGCAATCCTTGTGGATGAAACAAGACAAATATGGTGAAATAAAATCCCTATTGCTTACTGGAAACAGAGCCTGTCCCACAATGGCCCCTGAATTATGTTTGGGATTCTCCAGAAGAATGTTAATTGGAACAGACCAGAACTGTGCTAGATAATGTGCTAATTGTTCACTGATAAATGTACATCACTGAGGCAAGTATTGAAGCCATGACTTCACCTCTTTTGCCTTCTTCTCTGACACAGTTTAGAGTACTCAGTATTCTCTGGAGCAACCACAACAAAAACTTCAAATTCTGATGTTGTAGCTTTACAAGATTTTAAAGGTCATTATTATGAGTTCCTGTGTTCTTTATGGATACTCTTACTGGTACAGATGACACTTCAAATGAGACAGAATTGATCTACTGTTAGAGAACTTTCTATCTGAGAAATTTGCAGTAGACCAAAGGAGAACTACAGCTAAAAGTTGTCTCTAGTTTCCAAGTTATGTGAGTGAGACAGCTTTTTGGTTTGTTTTTTTTTCTCTAGTAGTCTCTGAATAACAAATATGTGAGTACATCTGACCACACGGGCTCATCAGGCTGTATTCAGGCTCATACTACTTACCTGACTGCTTTTTTCTACCCTTTAATTCAACAGCCATCTTGAACCTTCTCTGCTGTCAGTGAAGCAGTCTAGCCAAGCAGCTTAGGCAAGATTCATGAAACTGTCTTTGTGTCTTTGTTACAGATGAAAAATAAAAATAAGATTCATCATAACTGAAAAGGATGGCTAAGATTTTTTTTTAAAAGATGACAGTAAGTTACATTTTTTTTTACTTTTTAGATGTTGGGTTCTGTTGACATTTAAAGCACTATGGTTTATCATGAGGGGATTAGCTGAAAAACAGAACACTGTGGTGTATAGTGTATGACTGAGCTAGTCACCTTAGCTAGTTGTAGATAATAAGGCATTAATAGAACTCAATCAGTGCTTTGCCTCAGATCTCAGCTCTTGTTCCCTTCCCTTCTTCTCTTTCCATTTTCCTGGGGTTTTTAATTCCTTTTAGATAAAAAAAATCAGTGTTACGCTTCCTGGGGCTGAATGAAAAGAGAGCTTATTTCCCAGAGGAAGAGGTGGGGAAGCAGGGAGAAAGGAAAAGGCATGTAGGGTTTTGGGAAAGGGAGAGACAGAGTTTTCTAAGAGTTGCTTCTATTTTTGTCCCTTTTCTTTGACTGAATAACTATTCTCCAAATTGTCCCCTAACAATGGGACATAGCCCATTTTATGAACAATAGTTCATATTAAATTTTATGAGCAACTGCTCATATTAGTAAAACTGTGTGTAGTCTCACTTTGCCATCATATTGTCTCTTCTGTGTATTTGTTACTGTTGTTCTTGTTTGTTTTTCACATGTCAGAAGCTATACCTGACTATGTCATGGAGGTACACACAGGTTTACAAAATCTACAGAAACTCCAGGCATGAGAGGAACTTCGTATCACAAAGGCTAAACAAAGACAAACACTGTATTTCCACTGGTCCCTACCAAAGCTCTTGTACCCTATCTTAAGGAGAGTTTTCCTCAATACACAACCAGTTGTCTGGAGAACTGGCAGGGTTTGTTACTGACTCCTCTAGTATAGGTGCAGGAAACTCCCTACCAATAGCTGTCATAAATTGTTGACTTCTTTTCCAAACTGAAAGACCATGTGAGGTCCTGCCACAGGACTGAAGACTCAAGAGTACCAGTATTTTTCATTGTGGCTTTGTTCCTTTATGTGAGTTCAACCAAATGAAGAGTTTCCATGGTGAGACGGTGTTGTCAAAGCTGTGCAGGCATGGAAAGCCTCTCCCTAGCTTTAAAAAGGAAAAGAACTGTGTATATGTGTATCTCTCCATTCTGATTTCAAGTTCCTTTCAACACAGCTGTATTCTTTTCATTAAAAGACTGCATAAATATGTCACACTTACAAGATACTACAGGGACTGTCAGGTACAGCTGAGTGTCATTTTCCTCAACAGATGAAGCAAATAGTACTGAACTCTCATCCAGTCCAAATACTTTTCAAGTCCCTCAAATGGTCCCAGGAAGTAGAATCTGGCAATAGGTCCAAGTAGATCATCCAAGCTTCCTGTAAATGGTCCAACTATTTTAATTTACCAAGTTTGGAACCTTTGTGTCAAGTAAATTAACAAATCTGAAAATTAACCTGCTCAAAGCTGGTTTATCTTTGTATGTTTCCCCTGCATCAATTTTAATTTTTTTTTTCCATTTAATCCAGTGAGTCTTCTCTTTCTTCCATGATGTCATAGTATACTGCCTAGATGTTTCAGCTTGCTTTTATATAGTGTTACAATCTCAAATGAAGTTACCTGTTGGTAGAAAAAAAATATAACTCCAATACGTTGTGACAAAAGAGAGCAAAATTAAATAAATATTCATGAGCATTTCAAAATTTGAATTTACAAGAAACAAATATAGCACACCTCTTTGGGGAAAATATGTAAATACTAAAGAAACATTATTAATGCTGTGGTTATATATTCCCATTTTTGTGGTTCTTTGTTTAAGAAGCTGCACTGAGTTTGTGTTGCTCATGAATAGCAAAATCCCACATTTCAGAACAGATGGATTTTACTTTTCAAGAAAAAAACCCCACCTCTTATTAGAAAGGACAGCAAAAGGTGGATGCAGTCACCAAATATTTGCTTAAAATTAAGAAATCTCACTGAGAAATAAACTTGATGGTTATTTCTTACCCATCTGTTTCCCCAAGTTGCATAAAGGTGTATGTATTTTCTTTCTGAAAGAATCCCCCTGGCAGCACTTCATGCCTCAAGCACAGGCTGCACACATTGCTGCACAGTTCGAAGGGGCACACAAAGTCCTTTGTATTAGAGGGAAAATGAGGTTGACCATGGCATCAGGGTGAAGGGGTAAAAGCTCTCAAAGTTGCAAGTGTATTAGGGGAGGAGGAACAAGGCTGCTCTAAGTGTCGGCAGCACAGTGAAGGCTGGAAGGGACCATGGCAAAACACCAGTGAGGGAAAGTTGTGGTGCTACGGTGTGATGAGCTTCCTGTGGAATTTGCAGAACAAGGTGAAATGAGTCAAGAAAGCTTTTGCTCTAGATATCCAGACAGGCAGCTTCATACAGACAAATGTGGGAAGGATTTCTTTATTTTTTCCTGTACATCTGTTTGTATATTTTTTTTTGGTGTTATACTGCTGAATTTCAGCATATAAACCAAATCAACAGGTGGTGTAGTTCAGAGAAAATGCAACCTATGAATATAGAAGTGTGTGTTTGTCTTGGAGAGAGAAAGTCCCTTCCCATAAAGTTAACTGAGTTCTTAGTGCAGAAATGAGAGGAGAAAAAAAAATTATGAGGTTTCTCATAAGTACAGAATTGCCTCTAGATAATTACCTTCAACACAGGGGCTTGTAAGAGGTGTGTTTAAAGCATGGCTCCATACATGCTCTTCTAAAGAAATACTGCAAGTCTATTTATTCTCTACTTGTATGTAGCATCTGGTAAACACACTCAAATTGTCAGTGGATATGTACAACCAAAGGCAAGGTTGTTAGAAGAGCATAAATTTCCAAATACTGTTCCACAGCTTGCTTTCTGGCTAGTGATCAGCTCATTAGCTGTCAGCTTCATTCAGCAGCTTTTCTTTTGGTCAAGGGCAGAAATCTTGGAGTCTTTCATAGACTCCTATTTATGATAAAACAGGCTCATGTCTCGTTGCTTTCAAAAGCAGACTAGAAGACATAAGGTAGATAATGTAAGATATTAGTAACTTCCAGGATGACTTTCCTTTTTAAAACATGAGATATTTTGGTGAAGAGGTTTTTTCAAAGTTTTTGATAACCTGTAAAATTGAGTGCTACATAGTGAACACACAATTTGACAGTGGGCAAGAAATTTAGGATTAACACAAAAAATAATTAGAGAAAAACATGCTTAGTTTTTGACAGCAGCCAAAATGCTTTGAATATACACAAGCCACTCCTAGTATATACACATATGCATAAATATGTCATGGTTCTGATGAAAGTCAAAACTTTTGCCACTGTTTCTTTAAGACTTAAGAGAAGAATGACACCAGATGATCTGCAGCCTTTTTCCTCCAGAAGTCCTTGCAATACAATTTAGTTGAAGAAGACACATCTATATAGTAACCACAAAAAATCATAGTACTGCATGGTCAGAATGTTTCTTCTTTATGTTAATTTCCTTCAAAACGTTTATTCAGAACTTCAATTAAGGCATGAGATAGAAATTCCTTTGCTTATAGAGTTGAGAGCCACCTGTCCAAAACAAAGCATTTAATACCTGCAGGTAACAGTCATTCAACATGAAGTGAAACCCCTGTAGATGTTACACACATTTCAGAAAGCAGAGATTTGATAGAGCATATTTCCAAAGATGTTTCTTTTTCATACAGTGATTTCTAATATGAGATGTCGTATTATAGTCCACAGTCTAGGTGATTTGTGAATGCATTTTATTGTGGAGAGGCAGCAGAAAAATGCTTTTTTTATGTTTAAGAAGTGCAGCTTATGTTTCCCTTGCAATGAATGAGGTCTTGGAAAAACATTGTTAAGATGATGTGATGACTGATAGCCAAGTCAGCTACTACAGTCAGAGTTAAAATGAAGTTTCATAATTTTTCTATCCTCATGAAAAATTGTACTTTGAGAGTTTGCAATGAGAGCTTGCATTTTGTTTATTATAAATATTATAATGCTGATGTTTGTGCTTTTAAAAATGTAGTTTTCACTGGCAGAAGATGATCAACACAACTTTTTTTTTTTTTTTTTTTTTTTTTTTTTTTCTTTCTTTCAGTAGAGTCTGTCAGAACCAAGCACCACTTTTAGGTGAAGATGTTGCTTTAGTGTTAGAAAATTTCATGTGATATACTTCTAGAGTCTGTTGTCACCATGAGAAACAGCTGGTGAGAATGTATGTGCATAAATGCATACCAAATAAACTAGTAAACATGCAGATGTTTTAAAAATCTCACTGTTTTGCTGAAACTTGTCCTAAAGTTCAAAGTCATGTTAAAATAGGACACCCTGTGCTAAAAAAAAATTAGTTTATTGGGATCTTGGCAGATAGTAGTGCTAACTTGGGATGTAGAGTCTCTCGAACAGGATGGTCAATCCCTGTCCAAACAGTAAAAGGAGTTTCCATTGCAAGAATCCTTTCAACTGCATCTTCAGCTGGATCAAGTCTGATACCAAACTTCACTCTTTTTCCACTGCAGAGTAATACTCTGTGGTTAAAAATGTACTCAGTCACCCAGCTATGCTGTTTACAAGCAATTTATTTCTGGATGTTGTGGGTTCAGAAGAAGCCACGAAGAAGATGGTACCTGCAACATGTTGAAAGCTTTGACCGTAAGAAACCATATGAATAAGCTGCTTCCTTACTAATGTTTGCAAGTAAGGCTGATAAAGTGGGTTTGAAGCCAAAAGTACCAGTGATTAACCCAACTCATTAAGGTACAAGAGAATCTTGTCTCTTTTTTTAGCTATAAGAGGAACAGTAGCTACTGTTATCCATAGAATAACATGTACATTTTTAAGAAAAGTTCAGGAACTTAAGATCAGCTCTGAATAAGATGTTCCTGTGCTAGATAACTCTTTCAGAGGAAGATTAAAGCTCTCCTGGTACCTCTTATAGCATTTTAGAAGTTTGAAAGGTTAGAAGAGATGAAGATTGCCATCTTATCGTGACATACATTCACACAAGTATGCTTTTATAAGCTTTTTCAAGCTTTTCTAAAAGACAGGAAGAAACTGTTTTCAGTATTACCACATTCAGAACTAACTTCTGGTGAATGTGAGCCAAACAATGCTAAATGCTTTCATCTGCTCGAAGTATAAATTTGAAATAGGCACTACACAAGTGTGAAAGTATTCTGGGTCACTTTAGAAAATGATAGAGAAGTGAATTTATATTTTAGATCTATTCAGAAGTTTGTGTGAGCTGTTAGTTATGTATTTGGATAGAAGCGGTTGGGACAAAATTATAATGGTTTAGGCATATTCCTTTACCATAATTCAAAGTGGTAGTGTTTGACATTTCAGAACATTTTCTATTGCTGGAGCAGCTCTCATTTTCCCTTTGTTTGGATTTGTTTTGTTATGTAACAAAATTAAACACCAGTTGTATAATTTAAATTTGTTTATGTATTATTCTCTTTCATTTAACCTTTTGTATTTTGACTGCCTTTCTCTTTTTTACAGGAATATAACTAGCAATATGAGCTAAACAACTAATCTGCATAGACAATCCTATTTCCTTAAAGGTGTTGAATTAAGAATTCTATATTCTCATCTGGGATAGAAAAAAAAAATCTTCCAAGCTCTTTTTGAGACTTGTTTTCATTTGTATGGGACTGGCTTCAGTCCACAGCTTTCAGCAGGGAATTAACTAACATCACTGCATCCCATTTACATCACAGTCTGTGCTGGCTGAGTCATGTAAAATGCAAAAAAAAGATCTTTAGGGAAGGAACGTGAAAACTTGAACTCAAGCTTTCTTCTTCTGCCACAAGAGTCTTAATATGAAGTTATAAAAATTAGTATTTTTCAGCATGAAGTTGAAAAACAGTCTTCAGATTAAATTTTTTCTAAGATTAGCCAATTTTCCAGAGAGAAGAGAGAAAGTGATATGTATTCAGTGTACACTACATCACAAAAAAAAAAAAAAATCTTTTTCCTTTACCATTTGAAAGCTGAAAGCAAACCTTCTCAACTGTGTAACAGCAATTCTATATGTGCCTTTTTAAATTTTTTAAATTTTTTAAATTTGGAAACTCTTTTGTTTGTGAAACGAGCTGCTTTCATCTATCCCCACATAAAGAAAATCAGGTCAGACTCAATTCATACCCACTTGTCCCATTTTGCTGCAGGAGTGGGAGCTGGTCCATCATGACCTGGGTACCACTGGGACATCAGACACACTTTAAACACCATCCATGGATCCTTCACAGAGAATTTCATATTATAGGAAGGGAGCTGAGCATAAGGGAGCTGTAAGTGCCTGTCTTTAGGCAGAATGTCAAAAATTTACCCTATTCTTTAGCAGGGTCTTTGGACTTCCCAGAGTATCATGTATGAAAGCTGATTTGAGGGTAATCTGATTATCTAGCTATCTTGCATATCCCTTATAATATTAGTGGAATGTATGACAACTAATTAGAGAATTCCCTTGCTGAACAGCTTATCTCTTTATATTCAGTATACCCGTGTTGCTCTTGTGTACCATTTTACTTTCCAAGTTAAAAAAACCACACACACACACACAAAAAAAAAAAAAAAAAAAAATCCCCTCACACCTTGTTACTTTGACAGTTGTAAAGCTCGAGAAAGAACTGATTTATCACCTTCTGGCTTCTCATTTCTGAGGCTGTGTGTGGAATCATTCACCGCATCTAAACCAACTCAGCTCTTGGCTGAACAAGGGGACATGTGATCTGTGTAACTGCATCTCAGCATGAAGGTTTGGTATGTGCTGTGAAGTGCACCATTATCCAAAATAAACAGCTGGCTCCATTAGGAGTTAAGAAAGGGGAGTGATAACAAGCTTGCTCTCGCTAGGATAACGAACACCTATTGACTTTGCAGGTAATAATTCAGAAAAGCTAAATGGATTCTTGCTTTTCACTCAAGACTTGTTTAATGGTAACTGAAGATTAATTTCTACTCCAAATTACCGCTAATTGAATCTTGTTCTCAGTGTTTGTTTCTAGCTTTATCTGACTCTTCAGGCTTATCTGCAGCTCTGTAAATGTTTTGTGTTCATTCCAGCACAGCCTCAAGAAAATTCTTTGTGCTTCCCAAATTCTTTTCTATTACCTACATGTACTCCATTCCTTATTCACTGATACTTTAAAGAAACTGGCTCAAAATATATCAGTGTTTCTGATGCACAGACTTGAGGAAGATGTACTGGCTTTAATCTGAAGCCAAATGCCTGACACAAAGACATGAAAATCCTGCAGGTAGTGTTGGTGTAAATGCAGACTAAAATCTATTCTCTAAGTTCTCAAATGGACAGAACCAGTGCAAAAGTTCTGTCAAAGTTGAAATCTCCTGTCTCACATAGTGGATAGAGGAACTACACTGCTCCACCAATCTCAAATGACACAGGAAAAACACGCTTGCTTTTTGCAAGCAGCAGAAAAAGTCCCTTTGTTCTCCTTTCCCTGATATCTATAGCTAAGGTAAACTGGCATGGGATGAAAAAAGTATTTTAGATAATTAATATCTTATGTGACTCATACAGTGCAGTTCATAACCAGTCATATCTTATAAACACAAAAAGGATGATTTTCTTGTCTCAAAAAGCAGGACTTTCACAGTCTGTGTAATAGAATTTACCTGTACACCCATTTAGACTTAACAGTTTGGCTGCTTGGAAGGCTCTCTGTTACATCAGTAATTGCTGGATGGAGCATGAAAGAGTAAATTTCTTCCATTTTTAATGGAAACTTAGCAGGTCTTACTGAAAAAACAATAGAGAGATGATGCAATTCAGTTGCCCTAGGAGTTCATGTCATACAAAGAGTTTTTAGCATTGTTGATGTGCAGGCTTTCATTATAGATTTAGGTCATGCTCCTTCTGCTCATCTCCTCAGCTCATCTTTTGACAGAATATGCTTAAGTGCCTTACAGTGTTTTGATGTCTAGAATTTGATTTCAGTGATGCTGGAGTCTGCTACTCAGCCTGCATGTGCATCATTCTGTGGTATCAGAATGATGGAGAGAGAATGACAGATTAAACTATTTAAACAACAAATACTAACCCATTCCTTAAGTTTAGATTCTTTTGCTTGTCTTGTTATCTTCAGGGTTTTCTCACACTTAGAATGCCAGCCTATTAGTGAGCCAGGGGGGCAGGGAAGCAGGAATAAAGGTTCAGACAATAGTCTACTAAGTGGAAGACTCCTGTTTCAGCAGGACCACTCTACTGACCATGATGAGCTGCCTTCTTGTCCCCTGTCCAAATAAAGGAATTAAGCAAATGGGGAAACAACTCCAGTTTATTCACAGTCACCAACCAGTGCAGAAATTTCATGGGTAATGGGGCAAAGGAAGGTTTTGCCTGCCCCAAGTCTTTCAGCCTGTTGCCTGCAATGAGGTTTTGTTGCTCCTCCTGTGAATGGTTAGTCCATTTGCAATGTTCACATTCATGCATGATGGAAGAACATCTGGAGCCTAATCAAACTGTGGTAATAGGAACCACATATTAGATGAAAAGAAAAGACAACCTGAACCAACCAGTTTGTCAAAGGCTTGGTAACAGTTGATATTTTTAGATGAATTAAAGTGACCATATGATAAACTGGACAGAGCAAACAACATTTATCAGCTTTTAATTGGTAGCTTGCCATCAGTTAATTAATTTACAGCAGTGGCTACTGCTCTGATTCACCTAGAGAAGTGAAGTATCTGGATAAAATAACATGATTGCATTTATTGTATAATTCATTGATCCTACAGATGTAGACACTGTGCTTTTTCTCTGCCACCTGGCTTTGTCTGTGCAGCCTAAATTCATTTATACAGCTCTTCAAAGGAAAAAAACTCCTGAGCAGGGAAAAAGGGAAAAACCCTGCAATATGACATTCAAAGGTACAAATAAATTTGTTCTGTATTAGAAAATATCCAGGTCTGATTTAACATCTAGCTCAGTTTATGAAGATACAGTCATCTAAATTTAGGTGTTTTTCCTAAACTGCTTGCTCAGGGTCTCAATGGCAAGAAAGAAGGAAGAAAAATTATTCATTAGAATCTCTTGCTTTTCTTTGCTCAATACAATAGAAGTCAAAATAATGTCTTTAAATTAAATGTCTGTCTTTTAAATCACTAAATGAGAGATGATTGCCACTAATAGAAACGTGAAAAACACTGGAGCATTACTATTCTACAGTGGAGTTTCCCTAGGAGAGAAAATGACAAAAATTCATAGCTTCAAGTAAACATGTTAAATACATCTCTGCTGAGCAGTGCAGAATTTACCACTGTTACCAAATTTTGTAGGAGTGAAAAGATGTCTTAACACTTTGCTAAGCAGAAAGGAGGAGAAAGCAGAACTTCAGGACAAGTTCCATTAAAGCTGGTGACCTGCTTCTGTGGTGATAGAACTGCCAGTTTAAACCACCTTGCTGAAATATCCCAGCCAGTCCCACTGGGAGGAAAAAGCAGGAAAAATGTGCCAATGAAAGCAGTCAGATTGCTACTGAAGCAAAAATACAAAGGTAGAATGTTTGCTTGTTGATGTTGACAACTAACCAAAAAACAGTTACAGATTTCTGGTTAGATATGTAAAACTTTCTGTACTACAAAAGCACTCAAACAACAAGGTTGTGAAATGGTTTTAGTGCAGTTGTAAGGGTCAAAATGGAAGAAAATTATGTAATCGTATTAAAATGTTTTTAGCCCAGCTTAGTGACTAGCATTAATTTGTAACCTGAGTAATCTGAGTCTAGAAGAATTAGTCAAGAAACATTTCCTTAACAAAATTATGCCCAAACCAACCCCAAATTAGATTTTTTTTTTGTTTCATGCTAATTATTAAACAAACTGTGTAAAATAAATAAGACTCAAATGCCTCAATTTCTTTCCTTTTAAAAACTTTTTCTATTTTAATTCTTTTTTCTTTTTTTCTTTTCTCCTCTGATGATCTGGTTTGTATATATAAGGCAAACTGTTGCTGATTGCTTCCTCTTCACTGATGCTCTTTCTTGCCTCATGGTGCCTAAAAGGACAGCTTGAACCCAAAGAAAGGAAAATAGGTACCAAAACATTGTGCAGGAGTATAAATTACTAAGACATGGGAAGAACTGATGTAAGGATTATAGGAGATTTTTCTGGCTCTGCCACTTATTCAACCTTCATCCATTTTCAATCATCTGAATTTTAAAGAAAAGAAAATTACAATGGCTTCTGTAAAATCTGTGTGATTAATGACCTTAATCTCTTTGAGATTCTCAGATAAAATGTGCTAAGGTGGCTCAACAAACCAATACTGACAGCATATCTCATTAATGTCAAATCAGCATTATTTTAAAACATATTTATTGTGATTGCCTCCCCCTGGAATTCAGTTTCACTTTAGAAACCACAGTCTTGGCTACAGAAAGCTGTTTCTGAATGGCCACTGTGCAACCTTGGTGTCCTGGTTTTGAGAGGACCAGGATAAAAAAATGCCTATGGCCATACTGACCTGAGACCCTCTGAGACCTCCTCCAAGCATCCTGTAGATGTGGCAGTGACAATGGGGGAAGCAGCTGTGACTTGGGGAGGAGAGGATGGGTTAGATGACCCAAATGGACCAATCTCAGTGTTCCCTTCCATGATTCTCAATGTAAAACTGATCCTTAGAGAGCCCTCCTCTAGCCACCCTGGACAGTGTGCTGGCTGGATTGGGGTCTGCTTGTTTGTCATCCTTCCTGCTGCTGCTCCTGCATTTTGTTTGTCTTGCTGGAGAAGAAGCACATTGTTCATCAGCACAGGTTGCCTTCTTCTGCCTCTCTGAGTAGGACCAGCTCAGATGCTCCAAGGCTTTTGTGGACTGTTACCAATTTCCTCCCATTTCTATTTGGGAGGAAATTATCAGCTGAGGAGCTTTGTTTCTTTATTGGCCTATTCATTTATATCATTGAATATCTTTACATAGATATTTATATCTATATGTAATTCACCATTATTAGTAGTAGTATTTCACAAAATCTATTCTACTTCTTTTTTTTTCTGCCTTAAAGTCTCTCTTCTTTGCTCTCCTTTTATCTTTCCCTGGGGTGGTAGTAGGAGGAATAACAGAACCTGTCACCTAGTTATTGGCTAAAACTGTGACACTTAGATATGTTATTAATATAAGTTGTGATTAATACAAGTTGCCTTGACTTTTTCCTCCAACCAAGCTGTGCATTAATAGGCAAAGCTAGCTGGTTCCAGCAGAGTTTACTGTTGGCACACTGGTGTCTGTTCCCCAAGGACATATGTAAATCCAGCAATGCAAGAAAATGCCTGTTTTGTTTTTTTTTTTTTTTTTACTTTTCCACCACTGTGATTCAGAGATGAATATATTGACCTTTTTTCCACTGCATAAACTTTCAGTAGCAAGACACTGAGACAAGCCAGATACCCATTCACTCATCCTGTAAATGTTACTAAGAAGACAAGAATGCAGTTTGCTTGGCAACACAGAAGCCAGAAACTCAAACAAGGTGTTTGCAGGGTGCCTACTTCTCCATTTAGGGAGACATGTATTTCACTTTTAGAACTTGCTAAGCATTTGTCTTCTCCCCTGTGAACATCCAGCACCTCTGAAAACCTTGTTACTTCAAGCTGCAGTTTGTAACCATGACATCATTTTCACCAGGATTTTGTTTTTAAGTTATAGTTATAAGTTATATTTAGTTTTAAGTTATATAGTTTTAAGTTATATTTCACACAGCTTTTGTTTTTAAGTTATAGTCCTGGTGTCTCTCAGCCAAAATGGATTGCCCCCAGCAGAGGGGTTTGCTATACCAAGCAGACTGGGTGACATCACAAAAAAATGCTACACACTGACTTAAATAGTGAGAGATATTAGAAATCTAGGTGAGATCCATCATTAAAAATTTTATGGCTAGCATGCCATTGTTGTAGACTATAAGATGAGAGCTAATGGACAAAAATTGTAACAAAAGGCCGTTCAGGTTAGGTATTAAGGGAAAAAAAAATTCACAGTGAAAGTGGTCAAGCATTAGAACAGGTGACCCAGATAGTCAAACATTACCTGAGCAGCCTGCTCTAACATTGAAACTGAATCTCTTATTGAAGTTAGTTCTGATTTGAGTGAGAGCTTGGATCAGATGACTTCAAATGTAGGTGTCCTGGAAATTTCAAAGGTTTATACACATCAAATAAATGAGATTTTCAAGCAGAGCAAAGAAGAAAAAAAAAAAAAGAAAAAGAAAAAGAAAAGAGAAGTTAATAACTTTCTGATCTGTATTACTTTACACAGTTTTTTCTATATCAGGGTACAGGGATGAATGACTTCGGGTCAGTGACTCAGGACTTCAATTTTATGCTTCCTGTTTCCATGGTATTAATCGCAGACCACTTACTAAATATGTGAAAGAGAGGAATTCAGGTGTTTTGTAAAAGAAACATTACAAAGTCACACCTACTCTCATCTTTGACTTTGGCTTTTCTATTTTTGTTGTCTGTATCACAGATAAGAATCAAGCAGTTGAGTTTAAGACACCTATCTCTCCATCCTATAGAGAGACATTACAAAGCTTATTCTGAAACAGCAACTAAGTGTTCAGCAGTAATGAAAATATATTCAAATTTCTGGTTGTTTGGGGATTTGTTTGTGTGTTTTGGGGGTTGTTTTTTTTTTTTGTCTGCTTAATGGATTGGTTGGTTTTGTTTGTTTTGGTTTGTTGTTGTTGGTTGGTCTTTTTTTCTTGTTTGTTTTGGTTTTGTTTTTGTCTTTGCTTTTGTTTTTAAGTTATAGTCCTGGTATCTGTTTCATAGGCAAAAGGAAGGCAAAAAGAAAATGCAGTTACAGAATATCTGATTTCTTCAGTTCTTAAGAGTGTTTGTTCTTTGACTCCTATCATATTTACCAAAACATATACCCTTCTAAATTAACTTATTGCTTCTTTCTTCAGTTTTCTTTAATTAACCAGAAATGGACCTTGAAATTACTTACTTGCAGGAAAACTACTTCATACATGAAGCTTTTCTAAATTACTGGTGGGAGGGAGAGAAAGGCTGACTGAAAAAAGAAGTGTGGGATAGCTGACTCCTCTCTTGAAATGTAAATTGCTTATCTTTTCTTTCTAATCACCTCTCTAATGTGCAGGTACAGCACCGATGCTTTTAGAGCTGCTTGAGGTGAGAGCAGGAACTTAATACTGTGGACCTTGGGTTAAGTAGTTCACATCAGAGTTTGAGGAAGAAAGCATCAGAACATTTCAAGATACCCTAAAGACAGTGATTTCACATGGCACATCTTCTGCTGTATAATTATGATGCTTTTATATTTTTCTTATTGTGACAGATTGTGTGAAGTGGTCAATATCTATTTGAATTTTGTGTCTTTTTCTACCCTTGCAAATATACAACACCATATTAATTCTGTTGTGTTCAGATGCTTAAAGGAGCAGATAATCTTTCAGTAGCTCTCAGCCCTTCTTTCTCTTTGCCACACCTCTGGCCTTACTTCCATGGAGGCTTTATTCCCCCTTCAAATGCTGACTTTTGATTACATACTCTAAATAAATGGCACAGTAACTACTACAGGCAAGAGACAGCATTATTTCTTTGAATCTTGGTAAAATAAAGCTAGACCTACTGAGATGAAAAAGCAATAGTTACCAGAAACTACCATATAATTTGGTATTGCTAATACAAGGTAAAACAGAATATGTAGCCTCTAAAACTGAGTATAGACCTTGAGGAAATTCTTCAGATAATCACATGTCATAGTAAATCCACATGAAATCAGAGGAAGGAAGGAAGATGTAGAAAAAAAATTAGGTATAATAACAAATAAAAGAATCCTACCCTAAACTGACTGTAAATGGAGAAGACCCAGTGACTTCAGACCATAGAACATTAACAAATTTTCCCTAGAGATGTGATTCAGCAAACCAAAGGTTCAATTACAAATCAAAGTTAAAAAAAAAAAATGTTGTAGACTGATATGATGTGGTCTGTGGTCAGGACTTTATTTGGAAGACTGAAATATGGATGCATTTTTCCTGGGCATGTTATGTTACATAGATTTGGCGACAGGATAATGATGAGCGATAACTGTGGTTAAACAACATTACAGTTTTCAGTGTACATTAATTAGGTAACTAAATTATTAGACTCAGAGCCATTGCTGGATTCAGATCAACACCACCTTTCTCTCAAAGATGTCTAATACTTCACCCGATATAAGTCCCTTCTCCTAATACATAGTTGTGTTGGACAGGACCTTGAAGACTATCTAGTTCCACTCCCTGCACAGGCTGGGACAGCACTCACTAGACCAGGCTGCCCCATCCAACCTTGCCTTGAACATTTCCAATGAAATGTTTCAGGGCTCTGTCCTGAAATCTTTGCATTTTTCCTTTCTGAATTTTAAGGGTTCCCTGATGATCTAATCTTTAATTTTAGCAAGCTGCTACTGAAATGAAGATCTACAGCTCGCTCACCAACTCCTTCTCCCCTAGTTTTGAATAATTCAGAAATCTGCTGAGGCATCACACTTTCTCAACGTTAAGGCAGTTGATAAAGTTATTGAACAGTATTGGCTCAAGCATTGATTCCTGTCATGCTCCACTTGTTACCTGGTGCCAAACAGACATCAAGTCATTGATTGCTCCTGAGTAAGACCAGCACCCTGGACAATTGTCAGCTCATCCAATAGTCTGGCCAATATGTACTTCTTCAGTTTATCAATGAGGTTCTGATGGAAGAGTTTTAAGTAAAGTCTTAGCAAAGTCAAGATATTTTAGCCTCTCTGTTTTAGCCTTATCCATAAAGCAGATCATAGGTAACCTTTTGTCACTGGAAGCAATCAGATTGGTCAAGCATAATTTATCATTGTAAAATCTGTCTGTTACCAGTGTTTCTGTGTATGGAGACCTTGCTCTTTGAGACCAAATTGAGGCTATCGTGCCCGTAGTTCAACTCATGTCTCCTGTCCCTTTCTCAAGTTATCACAGACATCTGCTGATCTACGTGACCTTTGAAAGATTAAGCAGAATGGCCTCACAGAGAAATCAGCCAGATTTCTTTGCTACCTCTGTCCACATATCAATTTGCAGTTCCTCAAATTCTCTTACCTTTTTTAAGGACAGGTGTACTGTCAGCCTTTTCCCTGCCCATAATAAGAGTAGTATTTGAGTAATATGTGAAGATAGGAGATAGTGATCCTGCAATACTATCAGTGTATTGAGTTAATTCTCATGAGGTCTGAATATATCACACTTCTGTACCAGCCCACTCACACAATTCTTCCCATCTGCCTTGAACTGTGTTGACAGTTTTAGCTCATTTTGACACTGGTCAATTTGATTTCATCTTCTTTTGTCTGAACATTTCTTTTATACTCCTCCTATGTATTCTTGTTTCCACCTTCATTTCCCTGAGTTCATTAAGAAACTCTTTTCTTAGACAAAGATGCTTCTGTGAATATTCTTTGTCTTCAAGAAGAGCTGGATGATTTTCCTTGCCTACAAAGTCTCTTAAGCAGCTCAAGCCAGTTCTGAAGTCCAGTTCCCTCTCTTTAGCTTTTCTCTGGGTGCTGAAGTCAGTCATCTTGCAGTCTCTACAGCCCAGACTGCCACCTGTGACTGCATTCTCCACACTTCCTTTCTGGGTTTTGGCAGCAGAACAAAGTTTTGGAACAACTTTTAGTCTAAAATTCCTGCTTTCTACCAAGGCTGTAAACCTCCAGCTGGCTTATTCCTGTACACCTCCAACTGCATTTACTGCCAAAACCAAATACTTAACAATTTTGCCATAGGAAGAAAAAAGGTGAGGAAAAAGAGGGGGAAATAACCTTTCAAAACATCCTGCCAATTAACTTTTTTCCTGTTAGTAATGGAATGTCCTGACATGTCTCATTTCTTCTGATGGCTTATTAACTAATAGATTTAATAGCACTCTTACTGATTGGTCTTCTTCACAAATTGAAATCTTAATTTTCCTGGTACCTTATCAAAGTAGGAACATGAAGTATGTCTGCCTCTGCAGTGTAGTGTACAAATGAACAGTTTTCTGAAGATTTGAATAGGGGTGCCAGGAGTGAGCATGGGAAAAACACTTGTGTGCTGCAGACCCTGGGGCTGCACCTGGCTCAGAGTGCAGCTCTGCTCAAGAAGATGGCTTCAGAGCTCCCTGACTGCCACCAGACTGGAGAAAACTGACAGTTCAGGTTTGTACAAGAGCCCTGTGACATTTATTATGTTATTATTCCAATATAATATATATATCAAGCTGTTGCTATTATTTCTGATATTTTCCATCCCTTTCAGCTGCTGTGTTTGCCTACATATTTCAAACATTTATTCCCATGTTTTGATTGCTGTTTTTCTTGGTCTGACAAAAATTTTAGAAAATCTGCCCTGTCAATGAGATAATAAATTAAAATACTCATCTTTAAATATCACTTCTTTTTATTATCACACTTTAAATACCACAGACATTTAAACTGTGAAACTGCTACAGTGAGGAATCTTTTTTCCTCTTCTGTACTGTGATGGGTTAGTAAAAACAAAATTGATAAAGCAAAGGAGATTCTGAGAACCTGAGTAAAAAAATGGGAAATAGTATATTCCAAACACAGGGCTGTAAAAATTTGCAGAGTGATTTTTGTTTGAGGAGAAAGCAGAGTAAGTTTGAGGAGAAAGCAGATTCATATATACTCAGTGGAATAAATTTCCCTTTAATGACCTGTTGTTTTGATCGGTGAAGCAAGCCAATATTTTCACATATCAAAATTTCCCATAATAAACTTGACAGTTACAACAGCTTGATACAGTTTAAGCACAATATAAAATAGTGCTTGGTATTGCCAGCACCTGCCTGCAAAGCTCTCTCTGCCCATAACACAGTGAAAACCCTTCAGCTGGCGAAAAGGATAGAGCTGATGCACTCTTACACAGATTTATACTCATTGCACTTATTCAAAATTCTTTCTTTTTAAAGGGCAGCAATTATTATCCAAGATTTTTTCAAGAGACCAGCAGATACTCAGATGAGTCATCCCAATTCCTTGAGTATTTAGCCCAAGGAATTTTTGTTCCTGACCCTGAAGCATGGTTGTATCTTTTATCTGAGATGCAGTTTCTCTTCCAGATTTGCTTAAGGGACAAAAAACCATCCCCCATATACCTACATCTGTTGTTAAAATGATTAATGCTGCCCAGCTGTCAGACGTGGGGAACTCTGGAGGGATTAATCACTTCATATTTTTTCCTGCTTTGATTAAGAAAAACATGAGGCAGAGCACCATATTCAAAGATTAAAATGAAGTGAAAACTTCCCACAGCTTTTCCTAAGAAAAAAGAATGAAAGAAGTGAGACAAATGTTAGGGGGGAAACGATTTTATGATATTCAGAAGACAGAATGAGAGAGAAAAGCACTTGAGGAAGCAGAAGTATATGGTCTTGATACAACCAGAAGGCTTCGACTGTAAGGAAGGAGTTTTGCCACCATCTGTTGGTGAATAGGAGGAAGAGATAAAGCCAGCAAACCTGCTTGTTTCCTGTCTTCCCAATCAAAAGCAGTTGTTTCATTTCTTCATTAATTTGTACATGTTTTAGGCACAGGTTAATGAACGACTGATGTCCCTTTTAATTGACAAAGAGTTACATGTTAATATATGCTCACATTTTAATATGCCCACAGCGTAAGATTCACCCTAATCTATACAATATTTTTAGTATGAGCAACTGAAAAGTAAAAGCAGAGGAACAGACAAAAGACTTTGATCCCATTACAGGTTGTTTTACAGGCAATGCCTGAGTGGTAAGTGACATGGCCTTTACACCCTGAGTAAAGCAGGTGGAGTTGAGCTGGCAGCTACATCTCTTGTGTGCTACTGCTTGGCTTTATCTTCTCAGGCTGAGCTACTCCAGTTCCTTGTTTGTACCAGTGTGTTTAGACCTACATAATGTATCTGCACACCACAAGTAGTATAGTTATCAAAATTTTTATGTGTGTGTTCCTGAAAAAAAGAGGCACTTAACAGGATCACACCAGTACATTCAGACTTGAAAATTACAGGTCCTGAACTAAGTCAGGTTGAAAAATCAATAGTAACAAAATCCTCTAATGCTCTGTGAATCTCAGGAGAATTAAATGAATTTAGAGAATTGGATCTGTTCTAAAACAGTCACTGTACTATTAGTATTTATTCCCTGTTAGATGAAAACATGTTTTCAGGGCAGAAAAAAAGTGTTACTTGTATACACTAAGAAGAGTTAACACTGGTCAGAGAGGTATTGCTGCTCATTTCCAAACATTACCTTAGTTCAGCAACCAAACCCTGGGTAATATGTGTCTGGATAGCTTCTGGGGACAGATTCTGCTTTCTAAGCCCTAGTGTCTTTTACAGTCTTCTCCATTTCACAGTCCTGAATTATCTAAGCACCATTAAACAACACCAAGTCCTGAAAAAATAGGGCTCAAAGAAGGCCATGTAACTTTGTAGGCTGATGGTAGAAAAACTAACTACCTTTCTCAAAGACTTTGCTCCCAAACTCTCTCCTTTAGACTGATGTAGGCTAAGAAGCAAATTCTATATAATGTAGGTGTTCTAGTGCTTAACTCTGACACCTGGTCCCCTGAGCGTGCACATACATTGCATGCTTAGCATGCAACACAAACGTTTTTTTGACATAAAGCTTTAACATCTACACTTGATTCTTCCTAGGCCATGCTTTACACTATCCTGGCACATAGTAATACGTTTTCTTTTTAAGATAAACCAAACTGAACTTTCTGCAACAGGGACCACAGTTAGCATGTGGCACAAGACAACAGGCACAGGGTACTGAAATGCGGAGCAAGCCTCAAGAGGCAAAGGGTCATCCATCCTGCAAAGGTAGCACAAGAGGTCTAAAACTCTGGGCTCTTGTAAGACACTAACAACAGGGTCTGGAAAGTGTCTGTGCAGCAGCTGTGGGGTACCAGTACTATGTAATCTGTGAATGGTTTCAGTTATGGTTTGTTACTTCCCTAGGATGCTTTCCCATTCTACCTTTACACTGATCACTTCTGATTAATTTCCTCTCTTTCAGTCTTGGTTTGTTTTCACTTTAGATCTACTTCCATTTTTTTACTATTTTAACAAATTATTTCTTTTTAATATACTATGTCCAATGATATATAAAGACAACCAAAGGAGAGTCATAGGGGAGCAACTTGGTAACACATGGGAACAAAAAATATTGACTTATAGAAGGGCAGAGAAGCTTCACAAAAGGCAAACATCCTAGTGACAGTGTAATAAAATCACCTGGCAACTGCAGGCCACTGGGTATCAGGTGACAGTTAAGACAGTAAATTTATTCTTAATTGTTAATGTGTGGAGTCAGGAGGAAAAATTATGACCACAGCTATGCAGCATCATCTGTAAGTATCTTTGCCAGATGCTGGGAAATGAAGTTGAAGCAGCTCTGTTCCTTTCTGCTCCTTCAGTAAATATTAAAAAAAAAAAACAAAACAGCAGAGTAGCAGCAGCTATGCAAAAGATCTGAATGAAGATATGAAGATGGTGGACATGTGTGCTTTCAGCTTGGTAAATTAGTACTCACTCTTCTAAGCTATCAAAATGCTGGTCCCCATCCAAATTTCATCTACAAATTGAGAAAATTTATGCTCTCTTCCAGCCCATTCACCCCACAGGTTTCAGAAAACAGCTGGAAAGCAAGAAGAACAGACTCAGATTCTTGAGATTGTGTGGCAGATTTGTCTGTTTGTCTTGCAAATATGTGTGAGAACCCTCACCATGATGTTAACTGTGAGCAAAGAGGGAATAAGGAGGATCCAACCTTTCCCAGTGCATGTTGTGGGTATGTTCTGGGTATGCTGAAGACACCAGGCTCCAACAGAAACCAAGAATTCACTGTTTAGTGGCTCCTGATGGGGCCTTGGATGTGAGCCAGGGTTTATTTGCTCAGTGTACTGCCAGCAAGGAGCAAATGGCCTTGTCAACACCTAGCAGTGGGAATTTGAACTGCTTACTGCAGTTGTTGTGTGTGCCTTTGGGGCCTTAGTTTTAAACCCCTGTAGACACATTTGGGTTCCTGACATCTCCTCATGTATCTTGGGTCTAAAGTAGCAGCACTTCCATGACCTGCTGCTAGCTTGTCAGGTGCCATGAGACGCATTGTAAACCCAAAGATCAAAGCTCAAAAGTCCACACTGAGATTTCGTTGGTGGGAATGCCTCACACAGAAAGCAAAATTAGCTGAGAGGCAGTCTCATGCTGTCAGGATTTAGACCCGGCTGGATCCAACCAGGCTGGCTCACCCCCCATCCCCACTGTGGGACAGGGAGGAGAAAATCCACTCAAAGGCTCCGGATTCGAGACAAAGACAGGGAGGTTTGCATTCCCCAATTATGGTAACAGACAAAACCAGACAGGTTCATCTTGGGAAGGAAAAAAACTATTTTAAACTACCAGGAGAAAGAAAAAACATGACCTGCCTCCTCCCGCCCCTTCCTTCTCCCTGGTCCCGGATCGCCTCACTGCCACCTCCCCCTCAGGGCACAGGGAAGGGGTAGGGGGGGGGGGTTCAGGGTCAGTTCCTCACACGGTGTTTCTGCCGCTCCTCCTCAGAGGAGGAGTCCTCACCTTCTTCCCCCGCTCCAACGCGGGGTCCCTCTCATGACAGAGAGTCCTTCAGGAACCCCTGGGACATGAATCCCTCCCATGGGGTGCAGTCCCTCAGGAACTGCTCCAGCCCGGGCTGCCCACAGAGTCGCGGCTGCTGCGGGAACAATCACCTCCTCTGACACGGGGTCCTCCAGGGCTTCAGATTCACATCTGACCCTCTCTTCAATCCTGGACAGGCTGCAACTTCCCATCTGCCCACCTGGGACACCAAAAGTTCTACAAATCCACATTTACCCTCCCATGGTCTTTCAGGGACTGCCCCACCGCGCTCCTCCATGGGCTGCAGGGGCACAGCCGCCATCTCACCACGGGCTGTGGGGAAACCTCAGCTCAGGAATCCCCTCCTGTTTCGCTGACCTTGGTCTCTTTGCTCTGGCATTGCTCTCTCACTTCATCCTCTGCTCTGCGGGTCCTTTACTTGTATTTTTTGCAGTTTCATTTTCCCTCCCCATGTCTGCTCAGCCTTGGACAGAGGTGGGGCAGTGATTGGAGCTGCGGAAGCTTCCAGCAGTTTCTCACAGGAGCCACCCCTGTGCCCACACCCTGCTTCCAAACAACCCTGCTCTAACACAAGACATGGGGGACAGACATATATTAGAAGAGCAAAAACCTCAGAAAAAGGGCTTTGTATGCTACTGCAGGCAGGAACTTTGGCACATAAAGGGAACTGATGTGCTCTGCTGGGACGTACATAGAAACAGGGGTGGAGGGAGGAGGACCACGAAGGACCCACCTACCTATCCTATTTCCTTTCTATTCCTTCTAAATTTCTATTTCCCTATATTCTGTTCCCTTTGAATCTTTATTAATACAACTACAAATAGGACTCCAAGTGAGGCTCAGGATGTTTTTACAGAGGGCAGTTATTTTCTGGACTACATTGAGACTGGAAAAGGAAGATTTGCTGAAACGATTTAAATATTTAAACAGCATTTCAACCTAGAGCCTAAAACATTCTGTTTCTTTTAGAAGCTTACTAGGGTTGACTTCTGTAAAGCCAAATAAACAATTGGCAGCATTGGTTTCTGTTTTTGAAAAAGTCATGCAAAATCACTATGTAAACCTTAAAAAAACATAAATTCAAATGCATCTAAAAAATTTCTTTATACATCTTCTTAGAAGGTATGTCCCACAATGTCAAAAGAGCCTGCACATAAAGCTGTATTAATCAGATTTTTAGTCAGAATTTCTACATGTCAATATTTCCATTAAATGAATGATTGAAGACCAGAGATAATGGAATATTTATGTAAAATATCTTAACGAGATCTCTCCAATCTTTTCAGACCTTATAAGTCTTTATTATGATAATGCTCTTGACATGTATCTCATATGAAAGCTACATTACTTGTTTCAGTTATGCTAATTCTAAATTTCTCATGTCCAGATTTGGTTTTTCTAATTGTTTGCTAGGGATTTTTATGTTTTGAAGCTTGTAAAAGTAATCCTATTTCCTAAAACTGCTGAAGTAAACCTAAACTCTTAGCTGAAAAGCACAGATGGCTACAATATTAAAAGCATTGTCACAAGGTATACATTTTTAATAACCTTTTCTAACTTTGTTTATTTGTGCATTTTCCTCTCTTCCCTAATCTACAAATTAAAACAAACCCCACATTATTCAGATTTCCCTAAGCTCCAATATAAAAAAGCAATTTCTTATTTTTTTATTGTCTTTGTGAACTTGTGATGTTTTTATGGTACTGGTCTGGAAGAAATTGCATGATCTAACTTTTAAAAAATTATTATTCATGTAAGTAAGTTGTAATGAAAACAACACTTACAGAAAAGTCATTTATTGCCACAGGGACTCTTCATTATATTCTAACTCAGTGCCTAGGAGGAAGAAGAGATCTTAAACCCTGAGATTCAAGAAATTCAGTGGATTTTTTTTGTGTGTTTGCTTGCAGATGGAGCAACGAGTGCATGGTGCTACTGTACAGCAGATTTTGTGATCTGTGTTCTGGCAGGTATGTGAGACATCCGCAGTATCTCTTCTGACCAGGACTAAGTGATGTTTTCTACATGCCTTTGTTGATTCATGAAACAACCTTTTTAATACTGTGCAGAAATATAAAATTAAAGGCTCTATTTACTTTCATATTCTCCATCTTATTTTAAAAAGACATTTAATTACCAGTATGTATTTAGCAAATGGCTCCAAATAAAAGTATTTTATTCTAGATAAGCTGAAATGCAGACTTCTATGCCTGAGGTTTTGTCCTCCACTCATGTTAGGTGTGGCTCTCCTGTGCTTCTCCATAAAAAAAAACAACACAGACAGAATGTGTCATGGGAAATCTGACTACTGCTGAGGATGTTGATGAAAACCAAATGCAGATGGCTATTCAGCATTTCTTGTTTGCAGGTTATAAAAGACGTGCATTTTTTAACCAGAAGAAAGACCATTAATCATGCATGAATCTATAAGGCAAATAACCACCCATACCTATCACTACTCTGATATAGCAAACTGAAAAAGTTGCTGGGCAGAATTCAGGAAGAAAATGAAAAAATAATCCTTAGGCTCTTCATTTTATGGGTAAAAAGAAAAAGAAGATGAAGGACCATCTCAGTGTTTAGTGCTTGCAGAGTAGTTCTTTAAAAATCTATAGTAAGTCTTCATAGGTGTTTCAATCTGAAGAAAATCTAGAGAAGAGTTACATTTTTAAATATAAGTGGATTACTAATATTTGCATTTCTTGACTGCAATTTTTTTTTTGTTTGGTTTTTGGCTTTTAAAAGTATTTTTATTTATTTCTGTGCAACTAAATGTAGTACGAAAAAAAGAACATGAAACTCACTGTAATACCTATGAAAAGAGCATAGGATAGAACTGAAAAGATGGTTTATTGCCTTTGCTGATAAAGGCCATAAAATACCTTTAGGTTTTTTTTTTTCCTTTAGGTTTGCATGTGCCACTATGCACCAGCATTGCCAGCCAGATTAGTTTTCATCCAGAAAGTGAATTCACTGAGTTAATTTTCAGTTTAAGCAAGGAACTGGTATGGCTGACCACATGAACAGTCACATAATTCACAGAAAGACCTCCACATGAACAGAATGACTCAACAGAGAAGAAACACCTTTTCTGCAACAACGTATAATTATTTTTAGTCTAAATTATGGAAAGCTGGACTGCTCCATGTTGTAGACATGGTAAGGAAATTGATGGGCTGGGAGGGAAATACACACATACACAGCAACACAGACACATGTTCTCCATGCCCCCTGTGGGTTGCTATTTGGAGTGGTCTTGATGTAGGTACTGTATGGAAAGGGAACAGCTCTTTACTATATTATCAGTAACATTAAATTTATTTTGAAAACATGTATTGAAACATAAATAAAGCTATGAGCTTAAACATTGTTATGAATTCATATAATATAATGAGATTTTGCTTATAGGAACTGCTACTTCTGTATTCCAAGTCATCTACAAGTACTCATGTGAACTGAAAGGTTTTTTCCAGGAGATAAAATAAATTACTGAAAGAGTAGTGAGCTCTCAGATAACAGTACACTATATGTATATTTGAGAGAGATCAAATAGTTCTGTTGCAAATTATCTGCAGACATTCCCAGTCTCCTCAACATAACATAAACAACTGTATGTGGAACTTAAGGATGAGTTGATAGGTTAGATGTAGAATGCACAAGGATATTTGAGCTGTTCCTGGTATCCTGCCTGGCATTCAAGTAGGATTCAAGTGTCTTCCAGTTGAACTGTCATACCTGCCAGCCCTCTGTAAGTGTCCAGATCACTTTGATTTCAGATAACTGTCAAATAACTCTCTTCCTGCATCTTAATTCTGCACTGTTGTGTTCTCACTGACAACATTTCAGAACTTCAGGAGTTTCAAGGGCAGGTTGCACATTTATGGAATGAACTATGAAGGAAAACGAAAACTAGCAAAATGTTTTAAATGTTTAAAATAGTAGATTATGCAATAAATTGCTTTAAATTAATACCGAATTATTTAATGCCTTATATTGGTGATTTGGAGAATAGGAGGAAAAGGTTCAAGAGTCCAAAGTTGAATTACAAAGAGGTTTCAACAGGAAAGAAGTTATCATCTGTGCTCATGATCTATCTGGTTTTACTTGGAACTCACAGTTCCTCATGGCAAATGTGAAATAATACAGGAAATCACTCAGGAAAAGCTCCAAAATACTGATTGCTGTGGTGACAAATGGATAGGGCCGACAGTGATGGTTTCTTCTTAGCTTCTCTTTCCATTGTTTCTGTCTCAAGGTCCTAAAAGTGGTAGAGCTTAAATCTTTTTATAGATTTGGAGGAGAGGCATTTCAGAGTATGGCATCGAGGTAATCTTTCAGCTGATATCTGTTGAATTACACTAAAATGCAGTTCATCTGGCTTCCTTGCATATTTTTTTTTTTAAATCAGCATCACTACAATGAAAATAAATCACATGATCATATTTCCTGCCTTTACCTAAGCACTTCCCCCCTACCACCTCACCCCCGAGCCCTTTGGTAACTGTGTTACACTGATTTTCATTCTTCTACAGTTTGTATTATCCACTTTAATGCAAAAAACAGCAAGGATATTTTACACAAGTGTTCTCCGTAACACAGGCTTAGTATTCTTCAGAAAAACTAGCCTGGCATGAGAACACAGTGATAAGGAGTGAAAGAACACCAGAATGCATCAGAGAAAGAATCTGTGAGGATGGGACTAAGTCCTACAAATATTATTTATAAAGCCCTGTGGCTCTTTTTCTGCACAGGTTAAGCAAAACCCATCATGTTTATGATGAAGAGTCAGGTTTGAGAAATAAACGAATATATTTATGTCCTTACACTCAGGAATTTTAAGTGTGCTTTTAATGTACTATCTTCATATCTGTAAAAAGCATCACTGAGCTTTGCAAATGCTTCACACAAAGTTTCCAGTCCACTGGCGCAGGTCACAGGAGGTGTGGAAGAGTTCTGTGAAGTACACATTGACAACCCACCTCCTAAGATTTTACAGCTGAGTGGTAGAGATGCCGGTGGCAGAGGGAAGAGGTAGTGATTTGCACAAGATCTATTCTTGACGTTAAATCTCTCACTAGTTTTTCTCTTCTGCTGATATTTGTGAACCATAGTAAGTGCAGATGGGTTGTTTTTTTGCAGTGTTTATTTTACCATCCACTGGAGAGTTTTTTCATTAATATTAGATTGAGCTTTTCAGCTTTCTCAGCATCATCTCTGAAATTCCTCTTCTTTCATACGTCACACCATCTAGTCTACCCACTGATGTGGTTGTCATGTATTTCTGGGCAGATACCACTATTCTGAGAGACTGACACAATAAACCAGTGCCAGGCCTGGGGATTGGATTCTGGGATGAGACTGAGCTACAGATTAAATATATATATTTAGGTCAGCAGGGTACAGGAAGCTGTTCAGCCAGAGAAATCACAGAATTAACTGGAAAAGACCTTAAAGATCACCATTAACCTAACACTGACAAGACTTTAACTAGACCATGCCTGTAAGTACTATGCCTATAAAACTCCTAAATATCTCCAAGGATGGTAACTCCACTACTGCCCTGGGCAATAGTGGCCTGTTCCAATAACTGATAGTACCTCAGTGAAGAAATTCTTTCTAACATCCATTCTGAACCTCCACTGGAGCAACTTGAGGCCATTATCTCTTGTTTTATCACTTGTAACTTCACTGAACAGACCAATCTCCACCTCTTTACAGTCTCCTTTCAGGTAATTGTAGAGAGCAACAAGGTCTCCTCTCAGCTTCCTCTTGTCCAGGATAAAAACTCCAGCTCCCTCAGCTGCTTCTACTGTATCAGTCCAAGTCATGCATCATCTTTGTTGCCCTTCTTTGAGCACACTCTAGCAGCTCAGTGTCCTTTCTGTTGTGAGGAGCCCAAAGTCCATGAGATGCAGTCTCACCAGTGCTGAGTACAAGCACCTCCCTGGTCCTGCTAGTCACACTATTCCTGATACAAGCCAGGATACCATGAGTCCTCTTGGCCACCTGGACACATGCTGGTCCATGTTCAGCTGGCTGTTAGTCAGTACCCCAGGTACTCTGCTGGGCAGCTCTCCAGCCACTTCTCCCAAGACGTGTAGTGCTGGTGGGGGTTGTTGTGGCCAAAGTGCACAACCGGACACCTGGCCTTGTTGGAACTCATATAATCAGCTCGTCCTGTTGATCCAGCCTGTCCAGATCCTTCTGCAAAGCCTCCCTACCCTCAGGCATATCAACACTGCCACCCGACTTCATATTGTCTGCAAATTTACTGAGGGTGCATTCCATCCCCCTGTTCCACATTATTGATAAAGATGTTAAACAAGAGTGGTCCCAGCACTGAGCCCTGGGAGACATCACTCATGATCAGCCACCAACTGGATTTTACTACATTGACCACATCTCTCTGGGTGTGGTAATCCAACCAGTTTCTAACCCAGCAAAGTGTATGCTCATCCAAGCCACGAGCAACCAGCTTCTCCAGGAGAATGCTGTGGGAAACAGTGTCGAAGGCCTTGCTAAAGTCAAGGAACACAAGATCCACAGCCCTTCCCTCATCCAATAGGTAGGTGTCACGGTTTAACACTGGCCCGGCGATTAAACCGAGTGACAGATGCTCTCTATTAATCTCTCTCTCCTCCTTGATAAGAAAGAAGAGAGAATAAGGGAGAGAGACTTATGGGTTGGAGGCTAATACAAATATACAAGAGAATGAATATCAGATTCCTTCCCCTTTTCCCCCAATAATTCTCACGCAAACCAAGGCTGCAGGGCAGCCCTGGGAAAGTCCAGGCTGGACACACAGGAGGCAGGAACACAGGCAGGCAAACGGACTGGAGGTGTAGGCTGGCACGGATCAGGACCACAGGCAGATGAATGGATGGGATCCTTCCAAGATGCCGGGTGAAGGCAGGCAGGCAAGCAACCGGGCAGGGCAGCGGGCAGCCAGCCAGGGAGGCAGCCAGGCAGGCCAGGAGCTTCTGCTGGTCTTTTATAGTGCTACAGGTGAGACCAATTAGCTGTTAAGGGGGGTGGTACCCAGCACTTCTGCTGGTGATCCCAGGTGAGGCCGATCAGCTGGTAAGGGTGTGGCTCGGTCCTTGTGATCCCCCAACTCCATACCGAGGATGACGCACATGGGATGGAATACTCCATTTGAGAAACTTGCTGTCAACCTCAGCAAGTTCAACCATCTACAAGAAACTTAGAAAAATCACCTTTATCCTGGCCCAAACCAGGACAGCAGGTCAGCCTGTCACAGGAGATCAGGTTTGTCAAAAAGGACCTGCCTTTCACGAATCCATTGCCAACTGGTCCTGATCACCTGGTTTTCCTGCATGTGCCATACAGTAATACTCAGGATGATCTGTTCCATCATCTTCCAAGTATCTACCCTAAAAAAGGGTCTCCAGATTCTATTATCTGCATTATGTATGTGTTAGATTGGATGTATGTGTTAGAATCACAGAATGTTAGGTGTTGGAAGGGACCTCTGGTGATCATCCATTTCTACCGTCCTGCCACAGCAGATTCACCCAAAGTAGGTTGCACAGGATGAGATCCAGGTGGTTTTTGAATGTCTCCAGAGGGACTCCACCACTTCTCTGGGCAGCTTGTTCCAGTGCCCTGTTACCCTTACAGTAATGAAGGTTTTATGTTTAGGCTGTACCTCCTGTGTTCCACTTTGTGACCATCCACCCTTGTTCTGTCACTGAACACTACTGAAATACGCTGGTGCCATCATCCTGACACCCAAACTTTAGATTTTTATTAAGTATCGGTAAGATCCCACCTTAGTCTCCTCCAGGTTGAAACATACCCAGCTCTCTCAGCCTTTCCTCATATGCTAGGTCCTACAGACCCCTAATCATCTTAGTGGTCCTCTGCTGGACTCCAGTAGTTCCTTGTCCTTCATGTACTGAGGAGCCCAGAGTGAGATGTAGTAGTTTCCAGATGGGTCTCACCAGGGAAGAGTAGAGGGGGAAAATGACATCTCTTGACCTTGCCACACTTTCCTTGATGTACTCCAGGATCAACAGCATGTAGGATATGCAGAAAGTTATAGGGCATTGCACATTCTCCTGCCTGTGAGCAAGGCTGAAATACTCCAAGAGGCTTTTATTAGATGGTGTTATTCCAAGCAGATCTTTTTTTACACCAAAGCATCTCAAACCACACAAGAAAATTATGTTTAGGTGCTCCATGCTAATGCTCACAAGCAACAAAAATGCAGTTCTTACTGAGTGCCCTTTTTCCCCCACACCCTGTGGATAACACTGCCCACAAAATTCCCTGTGGACCCACCTTCATGTGTTTGCTAATGCTTCTGTGCTAGTCTGTACCTCTGCCAGCAAGTCAGAGCAGAACAGAAGTTATTCCAATAGTTACAGCTTTCTGTAAGATTCAGGGACTAGCTGCACCAGGCAGCCTCAGTTTTAAATTGTTACCTAGGTCATTGAAGAGAGAATATATCCATTACAACCACATTTTCTGTTAATTTTTAAAAGGTAATATGGGGAGCACAGAAACCATTCTGTAATTACCAGCAATTGCAATGTGCTTAATTGTCACTTCTCACTTTACTATGCTCAATGTCTGGAAAACAAGCAGTAATCTTCAGCAGTTAGTAAGGTGGGTGTTTTGTTGATGTTTTGGTAATTTTTTTGTCATACAAGTAAAAAAAATACTTTCTTGGTGAGGAGTGGAAGAAACCTGATGAAATCTTGTGATGAAAATGAGACTATGTCTGATCTTAAAGTTGGTGATTTCGTATGTTAGGGTAAATACTGTCTCAAAGGCAGCAAGTATGTCAGTGAAAACACATAAGGAATAGCTCCTATCAATATGATTGTGACTTACTCCTAGCATAACCTTGTCCTTTTGATAAGTGATGTTTTGTATTAGGCACTAGACATGTTCCAGGTGGGCTTTGTATTATTAAAAAAAAAAAAAAAAAAAGCAAGCAAGCAAAAAAAAAAGCAGCTTGCAATGTAAATATTTCAGATACATCCCTAATCTTGAATGAGCCCTGTATGCAGTGTCTGTCTGCACATGACCTTCTGCAGACATTTGCACAGACACAGCAGTCTGTCCAGGTTAATTAATTAATTAATCAACAAGATTGTGAATGGGAGATGGAATGTTAAAAGAATAAATGGCAATTGGGAGCCACCCTCTGCTCCAATTGTCTTCTTTTGTAAGACTTCCTCTTAAGAGTCACTAAATCCTGTTTAGCTGAAGTCTGATTTATGATGGAAGTGTATAAGGAATGACTGAGGGAGTGAAAATACCTCTGGGACAGCCACCTGCACTCAGCTCTAGGAGGGAACACATGGTACAGGAAAGAACTTCTGGAAGCAGCAACAAGGAACCAGTCACTTAGCCACATACCAGAATCATTAGCTGTGTTTGCAGCCTCTCTGAGAATAGCTCTCTCACCAAAGAATCTATTTAATTTAGACATAATGGAGTTATCTCGTGTTGCTACCCACTGGCAGGTGTTATGTAAAGTGGCAAAACCTGATCATTTACACAAGACTTTCAGTAAAGCAGGCAGTGCAATTACTATGAGCCAAAGAGTCTGTGGATAGAAACAAAGACATCGTGCCAGATTAAGGTGATAGGGAAAAAGGAATGCCTAAAGTAAATAAAGCACTTGTATACAGAAGTAGGAAAGTAATTTCAATTTAGACCTGGCCTAAACTTCCACTTAGGTGAAACAGAGATGAATAAAATCTTTAAAGGTGCTCCTTGGTAAAACACAGATGAGAACAGATAGGCTTCATTGCTAGAAGTAGTGCATTGTTCTGTTGAGAAAGGGGTCTGGGTCCTAATAACAAAGAGGAAATGAGAATTTCAAGACATTGTATGAACAGTGAACTGCACTTGGAACTGGAAGACATTGAAAACTCCTAAATGAAAGACAAAGTGACTTATGAAAGGGTTGTTTCCTAAGTTTGGTTTATGGGAGATGTCAGTAATGAAGTTAGCCAAATGCAAGAAGTAGTGGATCCTGAGGGAGCTGGTTTGTCCTGGGAAAGGAAGAAGGAGGAGGTAACCTTTTTCTGCAGAATTAGTGGAGAGATGTAAGCTATAGGAGCAAAACTGGTGTGTTAACAGGACCCCCAGTGAAATCACATTTTAGCCTACAAGTCACAGCACAGGCAGTAAGGAAAACATGCAGATACTAAGAGCAATGTGGCACTCTGGGAAACAACCCATCTCAGGCATCATTGCATCACTCTTTTAGGCATTGTAGGCATTGCACATATATTCTGGTCGTGCACTAGAACATTCTGAGCTTAGGAGGTAAATCAGTAATATTGATAAGAAGGCTGTGATGATACCCTCTGTTGGGCAGATGGGGCAGAGGGGAGAAAGCAGTATGAGAGTACTGTCAAGCACTGTAATGGCACAGAAGGTAATATTTCACAGAGTATCAGAGATAAGCAGAAGTTCAAAGATCTCCCATGCATAGACTACTGCCCTCTTAATGCCAATTCCCATTAATCCTGTGGACCAATGGAAGAAATCAATAAATCTCACAATCAAGGGTTTTTCCTGTGTTCACAGCAGGCATCTCTGATTAAATCAGTGGTGAAATAATGGTAGAAAAACTAATTGAAGGCGATCATACAGGAGGATGATCACACAGGAGTTTACAAGTGCTTAAGGTAAGGGCATTGAAGAGGAAGAGGCATATAAGAACACAGTTGTATGCACCCTCCTCTGCTGCATACCACCTATTCCTATGAAAACTAAATCTGTAATACACAAAATTTAAACATTTTATTTTGTTGAAGAGGAAGAGAACGAGAAAGGTGGAAGTCAGGCATATGATGACAATGGACTGGAAGAGGAAACACCGTATCTTGTATCTTTTGATTTCTCACATACTGTAAGATCCGTTATGGACTTGTCAGTATCACAGGTGTGACAGAGTCTCACATTGTATATGAAGCCTGTGAATCCCAGGAAGAAGGTACACAGTGCTACAGCATATGAATAGAAACTTGAAAGCTTTCCAGAATGCAAAGAAAACACAGACCCCTAAAAACTTCCTGTTCTAAAGATCAGCTGTATCTTCTGCAGGCTTCTGATGTCCAAGCAGCCAACACAGGCACATTTATTTCATAATTTGAACATGCAAAGTTAAGACAGCAGTGTGGTCTTCGGAAAAGAGTGATTCGCTTGAACCTTACATCTGAAGTGGATGTGCAATCTGAGCATCAGCTTCAGAAAGGTGCTAAAGATGATAATGAAAGTGCTAACTACACCCAAGTGGTAAATAGTGTGTGTTGCTGAAGCTCTAATGCTATGATGCTTGAGTGGAAAACTGCCCAGATGAGACTTTACCATTGACAGGCAGGCTGAGCAAGGCACATTTCCCAGGATACCGCACAAATGGGAGTTTGGCACAGGAAAGGGATTCCTCTCAACATGCTGCAATACTTCTGTAGCTGTGTAAGGCTCAGGGAAGCAGGCAGAGCACTGAGCAGCTATCAAGCTATGGGCAGTAAGGTAGATCAGGGTGCAGAGAACCAACACACAGCCATCTGGCAGGTGAACGCAGGATTTGCAGTGTCATTGGGCAGTGTCTTCAGTGTCCTAACCATAACAACACTGAGGAGATCTCTATCCACAGTTTTGCAGCCTGCATTTCACTTGCCAGCTGTTAATCTTTTATATGCTCACCTCAAGGCTGCCTTTAGCATGGAATCCCAAGTGCCATAATCCTCACCTTCTTGTGCTGAAGCCCTGCTATGATGTGGTTTCCAATTCAGTGTGAGTTGCCCTTCTCTTTTTATCTCCTCATGCTTTGCCTTGTAGCATTTTACAACACAATATCAAGGTCTATTGCCTCTTACAGTTTCCAGTTCATAATATTAGGTCCTATAAGATTACATGATAGATATTCTACATAATCACAGAATCATATACATTCCCATTAAATATAATTGACTCCATGCATAAAGCTCAACAGCCAGTCATTGTGCAATGTCTAGACCTGATCAAGTGTGGCCCAATTAGTGCTGATAGCACCACAAGCAGGAACAGCTAATGAGCACATTCTCATAGAAACTAGACAGGTACTGTAAGAAAAATATTTGGGCTGACCAACTACAACCCTGGTGAGGACACCCAGAGGAAGATTTTAATCTGAGCACCATGTAATTGCTCTTCCAAGCTGAAGAAAAGGTTTTCCTTTTTCTCTCACTCATTTGCCCTTATCTTGATTTTTTTTATTTCCATTGTCCCCAGTTTTGAAACCAAGGGATGCCATCAGCTATGGGCCCTGCAAACCTACATCAGATTTCTCTGTGCAGCCAGACACATTTATCAGAGCGCACTCAGCAAAGCAGATAGATGTAACTTGATAAAGAGCAGGGGAAAGAAAGCTTCAGCATTGTTACAGTAGTGTAACAATGATCAGTGCAACAATGTGTAGAAGACAAAAGTAATTTTATTTTTAAATTAAACCCATTTTGATCTCAATTCCTTGTAGCCACATACTCCAAGCACCAAGATGAATCAGGTGATCTGGGCTGAATTGTTGCAGTGACACTGAAAACAAGGGACACATTTTTTTCTCATCTCCTATGTTTTTATTTAGCTGGCATCCACCTTTCCTGTTTTGAGCATATGTTTTATATCCTTAAGAAGTTGACACAGTATGTGACATTTAATCTCTACATGCTGCCACACTTCTGCAGATCATTAGATTTATCCCACTGTCTTTTGCCTCTTTATCTGGGTGTCTTATGGCTCTGTTCTTTATCTTCCCATCATCAATTCTTAAAGGCTCAAGTTTCATTTTAGATTCTCTCATCTTTCAGTCTGGGTGCAGGTAGTCCCTTATTATTAGGCAGTCCCTTTTGTCTCAACATGCTTGCCCAGTGAATGAATGTTGTAAAAGGGGGACTGAGAACTTCAGCCTTAGCAGAAGTCTTTCAATAAATGACACAAAATAAAATACAGCAAAGGAAGCAAAAGCATGAACTTATTATGTTCAGATGAGCAGGTTTGGTTCAGACAGTCAAAAAATTCACATAAAGAAATGGTAAAATTCTCATCAAACAAGGGCATGGGTCTTACTTGGCAGCTATTGATCAGACACAGTAGAATAACCACAGAGAAATGCTACACCAAGATATACCAAAGCCACACTGAATGGTAGAGGCAGGAAAATTCTTCTGTTATCAGCTGAGAAGGCAAAAAAACCCCAAAACAACCAAACAAAAAAACATTGAAGAGGCTCCATCATGAGCAGTAAAAAAGATTGAGTAGATGTTGACCAGTTTACCTTTGAAGAACATCTGTATTTCTCAAAATGTTTTATCTTAAAATAATTTTCCTAATTCTGAAGTTTTCATACCACATTATGTTGTATCTTGCTAGAAATCAAAACAGTGCTTATATTCCCTTCTCCTGTAGACAACTCACAACTCATCCTTGGTTTTGGATCTTACTTTTTTATCCCTGCACATTTTGTCCTTGATACTCCCTTGAATTTATCTATCATTCAAGAACTCTCTCCACCACTTCCCACATCTCTTCTCCAAAGAAAAAAATTGGATGAGTAGAATCTGATTGATCACAATAAAGGACAACTAAGAATTTCAACTAATGCTTTAAACAGAATTCTAACCACATAGAGTATCTAAAGTACTAAGTAAATTAAAGCTAAGTATTGTTTTAAGGTCAAGAGGCAGTCACATTTTTTCCTTATTAACTCCCTTCCTCAGTCTGCGTGCTTCTTGCCTTGATATTCTACAATCAATGGTCTGCTGTTCTCTCTGAGGTTAAAACAGGGAGTGTAGCCCATATACATTCATAATTGCCATTAATCCTGATGAGTCTGATTTTTGTACATCTCCAAATATAAAGAATAGCATATATCCTCCAGTCTGTACTCATCATTCATATGAATAACAATTTGTTAGAATTAATGAACTGTGAAGCTTCTTTGTTTAAAATGCTATTAAGTTAAAACTATACACAATTATCAGGGAAAAAATCTTGTTAATTTTCTGTGGCTTATTTAAGATTTAGAATTGGTCTTCAGTTCTTTGCTGGAATAAGAAGGAATGTTTTGCAGACACTAAGTCAGGGATTTAACCCTTAAGCTATTTGGCTTTTTTTTTCCAAAAAAATTAAAAAATCCTAGCAACTCTGTTAGCTTTGTGCAGTAAAACAATCATGTTTATTATCTAGTCTTCCTTTCTGTCATTTTATTGTTTACATTCTTGCTTTCTTTGTAGAATTCAAGTCTCTGATGATGTATGAAGTTATATCTGCCATTAAGGCTATGAAAATACTACACCTAGACTTTGGGTAAAAGGAGAAGGATAATAGGCAAAACCTAGGCTTTAATATTCTTTTGGAAGCCTAAAGTAATAGAATACTGTCATTTTCAGTTATTTTCACCAAGATAAAAATTCTTGTATTACTTTTTGCTAGAAATAGTAGAGTGGAACAAAGAAAGATTTTACTGCCTGTTGTCCTTGGGTCTAGCTTGTGACCTTGTTCCAATCTGATGTGAATACAAGGAAATTTGCAAGACCTTCTCTTCTGCTACCACTAAATGATGATAGGTAATTATGAGAAGCATCTGGGAATCAGCCAGTACAAAAAAAAAAAAAAAGAAGATTAGCACACATGGTCAGAATCATAATACATTAATTTCCTCTTTATTTTTCTTTATATACTTTGGAATATTAAAAAGGAAATTAGTAAGTGAATGGGGAGGTGTTTTACAATGGTTTTGTTGGTTGTGGTTTTTATTAAAAACACCCTCCATTTTGTCTCACTTTCACCTGAGAAAGACATCAATGTTTACCTTTCTGCTAACAAAAAAGCAGCATCTGCCTTACTTTTTAAGGATAGAACATTGATAAATGAGGATTTGAGAAGTCAGTGGTCAGTTTGCGACCACATGGAAACTTCATGTGAAAAGCTTAAGACAGAAGTTATTTCATATTTTTTTCTTCAAGAAAAAAAAAAAGCAGAGCTTGTTTTCCAAAGAAATTAAAAAAACCACCAACCAACCCACAAAAAGAAATCACAAAGCAAACAAAAAAAACCACCCACAAACCACCAAAAAAAAATCCCAAACCCAAAAGACAAAATTAAAAAAATCAAACAAAATCAAACAAACAAGCAAAGAAAAAAACAAACAAAAAAAACCCACCGAAACACCAAACAAGTAAAAAACCATTAAAAAACCCTTTTGAGAATACTTAATTTAAAAATCTTTATAAAAAGTATCCTAAAGCTTGTCTGGACTTTCTGTTTTTACCACACTTCACTCTTCAAGACTGAATAAGCAGCTGTATAATTTAAAGTGTCCAAGGAAGATGGAATTAGGCAATTATTGTGGTTTTGAAGGAAATACATGCTGAGGGAATTTCTCAGTCCTCCTTCAGTTGCACCATCAAAGTATTTTTTCCCCCTCTGTTTTGTGAATGGCCCTAGTTCATATTGTACACAGTTTTTTTAACCCTTACACACTTTGGATTCTGCTACTCAATGGCACCTATAGGGCTAGTAGGCCCATCCCATGGGGAGTTCTGCTGCCTTCCTGAGACCCTGGTGAGGGATATTAATAGGAGACTCCCTGAACTAACTTGGTCCTCAGATTATTATCCACTGTTGGTAGTCCAGGCTGGCAGCGATGACATTAATGGAAGAAGTACCAGGGTGATTAAAAAAGATTGCAAGGTGCTGGGTTGATAGTTAATGGGACAGGAGCACAGGTGGTGTTTGCCTCAGTTCCTGCAGTATCAGAGATGAATGAGCAGAGGACAAGGAAAACCCATCTTATCAATAGGTGACTAAAGGATTGGTGCCACTGGCAGAATTGTTTTTTTTTTGACCATGGGGTAAATTCCATGGTACCTACTCTACTCAGTACAGATGGGCTTCATCTGTCCATCAGGGGCAAAAGGATCCCTGAGTTGGTGGGGATGATCAGGAGGACTTTAAACCCAGTTTGAAGGGGGAGGGAATTGAAATGGGGCTCTCCAGAGATGAGAAAGCCTGAGTTAAGAGTGAAATCAGCAGCACACCTGCAGTGCACGTACACCAATGGACACAGTGTGGGAAGCAAAGAAGAGGAGATGGAAGCCACTGTGCAGCAGGAAAGCTGTGATGGAGTCTCCACAGAAGGCCAACAAGGCTGATATCCTGGTGTCTAAAAATTGCCATCCCTTGCTCTCGTGTGTGACTTTAACCTGCTGGATATCTGCTGGGAACTTCGCACAGCAGAGAAGAGGCAGTTTAGGAGATTCCTAGAGCATATAGAGGATAATTTCCTGCTCCAGCTGGTAAATGAGCCTACCAGGGATGGGGCCCCTCTAGGCCCTCTGTTCACACACAGTGAGGGGCTCACAGTGATGTAGCAGATGGAGGCCATCTGGGGCACAGTGACCATGAAATAACAGAGTTTTCAATACTCAGGGATGCAAGGAGGGCCATCAATAAAACCTCTACACTGGACTCCCAGAGAGCAGATTTTGGCCTCTTCAGAAGACGGATTCGGAGTCTACCCTGGGAAACAGCCCTTGAAAACAAAAGGGTCCAAGAGGGATGGGCGTACTTCAAGGAGCAGTTATGCACAGGAACAGGATGTCAGTAAACCAGAGGGGTGACAATTGCTCTGGCTGAACAGGGAGATTTTGGAGGAAATTAGGGTAAAAAAGAGACATACAAACTATGGAAGAAAGGGCTGGCTACGCAAGAAGAGTTTAGGAATATAGTTAGCTCATGTAGAAAGAAAATCAGCAAGACAAAGACACAATTTCAACTCAATTTTGCTTCTTCTGTTAAGGATAACAAAACGTCCTTTCACAAATACATCAACAAGAGGAGGGGCAGGGAAATCCTCCATTCTTTGTTGGACATGGGGGAAACACAGTAACCAAAGATAAAAAAAAGGCTGAGGTATTTAACATCTCCTTTACCTCAGTTTTCAACAGTAAGACAGGTTGTCCTGAGGACAGCTGCTTCTGGGACTTGTAGAGAGAAATAGAGAGAAGTGAGAAATGAAATAGCCCCCCTTTAATCCTGGAGGGAACAGTTTGTGACATGCTGAACCACCTGGATCCTCACAGGTCTATGGGAACAGACAGAATCCACCCCAGCTTGGTGAGGGAGCTGGGGAAGAGCTCACCAAGCCACTCCCCATCATTTACCAACAGTCCTGGCTCACTGGGGAGGTCCCAGATGACTGGCAGTTGGTGAATGTCACACCAATCCACAAAAAGGGACAAAAGGAGGTCCCAGGAAACTCCAGGCCCGGCAGCCTGACCTCAGTGCCTGGCAAGGTTATGGAGCAGATCATCCTGGGGGCGATCACACAGCACCTGCAGGATGCACAGGGGATCAGACCCAGCCAGCACGGGGACAGGAAGGGCAGGTCCTGTCTGACCAACCTGCTCTTCTTTTATCATCGGGTGAACCGCCTGGTGGGTGAGGGGAAGGCTGTGGATGGAGTCTGGCTGGACTTCAGCAAAGCCTTTGACACCATCTCCCAAAGCATTCTCCTGAAAAAGCTGTCAGCCCATGGCTCAGAGAGGGGCACTCTGTGCCTGGTTAGGAACTGCTGGAGGCCACCAGAGAGTGGTGATGAACGGTGCTGCATGCAATTGGTGGCTGTGGTGTCCCCCGGGGATCAGTGTTGGGCCCAGTTCTGTTTAATGTCTTCACTGATGATTGAGATGAGGAGATTGAATCCACAATTAGCAAATTTGCAGATGACACAAAGCTGGGGGGTAGTGTGGATCTTCTGGAAGGCAGGAGAACTCTGCAGAGGGACCCTGGACAGACTGGAGAGTTGGGCTGACTCCAATGGGATGAGGTTCAACAAGGCCAAAGACCGGGTCCATGTGCCAAGTGCACTTTGGCCACAAGAAGCCCATGGGGAGCTCCAGGCTGGGCACAGAGTGGCTGAGAGCAGCCAGGCAGAAAGGGACCTGGGAGTCTGGATTGCCAGGAAGCTGAACATGAGCCAGCAGAGTGCCCAGGTGGCCAAGATGGCATCCTGGGCTGGCTCAGGAACAGCGTGGCCAACAGGTCCAGGGAAGGGATTCTGCCCCTGTACTCAGCCCTGGGGAGGCCACACTTTGAGTCCTGTGTCCTGTTCTGGGCCCCTCAGTTCAGGAAGGGGATTGAGGTGCTGGAGCAGGTCCAGAGAAGAGCAAGGAGGCTGTGAAGGGATCCAGCCCAAGTCCTGTGAGGAAGGGCTGAGGGAGCTGGCGTTATTAAGTCTGGAGAAGAGGAGGAATCATAGAATCATGATTCTGTGATTCTATCATTCTTCCTATGCTCTTCCTACTCCTCCTTCTGTCTCATTCTGACAAAGCTCCCTTCTTCACCACTGCTGCCTGCCTCGTGGCTCCTTTTCCTGAGCCACCAGATAAGTCAAAAGAGAAAGAGCAGGATGCGAGCACCAGCCCAATGCTCCTGCATCCTCTGCTCTGGAATCTTCCGCCGGTCCCCTGAACTAAACTTGTGATGTTGGGCAGTGCTGTGGGAGGAGAGAAATTACTCTGATTGCCCCAGCACAGGAGCAGGGAGCAGCAGTGGAGCCTCAGGGAAGGAATCATTGAAAGCAGAGCCCACTGCATCAGCTCTTTCTAAAATGCTCTCTAAATCTGTGACAGCTGAGCTGTCAGCCCCACACAGATACAGGGTTTGGTCAAAATGGCCATTTATGGTAACTTTGCAGTGAGTAAAGCTTTCAGCAGGAAATAGTGTTTTGGTTTGAAGTAACATTAAATTATTTTTTTGGTTTTTCTCCTGACAGAAGAAAGTCCAGCCAGCAAGGGTCAGGTGCAAACATAAACTTTTATTTGACAATTTGCTTCTAACACAAGCAAAGTGATAGAAGCCCTTGAAAGTAACAAATAGGTTGCCAGGCAAAAGAGAGAGGAAAAGAAGATAATACAGGAGAAAAAAAAAAAGAAAAAAGACAGAGAAAAAAATGGAGAGAAAAGAGTAAGAAAGTGGGGAAGAAAGGAAAGAATAAGAGAGAAAGTCTCCCCCAGGAGTCCAGCTGTCTGGGGTGTTTCTTGTTCAAGATGGCGTTCCAATCCTGGATGGGGCCCAATGCAAGATGGTGGTGGGTTAGTGAAAGACAATGATGGAATGGGGGGGTTGGTGGCTCGTTATATGCCCCCAAATTCCCACCATTCCAGCGCAGCTCCTCTGTTCCCCACTGAGAGCTGTCTATCAGTTTCAGCAGGAGCCAGTTTCATTAGCAGAAGCACAGTCACCGAGTTCCTCCCACCCTTATCATGGATGGCAGGCTCTCCTGGAGGGGATTTCCATCTCTGTCTCCATGGCCAACCAAGTCATTGAAGGCTGGCCCTCCCCTCAGGAGTGTCACCTCCCACGTGGTCGACTGAGACATCAGGGGAGCCTGATGAACACCAAAAAAGCTCTCAATAGCAGGAACTCTGCCTCCTTTCTCTGTAAGGTTCCTCTGGTAGCTCTGACCCCTGGCTGAGGAGATTCTCCAGCTGGTCACAGGTCCCCCAGCTGTCCCCAGTAAAGCCAGTCCTCTCCCGAGAGAGGCCCTGTCAGCCAGCTGGGTGACACCTTCAGGGACTTTCCAGCCACTCTTCCACAGCCTTATCACCTTGCACGGGGTTGTTGTGGCCCCTCTCTCCTTGCGGCAAGTAGCCTAGCGGTCCTCTTCTTCAGCCACCACCAGATAATGAAGAGCAAGATCACTAATTTCCACTTTCTTTGTTGTGATCGTGCATTCCCTGTGGCATATGGCCTAGAGGGCCTCTTCTTCAGCCACCACCAGAGAATGAAGAGCAGGATCACTACTGCACCAAGGACTGAGAACCGACAGTACTGCAAGACTGCAAAGAGCAGTGCCTCCCACGTGCTCTGCTCCCGGGTCCTGAGCCGCGGGCTGTGTTCCCCCTGTGGCTTCTTCTGCAGCTCCTCCACCTCTTGAGCAGCCGAGTCATGTGCCACCTCAGCATCTCCTCTCGCTCATCCAAGCCATCACCCACCATCTGCGGGCGATGGATGAGGCTCAGCACAACCGCGGCAAAGAAGTGTATGGCTCCCATGGCCTGCAGGAGGAATCAGGGAGAGAAGGGCTTCAGTGGGGCCGGCAGGGAGGGAGAGAGGGAGCAGGGAGCTGCGGGCAGGTAGGAGAGGGGCCGAGGCAGCTGGCGGGCAGCAAGGCCTGCGCCCAGCCCCGGCGGTGGCAGCACCGTGCCCTGCCCGAGGCGCTCCCGCCAGCGGCCCCAGGGCGAGAACCCGCCCCCCGGGGGCCGCCTTTCTGCCCCGGCCCTCGCCCGGCCCAGCCTCCCCCTGCCTGCGCACTCACCGCTGGCCGAAGCTGAACTGGGGCAGAGCTGCCCGCTGGCACCTTTTATTGCTCCCCCTCATTGTCACCTCACAGCCACGCCCAGCACCCAGCACCCAGCCACTCACCCCTGTCACCAGGAGCAACAGCCCCGACACCCCCAAAGGACACACCCAGCCGGCAGCACGGGGCTCCCAGGGGCTCCCTTTACAAACCTGACAGAGGACCCCCAGAAGCCCCCTCACCAGCTGAAAATCGGCTGACCTGACCCAGGGCCACTTTGATGCTGGAGATCTCAGCCCATGAGATGGGGACTGGCTGCTTTGGTGCTGGCCCCTCGGCTCGTGGACATGGCTGTGCTCTTGGTTGCATTGTGACACCCCCTATGGATTGCTGCTGTTGTCTGTGGGTCCTGGTGGCCTCATGGGGTCTGTCCATGGCAGGGTCTGTTTCAGTGCTGTCGCTGAAAGCAGGCACTTTGTCCAAATAGAAGACTTACAGATGTCATCTCTTTTGGCTTCTCTAAGGTCTTCAACAGGGTCACCCTACAACACCCTTCAGTGCACATATGGGAGGGGAGTGGAACAGTACAGAGGGTAGTGGTTGATGGCTGAATATGCAAGTGCAGATTGGTGACAAGTGGTGTTCCTCAGGGACTTCTCTTGGCACCAATAGTGCTTAAGAGCTTCAGCAGTAACACAGGCTGTGGGATTTGGTGCAGCATGCACAAGGTCTGCAGGCAAGCAGGCTGAGCATTGCAGCAACAGCTTAAATCCTTCCTTTCAACTGTCTCTCTCCTGCCCACCCACAGGCAACCACTGGGTTTCCCCTTCCACCCTGTCCTGCACTGGTTCAGGTCGAGATCTGCCAGAAGAGATTTTTGGAAAGCCGGGGGTTTCCACGGCTTGCATGGGGGTAGGGCGGTAGGCAGTCACTCTTTCTCCTCCCAGAATGACCTCAGTCCCCTGCTGCTGGTGACTCCTGGAGCAGCAGCTACCTCCAAACCGCCTTCTCACCCTACGAGGACCAAGAACTTGCACGGAACTGTGCAAGTTTTGTCAGCACAGAGCAAGGGCAGGAGAGCAGAAGGGCCGTGCAAGGGGATTGGAATTGGATGATCTTGAAGGTCCCTTCCAACCAAAACCCTTCTACAATTCCACGGATCTCTGAGCAAGGATAACAATTCACAGTCACAGAACAGCAGGTTGGAAGGAACCTCATGGATCATTTCTTCAGAGCTTTCTAGGCCAAAGCATGCTCCCAGGAGGTGGCCCAGCAGCCTGCCCAGCCGAATCCTGAAAGCGCCTCCAGCGCTGGGGAACGCGGCACTGCCCAGGGAGATTCCGAGGCGGCACCTGTGCGGGACAGTGGCAGTCCCCGAGGGCCGCGGCTCCGGGCACACGGGGCTTTTCCTCCGGCAGAGAAGCGCTGGAGCAGCGCAAAGAACGCCGAGCCCGGCAGCTCTGGCGGGAGCCGCTGAGGAGACCGTCCGGTTCCCATGGCAACTCCCGCCCCCAGCTACCGGCCCGGCCCAGGCCGCCGAGCGCTGCTCGCTCGCCCTTTGCGCGGCCCTTGAAAGCCCGAGTTTCGAGTTTCCTCGGGCGGGATTCTTCAAGCTTAGCAAAAACTCGTTTTCCCTCACAAACACACTCTCTTTTTCTTCACCGGTTTTCGGGGGGCCATCGCCTTCTAGCTCCTCTGGCAGCTCCTTTTCACCAGAGAGGACAGAGAGCAGGGTGACTGTCAAACCTCTGGCCCCAGAGGCCCATGAGGCAGAGCATCTGGCTCCACTCCTCCCTCTGATTGCAGTCACCATCTTCTGTCATTTGGTGGTGGTTATAGCAGAGCCCACAGCATCAGCTCTTTTTCAGTAATGCTCCCTGACTTTGTGGCAGATAAGCAGTCAGTACCCTGTGCCCTTGGTTCTGATCACAGCTGTGCAGAGACACAGCGTTTGGTCATTTATTGGTAACTCTGCAGAGAGTAAAGCTGCCAGCAGGAGGGAGGCCGGGTGCTGCCCAAGGTGTGTGGTCAGTGACACGTACAGGCCTCTGCCTGCTCAGTGGTCAGTGTTAAAAATGACCGAGACTCAATATTCTTCTGTTAATGGTTTAATTTAATTAATAAAATTGCAATGAGCAAAACAGTGCTGGGTGCATGGGGAGTGTCCTCTCCACTCACACGCACACCTTAAAGTTTAATTTTTTAGTTTATATTACATATCTTAATGCATATTCATAACTATTCTAATGCATATTCATGACTGTTCTAGGAATAGACTGGATTATGTTTATTAGTTCTTAAAGAGGCGGGTCTTCAAAGGCGCATGCCCACTTTATATCTCTGAGGGTCTTTTTGACCCCCATCTGGTGGTCGTTCGATGAAGTCAGTAGTCTTCCTCAGTTTGCCCTCTTGTTACCCCTCGATTCCGCACATGTGCTCCTTTGCCTTTTCATGTGCAACACTCTGCAGTCACCTGAAATTGCAAGGCTATGTGGTGAGCAGAAAAATCAGCTTAGATTAGCACAACGGGATATACATTGTCGCTTTTTCAAGGTGCAGAAACTGTGGATGTCTTGTTTCTTGTTCCCCTAAGCCTTGTAGTAACACAAAGAACAGTTATTTTTGCTTCTTTCACAATGTTGAAGGCAGATATATTATTAGCACTTTCAAAATGTGGTTAGAAAAATGCTTTATAGAAGTTAGGTTAGCAAACACTTTATAAAAGTGGGGTTAGTAAACAATAATTATTCAAATAATTATTCAACATGAATTCACAAACACACACATATATTACAGTCAGGAAGATGTCAGTCACTGAGCTGAACCTGACTCTTCTCCGACTGACAGCTCTTAAGGAGCAGAGGATGAAAAGCAGGGTGAGGACAACAGCAAGTTGGGCCCAGAACGGCCAGCGCATGGTGTCCTCAGTGTCCAGGTAGCTGCCAGCAGAGAGGGGGTCAAGGAGGCTGGGAGCCTGATTTTGCCTTAGCTTCTCCTCAGGATGGTGCAGGAAGCACAGCATGTCCTCCACCAGCTGCTCCCCCTGGCAAGTGCACTCCAGCTCCACCAGCACCTGGCATTTCCTCACCAGCATCTCCTCTTCCCTGCCCATCTCTATACAGAAGGAGGGTCCACTGGGGAGCTCGATGAGCACCAAAAAAACTCTCAAGAGTAGGAACTGGGCCTCCTTTCTCTGGTAGATTCCTCTGGTAGCTCTGCCCCCTTGGCTGAGGAGATTCTCCAGCTGGTCACAGGTCCCCCAGCTGTCCCCAGTACAGCCACTCGTCCCCCGTGATGGGCCCTGTCAGCCAGCTGGGTGACACCTTCAGGGATTTTCCAGCCACTCTTCCCCAGCCTTATAGCGTTGCATGGGGCTGTTGTGACCCCAGTGCAAAAATCCTGACCACATCGCTCCCACCATCAGAATCTTCTTCTGTTTCTTTCTCCAAAGATGAGGAAAAGGCTGAGGTATTTAACATCTCCTTTACCTCAGTTTTCAACAATAAGACAGGTTGACCTGAGGACAGCTGCTTCTGGGACTTGTAGAGAGAAATAGAGAGAAGTGAGAAATGAAATAGCCCCTCTTTAATCCTGGAGGGAATAGTTTGTGACATGCTGAACCACCTTGATCCTCACAGGTCTATGGGATCAGACAGGATCCACCCCAGCATGGTGAGGGAGCTGGGGAAGAGCTCACCAAGCCACTCCCCATCATTCACCAAAAGTCCTGGCTCACTGGGGAGGTCCCAGATGACTGGCAGTTGGTGAATGTCACACCAATGCACAAAAAGGGACAAAAGGAGGTCCCAGGAAACTCCAGGCCCGGCAGCCTGACCTCAGTGCCTGGCAAGGTTATGGAGCAGATCATCCTGGGGGCGATCACACAGCACCTGCAGGATGCACAGGGGATCAGACCCAGCCAGCACGGGGACAGGAAGGGCAGGTCCTGTCTGACCAACCTGCTCTTCTTTTATCATCGGGTGAACCGCCTGGTGGGTGAGGGGAAGGCTGTGGATGGAGTCTAGCTGGACTTCAGCAAAGCCTTTGACACCATCTCCCAAAGCATTCTCCTGAAAAAGCTGTCAGCCCATGGCTCAGAGAGGGGCACTCTGTGCCTGGTTAGGAACTGCTGGAGGCCACCAGAGAGTGGTGGTGAACGGTGCTGCATGCAATTGGTGGCTGTGGTGTCCCCCGGGGATCAGTGTTGGGCCCAGTTCTGTTTAATGTCTTCACTGATGATTGAGATGAGGAGATTGAATCCACAATTAGCAAATTTGCAGATGACACAAAGCTGGGGGGGAGTGTGGATCTTCTGGAAGGCAGGGGAACTCTGCAGAGGGACCCTGGACAGACTGGAGAGTTGGGCTGACTCCAATGGGATGAGGTTCAACAAGGCCAAAGGCCTGGGTCCACGTGACAAGTGCACTTTGGCCACAAGAATCCCATGGGGAGCTCCAGGCTGGGCACAGAGGGGCTTAGAGCAGCCAGGCAGAAAGGGACCTGGGAGTCTGGATTGCCAGGAAGCTGAACATGAGCCAGCAGAGTGCCCAGGTGGCCAAGAAGGCCAATGGCATCCTGGCCTGTATCGGGAACAGCGTGGCCAACAGGTCCAGGGAAGGGATTCTTCCCCTGTACTCAGCCCTGGTGAGGCCACACTTTGAGTCCTGTGTCCTGTTCCGGGCCCCTCAGTTCAGGAAGGAGCTTGAGGTGCTGGAGCAGGTCCAGAGAAGAGCAAGGAGGTATTTAGGTATTCAGCAGAAGGTATTCAGCAGAATTCCTGTGAGGAAGGGCTGAGGGAGCTGGGGGTGTTCAGCCTGGAGAAGAGGAGGCTGAACCTCATCAGGAGGTGACCTCCTGATGGGGAGACCTCATCACTCTCTACAACTACCTGAAAGGAGGTTGGAGCCGGGGGGGGGTTTGGTCTCTTCTTCTAAGCAGCTCTCAGTAAGAGAAGAGTGCATGGACTTAAGCTCTGCCAGTGGAGGTTTAGAGTGGATATTAGGAAGAAATTCTTTCCAGAGAGGGTGATCAGACATTGTAATGGGCTCCCCAGGGAGGTGGTGGATTCTTCATCCCTGGAGGTCTTTGAGAAGAGTTTGAATGTGGCACTCAGTGCCATGGTCTGGTAACAATGGTGGCAGTGGATCAGGGTTTAGTCTTGATGATCACAGAGGTCCCTTTCAACCCGGATGATTCTGTGATTCTGTGACACTGAGAAAACTTATTAACAGACTTCTTGCTGGCAGACGTGAATTGTATTCATAGAGATAATTAATGAGCCTGTTTCCTGTGAGAAAACTTCTCACTTAACTTTCACAGAGTCACACAGAATAACAGAAAGTTAGGTGTTGGAAAGGACCTCGAAAAATCATCGAGTCTAACCCCCATTCAGATAAGTGGCACTGAATTTGACACATTCCTTTGGCATGAAGTTGGAAAGGATTTCTCACGTCATTCAAAATTTACATTATATTCCCAGAGAATACCTTCAGGAAAGCTTTTCTTTTTATGCTAAATCTTCAAGTCCTTGTAGCACTGTGTTTAATTATTTCTTTACCATGAAGAGGTGCAAATTGCCTTCAACTTGAATACCATTTAAGACTGTGTTGGAGTACCTAATGCACTACAGCTATTTTCTCAAAGTGCTCGATCAATACAGCTGATTGGGCAGGTCACAATAATGTAAAATTTGGACTACAGGAAGATCTTACACAATCTACTCTTTTGTTAAGCAGCTTCTCTGTGTTAAGTATAATCTACTCACTGGAATTTCCTGAATTAATAAAAAGAATGAATAGCCTGAAAAAAAACCCTAAGTGAAACCCAGGCAAGTGTGCTTTATTTGAGTATTATGGACTTTTCCAATAGTCTTGATCAGACATGTGAAGGAGAAATAAATTAAGACCCATAAATTTCCCTGGTTGCCAAAGACATAGGGTGCTTCCACACTAACAGGAAATGTGCATGGTCATCTCCCTAAAGAAATTGAATAGCTCTACAAACCATATATATATAATTTTTTTTCATGAAGACTGTTTCTCATGGGAGGGAGCAGGAGCTGGAGCAGGGGAATAGTATGAGGGGTCCTCCCTCTGAGGAGGAAGGAGCAGCAGAGACAAAAGTGTCATGCACATATTGTAACCCCATATCCTGTACCCCTGTGCCACTATGGGGAGGAGAGAAATTGTGAGTGAAGTGGTCTGGGCCCAGAAAGAAAGAAAAAAGTGGAGGAAGGTGTTTTTGGGATCTGGTTGCATGTTTCATTATTCTATTCTGTTCTTATAGGCGACAAATCAAATTGATTTTCCCCAAGGTGAGTCTCTTTTGCCTGTGACTTTAACTGGTGAGTGAACTCTCCCTGTCTGTCAGCCTTTTAGTCATATTTTCTCCCCATCTCACCGTGGGGAGGTGAGTGAGCAGCAGCATGATGCTTAGTTTCCAACTGAGCCTAAACCATGACAATATGTTCCTTTCAGAAGTTTTGCAGAATTAAACATTTCTTTCATTTCAGGTATCAGACTATCATTGAAAATGATAAAACAAATGATGCTTTTAAAATTATAACCTGCACAAGGATATATTTTATCTTTCTCTATGTCTCTGAACTATAGTCAGAATTTTTTCTGGTTATTTCTATTTTACAGAATTAATTTCAGAGAATATATAAAACATATGTAAAGAATGAAAAATTATTCCTGGTATTACTTTTTTGGTGTTGTTGATAACCATGTCTTTAATGCTGAAATAATGGCCTATTTTTTGGCTGCTCAAGATCCCCACTGGCATACTACATACAACATTATAATATAGTTTTCTTTTATTATGGAAGAAGAAAGTTTGGTTTCTGAAGGAAACCCACATGACACATATTTGATTGTGATTGTACTGTTTCCAGGAGCCAGGTAATTATAACTTTTTATATCTCTTTACCTGACTGAAATGCACTGTGCAAATAATTTTTTCATTGGGGTATGATTTCAACAGGTAACACCCGTATGAAAATTTGTGTTCAATATTTTTGAACCCCAAATTCTCTTTTTTTGGGATGTTTGATTCTTCACCTGAGATACTTGAGCTACCAATCTTGCATAGCTATGTTGCAGAAGCTATGAGTCCAGCTCTCAATAAAGGACACTGAATGAGATGAGGAGATTACTGGTCTGCTTTTTTGTTCCAAAAAGAAATGAACTCCATAGTTGTGAATCTCCACAAAGAATGCACAATATGGCTGTGATGAATTCAAAGGCAGGGCGGACTGAAAGAAGAGCATCAAAAGAATCAAACTGTTAGTCCTGGACGCTTGATGACCATACTACAGATGTTTCAGTGGATTTCTATTTTGGATTAACCATGCTTGAGCCCAAGGGATTAAATGCCCATGTGCAGCTGAAATGAGTCAGGGAGCTAAGTTTTTTCTAGAGATTAAATAACTTGCTTTCAAAACCTAAACTAGGGCAGCTAAAATAAATCAAGTGCCTCATAGTGTATAACCCCAGTGTATCTTCTCAGACTCTTCACCCTCCCAACTACTCTTTCAGTATTGGTATTAACTGTCAAGCAGGGACATGCTTATTTTCTCTTATTTTCTCTTAGCTTATTTTCTTTAGAATTAGCTTTGTCTTCTTCTCTCATACGTCTGATAAGCCACTCTACCATATATTATTGTTCATATGGGAGGCATCACTTAGGAAAGGGGTTATTTTACTGCTTTCATCCATGTAGTTTTTAAAGCAGAGCTTATGCAGAGTGCTATGCCCTGGGCAGGTCTAAGTCACATGACAGAAGAAGACCATGAGTTCTTTCATAATATGAGTTCTTTCATGGCCTTGTTACCATGAGAAGAAAATGCATATGGCCATGGTATCTTACCTGGAAAGTCTGAGTACCAGCCCTGAGAACATGCACTCATCTCATAGTCCAGACACACCCAGTGAGCGATCTAAGCCTCAGTGGTACAATAATCTTATCTTTAAAGCTGTGAAAATCTAAACTCTGAGATATCAAAATCCAGGATGGTATTGTGTAGCTTGGGACCATGCCAAATTTCAGTGCACAGTAAAGGATCTTGAAAATGAGTTCATTATATTGCAGGAGGTAGCCATCTTTCCAGTGTTTCCACCTGCAACAGGAGTAACAGAAAATTAATATTTTATAAAACCTTCTGGAGCATTTAAAACAGCAATTACTGTATCTGTAATAAGTGGTCTGTGAATATGTATGACTTAAAACTTTCAAAATAGCTGTTAATGTGAAAGACTTGATTAAGACAGATGAGGATAATAGTGAAATTGGATATTAAACCTTTGAAAACTAAATTCCATGGTGTTTTGGAAGGAAATATCAGTCTGAATGTGCACATGAAGCAGGATAATAGAATTTTGATGATCATGTCACATGGAAAAGAAAACACTTGGTAACACACTATAAGATTTAATATTCAGTAAGCCAGTTTTTTTTTAACATAATTTAATCAGAACATTTGGCCGTAGCTGAAAAACACTGAAGTGATCATTTTATCCTGCTTTTTCTTCATGTAATGCTGACAGATGGTAATTACCTCTGTCTAGTAATTCTTAGATCCAATAGCATTCACTAAAATTACAGCATCATTAAAGAGAAGAGAAATGAAAATCTCCTTTTTCAAGATCCACATAAGGAAGCAACCAAGTCCCATTAGGAAGGGAAGAGAAAATGGAAGCTCCCATCCCAGTGCCTGACATTTGTGCCTACAGGTAGTTCTTACCCTGGTGGTAAGGGGCCCATTTTCACAAGTTTTAGCCATTGACTTTAAACATTGTTATTTTAGGCTAAGCACAAATGGTGTGCACCCAACACACAGCAGAACACAAGCAGAAGATGCTGGAGTTGTATCTGCACCCATCTGTGGGATCCTCAGCAGCTGAAAATCATCAGCACATGTTTACACTGAACTGCTCTCACTGTGTCTGCCTATACCACGTCTCTTAAACCACTGAGATCATTCACTTGTACTGTCTTTCAGGTACAATTTTTGGTATCACAAGTTTTCCCAAGTGTGAATACAAACATCTCCTATGCAGCCTGCAGTGGCCTGAGATGCCTTACAAATTTGTCTCTGTGTTTCACTAGAGGAGGGGGAAGCAGTCATGAGGACTGGCTGCCAGGGTTGAAAGGTGTTGAGATGTTTTCCTGATATTCAAACCTGAGCATCTTGGTGTTATCTGTTGGAACTGCCAGAAAGAAAACCTAACAGAAATGCAGGAGAACTTCCCAAGTTTTCTAGACAGCTATTGAATTTAAATTATGTGATTTATATTGGTTAAGTAGAATAGGCTTGAAGAAGATTTCAGGTTTGGAACTAAATATTGTTGTGCATACAGGCAAGACATTAGCTTAGAACACAACAGAGGTGCTAGCTTAACAAGGTGTCTTTGACCACAAAAGAAATTGGTTAGAGGTTTTGTGTCCTTACCACAATTTTAAATTAAAGATTTGGAGTCCTTCTGAGCATGTTTGCAGCAGAAGGTTGTTCCAGAACCATCTGAAAACCTTGGGGTATTAATTTTCCTTTTGTGTTGGCCATCAGCTTTATTTGCCCGTGCCTCTAGGTCAGGAGCACTGTGGTTTCCCTGGTCTCATCCCCAAATGAAAGTGGGTGACACCTCAGTGGTGTCCCTGGACTTGGGAAATGAGAAGCACTGATGGCTCCCATTGTACAGACATTCTGGACATCTGTCAACAGCTGTGACATAAAGAAATGAAGAGCTATGGCCTTGACCTTGGCTGGTATTCAACTGGAGATGTGACTATTGTCTCTTCTGTTTGTGTATGACTCAAAGTGAAGGCAATAAAAACCCATTCCTTTCTAACCCTTTTGAGCTCCTGGATGTGGAAGCCAGTTCTTCAACAGTTAGCATTTATTTCTTTGTATTTCTGTGCATCAGCTCCTTTAGAGCTACCAGGAGGCAATCAGAGTGTTGTCCACTGCAGGACTAACCTACCATCAATGCAGTCAAAGGTCTCAAGAGCACTTAACCCCCGGGCTGGGACACACCAGAGGTGTTTGATCCCCACAGCACAGCCAAATAGAAGAGGCTGCAGCACACCTTAATGAGCAAAGAAAAGGAAGAAAACAACACCACATTTAATTTACCATGTTGAGGTGAAATATGACTTAATTTTACAAAAAGCTTTACTGAGGCTTTATCTGAAACCACCAAGTAAAAGAAAACACTGGTATTGGGTTAAGGATTAGAATCATATGATTACTAATGAAAAATGCATACTGAGCTAACAAGCATGTGCAAATTAGGTTCTTTTTTTTTTTTCCCTCCTTCACACGGGCTGTAATATTCTATTTCACTAAGTGATCCTATCAGAATATTAAATTTTTCCATTAGCAGGATTAGATTAGGTCTTAATATTAAACCATATACGTCAGTCCTATTTAATAAGATATGTTCTCCAGCCCTACTACAAGCCTGGTATTATCCCAGCTAAATACCTTTTTCTTACAATCAGCAGGGATTTGAGCAAGACACAGTTCTGAATATTGGGAGGTGCCCTGAGTAATGACGAACAACAACCAGGAGACAAATCCCTGCAGTCCAATATGCTGAAAAACAAAACAACTCTAAAAATACATTTTTTATGGAGCAAATTACATGAAATGCCAAGCATATGGATTTAATGAATATGACTTTCAAAAACCATAAACAGGATTGTGTTTATACTTTATTTTTTTTACAGCACAAGAGAAACAAATTTGCTCTGAGATGCACCTCTCATAACTATCATGAGTTGTAAACATCCTTTCTGTAATCAGAAATAAAATGTTACAGACAATAAAGCCTACTGAGGTGGTAAGCTGAAAGGCAGGTGGAAAGCAGAGTGAGCTGCTTCTGTGGAAAGCATATGTTTTTTTCCTATTAAATTAAATTCAGTTAGTGAATGACTGTAAATGATGCTTGATGTTCCAGTAGGAAATTGTCTTATTTGTGCCATGATGACTGCAGTCCAGGGGTGGATACACAACTTTGCAGAGATCTCCGGCACTGTGTTTTTTTTTTCTTTATACTACTTGATTAGATTTATTTATGAATTAGCATGAATGGTCTGGCAAGAATCCTTGTTTACACAGCCCTCCATAAAATACTATTAATGTATTAGAAGCATATTGCACTAAAACAGTTGAAGTGAGGCTGTAGAGGCTGACAAAACCAAAATAGAAACACAGCGTACTAGTTCTAACAACTGCTAACTGCTAACAAAAGAAGTGTGATTTCCCAGTGTATATTATCACAGTATATGGATAAAAGCATTGGAGTGGGATGATCTCCTATGCTTGCTGAGCAAAAGGGCTGCTTTTGTCTAACTTGTGTTTCCTTTAGAGTGTTACTCTGCAATTTCCATTTCTAAGGGAGTTCAGTCCCTGAAGCACAAAAGACAATTGACTAAGGGGTGATATATGACTTCGAGCAGGTCAGGAGTTAGTTTAACAGAGACTAAAGCATGGAAGAGGATGAAAAAAAAATGCAGTCAGATACCTTAACGCCCCAAGTAAGAACTCCAGAGCGTACTGTAGTGCTTATCATCAAGACAGCAGCTCTAGGTGTCTTTTTTCTTGCTGTATCTGACTGTCATTGCCATATCTGTGTCATGTCAGCACCATGAGACATCTTGGAAGGAGAAAGCTCATGGCTCCAGCATCATCCAATGTGGAACACAGCAGTGAAATGCTTGCTTTTCAGGCACAGTACTGATGTCAACAGCACATTCCTACACATACAGACAAATGATAGCAACATTTTGTCTGTGAAGGTATCATTAGATATAATAGACTTTGTGGTCTGGGGTAAAGGTTCTGTGAACTGTCATTCTACTTTTGATAAAGACATAGAGGTTCCCAGGCCCTTTCAAGTGTAAGACAATAAGAGAGAGTTACTGTTTATTCTGTGTTACTACACCCAGCCATAATCTGAAATGTGTCTTCTCATTTTGGGCAGCATTTTAAGGCAGCTGTTGCATGTTGAGGTTTGAACTGAGCCCTCGTGTGTCTTGTACGAGCACATGCTCTCTGTGTCCTGGGAAGTGACAAAGATTTTGAAGGAGCAACAGAGCATAAACCACCTCTCTTCTCCCTCCTAACAAGAACTAGATGCTGCCTTGCAGCTAGGACAGTGAAGGGAGATTACTGCCACTGTGACACACAGCAGTTGTGTCACCACCTCAGTCAGAGCAGTGGAGGAATATTTACTGTAGCCTGACAAGGAACAATGAGTGCATTTCCCCTGGCACTGGTAAAGTGCTAAGAAATTTTAAAAGAGTTACTGTGGTGAAATCAGGCCCAGGCTCTTTGTAAATTCCCTCTGTCTTAAGCAGTTTTGAATGAAACTCTAGGCTTACAATGCATTTCCAGAGAGATGTTGTTAATTTACAGGCAGCAGAGGTGCCATATGTCACAATTTTGTTACAAATTCCACTATATTGAAATCATGTCCTCTTGAAATCAGCTGTATAATTCCTGTTGACTTCAGTGAAATCAGTAGTTCACTCCAAGTACACTTTTAAAAGTCTGAAGTTGTGAGCAACTGAGAAATACTGTTTTACTAAATAACAATAGTTGCAATATTCTGATTTCAGAGAGTATTTTGTTTATGAATAGAGCAAAAATACAAACAAAAAATATTGTACATATTTTAAAAATGCAAAATTAAGTCTTTATAGCCAAGGCTCAGTTTTTCAATTTTTAATTTTAAATTAAATTTAAATTTTAATTTTAAAATTTAATTTTAATTTTTTTTTAAACAATATAACTTCAGTGTACTGGAATAGATCATCTCCTGAAAACATATTAATGTACTAACCAATCTGATCAAAATTGTTTAAAATACACATGTTTACTTGCTTAAATAAAGTCAGTTTATTTTCCTTCCTGTAGGTATGACTTAAACCCGTCCTCAAGCTCTTCTATCATTTTGCATAATTAAAACCCCCCGAACAGTACTTCAGTTCATCATCCCCAACACCATTGCTGGATCCTTTTTGTTCTCAGTGATCTGATGATTACGGATAATATTTCTCTAAAGAAAAAACATTTGTGTCAGAAGCACATCCCAGAGCAAATTTAATTTGTAATTTACATACTGTAAATATAAACACTGCACTGAAAGAGTTTGTCTTGTTTATGCTTTTACATAGTAATTTTCATTAAACCTGTATTTTCTATCGTTTATGACACTCACTCAAAATTGAAATGTCACAGAGTCAGTTTGGTCTATATGACTACAGAGACTTCCTTGTTGATTTTGCTTTTCATTATTACCCATTACCCTGATGTCTCCACTCCATCATGCTATCACACTTTCTGGTTTCAGCATCTCACATTCTGTGCTTATAAAAGGAAGAAGATACCTTGCTCAGACAAAAAAGACATTTTATGGTGCTTCTGGGAGGCAGCTGGAAACAACTGAGATGCATGCAGTAGATGATCAGGCAACATGCAGCTTCTTTCTTTTGTTTAGCTGCTGTGTGTCTGACCCACCAGAGTCAGCTCTCTTTGTGTATAGGAGAAAGTGCAGATGTACATGAGACAGTGGCTCTGTGTAAGTCTGAGCTGAGCTGTGCCTTTGAACTACAGCCCAGCTACATCACTACATCATGCAGTGATGAACAATTCTCCTGCCTTGATAGGGCAGGATGACTTCTGAAGCACCAGGCACCTTCAGAGCCAGATGCTTTGTCACACCTCCTATGGCAGAGATGATTCTGTGCAACTCTGTGGCTTTTACTGAGCTCCCCTTTTGCTGTACAGTTTTAGAAAGTTCCCACAACTAGTTTTTTTTTTTTGCTTTGTTTTTGTTTTTTTGTTTTTTTGTTTGTTTTTTGATATTTTTTTAGGTTTGTTTGTTTGTGGGTTTTTTGTGTTTTTTTGTTTGTTTGTTTTGTTTGTTTTTTGGTTTTTTTTTTGTTTGTTTTTTTTTTGTGTGTGTGTTTTTTGTTTTTTGGGGTTTTTTTCCCCAGCATTAGCAGTATGCTCTCTGCTGCAACACTGCACAGACTATGTTTTGTTTTCACAGACTATGTTTTCAGATTCACTGATTTCAAGGATGGCCAAGTGCCAACAGGAGATCAGCGTCTGGGTGAGAAACTGTCATCTTTGACATGATGCCTTGAAGAGAAATCTAGAGTGGAAAAATCAAGAAGGAGGAGAAGAGCATGAAGTCAAATAGGCACTCACCTGAGATGTGGGAATACAAATATGCTCCATAGATACATGAGGAGGGAGTAACAGCCTGGTATCCAAATCTGGGGGAGTCTTGTCCAAACAGCACTTAATAGCCAGAGAAAATCATCTTTCTGCTTTGTCTTCCAATAATCTGAAATAATCATAGTAGCACTAGTATTTGAAATAGTGTAATCATAGTATTTGACAGCTGGAAATTCAACACATGAGACAGTGTTGAAGGAAAACATGTACCTAAGTCTTCATGAACTGATGGAGGTTATGGACAAGAGAACCGGGATCAGTGACAGCTGATTTTGTCCCTTTCAATAAAACTTCACCTTTTGTTTCTATCAAGACATAGTTCTAGCAGCCTTGTTTCACTGTAATATGTTTTACAAAATTTTCTGCTGTCACTTTCAGAGGTTTAACCCAATGCCTTTTCTCTCAGCATTTTTAATAAGGGTCATCAATTAGGAAAAGTAATGGTGTAAATCAGAAGCAACTGCCAGCAGTGTTAACCATATACCTCCTGCTTTCTTATTGCAGGAGATGTGCTATGGCAGATGTTAAAGAGCAGGTGAAAGAAAGGGATGCTTATAAAATGGTTCAATTCAGGGCACAACCCACAACATCTCCTACATAAATAAAGAAGTTCTTGGAATCATAGTCTCATAGAATATGTTAAGTTTGAAGGGACTCATAAGGATTGTCTAGTGCAACTCTCTGCTCCTTTTAGGATTACCTACAACTAAATCTTGTAACTGTGAGCATCATCCAGAAGCTTCTTGAATCCTTACAGTCTGGGTGCTATGACCAGCCAGTTCCAGTGGTGGACTACCTTCTCAGTGAAGAATACTTTTTCTAATGTCCAATTGTCATGACCCATAAAGGGCACCCAGGGAGACACAGATTGAACCCCCTTGCTTTCAGACTCCTCTCAGAGGGGATCCTGGGTGTGGCTGGATCCAAGCTCAGTGGCAGACTTGGTCCTCCCTGGCAGAGTCACTTAACATATTCAACCATCAGTTACCCCTTGATTAGATTAAGGTTAAATCACAGGGTCCTACACTCAAGATCTGTATTTGAACATAAGATTTAATTAGAATTATGGAAGGAATTAAAGCTTATATGTATGGTCAAGATGTGCAATCATAAAGGCCAATTATTTAGATCACAAAAGACACAACATATGGATGCTAAAGCTGTGTAACCTGAGAAAAATGGTGGCTTCTTGATTTTAGCAAAGAGAAAGGGAAAGCAATAGTCAGAGAATAAAGGTTTAGAGAGACAGTTAACAGAAAATCACTGGTCCTGGATCCAGCGTTGGTTCAGTCAACGGGGGAGGATTGGTGTCAATGAAACTCCCCAAGCCCACCAATGCAGCCCCTCATTTTATGGGCCTGTTTCACTGAGCAAGCATGGTTGAGATGTATCAGCTTGTACAACTGGAGCAGACCTCCACTTGCTTAGCTCCCCAATTCTTATCTCTGTCATTATCCCTAGACCATTATGGATGTCACCATCCCCTCCAGCAGTCTCTTTGGCATGCTGAGGAGGACCTGGGATGTTACACTGGTGTCACTCCCTTCAGGTCAGTTCTATTGGAGAGCTAATGAGAAATACAGGTCCTGAGGACTGATCCATGACAGCAATCTGTATGTACTTTTTCCAATGCAGTTTTATCCTATTTCTTCATGTCCTATCACTGGTCACCAAAGAGAGGAGATCAGCACCTCCACTGCCCTTGAGGAAGCTGTAAGCTGTGAAAAAGTCCTTAATCCTCTCTTCTCCAAAATGAACAAATCAAATCCTCATAAATCTTACTCTCAAGACTTTTTGTGACCTTTGGTGCCCTCCCCTGAACAAACTTGAAAAGTTTGATGCCCTACTTATATTGAGGCTCCCAAAATGACACAGAGTACTCCAGGTGGTGCTGCACCCCTGCTGCGTCACCTCTCTTGACCAGATAGCTATGCTGTGCTTGATGTACTCCAGGATACAACTGGCCCTTCTGGGCCATCATCCCAAACCTCCAGAGCTCTTTCCAAGGGCTTGGTCTCCAGCCTCTCTTCTCCCAGTTTGTGTGTATAACCAGGATTTTCCCATTCCAGGTGGACAATCCAGCACTTGCTTTTGCTGGATTTCATGCAGATAGTGACTGCTCAGCTCTATAGTCTATCCAGACCTCTCTGTAAGGCCTCTCTACCCTCAAGGAAATCCACAGCTTCTCCCTGTAAAGTCTCATCTGCAAATGCAATCTACATTCAATTCCTGTATCCAGATCATAGACAAAACCATTGAAGAGAATGGGCCCTAAAACTGAGACCTGTGGAACCCTACTGGTGACTGGCTATCATCCCATTAAGTGTAACTCTGTGCCTGACCCATCAGGACTTGTTATCCAGAAGAACATTGTGAGAGACAGTATCAAAAGCTTTCCTAAAAACCAAATCCACCACATCTACTGGTTTCTTTTGGTCAGCTACAGTGGTTTACCTTGTCCTAAAAGGAAATCAAGTTGGTTAAGTGGCACATTTCCCTCATGAATCTATGCAGGCTATGACCATGCACTACATTGTCTCTAGAGTGTATTTCAATAACTCCCAGAACTACTTTCTCCATAATTTTGCCAGATACTGAAGTGACTGACAGGCCTGTGGTTACCAGCATCTTATTTCCCTTCTTGAAAACTGGGACAATATTTTCCTGCTTCCAGTGGACTGTGACCTCTCCAGGTTCATCAGACCACTGAAAAATGATGGAGAGAGGTCCCACAATGACATCAGTCAGCTCTTTCTGTACCCTTGAATTAATCCCATCAGGTCTGGTAGATTTATGTGCATCCAGCTCCTGAAGCAACTCATGCCTGTTTAAGTCACCCTGAGTTGTGTTTCTCATACAGTGTCTAGGAATTAATGCAGGCATCACATTTTGTAAAACATTTGCCTGATTTTCAATTCAAATTTTACATTTATTATTTATAGTTCGGTGCCTGGATTCATATTTAGACAGAGGCACTGTTTGTACAGTCTGGATGAATTATGACTCCTTGTTGAAGCTGACGGAAAACCTGCCAGAAATGCTGGTAGGAAGCAAGGTGTCACCTTTCATGTGAGTGAAGATTTGAAAAAGAATTGTTTCCATGTGCTTTGAAACAGTAGGCAATCGTGTAACATATTTACAGGGTTAGCTAATGTATCTAGAGATACTTTTGTGGACTTTTTCTATAAAAATTAAAATCTCATTGTTTTGGTATAGATTTTAGGCATGAGAAATATAATTCCTGGGTTAGCTCAACAAAGGCCAGCAAAATATCCAGGACTTGAGCAGCGGCCTTGTGAGGAGAAGATGAGGGAACTGAGCTTATTCAGTCAGAAGCAGAGACAGCTTTAGGGGGACCTGACATCACCCTTCCCACATCTCCAAGGAGGTTACTGAGCACTTGGAGTTTCTTTAATGAAGTGCATGGCTGGAGGGCAAAACATATAAAATAAACATCATAAGCTAAAAAAAAGGCAGTAACAAGTTTATGCAAAAGAAAATATGTCCCACCATGAGGACAGTCAGACATCAGTACAGGTGGTCCAGGAAGGCTGTGAAATTGTTCAGATGGGACTCTGAACTGGAGAAAGCCCACAGCAACCTGATCTGAATCCAGGGGGACTGTTCCTTGAGCGAAAGGTTGCAATAGAAACTTGTTATGGTCCCTTTCAACATGAATTATTCTATGAAAATGGCCTGGAAAATAATGGATTACTAGAAGTAGAAAATTTTGGTCTAATTTTCATCATATGTCATTCTCAAAATTCAGTTTTCTGACTCCCTATTAATAAAAATCACGTTTGCTGAAATATTTGCAACTCTAAATAACATAATTTAATCTAACATAATCTTGTTAGTTTTAAGTTAAGCATATGTGATGCAGATTTTCTTCAAGTCTGTTTTTTTCTATGCATTCTTCATTTCTCTGCTTATTTTATGGAGGAATTTTTTTTTTCTTTTCTGAGAAGGAGAGATATTGGGATGTTATTGAATATGAAGTTCATAGTTTACAAAAATTCAGTGTAAATAAATGTTTTGGTGTCTTCCTAGTGCTCTACTTTTACAAAGTCCAGAATCAATTCAGAACTTACTCCATCAGCTCCAGAAGAACTATTGTGATTTCAATACTAAGTGCTGGTTAACTGGGATATTGTAATTGAGTTAATTAAGGCAGAATTTTGCTCGGGTACCAAGAGCATCTGTTACTAAGTATGAAACAGAATTTTTTTCCTCCATTCTCCTCTGCTTTACAGCAGTTAATAAAAAAGGAAAGAAGTTAATTAAATTCAGATGGAGTGTGTCAAGCATTGTCAAGATCTCAATGACTACTTTAATCAAAAGTAAAACCTATTTTAGCTAGAATGGGTAGTAATTAAAAGTCTTTTTAAAAATCTTGATAAGAAAAACAGTCCTGCATTACCAAACCATCATAAATTTGTCAAGAATAAAATGTGAAAGCTGCTGAATATATCTAACTGACATTAGCACTAACTCAAAGTAAAACACCAGTGAAAATAAACAGAAATTTAAGCATCTGTTTTCTTTGGTGCTTCAATGGATGGATAAAGGACTTTAGGTAAGACTGCTTATACTGTCTCCTGTCAGACAATGTTATGTTTCATTGTAAAGTGTAACAGTCATTAAGACAGAGGATTCTTACGCATTTATTTTTCTGGGCACCTAGTGATGGCATCTATCTCCTCTCTAGCACTTTATATCCCTTCTCTATTTTGTCTTATATTATTAGCACCAGTGAACAGGTAAGAAAATGGAGGCATTCTGGGGTGATGTGTCTTGACCCACATGTCATTGGCCTAGCCAGATAAAAAACTTTGGAGTTGTTAAGTCATAGCTTAATTCTCTGATATCTCTACAAGGTTTCTGCTGCAGTTGCTCATTAATGCAGTCTTCACAGAATCACAGAGTGTTATGGGTTGGAAGGGACCTTAAAAGATCATTGAGTCGAACCCCCCAGCCAGAACAGGATCACCTCATTCTATTTCATGATGACTTATGTTTAGTAACAAAATATCTGCATCCAAATAACATCCTCCATAAAGCAGGTGTATCATCTTCACAGCCAGATAAGAAGTAATTAAGTTAATGAATTCTAAAATTAATGATAGTCCTCAGTGAAGATGATTATTGCTGAGCGTAAAAAAAGAAAGTTAAAACAATACTTGGAAACAACATGCCATTCCTTAAAGATCACTAGTTATTGCTTACTCCTTAGAGGAAAACATAGGAAGACAAAATGTGGATGTCCTTAAAAAGGTAATTTTTAGAAGGAGAGCTCTGGATGAAGATATTATATACAGTATAAGGAAGGTAATAACCAGGCACTCAGTTCTTTGAGCTCCTAAAAGTTTTCAGTTCTATTTTGTGTTGATGGTGTCTCACTGGGCTCTTGAGCTGTCTTGGCATTCATAAAAGCTACATCATTTAGACAGTAATCCTAGACATATGAAGTAAGGTGTTCCCATTGGAACTGGAGGTTGGTTTTGTTACTGGTGAGATAAAGAAAGAAAGTCACCTTATCTTGCAATATTTGAATTTATAAAAGTTCAAACAGTTATAGAATGATACAGCGATGAGATGCAGCATTTCCATTACACTCAACATCAGTGTCTCTTTTGCTAAAGATACCCTAATCACTGAGCTAGTCCCTAAATATGGAACACTCACTTATCTGATTTTAAGTCAGGTCTCTTCACCAGTAGTCTGGTGTTCCAGAGAGCTCCAGAAACATATTTAACAGCTACTTTCTTTATCTTCACATTTGCTTCTTGAAGTATCTCCTTTTGTCCCCAGTGAATGGACACTGGTGTGAAAAATCATCCAGAATGATGAGGTTCCTCCCTTTCCCTTGCAAAATGTTTCTTGAGTCATATACCAAAGAAATGTCAACTTTTGTAAATTTCCTGCATCTCTGCTAACTAGTATTATGTGACAGATGAGCCGTTTAACTTAAAGCATAAGTCTAAACAATTATTTTGTTAGAATTAAAACAGTCAGCTGAGAGATCCACACAGGGCATGCGTGCTTATGCCTGCCATATATCCCAGTGAAGGGAGGACTGAAGGAATTTAGTTGAGTCTTTGTGTAATAACCACATATTTAATATACATGTTCTTGCAATTAGATAATAAAATCATAGAATCACAGAATAATTTAGCTTGAAAAGCTAATCATTAAGATCATCATCATTAAGATCATCAAGTAACCGACATCATTTACCTGGACCTGAGTAAAGCCTTTGACACTGTCCCCCATGACATCCTGGTCTCCAAGCTGGTAAAACATGGGTTTGACAGGTGGAGCACTCGGTGGATTAAGAACTGGTTGATGGCCACACCAAAAGAGTGGCTGTCAATGGGTCCATGTCCAAGTGGAGGTCAGTGACACGTGGGGTCCCTAAAGGATCAGTGTTGGGCCCCTCCTGTTTAACATCTTTCTCAGCGACATGGACGGTGGCATTGAGTGCACCTTCAGCAAGGTCACTGAGGACACCAAGCTGTGTGGTGCAGCTGATACACTGGAGGGAGGGGATGCCATCCAGAGGGACCTTGACAGGCTGAAGAGGTGGGTCCATGACAGCCTCATGAAATTCAACAAAACCAAGTGCAAGGTCCTGCGTCTGAGTCAAGGCAATCCCCAGCACCAGTATAGGCTGGGCAGTGACTGGCTTGAGAGTAGCCCTGATGAAAAGGACTTGGGGGTGCTGGTGGATGAGAAGCTCAACATGAGACATCAGGGTACACTTACAGCTCAGAAAGCCAACTGGATCCTTGGCTGCATCAGGAGAAGTGTGGCCAGCAGGTTGAGGGAGGGGATTCTCCCACTTTGCTCTTGCGAGATCCTATCTGGAGTATTGTGTCCAGTTCTGGAGCCCCTGTTACAGGAGGGATATGGATGTGCTGGAGTGTGTCCAGAGAAGAGCCCCGAGGATGATCAGAGGGCCGGAGCACCTCTCCTGTGAAGACAGACTGAGAGAGTTGGGGTTATTCAGTCTGGAGAGGAGAAGGCTCTGAGGAGACCTTATTGTGGCCTTCCAGTATCTGAAGGGGGCTACAAGAAAGCTGGGGAGGGACTTTTTAGGATGTCAGGGAGTGACAGGGCATGAGGAAATGGATTCAAACTAGAGGAGGGGAGATTTTAATTAGATATTAGAAAGAGATTCTTCACCTTGAGGGTTTAGAGACACTGGGCCAGGCTGTCCAGGGAGGTGTTAGAAGCCCCATCCCTGGAAGTTTGTAAGGTCAGGCTGGACAGGGCTCTGAGCAACCTGGTCTAGTGCGAGGTGTCTGCACCCACGCCAGGGGTATTAGAACTAGATGATCTTAAAGGTCACTTCCAACCCTGAAAATTCTTTGATCCTATGATTCTAAGCCCAACACTGCCACTGCCCAACACTAAACCCAGCACTGCCAAGTCCACCACTAAACTATGTCCCTCAGCACCGCATCTCCAACGCTTTTAAATCCCTCCAGGGATGGGGACTCCACCACAGCCCTGGACGGCCTGGGCCAAGGCCTGACAAACCTTCTGGGGAAGATTTTTTTCCTAATATAAACTTGTCCTGGCACAACATGAAATGAACACCAGCACTAACCTAGTTGAAGCTGGTCTCTCTGGAGGCAGTTGGTGGTTTGGTTTTTTTTTTCAAAATGACTAATCCCTTTCTTACTTGCCATTAGAAAAAAAAATGTGCTGTAGAGAAGCCTTCCAGGAGTCTGGCACTGCCCCACAAGACAGATTTCTTACTTTTTGCTAGTAAGATCAAAATTAAGCATCACAGTCATGACCTCCCCTGACTGGGGATATTGAGGGCTCTTCCGTAGCAACAAGCATACAGAAGCCTGTGGTTAGGCTGTGTGGATGTGTTTTGATAAGAGGTATCAAGAAACTTCTAAAAAATGAAGGCAACAAGAGCATAAAGGCATAATGTCCACAGGCATCTTGTTGGAGCACCTGTCATGGTTAGAAGCTGGGAGGATGCTCTTAGTGATGAATAGGCTGGAAAAGCAGAAGACTGTCAGGGTTTGATGAATAGCAAAATGAAGACACTGTGATGTCAACTGGGCAGTGATGGGTGTCCCAGAGAACAAATCTCTGAGAACCTGTACCAATGAGGAAGGTGACTGCTGAGATCTGGGTCCTGAGAATCCCTGATTTGGGCAGACTGTGAGAAAACTGCTTAAATGTTGTGAAAATTTTAGTGGAGATGTGCCACTGTCTGGGGTTTGTCTGGATGTGCAGCATGGATGAGATTACTTATGGGTTTGCATTCTGCAGGTTTCTCCTGGTGCTGTAAACAGCATACAAATATTAAGGGCCTGCAGCACACACAGCAGGAGGTAGAGACAAGAACTTGGAGAGAAGAGATGGGGAAAATAAAAAAAGTCAAACAGAAGGCAATGGCTGCTGAATTTTAAAGTTCAGTTCAATATTAACTTGTCTGGCTTAATACCAGGAGGAAAACCAAAACTATTCTGCAAACTTAAGCAGAAATATAGATCAAATCTGGAGTCAGATTGATGATACCTCTGTGACTCTATTTCAAAGGGATTTAGATGGTTATACTTTACATTACAAGGAAACTGTGATAACCATGAAAGTAAATGTTAATTTCCATGGAAATTACAACAATAAAGCACTTTGAGGTACTATCTTTCATGCAGCAAAGGTCCCAAGGTACTTTACTATTCAAAACAATTTAAAACAACATCAGACAATGGTTTCTGTATTTGATTTAAAATCAGCACTGAAAACCTATGATAAACATTCTGCATTCAGAGACAAAACTTTTGCTGTATTGCCTTTAACTCTTCCAGTTACCTGAACTCTGTATTTTTATTCTATGAGACTCTCTTGCCTTGCTAATACTGCTGGTTGGACCCCATCTGTCACTGAACATCAGCTTTCCCTCAGGCAACATCTTTACAGCACTGAAAACCAGTAAATGGTAGTAAATGGTACTTAAAGTTCATTCTACCTTTGTGCTTCTCACTGTACTAGTGGAGAAGCAAATGTCTCCCAAAGAAAACTTTAACTGTAGATGGTACTGAAATGTTGCCTTGGGGATATCAGTCCTTATTCTGCAACACTCTGGAACTCCAGCTCTCAGAAATTATCCATACTTGCTCAGTTTTTGATCCTATTCTCAGGCTAAGTACCACACGTATTAAAATGTTTGCACCTGAATGAGGTTTTACAGCCTTGGCCTCAGTAGTTCAGCCTCTAGAGATTATATTTTAATTTCTCATCCACTTAGAAAGCTAAACTTATTTTCTACCTTTTTCTTGGGTGCGTTAACATTGGCTGTTCTATTTCATGGTGAAATTTTCTTTATTCTGGAGAGGTGACTTTGAAGGGCTGAGGAACATCTAGGTCCTTGTTTGCTTATCTTTTTCATTATGTATCTGCAACTTTCTATTAGCTGCAGATCTTCTCTAAACCCTTTTGCACATTGTTAGCTCTAAATGTAAATCCTTCTTAAATGCTCTGGAATTAATTCTTATTAACTTTTAGCCAAATTTAGGATGGGGAAAAAATTAGCTTGATGGAATGTTCTCACAAGAGATTACTTAATATTAATTGCCACTTACTTGCGTATCATTGTTTGAAGGGCTTTACCTATTTTCTTGCTAGTTTTATATGAGGAATCATTTGCAGTGTGAAGGCATTTTTTGTGCCTAGGAAATAATTGGAATTTGAGACCTTTAATACTGATTATACAACTAATTATAGCAAAGTTTGCTCTAGTTAAAAAAAAAAAAAAAAGAAAAAAACCCCAAACCCAAACTAAAACCAAACCAAACAAACCATACAAAACTTTTACTTTTATAGATGTGTTAAACCATCCTGGTTCAGTTGTTGGTCTGAGGGCTTGATGTGATCCTCCAGGCTTTCATTTAGACATCTATAACATTCATAGAGAGGGCAATATTGTTCCTTGATAGCTGGCAATCTTTTGTGGCAATTGTAGACTATCCTGTGAAGCACTGCTGTTTCACATGAAGTTGATAATGGCAGTCAAAACTCTTACTCTGATGCTTGTGCAACCCATTGGAAACTGAAACTTCAGTCCTTGTTTAGATTTCATCTCATAGGGTGTCATAAGGAGCCCAGAAGAGATCTGGGTTGGTTTTCGGTTTATTTGGTTTTGTGTATTTGAAAGGAGAGAAACTGAGGACATACAGCTAACAGGAATTGAAATTACCACAAAACTCACATATTTTTTCCTAAATTGGTATTGGGTTGTTTTTTTTTTTTTTCTGAAATTCTCTGATTTCTTAGCACGACAATGAAATGCAAAGGACTGCATTTTAACTCAGCACATGGGGCTGTGTTATTGAAGAAACCACTTGCACAAACATTTTTTTTGGCAGCAGAGCCAGTTTAAGAATTTTTTTTCCGCTGACCCAGCTGTTCTTTCCAGTCCCTATGCTTCAGTTTGCTGCCCTCTCACTTGTGCCAGTGCCATCTGGTTTTGTTGCTGAAGAAAATTTTTCTGTAATTACCTCCCGGGCTGCCACAATGTTCTCTGGAAACCCCCTCTTGCCTCTTTTTAGCCTGTGAGATACAGAGCTTGCACAGGAGCAGATGGTGGGGCCTCACAGAAAGAGCATGAGAGGTTGCTTGAGCCCAGGTTGGGCCTGGGATTCTGTTTCCTCCTATGCTTCTAAAAGCAGCCAAAAGCAGAGTGTTAGGGAGAAAGTATGCCCAGGAGAAGAATACAGCAACAGTTTTGCTGAATGCTCTTCCATGTGTGGCGTTGGAGGTCTCAGAGATTCAGGTGAGTGTTAGCAGCCCTCACTGAGTTACTCCTCCATCCTGCCTTTGAACCAAGGCAGTGTTTTAATATCCACAGCACCAGGTGAGAAGCACACAAGATTGAAGTAGCAATCTGTTTGTTGATACAAGACAGTGATATAACAAAGTCTGGTAGTGAATATGACCAGGGATTAATGAGATTTGTGGCAAGGTGAACTTATTATTTACTTCATAGAGGACAGGGACAGACAAAGCTGTCAGGGACACCCTCATATTCAGTCTTGCAGTGAAGAATGGACCTCATTGCTTTCTAAACTCCTTCTCAGAGAGGAAGCTAGGTGTGGCTCACTCCAGTTCTTCTCACAGACTTGGTCAATGGTTTATATCTAAAGAATTATATATGTGCACAATCAATCTCTTCATCTCACTTAGCTAAGAGTCCGGAGTCCCAGCTCTTATTCCCAATTAACTTATCTGATGTGATAAGGATTCTCTCAACCTCAAGAATTAACCTCAAGAGGCATTTCTACTCTAAGGGAGAATCTTAGACATTTTAGGAGAGCTCAGTAGGTCCTGGGCTATCCACTATTAAAATAATTGACTTGCAAATATATTTGCACACCATATTTCAGCTAGTGCATGCACAACTAGCCCTCAGCTGTTAAGGCCTTCTATAAATCTATATATATAAATCTATAGATCCATAAATTCTGTAGGCCTTCTGTTTCTATCTGTCTTCCAAGGTTTTGACTTAAGCCAAATGCAGCCATCATGACCACCCCTGATGGTTATTGTTTAGGCAGAACAGGGCAGGGAGCACACTGCCAGGAATTTCCCCACATTCATCCCTTTACCTCTGTTTGAAAAACAACATTTTTCTTTGCTTGTTATGCCACTGATTCCCAAAGATCTTGTAATTCTTCAGTCAGCCTTCATCTTTCTTACAAGATGAAGATTATAGTATATAATGATTATATTACTGCTACAAAATGTGTTAAGTATATTATTTATTGACTTTTCTAGGTTATTTATAAATGTTCTGAGAAACATGGGTGATAGCACTGATCTCTGCAGAAACCCAATGGTGATGTTCATCAGATGTGAAAATCATTTACTCCTCCTTTCCACTTCTATTTCATCTGTATTTTAACCACTGTGAAGATAGTACTAATTACCTTGTGGTAACCTGGTTTCTTTTATTGTGAGGTACTTTGACAAAAACCTTTTCTAAAATCCAACCAGACTATATCAACCAACTGCATCTCCCTTATCTGTGTGGTATTGAACCATTTCTTTCATCAGCTATAGTGGTGCTTCAAGCTCTGCAAAAACTACCAATCAGGCTAAGGCATAAAAAAGAAAACAACAACAAAAAAAAACTTTATCACTTTTGTAACTATTTATTTGTTTAGACATATGTCTGAATTTTTTTTAATATCATTTTTTCATTTGTCTGGGATGCAGACAACTAGTTTACCCACAAATAAAAAGTGAGATGCTTCAGGGAAGCAGTTATGGAAGAAAAAAAATGCTTTGATAAACTGATAATTTAGATTTTTTTTTATTTTAGTAGTGAATTGAACATTTCATTATGTAAGGAGTGTAATTTTGTAAAATTAAGAAATATAAAAGTATTAGCATAGAAATACAAATTTAAAGATGCTAAGAAACTCAATCAGAACACTGTTATGTTTTGTCTGGTCTTAAATTTTTCCCAAATTTTTAGATTTATATTTGTAAGGAATGAAGTGTCTTTTTGTGTGAGGAAGGGATAACAGTGGAGGGACATGAGTGAAGCGACAGAGGAACACTGCTTCAAGGCAAAGATCTTCTCCTATCACTAATATAACTCAGCATTATTAAAAAAAGCGTGGCAAGAGAACATTATAAATTTTATAGCTTTGCTTGATTTATATGCCTCAAAACAAATCCAGTGTGATTGTGATGTATGACCCTCTTTAGGCATGGAAATGAAAAACATTCCTGGTCTAGTTTCTACCCTACAGCTTTTCCACTCACAGCATTTCCACTCACAGCCCTCTAGCATTTTCCAGTCCATATTTCATAATAGGTCCTTTGGAGAGCTGATCTTTAGGTTCTCTGCGTCCAAAGCAGTGTGATAGATACCTTGGCCATGTTTAGGTTTGTTGCTGTTGCCATAAGCATACACAAAAGTCAGGATATAAAACTTTCTGGGGACAGAAATCCCCCGTGTGTTTCCTTCTTTCCTGGAACCAACACTTCAGGTTGGTTTGTGTGCAGACTGCAGGGATGAAAGTGAAGTGAAGCTCACTGTAGAAGGCTGTATGCAAAATGATGGTTAAGTATGGATGGTTACTGACCTTGAGGGTGATAACATCTATTTAGGGCAAGAAAAATCTCATCCAATATTAAACAGCTGCAAATTAACTCAGTCTGAGTTACCTTCCCAAGACTTTTTTTCTGGTCTGTGTGGAGAAAAGAAGCTGCTGGGAGTGACTTGTTTGATCATTTCTGTCTTTTACTTTGCAGTGAAATGAATCTATTCTCTGTTGACTATGTTGGGCAGGTCTCCATTTACTAAAGATGGGAGTGTACAGTGACAAAGTCAGATGCAGGTGTCTTTGTTTAGGCTGGTGACCCTGAGCCCTGTTTTTAAAGAGCAAGATCTATGCCTTTGCAGGAAAATTGAACACACACAAGGTATGTGCAATTTAAGCAGCTACAAAGAGAGAAGCATCCAATCAGTCCCCAGTTCCTCTTCCAAATGAGTTCCTGCCAAAGCCAACGACCTGTTTGCTTTTGGGCACATTTTCCAGCACTCCATTGTGCTCATGATGTTCCCATGCTGTGTGGGAGGAGAAAGGATTTAAGGAGCCTGTAAAAATGAAAAGGCCATTTCCTGTCCAGCACCTTTGACCACCTATTTTGGTTAATCTGTAGCGATTAATATATGCTCAAGTTTTTTTTAAGTGGTAAAATTTAGGGGTATGAACTGACATTTTCTATATTATAAATTCTACATTTTTCTTTCAACATTTAAAAATATTTTATATAATGAAAGGCTTTATTGTCTTTTTATTATTATTTTTTGCCCATGGAAAAGGAAAATTAACCTAATGGAAATTTTATAGGGTGGGAAGTCCACACTAAGCATGAAGGAAGAACAGTTATTATGTGTTTTTTAATCTGGAGATAAATACTGGTCTTTCTCCTACCAACCTGTCAGTAAAACTTCTGTTGTCACACAGCTGTAGGGATGTCTGCAGTGATCCTTATAACTGCTGGTACACATCATTCTTGCCATGCTAACTTCAGTACTTCTGGCACCTCTGGTCTAGTTCCAATTGGGAGTCACAGGGGTAAGGATCAAGACAATGGATCACAGCACAGCAAGTTTACAACTGAGCAATTTCTGTGCTATATAAAGGAGCTGTGGGAAATCAGATGTGCTGCTGAAGGTACTACAAGATTCTGTTGGATTTCATATCCCTATTCATCTGCATTTTTGACCTCATTTCACTCATCTGGAAGAGTTCTGTCCAGACCCTTGAGCTAGGAAAGCAACATTCAAATTGCTTGTGCTTCTAAGAATCCTTGAGCCAGTCTGTTGGCATTAGAAACTTAAACTATACTGACATCTCAAGCTGTTATGGGTGAAAGGTCCATTCCTTGATGGAGAGAGAAGGCTGATGAGCAGGCTTCATTTTTTTTGATCTGAATAGGAGGAAAGAAAGAATAGGCAGCTTTGCTTCTGAAAGCAAGATTGGAGTCAGACAATCCAGACACTTCATCATGTAATGATAGAAATGTCAAAGAGATGGGAGAAAGAAAAAAGCTAATTAAATTTCACCACTTAGTGGGTAAAATCTATGTAATAGATCAGGGTATAATACCCTGGAACCAAAACAAAAATATTTTAAAAATATTTTTTTTAAATTTACAGAAATACAATGCAGTGTAGTACTGGGTCAGAATCATTGTGTTTGTCTGGCAGACACTGTTTTTCAAAAAGTAATTACTTGACAGCTCAGTTTTGTGCTTTTATTCTCACCAATTGTTATTGAAACAGTCTGTACATAATGACATAACATTCCTGCTCTTTATAGCTGCCTACCAGCTTGATTTCAGTGTCTGAATTACCACTTCAAGCACTGTAAATAAAACTCCCATGAAGTTTATGGATAAAAGTGAGAAAAATTTCACCTGTCTTCTTCAGAGAACTGAAGTTGTGTGTAGCAAAACCAGTAAAATAGAAATTGGATTTCAGAAAGGATTTTAGATCTGACTTTGAATATTAAGAAAAAAAATCCATAAATGAACAATTTAAAAGTAACCAAGAAATTCTGTTTGCTTTTGAGTAATGTTAATGTTTAATGTTAAGTTTTATATTGAGATAAAGGTAAAAAACTGAAAATTCCTGGAGACCTTGCCCCCTCCTGAAGAACAATGATCTGGCCTCAGGTAGTTCATGTCACTTCTCAGCTGATCTACAGCAATGTGATATTCCTGGGCATGATGCCTTCACTCTTTAGGAAAAGCCAATTAGCAGAGAATACTGGAGCAAAATTAGTCTCTCCATTGCATATGCTACTTTCCCCTCAGGGAAGAGGATGAAAGAGAAACAGTGTGTGACAGTACAGTCATGTTGCTTAATGGATGACTGGAAGGAACCCAGATATTGTTGTGAGCAGACAAGTCTAAAGCCTCAGAGGAATAGGATAGGATGTTTCACTCTAAAAAATGAGAGAAAAGGATGTGTGAAATCACACTTTGAGTTTGGGATTTTTTTTCTTGGTGTTTCGCTGTGGTTGGGGTTTTTTTTTTTTTTGTTTGTTTTTTAAATGAAATTAAAATAGTTTCTTAAATACTTTGCATGAAGGAAATACCTAAATACTGATTCACATGAACAAGAAATGTAACGAGTAGGTGTTTTTTGTTTTTTTGTGAAATAGAGGGATTTGCAAGGGGGGAGGTAAAAAAATCTGCACAGTTCTCTCTTGCTGTACCCTCTTTGCCCTTTTCACCATCTCAGCAATTCCTTCACCTGTCCATATTCAATGGCAAAACTCCCATTCCCTTCACTTGATCAGGAGTGGTACCACTCCTTTAGGGGACTTGCAAGGGAAAAATCATACTGGACCAATCTCAGTCTTACAAAGTCTCTGCGAAGCAGGTACTCCCTAACTATTGGGCACGATTTCATAGTTGTGCCACTCTCTTCCACAGCTCTGCTTAGGCTGTAGCGATTTCTTTGGCAGGTGAGGGAAATGAAACAACTGAAAAATTCAACTTTCTTTCTTTCCTTCCTTCTTCCTTTCTTTCTTTCTTCCTTCCTTCTTCCTTCCTTTCTTTCTTTCTTTCTTTCTTTCTTTCTTTCTTTCTTTCTTTCTTTCTTTCTTTCTTTCTTTCTTTCTTTCTTTCTTTCTTTCTTTCTTTCTTTCTTTCTTTCTTTCTTTCTTTCTTTCTTTCTTTCTTTCTTTCTTTCTTTTCTTTCTTTCTTTCTTTCTTTCTTTCTTTCTTTCTTTCTTTCTTTCTTTCTTTCTTTCTTTCTTTCTTTCTTTCTTTCTTTCTTTCTTTCTTTCTTTCTTTCTTTCTTCTTTCTTTCTTTCTTTCTTTCTTTCTTTCTTTCTTTCTTTCTTTCTTTCTTTCTTTCTTTCTTTCTTTCTTTCTTTCTTTCTTTCTTTCTTCTTTCTTTCTTTCTTTCTTTCTTTCTTTCTTTCTTTCTTTCTTTCTTTCTTTCTTTCTTTCTTTCTTTCTTTCTTTCTTTCTTTCTTTCTTTCTTTCTTTCTTTCTTTCTTTCTTTCTTTCTTTCTTTCTTTCTTTCTTTCTTTCTTTCTTTCTTTCTTTCTTTCTTTCTTTCTTTCTTTCTTCTTTCTTTCTTTCTTTCTTTCTTTCTTTCTTTCTTTCTTTCTTTCTTCTTTTCTTTCTTTCTTTCTTTCTTTCTTTCTTTCTTTCTTTCTTTCTTTCTTTCTTTCTTTCTTTCTTTCTTTCTTTCTTTCTTTCTTTCTTTCTTTCTTTCTTTCTTTTCTTTTCCCTTTCCTTTCCTTTCCTTTCCTTTCCTTTCCTTTCCTTTCCTTTCCTTTCCTTTCCTTTCCTTTCCTTTCCTTTCCTTTCCTTTCCTTTCCTTTCCTTTCCTTTCCTTTCCTTTCCTTTCCTTTCCTTTCCTTTCCTTTCCTTTCCTTTCCTTTCCTTTCCTTTCCTTTCCTTTCCTTTCCTTTCCTTTCCTTTCCTTTCCTTTCCTTTCCTTTCCTTTCCTTTCCTTTCCTTTCCTTTCCTTTCCTTTCCTTTCCTTTCCTTTCCTTTCCTTTCCTTTCCTTTCCTTTCCTTTTCCTCCTGTGGGCCTGCTCAGCTGAACTGAGTTCTACAGATCAGCTCCAGGGAGAAGAAGAAGACCAGAGGCAGGGGTTTTCTTGTTACCATATCCACTGCTGCTTGTGGCCATGACTTTTAGCTCCGAGCCAGGGCACAGGGGGGCAAACGAGGTGAGTTGGTTTGGCACTCATATAGGAACAGTGAATTTGTGGGTTTCATTCATAGCTGTAAAAATGGAGCTTTTTTGGTACCCAGCTCCCGTAGTGAGGGAGTGTGAGCCAGAGCTTGCATAGAGATGCAGCAGGTGCTCGGTGCCATCTAGTGGGAAGAAGCACTGTGAGCAGGAGGGAAACGAGGGATACTTTACATAAAAAGTGCCTAATCTTTCAGGTTATTTCATGGACTTTCGCACCCGACAATTTATATTCTTCTGCAGGGAAGCATGCTCTCGGGTGCATAAATACGTACTCATAACACGCTCATGAGCTCGGGAAAGTTCAGTGCTGTGGCAGAGCTCTTTTTTCTCATGGAGAGCTTTCTCTGACTCTTATCTTTCAGCTCCAGCTCTAATGTATATGCATCAGTTGCCACTGGCAAGCAGCAAGGATTTCTACCTGTCATGCCTTTCCCACTTTCTGGGAACTAATGTTAGAAAAATGAAGAATAAAAGAATAAACATTTTCTTGTGGCTAGAAGTATTTGCAACGGCATCCATAGCCTGAAATTTGAGAGAGACAATAATACTTCCTGGTGTCTGAACAATAATTAACAAAACATGGCCTTCTCTTGCCTTAAGTATCTTTCTAATGAGCCCAAACACTGTAGCTGACTCGTGTATAAACTTTATACAGTGTTAAATGGCAAGAGCTTGTAGCTGGAAGAAACAGGGAACACTACCCCTGATAGTGTTAAAGATCTGTAGAAGACTCAACACATCTACTACTGATATGTCAGGTCATCACATCACATTGAAGCTAGTTGTGGCCCTTTCTGGTTAGTTTATGGAAATACTATCAAAAGTGATTTACTTAAACAGAAGTGCAGAGGTCAGGGTTAATGTCCCTTCTTTCTAAAACTAAAGTGTTTTTTTTTTTTATTTTTACCATCTCTAATCTTAATTTTCCTTGGAAGAAAGAGAAATAGTGTCATCTCCAGAAATGTCACCTGAGAGAAAAAAAAGTTGTTGAAATCTTTCTTAAAACATTAATCTTGCAGCATGATTTATAAATTTTATATTGTTTCCAGGTGTCTCACAAAATATTGGCCAATATGCTTTGGGGGATTTATTTTTGCCAAACTTACATCAGCCATGCTTATATAGAATTACAACCTACTTTGCATATCTCTAAGATCTAAAACCGACTCTAGAACAAGCTAAAATTATTGCATTTTATGTAATATTCCTTCTTAAACAAATAATAAGGTTGCTATAAATTTTACATTAAGAAACGTTATCCACATTTATAAAAACAATTAATTTCTCTTCTTCTGACTTGTTGCCAGTAGCAGGATCAATGTAAAAAGGAATAGTCCTGCTTCCTGCCATCAAACCCCACTTACCCACTGCCTGCCTGCCTCTGCTGGGACCCAGCTTCAGAGACAATTCAGCTCAGTTTAGCAGAAAACTATTTCAGCAAAAAGTACCAGCTAGACTATTAATTAGGGGGAACCTGTGAGGTTGACCAAGAAACTTAAAAGGCCACATAGAAATATTTGATGGTTTGTTTGTTTGTTTGTTTGTTTTTTTTGTTTTATTTTTTAAATTTTTTTCCCCACCAGCATTTCAAAAAAGATAACGACCTTAACAGGTTTGGTGTAGAACTTTTACCACTTGCTGACCTTCTGTAAGTAATCTATAGGGTGTATTTTCTCTACTGTAGAAATATAAAGGGTTTGCTTGTTCCTCAGAAGGGATTGCTCTCAAAAATAGACCTACCTTTAGGACAAGGAAGCAGAAGTTAGCCAAAAGCAATTAAAAAATATAGTCAGCTGCCAAAGCAAATGAAAGTATTCTAAGGTTCAGAGTCCAGCAAGGTATTGAAAACAGTAGTTCTTCCTACTAAAAATATTCCTGTTGTCTGTTTTCAGATAGCTCAAATGTCCAAATATGGGTCTTATTTCTCAAGCTCTGACCCAGTCTGACTGAGGTACCTACTCCTGAGCTAGCTGCAGGTCTGTATCTGACAGTTCCTACTGACTGACATAAACCTTTTCTTGTTCAGCAGCCTCTGGGCTGGGAATGTTGTTGCTGTGCATCTCACCTTTGTGTTCAGGGATTTAATTGAGGTGTCTAGTTTGTCTGATCTTAGCAAGAGGGATGAGGAGGGAGCTCACAAATCTTCTCCTGAATAACAGTGGGAGCCTGAGGGTAGGAAAAAGAGAGAGATCTGGGTTCCAGTTTTTCTGCCTGTCATCTTTATGTGTTTTCTTTGAGGGCAGTTTGATGAATTAGGGAATGCATCACTCAGAGACTCCTTTTGTTGCAAAGCTGCTGAAATTCAGTATTCCTCCTGATCATTCTCCAACTATCAGGTATTTGTTCCCCTTGAACAGACTTTGTGGGAGAGATTCACCAACCTATATCTTAATAGGTAAAACATTATTTTAGCAAATGAAATCTTCTTCATCTGAGTACAGATTGCAATCTTTTATTCCTAACAAATTCACCTAAGAGCTGTAATGAAACAGCTGCTTTTAGTTGTACTGCCCTCCCACTCTATATTACCCATACACTGACAATGGTTATAGCCCAGGGCACATGATGATGGCATCTTTGTACATTTTTTCCATTTTTTAACAGAGCCACAGTATCAGTAAATCATTTTTTTCCAGTACAGGGAGACTTTTTGGAATTGTTTGGGTGGTTTGTGCTCCAGGTAGATCTTAGAGACTTTCAGAAAGTTATTTGAACTATGCACATTTTTTAAAGATGTTATTCTAAATTTTATAAAATTCAGAATCTCTACTCACCCTTGGTTTTCAGCAGATATTTTGTCTGATTTTTAAAGTAGTTTTTTGACAGTTTGGATGCTGAGTATTCCTGACCGCTGCTCCACAGTCATTGGGATGAATTCCAGTGTACCTGCTGCATCCTTTGAAGTCCTGTTTCAATTGGAGGGACTCCAATGAATGCCTGGTGTGAGCTGGTTGTACAATGTTCAGTGGAATAATGCAGTGTGTGGGAATTATAGATATTCATGATGGTCTTGGATACTTTCCAGCTAAACATTATTGTGTCCTCTTCACAAATCTGTAGCTATCTAAGATCCTAATAAAGTATTCAGGGTGGAACATCTAACTACTCCTATGCCATGAATTGAAGTGCAAAAAGAAATACTTACTCCTGTTCACATGGAAAGCAATGGCAAGGACTACAGCTAAGCCAGGCACTTTCATCTCCGAACTTATAAATTAAAGAAGGTACACATGAAAGATGAGGACAGCCAACGTGGCAAAAGACACTGCAAAAGATGCTGTGATTAAAAAAAGGACAGAAAAATCCTTCTGTGCATGTGTCAGCTCTGTCTGCAGGTCACTGTCTGTCTCATCCCAGTCTGCAGGTGTTTCCCTCAGAACTCTGACACCCACAGTCTTTCCTAGGGGCCTCTGCCTTAATCAGAGCAGGAGGAAAAAAATCTAAGTTGAATATCTCTGCTTACTGAATGCTGAAAGTGAAGCAAATGAAAGACATTTCCTTTAAAAGAGAGGTATAGAATAGGGCACACATGAAATCCACCATCTATCCACAAAAAGACAAAAGAATATGTTCCTGAAAGCAGACAATTTTTGTTTTTTTTTCCAAAATTTTTCTCCTAAAAAGTAAAAATATAGAAATGCATCTGTTAGCTGATAAAAAAAATTAACAAATAAATAAACATCTTTCCTGCTTAACATGTTCAGGTAATTAAAAAAAATAAATCCTAACTGTGCTTTGACATGATATATATCCAAAATTACACTTCCACCTTACTGTCATGTCTTATGGAGAAAGTGATTTGATGTGCCTTATTTTTATACAACTTCCTCTCTTAGAAAAAATGGAAATCACAATAGTTTTCAAAATTATCTGCAAGATGCAGCCTAATCCCCTGACATTTAATTTAAGAGACCACATGTGTAAAACACCTGACTACTCATATAATTCAAGCCATACAATTTCTCTTAGTGGTTCCTACAAGAAAAATAATAATTTTCCTACCCATGGATATGTTCCACTCTGCTCATCAGCATTACAGTTCATGGAACACATACATAGAATCATAGAACCATAGAATAATATGGGTTGGAAGGGATCTACAAAGGTCATCTAGTCCACCACCCCTGCAGTAAATAGGAACACCCTAAATTCCTTATTCACATAGTAGTGGACCCTGTTAGCCTCTAGATAACATTAAACCTATGCTTAGAGCAGATTAAGATCGTGGGTTGAGTGGTGGGTGAGAAAGAAACTATAAACCTCTGCTAACACATGCTCCAAAAATACAAGCTAAAGGCTTTGAACCATGTAATGCTTGAGAAAAGAGTTTGATTCTAGTGGTGGCAGATAGGGTCTTTCATTTAACCAAGGCATACACTAAAATGGAAAACCTCAAAGATGTTAACAGCCAAAAAGCAAGATGAAGATATACTGCCAACATTGTATACACTGCTATGCATGAATGGAACTCATTGGAATATAGAATAATCCTTTCAGAACAATCATGGCCAATTAGGTTTAGGAGACAAAGCAAACTGAATAAGTGTCTCTGAAAGACAGAGAAGAAATAAATCCCACATGTAAAAAATTCATTTCAATTTATTATTGTATATTTCTTCTCTGGTAGTAATGTTTACACGATAAGGGAATAGTGAGTTCCAAGAGTGCTATCAAGTTGTTTACTTCTAAAGCATCTGAGATCCTGAGAGAATCCATTGGCTCTAATTAATTAAAGCTTTCCATAGTTTTACAATATAACATGCCAGACAAGCTTTGCTTAACATATCCAAAAACCCACACATCCTAACAGCTAACAGGCTGTGGGCTGTTTCGGCTCCCATTTTAATAAAAGTAGAGAGGAAGAGCATCAGTGAGGGTTTGGCAAACATCTGGTTCTCAACTGCCACCCACACAACTTCCCAGGCACAGAAGATCTTTTCATCCTGCAAGTTCAATAAAACAAAACACTCAGGCATTTGCTAGGAATTTGCAGTCCTGCTCTCGCTGTGCCATATTTATCAGGGCTTCTGATACAGTGAGTTTTCATAAAAATAAATTCATCCCATATGCCTCAAAAATCTCTATCGTATCATGAAGTGTAGATGGCTTCTGCAGCAGCTGCTGTCTTCAATGACCTTTCCACCACCTGAAGTCAAAGTTAGACTTCTCTTTCCATTCTGTAAAGGCTAGAGGGTACTCCTGGAAGATCATGCTTTTAGATACCTGTCTCTTATAGGTGAAGAAGATACAACAGAAACATGCCACAGGCAGCTTTAACCTCTCAGGAAACAGCCAATGCTAGATGTGTGTTTGTGGCTTCCCTATGGTGGTCTAAGCTACAGGATGAATAAAGGCTCTGTGTGTCACAGGAGAGTGGTACCAAAATTAGCAGAAATGAATCCTCAAGCAGTGTAACTAACTCTGCAGTCTTGGCATAATTTTACACACAGATTCCTCATTGTCCTCAGCACCGGTAAGAACTGAACTAAAGACCTTCAACATGCTGTGTATAGTGGAGCTGCAGGTGACATTCCCTAAGGAGGTCCCAAAGAGTGACCATTATGCTGGATGGGAAATCCCTGTGGTCTGTTGGCTATGACAAGTTAAGAATAACCAGGTTTGGCAGACTTTTCACTCTTTTTTCTGAGAACTTACTAATGTATTTCCTTACATATTAGGAAATACTCCACATCTGAGCTCTGTTTTAACTGAGGTTTGGCACAATAAATATGCAAGGAGGTTGGGATCTCCTGGGAAATGCAAAGTGCAGGGAAGCATGTGAGAAACTTAGAAATGTGGAATACTTCTATCTAAGTGTTCAGGGAACAGACTATCCCAGGCCTTATGTGAAAAATTTGTTCTGGTGAAACAGTCAAACAAACTTTCAATTTTTAAGCAGCTTTTGGAATCTCACAACCTTGGAGAATGTGGGAAGGTATGCTGTCAAACAAAAGCAGGAGGCTCACCTTGAAGCTATATTCTGCATCTTTCACTATGAAGGAACCATTCTAATCTTCATACTTCCAAATACTGAAATACTGTTAGGATAAGAAAGACACCTTACCAAAATGGTAGGAACTCTTACCTGGCAGAAGGTATGCAAACAAGGACACTGAAAAAACCTACCCCACTGCTACCTGCAAGATGTTGCTGGCTGTACTGGCAAGAAAAAGAAAATAAATAAAAAATTTTAAAGAGTATGATTTCTTGGGTATGAAGGGTGGTTTTGATTTAGAGACTGGACAAAGGACTGAGATAGGGTTTGTGGATTTTTCTACATAAACCAGAATCATGTGTTCACTCTTTCCATTTAATGTACACCAGTAGCACCAACCTCTCCTTATAATTCATAATCTCTCATTTTTCCTCATAATGTGTCTTCAATAGTAAGATGCGCAGAGGTCAGCCTGAACTCTTTATCCCTCTTATCTTTTGATTACCTGCATTCCCCTGCCTTCTTTAAACCATTGCTCAGATATGATAAATAACAGCTCTCCATACCTATAAACTTCTGACTCTAAGAAGACTCCATCTGTGTCTGTTCAGCAACTTTGCTTCTCTGTTTGTAGGGTCTGCAAATAATTTGGACCAGGAATGTAAGCAGATAGACAAGAGAGGTTATATTTTGTCTGTAAAGCTTACACACATAGGGTAAAACATATTGAGAACATAGAACTTTGGGGAATAAAAAGAGTCCAAGATAAAAAACAAATGTTTTAGAGCTTTGTCTCCAGTGTGCTATCTATCTGGTGTATTCACTAGTTGTGGATTCAAAAGATGGATGAAGGGTTGGGCCACTTTGCCACTGGCATTTACAGACCATTTAATATGAAGTGTCTAAGAGTTCCAGTTGAAGAGATTGAAAACTGGAAATAACAGCGTTATCACAGTCCACACAGCTTCAGTCTTCTCCCACTGCGTTTTATCCTGGGATTGAACCCTGGCCTCATGAAATCTTCTCAAAGGTCAGAATACAGCAATCATTTTGTGGCAAGTCCTCTGAGGTTATGAATACTGGCAATGCGGGTTAATTCCAGCTGTATTCATTCATACAGTGTCAATATTAGTTGCAAAATATCCATCAGCAGAAAAGTCAGATTTGTCAAGACCAAGAATTATCTTTGCAGGAAAATTCCTCAGAGCATTCTTATGAAGAAAAAAGTTTGGGAGTTAAATCAGTGTTTCTGAACAGAGGGAATAAACTAGTTCAGGTTAGCATTAAATGTTTCTGTTCTCTTAGTTGAAGTGTAAAAGGAAATTCTGTAAACTTGAATTTCATAATTTCATGGAACAGAACTTTTCTTCCTTCTGGCAGACTTGCTAGTAGTTTTTTTCTTTCTTTCTTTCACACTGGACAACTGGCAGTCATCAGTGGCAATTAAATCACAATTACAGCAGATGCAGTCTTAGAATCTTATAATATTATTAATTTTTAAAATGCTCTTAAATCTCAGGAAAGCAAAAAACCAAACCCCAAACCAAACCCAGCCCCTCCCCTCATGACCCTCCCCAAAACCAAACAAACAAAATGAAAAAACCCAAACCAACATACAACAGTTCTCAGCTTTAATACATTCTCTTTCTCAAAAGAGGAAAACAAAGTACCAGGCAACAACCAGCCATCTCTAAACAATAAGAAACAATTTCCAAATAGTAAGAAAAAGTATTTCAAATGTGATCCAGATATCACTGGTCTCTTGGTCTCTGATCTTTCTTGAAAGTAAACCAAAGCTTTGTTTCCTAAATAACAGTCTATTTGTAAGTCTGATAACACCAAATATGTGCTATGTTTCAGCATGATCATAATTTATTGGCTTAATTCACATTTTTTTGCTTAATTTTCTTAAATTAAACAGAAAATAATTTTCATTTTCTTAAGAAATACAAAGTGTCTTAGGATTTTGTGAAATTTGAAGAAAAGTTCACAGTGATGCTGAAAGGCATTTATCCAGCTCTGAGGCTATGTTTTTCCTTGTGTTTAAAAGAAAATAGCTTTAAAAGCAGAATGGAATATTGCCATTCCATGGCATCGCATAACAGACGGGTGAGGAATCAGAGTCCACAGAGGGATGAACAGTTATTTCCCTGCAACCATTAGCTCCCCTGTGAAAAGGTCTCCCTGGATTGCTCTGTCAAGCCACGGCAAGAAGGTTGCTATCTTTGAGCAGCAAATACTGACCTGGTTACATAGTTATCTTTGTGCTTCCCTTTTAAGTTATTATCTCTTTAGGGCATGGATGGCCTTGCTACCCATTTGTGTAGGGCCAGTTTCAGTGAGGAATTGAGCACTACCAAAAATATATAATTACTTAAAGTATCAGGCAAGGCAGATATTTGAGAAGAAGGTGGGGGCAAAAGAGCTTTAGCAGTACTGAGAATGAGAAGAAAATACCTAGCCCTGAAATATTGCAGACAAGGAAATAACACTATTTTGAGAATGGTTTGCTTATATCTACAAGAGTGAAGAATCAAAACAATATCAGGTGTAACTAAGATCATGGAGTCCAATTGTAAGTCCAGCACTACCACATCCACCACTAAGCCACATCCCAAAGTGCTGCATCTACATGTCTTTTAAATAGTTCCACGGATGGTGACCTGTTGGAGACAAAATATCTCTCTTTCTCTTCAGGCTGGACAAATCCAGTTCCCTCAGCTGCTCCTCACAAGGTTTGTTCTGTCCATCCTTCACCAGTTTTGCTGCTTTTCTTTGGATACACTCCAGGGTGTCAATGGTTCCTATCTCAATTTGTACTGAGGATGAAGATAGGTTAGGGGAAGATTGAAGAGCACTATTGTACACAATATATTGTATTTAGGCTAAAATCTAGTGGAGGACTTGATGTCTAAGATGCAAACACACTCATAATGGGAAAAAGGTTTTTTTTGAAAGTTATTGTGGTAATGGTCATGAAAATCATGGTAGGTTATAATACCACTTATCACAAGATGAAAGTGAAAAAAAGAAAAAATGACATGAGAGATTTAAGGAAAACAACAGGAGTCAATTCAAGGGAAAAAGACATTTCAGAGACTAGGCAGACAAGGAAAGCATCACAGTAAGGCAAAGGATGTAAAAACTCAGGACGTAACTGCCAACATCAAAAGCAACACCAAAATAGATAAAGGCAGAAGGAAGAGTCTGACTTCTGACCTGTGTTCCTGGAGAACATGCAAGTATTGTCTCTGAAAGTATAAATACCATTGCAATGAAAAGCCTAGAGTTTTGTTCAAGTCTCAGATGTTACTGTTGTTCTGCAGTATGTGACAATTGTGAGAGACAAGATGTCTTCTTAAAAAAGGCAAAGTTAGAGGGCAAACTGATACTGAACCAAGCTCAAAAGTTTCTGATTCCAAAAAATGGATTACCAATTATTTTCTTCATTGGGCTGTGTTCATCATTGCAAGCTGCTTAATGTGAAATTAAATTTAAGTTTTGATTGCCTGGCACCAAAAAAAGAACAAAAACAAAACCCACCCAAACCCAACAAAAGCAACAACAACAACAACAACAAAAACCAAAAAACCCACCAAAAACCCAGTATACTTTGACATAGTAATACCCACAAACCTATACATAAGGTATGTTTGTTATAAGAAATGAAAGATTCTTGCCTAAAATCTGAGCCAGCAGAGAGGAATGTTGTATAAGAGCTGTACTACAGCTCACAGCATGGTTGCTGTACAGCTGTGGTGGTTTTCAGCAATAAGGGATGAGAGGCTTTTGGAATGGTATAACAGTTTTTTTTTTTCGGACCGGTAGATGTACTTAGGGGGAAAAAAAAAAGTAACTTAATTGTGCAATGGGGAGTCTGCATGATAGTTTGTTTTAATAGTTGAATAAATAATTTTAAAAGGTTTAAGAGTTTACCATAATTTAACAGCTATGAGAGAAATCTGAAACATGCCAGGTGTCTACTCTGTCTATTTTCTCAGGAAACCCAAACCAAATAGTTTTATGAGATTTAAATTTCCCGAAGTGCAATATGCACTTTTGCCAACAGATGGAAGTAGAGACAACAAAATAGCCGACTGTTCGTCTTAGCACTAACTCCAGGGCACTAAGACAAAGAATCAGACTCATGGAATCGTAGAATGATATAATGGTTTGGGTTGGAAGGGACACTAAAGATCGTTTTTTTCCAACCCCCCTGCATGGGCAGGGACACCTCCCACCAGACTAGGTTGCTACAAGCTCCATCCAACCTGGCCTTGAACATGTCCAGGGCAGGGGCATCCACAACTTCCTTGGGCAACCTGTTACAGGGTCTCACAACTCTCTCAACTTGGGTCAATGTCTAGTCCCATTTCCAACAGAGCTGTCCTAAAATTGCAATAACTCTCCTACAGCACCTCTGTTTCTCCATTGACTGCTGACACAGAGCTGTCAGATGCACACCTAATTTAGGCATCTCAAATATCTGGAAGGATGGTCTTGAACTACAAGGGTATAGTCAGGACTAGTGACTTGATAAAGAATGTATCAAAATGTATCTTGGGAATGAATAAAAATATTTTATTTTTAGAAACTGGAAACCTTGATGGTGACATATAAAATTAATGTTTTCCAGAACATGGAATTTCTGAACACGAACAAAGATAGAAGTTTCAGGCCTTTATGATCTAATATTTATTTTATTTAATGATATACTTTAATAAATTCCTATAAAAATTATTTAAAGATCAAAAATATTTCTCTAAAATTTTAATTTAATTAAAAATTTGTCTGGTGAATTTTTCTCTGTTAGAAATAATTCAAGTACCAGTTACACCTATATGAAAAGGCTTAGGCCAGCATCAGAATACAGTAGTGTTTCAGAAATATATACTACTGTTGGCTGGTTTCCAATGATAAATAGTGAAATAAGTCATCTAACTGACACATCATGAAGCTGGGTATTAGCTTGGTCACATCTTTAAGGAAGAGGCCAGTACATCAATATTACCTCCTTCACTCCTTCAGGAAAACACTTCTGAGACTTATGACCACAAACAATGAGGAGAATTTTAGCTTGGCCTCCTTGCATGACGTGGTATTGATTGAACAAAAGGTGAGATTTGGGAAAGTGGATGAACATGTCCAGAGGTAAGGTCACCATCATGAACCACTGCCCATTTTGACTCTTGCCTGTGAGCAGAATGCTATTGATTTGTGCTTTTTTCTCTGTATGAATACTCTGACTCTTAAGTTTTGCTCTCAGAATGAAACTCTAGAATCATTAACATGAAAATCAATTTTTATTAGCAAATACTGAACTCATATTCCTATTTTATTAGCATGTAATTTTATGAATATGTCAGAAAAGAAACCTTCTTCTACTTAATGATTTCTGTTCTGCATGCCCTTAATATAAAATTTCCAAATCTCATTAGCAGAACTAGCCATTAAAATACACATTGTTAATAAAGCACAATGGAAAACTGCTGATACGGTTAGTTTGGGGTGCAAATGTGGTGACTTTTATAATCAGAGTGGAAAATTGAATACCAATGTTGTATGCCATTACTCTAACTGATACGGAAAATACCTTGGCAGATTAAGCAGTATAGGAGCACACTTCTTGTTCTCTGAGCTGAGGCAACCCAATAGTCTGTTGGGTCTCACAGGGCCTGAAATTGATCAGATTTCCGGAAAAACCCACAGATCAGGTGTGACCTTTAGATTCACAGAGACTTCTCGTTTTTTTCTAACTACTTTATCTTAGACATGAGATATTTTGTTCCACAGCCTGATTTATAATCCAAGATTTAGCTGGTGATCAGGAGGATTTAACCTCTTTAAAAAAACCTAAAGGTCAATAGCAAAGGTTGTTAATCTGTTTATACCAATATATATTTGGCACATGTATAGCTCTTTGGATTGCTTCCTGTACTATTCTCTGGCTACCAGGAACACAAACTGTTTTGGTAAGATTACCAACAGTAACATAAGTAGAACCTGAGATGGAAATTAGTCCATATAGATATTTTTTTTTAAAAAAAAAAACCCCAACAGGTAACTTTTTTTAATAACTAAAAGTAAATACTAACACCTAGATGTATACATATGTATACATATGAGATCATATTTGCCTTCGTATGGGCTGGGTAGGTCTCAGAGCACCACTGAGTGTATTGGCCAGGTTTCTGGTGAATGTGATGACAATCTTGACACCACCTTTCAAATGTGCAAGGCCAGAGCTGAATTCCACCACTGCTGTGCAACCTCTCAGCCTAGCTATCCCAGAAACTTTGCTAGCCCAGAGCACTCCCATCTTAACAGTTTTCTTCCAGTTAGGAAGAAGCAAGCAGAGCTCATCATGGAGAAAAAGATGACTGACATAAAGAACATCAAAAGCAGGATTTGTTCTAGACAATCCTGGTTTGTTATCTGCTTATATTTTGTGAAAAATATACTTGTATACTTGTATATACAGTGCAAAATAAGTTTTCTTGTCCTTTTTTTGTCAGATGCAGAACAATAAGAAGCTGTTCCAAGTAAGTGATGACTTGTAACACATATAATGTTGATCCCTGTTTGGAAATAACAATTGTCATTGCTGTATAACAGTTTACAGTAAAACCTTCTGCAAACTTCAGCACAGAGTTGGTAAGCCCACTGAATGAAGAGCCCATTTCCCTCTGAGATATTGCTGAACCAAGGCTAATAAATATAGCCCAAAGAGAATCTTACATTTGATCCTTTTTTATTCCAGAGAGGCTGTATCTTATAATGCTGTGTGTGGCAGTCGTTCAGTTGTAATTAAACAGGAACTGATATATTATTTCCTCCAGTGAAGTATAGAACCACTTCTTACTAGGACTGCTAATTAGGCAATAAGGAAGGTATCATGAAAAAATAATGACCACTTCACTAGTCCCTAGAGTTTCCTGGGGCTGGGAGGCAGGATAGGAGATTGCAAACACAGTTAAGATATTTCATTCCTTCCTTATGGGCATTTTGAAACCAGGGCAAGAGAAATGCTCTTTGGGTATAATGGCCCATATTTTCGAATATATGGCAGACCACACAGGGCACCCTGGACTGTATTACAAGGAGGAGTGTGACCAGCAGGACCAAGGAAATTATTTTACACTTGTACTCAGCCTTGGTGTGGCCACACCTCAAGTACTCTGTGCAGTTTTGGGCACAGTATAAGAAAGACATTGAGGTGCTGGAGAGGGTGCAGAGAAGGGCAACCTGGCTGAATAGGGATCTGAAGAACAGAGAAGAGACTGATGGAGCTGGGGATATTCAGCCTGGAGAAGAGGATGTTGAGGGGTGATGTTACTGCTCTCTACAGCATCCTGGAAGGAGCTGTAGTGAGGTAGGTGTTGGCCTCTCCTCCCTAGTGACTAGTGAGGGGACAAGAGGAAATGGGTTCAAGGTGCATCAGAGAAGGTTCAGATTGTATGTTAGGAACAACTTCTTCACAGAAAGAGTGGTAAAGCAGTGGAACTAATTGCCCATGGAGGTGGTGGAGTCACAGTCCCTGGAGCTATTTGCAAAATGGGTAGATGTGGCACTTCGGGAGATGATTTAGTGGTTAAGGTGGTGAAGGACTTGAAGGTCAGGCTTGATCTTGATGGTGCTTTTCAACCATGATGATTCTATGATTCATGCAAAGTAGAGAGCTTCTGGATTTCAAAATAACTTGAGAAATCTACATGGTAATGTTTGCTCTTAAGTGCAGTAAAACAACTGATGTTGAGTTTTCTAGGTGGAATGTGCTGTGGTGTCTAGACAAAACACGTGAAAACACTTTTTACACTGATTACTCTGCTGATACCTTCATAATTTTTATAGAAGTCATGTTGTGTAGCTGAGCCTTAGCCCAGAATATGAATGTGCCCTGCCCATCAGCTCTTCTGTCCTGCAACATACATTTTTCTGACTAATAGTTTAAGAGTGTTGATGAATGAAATGACTGCACTCTTCCACTGCTGAGTGCTGGGGTAGGATAGTCCCTGCAGAGCAACAGAAACGACAGCTGAAGGCAGTGATATTTCCAAGTGGCACCACCAACTTTCTGAAGTTACCTGCCAGGACTCTACATTGCATCACACTTTCATCAGGGCAATGCCCGTGGATCTCCATCAGTTTTAGAATTAGGTTCTGGAACCAGAATTTTGGTCGTGGCAGCAAAATACACTGAGGCTGTTAAACCAATGAAGAAGGATGTGGTCTCAACTAAGAAACTGGTGTGTGGGCTCTGTGTTCTGAAGCCTTGGTCTACACAGCTGCCCCAAACTCTTTTGTCTGTCCTGAAATTTCTTAGGTCTTTCTGCAAAATACACCATGCACCTACCTGGCAGTGAGAAGCCCCAGTGAAACAAAACATGGCAGCTATTTTACCATCACAGCTGTACTGGCAGGCAGTGAAAGAGAGGCAGGAAGTGAATGACAGAATAATTTTCTCCCCTGGAAGCTTCTGGGGCAATTTAACTTTGTAAGTACACTTCGCCCTACCCACTCCTGCAAAAATCACCTGGAGAATAACTACTTTCCTGTGAAAAAGGACAGGTCTTTCACGGTGACAAGCAGTTGAGACCTACTTTTGTGCTACAGCTGAAAAAACATTTCTAACTATTACTAAATGCTTTTTCTTTTCTTTCTGCTTGTTTGCTTGCAGTTTCCCTTTCTCTGTGCCCTTGTATTCTCTTGAGGTTCCTTCATACTATGAATAACTTTCCCTCAACAAACGTTTTCTCATCTTATTCCTTAATTTTAACAATTTTTCTTTTACCTTTTTTATTATTTTTTTTCCCCCTTGCTTCATTTTGTTTGTTTCTTCAAATGAATCAAATGAATCTCTGTTAACAGGGCTTCTTCCAACGGAAGTCCACTACTGGTGCTATAAGCACTAAGGAGAGCTATTAAAACTTTTTAACTGCTGGGAATTTCCCCTTTCATGCTTTCTGTTTTTAAATATATGATGATGAGGTTATTTATTATTTACAGTATGATTTGTTTTATTATTCTTCATTACTCCCAATAATGGTAGATGAAGGCTGTGATGCTGGGAAGCCCCAGCATCTTCCTGGAGTTCCTGTCCTTTTACCATGCATTATAAATCAGATAATTAATTACTAAGGGACCAATTTGTAATTTTCTGTAAAGTTAGACACTGGCTACTCTACTTGGACTCCTAATGCTTTCTTTAAAGACCAAAATGCTGATGTGTCCAGGAAAGCTTTTCAATAACTCTTTTCAATAACTGCAGCATAAAAACTATGCACAGAGTGACCTCCAGGTCTGAGACAAGCACAGAGTGGCTCCTGCAGAGTCAGACAGAAGACGAACCCTTTTTGGCTCATCTGCCTTCAACTACTGCAATATTCCCATTTTAATAGTTATGTTTTATTTATAGAGTAACTGCCTACAGGGCTAACCCTGGGTTTGCTGGCCAGTTGGTATAAGAATTTCTTAATCTTCTTCTCTTTCACTTGAGCAGGCTTTTAATCTTCCTTTGCTAACGCCCCTCAATTTTTTTCCCCTTAGGTCTCTTCCTCTCTGTCACATGCTTTCCAGTCCAGCATATCCCACAGCCCATTTCCTATTTTCAGGAAGGAAACTGTTGTTCAAAATGGGTTGTACTCAGTTCTAATACAACAGTGGTTATGATAAATGCTAAAAGAGAGGAGGCTGGATCTTCTTTCTCAAAGCATCTGCCTTTGAAGGAAAAAATTCAAGACTTCTGTTTCTGGTTCTTGAAGTGGCGTTCATTGTGTCTTTGGAAATGTCATCTGTGCTATGTATACCCCTGGACACAGCTTACTTCACTGCCATCACCTAGCTGAAGCAGGTGGATGCCCTAGGCTTCCTTTCTTAGCAGCAGTGAGAAAGATAGATATCTGCAAGGACATTTGGGCATTAAAAAAAAAAAAAATTAACTTTTTTTTTTGTTCCACAGTATTATTATTCATAAGGATTCCTTAAATGGGAAATTAGTAAGAAAATAATACATTACCCTCCCTCTGTCATAGAGCTATGTGAAGGGCTTTGTGGAACACCTCCAGCATTCTTCTGAAAAGCTCACTATTTAGGGCACTTCATTTTAGCACCAATTCTCCCAAGAAATTCTTGCTGCAATTAATTCAAGCCATCTAAATTTAAAGCATACTAATTAGGCAGCCATCAAAAGAGAAAATCTATCCTTCCAGGAAACTGAAGCCTTAAATATAACTCTTCTAATTTTACTGTTTGCATTTTCAAAGGGAAAAAAAGGAATTTTGGGGCAGAAACTTCCACAGCTATGTAGATGTATGTGCTCAGACACTCACAAAGATAAAATTCTCTAGTGGAACAATATGACTTCTGCTTCATCTTTACTTTGTTGTTGCAGCTGAAAGTGCACATAGTGTTGCAGGAGGTATAGAACCAATAAAACAATCTTCCTTTTCCTGCACAGACCTCATGAACTATAAAGGATTGAGTTAGACTGTCTCAAAAAAAACCCCCAAAAAACCCCAAATAAAAACGCAAACAAAAACCAACCAATTAGCCAACCAACCACAACCACAACCACAACCACAACCACAACAACAACAACAACAACAACAACAAAAAAGGAAACTTTAAGGATACATGCAGTTTGTGTCAAGGACTCCCTGGATTCAGGATGTGTTCCCAAACTAGCTAATAGCTGTCTGCTGCACTTCATGTTTCCCACAAGCTCCAAGAAATGAATTTCAGAAGACTGTGTGAGATCTTCTGCTTTTGCTCTTTGACTAAAAGATTGGTAAACTCAAATTAATTCCAAATTTCCTAAAAATACCAAATTTCCTACTGTTCCCATGATTTATTTTTATGCACTGTTGCCCTAAGGTAAAACCTATGAGTCTTTAAACTGTAAGTAATGGGATTGCAGGTTTTCTCCCACCCTGTAACACTGCCCGATGAGGCAAGCAGTTAGCAGGACATCTTGTCTTAAGAACATTTTTGAAACTGGAACTTTGCCAAACTTCCTATCCAACAGCTAAGTGGAAAGTAATCTTTTTTTCCCTTGTCTATGACCTGTTCATAGAAATTGACCTAGGAAAAGGAATTTACATAAGAATTTATTACTTTTGACCTGTTCTGTTTCCATCTCTCAAACACAGTCAGTCTCTGTTTTATAAACATCTGAACAACCCCAAACACTTTCCTCACAGTTGCTGGGAAAGGCAAATATTGTTCATTTAAAACCCTGAATTGGGCAATGATGTGTTTCCCCTCTCTCCTCCCACAATTCCATAATCATGTCACAACAAGATGAGTGAATATGAATGGCAGGACACAAGAAAAAGAACATCTGAAGACTTTTAAATGAAGTTTGGAATTGAGTTATGTGACACATGAGATAATATACAATAGTAAAGATATGGTTGACTTGTATCCAAACAAGAGAGTATCAAGCCAAATGAATGGCATAATGTATGATTTATGACCTAAAGTCCTCAAGCATTTTTCTCTGCTCTACATCCCCTCTAAAACCTACACCAATCCACATCTAATATACACTGTAATTTTCATAGAGTTTGAGGGGACAGGTGTGAGATCTAATTATCCTACTTGCCTGGTGGAATGTGACATTGGAGTTGTCACATTAATGTCAGCCTAAAAGAGATACAAACAATTTCCATTTCTAATGGCTGATTTTCTTCTACTCTTCCTGCTTGCTAATGCTTGAAACATGTAGATCTTTATTCTTTTTATTAACAATAACTATTTAGTGCTTTTCTATTTGGGGACATACATGTGTTTTTCAACTTTTCTTAACAGTTTTTGGTGAGAGATTTGAACAGCTTTTGCACTGGTTTTGTAGCTGGGTATGCAGAGCACTAGCAGTATATGTATTTTTTAAATATTTTAAAGGAATGATAGAATACATATGTGCCTGTTGAATCCCCAGTCTAATTGTACATGCACACCACAGGTAAGCAACTCTTCTGTTTTCAGGCTCAGCAGTCTCAGCAATTTCAGCAGTCACAAAGAAAAGAGTGGTCATTTTAAGGCTTTTAAGGCACCTGTCAGAAGCGCAAGCCCCAGTCTAATTGTACATGCACACCACAGGTAAGCAACTTTTCTGAATCTGTTTTCTGTCTCAGTAGTCATGAAGAAAAGAATGGTCATTTTAAGGCTTTTCCACAAAACCTGTCAGAAGTCAAACAGGGCTATAACTTCTGGAGTTCTGCTTTGAACAACTGTAATCATAAAGTTGGTGTTTCTGACAGTGAACTATTTTGAACCCCAGCAAAACAGAACGGTCATCTTAGTTGTAAACAACACATGTGTCTAAAATACTTCTTGGAGGTAACTATCTCACGGTTTAAGGAAAAATCAGCCAGAGTCCAAACCGTCCTGAAGACTACATGAAGTTAGTGATCTGCTATTGTGCTTTCCTGAGGTCATTCTTGATATATGCAAACCACAAAGTGCTTGGGAGTCCTTTGAGCTCTTTGTCAATCTAAGTTTTATGCTTTGATTTTAAGTTGCCACTGTGAAACAGTATTTCTGGAATTTCCGGCTTAGCTGCCTTAAAGTGCAAATACATTAGGAGTTTTGTCAGCCAGAAGTTTAGAGCAAACTGATCATCAAACAACTTGTTTGCAGCCTGGAGGTTTTCTTTTAAACATTCTTCTTTTCCCTAGAGTGATCAAACAACACTCAAACTATCAGAAGTACAATGAAAGAAAAGCAAATGAAGCAAATGCTTTTTTTTTTTTTTTTTTTTTTTTTTTTTTCCTCAGAAAACTATTATTTTATACAGTTATGCCATGTGTAGAGGCAGTTTTGACAGGAAATTTTTTTGTAAATCTAAGTACAATGAGAACTGTAATTTTACAATCTGTGAATATTTTTTAATGTCTGTTTCATGTCTAACTAGTCTGTGAAAAACAGCTACTGCTTTGCTATAGAATTTCTTTTCATTGAAAGTGTATAGCTTGGAAAGCAGATAGTGAAGGAGAAGTATATATAACTCAGTTGCAGCAGATCATTAGATAACATGGCTAAGGGAGATGGGGTAACTTCAATAATCTCTATCCAGTGACAGAGTCAAGAGTCAATGACTTAAAATCATCAACAAAATTTATATTAAAATAAGTTTTTATACATGCAAATAACACAGTAGATGATGATGGTAAATATGTGCTAGTATCTAACATGAGGAAATTTCAAGTGTATCACAGCTGTCAGAATAGAAATTTGGAATCTAATCATGCCATTGCATTTTGACTTATATTTGCGTTTTCACCATTATTTTGGCATTTCTGCAGTTTATCTCTCTTGGATCACCTGTTGTTCTTTTCAGCATTAGGACTGCTTTACTCCTCAGTGAAGCATCCCATATGCTGTGTAATCTGTTATTTCCTGCTATGGTTCTATCACTATTTTTATCTTGGAGGATCAAGAATCTTACATCCAGATTCCTATTAGGCAGTGCAATCTCAATGTAAGTTTTGGGAAAGTTTGAGCTAGATTCAGGAAGGTTTCCTTCCTGAGATGCCCATGTTGACTGACAAGTTTAAAATGTTAAAAATCAACAAAAGAAGTCTTGTTTTTAAATGTTTATGTAATTTCAGAACAAGAAGCAAATAACAACAATCTTGCCATCTGTTTCATACATTAAAAAAACTGATTTTTTGAAAAGTGAGTAAGGGAAAAATTATCAAGGAAAAAAGATGGGAAAATCTAACTCTGAGGGACTAAAATGCAGTCTTTGATACCTACAGACTAAATCTAGTGTGAAATAAGTCATCCTTAGTTTTATAATCCAAGGTGTTTAAGCAAGATGTTAGTCACACACTTACCACAGATACTCCAGTAGTACCTCTTTGGTTTGATTTCCATCAAAATATGTAAATTTTCCAAAGTTTTTTAGCAATTTAAATGCTAATTTGCTATCAAAATACATAATCTTTTTTTTTTTTTTTTTTTTTTTTTTTTTTTTTTTTTAATTAAAAAATGTAAAGTGATGCTATGTTTTACATTTCTATTTGAAAAGGAAAAACAACTACATTGGTTCATTCATGATAAAAAAGTTTTAGAATTTGATTCTGGTAACAAAACTGTTATTACTTAATGAAATGTTGTGTGACAGAATCTTAAAAATACTCTGAAAAATATTATTTCAAAAGATAAAACCTAACTAATTGAACAACAGCTTACTGGAAAAGGGTAGAAGAATATTCAAAGGAAACACTTTTAAGATGTTAATAGATTTTTATTTCAATTTTTGTGAATACTTCAATGAAAAGATGAATCAATAATTTTCAGAGTGTTAACTATTTTTAAAGGTTTCTCAAAACAAATAGTTTCTCTGACCTTAGCATATCAGTTGAAAAGGATATGGACAAATACCATTTTGATTCAGCTAAGTGGCAAATATTGAAAAGAAAAAAAATCCTTTGAAAATAATACTTTCTTTGAGAGACAGAATAAATGATAGTCCATGTAATAAAGAAAGGGTAATAATTAAAAAAAAGAGTTTGTAGTTTGAAGTCTGTCCTTTTGTCAAGCCAGAAAATAGACATCTGCATTTCCCTTATGGAATATTGTAGCTCAACATTATTCCTCACAATGACAAAGTCAACCTTGCTGCTGCACAGCAATTCTGTCCTTCGGACACAGCTTTGATGGTCTCTCTGTGCACCAGGAGACTTAACCTGCTTCCAGATCTCTTCTTTTACAAGGTATGCATGTATCCTCTTAACTAGAACACTTCATTATTTGTGGTGATGAATTTGAAAAATTCATCGTGGGGACTTTTTTTGCTATTTGAATCCAGTTTTCAAAAGAGAAGTTCATTATTTTTCTGTTGGGAGATAAACCCAGTCACAGAAGCTTTATAACTGACAACAAAAATGCTTCAGCATGGTTCTGGTGAAAGATCTGCAACAAGCTGTATTACTTATGTCTCAGAGGAGCACATGGGACTGGGACCTGACTACAGAGCAATGTCAACTGAGTGTAATATGCCTTACAGTCCTGCTGCCTCAGTACAAAGATGCTATTGAAGCATTTCATCTACTACATGTGTACACTTCTGAAGGACTAGAGAAGTACTGGAGATTTCATCAAAGACTTGATTCTGTTGTAAGTTAAACAATCCTAAGGTTCTTTAAGACAATGAAAGTAATAATAATAAAAAAAATCAGTAATGTACTAAGATAAAAATACATAAGTCAAGTACTATTTACGTTTGTTTCACCCCCATAGTTACACATATGGTAGCCTGGAGAGTTCAGTTTTGTTTTGCAGATAATGTATCTCTAACTAAATTATACTCAGAGATACTCTTTCTAATTTGGTTTTTAATGACCAACCCTAGGATTGTCAGAAATTCCGGGTTTTGCAAACCAAGATAGAGCTGCTTATGAAGCTTATGTGTAGTTTGCTAGTAATTTCTGTAAAGCTGTTTGCTGCCATTCCCAGACCTGAACTGTGGAAATGTAATGTACAAACATTCTTAATCTGATTCAGTGGAATGTCAGATAGACCAGTTTAAATCACCAGCCTCTCTGATTTAAAGGTCTATTAAGCTGACTGGCCACACTGAAATCGATTGGAAGCAATCATTTGATCTGTTACTGGGACTCAGCTAGGAAAATGGTTCTGAACTAATGGTAGTCAACAGCAGTCTTAAATCTCAACAATTGTTTTTTTCAGAGATCATGTATTTATAACCCAATTTCCTGTTACTGAATACGTTCTTAATGTATCTTATGATAAGTTTATCTTCGTATTTGAAGTCTAGTGTTTTTTATTACAAATACCACATAAATTATGCATGTCTTCATAAACAACATTTTATAAAAACTCATAGTTTGGCCAAAGTGACACCCTCACACTTCTAGATTACTAGGATATGTTGCCTGTCTGCATAATTCATGGAAAATAAACAACTTAAAGTATTAGTAAGTATTCAGTAACTCTTCTATCAAAGGTCAGGACACTTTATTTTTAAATTCCTCATTATGAGACAAGATTCAGTTTTTCACAGTAAAAATTGCAATGTATCCATTATTTTTAGTTAAAAGCTTTTGGTATGACAAGCGGGCAATTAATTCTGTTTATCACCTGACAGCTAATTCCCTCTTCTCATGCTGCAGTAGAGGAGTACAAGTGTTCATTTTGTCACACCAGCTTTAGTCTGCCTGAATTTCTTCCCTTAATGCATGTTTGTATTAATCTCCAGATTGTCTTCAAAGTTAGAAGGTGGATTATGTCTCTGCCAAAATTTTAGCTCTTCTAAATAATTGATATAATCTCACTGGAGCTGAGAGAGAATTCTTAGCCATTCCATCAATCTATTTTAAATAGAGAGCACAGACTGGGGGAGGTGGGGGAAACAGAGATGGAAGGTAATTACTTTTAGCAATAAAATGTCTAGCTAGAATATCCATCTTTGACTTTAATTTTATAAATTTTCGTTTGTCTCTGTCTTTGTAAAAGAACATGCCAACTGTCTGACTGCTACATTTACCACTTACTGTATTTCTACCTCATCCCCTTCAAATCTAGACAGACATCACACAAAAATATTAAAAAGCAGATGTTTGTTGGGCTTTCCATCTGTAAACTCATTAGCTGAACAATGATTTTGCTTGTGGATTACAGGATTTCTCATTTAAGGTAAAAAGTCATCAACAGGCCCTCTACTTAATCTGTGGTTAATTCATGAAAGAACCAGAATTTATTTATTAGTTTATTTATTAATTCAAGAAGCTCAGCTATTTGATAGGAGAACAATGTAATTTCCACCTGTTGAGTGACTTCATAGAATTCACATTAAATTCACAGATTCGGGTACAACACTAATTGGAAAACTACTGTCATAACCAACTGCACAGGAAAATTTAGGGTGCAGGGGACAACAGTGTTTGTCCTTGAATGTGGCTCAAACCTGACCAGTTCTGTCTGACCTAGCCAGTGTCATATTTGAGTTCACCCTTGGACTTCCTCTGAAATGTTTCAAGCTCAACTTTTACTGAATAGTGGTAGAATCCAGATTTAGATCTGAATTTTAAGAACACTTTTAGGATGCAGGAGTAAAAGTCCCTACTTGAAAGACACTAGGGATACCCTCTGCACTGTAACTGTGGATCACCTAATTGCTAGAAAAAATTTACCCAGCTAGAGGTTTTAGAGCTCTGAAATGCAAAACAAGTAGGATGTTTTTGCCAGCAAATGTTACATTTACTTAATGGCTTGAAACCAGATAAAATGATCAAGAATCTGGCATGCCCCAAAGCAATGAGCTGTATACAATTTCTGTGACTTGTATGAGATTGAAAACCTTCGAAAGGTTCCCCAAACACAGCAGGGCCCAGAGACTGGCCTTTCGAATGGCACAGTTTTTTGAAACATCCTAAATATTCTTATAAACATGAAACCTAAATGATTTATGAATGAAATGTTCAGTTAAGATAAAAAGTATCGTTTTAAATGGAGATACTTCCATTCACCATGCTTGCAGAGCCACCTATCATTTGGTAACCATAGGGCAGTCTCTTGGAGGATGTGAACTGTGCTCCTTTCAAGGGAAATCAAACTGGAAGATGCATTATAGAAAATGAGCTCCAGAAGAAAACTGGTGCACAACAGCATGGGACAAGTCTGAAGTAAAATCCATTCTGTGTCAAAGGACAGATGTCAGATCCTCAACACCATCTGGTTTTCTCTAAAATCAGCTGTTATTGGTTGCACTACTTATTGGGTTGAACATCAAGTTCAACTGATTTCTGTGGGAGTGGTTGTAATTAAGGTCTAATTAAGAACAGTTTAGAGAAAAACATTTGCCATGTATGGACTCTCTACACCTACTTATTCAGTGAGGTGTGTTGAATAAGTATCAACTCTCAAATCAGAGCCTATGTGACAACTATCAGTGCAGAAAGATTAAATACATACTTAATGTGAGCAGTTCTCAACTTCAAAATATCATTGTATGGCTGAATCTGAGGCCAAGATATTTCAGGAATCTTCTAAAATAAACTGGCAGCCTTATTGTTTTCCAGCATTAATACACAGGACAAAACCTGTGCTAGTCACTTGTTATGTACATACCCTTCTTCACACCAGGACTTGCTGCAAGGAATAAAAAAACCAAGTCCCAGAATCATATACTCTGCAGTAATGCTGCTTTTCACGATGGGGTAGTGGGGCAGATGTGGTTGATATCCCTAATACTTGCAATTACTCAGCCTGAGGCTTTTCTGTTCTGGGGAAGCTCTCTGCCTGCAGGCATCCCAAGGTGGCTGTAAGAGAGCTCCAGCAACCCAAGGATATGGTCTGTGTAACTCTCACAAAATAATTTGAGTAATTTCCATATTAAAGGACATCTCCCCCCTCTTTCCCTCCCCTTCCATTCCTACTTAGAAAAAAAGATCGTCAGTCCCTTTTTGAAGCTTTTATTTTTAATGCCCTGTTTTTTCATCTGAGCGTAACAATGGAGAATGATTGAAGAGCTGAGACCCAAAGACTCTTCAATTTTCCAAATTGGTTTAATTTGATGAAGAAGGAATGCTACATTTTGTTAAATTATATTATGATAAAGAGGAGCTGGTAGCTTCTCAGCATGAATCTGAAAGCAAATTATTTCCACAAAAAAGGACGATGTATTTAACCAGACAAGTAATTATGTTGTGGTGCTACTATCTCCCCTGCTTCAGATTAGAAAAAGAATTCAATTATCACTCCATTAGATCAAAAAATAATTTTAGTGATACATTCAAATTGAATTCATTTATTCCTAAGCATGCTCTGGATTAACCTTCATGCATTTTGCTGATTAGAATCTTCAGTCAATACTTTTACTTAAAAATCTCCATTAACTTTCTACAATTTTTATTTTAACATATTCTGTTATTGATTTTTCTGATGCATTACATCGTAAATCATATTTAATTTTCCAGATCAGATAAGTGGGTTTCTCACAAAGTTTAATAAAGCCACTTTGTTTTTCTGTTATTTTGCCTTCCTCCTTCCAAGTAGCAATTAAATTTACATGACCATCCTGAGATGTTGTAAGGTATAAGATCGGAGCTAAAAGGGGAAAAAACCCCAAAACACAACAAAAAAGAGCTCCACAAGAAACAAAATGCCAACAAATTTCTTCCCATTCAGAAAGGAAATGATGTCTTTGCTTTTTAGGTTTTACTTTTGCAGTTTTCACTTTTGCCAATACTTTACAGGAATCCCTCTCCTCTGCCTTCCCTCCCACAACTTGGTCCAGCAGTCTTGAGTCCCAGGTATGGGTAAAACGTTTGCAGAGGAGAAATAGGTGCAATGCCTTGGTCAGCTTGGTAGCTGTAATTTAATATAAGGGTAACTGTGTGAAACAGAATCATTTGCAGATCAGATTATATGAGCTAATTACTTTTTCTGGCCTTGAGGTCCCATGAATTATGAATAGCAAGTAGTGAGCCTCCTGGCCCTGAACGTGACTTCATCCCTGAGAAGCTGCTTCTTACAGGGTGGTCCAACCCCAGCAGCTGCATGATATAACCTTGTTCCTGTCCATCTGAGCTTTGTTATCTTTGCAGTTCCACCTCCCAGGTCTGTGCTGGGATGGATCTGTGTTCAAGGGCTCATTCTCCATGTCAAAAGTGTCTGAGTTCGTTTTCATGTAGGCTGTCTGTAGGTGGGAAGATCCTGGCTTGTGAGAGGCTTCAACACTGCCCAAAGAGCTATTTGGTTGCTTTCTTAGCACAACATTTATGTCTGAAAGCTTTGCATATTCCTTAATGATGTTCACTTTGGTGTTCTTAATTTCTTGGAGATTAATTACTTTAGTATGTAGTAGTTTGGGAGCCAGTGGCTTTTCAGGCAGATTTTTCATCTGATAAATTGACCAAACAAGATAAGGAACACAGTGGATTAGCTTCCATGACTAAATTCAAAGACATATGCCTAGACTACACATCTGAGCACAAATACATACAAAATATGCACTTAAGTTCATTGACCTTAAAAACAGCTTAGGTTAACTTAGTGGAACAAAAGTTTGAATGTCTTTTTTAGTGAGTAAGCTGAACATATTTATAGATTTTCATTGTATTAATTTAAGCAAAAAAACTATACCTACTTTTAGTCATATTTATATTAGAAATATTGTATTGTGGCACTAGGTATATATTTGAAATTAAGTAAATATTTATAGTTTGTCTGGTTCATAATCTATTTAACGTATGTTTTACTGCACTATATAGGAGTTACACAATCAAATTATGCATAAAAATGAAGTTCCATACCATTTTGTGCTCTTAACTTTCCCAATTTAAATTTTATTCTTCAGGAATCAAATCAGTCCTGACAACTGTTTCCTTCCAAATCATGGTGTCTGGCGTTGTAACACATGTGATGTCCCTGATGCTCCAAATGTTTTTTTTTTTAAAAAAAAACAACACATGGCATCAAGAGGACAAGGAACTTTTCCAGCTTCCTGAGAATTTTTAAGAATTCTACTTCTGATATTTTTTTTATAAATACAAATGAAGGCAAAACCAAGCAAAACTAAATAACTGTCACTGATGGTATTAATATTCTGATCTTATTAGAAGATAAATTTACTGTCTTTCACCATCCTTGTATGATAGGAATTAAAAACTTGTTTATTTTTAATTCCCAAATAGACATAGGTGCTAAACACTTCAGCAAGAATTAAAAATTTTATTTTCTATATTTTTAAAGGTTATATATAGTGGTATGTTTTGAATATACTTCAAATTTGTTTAAAGTTATCTTGTCAGAATGCACTGCAGATTTTTCCTGTGATGTTTTAAATTACCTAACCCATTTTATACAGTTTAAAAAACAATATAACCTGGAAGCTATGGCTGTTGTCCTTTTTGTTCCTTTGTTGCTACTTTTTATCTGATATTTCTATTTGTTGCTTCCCTTACCACAGAATTTAAGCATGTAATTGATTTCTAGCAAAATTATTTTCATCTTCAATAGCTGGATTTTGACTTTTTCACCACGTAAAACTTTGAAAACTCCATGAAATAATGCTGATTATTTATTTTTTTTAACATCCAGTTAAATTCTTGGTCCATGCTATTAAAAAATTCTCTCTGATTTATTTTAATAGCTTATTTGAAAGGAATGTTATAAGCTAGTAAGTAGTATTGTTTTTCCATATTTAAAATCCTTAAGAAAAAAAAATTAATCTGAAATAGAAGAATGGTCATGTATTTACAGATGTGTCTTTACAAATTATAGTCTAAGATTTTGGAGAAATTTTTTTTATTCATAGCTGAAACCCTTGGCCTTTGTCTCCTACATTAGATGAAGTGTAATTTAATTTTCTCTTTGCTTTAAGCAAAATGTCCTGTTTTCTTATTCCACTTCACTGCCTATAACAGATCTTTACTGAAAGCCTCTATTGAGTTCCATCTGATCACTGTTCTGTATGAAGTCAATACTCTAGATCTGTAAATTAAGAACTCAGAATCAAGCAGTACATACATCTGAGGTGTCACTCCCACACAATCCACCACCTCTATCCCTTCTATTCTTGATACAGCCCAAGTGCAAGATCCCACGCAGACAAACTGTATCAATGTGTTGAAAATGCCAATTTTATCAATGTAACCTCCTCAATAAGCTTCCTACCTCAGAGCTTTGACAGAAGCAAATTTTTCCCTTCCATTTTTAGAGTTACTCTTCTTTACTTTTATTTATACCTGTTCTGCTATTCTTCTGAATTTCATTTACTAGTGTGCTTCTTTTATATCCCCGCTTTAGCAACCTGTTTACATCTTCATATAGATACAAGAATTTCTTTGTGAGGAGATAAGCTATGGATGTAGCTCATAGCATCTGTGCTTTAATGGTTTATCAAGTTCAAAATTTTCAGCATCACTTGCCACATACATACCTCAGCTGTAGTATTTTACATGTTACTCAGTCTTTATGTGCAGCATTAAATGTATTTTCACCTCTAGAAGAGTAACTCAGGCTTCCTGTCTTCTTTATTCTCTGGAGTTCTTTGGATGAAAAGCCTTTTGGTAGTTTATGGCTTCGTAGTCTCAAGAGGTTCCAGTGAAGTTCATCTGTTCCTGCTCTGCTCCTCTGGACAGGGTGACCGAGTGCTCGACTCATTCAGAACTTCCAGTCAGATGGAAACTTCTCCACATCTTTCAAATTCTTGGTTCCTGCTGAATGCCACTGTCTACTGATGCTGTATCTACCCCAGTGCCACACAAAAAACCTCTGGGAATGATTTCCTGAAGTGGTTTTCCAATTAGACTTATTTTACCTAAAACATGCAATGCACTGAAACTTCCAGCCCACATTATTCCTCCCCATCATGACAACTATTTTTTTATTTGCCTCTCATAAATTCCTAGCTTGCTTCTTAGTGTAAGGTATTATATTTGTGCAGCAGATCACATCAGTTTTTTTCCTTTGCTGTTTGTATTGGCTGCCAGTTGCAAAGTGAAGAATGAAACAAGGGGAAACAATCTCCTGAAGTTCCTCTATGTGATTCCTGTCCACCTGTGCCATATGCTGGTGAAGCAGGGGCTTTATCTGAAACTAAATTTTGGTGCTCAGTTTTTCTGTCTTATTTAACTCTAAATAGTGTTTGGGTGATTTTACTTATGTGTTAACACCCTGAGACTGAATGATGTCAAAATCTCCCAGAAGAGGGTGGCTTATGGATGGGCCACTCACAACTTCGTTTCATCCAGTTCTAGCACACTGTGGGCACCAATGAGTTCTCCAGCCATGGAATAAAAAAAACATGACAGTTCCATGTCAATTGAAAAGATCTTCTTGAAGTGACCTTTGAGGCCTTCTGTTTTATCCTGTGATAACATCAGAAACTTTTTCTGAACTATTTCAAAGTAGTCTGGAAATTCATATCCACAAGTAGATATTGCTTACATGTAATGTACAGTCATTCTTTGATTTTTAAATTATTTAATGTCTTTTTTCCATAAATGCCCCCTCCTTTTTTTTTTTTTTTTTTTTTTTTTTTTTTTTTTTTAATAAAAATCTATTTTATCATTTCTCCTTTTGTGGGGTGATGCTGCAGCACGTGCCTGGGTTGCTTGTTATGCTTTTTAAGGCAATTGATATTTTTTTGCAAACCAAGAAGTAAGACAATAACATTGTTTTTTCGTATTCTTGTAATGCATGCTGATTACACTTCATTGGCACCAGCACTCTGAAGATCACAAGGAAGAACACACAGTCATTGCCATTATCCTTGGTAATTAAATGTCTTAATGTTTACATTTCAAGGTTGGTTTAGCCCAGTTTGGGTTTTTTCCTTCTTTTCTAAGTAGGCAGCATTCTCACATCTCTTTCTTCAGAATCTGAATCTGAAACACCGCAATCTGTTTGAAAGAAGGAAAAAATTGTAACCACTGATTTCAGTTTACACACCGAAAAAAAAAAAAAAAAAAAAAGCAAGAATTCTACATTTATTGAGCTAACCATGGCACTGCTTCATTTTAATCTAAAGCCATTCCACCTCCTCTTTCTTTTGTCCTGGCAGAGTCAATTATAACCACAGATTGCTGCATGGAATTGTAGCACAAGGGAAACTGTTAACACCTAGCTGCTCTGGCACAAGATCACGCTAAACAGCTTATTAAGATTCAGCCATCAGCACTGATGAGTTACATGCAGCAAAGGGCTGGGATTTACTTCCAAGTCATTTAATTACCGAAATCAATGAATTCACAGAGCAAAGCCATGAACAGGAAGATGAATCCGACCTGACCAGCATTTCATTTGAGATCTCAAAGTATTACAAGTAAGAATGTACCAAGAATCTACTAAATTTTGAGGGTGAAAAAATGAAGCAATGTTAAAAAAATTATACTTATTTGTACATTGATATAAAGATCCTTCCACTATTTCACAAATAAGATAAATAAAATTGAACAAAAAAGGCACTAGGTTTCACAGACAGTGGATTATTATAGACTTCTGCACAACTGAATGTTGAATTCATTACATGAAGAGTTTTTTTTACATTTGAATAGGTATCTAAACATTGCTTATCTAACTCCTGTAAAGAAAACGGTCAAGCAAAACATCACACTTGACATTGTTACACCAAGAATACGATGACACTTATCTTGGTGAGGTTCTGGATGGCTATGGTTGAAGTCAGAGCATTTAAACTGTATAAAACATAGAAATCTGATGGAAACAAATGCTTTTTCCTTCAGAGTATACAAATTTGAAATAGCATTAAAGACTGAGTGAATATAAAGCACTTTAGAGTTTTTGTAAAATCTTCTGGTGCATCACTCTATTATGTGGTTATCCCTGTGGAAGCATTTATCACATGGTTTGAAAATTAATTAATTCAACTTTAATTTGTTGTATGCCTTGCCTTCCTGATAACCCATTACTTTGTGATGTTAACGACAAAACCAAATACTAAATAAAGCTCTGGGGACAAAAAACCTTCAGGAAAACAAAACAAGAGCAAAGGAAAACTTGAGTAGGTAGAACAGAACATGAAGAGGGAATAAGGACAAAGTAGAGAATGAAAGTAAGCACACTCAAAAAAATGCAGACACAAGTCCAAGATATGCTAATAAAAAAAATGTCCTGCTATGCAAATGTAACAGTAATTGCTGAGCATATGTACTTGAATCTGAGAAGGAGAGGAAAAAAATATGTAACAGCTACTGGTGCCATATTGAACATTGGAGTAACTTGAGATACTGATTTATATTTCTTTTGGAATTTTCCCCACTGTCTGAAGAGGATTCTTACTGCATACAAATTAAAATCTCCATAACACTTTGTCTGAGGTTAATAGGTTTGGGTTAAAAATTCTTAAAAAGATTTAGCAAGTCAAATAGACTCTACAGATCTGTAGTATGGAACTGAAGCATCAGAGTAGAAGTGGAAAAAAGATGATCTGAGTGAAAGAAGAAATTGAAAAGACAGTGATTAAAAGAAGGATTATAATAGAAAGCTAAATTAATTAGCTATGTAAAGAACCATAATGAGACAAAGCATTAGAGTTTTAGGAAGGCATACACTTCATGCCTCCAGGTAGCAGTGTATTAATCAATTCAGCATTTTAATTAAGGGAACATCAGCTGTAGGCTCTTTTTGGTTGGTTTGGTTTGGATGGGATGTTTTGTGGGTTTGAGTGCTTTGTTTGTTTCTTACTTTCTATATATTTTTTTTTTCATATTGACAGGAAATCCTTGATGGTAAAATATACTCTACAAAGAAAATTCTTGCACCTCATGTAGAGTTTGAACATAATTTCTTTTGTCTTCTAATGCAATAGGTATTGCCCTCCTCATCTGAAATCTGAGCTTATTGATTTTACTCTGAAGAATTCCTGACCAAAAAAGGTTAACTGCTGAGACCAAGTTTCCCACTTTGATTTCAATCTCAGTCCAAATACTGAAACAAGACTGGTACATTTAATTCTGTCTGCAGCCCAGTGCAAAATGTATGGGACAATCAAAAGTTTATAGTTCTGGACCAAATGGCATGTGACTGTCAGGAAGATGAATTACACTAGAGAAATGCAGATCATGAACAACGAAAGAAGAAATAAGAAGTTGTGATGAAATCTAACAGAAAAGCAGTCACAGTGATTCAGAAATCTTTTTCAGAGACAGTAAAAAAAGAAATAGCTCCCCTACCATAAAAAATTATAACGGAGATACCTAAAAGATTGATCCTTCTTTCCAATTCTGAGAGGGATGCAGCTGCAGACTAAGACACTGAAATTCAGGTATCTGAGTGTGAAGGAGGTAAGTGGAACCCCAGATAGCCAAGACATCCCTGTAGGCTTGGCTGATACCAGGGAAGGCCCAAAAAAGAACCCTGATCATTTTGAGTGGAGGATTGCAACAATTTTGGGCACCCTGGAATGTCCTACTTGGTAGCATAAGCCTTATATTTGAGTACTGCATCAGATGCTTAAATAATAATAGTCACTGGACACAGAAGGAATTATGACACTAGTTTCACATGCAGACACTCTAGTTAGTCTGTGCAATCTGGAGCAGAATCCTGGCTATCAAGCATTTCCTATGAATATATATTAAGAGAAAACTGAATAGTAAACTGAGTTTGTTTCTCTGAAACATTAAGCAGAGTATAAAGTTTGAAATGCAAGCCTGGCATCTGGTCCAACTCCTGCAACAAGAAGGGCCAAACCACAGGCATCCTTAGGTTTTGAGGGGGAAAGTAGACCCAGGCTTTCATTCGTGGTTTCTACAATTGAATTCTGGTCATGGGCTAAGTGAGGTGGAAAAAAAGCCAGGTAAAGGTGTTTAGTGAATGCATAAACACAAAAGTCAAGAGGAAAAACCTCTTGACATGCTCCAGTTGAGGGGTCTTCACTATGCTGTGTTTAGGAGGATCCCACTATGGTAATACAGACACTGTAAAACAAAAAAATGAACAGAATGCTTTAATTTAGTGTTATTTAAACTATGCTATTTTTAACAAAACTGAAAGGATGATGGGGAAGGGATTTCCTGAGAAATGAAGAACAAATAGGAAAAAAAAAAAAAGGACCAGATTCAACAGGTACATTAATCAAGTAATTCTCTCCATCTGATCCATTAAAGAGATTATCCTCAAGTTATCTGATTATTATTTATCCTTCTATCATGTCATAGTTTCAGGAGTGAGGAGGTAGTGACATCAAAGGTTTTTCTGTTTTCTTCAAAAAAGCAGAATACCACTAAACTATTTCTCATCAGCCAATGCCCTAATTACCAATTCCAGCATCCAGAGGGGGAAAACTCACTATTGCTTTTATACAGTGGATACAATATTAAGCAATTTACTTCAGTAGGCAGAATTTTATTTCTGATTGTAGCTGTACTTTTGCTATTGCTTTTTGTTGTTTAAGAGCATTTAATGGAGTCCTCCACACCAGCCTTCTCCACTTATTTACTAAAATGTTGTGTGTTCTTTCTGAGCACCAAACTGAGAAAGTAATTGCACATGGGCATTTACAAATGTCAAGACATTCTATGGCTTCACCTGGAGAACACACCCACCATAAAAAAGATGGAGAGAGATTTACTGGAACAGATGAGGAATCCTTGGCAACGTGCTGTAAAACCTTCAAGATACCAAACTGAGAATAATAATTGCCCCCAAATTTGTCTTAACTGCTAAAGGCTCCACTTGAAGTCCTGTATCCTGAAGTCCTAGGACTTCATTAAAGAGTCTGCCTTTTTCAAAAGATCAAGCTTTCAGCTCTTATGGGGGAAATATGCCATAAGTAAAACTAACATACAAATGTGAGCCAGCAAAATCTTAACACTTTGACTGTCTCTGGTGGGAAAGAGAGATTCTGTCACTCAGTCACTTAAATGTACCCCTGTGAAGCCTTCCTTTAGGAGAGATTTCCTCGATCTGCTCTTTTGACTGCTACAAAAACAAGGTCTTTGTGTTTCTTCATCCATAGGAAAATGCATCCTTGCCCATAGATCTGTATGGGCAGAATGAACATAAAAAGACAAAATGAAGGAAAAAACATAGTTTTCCTTGTCTTTTTTTTGGTTTCGGGGGAACTCGTGACAATAAGAAGTAACTGATTGTCCCAAGTGAGACAGAAAGTTGGTAGGTAGAAAATCCCCTTCATGGCAATGATTGACTTAATCCCATTTGCATTTCTTCTATTTCAGGTTGGCCAGACAATGTGAATGATGTTTGTTCATCTACCAGCACAGAGAGAATACTCACTTTTAACACTGGAAAGAATATTAACTTACAAGTTTAAAAAATTAAAAATAAAATTAAAAAATTCAAAGAACTAGTTCTTATCTGAGAAGAGATGATGCTGTATAGAAAAAGAAATATTCCTTAGAGTAATCTGAAATTTAAACCAGGTGGTGCTTTGCAGGCCAGATTAGGTGGTGCTTTGCAGGCCAGATTTTTCCCCTTTGATGCACTGGGACCATAACCTCCCAGGACTCATTCCCTTCCATATTGCTCATTAAGGAGCATATTCAGTAAAAACCTTAAGCTAAATGTGTCATGAGATTTTTTATTCTGCAAAATTTTATCTGGGTCTGCAAAAACAAGATCTTAAATGGAAAAATGCATACTACAACTTGTGTCAGCCTGATCTCTGTTCAAGCTTAAACATTTTTTCAAATAAAAGTCCTGTATAACTTACGATTTATTTTAAAATTCATAATTATGTAACTAAAATCTCTGCTGATGTTACCAAAATACAGAATTCAACCTTTCACCATGCTTCCTTTATAGTTATTGATAAACCCCATTTCTTTAATCTCATTCTCTTCTCCCTGAAGCTGAATATTGGTCTTTCCCAATCTCAATCTCATTTAAATTCCAGATTGTTATGGGATAAGAGTATTCATTAGGGGATGCAACCAGGGTGGGGAATGGGGACCAGCATTTGTCATCCAACTCAAGCCTTTGTTGATCTCTTCTTCATTCTGAGCTGCAGCTTTACAGGGTTGTGACAAACCAATTTTTTTTTGTCCCACATTTAATTTTTCTGAGTACAAGCATTTAAAATTCATGTACTTTGACTACTTAGAAGAGAAACTCAATGCAAAAATCATCTGACCACCACATTATGTTCAGTTTGTGAAAAAAACAAGTTTAGAGCCACTGCACAGAGAGCCAAGTCACCTCACCTTTCTGCTAATCAAATCCTAGCTGAATGTAATTTGAATAGTTTTGAAGCACAAATAACACCGAGAGCATAATGTATTTCTAAAACACGCAGTGCAGAGTAGATAGAACAGCATGTAGAATGTTTTAAGCAAAGGCCATTTGCCCAGGGGACCACTTTGAAACATTTTTAGGAGTGAAATGTCATCATAATTTTTAGAAAATGACAAAGAAGCACCGCAGAACTTACAGGGAAATGATTGTACACTATCAAAAAATAAATGTCCCACATGTGGGCCTGCTTAAAAGCTGATAAAAAATGTAATCTGGAAGACAAATATAAAAACCAGAGATATTTCTTGGTAGGAAAATGAATTTGGGGAATGGAAACAGATTCCCCCAGGTGACAACAAACATTTTACAATACAGACAAATATTTTCTCAGTACTCAGGTGCCTCCATACATTATGTTAACTCTTTCTCACTATGTTGGTTTCCAATAGAAGCACAGCTAGCAGGGCTAGAGAGGATTTCAGAACCAGCTAATCTTTTGCCTACCATAACTTTTTGACAGAGATTCATCTAAGTAATTTTAAAAAATCTCCAGTAATGGGGGATCTACAGTCTCTCTGTGCAACTTATTCCCATCCTTTACAATCCTAACAGTTAGGAATTTTTCCCTAAAGCCCAACCTAAATCTCCTTTACTGCAACTAAAACCCATTACTTCTTGCCATAGCCTCAGTGGACAGGAAAAACACTTTATTCATTTCCTTTTCACAGCCATTTTTCACACGTTTGAAGGTACTTATGTCTCTCCTCACTCTTCCCTCCTCTAGACTAAACAAATTCCACCATGCTGAATATTCAAGACCTCAGCCATACACAGTGCACATATGTTAGGACACAGGCCTGAATAACTGTCTAAACTCCCTGGTAAGTAATGGCTCTACTATCTGTCTCAGGGGAACAGTTTAGGTGTAGGAATAAAGGTATGTGGATGACTTTGTGATATTTTAGGAACAGGTTCAAATGCATGGTATGTATTCATCCCCAAAATATAAGCTGATATTGTGCAACTGGCCAGCCAAGCCCTCAAGAAGAAGAAAAGAGAGAGGAACCAAAGTGAAGCAGTAGTTTTTTAGGAAGGAGTGGGAAGATTGTGTAGTCAGAAAGGGGCACTGTTGCTTCTATGGTGCTTGCTGGTGATATTAAGAAGCTGAAGAGTACCATGTCCTGGAAACATTTTCTTCCATCTAGGCAACATGAGGGTCCACCTGTGAAGGATCCCGAGAGGATATAAAAGTCATTTGAAGGTCATAAAGTGTCCCTACTACTGATGGGTTATTAGAAAACTAAGTGGAACACTTGATGTGTTGTGTCAGCAGGAGATTGAGTACCAGGAGGGCTACAGTTTCACAGATTGCCAAAGGATTTATTTACCACTCACCTCTCCTCTCTTCGTTCAAATATAAAGTCCCTTTTTTCCCCCTTTTTTTTAGTGTCTTGGCTAACACAAACACATGACACTGGGCACATCTGAAGAAAAACAAATCCACAGGCAATCTTTGCCTCCTGTGGGGAGAGTGAGACACACTTGACAGATGCTAATTATGTCACTTAGAGTTATACTAGAAGGTACTCAGATACCAAAGAGATGGGAATGGATATAAAAATACAGGAGGTCTTAGATCTCATTATGCAGTATTTCTGTGTTTGAATAAAAGCTAGAATGACTGTCAATGATGCTGCTGCAGCTGAGTTATGTAAAGAGGAAAGATACAGTGTTGTCTTTCCACATCTAATCTTTGCAAGAATTCTTCCAGATACATAATTCTGACAGAGTTATAGAGAATTTGTCTAAATTCTGCACTCTCTCTCTCCTGTTTCTAATTTCAGGACCTGAATATGTTCCAGAAATAATAAGCAACATGACCAAGCATCTGTCAGGTGTTTGCTCTCTCATCTTACCAAGGACAGAAGTATGTGTGCATGGATGAGAGGGAGCAGATGGCAGAGTAAATGTATTCTGGATACATGGATGTGGTGAATGCAGTAATATTAAATACCAAATCCTCAATAGCTTTACTTTGAATAGCAGTATATCAATCTGGGGGAGGTGAAAGTTATGGAAATATGTTTGGGGAGAAGGCTGTGTTCAAGAGGAAGTGAAAGTCATTCCCAAGAACCATGCAGAAGAGGTTTATTTTGCAGTACTGCAACCAAAAACCATCACTGGATTTAATTATGTAATCTTCAAACAGAGACTCATGCAGGGGCTTATCAGAAGGCATAAAATAAATCTATGGCATAGGTCACCTGTATTTGTAGGCGTAGTAAGCAAAATCTGCCTGCTGAGATTCACCAGCAATGTGCCCAGAGCGATGGAGAAAAGAGAATACAGGAGCCCAGGAAGGCAAGGTGCTTGATCTGATCAAAGAGAAAAAAAAGGACCTGAAAGGAGGGGACTGCTGACTAATTTAACAATGTCAGCTTGTTACTTTTATAATTTTTTAGGGCTCTTCTGTGGGAACTACAGTCCACCTGTTCAGCTACCCTTGCCACTGAAAAGCAGAAATTTCCGAAGAACAGGGGCAGCTTTGAGGCCAGCAAGGCAAGCATGAGTGACAAGCACAAGGCTGGTGAGTGACCAAAACCTCACAGTCCTGATAGCACAGGTTGGATTGACAGAGCCTTGGGACATCATGGCTGCAGATGAGACTTTCTATAGCAGACAGAAAGCAGCCAAGTTCTCTGAAGTTACTTTACCACAATGAGGGAACTTGAAATGGCTATTGTAATTTGTGAAAGCAGTAAGTAAGTCATTGCATCCTATCTAATATCCTCCCTCATTTTTTTTTTTTTCTTTTCTCCCTTCAGGAAAGCACACTTCCTTGAACGCTTGATTACTTGTTTGCAAATGGGAAACACTTTTTTTAAAGTACCCAGACAGTCTAAAATGTTCATCATTATTGTCCAGCAACAGCAGTTTGGGTGGAGGCTCAAGGTGGTATTTATTAATGAACCTTAAAGGCTTATTGCAATAAAGGTTTATTAACGAAACCTCACCAATCAAAGCCTAGGGAAAGGCTGCAAATATATTCCACATCTTTTTCTTTATTTAGTTTTTCTTTCTGGGTTCTCGTGTTATTACACATGACTTGTCATGTGGTCTCATGATGATTGTCACAAGGCTTCTCTTGTGATGATGTAAACTTTGGGTGCTGATTGGTATGCTATATGAAAGATCAAGAGAGGATACCAAGTGATTACAAATATTTGCTTTTCCTTTATGGATGTCTGTTTTTTATGGGTTTTTCTTTTTTATTTGGTTAGTTTGGTTTCGTGGAATGTTTTTGAGGGTGAATATAGCAAACTGATTTTGATCACAGAAGATAATCCAGGTCTACGTGATTTTTTCACCTCTTGAGTGATGAAGGTCATCTCCAAGGGAATCTAATATAGGAGCCTGTGGGGAGGCAGGGAAGAAGATTAAGAACTTGCAGGACAATATCAACAGTTGTAGGAAAGTTATAAAATAAAAACAGTTTTGAAAGATTCAGTTAGGCCAAAAGCACGCTTATGCTCTTGGAGTATATTAATTCTCAGCAAAATACGAAGGAGAGTGCAGAAATGACAAAGACTATACTAAGAAAGAAAAAGGAAGAACAGAAGCTCAACTCATATTTTATGTGAGAATAAAGATAAAATTTAAGTTTGTTCATGTATCAATGTTTCTGGCAGAACCAATGTGTTTGTAGGGTTTTACATTTAAAGCATATTTTTCCCACTTTGCAAAAAATCCGGAACTCATGATTCTGTGTAAACATTCTGGCACTCAGTACTAGGAGATTATAGTTATTCTATTGAGGTTACATACACTACTGTCCATTGTCAGATTATCTATGTCTTTTACTATCAAAGTGGATAAAATTTTCAGGAAGTGTTATAATCTGAATGTAACATATTAATTTTTGGACCTGCAAAACCAACCTCCAACCAGCAAAAAGGGTCAGGTGCAAGCACAAAGATTTATTAGGCAAACACAAGAAAAATGATATAACACACAGACACCTCTCCCCCCCCCCCCAAATATATGATATATAGTGAGGAAAAGAGAAAAATAAAAGATACAAGGAAAAGAGAAAGAGAGAAAGAGATTGGAGACAAGATTAAGAATATGAGAAAGGAAAGAATGAGGGAGCTTGAGAAAGGCACCACCACAGGTCCAGAAGTGTCTGGTGAGGGTTTCTTTTTCACTAGGGAATTCTGATTCCAAACAGGGCTCAATGCAGGATGGTGGATCAATGAAGTATGACAATGAAATGGGAACCTCAGTATTGCTTACAAGCTCCCAAATTCCCACTGTTTCAGGCAAATGATTCACTGCTCCTTTTGTTGGCCCAAGGAGAGGGAAAACTTGTTTATCCAGCTTTCCTCCCCAGGAGCAGAGCTGTCATTAACATCAGTTAGTTGCCTGTTGTTTGCAGGAGGACAGAGGTGTCCCATTCAGTTCAGAGCCAGTTTGCTGGAGAAAGCATCTCAGTGAAAGGTACATTCAATCCAGTGTCAGTCTTCCCCCCCCCTCCTCCACCCACCCAACATTACTGTTTGTCACATTGTCATTTGAGACAAAGAAAATTCAAAATTCCACCCGAGTGGAACCTCACAGGAAGGGACTTGGTCATAATTTTGTGATGCTCCATGAAAAACTACACTGTAAGATCACCCATAAAAGTCAGCTCCAACTCCTTCTGTATCAAAGTTAATAGGTGTATCAGACATTCAAAAAAGACTGGTCATATCCCCAGCTTTTTTTGGTCTGGGGCTTAAACCTCTTTCAATGTGTGCAAAACCACAGCTATGGCCACTACTTGAGAAACATGTTAAACTGCAGACAAATCAAACACAGATGTCCTCACTTTAAAATTTCAGTGCAGGGAAAGAAAAGGTAAATTGAAGACAATTTCAGTTTTATTGCACCCTCTCAAAAGCAACTTTGCAAACTCTAGGAAATAAGGAAATGCAGCAAGATCACAATGACCTTGAAGTGACATCATATAAGCCATGGTTCAGTGAGGTATTGAATCATGTGTCTAAATTATATGAGACTGTCCAAATGTCTAAAACATAAAGAACACAGAGGATCTGCATTTTAAATCAAAGTGTCTGCTCCCCATGTTAGAGGTAGACAAGAACCTAAGTGTCTTGCTGAATCATTGCCAAGCCTTAGGCTGAAACCTACATTCCTTCTGTCTTGTTTTAAAACTGACCTCAGAAAATTTATCATTTGAAAATAAGATCCATTATTTTAATCACTGTTTATTCTCTCTTCTTCTCTTGTACTTCCTCTCCGGAGCCCCGCGGGACCTGTGGCCATCTCTCCTAAATTCCTGCAGTCAGTACCCTTCCCGCAGGCTTGCTCCACAAGGTGGCGAAACGTAACAGAGACTCCTCGCGTTTCTGCCCTGCCGTAAACCTTAAATAAATAATAAATAAATAAAACAAATAAATAAGTAATCCGAAGTAGATTGTATTCCCCTATCAATGGAGGCTTAAAACAGGGGGGTAACAAGGACTGCTCTGAATACTTTTCATGTACTTATTGTTGCCAGGGAAACCATTCCCCCGGCATCCCAGCTCTAAGCATTCCTTATACTTCCAGAATTCTTGTTCCCAGAAAATTAAGACTGTATCATGCTAGCATGGTGTGGAGAAAATATTAGGAAATGAGGGCAAACACTGCTGAAAATAGCAGACCCAACTTCTAAAAGTAAAAAAGAATATTGAGATAATATTTAAAATGTTTTGTATATATACATATTTTATTTTTAGGACTCAGCCTCATACTAAAATAGGTTAAGGTGCAAGGATGGACTCTGGTTCATGCTGAATATGCAGAGGAGGCTGCTCCTATTTAGCAGTTATTTTCTTCAGAGTAAAACAAAATTAGCTGTGGGATGTGTGGCAGACAAAGAAGGATATGAATAGTTGTGATTTCTTGTATCACTCCACAATAAATATGATGATGGTATACAGTTTTTATGTGTGGGTAAACATATTAGGACAAATTTATCCCTGATGTGGCTCTATTGATTTTGCTGGATCATTCATGGACAAATTCACTATGGTGTTTCATGCTCAGACCTTTGATCCTCTAGAAGTTATTTATGAAGCATAGAGCAAGTTTTCCATGGGGACACTGACATGTGATCAAATACCAGATGAAACCCCCATATTCTCTGTTCACACAACCTGAATTCATTTTTATATTCTGTCCTAAGTAACAGTGGCAACATCACTACAATGACACTTTCTCATAAGTTTAAGTAAAATAAAACTTGAAACACATTGGTAAATGTGTTAGGCTGGAACAAATATATTTGTCCAGTAGACATTTATTGCACAAGTCATAATCTACCCTACCTCCAATAGGAAAAAAATTTCTTTCACATTATCTAACTATCAAGAATATAAGCCATGGAGCAGTTCCAGTGAGTGAATAAGGAAATCTATTTTTCACATCTTCAAACTAATCTATTTTTCATGAATCTGGGAGACATTAGGGTCTGCCAAGTACCACCAATAGTAGGACTGCTGTTCTGATCACCATCTGCTGAGAGGAGATAAGGTGGAATGTAACTGCCATCATCCAGGCTAGAACTCACAGTTTCAAGGAACCACCTTCATTAAAACCCTTTCACCTCTGTACAGGGAGTATAAGCATCCTCTTTAAAATAACATGAATTACTCATAAGAAGCAGGAACAGGTGAAAAATGCGAGGCAACATGGACACCTAGGCTCTTGCTCTTACAATAAATTATTGATTCTTGAGCACTTCAACTGGGACCACAAACATGTGTCCAGACTGCTTTGTAATAATGTAAAGTTAATTTAGGAAAACAGTTGAGGTAGGCAGTAAGATCATAAGGAAGCATACCACTTGACTCTAAAAAATTTCATACCGTGACTATTCATAGGATTACAGAAAATTAACACTGCATTTACAGTCCTCTGGATACAGAGATGTTTATCTTGCAGCAGACCCAAAGACAGTGTCTTCTCACTATTCATATTTCATTGTGCTGGAAAATATGTAAGGGCTTAAAAAGGTTATTATGAAGGATGCTCTGCTTTTTTTTTAAGCAATGAGGAATAACCCAGGAAGTTGTAGGAGTTTTATTCAATGCCTTTATTGTTGTATTGCTGTGAGTCCTGTACAAACACAAGAAATCCTGGAGACATAAAATCATGAATTAGCAATTATATGAACAGTCTTTGATGATGTGATTTTGCTAGCTAAATTATAGGACCACAGAGAAGATTTCCCTGATCCTCATACTGTATCTGTCCAGGGCAGCTACAGAACAGAGAAAGGACAAGCTGCCTTTGGTCTGGACTCATATGCACAGTATGAATTCTTTGGTGTTCAGAACATTTCTTTCTTTCTGTTTGTTCTGCCCCCAACCTACCCCCACCTCTTAAACCCACACCTACCCCAACCCCCAGCCCCCATTGTATGCATACAAAAATAACACAACATTTATTGAGTGTTTTTAAAGCCTATTGGATTGAAAAAAGCCCACATTTCAGCAAGAGGTTTAATATGGGCAGTGGCTCGAGTTGTTTCAGCTCTTGGGGGTAAGAGACCTTGCCTTTGTTGGCTTTGTTGGTTTGTGCATGAGGTTCCATGGGCACTGAATATTGTGATCTCTATAAGATGTGTGCCTTATACCTCTTTAAAATATAATGAGGCTTTGAACTCCTCAACAAAAGGATCTTACTGGTTTTGGCCTCTATTCCTCCTAGGTGATGCTGGGCTTTAAACTGGAATTTCTGTATCACGTTCCTACTTCTCAGTACTTTCAGAGGGTTCTAGGCCTTCCTTGGGATTATTCCTCTCTTAGGTGGTCTGACTGTCCCTTAGAAAGTGCCAATGGCTTTCCATTGATCATAAAGGCATCACAAAATATATGGCTTCAGCTTAGTTGACTCAATTGCAGCACTTAAAAAGTGAAACTGAATTTCTCTGTTTTACAGTGTCAAGGAATGTTGTGTCAATGTCATGTCATCTGAAGAATCATGTAATATTTTCTGTGTAGTTTCAGGTGAAAACATACCTATGTTTGGACTATTCATTTCTGCTGATCCCAGATGAATTCTGAAATCCATGTTGTTAGGGACCATACAAGCATACTTCCATTAATTAATATTTCACATTATTGTTTAATTGAACGTTACAACAGAAACTGAGGAACAGGAATATGAAATGTCCTCCTTGCATCCAAACAGAAGATCAGAAGATCTGCAGTCAGCATCTTGGTCTCTTCACTACTACTCCAGTTCTGTAAGTGTTTTAGTTCCTTGCTGGAATCTTCTCTATTTAAGAGGAATAAAAGGTGTTTTGGGATCACACATGCTTCACCTCTCCAGCCATAAGAAATTATTCAAATAATTTATTTCAGGATCCACACATACATTTCTCAGTTTTGGTTTCCAAGTTGGCTAGCATTTTCCTAGCCAACTGTTATTCAGGGAAGAAAAAAATAATTCTCCAATTGCATGTGAATAAAACTCAAGTAACCCATTTATATAAACATCTGTTTCACAATGGGTTTTTTTCATAGGTTTATTGTAAAAGTTACTTTGGCTACTTTCCAACATCCAGTATCAACTGATACCTCTATTTTGTAGATTCTCTTAATCTATTTTTTTAATTAAACCTATTTGAAGTCAGTGATAACCAGATAAGCTTAGAGAGGGATCTTGATTTCAGTCACCATTCTCTGAGAGTAATTTGCTGTCATAATTAAGTAGAATAATCTGCAACTTTTCCTTTTCTTATTACACTTTTTCATTTGTATCTCAGAGAATTTGAGAAGCTGATCCTAGACTCCCTAAGTATTGCTCGTAGATAATGTACACTAATAAAGACTGATCCTGTATTAGAGCTTTTAGAAGAATAGATAAAGGATGTCAAAAAGTGAGACTTATTGTAGAGCTGGGGAATTGGAACACAGAGAAATCCCACGAAGACAGACATACAAGCTTCATTTGAGGCACATGAATAATGGAATCACTAACTTTGTCCAAATAATAGCAGGGGGCACAGGGAGGTATCTCCAACTGAGTGCAGTTCTGAGGAGAACAATTTTTTATTGAGGTGAGCATAATTAGGAGTGAATAAATGAATAATTGAACTGAATGTCTAGAAAGAGCTCTTAACAATGCTTGCTCTGTGGGGACACAGAATATTTTCCTCAGGGGACTGACAGAAGATCTGGTACTTGAAAAATTCAAAACCAGACTGGATGAAGAATTGAAAAGTTTATAGTCTGTCCCAGGAAGAAGTGCTCTGTAAGTGCCTTTAATGTAGGTTTTACCTTCTTTCCACTCCGGAATACCATGATCTATTACAGGCAAGCATTCAGATCTCTATTAGAATTAGAATTACTACTTAAGGGTCTGGCTTCTCATCAATATATGGGGATTTATAGACTTGATTTAGAATAAAATTAATGCACGTTGCCCCTGTAAATCCTATCTATGTGATGTGAGGCTAGACCACCTAGAATTAAAAAAAAAAGGAAAAAAAAAAAAGGAAGAAAGAAAGAGAAAAAAAAAGAAAGAAGGAAAGAAAGAAAAAAAAAAAAAAGAAGTGAGATCATTTACCTAATAGATCCAAAGAACTGCTCTGGCACATATACCAGTTTTAAAGCTGCTTCCAATTTGCCTGATAAAAGATAACAGCTCCTCTGGTGCTGTTAAGACCTGCAGGAGAAATAATTATATAGGTACAGTCTTCACATTTACTTAAGGAAAAATGCATATTATTTAACTAATATTTTGTGTTCAGCCACAAGAACCACTGAAGAAAGCCCAGGGCTGAGTTTTGTTCTCTGATATGGATGGGCAGAACCTGTTAAACAATGAGAAAGTAAGTGCATGCATCCAAAGATAGAATTATTTAAACATATCTGTAAAAATTTTCAAAATGTTGAGTGAAAGAAATCCACCTTTTATGGCCTGGGGAGGATATTTCTAGCTAAATGGAGTTTTCTGAACTGCACCTTGGGATTCAGTTGTCTACATCTATCCAAAGTCTTATTTTAAAATCTGTGTTTTCCACGACTGTGGAGCCTGTCTGTTATAAGCCACTTGGAGTGCATCCTTCTGCTTCACATCCTTGATAAATTAAACCTGCTGAAGGTCAAAACTCTTCAGTTAGAGCCCTGACTTTATGCTTAAACCATTCAAGGCTTAAATAAAATAGCATTTTTCTAACCTTGCATTCTCCCTGAAGCCAGGGAAGGTGGGTGAAGAAAACAGTCCTTGCTGGAGTCTTTGCTCACTCAAGGGTGGGAATCACTGCTGAATCCCACAGCCTTACTTACTGAACTCATTGCAACCAAAAAGTGATACTAACAGGCTGTAAATCACATTCTTTCTTTTTAACTACAGGGTTTTTTTTGCTTTCTCAAGTTCCCTTTTGACAAGTGACATTCTCTGGCACTTAGATGACTTTCTTATGGACTACATAGAGAGGCACAGCTGAGAAGTATAGGGAATAAACTCCAGTTAATATAAGGAATTTAAAGTTAACCAGATGGATGTGTGGGCACTCTCATTTTGAAATGAGGTTTGTCTTCCAAAAAGTTAGGCTGTTTGACCTGATGTCACTTTATATCTGAATGACAGTCTTCATGAAGAGTTTAGTCAGCTGCAATCAGAAAGATTTCAGATTTTATTTTATTATTTATATATACCTTTCCATGTGGTGAGCAGACAAACCCACATGGAAAGATAAAGTCTTTTTTTAAGAAGCAATTTAGATATTCCTTTTGCAAGACTGATGTTATTTCCTCCATCAATCACATGCCACAGTAATTTTTGCTTTGAATTGTTTTGGTTTTTTTTAGTCATTAGTCACCTTTATTCTCTTGGACGAAGAATAGGATTGGTGTCTGTTACAGTATCTTGTTTGACTGGGAGACTAGGGTTCATTGTGATAGAAGTAATACTTTCAGTGAGAGCCAGCCAGCTTTGACCAGCCAATTTTAGAAAGAAAAAAAAGAGAGGAGGAGTGAGTGCCTTTCTGGACATCTCTCAACCCTCTGTTGAGGTCTCAAGGAGCAGAATGTGGCAGGTGGGTTCTTTTGCTTCTTGCTTGTTCAGGAGAAAATCTTAGATTCACACTTGGTGGCAGTGTTTGGCAGAAAATCTGAAGAGAGACCACTAGCATCATCCATGATCCAAATGGGGATCTGTGCTCATGTTTATTAAAATGAAAGATTCAGTTTGAATTTGTGCATCATCCCTGTGTGTGAGAATCAAAGCTCTGTCAAAGTCTGCAGAAGTAATTTAAATGACCATTAAAATAAAGAGAGAGGGAAACTTTCAAGTCAGCCCCTACTGCCATAATAAATTTTTGCTTCATGCAACTTTCCAATCTGGATTTTCAGAGCACATAAACAAACAAATGTGGGGGCGGTTTGCTGAGCCCCTGCTGCTGCTGTAGCTGCTGCTGCTGCTGCCAAGCAGGGCCTGTAATGCCATTCTCTTTCTAGAGTGTTTGCCATGCTTATCTTACACAGAGTAGAGGCACTGGTGCCTTTCAGAGAACAAGGTTCTTGTAAAAAAGATTGTAGATATCCAAATTTCACTGGCAGTAGGGCTGTCAAACAGCTACATGTATGTATGTGCACTTGTTTGTGTGTATGCTGTGTAAAGGATAGCCAGAAAAAGTACAGTGCAAGTTTTATCTCTTCTTCAGGTTGGGAGTCTCTTATCATGTGTCCTACCCAAGCTGAAGTGTCCTACTACTGAAGTTTTAACAAATTATTGCATAAATATAAAAAGATTTGGATATCCTCCACATTATAATACAAACAACTAGAGGCCCTGAAGGCTCATCTACCTTTAGGAATGGATATCCTTGCAATGTCCAGATCTGGCACTCAGAAATCTCCATAATTTGCACCCTAACTCTCTAATTTGCTTAATGTCCACCTCTATCACCAGAAGTTGCTGGCACCTATTAGCATCTTATCTGCTCAATTGCTGTTAGCTTATCAGGGCATGGTTGTGAATTCTGGCACTGGAGTGACTGCTGCTCACTTTCAGCAGTCTTGGATTGTTTAATACAGTAATTTATTTGCTGCTTTATTTGACGAAAGCAGCTTGTAATGGTTACAAGGCTACTTTTTCACGACTCCTTTATTTTTAAGCATTTAGGCTTTCAGCCTGGCAATAACACTGATTATAAACTCACATGTGTAGGAAATACTTCAAACTGAGGTGAAGTAATTTCACTATACCCTAAAATATCATAAAGCTAACACAGAGGTTTCTAGTCCCAGAAGAGGGATAAATGTGACATGTTTTTGGAAAGTTACCACTTTAGTTTTCCCATCCCTTATCTGTTTTGGTGGCAAAACTGAAATACAGGAAATGCTCATTATGACAAGTTGGAAGAATACAGTTTGACTCAAGCAACAAATTTTGTTTCAGTAATTTAAGTTGTGATTTGTTGTGGTTTGGACTTTCAATTTTTTTTAATAATAATAAGCCACAGTTTTGAAATAGGACAGTCATTCTGCCACCCCAGTAATACTGTATAAATACATAATATCCTGAGCTCTTTAAGTCTTTAAAAGTAGATGTAGAACAACAAAAATCCTCTTTTTAACCTTGCATTTATTAGAGTAATGATACACAAAGAACAAAAAAAAAAATAAAAGAACACTGCTTCAGTCCTGCAACAGAGGTATTTAGATCTTCGAGTTTTCTAGACTGGAAAAATAGCCAATTAGAGTAATGATCCAGGACAGGAAAATTCTCTAGAGATGATTGACTAAGCTCCCCCATATCATGAACGAAGAAAAGCTACCTACATAGACAATTTCCCAGCTGATGCTTTCCAGAATGTGAACAGCCAAGAGGCTTGTGCTTCTCTATCCAGATTAAAAATGAGATTAATCTGTTGTGGCATTGCAGGCACAGGACTATCCAACTGGCAAATCCAACAGGTCTAAAGCTAGAATAATAGAATCATAGGATCATTGAATTTTTAATGGTTGGAAGGGACCTTTAAGATCACAGAGTTCCAATCCCCCTGCCATGGGCAGGAACAACTCCCACCAGCCCAGGTTGCTCCAAGCCCCATCCAACCTGACCTTAAAAACTTCCAGGGATGGGCCTTCCACCACCTCCCTGGGCAACTTTTGCCAGAGTCTGTAAACCCTCATGGCAAAGAACTTCTTCCTAACTTCCAATCCAACTCTCCCCTCGTCTAGTTTGAATCCATTCCCTCATGTCCTATCACTACCTGACATAAAAAGCCCTTGTAGCCCCCTTCAGATACTGGAAGGCCACAATAAGGTCTCCTCAGAGCCTTCTCCTCTCCACACTGAATAACCCCAACTCTCTCAGTCTGTCTTCACAGGAGAGGTGCTCCAGCCCCCTGATCATCCTCAGGGCCCTTCTCTGGACACACTCCAGCACATCCATATCCCTCCTGTCACAGGGGCTCCAGAACTGGACACAATACTCCAGATAGGATCTCGCAAGAGCAGAGTAAAGTGGGAGAATCCCCTCCCTCGACCTGCTGGCCACACTTCTCCTGATGCAGCCAAGGATCCAGTTGGCTTTCTGAGCTGTAAGTGTACCCTGATGGCTCATGTTGAGCTTCTCATCCACCAGCACCCCCAAGTCCCTTTCATCAGGGCTACTCTCAAGCCAGTCACTTCCCAGCCTATACTGGTGCTGGGGATTGCCTTGACTCAGATGCAGGACCTTGCACTTGTTCTTGTTGAATTTCATGAGGCTGGCATGGACCCACCTCTTCAGCCTGTCAAGGTCCCTCTGGATGGCATCCCCTCCCTCCAGTGTATCAGCTGCACCACACAGCTTGGTGTCCTCAGTGACCTTGCTGAAGGTGCACTCAATGCCACCGTCCATGTCGCTGAGAAAGATGTTAAACAGGAGGGGCCCAACACTGATCCTTTAGGGACCCCACGTGTCACTGACCTCCACTTGGACATGGACCCATTGACAGCCACTCTTTTGGTGTGGCCATCAACCAGTTCTTAATCCACCGAGTGGTCCACCTGTCAAATCCATGTTTTACCAGCTTAGAGACCAGGATGTCATGAGGGACAGTGTCAAAGGCTTTGCTCAGGTCCAGGTAAATGACTTTGATTGCTCTTCCATTGTCTGTTGATATTGCGATGTTTTCCTAAAAGGTCATAAAATCTGTCAGGCCTGATTTGCCCTTGGTGAAGCTGTGTTGGTTATACCCAATCACCTTTTCATTATCCTTCTGCTTCAGCAGTGCCTCCAGGAGGATCTGCTCCATGATCTCACCAGGCACAGAGATGAGGCTGACCAGCCTATAGTTCCCTCGATCTTCCTTCTTTCCTTTTTTGAAAATGGGGGTTGTTTCCCCTTTTCTAGTCAATCAGAAGCAATACCTGGAGAAACACCAGCATATTATGAGTTCTGTCTGAAGCCCCTTGTGAAAATTAAAGCATTTATGAGAGTCTGATAGCTATCTGGGAAACTATTTGAAGGACAGTAATGGCTTTGTATGCTGATAGTGTGTGCATAAAGAGACAAATAAATGCCCATAGGATCAGTCATAGGACCAATCTTCTGTTTTGGAAATTCACTGTGTGTCAAGTGATCTGGAACAAATTTCTGATTGCTTAATCTTAGTTTATGCAAAATGTGAAGTAATTTTGCATAGCTTAATGCATCACCAAAGATGATTAAGACAAATGGTACCACATCATCCTTGCCAAGTGCATGAAGAGACAGTCACTGAAAAACATTTGAAGTGGGTACCCTTCTAAGTCATGATTGGATAGCTCATCCCTGGGAACATTTGAGGATCATTAAGAAGTGCAGCTATAAAGATATTTGGGCACTTAGTGATAAAAAAAGCACTTTAAAGGCACTTTCTCTAAGGGCAAAACGTTCACTCAAGTTTCCTTGTCCAGATGACAGCTAGATAGAGGGTGAGTCTATTCAGGGACACAAACCAGCATGCCTAAGTACTAGAGAGTGTGAACTTCTTAGGTTTCTTCTAAGAAGACAATCTGGGGATATATAGCACATAAAAAAACACATGGTAATCATCTTTGTTCTTGTGGAACCTGACAGACAGTCTAATTCAGAGAAAAACAGCATGGGACTTGGATAACTATACCTTGATGGATTCAAAGTGCATACATTTCCATTAAAAAAATTACATTATTTCTAAATCTTAAACTCTCTGAAATCCAGAAAGAAAAGAAAGGATCTCAAGATAATTCAAGGACCATAAGTTACACGGATTCTCAAAAAGTTTTAATAAGGGCTTTTTTGAGAACTGTTCATAAAAATAACAATATTCATCAGCAGCAAAGGTTTGTAGATTAAAATTCAGTAAATATTAATTAGAATAAATGCAATTATACATACATCTGTGAACAGAGAGGGAAATGAGCAAGACAAAGTCAATTAAATGTAAATTTAAATTTAATTGAAATTCTAGATAGTCGAGATATTTTTGTGAGCTACCGAGGGATCCCTGAGCACTTTCAATTCCTGATTGACATATCTTGCCCAACTAATGCAAAGTAATAGATGTTTTTATGTGTGAAAAAGGATCTTAGTATGCTTTGTGCCTTCTGCTGGCAATAGTGTCTTTTTCTGATGCTGTGGTTCTCCTGTGGAAGACCAGCCACATATATTTAGGGCATTAACAATTAGGCTTTTATTGGACAAGTACATGCAAATATTTCCCTGGATACTTTCTTGTATTATGATTAAAATTCAGTCTGATGGCTTATTGAACCGATTTGTAACACAAAAGAATTAACTTCAGGTGGAAAAATCAACCACATAATATTCACAAACTGATTATTATTATTACTATTAATATTGATATTTTTATTAATGTAATAATATTTATTTTGTGGACAAAGGGTAAAAAATATTTTTTTTCTTAAAGAAAAAAAATCACAGAATTCTATGGCTTCAAAAAAGAACAAAACCACTCCCAATTCCAACTGAGATTAATATTTTGAAGACTATAACAAAGCACCAAAGCACTATGAGAAAAAAATATATGTAGTAATCTCATATTTTTTTCCCACACCTGTATGCAAAAGGTCCACTAAGTCCATGTCCGTGTTTGAAAACATTTGCTATTTAGCAAATGCCTAACACTGGTTTCCTAGTTTTCACACATATTTCAATATTAATAAGTAGTGTGGAAGACAGTGGAACATTTCAGTGAATTTCAACATATTGTGAGGTATGGCTGCTTAATGACAGATGGAATTCAACTGGGATACACGTAAGGTTATCCTTGTAGACAGAAGTACTCTAAACTTCTCATATGTTTCTCAAGCTGCAGGATTCTCTGAGGATCTAAAACATTTGGAAACTCATGGAATGTTTGACTTAGATATCTGTTCATTATTTGGCAGCCACAAGAAAAGCCAATATGAGTCTCACTTCCATGAAAACAAAACCAAACCGAATCAAAACAAAACAAACCAAAACAAAAAAGGTTTTATGTAACAGGTTGTATATAAAACCTGTCTCTGCTGTGTTGGGAATAGTCACCTTCATCTGGAACAGCTGTGGTTCCAGGTTGCTTGATTCCCACAGCAGTACCTGAGTCTGCCTGGGTACCCATGGTGAAAAGAGCTGTCCAATAGAGAAGAGTAAGGATTTTTTCCAAATAATTAAGTAAATTTCATATTTCAAAACTTAGGGAATATTCTGAAGAAGGATTCAAGGACGAGTGAAGATTGCATATTGTTAGGGTACTATTTATTAACTCTACACTTTCAAAACTCTTGCCCTGAAGTTACAATAGCAAAGTGCCAGCAAATTACTTAAGAACTGAATAAGGTGAAATATCATCAGAAAACCTAACTAACACAGTTTATTTCTGTGCTTCAGGAAGCTTTCATGTCAAGCAATACAGAAAGGTTTTTTAAAAGAAAGATTCAAGAAAGGTAAGTAGCATTTGCAGATGCAAACAAAAGGACAATGCAAAATTATAAACATATCTGAGAGATTAATAGGAACACAAAAATGAGGGTTTGATCCCAAGCTCCCAATAGGATCAGTGCAGAGCTGGGTCAGGACTGACAGGAATCCAGCTCAACTGTACCAACTGGGTCCCCTGGGAAACCTTCTCCCCAACCCCCATTATCTACAAATGAAGCCTTAGGAAATGTGCCTTTTAATTTAAGGGCTGAGTTGCAGCTAAAAGTCCATTTTTTCCTCCATATATACTAAGGCAACATGAAGTGCTGGAAAAATGCTGGAAACACTGTTCTGATACTATAAGAGACCACAAGTGAAATGTTTTCACAGCTCTTGAATTGGATAAATGCTTCTTTTTATTTTAGTAAGGAGATTTATAGTAGCAGGTCATAATGAATACAAGAATTCTATCTTCCTTTAACCATACAAGCCAATTAGATTACTATAACATTAAGGAGTATTTTAATATGTTTGAATGTGAATGACAAGCTTGCTGTTTATGACAGGCTTGCTTGAAAAAAGGATGCTGTGATAAGGTGCTAAGTTTTCTATGTTGCCCTTTGTTCCTATAACTAATCCACTTCCACAAAAGTACAGTTAAAATTATTTTTTCATTATTCAATGAGACATGTGCCTGAAAATGGAATAGGAGAATATAATGTGCTCAATTTAATCTGAAAAGAATGCAAAGCTACAAACTGAGATCTATTGTGTCTATCATTAAAGTAAATTACTAACTCTCATTTAGGTCAACAGAAGCAGAGCTGAAAAGGACTTCCCTGCACTTGCTTGGTAGATCAATACAACTGGTCTTTCTAATTAAGCCTGGTGCTAGGTCACAATGACATTTTTTCCTCTTTTTCACATTATTTTCTTAGTATCATTCTAGTATGAAAAATAATAATTTCTTCAACTCCCTATTAGTATTGAATAGCCTCTGCCCCAGTCTAGACATAGATTAACACTATAAAAACCAACCATAATTTTGCAAACAATAGGAGTAACACAGCCTGATTTCTCAGTCTTTTGTCTCATTACTGTTTAACTCTGACCTTTCTCCCTCATTTGTCATATATATTTAGATTAGTGTTTATCTTAAGCAGAAACCATTTCTTCTAAAGTTGCTAAACACCTAGCTACAAAAGAAAACCGGAAGTTCCAGGCTGCAGCATTACAGGTATGTAGCAAATTTGTGACTTTTTTTGGGTAGCTGAATCATCAGCTACACTTTCAATCTCCCCTTCTTTCATGACACACACACTGCCTGTGGGACAGTGAATATATGTTGTATATCAGGAGAGGAGAGGAGAGGAGAGAATTATTTAAGTTGGAAGGGACCTACAGTGATCATGTAAACCAACTGCCTGACCATTTCAGCACATATCAAAAGCCAAAGCATCAACATTGAGGACACTGTCCTAATGCCTCTTAAACACTGACAGGCTTGGGGCATTGACCACTTCTCAAGAAAGCCTGTTCCAATGTTTGCCCAACCTCTCAGTAAATAAATGCTTCCTAATACCCAGTCTAAACCTCCTCTGGTGCAGCTTTGAACCATTTCCATGAGTCTTATCACTGGATGCCAGGGAGAACAGATCAGCACCCCAGTCCCCACTTCCCCTCCTCAGGAAGCTGTAGAGAGCAATCAGCAATCAACTAGAGAAACCTGAAATCCCTAGCTACTCATCCCAGGACATTCCTTTCAGCCCTTTCACCAGCTTTTTTGGCCTCCAGTGGATGCACTCAAGAATCTTCACATCATTATGCTGCTCTCCAGCTGCTTCTCTTCCAATTTATACTTGTGTCCAGCATTACTCCATCCTAGGTGCCCCATCCAGCACTTGGACATGTTAGGTTTCATGTCATTAACTAGAGCCCAATTCTCCAACCTATCTAGGTCCATCTTCAAGACCTCTTGTCCCTCAAGAGAGTCAACAGCACCTGCCAGGTTGGTTTCATCAGCAAACTGGTAAATGGTGCATTCAACTTGTGCATCTGAATTGTTGATAAATACACTGAACAGGACTAGCCCTAGAACTGAGCCCTGAGGAGCACTGTTTGTGACTGGTGACCAGCCAGATGTAACCCCATGCACTGCAAACCCTTCGTCCCATATGGGACAAGATAGCAGATGAGATGTATATGTAGAAAAACAAGATTAATAATAAATAGAATAGGATCTTAAAAATTAGACTAAAAACTCAACTAAAGACTCAACTAAATTAGCCTATTACTAGACTAAAAAGCAGATTACTAGAATGTCAGGATATCAGAACAATAAGGTACCTTAACAATAAAATACACAAATAGTTGAATAGTCAGTGACTATTACACAAAGGCTAATTGTTAGAGTACTCACAAATTGGTTACTAATAGCTCTTGTACTAGACCTAGAATAATGACTAAAATAATACCTATAGACAATTTGATAAGTCAATTAATGCAGTCTTCTTTCTTATGTTTAAAAGGATCCTAAAGTCTTAAAGTTTAAAAGTTTAAAAGTCAAAATTTTCTTTAATATCAAAAACTAGTTAATGAAGATATGAATAAGAATACACATATAAGGATTTAATACTTCTTCTGTTTTTATGGCTTTCACACGGTGTCCCTTTCTCTCAATTATTCAAGCACATGTCCCTTCTGAAGCAGGTGTCCCCTCTTCTAGGGAAAACATACAGTATTCTCTCAGATTAAGAGATTGAACCTGATTTCTATAGAATAAAGTGTTTGGCTGCTGTAATTTAACTACTTACTCTATATGTACAAAGTCCTCTATTTTAGAACAAAGGGAAAGAAAAGAAAACCCAAAAAAGTCTTTTCCCTCATTCAATAAATTCTTTTATTTATCTGTCCTTGTTTGATTTCCCCTTGACCTTGTTGTGGTCAACCTGAGCTCCATGTTTTTCATCACCAGAGAGCAGCTGGCATCAAAGATATCAGCTTGGTCTTCTATTGGTACTTTCAAGATTATTACTGGTTCAGAGATCACTATGCTTTTTCCTTTCCATGAAAAGTCTCCAATTCCAGGTTTAGGATAGTGAAGCTGAGAGACAAAGAGTGTAAAACCACAACACAAAGAGCAAATGAATCATGAATAAGTAGATCCACTGAGACAGATCATCCAGCTACACATTTTGAGTTCTCTCTTCAGCCAATTCTTCAGCCAGCATGCTTTGAACCCACCCATTTCACAGATGGACAACCTTGTCCAGAACGGTGCTACAAGGGACAGTATTAAAAGCCTTACTAAAATCCAGAAAAACACCTTCTACCTTCCCTTCATCTGCTGGGTAGAGGAATATAAATGGACTTTCTGAATCATGTTTACTGTACCTGGTGACTGTAATATTCTTTAAATGTCTTTTAACAGTGTTAAGATTTCTGTAATTTTTCCAGCAACTCTGGCTAGATTAATTACCTTGGGTTTCTTTCTGTGTTAAGTCATTTGCAAATAAAGTTGCTTTCCAGACTGCTGGGGAAGAGAAACCAGCCTTCATCATGGTTGTGAGAGTCTGATCTCTCTGATTTGAAATTGTCTCAAAAGAACAATTTTAAAATGAATAGCCCTGGCTAGGGTGGAGGACCTGGACTGGCCAGAGCTGAGCAAGGGGTGATACCCAGAAGGACATAAGAACTACTGGGTGGAGACTACTCCCCTTTTCTGAGGGCCTTCAATGCTGGGAGTCCCTCCAGGAACGATTACCCTGGCCAGGGTGGAAGAAGCCACCTTGATGGTACTGATGCTGATGTACCTGGGTAAGGGGGCTGGAACAGAGTGGGGAGTGGTGCCTGGAAAGAGATAAGAACTGTGTGCTGGAAGGCCCCCCTCCAGACAAAGCTGTTTTCAATGGCTCTGATGCTAATGAACCTGGCCTGGGCACAGCAAGGGTGACACCTGGAAGCAGATAAGAACTGATGAGTGGGTGTGGGACTGCACCCTTCTGCGGAAGCTCCTCCAAGCAGCCTGTCTGCAATGGCTCTGATGCCAATGACAGTGGCTTCTGTGGCAGCTGACTGACAACTGCCCCTTGGCAGATTTGGCTGTCCATGCTGTGGCTGTTTCATCATCTCTTGACCCACCACCATATTGCATTGGACCCTGTCCAGGATCAGCCACCTTGAAGACACTCACTGGACAGCTGGACCCCTGGTGGTGACTCTCTCTCTCTCTCATTCTTTCTTCCTACTTTCTTAACCTTTTCCTCCACTTTTGTCTCTCTATATATCTTCTTTTCCTCTCTCCCTCTTTTGCCTGGCTCTATAATCTTGCTTGTGTCAATTGTCAAATAAAAGTCTGCTTGCACCCAACCCTTCTACGGTTGGACTTTGTTTTGCAGATCCAAAACAAAAATAAATTTTAATGTTACCTTGGACCATAACAATGGTCTTTTGACTCGATGTGCTTGTGAATCCTATCAACTTAGGACATGTTACTAGACAAATTTCAATTTTTGAGAAGCATTCTGCTGTGAAAATACTCCTAGGTGAGCTGCCAATTTGCATCCTTTAATTACACTATCAGTCTAGCAAAATATCACCAATTTGTATGGAGAGGTAAGTTTGGGTCCATAGAGCATTTTGTCTGTTTCAGTATTTACAGTTGATTTCTAGATACTGTGAAGACACTTGCAAATTATTGCAGATCTCTGCATGATTGTTTACTTCCATTTGCACTTAAAAAAGTCACAAAATTAGTGTTACTATACAGGTAACAGCTTTCCAAGCTGAGAATAAGAACGGATGATTCTAAAAGTTTACAGGGAGTGTAATATTTTCCTTCCCTGTCATCAAGTTTGCTAGTGTCAATGCATCCCTTGTTTATCATTCATCTGTAAAATTATACTGAAGTAGCATGAAGAGCTGGAATGCAAAACTGTGCAGCCCAGGAAATTCACAAGTGCTGTAATTTCTTCCTTGACTCAACCTCATAAAGTGGTTTTCCTTCAGACCAGGAAGTTTTGCCATAAAGCTGCAAGTAGGACATATCTCTAACTATTTTGTGGTATGAAAACAAGAACTATTGATGGAAATATTAGATTATGGATAATATGGTTTAAAGGATAATATTAAATATTAGTGTCCAGAGCTGTGTCTAATAATTCTGAACTGTGCTACTGATGCAATATAGATGTATTACACTTGGCTTCCCCTGTCCCAGTTCCAACACAGCTTTCTTTAGGCATGAATATTCTCACTGTTGATAAATTGTTACATCCCCTAGCCCACTATGGTTTTCATTATGCTAAATCTATGAGAAATGAAGGAATCGGAATCTAAGTGTTTAGTATCACTATGACAGTAATATGAATATGCATATAGTGAAATTTCTGAGCCTTTCACAGACACCATAGTACTGGACCCTTGAGACAGGCAGGTAGATTTCCTCCAAGGGTGGATCCTAAGCACTTCAAGATGAAAAAAATAATTGTAAAACGATATAGTATAGACTGGACATTGTTAGCATTGCCGTGGTCAGTGAGTAAAACTAACACAAACTCAGGAGACAGGTCTAAAAGTTTGAGAAAATGTTTGTTGGAGGAAAGGTCTAACATGAAAATAACATGAATCAGGTGCTGTTGGAAATTCAGATTATTCCTGAACTTATTCTGGTAATTTCCCTAAGTGTGGGCTATCATGGGTTATACAGAGGAGTTGCATCTCTGTATGTGAAGGGCTGAATTTGGCTCACAATTTCAAAAAATTGGCTTGAAGCTAAACAAGCTTCTGAATTAGTAACACATTTTTAAATCACCATGGGTCCTTCATCAGAACAAGTTCAGTTGCCCCAGAGGTGAGAATATAGTAAGTAAATTAAAGCAATCTTTTGCCATTATGCTAGTGTGTACATCTAGATTAATTGTTGGTACCAGCAGGCTTTGCTGTCAGGACGTTCTCAGCAGGGATGCAGTCCTAACCTATTGGTGTTGCTATAGGGAAAAGAACTGTCAGAAAAGGGTGCAATTGCACAAAAAGGGAAACATTCCTCGATATAGCTTAAATTAATGCTAATTAAAATAAGGAATAGGTTGCAGGAGGGAGACGGCAGTGTTAATCAGCATAATATAAGTAAGGCAAGGGACTGGAAACGCTCCAGTAGGATCTGCGCCTGTATAGCTCAGTTTGTTTACAACAAACAAAATCTTCTCAGCTACTGTTACTGTAGCCATGGCAACAGTATTGAGGTTACATCTATCAACAAAGAGAGCAAAACAAAGATAAGGCTGGTGTTTAATAAAGATGAGCCATGATAATTATATGCCAGGAAACAGAAGGCTGCAAAAGGAAAAGCCTGTGTACCCAACGTATATGATACACCCTTTGCAGCAATAGAAATTAGATGAACTTGTGGCACCAGAGTCACCATTTCCCTCACAGGTGGACAAATGGAATTTAAAATATTCCCACTGCCTTTAAATGATATACAGTGATACAAACTCTTTGCCCAACTATTTATTCCATATATAAGGCATGATAGCTTTGGTGCAACAGTGACATCTGAGGTTGTATCAGAAAGTATAAAAGAAAAAAATAATTGCTGATGTTTACAAACATCTTCCTTACAAGTGGAAGAAATAACATATTAAAGAAAGAGCATTTTTACCACATGAAATATATGCCAAGTGTGACTGGGTTTTATCTGTGTACGTGTTCACTGCTGTCTCTTTACGTCCTTGTTAATTTTGCTCAAATCAGGAAATGCCCACATGGTCCTTTGTGAAGAGGTTACTGTAGTTTCAGATTGCAGAGAATGAAGTCATCCTGTCTTCAGGATAAGAAGCTGAACAGTTAGGTCTCCTCAGATGGACACACACACTTTATACAGTTAAGATATATGCTGAAGAAGCTGTGTTCCAAAAACGGGAATGAGAGTTGGAGATATGGGATGTACAATGGATGACCTAGGAAGTCTCTGTTCCAGATAACCACATCTGACTCATTGGTGAGTCCTTTCTCATCTGAGAGGAGCATTCACAGAGAATGACTCTGGAGCTAAAATTAAGGAGGACATTTTGTCAGAGGACATACTGTCAGAGGACATTTGTTACTCTATAAAACAGGTGGAAAAAAAAGCCACAATTCAAACCATTTGAGTAAAAAGGAATGATCAAGAGTTAAGAAGGGGTGCTTGATGAAATTACTCAAATTGCACATGCCAAAAATAAAGTCTATCACTTGGTCATCTGGCCTCAAGAAGGGCAATAGTCTCTATTAGTCCTATGCTGTATCTCAGAGGCCCAAGCTGATGTTCAGAATGCTGTAGGGTATATGAGAGGCAATATAGATATAGCCACCTATACTTAGAGAAATGAATTGCTCTTGGAACAGCTATCAACTTGCTCTATAAGTTACAGTAGGGGATTGTTAAGATAGATTTTTTAATATCCCTTTAAGCATCTAAAATTTAGGAGCTCAGTTTAGGAAGTCATTTGTCTAGACTACCTCATCAGTAGCTACAGAGAGACTGTCACTTCCAAAAACTGATTCACCATGTCTAAAGATAGATGTCAGAGATGAGTCACTCCCTAGAAGTTTTCTGCTGAGCAAAGAAAAAGACTAAATGAGTAGCTTAGAACTAGTAAATATGTCCTATATTGGTAAGCTTCAGTGACACAAATTTTAAGTTTGCTCAAAACTTTTTGCAATGATTTTTTTATTTTATTTGATGATGGATTTAATGTTTGGTTTTGTTTTCTGTTTTGTTTTTGTTTTTGGTTTTTTAATTTATTAAACAAAATAAAGTGAAAGATCTTTCTCTGATCTTAATGTCTGATCTGATCTTGATCTGTACATTATGCAGGGCCATTGTGGTCCTCAGATATAATTCTGATTTGGTGTGATTTTTCTCCTTTTAAAGTATTTGACAATGTGAGGCTCAATAGCACACAATGAGAGAGTTGTTACATAGCATGAAACATAAAGTGTTGGTTGCCTTTTGGTGTGGAATAAGGAAATGCAGATGCCTCTCAGAAATTAAACTTTTTGTGTAACAACTGGACTGCATAGAGATGACTGCTAAATGTAGAATCATTCAATCATACAACTGTTTTGGTTGCAAAAGACCTTTAAGATCATTAAGTCCAACTGATAATCCAGTACTGCCAAGGCCGACACTAAACCATGGCCCTCAATACCACATCTACACGACTTTGAAATCCCTCAAGAGATGGGGACTCCATCCTGGGCCAAGGCCAGATGAATCTCTTCATGAAGAAATTTCTGTTCTTAATATCCATCTATCCTGGCACAACTTGGGGCCACCTCCTCTTGTTCTATCACTTGTGACTTGGGAGCAGAGACCCATTCTCCTTCAGTCCAACTTCCTTTCAGTGAGTTGTAGGAACCAAGAAAGTCTCCTCTTGGCCTCCTTTTCTCCAGGATAAACAACCCCAGTTGCTGCAGATGGTCCTTGTAAGACTCGTGCTCCGGACCCTTTCCCAGCTTCATTGTCCTTCTCTGGACATGCTCCAGGCCCTCAGTATCCTTTTTGTAGTGAGACGCCCAAAACTGACCCCAGTATTTGAGATACAGCTTCACTAGCTCCCAGTACAGTGGATGATCCCTGTTCTGTTTGTTCTGGCCACACCAGTGCTGATACAAGGGAGGATGCAATTGGCCTTCTTGGACACCTGGGCACACGCTGGCTCATATTCAGCCACCTGACCAGCACCCCTGGGTTCTTTTCTGCCAGGCACTTTCCAATCTCTCTTCCCCAAGTCTGGAGCATCCCCTGGGGTTGTTGTTATCCAGGTACAGGACCTGACACTTGGCCTTGTTGAACCCCATGCAATTAGCCTTGGCCAATTGATCCAGTCTGGCCTTCTGACTCTTAAGCAGATCAACACCTCTACCCAACTTGGTGTCATCTGCAAACTGATTGAGGATGCACTTGATCTCCTCATCCAGATCACTGATAAAGATGTTAAACAGAACTGGGCCTAGCACTGAGCCCTGGGGAACACCACTGATGGCTGGCCACCAGATGGATTTAACTCCAGTCACTGCAACCCTTTGGGCCTGGCCATCTAGCTTTTTTTGCTTTTTTTTTTTTTCCCTGAGAAGCATATACCCTTACGTGTCATGAGCAGTCAGTTTCTCCAGGAGAATTCTGTGGCAAACAGAGGAAAAGGCTTTACTAAAATCCAGGTAGACTGCATCCACAGCCTTTCTCCCATCCATTAAGTAGGTCACTTTGCCACGGGTGGAGACCAGGTTCATCAGGCAGGATCTGCCTTTCATGAACATGTGGCTGGGCCTGATTACCTCATTGTCCTGCACGTGCTGCATAATGACACTCAAAATGATCTGCTCCGTAACCTTCCCCAGCACAGGTATGTCTGATGCATAACATGTATAAGAAATAATCCTTAAGTATATATTGCCACAAACTGATTCTCAAATAATATTAGGTAGAACAGCCCAGAAATAGTGTTGTGTGAGCATTTTAAAGAAATTATGCAGAACTTCAATGTCATAGCCTTTTTTCCTCCAGTTCAAGTTTTTGGTAGGCTTTAATGAATCTGAGAGAAGGCTTATATATTAAAACTGTTTAAACTATGTATATGTGTCTCTAGGTATGTGCTTATGGTGAAAAATAAATACAGCAATGCATTTTTGATTGCAGCTATGTGACAGAAAATGGACGTGGAAGTAAAGCTCAGGGATGAGTAGTTAGTAAGCAAATTTTAAAAATCCTCTGAGCATTTAAAAATCATTAAAAAATATATTAAGACATACCTTGTTGTGGGATTTTTAGACAGATAATATGCCTTTATCTTTCACATCTGACTTAACAAAAACCTGAATTTGCCATGTATTAGTAAATATGAAATGCTTACAGTAGCCTTAAGCACAATTTTCCTACTCTTTGGGAACCGCATCAACACTACCATTTTAAACAATATCCTGTAAATACTTTGGGAATGTGAGGACTGGAGGAATTATTTCAGCTCTCCCATCTTCTTAGGTATTTGAAATACTGCAAGTCTCCAGCGCAGAGGCCCACAGCAATGGCATAGTGATGTGACAGAAAATCCCAATGGCAGAGTTCATTTTGTCCTGGCCATGGAGGATTTCCCACTGGAGGACTTCAAAAGCACTCATTTTTCTCCATTAACTGGACAGAAACCAATGTACTTGTTTTACGAGTGTTGCTTCATTCGGTCCATAAAATTGAATCCTCTACTGTTTGTCTGAACTTGGCAAAATAAATCTGGTACGATATTTTACAAAGGACTTGTTTGTTTGGTATTTTTACACCCATTCTTTCAGCAAGAATGAAATCAAGGCAGGGCAATTTGTTGTGTACTTTGTTGCAGATTGGGCACTGCTGAAGCTGTAGGATGAACATGAGTTTCCTGGTGACTCTTCCCTGCAACCTGTACCTAACACATCCCATGGGGCATTTCAAACACATGTTCAGTCTGGAAAGGAAGGGTTTTGGTCTGATTACCTTCTCTTCCATGATCTGTGAACTCCCAAGTATCTCAAAACATTTTGCTAAATGTTTTTCATTCTTGTATAGTTAACATACAAGAGAAGGTTATTTCACAATGCACGTCTCTCCAGGTATTTAACTTTCATTGCTTTCTAAAGCAGTGATGGTTTTGAAAATTTATGCAGCTAAATGCTCCTTCCATAGGAGTATTTCTGGAGATGATTTTATTTCAGAGGATGCTAACATAAAATAAATTTTCTGCCTAAATGTATACTAAATGAGTGCAGCTAATTTTCAAAAGTGAGTATGAAACAAGAAGAAGGAAAAATAAGTTTTGCTGAAATTAGGAAAACACACATAGTTTAGATGCTGGCCTTGAACCTGGAACCTGATTTAATTGCTGACAGTGCTACAGACTACCTACAATGGAAAAATCAATTTATCCTGTATGCCAAAACAACACTAAAGATAAAGTATGTTTTTCCATTCAAGTTTACTTTGCCTTTTTTTTCCCCATGTTCTAGGCTTGTACGTGGAGAAGGCTAATTATTAACTCTGCCAAGCAAACATAATAAAATATGCAATAAATTCAGAGTGAATTTAATGAAGGCCATTTGAGCTTACAGGGGGTTGCTACACAGGTAGATGGATCCAGTCTGGAACTCTGCATATTATCTCTGTGAGTGTAGAGTGCTTATAAGCCTGTGCCATATCCCAATAATTCAAAAAGTCTAACCTGGAAAGCATTAAAAAGGTAGGAGGCCAGGTCCTGGAGAGGCTGGAGAAAAGCACTTCTGCTCCTGCAGTCCCACCTTAGAGATGCTGTGAAGCAAGGTGCCAATACAGGTGTTATCAATGCCTGTCATTTCTCTGCACGTTCTGCTTAAGCTGCCTTCTGCCATGAACATCAGGCCCCACCTTTCACGTTGTGCTGGAGTCCTACCAGGAGAGTCCAGACAGGATCAGAGGGGAAAATGCAAGGGTTCACCTTGCCTTAGATGAAAGAGGCCATTTGTGACCTGCCTGGTACACATTTCTGTACAGACAATGATGTAGTTCTAGATCTGCATGATGTTAGACTTAAGTTAGGAGCTGAAGAAAAATCATGACACCTGCATTTCTCTGCTCCGTTATTGTGGTGGTGTCCCTCAAACAGTACAGTTTCAGCTGTGCGCAGACTCAGCAGTGGCCAAGATTTTCTACAAGAGATACAAATCCAGTGAAATACTGTTCTATTTATATGAACCAGAAAACATTGTAAGGTCTTTAGATTTCTAGAGATTATCAGGCCAGAAGTTAGATTTTCATATGTAGCTGAACCAAGCTGGCAAATCAATAAGGGAGACTGAAGCCATAGAAAACCTGACAAAGTAATTTTCAATCTGTGGCTACCTCCTGCCCTCCTGGTAGCCCTCAGCTTATGACCAAAGGCTTGGAGACTGGGATAAAGAGGCACCTCAGACTGCCTTACCAGATGGCCAGGATAAAAAATAAATCTCTGAATGAGTAATGGAAAATTTAGGCTGAAACTAAGGGTAAGTGAGATCTATTAGACTGTAGACTGATCTCTAGAGAGAAATGGTGGAAACTGTTGCATGAGTCATTTCAAAATGGACTGTGAAAAGTACTGGAAAATATACCTCAGGGAGTAATCTTGCATTGGATGAGGGATAATGTAAGTGATTTACACTAACAGGTCTTTTCCATCTTTAATTTTGATGAATCTATGATCCCTAGCAAAACAGGCTTATTTCCTCAGTTTAATATACCACAATCTGGAAGAGAATATGACAGAAGTGTTTGGGGATGTGATCTTTCATGCAGCCCAGTCAATGCCAGAAACCAAGCTGCCAGCACACAATGCCATTTTGTCACTGTCACTGATCCACATAGTAAGATGGAAGATTTGAGACACTATGTAGGTCTGAGGTTGGTATTTTGCTCTTTTAAGTCAAAGTGCAGGCCATATGACAAGTTCAAAACCTTTGCAATAAATATAGAAATTCATTCCCATTACATCCATTTCATGAAATGTCATTCCTTCTGATTTCTCCATTCCAAAATCTGTTTTCTAATACGATGTTTACAAAAACATCAAAAGGTTCTTCTTTAACTCATTGTTTTGCCTTAAATACCCCCTTCATAAAATATAGGCATTACCATCTCTGGGGGGTTTGAGAGTTTTCTTTCTTTTTTTTTTTTTTTTTTTTTAAACAAACAACTCAGGCTAAATCAGTGGAGAGCTGCATTATTCTAAACAATTTATGAGACAGTCTGCCTTACTGTATTTCCCTGTAGAAGGGATTGGGCTGATTTTATAAATGATTTATTACTGTTTTCTTCAGTAGGCACCAATAGACTAGACAGAAAAATCAAAGTAAATTGAATGCAAAGTAATCAGTGTTCTTCCTTTAAAAGTGGAATAACACACACACACATATACAGGCATATGCTAAAAGTTGTTAAGATTTGAAAGCAACTATTTAGTGTATGAAACAGAGGTTATAAAGATATCAACTTAAGAATAGGAGATGAACTAACATTAATTGTGAATATAAAATTAGTAAGAAAAGAGAGATTTACAGCTGGCTGTGAAAAGAAACTGGCTTGTTTGCCCCGTGTCTCAAGAACTGTTTAGGTCCAGGTGACTTTTTTTTCCTCTTCGAAATTCTTTTCTGGCTCTTGGAGGAGTTGCAACAGGTAGTAAATTATGCTTGACTTTTGGTCTGACTGCAGGTTAATATATGTATTTCATTTTAACCAGGAAATAAAGCAATGCAAAGCAAAACACATTCAAAGGGTCAAGACCAAAGATCAGTCAGGCCACTCCAGACATCAGCAGTTTATATGTACACCATTCTAAAGTCAAATAAGTCAACAAGGATTATTTTTGCCCAGTAGTAATTTTACCAGAGGCAGTGAGGAAGGTGAATAATTATTTGGTCATTAGTCCATGAGTTCATATGCTAACTCCATTACAGTTTAGCAGATGTTTTAGCTAGTTTAAGCATATCTACGAGCATCTAATAATGTGTACTTAAAATAAGGACACTGTGTGTTAATTTTGTTTTCAAACAACTAATATTGCCATAATAATTTTAACTGGAGATATAAGTTAAATTATATTTATACTTTCATTGCTACACTCTGTTGAAAACGCTTCACCAAAAGACAAATGACAAACCAGTTTTATAACCCCCATTTATAAAGAATAGCAATACAACATTATGCCTGTGTTGGCTGATCAGAAATGTACTGTTCAATGTAACATTTTTTCTTTGGTCCCAGTGAGCTAAAAAGCCACAAACACATTTTAATTTTATAGAGACAAATTAAAAGAATCAAGCAACTTCATTATGGTGCAGCTGTCATAAAAACTGAGCTGGAAAACAGAAGTGGAAGTATCTTCAAATCACATCCATATTGGCATCTCACAACTGCAGCCTGATTGTATTGTTAATTAATTCTGTAAATGCACAATAAGCCTAAGAGATAATTTATAAAGCATACTTGTCATTTAATTAGTAAATTAACTTTTAATCTCAAATGTTTCTCCATGTAACTAGTAGGTACTGAAGGCCAAGATCATACCAGCTGGAGTTTGTAGAAAGAAAAAAATAATTACATTTATCTAGTCAACAACTTTTAGCAAAGTGGTCTGTGAGTTCTAATCTATCTAGTTATGTATGCTTTGATATTATAAAGCAGAACATGGGAACAGAACTCCAAAGATGAGTTTATATTGAAATTCACAAGCACAAGTTTGAAATTGTTCATGTCTTCAGTTTTACTTAATTATACTCAACTTTCATTCTGCCATGTTACTCACATGAAGTCAATTAAATGTACAAGTGTTTCTTGGAGCAGGACTTTTGTATAAATTAAGGAGATTTGGAAATTGCTCTCTGAGAAGTGACTTGTTACAAGATGCTCTGTACTGAGCACATATGGAAATGAAATGAAAATAGAAATTACTAGCCCAAGAACACTGTAAATCTTAAATGGTTCTGCAGTTTTATACAGCATTCTCTAAATACAAACAAGTTTCTAAGGGCTCTAATCAAAGCTTTAGATGACCAAGCAGTGCTATCTAGATAGCAGTATAGATTCTAGTTAGATGCCTTTTCAATTCCAGAATAAGGAAGAGTTTTGTGGTTTCATGATTTTCAGCCTTCATCTCAAGTCATGTTGACTTTTGATTTGTTCATGTTACAAAGAAAGTAGTTTGGTGGTTTTTTTTTTTTCATATTTCTTTTAGATTGACCTTCTAGAGTTGCAAATGGTGTCAACTTCCTCGAGAGTCCACTGAATACGCTCCTTGGAAATGAGCAGTTTTCTCTGCAGACTGAATTGGCTGAAATCTGAGTCTTCCTCATCTGAAGTTTTCTTAGTCATAAGAAGAGGCAGAATTAGATAAACCTAAGTATGAGTAATGTTCCACACTTCTCTTGTTGAGGCTGTGCCAAAGCATGGGTTTTCAGAATTTCAGACTTGCTCAAAAACACATACATTTTATTTAAGTATCACTTAAATAAGTATCACATTTAAGTGGTCTAAGTATTTCTGGATGCTGTTCTTAGTTGCTTTTCACTCCAGTGAAGTGAGAATGGTAGCACTTCCTCATCTCTCGAGGTGTTTGAAGTGCTTTGGAGTCATGAGAGATATATTTTATATCCCCTTTCCCATTCATATCAAGTGGAACTTAGAGAAAACTCCAGATAATCTGAAAAATTCGAGATATAAAGTATTGAAATTATAACTCTTGTTCTTTAGATGCTCTTTTTACTCTCTGGATCAAGCAATGTTATTTTGGTCCTAACGATTTGTCTATGAGCATTTAGTTGAGAGGAACTCTTCTAACTAGCTGACCTTAAATGTTGATTTCCTCAGCCATTATTCATAGCTTAGGTGTGCTTTTCACAGTACACTGTGAAAAGAATAGTTGCTTTTAAACCACTCAGAAACATGGGATGGAAATGCAAATTGTTTGACACAAACAGTGACAGTTTAGACTACTTCATTGCTTCTCTTTGAATAATAAAGAGGCTTCAGAGCATGGTGCCCTGGCTGTTGTGGTTTTGATAACAGATTCTTTCCCTTCCAGAAGAAAGGTTGTGATGATCTACTCATTAACAGATGTTGACAAAATAAAGGATTTCTTTTTTGAATAGTCAAAATAGCCCTAAGAGAAAAAAATCTTCAGCTATAAGATATTCAAGTCTATCAAACAGAGAAATATTCACAACCCAAAGGCAAACGGACAAAATGCAAAACTGCACATCAGATTGATTGGCCCAGTCCTACACAGAGAGAATATTCTTTAAAAAATGCTGTAAATCAATCTGTATAGTGTTTTAAATCTGGTGAAGAATTGAGATTTGAAATACATTTGTCTCTACATATACAAGAAACCTGTTTTCAGAGAAAATTCAGGGAGTACTGCAGTTGACATACTCTAAAGAAGTCAAGAAAATAGGAGGTATGGGTCCAAATCTGCCTCCTAGTTATTCATAATTCTGGTTAGCCATGCATATTATAAGATACATCTTCTAGGAGTCAAATTTTCTTCTCTCTTGTCTCAAGATGAAACCTGGAGGGGCTGTCCATGGTCACATATGGCACAGGAGTCTTATGTTCTATCTAGTTATCCTGCTCTATTCTGTTAGAAAAATGCAGTGAAATTTCTGTTTGTACTGTGAGTGCAGTCTGGTGGTTTTGGTTTGGTTTTGGATTTTGATCTCATTTTTTTTTGGTTTTGTTTTGGTTTTTATTTTGGTGGGTATTTCTTTTTGCTGTTGTAAGTTGGTTTTCCTTGTGGTTTGGTTTGCTTTAGTATTTTTGAGGGGAGTGCATGTTGCTATTTTTGCTTTTTATTTATTTATTTATTTATTTTTATTTGTAGGTTACCCTGCAGTGTAATATAGAGTAATTCCAGCCCATTATTCTCATCAGCTCTACCTGTGATTGTGGAAGTCTGGTAAACCTCATTAATTAATGTTGGAGAGTAACTAGTTAGAAAACTGATACATAAGTCCTGCTCAAAAGACATATGGTAGTCCAGTTAAGAGTGCTTTGATCATTTAACTAAAATGTACCAGCGTGGTGATATGTGATTTACCTAAGGAAGGGAAATTTTTTCCTTTCCTTTCCTTTCCTTTCCTTTCCTTTCCTTTCCTTTCCTTTCCTTTCCTTTCCTTTCCTTTCCTTTCCTTTCCTTTCCTTTCCTTTCCTTTCCTTTCCTTTCCTTTCCTTTCCTTTCCTTTCCTTTCCTTTCCTTTCCTTTCCTTTCCTTTCCTTTCCTTTCCTTTCCTTTCCTTTCCTTTCCTTTCCTTTCCTTTCCTTTCCTTTCCTTTCCTTTCCTTTCCTTTCCTTTCCTTTCCTTTCCTTTCCTTTCCTTTCCTTTCCTTTCCTTTCCTTTCCTTTCCTTTCCTTTCCTTTCCTTTCCTTTCCTTTTTCCTGAGCAAAAGAAGTTTAAGCAAAAGATGTTTGAACAAGTGTAGGGACAGACCTCATTTCATGAAACCAACAGTCCCTTATCCCCTGAATTTCACTGCTCTGAAAGTGGAGGATTAGCAGGAAGTTCCTGAGACAGGAAAAGCAGAGCTAGAAAGAAGGTGTGAGAAGAGAACCAGATTTACTTCTGTTCTCACCAAGGAGTACTTGAGAAGGGTGTGAGTGGTGACAGCCACTTTTAGAGTGGCCTTTCCTGCACACCATAAAACTTCAATGACTTCATGGAATTTCTCCAGGGAAGATGGTGTTCATGGTGCTCCATGGGGTCACTTTCTTCCTGGGCTTGGGAGAGGAGAAAGGAGGGGTGGCAGTATGAGCACACAATATGATTTTGAAGTTCTTACATTTGGAGAAAAATTTTGGAAAACTGTAAAGTTTTAAAAAAGGTATAAAATAAATTATTCAGGAAAGAAAAATATGCCTAGATTTGATAGACTTAAGAGGTTCAGTGTTCTTCAATTTGTCCAAGGGTTATTTTAAAGGGAGAGATTCAATATGACCTGTATATATGAACATGAAGAAGAAAGCTATGAAAAGTGGATTTTTAATTCATACCTAGCATTTGAAGCTTCATCAGGTGAGAAGTAAATAAGATGGATTTTTTTTTTAAACTTGAAGAAAATTTGTTTTTAGAACAATAGGTATAGATATGTATTGATTTCTCTGTTGCTTAAGGCCTTTGAATCATGACATGGTTTTTATATTGTCTTGTGAAACTGGTACAGAAGCTTAAAGAGAAATCACAGGACTCAAGAGCAAATTTTGGAATGTGTTTAACAGAACTGTAAATTCATCTACAAAATATCCTACACCAGAATGAAACCTTTTCCCATGACAGAAAACCTGTCCTACTGGAGGAAGCCCCTAAATTCAGGTGTGAAAGAAATAGGAGAAAACTTTTCTCTGTATTTATTCCACACAATGCCATAGGATGATCCAACCAAAATTATGAAGATGATGGAGGGCCACAAAAATCATCAGAGGGTGGAGTACCTCTCCTACAGAGACAGCTTGAGAGAGTTGGGGTTCTGTCTGGAGAAGAGAAGGTCCTGGGCAGAAGTTATAGCAGCCTTCCAGTACCTGAAGGAGCTACAGGAAAACTGGAGAGGAGCTTTATATAAGGACATGGAGTGACTGAACAATGGGAAATGGTTTCAATCAGAAGGAGGGGAGGCTGAGATGAGATATGATGATGAGATGAGAAGAAATTCTTTCCTGTTGGTGTAGTGAGACACTGTCATAGGTTGTCCAGAGAAGCTGTGACTGACTCATCCCTGGAAGTGTTGAAAGCCAGGCTGGATGGGGCAGCAGGCTGGTCTAGTGGGAGATGTCCCTGTCCATTGCAGAGGAATTGGAACTAGATGATCTCTGAGCTCCCTTTCAATGCAAACCTGTCTGTGGCTCTATGATTCTATGAAGATTTTTATTTTCCTGTTGCAGTGCATATTGTGTATCTCTGTGTCTCCTGATTTGCAACAGGTGTGACTGTTAGGGAAGCTAATTGATTTAATTACTCAGAAGGTACTTATATCCCTCCTGATGCTGATTTCAAGGGGGTTACTATGTTGTTGAGAGTGTATGGGGCACTGGAAAGGTTTTTTTTTAAATTCAAGACCTAGAACTGTATAACTGTGAATATCCATGATAAAAATACTATCACATGCTGTGTGAAGGTATTTTATACTAGCTGGTGATGCTGTACGTGTATAATTACAAAATTATTTATTTATTTTCCTTAATACATACCCAGATGGTGGTTTCTTGAAATCATATCTGATATTACTAAGGATTATTAATTAGTCTAATTTCTATATTTTTCTTTATCTTCTTTTTTGTGTGTGCTAGAGAGAGTTCTCTTATGTCTATTTTCCAGTCTAGAAATAATTATCTTAAAAATCACTGTCTTTCCCATGCAGAGATTTTCTTGTGGGTTTTAAAGATCAAGGATTTTTCTGTGTTGTACTCTATCCTTCTTCTTCCTTGTAAGTTTTAAACCAGAACATATTATAAGGTGGAAAACAGGTATTGAGAACTCTGTTACTCCCAAAAAACTTTTGACCAGAAGAAGAAATTATTGGTATTATGTTTATGGCAAATTTGAAAATAAAAATTGATCCCTGGAAAATTATTTCTGACATGGCTTCAGAGGAATATTATGCTCTGTCTTTCTAGATAGTGTTTTACCAAACATATAATAAAGAGGGGGAGGTGATGCTAGTCAGCTAACTAGTTAACAAACTCAGTGGGCAAAACCAAGTTTCCTTTTCAAGCAATATCTGAACAAAAATGTACATAATATTAGTACAAGACCTGTAAATGTGTGAACCAGCTATTAAGTACATAACTGTATTTCCACAAGTTACTCTTTAATATATAAATCTTAGTAACTGGATTTATGACCCAGCTTATGGGAGGATTTGTCATAGAATTCCTGTCATGGATTAAGAACCAAAACCAATCTGAATGCCAGTGTCTAGTGTAGAATGCAGATGGAATTTTGATGCATAAAAACAGAGCAGTGAACGTGGACACTTCTACTCATCTTTTCTGAGCTTATTTTTTTCATAATTTAAAATTATTTTTTAAGGCTTCACATGTAGACAGCCTTTAAATTTGAAACTGGGCAAAGAAAACAGTTTGACAAAGGGCCACTAAGCATCAGACTCAAGATCCGCCTTGTTCAGCCTTTGTGGTCCAGTGCATCCAGCTCTTTATTTTGAACAGCAGACCAGTTTTAGAAGAAAAGATGACAGAATACTAAAGAGTTGTACCTTGATGTTTAGGGCATGTTTGAGTAGGCGACAGCTGTGATTTAGAAATCCCCCTTACAGAGACACAGCTGCTGGCACTGACTACAGAACTATTGATTAAAATAGGACACATTCTGGCATTTTGGTGGCTGTTCTTCAGAGAGAAAAGAAAGGGATGTGACACTTAGAAAAAGAAGTCTGACTTCATTCCAGGATCTTTACACTCTGATTTTTCCTACTTTTATACCTGCTCAGCATTTCAGATTTTCTGTATTTACTCACTGTTTTGTCTAATTCAAGCTAATCACATAAAGGGAGCAGTGTTCAATTGGTACCTGGTAATCTGTGAATATCTGAAGCTTTCATAGGCAATTCAGGAAAATCTTCTTTATTTGAGTAACTGACAGAAACCAGATACAGTTTCTATGAAGAAATACCTTCCCCTTCACAAAATAATGTGCACATTGCTACCTCCAGGAAAGCAATCTAGATCTCATGGTGGCCATAAACATTGGATTCCTCTTTTCAGAATAACGACATTTCCAATCCTCTGACTCCTTACAGCCCAAAGGTTCTCCAAAGCACTCCGTGGATCACATCCACACCAAAAAAAAAAAAAACCAAAAAACAAACCAACAAAAAACCAGCAAAATGAAATTCTTAACAAGAGAAGAAGAAAAAGGCTGTTGTCAGTCAAATTACATCAAAGAGGTCTCTGTTTGAATCATTTGATGCATGTAAAATGTCCAGTTATAATGAAATAGGTAATTTTCATACTTGGGATCATATATGTTACAAAGCATACAGTGGAAAGAAGTCTCAACATTTTTTTGTGAATCTCTGTTTTTATTCTAGTTCTCAATATTACAAAACTGATGCTGACGTTACTAAGTGGATAAGTGGCAACACAAGAAACCTGCTGCAGTAAGGAGCTGTTTGTATTCATCCCCCGGAATGAGCATGCAACTAGAAGTTCCATAACTCAATTATTTAAGTAAAAAAATGCAGCTCATTTACTATGTTCAAGACCTTTTTAAAGAGCTCTCCATTAATATTTAGTAAGGGTGAACTATGGATCACTGATGACAGAAATAATGGAACACAGCCAAGTAGAAGTGTTCCTGGACTGTAACATATTCACCCTACTCTGGGACTGCATCCATTTAAAGACACAAAAAATAACATACTTTTGCTCCTCTTGTGAGACCTATCCAACTAGCAGGATTTTTATCTAAGTGATTTTTTTTTCTTAAGCAAAGGAGATTTCCTCTGTTTCATCCCATTACTATTAGATGTGTCTCTTTACCTTTAACAGTTTGTGGTTGTTCCATCTAGAGATAACTGTCTTGATTGATCAATAACATCTTTCTTCTCATGTCTGCTCCACCTGCACAAGAACACTGTAGCAGTCCATTTCACAGACTCCATCATATTCACATTCTTCTCTATTTCTTCTGTGGCTTGCATGAGATAAGAGGAAAAGTTTTTTTAAAACATCTGTTTTACCAGATACTCACTGCTTCCTGTTTTTCCTGCATTTCTTTCTGTGGAAAAATTTTTTTTCACTTAAATCCTTTCCTCACAGTAACAACCTACAATTCATTCAAAAGAACAACAGTAAATTCAGCGTTTCACAATCGTGTTGATTGGCCGCTCTGCTCCAAGGTTTGTACAATAAATAACGTCAAAAAATTAAAACAAGATAAAAAGAAAAAAGGCCTCCAAGATTTCCTGTGAATAAACCTTAGTCAGAGATAGATGTCACCTGAAGATTTCTTGAGCTCCATTCCTATTTTTGCATCATGCAACCAACCTCACTGTATATCATGCTAACGAGGAAGATTTCTGTTTAAAGCACATATTACACTTTGGCTATGGCCTGATGTTTATGGGTGCTGGCTAACAGGTGGCTGTCATCTCTGAAAGTCCAGACACTTGTGTTTGTTCTGAACTGAAGTATATGAAAACGTGGGGGGTTTTTTGTGTTTCTCTCTATGTACACAGTAGTATGAAGTAAATTGAGGTAATGTGTTTGCTAAAGCATTGCTATGAGTAGTCACACCATGCTTCAGTGTATAGGTATGTTCTGTGTGGTTCTAAGAAATGCTGTTTATGAAGGGCTTTGGGGTTCCTTGCAATGAGAAATGCCATGCCAGAGTGAAATATCATGTGGTGAGAATGAACCTGAAAAGCTGGAGTAAAAAAAATTCTGTTAAAGGATATTAGACATGAATTTCTATATGCAGGTGGAAATGCTTGTACCACGCAACTGAAGATCAGAGAACAGCTTGTGGGGCATTATCTCTGCTAAGAAGGATCTGAGAATTATTGAGGGTAATAAACATTTCTTAATACTGTGAAACTAGCATATGATATTTTTACATTTAAATAGAAATGACATATGTAGCATAATAAATTACTCTGATCTACTGTACGCTGCTAGAGGATGGAACTGAAATATCTGATGTAGCTTTGGTCTCTACACCTCAAGAGAAACATGAATAGACCAAAGAATATTGACAAGCAAGATCCCAGGTTTGAAGACCATAGTCCTTGTCTTCTGATGGTATCTACCTTTCCTACTGTCATGTAGGGGAGAGGACTGTATGATCTGCTGAGCTATCCAATCTCAAAATCTGTGATCTCATGTTAAATGCACTTTGTGTTCAGTATCTCCGTGCATATTCAGATAGTCCCCCTTTGCGTTTTGGTAATAGCTGTACTAATGTCCTTTCAAGGTATCTGTTACAAATTTGCTGAATGCTTTGAACAGGCCATCTTGACCAACCTTATTTTAAAGCTTCGTTATCAAATTTACCAATATCACTTCTCTATTTCAGAGTTCATGTGCTAATCAACAGCACAGTCATTTCAATTTCTTGATGCAGGGAATATATTTACTTAGCTAATGATTTAAGGTACTCAAAGCAGTACAGAAGAGAATGGGAGACTAACAAATGAGATCTGACTATGAGATTCCTAGAAAAAACCAACCAACCGAACAATTTTTTTTTTGTGTTTTCCTGCAGGAAGTAATTCAAGATATTAAAAGCAAAGATGTTTTAGTTTGTTTTTCCACATATTTTCTACTGTGAGCATTCATGTATTTATGGGTTTTTTCCCTTTAAATGTCAGTATATTCATTTTTTACAGAAATTGACATATAAGTGGACTGTAAAATAAAATTTTAATAATATAGAATATTATAAATGTTTCAACTGACCCCAAACAATGATTCCTTTTCTACTTTTCAGTTAACAACCACTTTAAAGGTTTCAGAGTCTTTCTTCCTGACTTGCAGTTAGAGAGAAAGAAGAAAGGAACAAGCAGGTATTTTTCTTATGCACATAAAGTCTGAAGTAAACTTGCAATTTATTTTTCATCAGATCATCCAGTGGTGCCTCAGGTAGCATCCAAAATGATGAAGAATATCACATTTGTAGTGAGATCATGCATTCAGCCACTGCTTGTTTCTTTACGTATTAAATCTAAATCCAAGCAAGAAAACCTCTACATTTGTATGACATAATAAAAAGTCTAAAATTTGGTCCTTGCCCTGAGAACTTGAAAGACAACCCTTGAGTAAGATGCTACTGCACTATGAAACAGATCTTGGCCACCTGACTTCAGAGAATATGTAATCCAGTGCATCATCACCTACGGAGCCAAGATTTATGTAAAATTAAAAGATATATTCTCATTTCACAAATCTGTATAGAAGCACTGAGGATAGATGCAAACAAAGATTCTAGGATTTAATCTTACAGATATCCTTGTAAAAGCAAATTTTATGGTACATGACTGAATTGATTTGTCTAAAAATATCTGGCACTGAGCCTTGTCCACCACACATCACCTGAGGAGTGTGGTTTTGTTAACCTCATTACTCACCATCTTTTTTTTTTTTTCATGCAGTTTAACAGAAGTATATGTAAAATGTTTTTTCCAACTTAAAAAAAAAAGAAAAAAAAAAGAAAAGAGAAGGCTTGAAAGCAAAGCACTTGATCATATTTTCCTTTTGGAAACAAAACTTTATTAATATTAATAAAATATCTTGTTAGTTCTTTTCTAAAATGTTGCCCCTTAGGTATACATATGAACTGAATTTTTACAGCTACTGCTTGTCAGTTAAATCTGAATATCTCTGCTGGCTTCCCATTCAGTTACCCACAAAAATAATTATTTTATAACTCTATGTAGATACATATATGTATAGTTGTATATGTGTGTGTGTGTGCGCACATGCCCTTTTTCCTTACAGAAACAGTAGTTAACAAAGGGATATGAATGAAAATATGCATTATTAGTTTAAAGGGTCTGTAGTGATTTTTTTTATGTGTTAATCTCATGTGCTAACACTTAACTCTGTCAGTAACTGTCTTGCATATTAGCTTCTCGTGTGCTTTCTAAAACAGTAAAATTCCCTTCCTCTTACAGACATCAAGAAAGCTTCTATATAAATAATTCCCTGGAAGAGAGTGAAAATATTAAAAATGTGCAGTATGAATGTAATATTTATTGCTTCCTTTTTTCCTTCATAAGCTCACTGGAAACCTTGCATGAAAATTGTTGAAATTTGAGACCTTGAATAATTTTTCTCTATTCTGAAAAGAAAGAGAGGGAGAGAGGGAGAGAGGGAAAGAAAGAGAGAAAGAGAGAAAGAAAGAAAGAGAGAGAGAGAAAAAGAATGAAAGAAAGAGAGAGAGAGAAAGAAAGAAAGTAAGAAAAAATGAAAGAGAGAAAGAAAGAAAGAGAGAGAAAGAAAGTTTTTTTCCTCTTTAGACGTTTAGACCTTTGAGAAAGAGAGAGAGAAAGAAAGAGAGAAAGAGAGAGAGAGAGAGGAAGAGAGAGAGAGAGAGAGAAAGAAAGAGAGAGAGAGAGAGAAAGTTTTTTTCCTCTTTAGACATTTGAGCCTTTTGAAGCATCTTAACGTGAAGAAATGATCAAACTTTAAAAGATAGTAAGTAGGAGAAAAAAATAGACCCAAACCTTTTTTAACAATAGAACCCTTTAACATCATGTGATTCTCGAAGAGTTTTCCACAGCATATTCCACTGGCTTGTACAAAGCAAGCCCATGAGAAAAGGGAGGCTTCACAAAAAAATGTTACTCTCTAAACAGTGAGTGAATTCCTACCGCCCAAGCAGTCCTCATCTACAGCTTATATAAAGTATAGGTTTTATAGTAAGATCTTCCACTACTCTCATAGCATCTGAGCACACTTCATTGACTTTGCTTTGAATCCCCCAATGGACTTCATGCAGTCTGTGTAATTTCTTCCATTTCGGGAAGAAAATTTTACTTGGCAGTGTGTACAAAGCTTGCCACAGAGCCACATCTGCCCCTTAGGTATAGGTTGTCCTCTGTATTCACGTAAAACCTGCATTAAGCTTGACATTTAGTGCAAAGTGTAAGCGGAAATTAACCTTAAGGCTCTAATTGAGGAAGCAAAGTGATTCTGTAATAAAATCTAAAACACATCTTGATTGTAATCAAGAAACAAGGTGTAGAAAAAAAGATGATACTATTCCATATTTAATAAAAAGTAACACTGCTTTAGGTATGTAATTTCCTTGGGTAGCATGAAACTGAAATGTAGAGCATATAAAACCAAAAAAATCTATTGAAGTGCCTTATGGAACCATAAATTACTATGACATTACAGCTAGAACAACATGATTTGCCCAGTCAAAAGCAATTGCATTAGGGTAAAGTGGGAAAAAAAAGAAAGCTATGGTCATCATAAACACTGTCAGCCCAAATCTGCATCTCTGTGACTCTTAAGCTAACTTGCCTTTCTATTATACTTGTATCTGAATAGAATTAGTCTTCTTTCCTTAATGAAATGGGCCTACCCTCTCCACAGAAATGAATTTTTCTTTTTAACTGTTCATGTTCAACAGTTATTTTCTTATTTTTCCTTTTGTTTTGTCCCTGAATTATTCCTGTTGATTGATATATATCACACTGTTGACGTGGGCACAATTGCATAATGAACTGCTAAAATCTAATGAGCACATTAACCTTCAAGCTAATAAAAAGGCATATTTTTCTTTTATACAAATCAAATATACTACACCTTGAGTTTCTTCTGCTGCTTTGATGTTGGCTTTATTCTAGTTGAACATGTAACTAGCAGGACAAGATTTATTTTCCCTTTCAACAAAATTGCTCTGATCAGTCACAATCTGATCTGGACACCTTTAATTGGCAATCACTGAAATCTCAGGATGCCAAGCATTTCACAGAAGTGCTCAGCACCTTGAAAATACTGATATATAACGAAGGCTTACAGAAGTTAAAAAAGTCAAACACTCCATCTATTTGATCACAGTGTAAAGACAAATAAGTTGAGGTATCAAATTAAGAACATTCCGCAGGTTTCCAGGATGAAAATGTGTGAGACATTTTGCTCCCAAATAAATTCACCCTGATGTAGGAGGCCAACACTCAAAAATCTGCTCTCTGTCACCAAGGAATGCATGTGAAACAGCATTAAAACACTAATATATTTTTGGTTTGCCTGCCATGAGATGATCCACAAAATCTGGACTAACTTTGTCTAAGACCTAGGACAAGGATATGGACTGAGTCTCATGGTTTCTACCTATCCAGACTGTGGGCATCATAGCCTGGATGTGCTGATTTCTGGATACCAATACATGTTCCCCATTGATCTTCACAAGACCACTCTACAGGCTGATATGGAAGCAGTAAGTTGATGTGAAGGTAAAAAGGAATTAGTGCTCCAGGGACTGCTCCTGTAAAACTGCTGAGACACAGCCACTGGGTTCCTAGCATGAGCAGGTCAGTCTTTTCTCACTATCCAGTGTTTTTTCAAATATACACAGCAACAAATTCACCTAAGGCATACTTGTGTCTCAGCCTCTTCATGAATAAAACACATCTTTTCCATTACAAGATTGCTATAAAACAGATTATCAAAATAGGAATACATAGAGATTACACACATAGTATCTGCTTGGCCATAAAAATATAAACAACTGTTTATGAATAATAAGGCTATTTAAAGGTGTTGCTTTGCAATACTGAATTTGATCTCATTTGTCATAGTAATTGCTAAATAAGAGAGTACTGTAACAGAAAAAGAAACATTCTGTGCTAGGGATTCTGTCAACCTCTGGAGGGACGTTCTGAAAAGGTAAGAAAATAACCTCTTCTCTTTAGGAGGCTCCTCAGTATGATATACCACTCTGCATTGGCAGTGTGGTATACGGGAAAGTTTTTCCTCATGAGCGCCTAAGTGTTCTCTGACCTTATTTCTCCTTCATTTCCTGGACATGACTTTTTCAGGATGCAGAGAATACAAAAGATGCCACTGTTGTCCCTCCTTTCATGTATTCCTTTAAGCCAAATGAAAAAAAAGCAAAACAAAACAAAAAAAACCTAACCAAACCAAAACAAAAAAACCCCGAAAAAAACAATAAACAAACAAAAAAAAAAAACCAAACAAGCAAACAAAAGCCACAAAACCCTCGAAAAAAAAAGTAAACCAAAACCAACTAAAAAAATTCAGTGGTCTTCTGCAGGCCTGTGGTACCTGAAAAAGTATGTCTGGGACATACAGGGCATATTCATGATGGGGTTTTGGTGGTATAGATAGAGAACATCACTAGGATCAAATAGTTTTGTACTCTATATCTCCCTATGACTACTCTGCTCTGTTTTCTCAGATGACTCAGGTGATCTCCATATTGTAGAGTAGATTTTATGTAAGTTTCCTTCAGAAATCAAAGGTGATAATACCTAACTCTGTGTCAGAAGGCCTCTGTACAAAATGGTGACACATGGATTTTCATCCCATTATTCTGGAAAAATTACACATATTCTTGAAATCATGAAGTTGTCATAATTAACATGAATATTGCAGAGTTGGTTTTAACATTTCTGTTGCAGGCATCATAATACTTTTATTTTCTTCAAAATTATGTTTTAAAGAACAAAGAAATAGTAGCTGTCCTCTACAGTTTTTACTAAAAAGCAGAGGGAGAAGTAGATAAAATAAAACTCTAGTTAATATCTTCTCAGAGAAAAACTTAGATGCATAATCCAAATGTACCATACAGGCTTAAAAAAAAGAAAAAAAAAAAAAGAGCCAGAAATTAAGAACTATAAGAACTAATTTCTTATTACCTTAAATGTGTTAAATGTAATGATTCTGAAGGGACAGTATTATGAAATTTTAATACCTAAATTTGACAGCAAAGTCATATCCCTCCCCCTAAATATCTTCACATGTCTTAGATGAATAATGGTACAATTTTTCCCCATAAAGTCATATTCTTTGATACCACATCACTGTATGTACAATTTCACCTCTTCTTGTATTGACTATATTTGTCCCTGTCCCACAGATAACAATTTCTGTATGATCCCTGAGGCTGCAGAGAGCAGCTGAGATTCAGTGTGCTTTCTGAAGGGCACAGCTGACAAGCTCTGAAATTATAAAAATCTTTCAGGTAGTTATCAAGTTTTTCTACTTGCACACCTTGCTCTGTGACGGAGCAATTTCATTGCATAACAGCAACAGTGAACACAAGCTAAGATACTGGTTGGAAAAGGATTAGCCAAAACTTAAAACTTCATTTGGAGAGAAGGGGAGACACAAAATCCTCTGGGACCTCAATGGTCTGGGCTGCTATCAGGGAGGCAGAACTCATGGAGGTGTTAATGGGCTGTCTTCTAAGGTGTTGGCTGCACACCTCAAAGACCTTTGCATCCTCAAGCAGGTGGAGCATCTGACATCCACATGGGTTCTCCCACCCTTTCCCCACTCACTGAGAGCAAAGTAAGACTATAATTACTGAAGGGATTCAGTGACAAGATTCTACTTACCGTTTCTATCCCAGGGGTAACTTTAAGCCATGCTGACCAGTTTCTCAGTGGATAGGGTTTTCAGAGACCATCACCAAAGGCCTGCAAGTAGGAGCATGGCCTTTCTTTCCCTAGAAAGTCAGTTATCACACATAGCTGTATTTCTGAGTTGTTTTTTGTTAATCATAGGAGTCAATCAGCATGTTTCAAGTGTTTCTTAGTAGTTACTAAAGGAAAACTGTGAAAGTACACATTTGGCCTTGAAAATATTTCAGGGGCCAGAAGGCATTTAATTCACATCATGTAGCAAGGGCACCACATGTTTTGACAGCCCCTGAGAGAGGTAATTCAATGAGCATCACTTTAATGATATATGATTCAGACAGCTATTTTTTCCTTCTGTCCTCTCTGTGACCCTGCTCCTTCCCCCTTTTCAGTGCTGCCATAGACTCACTGTCACAGAGATGTCAAATCTATATCCAATTGTGTCCCTGTTCAGAAGACAACATACACAGGATAGAATTAAATGTGCAGGTTATTGAGCACTGTGCAAATTGAGGAAAAGAGAGGTAATTCAGTTCCCTAATGCTACCTGCTTGTCCAAGGCATGGATTAGACCATCAGCGCCAGATTTACCACTGTTGAAAGCCCATTGAACACAATGGAGTTTAGCAAGAGAAAAAATTACTCAGAATAAGCAGCTCTTTAAGAGGGTGTAGTAATATGGTTTATCACTTAAATTTGATTAGGTGAACTGGGTGGACAAGTAGATGATGTATTTCAACGTGAATAGAAACTGCATTACCTCTCATTATCTTTGCCTTACCTCACTGCTAAAAGCCAGAACAGCTTTTAGAACTGAGAAAGACACTGTGCAAGCATAGGACAAAAGGGCAGCTTCCTATCCTAGTAAATCTCAAAACTGTCATTTTGGTCTACCTGAAATGCAAAAATTTGGGGTTATCTCCCCCAGCACGTGATGATATTTAAGGTATAAAAAATTTGAACTTTTTTTTTGTCCTTTCACAAATCCCTTCTTGTATGTAAGGCACTGCTCAACATGAAAAAAGATGCTGAATCAGGCCACAAAGTGCAGGCTGGTCAGGATCCATCATGTTCATATACATCTACCAAGGATCATCACTCCTATGAGAGCTGATCAATGCACTCAGGAATGCCATGTTAAATAATATCATTATCAAATACTGTTGGAAAGGGTTTCTGAAAGGGACAGGCTGCAGCTACTTCTGGCAGATCTACTGAAAGTCTAGAATATCAGAACTTACGGACTATGTCCCCAAATCTCTGTCTGACATTTTTCTTCTCCTCTAAAATAAATATATGAAAAAGAAGGATGAAGAGTTTAGGCAACCTGTACTTCTCTGCATTTCAATGAAAAAAACAATTTGGGTAATTTCATGTTACTTTTACCTTGGCAATGTATGACTCCTCATGACTAAAATCACTCTTCTCACCTAGTTGTGGATAAAGAATTTTGAAAACATGGGGTAGTTTTTGTTCTGTTGTGTAGTTTTTGTTTCTTTGTTTCTTTGATTCTTTGCTGTTCCCTTTTTAAAATTTGGTTTTGTTTTGTTTGTTTGTTTTAATATATCCCAATTTCTCACTTTTCTTAGCAATTTATTATTACGGGCCAGAGGAAAGTGTCTGAATACTTCTTGAACATTACTAAACTGTTTTTTTTAAATTTTATTTTATGTATTTATTAACCACAATTGAGCAAGTAGTTCATATTGGGTTGGTTATAAACATGTAGGTATCAACAAAACAGGAGGTAACTATAAGAATCTGTGTTAACAGCTTGTTGAGGGACATACAGGAAAATGGCTTTTGCAATAATATATTTCACAGGTGCACTTCTTGTCCTTGGCCAGATCTCTCACTTAAAATGCATCCCTCTCAGCATGGCCAGTTCCAGCCCTTCTAACCAAAAGTGTTAAGCAGATGCAGCAGAGCAGGACTATGTCAGGTCAGAAAAATAGCCCTTAAGGAAAGCAGAAACAGACCTCTGTAAAGTTTTGGAGAATAAAAAAGAAAACCCCACCTGTTTTACTGCTGATGGGGATGACAACAGGCCCTATAAGTGTTTGTGGTAGAACATGTAGTGTTTTTAAAAAATTGCTTTCTGGAAGTGACTACTAGATTGCTTTGGCTATAAGGAGTTCTAAACTTCCAAAACACCACTAACTTCTTAGTTTTATAATTTCTAACACTTCATGATGACAATCACATCATTGTCATTCTTATATTTTCAGGAATAAATGTGCCGGGACCTCTTCCTATACTTGTGATCTGCAGCATGAAAATCATTGTTCCTGCAAAGAGTGGATGGAAACACGTTCCTTTGAGCAAGGACCCTGTCTATTCCATATCTAAACCCCATACAGAAGTGCATGATCATGGTTTACAAAATTCTAAATAAGCATCTGGGAGATAAAGTCTCAACACAGACTGTAAAAGGGCAGTTTTAAAAAAAAACTGATTTTAAAATCTGCAGATAGACTTTTCTGCTCAAAAGGAATGTTGTAGATTAACTATAAAAATGATACAGCCAATATCAGCTTCTAGTTGTATAAATAAAACTTCTCTTCTTAATGCTATATTCAGACAGCTGTCAAGGAAGCTGGGATAAACCTGAGTCCATTTTCTCACTGTGAGGGTGCTATGGATGCTTCAGACTGAGTAACTCTCATCAGCTTCATACAGCAAGTGAGTAGTGGAGAGGAAACAACTGAGCTCTGTGAAAACATCCAAGGCATAAGTTTTGGGATTGGAGGGAAACAGCTGCTCTTCACAGGTTTCATCCACAAGAAAGAATGTGGGACTGTATCTTGGCACCTCACTGGGTAGTTATAGATGAATGAGGAGCAGGAGACAATAGGAATATTTGTGTCTTCTGAAGATGAGATGGAGACCTTCCACTTTTGCATTTTTTTTCTACAGTCAAAGAAACTGTGTAGCAAACTGTTGTCTGGACACAAAAAATACAAAGGAGAAAAAAGTAAAACAACAGTAAAGACAATTATTATCAGTATAAAATTTTAAGTACAATCCTTCTTATACTCCTTACTTATCCTTTGCTTATAAGAACATTGAAAAATAGGTTTTTTATCATTGCTATTTGCATTGTTATATCACTATAAAGGGTAATGGCCAAAACTAGCATCATGATGGAGGTGTGTATCAGTTACGACACAAATCTAGAATGAAACATAATTCTTGTCTCAAAGGAAACAGAGAAGTGCTTTTAACATTGTTTTGCAGCAGCAGGGTGGAAGAACAAGATGAAATAGGAAAACAAGGTTACTATAATAAGGCATCCCTGATTTTATAATGAACTAAAAAAATTATAATAATTTAAAAATAATTTCAAAAGCCATGATTTTGATGACTTGATTATGTTAATTTTTTGTTTGTTGTGTCTATGTGCATGGGAAGAGTGGAAAAATTCAGCAGACATTTACAATTACTTAGATATAACTGAATTAATCAATGTTATATCCCCACTGAATATACACACTGACAAGAATATCAAATGTCTATCAGAAAGTGTGACTGAAGTTTGGTTTTAGATGGTTAGATCTTAATATTTTAATTTCTTCAGGAAACAAAGCTACTATAATTTTTGATACCACAATTTTTGCAACATTTAAGGTTTTGCAATTTACATTTTCACCCTACTTATTAGTTCTTCCTAATTGCCTTTGCAATGCTAACATATGGCAAAAGCTTAAAAGTATGATTTTGTACCTGTATGGACTTCTGTGCAGCACAATAAATTGTTGGCAACCTAAACAAATTTAAGACTCCAGTCACTGAGAAATCTTAAGACATGCATGCTCCCTACAGTGAAGAAAATGATACCAGCATAAACTTTTTGTTCTTATGGGCATGAATTACGGAAAAGTCAAGAGTGCATTGGAAGCTAGACAGGATGGGTCTTTGAATGCTCCTAAATCAAGACAATAATGATTCACATGTTTATGAAAGGACTAATAAAAGTGATTCACATGCCTGCAATAAAAGGGAGTGAGACTTGGTGACACATGTCCCCTCCAGTCCTGTGCTGGTACAATTTGGAAGGCAAGAATGAATTTAACCAAGTGTCCTATTTAACCAAGTGGCCACTGTAGAATGTGATAACTCTTGAAATGCTGAATAAAAGGAGGAATAAAACTTCCACTCCATACTATTCTGTTTCACTAATACAAGTCTTCACCTCACTACAAGCTCAAAGATCATTTTTAGTCTGTGTGGGTGACAGCCAGGTCTTACCTCCCATGAGGAGCTTGCTTGTGATTCATGTTATTCCTGTTATTCTCTCAGTCCTGACAAATAAACAGATGCCATGCCAACAGGCAAATGAATTTTCCTTAACAAGAAACATTATTTTGATCATTCAGGGTGGGGTGGTTAAAGGATCAAGAGGAATTAACAAGACACACATAAGCAAAATTTTGGGTAGCCGTCACATCTGTCAAACCCACATGAAAAGATGCTGAACAGGGGTGGTTAGTAATTAGGACAAGGAACAAATGACGAGTATAAGTGTAAACATAACATTAATCTTCTAAAAGAGACAGAGAGATGCCAATACAGAATTGAAAAAATATTTAAAAATTATGTAAGACAATACAGGCTAATATAGGAACATTGGAAAGCAGAAGGATTCAATACAACAAGAAAAAAATATTTTCTTGAACTTCTCTGCTACATCATGCAATTTCATTTAGGGGTTCTCTGTTTCCATATGAACCTGCTGTTTCTAGAGGTCCCATTCCCACACAGGAAAAAGTATTACTAGCATGGAAAGAGTGATATCCATCTTTTCCATTATTATATTTTTGTTCTATTTATATGTGAATAGAGTGAAACTAAAAGCTCAAATATTAAATATTATATGACTTTAAAATTATGGAAATGAGAACACAACATTTAAAGCGACAGAAAATCAGGACTTGAACTATTCTCTAACCTGATTTGAGGATGTTTATCAAATCAGAAAATAGCCATATATACACATGCTGACTATTTCCTTGGCTATGATTCTGCACTCTTCTTTCCCTTCCTCCCCTCCTCCCCCTCCTCCCCTCTTCCTTCTCTTCCTTCTCCTTCTCCTTCTCCTTCTCCTTCTCCTTCTCCTTCTCCTTCTCCTTCTCCTTCTCCCTTCCAATAAAGATAGACCTCTTTACAGTTCAAGGAAAATAAAAGCAAAGTCTGTTTTCTGACTTTTCCTCTATGTGGCAGACCTAAACGATACATTCTTCATTTGCACTCTGTCAAAGGATAGATGGAAAGTGCCATCTGTAATAAAATAGCTGTGACCAACGTGATGCAGTCTCAGAAGCTTGGCAGCATACTCCTTCAAACTGAGGTTCTTTTTCCTTTTTTAAACAAACAAACAAACAATCAAATAAGAAAACCCCGAACCCAAAACAAACAAAAAACAAAAAAATCCCTATGCCAACCAACCAAACAAAAGCCCCCAGAAATAACACTTGTTAGCATTTGCAATCAATGAATTTATGAAATACTTTAGACTTATGGAAAAAAAAGAAATAAAACTTGAAAAAAAAAGGGAATAAAACTTGAAAAAAATGCTTCAGTTTAATGTGTCTGAGGAAGGCTTTTCTTTTCTTCTTTTCTTTTCTTTTCTTTTCTTTTCTTTTCTTTTCTTTTCTTTTCTTTTCTTTTCTTTTCTTTTCTTTTCTTTTCTTTTCTTTTCTTTTCTTTTCTTTTCTTTCTTTTCTTTTCTTTTCTTTTCTTTTCTTTTCTTTTCTTTTCTTTTCTTTTCTTTTCTTTTCTTTTCTTTTCTTTTCTTTTCTTTTCTTTTCTTTTCTTTTCTTTTCTTTTCTTTTCTTTTCTTTTCTTTTCTTTTCTTTTCTTTTCTTTTCTTTTCTTTTCTTTTCTTTTCTTTTCTTTTCTTTTCTTTTCTTTTCTTTTCTTTTCTTTTCTTTTCTTTTCTTTTCTTTTCTTTTCTTTTCTTTTTTCTTTTCTTTTCTTTTCTTTTCTTTTCTTTTCTTTTCTTTTCTTTTCTTTTCTTTTCTTTTCTTTTCTTTTCTTTTCTTTTCTTTTCTTTTCTTTTCTTTTCTTTTCTTTTCTTTTCTTTTCTTTTCTTTTCTTTTCTTTTCTTTTCTTTTCTTTTCTTTTCTTTTCTTTTCTTTTCTTTTCTTTTCTTTTCTTTTCTTTTCTTTTCTTTTCTTTTCTTTTCTTTTCTTTTCTTTTCTTTTCTTTTCTTTTCTTTTCTTTTCTTTTCTTTTCTTTTCTTTTCTTTTCTTTTCTTTTCTTTTCTTTTCTTTTCTTTTCTTTTCTTTTCTTTTCTTTTCTTTTCTTTTCTTTTCTTTTCTTTTCTTTTCTTTTCTTTTCTTTTCTTTTCTCTTCTTTTCTTTCTTTTCTTCTTATTTAAAAGTGGAAAGGAAAACCTTATTTTCTGCCTTCCAGGCAGAAATCAGATCCTATTTCCATATATTTTCTTCCTAAAAACAAGAGGATTTTATTTGCCTAATTATTTGTTCTGTTGGGTCTTTCTAACAAAGAATCTGCATCTGCCTACTCTAAGTGGATGGTATGAATGCCATCACATCACACGAACATACGAAATAATAAGCAATTTTGTGTCAAACTAGACATTTTTAGGGGTTGCAAGATAATTTTCATAGTGGTTTCGTAGAACGTGAAAGCACACAGGCTTATACTGTTATGCTGTCAGTAGCAGACCCAGGAAAAGACAAGGTCCTATTTATGTCAAAGGTAGGTGAAAATAGAACATAATTTAATACTTCAACCCTAAAAAACTGAAAGTTCTTAAGAGACTCAGTGTGATTCTGTCTAAGTGTCAAAATAAAAAATGGAGAATAGCCATCTTTTGAAAGTATAACTTTCCATAAATAAAAGTGTGGGTCTTTTTTCATTATTACTGACTTTTAAAACAAATGTCTGGACCATGGATTCCTTCACTCAATCATTTTGTTAAAATAAGAAGAAAAAGAGGCAGGTGCAAGCAGAACCAGACCCACAGAGGAAGATACTATTAAAATAAATTACATTTTCTTGTTCTCTTATGGCTGGTTCCTCAGGTTCTACCACCAAAATATCTGGTCCAATATGCCTTCCCATCTTTGTTCTGTCCTCCTAGACTGTGAAACCTTTTTTCTGTAGCTGCAAGAAACCACAGTGCTGGAACTACTTCAGTGTGCTGTTGTGTCAAGAGTTCTCAGAGCTGCAGATTTCCACAGATACACAGTCTTTAAGGGTGAATGCAGACTTGCTTACAAGACAAGATGTAAAAAACTAGATTTGATTTTGTTTTGGTGTTTTTTGGTTGTTTGTTTTTTTAGTGTTTTGTTTTGTTTTTGGTTTTTGGTTTTCTTTTTTTTTTTTTTTTTGTTTTTTTTTTGGTTTTTTTTTTGTTTTTTTTGTTTTTTTTGGGGGGTTTTTTTTTTTTGGGTTTTTTTTTTGTTCAGTTCATGCATTGAAGAGACTGTGGACTCCCCACAGGCTTGCCAAAATGATATCTGGCCCTGGACTGTATACCTGTGTAGGAGACTGCATAATCCTAGTGCTTTAAACTGCTACAAAGCTTTGTTTAAATTTGCTACACATCTTCCTACTGCTTAAAATCAAAATTGCATTTTAAAAAGTAGCAAAGTCCCTTAAAACTTTTAATAAGAGAAACATACACTACCAGTAACTGTCCTCTAAGGAAAAAATGTTAAACTTACAGAGGACTAAACTAGGTGTTCTTCTCTTTTTACAGTCTATAACTTCTTTGCTTCTTGAGAGAGCACATTAGGGAAAATAGACAAAATCTGAAGTATGCGGTGACCAACATAAAATGACATACAGATCTGAGTGAAGGTCTTCAGCTGCTTCATCAGATAATTATGCATATTTAACAGAGTCTGAAAAAAGAAAGATTTCCCTTCTGATAATCAGTACAATCTAGGTTTTCTTAACTATAGACCCTCTGGGAATTAGACATTCTTTTATAATCTTATATATAATCTATATGTAAGAAAGTTCACTTTTCCTTTTAGTAGTTAGTAAATGGAAGATGAAAGGAAAAGGTCAAAAAAGAGCATTTGCTAACCACATGTGTGCAATTATTACGCTATTATTGTGTGCCAAGACAATGAAAGCACCCATGTTTTACCTCATCAGCAGAAAGTTACTTTAGCTTTTTGTCTGCACAATAAAACCATTGTGATATTATGAAGGACTTTTAATTTCTGTGAGTTACAAGATAACCAGAATGCATCTATCTAATACTCTCTCATATAACGTAATTTAAACATGCCATGTATTTATCCCTATTGTGTATATGAACAGAAGATGACTAAGTGTTACTTGCTCAGCAAAACTCCATACTGGGATAGCCAAGGTAATAATAATCTGGACAGCCAGTGGTCTTCTGGGAGTTATTTCTGTGAAAAAAGTGTAGTTCATGTAAGGTAAATTGTTCTTCACTCTGTGCTTTGCTAGCAAGTTTTTACTTAGGAAGACAATGTTATAAAATCTAAATATCTTGGGTTTCCTTGACATCTGATTCATGAGGCAAATAATAGCACTATTAAAAGAGAGTGAAGTAGTCGAGCCACCCAAATGTGGAGTCCTGGTCTAGGGTTACTTGAAATATGACCATGAGACATCAATGAAAATATCTGAGTGGCTGATGACAATATGGAGGGTACCAGAAACAGGACATGTTGTTAGCATCTGCTATGGCTTTTCAGAAGTTGTTGAGAGGCAAAGGCAAAAAGAGGTGCCTAATGTAGCAATACTTGGCAAGCTGATGTGATACTTCTGAATTCTGAATACATCTTGAAAAATCACAGAGAACTATTCTGCTGTTGCCTACGGCAGTATGTGAAGCAGACACTTCATCAGGGTAAAACCTTTCTACTGAGGTCACCATGTAAACAGTTAATGAAGCAAAAACACTCTAGGGATTCATTGAATGAGCACATTTAGATGAGTTCTGTATAAATGTTCAATTGGTAGTGGTGAAATTACCTCACTGATGCTTTAAAGAAACTGTGGACATTGTACACTTCCAGCATTAAATGAGGTGTTCATAATTAATTTCTTATTTTCTAACCCAATGTAACAGTTTGAGTATAACTTTTATTAAGCATTACAGAGTTAAAAGGGAAGGAAAAAGCCTGGAGGTCATAAACTGCTCTATACAATTTAGAGTGCAGTGAGGAGTTATCGCTGCACTAGTGCATGTTAATGTGTCTGAAATTTTCTATTGAGTTTACTTTTTTTGTCACAGGGATTTCTTCGTAATTGATTACCAGCAAATGCTCTATCACTGTGGTACAACCTAACACATAGTTTGAGATGTAGTTCATGAGCCTGGGAATGGATGTTTTCTTGAAATATTCTGCAAAGCCCAGAAATACTGCTAAGGCAGTATTTCATGAGTCATGGGAACATCTTACAATGCTCAATGTGTTAACAATGTCATATCCTTAAAACTTCTTTAATCATGTTAATATTTTCTGGGAAGTCAAAGGCTGAACAATCCTCTACATTTCCTCCTGCTCTTGAAAAAAAAAAAAAAAAAAAAAAAAAAAAGAAAGGTATAATAAGTGGAGTGCTACTACTATGAGCTAAAGAGTGAAACCGTTAAAGCCTTCATGCTACTGATTTGTATTATGCAAATTATCCTGTGAACCCTCAGGTTGGCAATGAACCGCTTTCTTTCACCATCTTCTCTCTGTTACAGAAATAGAAAAACACATCCCACAAGAACACTTCTTTGGGAATAAATGCCAGATGTGGAGATTTTAAGACCAGGAGGAACTATAATGACTTCTGCATTACAAGCCATCGAATTTTTACAGTGTCAAGCCCTTAACCTGACTGTGCTAAAAACAGACATTATGCATGTAATTCATCTTCCAGTGCAGAACTTGTGAACAGTTTCTGTGCTTTTATCACTTCTATTGCACTTCCTAGGAACGTACCAAGGGATCAATCCTCACACTTGGGTTCATCTGCTGCATTCCTCCTGAAGAATTGAGTATTATGTGGCTGTCCTCCTTCACTCAAGATCTCAGTGATGCCATTGCTTCATTGTTGCATCAATAGCTCCTCTGACTTTCTCCCATTTCATTTACAGCAAAATTCTTGATGTGCTCTTTCGTGAGTGAATGAAAGGTCTTCATATGTGGCAGTATATCTTACGTAAAAAAGTGAAAAAACCCCAAAAAACCCAAAAACATCCTTCATCATTTGGAACCTATATACAAACAGTTCCTTTGAAATTCTTTTGGTGTGTTAAAGACAGTTACCTGGTCTCACAAAGATAATATTGAAGAGTGATAATCCTATGACTTTGCAAAGGCATTCATGAGTTGAAGTACTGCATAGCTCTTGGGAGGATGAAAACTGCCATGATTCATTTATAGCTAACAATTTGCTTAAATGAATACTGCTATTCCACAAGTGCACTTCTTCATGTATTGTGAAATGGCTACTTTGTCATGATAGGAGTTTCAAGAACCACGAAATTCAATAAGTATCTCTTCATACTAATTTAGATAATAGAATACATACTAAGAGGCATTCGCAATGTACATACTCCAGTATCTTCTAAAGACAACTTAAAATAGACTATGAAACAATTTATTATGGAAATCAAAAACTAAACTGTAATGATTTTACAATGATAACCCAGCTCTTATGCCTATATTGATAGGTATGCCTGTATTGATATTTAGGCATGAATATATACAAATATTACACCATATTCATATTGGTGTGATGTAAAATATGATTCAGAGAAATCATTCGACACAGAAGTGTTTTAAGAACACTCTGAGCAAAGGGGCAGAAGATTCATTCAGGTCTAGTTAATCAACATCTTGCTGTCCATCTAGTGCTACAAGAGAAGTCTGTCTCATCTGTTGGTTTTCAAGAACAGGAAGGTTTTTATCCATCTGTCACACAATTCCTCCCATTTCTATTTGGAGATGTATGCAATCTGTTCCATTAATAAAACGCTGCAAGTAGTTTCCTCCTTTCCATGCATCTCTAAACCCACTTGACAAGTGGATATTTTGACCTGTACATAGTGCAAAGCATTGAGTCATTTAAGTGAGTGTGTGTCTCCACAAAGAAAAGAAAGATAGACACTAATTAAAACCTGGGTAAGTCACCTGGAAGACTGGTAGCACACTCTGGCATTTGTTAACAGAATACAAAAGTCACTAATTACAGTAGTATTGTTAGTGCCATTGAAGTTATAACAGCCTGTCAGAGGAGCCATTATAAGTTACTGTATTCAGGTGTTCATAACAACAACCAAAAAAACCCCAGAAAAACAAAAAATGGAAATCTGGCATATTCGATCTTGATTTGCAATACTTCTTTCTTTTAATAAATGGGCAAGAGGTTGCTTGTGGCTGCTTGTGGCTCCAAATATTTATACATAAATTTGGTGTTTAAAAACTTATTTTGAGAACCATTTATACTACAAGTGGTTACTTTGTTCATAAAATGTGACTCTGAGATTTAAAGAGGCCCATGTAAATTGTCTCATTTTTTTTCTGTGGTCCACGTCATATATTTTCTATTTCAGTCATGTGCTTCAATACACGTGTATTTCTAAGCAGTTGAAGGATTTAATAGAAATAGTCAGCTGCAAAAGATACCTGTTTAAATACTTCTGTGTACTTGTTTTTTTAATTTCTCGGTTCTTTAAAACACTACTTATAAAAAAAAGGAATAAAATTATGTCTCTTTTGCCTGGCTCCTTTTTGCTTTTATAGACTGTCAGCTACCTAGGGTAGAAGTTGCTCTTTGCTGTGCTTGTCCCAGTGGGATTTCAAAGCTCGGTCAGATAAAACACACCAGGAATGCAAATGCCATACAGTGGAATGTTTGCAAAAATTCCTTATAGTGGTGGCTGCTTTTAAGGTTTTACAGGAAATCAATTACTCCTGTATTTCTGCTAAAATGGGCCAATTCAGTGACAGCTGGTGAAATTAAAGATCCCAGACCTTAATTTCTCATGGCATATTAGTTCATAGACTTAATGAAAGAAAACTGTTTACATGTTATACTTATACCTACATTAGAATTATTAGATCCCATAAATTATGCAGGACACCATTAATATGTTTCATTATGCATCAGATTACAATGTCCTCATTCCAGCAGCAGTTTCCGATTAATTACATAGCAATCACCACAGAGCTGACTCTGTTAGAGATGGGGGATTACCCTGAGTGCCCCATGGTGCAAGTAGTCATTAATATGATGGCACAAGGATTTCGGATAACAAATCACCCCTGGCTAGAGCAGATCTGAACTCATTAAAGTTTAAGCAGTGTATGGATTTAATCTTTTATTCTAAAAAGTAAACACAGTGGGGATTTGCCTCATAATAGCACCTTTAGTTTTCCTTTATCCAAATAAATCTGCTTGTAGCATCAATACAATCATCTGCTTGTATTTTCTTGTCACCTAGAAAATAACTAGGTGACTTAATAAGATGCATCAGGTAAGCATGAAACACCTGACGTCAGGACATTTTCTTTTCCAACATTTTATTCTTTCATTGTTTTTCTTCCTTTGTTCCTTTTTTATTATAAACAGACAGAACAATTCTTCCTCACACCTGACTCCAAAATCCAGAATAAAGAGTCTGGGACAGGCTGATTATGCCTGTGCTCTCTCTGTTGTCCATTTCATACAGAGCATTCAGGATCTTAGGCTAGATGGCATTGATTGGCTTGCATCCATTTGATCCCTAGGCTATGGGATCAGAAGCCTATCACTCTGTTTCATTGATGCATTTGCCAGCAAAGGGAGATAATTGGTTCATTCTAGACTAAAACCAGTCTGAATGAGCACATATGGAATATTTTCACACTGAAGCATTGAAATGAAACTGGAGAACAGATTAAGTCAGTGGTGCACATGTACCTACAATGTTTTCTTAATATAAAATCTTCATCAAATTTATTTAGGTAGCATGCTAAATCAAATTTAGAATGATTAGCAAACCAAATGTATTCTCTGTTGGGTATTGCAGACTACTACTGTGAAACTCAAAAGACTAAGTATTTTTATGTTCATGGTGAAAGTAGAAAGAAAGAAGAGAATGAACATGAAGCGGATAATAAATTTCCTGAAAGAAGGATATATCCTGCCAATACTTATACTTCTTGATGAATAACCTAAATGCTGATTGTACTAATTTACCCTAAATAATGCTGTGTTAGCAATGAGTTAAGTGGGGCAGCTTAGGTTTGCTGACTACACAGAGAAGAGACCTTATTCTTTTGTCTTCCTAGTGCTGTATGCATCTTCCTGGGCCAATCATATTGTCAAGAACTGTTGGCCGTTCTTTTTGAATGATCTCTTCCTCTGTTCAACTCAGTAGAGACAATGGGAAGATCAATCAAGACCTTTGCATTCTGTCTCATCTATGAGGAGAAGGACTGAAAGAGTTAGACTTTCTGGATAAAGAAGAACCTTATTTATACATATAGATTCAGATAAGTCTTATAATTTCTGAGACTCTGCTCTGTGATATCTAAAAACAGAGGTCCTGTAGACAGCAAAGACAGGTAATGATCCTGCATTGACAAAATGTACTGATTCAGTCTTTGTCCTATGCAAATTCTCATGATTTCCAGTGAAACTCATCTGAGATGCCCTGAGTGTTTTCACCTAAATTCTACAGAAAGAAAAATACCACCTCAAACTTAAGCCAGACACTGAGGCTGAAACTGTCAAGGAAACTGACATCTTTCAGGATGCTGAAATGTTGCCAGGACATTTTCTCCAATATATTCATTGCTTGAAGGATTTTTACATAACTCTTTGCTGGCCAGAAGATTTGTCTCCATGCATCTTGTGCAGATCATTGTCTTGAACATTGTTCAGGGGCAGTTAATTAAAATTTGTGGGCAGTAACCTTACTCCTTCAGAGCCCTATTGTTCTTCAGATTTAACTAACTCATTGAGGATGCATGTCTTTAAATGTGCTGGGTGTTAGAATTTGTGACTTGCTAGAATATCAGCAAGCCTGTCATTAACATTCATTGAACACCAAGCTTTACTTATTTGTTTTCCGTGTTTTTTAAGAGAAGTTCTCCTAAAGCTCAGGGTGTTTCTGACACTGTACCTAGTCCTTGTATTTGTTGTTGTTGTTTTTGTTCTTTAGATAATCATATTTGTGACCTTTAAAAAAACCCTCAAATGTCTTAAAGGCTCCACTACACCATGCTTAGAGAGGGACTGAATCAAGAAGAGAGGTTTCTAAACAAGAAACTATTGAAATTTATAAAGTTCCTTCTTAAAAACAAATCCTTAATCTTTTAAATGTTTGTTTGGATGCAGACATAACCTGAGGCAGGATCTGCCTCATAATCTTCCAGAAAACCTGTGGAAAAGGGAAGAGTTGGAGCCTGGTCTAACATGCCCAGCTTTTGACCCACTTCGTACAGGAAGTCAGGATGTCACTTAGTGTGCTAGAAAATTACCCATTTTATAAACTAAATTTCAAAGAGTACCTATTTTCAAATTTCCCACTCCATAAAACAAACACAAAATTCTCTTCATAAGCCCTTTCTGAGGTTACAGAGAAGTAGCCAGCAGCATTGACCCTTTTCCTCCACAATCTTTATAGAAAACAGAGTCAAACACAAACAAAAGAGACAACAAACAAACTCCAAAAGCCTCAGGATGGAAACATCCTTTGCTACTAGTAATGCTTGTCAAGGATACTGTAATTGTTGGAAAACAAGGATCTGCACGAAGCAAACATTTACTTGCCCAGTATACCTTGCACCAACTTGCTCCTGCTTAATCTATCCTTCTGCTTTTGCTTCTGTCTTCATGCTTTCCCTTTGTCTTGTGCTTTATCACAGCTAAATCAAAAGCATTTTTCTTCCCAATAAAAAATTCTTCCGTAACAGTAGCCCATAGCTGTATTTATTTTTTATTTTTTACTTAGACATACTCAACGTAATGCAAATCTTTCACGCCGCCCCAGTTTCATAAGAACAGCATGTCATCCTTGCTGTCACACTTAATTATTTTATCTGTGGTCTAGGGCTTTCCTTTGCAAGACCAGAGCTAAGCAACCTGCTCCTTTGTGAGAAAGAAAGGGTGAATGGCACTTCCCAGCACAGAGCACCTCGGGGTGCCCAGCGTGCCCTTGATAGAGGGCATAATATGCAAACTCCCTTCCAACTCCCACCCATGTCCATTTCATATTTGTGGCTGTTTTCTCCATGGCTAATATGAGACCAGCAGGCTTCGTTCCATCCTTCCAGATCCTGACACTGAGTGAAGGTAAAAAATTATCCTGTTATTTCTCACAGCTGATTCCGACAGCCTAGTGGTTTGTTACAGTACTTGTAGCTTAGTGGTAATTATGTTTTGGAGTCAAACAGCCTCGCTATCTCTACTTCTTTATTCCCACACTGAAATAGCTCTCAAAGCAAGCTTGATACCTGAATTTTTGTATCTCCAGTGGGCAGATGTAATTGCTGACTTCACTGCATGCCCCTGTCTTGCTGTGTCTGTTAAGATTGCAACTTTATTTCTGGAGAAAGTTTTCCTCCACTGCTTTCACTTCTTATGCCAGCTCTCAAGGCTATATTCAGCATCATTTCAGACCTTTATTTATTTATTTACTTATTTATTTATTTTAATTAATTGCTGTTTAAAAGCTCCTTCTGAGCATTTTTATTATGTTTTCTACAAATTGGCTTCTCTACAAAATAATAAGAAAAGACATAGTCCTAGCAAAAAGGAATGCAGCAGTGCCTCTGTGCTTTAAGGAGCAGATATAAACTACTTGGGATCACTTTGAACTTGTTCAGAAACTGAAATTTGTTCTTTGATAGTTAGATGTAACTACTCCTCAGCAAAAATTTTCAAAGGCAAAAGATGACCTGAGAACATGACAGCTTTCATGTTTCAAGATAAGAAAGCCCAAAGGAAGAATAAAAATGGCCCAGGGGTGACAGCGTTAGGTCTGCTATTGCATCTTATCTCTGTTCAAACAATACTGATAATTTTAAGCAGGTCACACTATTATTATGTATGTATCTATCTATATATATTTTCCTTATTTTGGGAGAAAAGAAAACATAAACTTTGCTCTAAGAAAAATTTTCCCCTGGATGATGGTACAATATCTGATTTTAGACTAGGTTTCAGCCTCTTAGCCCTGCAAGAATAAACTGAGGATAACAGTGCTTCCTTGTGTCTCAGGGGGGTGGTGGAGGTAAATGCATTAAAGACTTCGAGCTGTTCACCTCTCAAATAAGTATTTTAGTCAGTGCCAGCAAAATTCCCCGGTGTTTACTTTCTTAATCTCTGTGAAATTACTGGGCCAAATATTTTCTCTTGTACACTGTCTTAAGGTTAGTCCCTGCTCAAATGAAGTGGGAGTAAAACAGTGTTGGAGGAATGGTGTAGTTTTTTTACACCAATGTATGAACATCCCCCTGAGATGCGAGGATCAAACCCTTGCTGTCTGTAACAATGTATGATACAACCATGCAGTAAAAGTGATGATAAAGAAAGCATACCCATGAGAACAGGTCTTATCACTTCTTCTTACTTGGACTTGGAGAAATCACTAACAGATTTCTCTAGAGGAGCAATATAGGGTTTAGAGACATTTGTGTGATGTGAGCTCAAAAGAGTCAGAGATGACATTTTCATTGCTTTGAGTTTCATTATCTGCAGGTCATTAAACAGCCATTTGAGGGAATAATTATATATGCATAAAGCAACTGACATATTCATTACATACAAAATGAGTAAAAATGCACTCCAATAATTACATGTGATATTTTAAGGTACAAAGTTTCAGGTGACCACAGGTCTTTCTCTCTCCCCCTTCTCACATGACAATACCCAGGGTTTCAAAATCAGTCTCTGAGACACCAAGAAATAGTTTTTTTATGAGTGTACATGTAACCCAATATCTTGTACACTTACACTACAAAATAAATAACACTTAAACATTTATTTCCATGTGATTTTTGTCTCAATCAGTCCAGCTGTAAGCAAAGGAAAGTAAAAAATCTGTAATGCTTGAATGCTTATCATAAGTGCTCAAACTTCCAGTTTGCATTAGTGAGACCAGGAAAACAATGTATGGTGGTGGACATTGCAAAAAAAAAAAAACCCCACAAAAGGTTTTGCAAACAACACACTTATGATAGTCAGTTTTCCTCCAGAGTAGGACATGAAAGAGGCAGAGATGATGTTGCCTGCTTGCCTGCTGAAAGATATGCACATTGCATCACAAAGTACCAGTCTGCAGAGCTGTCAAACTGTCAGCAGTAGCTGGAGTTTACATACAGAGTTACTTCAGTGGGAAATTCTTGTGTATACTGGCTAATAAAACAGAGTTTTGTCTGCTGGGTGGATGCTGGAATATGCTAGAAACATCTCAACAGGAAACAGTCTTGAAGCTGATTTGGTTTTATTTTATTTTTTGGGGGGGTTGTTTGTTTTTTGTTTTGTTATTTGTTGGTTTTTTTTTTGTCTTGTTTGCTTGGTTTTTTCAGTGATATTAAAACCAGTCAACAGCAAAGAAGGTCCGTGTGGTCCTAATGTTCACTCTGAGGCTCTGTTGGGCTGCAGAAAACTCCTTCCAGGGACTTTCTTAGAGGGAATGGAAAAAGTCCATTAATCTTTCTGGAACACAGTTTCTCATGAGCAAACCATTCTGTCCTTTCAGTATGGATGTACAGGGGATCAATCACTGAGAGTTTTGAGGACTTCCGACACCTGAAACATAGGACAATAAAACCAGGAAGGAACAATACAGTTATGACAAGGTGATGTTTGTGCTCTGCATGAGAAAGGCTACATAAAAAATAACCTCTTTATACCTGCCATAATTTCTGATAACAATGAGAAATGATTTAGTACTTATTATATTGTAGCTTGCTCAAAGGCAGATTTGAAGCTCAGGAACTTGAGTAATATGGATTTTTTCCATTTCATGCTAAGAACTGTGTAGCCAAGAAAAATCATATTTTCAGATTACTATTTAATAGGCCTCACGTAGTCAAAAATTGTGATCTTAAAAGAAGTTTATTTACAATGCATTGGTTATTGTTTGGGAAGGGAGAGAGAGAGAGGGAAAATAATGTGCTTTACATGTCTTTATTATCACAGAATCCCAGAATAATTGTGGTTGCATGGGACCTCTGAGATCATTATGTCCAATCATATGCACACTCAACAAGCAAAAAAAAAAAAAACCCAACAAAAAACCAGAAGCCCTACAATCTCAGCCACTAGAGCATGCCCTGAAGTACCACATCTACATTTTATTAAATACCACCAGGGATGGTGACTTAACTACCTCCTTGGGCAGGCTGTTCCAACTCCTGACCACCCTTGTAGTGAAGAAATTCTTCCTAGTATCTAATCTAAACAACCCCTGCTGCAACTTCAGACCATTTCCTCTGGTCCTGTCATTATTCCCTTGGGAGACCAGGACAGCACCCATGTCCATACCTCCTTTCAGGTAGTTGTAGAGGGCAATAAAGTCTCCCCTCAGCCTGTTTTCCAGACTAAACATGCCCAGTTCACTCAGCTGCTCCTCATATGACTTGTTCTCTAGGGACCCCACCAGCCTGGTAGCTCTCTTCTAGACAAGTTCCAGCCCTTCAATGTCCTTCTTGTAGTGAGGAGCCCAGAATCAAACTCAGAATTTGAGGTCCGGCCTCACCAATGCCAACTACAGGGGCACGATGCCTTCCCATTATTAAATGTTTTATATAAAAGAACATAGAACTATGCTATTCCTTCCTGTCCTACTGGAAAATAATAATAAAAAGCCCCATATGCCACAACAGCAGACCATCCCCAGACCCAACCAAAACATAACCTATATTAAATTGGAAAAGGCAGATTAAAAGAGGCAAAACCCAAAAACAAATCATGTTCCCAGAAAGTGTTCTAGGAAAATTATAAGGAAAAAAATGCATTTCCATACTACATGGTGCATGTCTGTGATTTTGCTGTCAGGCACAAAGGACTTGGAGGCTACAAAAAACATATAAGGACATCAAAGCATATATTAGCATCCAAATCAGAAGTTATCTCTCTCAGTGTCAGCTGGCATTTGGATAAGAATCAGCAAAGCAAGAAGGTGAAAAAAAGAGCAGCAGCAGTGGCAGGAAGCTGTCTAGTCATTCCTAGTGCAATATAAGACGCTGTTCTAGCTGAGGTATTGATCAAGTAGAAGTATTTTTTCCCACATAGGAAATGTTTCCTGTCTATTGAATTAAAAATTATGAATGAAAAAATGAAAAAAGTACATCACAGAATGTTTTGGGTTGGAAGGGACCGTAAAGATCATCTAGAACCATCGTGCCATGGGCAGAGACACCTACCACTAGACCAGGTTGCTCCCATCCAATGTGGTCTTCCATGCTTCCAGGGAAGGGACAGCCACAGCTTCTCAGGGCAGCCTGGGACAGTATCTCATCAGACAGTATATAAAAATATTGCCTTACATAATGGAACAACCAAAACTGCAATTAGAAAAAATGCCTTGATTACAGCTGGAAATACAGAGAAGACTCCAAAGTTTTCTGTGATGGAATAACCAATTGTGGTAACACTAAAGTGAAGGCTCTCACTCACATATACTGGTACCTCTATCTACAGACGCTCCATAGAGCACAGTAAAGTGTTTTTTGGAGACCAGTAATTCAAATCCTTAGGGTGAAGCTGTGTATATTCATCTTGGGAAGATGAAGACAACAAAAAACACTACAAAAATCCTTTGGCAGGTTGCTATCTGTCAGTAATTGTTATAAATAATTAACCTGAATTCTGTAAGGATGACTAAGCATGATAATAGAGATGTTTCCTTTTGGGCTTGAGATTACATCTTCCATAGCACCAAAAATCCAGGTAGCTTGTAGGAGAAGGCTGCTTTTTACTGAATTGGCCTGGAAATGTTCACAAATCATATTCTGCTAGCTGAAACCCTCAGAGCAAATTTTCAAGAATAGAAATGGGCTGTGGTTTCCAGGGAAAGAAAGTAGAAGACTTTTTCATCCAGTGTTCTTAGCACTGGTCATGAGCAAAGCATATAAATAATTCCATACAAAATACATGCTTAGTTTGGATTTTCCTCTAACCTACAGGTAAACACTGTGTGATTTAAGAATAAAAGGTTTAAAAAAAAGATCTCAAGTCAGACACAGAATATGCCTTGTATCATTTACAGTTCAGTCAGATGTGGTTGTAATACTCTTGTATAAAAGAAACCTATATATCATCAGGAGGATTTCCTGTAGTAGATAGTATTGAAAACATACCAGCTCTCATTTCTGCAATACAGGTAGAGTTGGGACCTCAAACAAGGGCCTGCAAGTTACTCCCTCAGAATATTTCAGTACACTGGGCTGATGTCTACTCCCCTTAGCTGTATTGCCCATAGAGGCTCAAAAGGCTGCAGGCAAAATCTCTATTACACAGGAATATTTTCCTCATCTTGGAAAACTGCTTTGTTGAAATTTTCATCTCGTTGACCTGTGTTGCCTTTTTTCAGATTTAAACCTTTTGATCCGACCTTCTGACTCCAGGAGAAGCATTTGTGTTGACATGAATGTGCACATGTATTGATGGTTTCTTTGCTTTCCAAGTGAAAAAACCCCAAACCTTGAATTAGTAGCATTTAGGAGATCAAGTAACGGCTCCAATGGCAGCATTATGAAAATATAATGTTGAACTTCAATGAGACTTATCTCTACAAAAATAAAGATGTGAGAAATCGCTGTGATATTTATCACAGAATCATACAGAATCAGAGAATTTTAGGGGTTGGAAAGAACCTCAAAAGATCATTAGGTCCACCCCCCCTGCCAGATCAGGATACATGAGAATAAGTAACACAGAAATGTGTCCAAGTGGGCTTTGCATGCCTCCAGAGAAGGAAACTCCACAATCTCACTGGGCAGCCTGTGCCAGTGTTCCTCACAATGAAAAACCTTTTTCTTATGCTTACATGGAACCTCTTATGGTCCAGATTGCACCTGTTGCCTCTTGACCTCTCACTGGACACCACTGAAAAGAGCCTGGCTTCATCCTTCTGATATTTTCCCTTTATATATTTGTAAACATTAATGAGGTCACCCCTCAGTCTCCTCTATGCTAAAGACACCCAGCTTCTTTAGCCTTTCTTCGTAAATTCCACTCCCTTAACCACCTTCATGTCTCTGGGCTGGATTCTTTCAAGCCTTGTCCCTCTTGAACTGAGGGGTCCAGAACTGGACATGTCTTTGAATTTTGCCTGAATTTAACAGTATCTGCTAGGACCCCACCTGGAGTTCCAAGCTCAGCTCTGGAGCCCTCAGTAGATGAAGGACATGGACCTGTTGGAGAGGGTAGAGACAAGGGCCATAAAATTCATCTGGGTGCTTGAGCACTTTTCCTGGGAGGGCAGGCTGAGATACTTGAGGTTGTTCAGCCTGGAGAAAAGAAGGATTCAGGGAGACCTGATTGTTGCTTTCAGTAATTAAAGGGGGCCACAAAGAAAGACAGGGACAGACTTTTTTTGTAGGGCCTGTTGCAATTGATAATGGTTATAAACTAAAAAAGAGTAAGTTTAGACTAGTTGTAGAGAAGCTATATATTTCAGTGGAGGTAGTGAGATACTGGCAAAGGTTTCCCAGAGAGGTGGTAGATGACCCATCCCTGGAAGCACTCAAGGTGAGGTTGCACAGGGCTCTGAGCTGCCTGATCTAGTTTCAGATGTCCCTGCTTACTACAGGAGGGTTGTCTAGATGGACTTTGTATTAATATGTGATTCTATCATCTGCAGCTGTTGAAAATTATTGAATTTCATGCAAGAACATAAAGCAATAAGGCAGGTTCTGTACTATACGCAGTTTATCACAGGTAATAAGGGGCTTTCACAGTGCCAGGAACTGCTCCTTAAGTCCCCCTGAAGGGTGGTTTGAGACTCTTGGTCTAGATTCCATTTTATGACTTCGTTCTCTATGGGAAGTTCATTGCTTTGTCAACTCTTCATGCTCTGCACATACAGAGGCTGTAGGATCCGAACTCCTACCATGGCTTCTGTGTTCCACTTTTTTCCCAGGATATAGGGAGGGGCCATGTATTTTTGGCTGACAGCTGAGGTCAGTCTTAGCTTTACAGATTTCCTTTTACTGGATGACAACGATGTCAATGGTTCCTTCATTGGCACTCTACAGTTATGTAAGCTAGAATGATTTCCTTCTGATCAACATCTTGGCTCACGGCCTTACTTCACTAACTTGAAGGTAGGTTATTTTCCAGATTATCTGAGTGTGGTGTATCTTGTGTCTACAATTTCTCATGCAGTGTATGGAAATTAATTCTTTACTGTTTTGCAGAGGTATAAGAGATATACAGTTTTGTCCTCTTTTTCTGCAAGAAGCTCTGCCTTATAGCTTTTTTGTTTTTCATTTACTTCCTTTTCGTGAGCTATTTGTAAATTAGCCCAGTGGGCCCTTCATAATCAAGAACTTTAGGTCATCTCCACCACTTCTAATTTGTCTCTCTTAACTCCACATTTTTCAGTGATCTTTCTGACACCTCCTTCTACAAATCACAAACAAAAGGATAACATTGCCAGTTTATGTAGTTTCACCAACATAATGTTTTAATAATCTCAGGGCAAAAAGAGGCAGTACATCTTCCACAGGTGTTCATCTCTCCTTTTCACCTCTCTCTGCAGTAAGACAACTCCTCTTACCAAACTCAGGATATGATCTTTATCTTCCATGTTTCTTTATTTCTTATAGCTACAGAAATCTAGGCATATTTTTCCAGGTTGTATGAGGTGAGATGCTAAGCTCTTTATAAAAGTACAATGTCACAAGAATGCGGAGCTTGAATGAACCAAAAGAGATTAATTTCTTTGGTCTCCCACCTAAGAAACAAGATAAAATATATATCACTAAAGGGCTTTTTTCTTTTCCTGTTCTTCAGAACATCCATAACAGTAGACAGAGAAGTAGCCTATAATCTCTTCCTTTGCATGCTACACAAAAAGATGAAATTTTTTTTTTTTTCATTCCTTCTTGATTTTGCTGCAAATCAGATCATTTTTAACCTCCTCTAGATGTCTAGACAGCCAAAATCAACATATTTAAGTTTCCTTTTGAAAAAGTAAAAATACCAACCTCTTCTACTTCAAGCTAAAAGATTTTCCTTACCTTTCCTATACCTAAGCACTGTCCAACATCTGGAAGGGCTAGAGAAAAGCATAAGAGCTACTTTTTACAAAGATATGTAGTGCTGGGATGAGGGCTAATGGCTTCAAACTGAAAGAAGGCAGGCTTATATTAGATATTATGAAGAATAATTTCCTGTAAGGTTGATCAGACACTGGCCCAGGTTGCCTGGGGAAGTTATGGCTGTCCCCTATGTGGAAGTGTTCAAGACTAGGTTGGATGGGGTTTGGAGCAACCTGGTCCAGTGGGAGATGTTCCTGCCCATAGAGAGATGTTAGAACTAGATGAAGTTTAAGGTTCCTTCCAATCCAAACCATTCTGTGGTTCTGTGGTTATTATAGTACACCATATGATTCCATTTGGCCTTTAACATCAAGCTGACAAAGAAAAGTTGACCCCTGAAACCCCCAGCAGTGCTAGCTCTTCCAGTAAAATTCTAATTTCTACCCTTCAAATTTTCTTCTAACTTACTCTATTTCCCACTGATCACTGACTCACTCAAGCATCCTCTGTCCTCCCTAAAGCCTTATACACATAGCCCTCCCTCTGAAAACAGCATGAGGTTGCTACCTTTCTTCAGGCTTACCTCTCCCATATGTTTTTGGAATGATTCACATAAGAAATCAACAAATGAATATTCACTTGAAGAAAAGATGGATAGAATTGATACTTGCCAACATCAACGGCAGCTTTTTATTTTTTTAGCTAATAAGGTGCATTACATTTGTTACGGATGTGGGATGATATCACAGTGATACCCAGAGTGATTTTAGCTCCCGAAAATTGTAGCTGAAATTGCATTATGAGACTTACCATCACTTGTCTTTCCTGATGGATTTTTAGAATGTGATTATTAAGCAGCAAAACTGGCTTTCCTTTTCTGGTAAAGCATACAAATTACTTTTTGTTTACTGTATTTCTCATCGCATTTGGTGATACTTCTTTCCACTGCTGACAAGACAATAAAATGTTTCTATTTCTGTAGCTCAGCTTCCTTTTGGGGAAATAAGACCTAAATTCTCTGCCATTTCAGCAGTTGCTGATTAACGATCCTAAATGGTACATGCTCAGAGGGGTTTCTGTGTGGCACACCCCATCTGAGCCACTGCCACTTGGAGGAAAAATTCCAGCTCCAGTTCAGATGTGTCAGTTCCCCACCAATGTGTTTTCTGCTGAATCCAAGATTTGCCTTCTCTCAGCTGTCTCCCACATCAGCAGTTGAGAAGCTTCAGTCCTTTTCCATCTTGATCACCTTCTGGTCAGTAAAGTTTAATTTTCAGCAAACATCCCGTTAGCTTCACAAAAATGCCATCTTTCTGAGTCTGTTGCTTGGAAGACTCAAAGCTACTGGTAATTATATAGACATATACCAAACTTTTGAAGCTCTAGCTCTAGCTTCCTGAAAAAATGTTTAAGTGGTGTTGGGCTGTTCATCATTAAATGATTTTACTTCATTTATATTGCTTATTGTTATTCTCCATTCTCTAACCTCTGTCCCCCTCTCTGTCTATGGATAAATGTCATGGTTTTGTCCATATATCTCCCTGCCTTGAATCATAAGAAAATTAATTATAGCATGACTGTAAATAAAGAAGTAATAAGTATATTCATCCATTCATAAAGACAGAGACCTAATAATCCTATAAGAGACAGTCTGCAAATGTCTGCCAGATACAATGAATTGTCCCTGATAATCCTTCCTAGTAATTAAAAGAGATTTCATCTAGTTATATATATTTCTCTAGGGTAAATAAACCATTAAAAGACTAACTTAGTTTTGTGGCTTAACGATTTTTTTCATTGATGTTATTTACAACCTGAAGCCATTGTGGTGAATTACATTCTCTCAGACTTCAGTGGCAAATACATACTTCATGTACTAAAACTTGATATGTATCAGTCTCATCATTGTAAGTTACACATAAAAAAGGTCTCTGAAAAAAAACACCCCTAGAAAAACTACAAAAGAGAGATAGTTATTTGTCCTCTATTACTCCAGCAGTTGAGTTCATAGGATGAAAGCCCAAAATGCTTTCTAATGATGTAATTGCACTTTTATAGGTCTGCAAGAAGCTGGTGAGGAGTTACTTTTCTTTTTATTATTTATTTTCTCTTAGTGGAATGTTTTCAAAGCAACTTCCAGCATGAGAAGTCAAATGTGGAATTTCTTATCCTTATAAGCAAATTCAAGAAAATCCTCAGGAAAAAACCAATAGCAGAATTGGATTAGAAACTTAGGGAAGATATTCTCAGGTGTTCATGTGGCTGACTGCAGCTGCATCAGGATCGTGATTCAGACATGCGCACCTACATTCAGTCCTCACCTTCAGTTTTAGGACATTGCTCAGAAACCAGAGACTCATAGAATCAAAGGATTGTTTAGATTGGCAAAGATCTTAAAGAGTATCTATTTCCAGCCTTTTTGCTGTGGGCAGGGAGACCTTCCATTAGACCAGGTTGCTTCAAGACCCATCCAACCTGGCCTTGAACACTGACAGGGAGGGGGTGTGGTACATCTCTGGGCAACCTGTGCCAGAGTCTCACCATCCTTACATGAAATTTCTTCCTAATATCTAATCTAAATCTCCCTTCTTTCAATTTGAAACCATTCCCCCTTGTTGCATCACTACATGTCCTTCTAAAAAGTCCCAATTCTGCTCCTCTGTAGCCTCTTCAGGCACAGGAATGTGCTATAAGGTCTCCACGGAGCCTTCTCTTTCCCAGGCTGAAGAACACCAACTCTCTCAACCTATCTCTATAACAGGGGAGCTTCAGCTCTCTCTGCCATCTGGGATGTTCATTCAACACACTAGAGAGAAAAATCAGATTGGTTTACTGAAAATAAAATTGTGCTGTGGACACACAAGAGTGGTAATGCTAGCCTGCTGGCATCCTAAGCAAGCACATGGATGTTATGGTCCAAAAACCAAGAGTGATCTTTGCTGTTCATTGCAGTAATGTCTTTTGTTTCAAACCATGGAGTTAGCAGAGCAATCTGGAGAAAGTAACCTCCTCAAACTCCTAGCCTGCAAAACAGATAGGAAAATTATTAACGCTTCTTTTGCAGCAGTCAGAGGAATACAGGTAAAAGGGCTATGTGAGAGGCCTTTAAGCCTATCACCAATTTTATTATCTTTGTTTTGCTCTTAATATCTAATACCAACCATGTGAACATTTTATTATTAAGTAAAAATTTTAATATATGAACTTTACATTGTCTACTAAAAGCATAAATATAACTGAAACTATACTATAAAATGTGAACATCCTCAATCAGATGTTGAATCCTCTTAAATCTGCATGAGCTTTTTATGCCACTTTAAATGAAGACAAGCTATTTCTCTTGCTTGGTACCATTCATCCAATGTATTTACAGTGTGATTATTAGGTGCAGGGTTATGCCTGGGGCCTGGGAGCACATTTAAACATAAACTTAGTTACAGTCTGGTGAGCTTATGAAGGAAGGACAAATAAGAGTAGAAACAGGCTCAGTGGAAGAAAAATCCTGAAGACCTCCATCTAATGCCTTTCCTGCGCACACACAAAAAATGTACTTTTTCTCCTTTTCTGTGTTTTCACAGATTATTGTCAAGCATGCCAAACTGCCATTTGCAGTAATAAATATTGTATTATGTTTGTCATCTTTAAACATTGGAGAAAATGGGAAGAGAAGATATGCACTGATGTCAAGGTTTGAAAAGGTTATTTTTTAACATTTGAGTTTAAGACTTACATTTTACTTATCCCAGTCTATTCAAATGAAAAAAATGAAAACTGGAATGTAAAAAAATATAAATTACTTTGGTGATCTTCTGTATTTGCCTTCATTCAAAGGAGCAGAGATGTTGTCTATAAGGGAATGTACCTTGCGGCTATCTTTCTGGCAGATTAATTCACTCAAATCCCTTCTCCTGTAAGGACAAGTGGTTTAATGTTCTGTTCAGTTTAGTTCCAGAGGGGTAATTAGCAGGGGTAAAAAAAACCAAAACAGTGAATGAATATCGAATTCCTTCCCTTTTTTAAGGAACACTTACTCCCTGGAGACAGGTATGCCTTACATGAAAGCACAAGAAAGACACTTCAGTGAAATGAAACACCTGTAAAACTGCTGGATTCTGTTACTGGAGGACTTCTCCTGCAGAAGATGGTCCCTGACTGGTATCATGGACTCACAGCAATGTCTGTGCCAACTCTTCCCAGCTCTGCCATCCATAGCACACCACCTGCTGAAGTGTGAGTTTTCTTCCACCCTGGCATGCCTGGGCCATCAGTAATATTCTCAGCAGAAAATAATAATCCATAACACCCTGGAAACATGTTATCTTTTTCCATAGGTATTATGGTTGCTACAGACAGAAGAACAAGCAGGTAACTGAGCAGAGGACTTCTTTCTACTGTCAGCTGATCAAAGTGACACAGTTCCTTTCTTTACTCTGTAGTTCAGTCAGACAGTCCAGAATACCCATGCATAGTCTGACATGCCTCCTGCAAATCAAGTCATGCCATATTTGTTGTCAGTTAAATGAAAATATATGATTTTTGTGCACACACACCCCCTGCCATCCTCCCTCAACACACATTACGTTTCATCATTTGTGTTTCAAAAGTTACAGTCATGGATGTTTCTCCACTGAATTTCTGCTTTGTGGAACCACAAAGCCTTATTCACTCAAAATGACATTCACTAAAAATTATATTCAAAATTATAGGATTACATTAATTTCAGATGGCACGATCCTCATCTATTTTGCCTGCTTTCAAGCTATAGCTCTAGGGGTAACTACTAAACTTGCATGTTTGGGGAAACTTGCCTCATTTTTTTCACTCACTGCTACTTCTCCTCTTACACCCGAGTTCCTTTATCCTCTACTTTGTATTTGGAGCTTTTCTTATGCATTCAGTTTCATGTGATGAGCTGAGGGTTGTCTTCTAACTGATGTTTTAGCAAAAAAGTCCCCTCAGTGTCTGGGTTAGCTCCATGAGCTAGCCATGAATTACAGAAACTAAGAGGAAGGAGTTTAGCACATAGCATGAGAACAAGAATTTACCAATTGCCATACAGCTGTAGTGGATTTCTTTTGTTGTGCCCTTGGGCCTCAGTAGATATTTAGGAAGAATGACATTTCCTGACTTTTTAGTTTTTTAAATCCTGCCTTGACTTGGCAGCTTTTGACTTCTAGGCAGCTTTGGTGGCATCTTTCATGTCCCTTCAGAATGTTTTCTCTGTTTTTGAAGAATTTTTTCCATAGCTACTTTGAAACATTAGTACTGATTTTTTTTTAACTCACTCACTCCTCTCCCACTTGTCTACCTTGCTTATGAATACAGCTGTTTTTATTTTAATCTTTACACCTTTACCTTATAAATATCTTTTTCCTGTAACAATTGCTCTGAGCAACAACCTGCTTTTCTTCATTGAGGAAAATAAAATTTGACCTATGTTTTGTTGTTGGTTTTTTTGTTTGGTCAGTTGGCATTTTAATGGCGTTTTATTCCCCAGCACCACTTGAAACTATTATGCAGATGTTCATTATCTTGCACCTTAAGATACAAGAAGACAGAGATGAGTTGCCAACACCCTGCTGGGTGGCATAGTCATGGTGGGTTTCCAGGTTTTGGTTCTGCATCTGTGTTGAGAAACAGAGTACAGACACTCTTGGCCTGGGCTGAACTGCCATTAAAAAATAGTATATGCACAAGAAGAAATCATTAATTAATTTTTAAATGAGAGTCTAGTTCACAGCAAAGAGTTAAATACAAGTAATAACCCCAAAAAACCCTCCAATCCTCAACAAAAACAACAACAAAATGCTTGACAACTTAGCTGAAGTTAGATTTTGAAGTTAACTATATTACAATTTCTTTTTTTAGAACAATTTTAGAATAATGTAAAAAGTGAAAGTGGCAACTTCCTAGATAAAGTCATTAAAACTTAATTGCAAATCACAGTAAATATTAGACACAGAGTAATAAAAAAGCTGCAGAAAAAAAGAGGGATAACAAATCATTATGCACTTGTTTTTCACCAGGTCCTTTATCACTTTATCATAAAATATTGTAAAATGTAGAGTAAATCAGAACATAATTGTTTGTCCTATAGAAAGTTTAAAAATTTTGGAAGTTAGGGTGTAGTGCAGAAAGTGTGAGGGATGAAGGGCTTCTTCATCACCAAATACCAGAGGACACATAGGTTACCCAGAGAGTCAGATTTTCACTAACAAATACAAGAAAAATTATTCCAATTTATAAAGTCTATGTAGCATTGTGGAGAGAAATATTTTGGCTTTGGCTTCAGTATTTCAGTCCTGGTCCAGGATATTCTGTTTTTCAACCGAAGGCTCTTGTTAACTTTTGTTAAAAAAAAAAGCCAAAAAAAAAAAAGCCAATCCTTATAAACACATTTATAAACACTCTCTTCACTACCCTATAGGTTTGTTGTTGTTGTTCAGTAGTTCATTCAGTGGCTTTTGGTTGCCTTTATTTTTGCTGCTTTTCTTCCTTTTTTTTTTTTTTTTTTTTTTTTTTGGTTTTTTTGGGTTTTTTTGGTTTTTTTGGTTTGGGTTTTTTGTTTTATTTTTTTCTCCTCAGTGGTGTTGCTTGTGATGCTGTTTGTTAAATTTGACTTGATAGGCCTGATTTGTACTTATCTTGCATTTGAACACCAGGTATCATGTTATTCTGGCATGCACATGTATGCACATGCACACATACATGCACACTACCTCTCACACACAAGTGCATTTTTATATAAAGAATTTATAATATATATGCATATTTCAGCTAATGTGACAAATACATCCAAATATTTCTTCTGCTGATATTTCTTGAAGAAGGATGGTTTTCTTAACCATAAACTATTGTAAATGTCTGAAAATTAAAGGACAAGCTTCAGGCAAAAAGATGTACATGCAGTAAAAAGATATTACTTGCAAGACCATACCTGCTATAAGGCAAATATTCCCATGTTCAAAGACAGAATAGAGAAGACAATGTATTTTAGTACTGAGCCCTTTTAATGTATCTCTCTTGCACACACAATAAAGATTTTTGGATCCAGCTGACTGCTTTCTCTCTACGAGAATAATCAAGCTTTACATCATTAACCTTTCTGTTTGCCTGGCGGATAATCTGGGAGAGTAGCAAGTGACTACTCCTCCAGGCTTTGGAGGCAAGCCAACACAATTACTCTCACCCTGTTCTTTGAGGTGGCAGCTGCAGTGAGATCAGGATGAAGAAAACAACCACAAAATCAAAGGGTTACAGACTCTGGAGCCAACTCTTCATTCATCTGCCGATCAGCCAGAGCTCCTGACTTGGAAGACAAGCTCACAGCTGACTATCCATGCTGAATGGTTATGAACCATCAGTCAAGCATAGAATGCCCTCACAAAGGTCCAATGTTAACCCCACTGTCCTTCCACCTGTCTTTGTTGGTAGTCGTAGTAGAGTAGTAAAAGTATGTTGTCTTGCAGATTCTCTTCTACTAATATGGCTAGTTGGATGGTGTTTGTATAAAGTCTACTGACATTCTGCCAACTGCCAGCTTAGATTTTTGAAAATGGTTTGTGTCCAGAAATTCTCACATATGGACAAAAAACCAACTTCCCACAGAAATTCCTCTCTTCCTAGGTACTGAATATGTCATATCTTTTGTGTTGGTGAAAAACACAGTTAAGGAGAAGGCAACTAACTACCTGTGAGAGACAGGTAGTTAGAGATGATACCCAAGCCCTTGGCTACAATCTGTAGTTTTGTAGAAGAAGAATAATTTCATTACTTGAAGGCTGTGACATCTTCAAAGGAGTTGTTAAAATATTTGATAAGAAGCAGAATAAATAAATGTACAAAGGGAAAGAAGAATACAAAAAGGTAATTTATCCAAGTCATACTAATCGTGTTGGGCAGAGAAAAGATCCCAGACTCTCTGTGTCCTCAGCCTGTATCCCAGTTGCTAAGCAACTGTCCTGAATATGAGGGGACCCAAAGCACAGTATATCAGATGCTGTAACATTGGCACTCTGACATCTTATGCTTTGATTCATGCTGTATCTGAGGTCTAATAAAGAAAAGAAATGTGTCTCCTCCTTTGTCTGTTACTTCAGCTCTTTTGTATGTAGTCTCTTAAATAAGACTCCCAAATTAGAAGACCAGTTTTACTGTAAGCTTCCTTACCAGCAGATATAAAAGAGCAGCTCCAGTGGGTGAATCGCACAAGCTAAGGTCTAAGTGACTGTATGGAGGTCTCTTGCATGTCCTAAAGAGATAAAGGAGGATGATTAGGTTTCTAGCTCAAGATATATCAGCCATAGGCGTAATATTGGATGACACAAATCAGGGCTTTGCTGTCTCAAAAATCTGCTGGAATGCATCTTTCATCAAAGTAAAACTAGATAAAATTCTTAATATCTAGGAAAAATAACTGGGAATTTTCTGATGGGTAGAAATGGATCCTTAGTATTACCAAGCCAATGTCTGGAATCCTTCAGTGACAGTGTAATTACATGACATGTCTGTTACAGCCTATTTCTGAGGGATTTTCAGTTGGCAATATGGAGGCATCCATCAACCAGCAAATATAGCTCTGGGCCTAAGATGACAGCCCAGCTTTTCCTGAAAGACATCAAGACCAAGGAGCTGATATCCAACAATGAATACCATGTGAATTTGCAAGTTAGCCAAAGTTCTGATTATGAAAGTGCTGAAGGGCAAACAGTGAAGCGGTCCAAGCATCCCTGATCTCACTAGGTCTTCATCAAATGGTTTTGTTTTGCAGAGTTCCCATGTGCTGCATTCCTGAAGTAGAAATTGTAGAGTTTTCCAAGACACAATGCTTGCACAAAAAGAGATGTGAGTTAGAGACAGAAGCTGGAAATCACCAGAGCAGAACATGCACTAGAGAGCTAAAGCTAAGAAATAAGTAATTTCAAATAGAAGATCTATCAAAATCTAGACAAAATTTGGCCTGTATAAATCTAAAACACTTCATATATTTTTCAGACCGACCAAAATTAAGAGCATATAAATTCATGAGGCATTTTCTACTCAGTCTAAAGACACATATGTTATGATAAGGACCTGTCTTGGAGAAGCTGTCTGCCTCCCACAAGCAGTTCTCTGATGGTGGTAGTGGTCTCTGATATTCATGTTAGACTTGGTTCAAGACTAGTGGTTCATTTGAGGCTGAGAGAATTCTAAGTGTTGCTTCTTGGCCCAGAAGTTATGATCATACATGTATAAGGCATGCTCATATACCATGGACACATGCACGCAAGTAAGTGTGTATGTGTGTGTAAAAAATTAATGAAGGTTGAAAGAAATACAGATATTACATACATAAATCTGAAACTGGAATCTTATTTTCATCTTCCCAGATGAATGCCCAAGTTGCAACCAGGCTCTTCTTGGCTGTTCTGTGGGTCTCAGTACTGCTGGATGTGCAGTGGGTCAGACACAACATTGTGGACAGGGATTGACAGAGCCTTTGTGGTTAGAAATTTCTCAGGCAATGCCTGGACTTTTGCTTCCTGGGTTGAAGACATGAATGTTTTTGAGAGAACCTGTCTCTCTAAATAAAAAATGGAAAGGTGAACAAGGTTATCTTTTGCTTACTGTTGGAAGTGTCTGTCTGCATATTGACTGTAAGGTGATATGGGCAACCATGTTAGGTCCACACACTGGATCATAGCTGCCCTTGATCAGGTAACCAAAAGACCAGAGAGCATGGTAGCATTGTAGCTGTTACATCACATACAGGGACATAATCCCTACTTTGTATTTTGTGAAAAACCTTTACCATTCATCATGAGAATTTTTTTAATGATAGGATTAGATAAGGAAAATAAAGTATTAGAATACTGTACCTACAGTCTCTACCAGTTACAGTCTTAAAGCAGAAACTTAATATCTTTCTCAGAGATGATCTCATGAAGACATTAATGGTTTGATGCAAGATGCTTCACCATTTGCCATGAAAAATACTTAGCAGATACTGAGAATAATTCAATTTATTTTTAATTTGCTTATGTACTATGAAAGAGCTAATTGACAGCTTCAGTGAAGCTACACTTCTTTTATCATCCAAAAAATACATCCAGGTTCTGTATATATCTTACAGAACCAAATAAAAACATAGGATTGAGGATTACAACCCTGCAAACAGAATACTGGAAGTCAGCATTTCAAATGTCATTTTGTCAAACTAAATCAATGAAAGAACTGTTACCAACGAGCTTCACCACCACTACTGAAAATTTAAATAATGTTAAAGTGGGTTTTCTTTGCTTAAATTTGTTTTTAAAGGCTTGTCTCCTTTTCTGTTTGTTGTTTTCTGCAGTCTGCAATTTCTATGATGATACAGCAACATCATAACAATGTTGGCTGAAAGCCAACTTGAGAAGAGACTGAGCCTTCAGTGGATTTTTGATGCATGAATATTTTGAGGGGGGCATTTAAATGATGTTTGTGCTTCCCACAGTGTGAAAAAACAACACTGCCAGATTTCTTTGATCTACTGGAAAAAGGCTATCATAAGAGAGAAATAGTTAGCTGAAATAAGTATATTCAGATACCTTCTTTCTTCTTAACTGTGTATCATTTGCTTCTGTGCTCAGAAAGGACGTTTGCATTCAGCTGGGTCAGAGAGCACACAGCTACTGATGGTTCGAGTATTCATTCCTTTAAAATGACAGTTCTGAAAGCATATTTCTCTAACCACAGAGAGAGTGGGAGGGCAGTGGAAAGGAGGAGATAATTGGGGAAGCTGAGAGAGAGATGATATTCTGATGTCATTTCCATTTTAATGACTGTGAAGAGGATTCTCAGAGAGCAGCCATCTAGCATAGGTCTGGGTGACCACTCATAGTGTCAGATGGATGCTGGTGTACTGTGTGTTGGAACTCATGATTTGGAGGAAGGAATATGCCTTCTTTCCTTCTTCCCCACATAAGTTAGAGGGACCAATACTGGTCCAAGTTTTTGATGCTTCACAATTTTCTGAGTAGCACAACATAAGGCTTCAATGAGGAGGACGATGTGCTGTGTTTGACAGCCTACAAGCACAAGGGTATTCATCATACCTCCGTTGCATAAAGCAGCATTCTCAAAGATAATATTGATGTTTTGGTGAAGCAAGAAGTCCAAGAGAGGGGGAGGACAAGTGATAACAGGCTGTGGCAGTATAAACAGCCTCTCTCTGTACATAGTTCAGAGGAACATGCACGTCGCCACACTGGGTTAGATCTTTAATCCATCTAGCTCAGTGTCTTGTCTCCATGACTTGCAAGAACCATTTGTTAAAGAACTTGAGACAGTTAACAGAGTATATCACATGGATCCCTAATGTCTCTACTACGTCGTCATGCCTATGCCAAGAAAGTCTGTGGAGTCTGTACTGCAGAATCATTGTCTGAAGTGCAGTTCCTGATCACATTTACCTGTATGTTTATATCCCTCCAGACATGGAGGAGCCCAGGCTGCTGAATATTTGGAAACAAATAGTTTCTGTATACATAAAATAATATTCTGTGCACAGAACATGAAGACTGGTGCTCAGCATGTACAGCTCCCTAAAACAGTCCAGTGATGGTATTTCTTAAGTTACACAAACTAAACCTAATGTGAGCCACTGGGTCCTCAGGGTCTTTTTCCTCCAGAGATTGTGTGATTTGAGCACAAGCCAAGGAAAACTCTCTTCAAAGTTCAAGAAATTTGGCCTAAAAAAAGAGCTTCCAAATACTTCCAAACATATACTTAGCTTTTTATATATATATATATAAACTTCAGTGATTCTTTGTATCTGTTTGTGTTTAGTTGAAGTGTCCTTTACTTTTCACTTTCACTGTGTCAGAAGTTTCCCAGATTAATCTCTCATTGTAGAAAAAAAAACCACAGTGTTGCCTTTTATCTGTTTTAAACTTGCCATCCTCCTTAATTTTACTCTAATATCTCTTGGCCCGCTGCAAATTGAGAAGAGAAGCACCTAATCTGTCATCTTTAATTATTATCTAATTATTATCTATTTCTATCTTTTCATTATGTGCTTCTGTCCCTGTCCTGTCTGAGGTAACTCTTTCTAAAGTTTTCAATCATTCTACATGACTTCTCTTAATTTTTTTTAAAGGATATTTATTTTCATCAAGGGGAGGATTTTATAGCTTTAATAAACCTTGATTTTTATTGTTTTTTATTTTTTTTATAGTAGTGTCACAATACTTTAGAAGATTTTCCAGATGAGACCACATTTTGATTTATAGAATGGCTGTGTAATATTTATTGCATCATTCCCCATCTCAGTTCTCATGAACCCTCACATCTTGTTTAAATTTTTTTCCTGAAAACTACAGCTACATATGGTGTAGAAATCTATCTTCATTGATACCCAGATCCCTTTCCTGGGTTGAGACAGTGAATGTAGACCCCTGTCAGATGTACAAGCAGTTCAATTTATTTTTTTCCCTTCAGTATGCCTTACTTTGCATTTATTGGCACTGAACTTCATTTGCCCTCATTTTAGCCCTCACATGGTTTAGTGAAGTCTCTTTGAAGTTCCTCACAGACGTCTCTGGTCCATGCTGGCTAAATAACTTTGTGTCATCTGCAAGTTTTGCTAACCTCAGTATTACCCTCTTTCAAGATCATTAATACAGATTTCAAACATGAGATCTAATGCAGAACAATGAAGCAAGGCATCCCACTGTTCACCTTGTGCCACTGACTATTTATTCCTTCTCTTTGTTTCCCATCTTTCACCGATTTTCAGTCCATGTTTGATGTATTCCATGAGCACATCAAATAAGTGAAACCATAAGTGTGGTTACGCATCAGCATGCTCAGTGCTTTCAATACAATTTCTGTGGTAAATACAGTGTGTTTCCAACCCTTTCTCCAATAAATCCCTTTTTATTTAATTATTCTTTTTTACAGATCTGAAGATCCCTTCAAGAGGCCTACACTTTGGAAATGCCTGACAAATAAATATATTTACAGCTAAGTATATAATTTCATATGTCAGAATTTTTCAGATTTTTACTGAGGGAGAGAATGTGTCCTTCTCTTGGAGCAGTTAAGGATGAGGGGACTCAATACAAAGTTTTTTCATTATTTCCCTTTTTGAGAACATCACTGCTACATCTGGAAAGAGCAGCACACAATAAAACATCCAATTTTTGCAAAAATTATAGACTTGACTTTGGTCCCCACATCAGGAGAAGTATATAAGAGAATTTTCCAGTCTACTTTCAGGTAGAAAGGATGCCCTGTCCTTCTGCACAGCTAATGTTCATCTTCTGAGTGCTGATACTGATGATATGAGTGCTAGCTGGGGCTAACAACTTCATATTGGTTGCTAAGGTCCCACATCATGCACCTGCATAGCAGGAAGACTGTATCTAAACTTGTTTCTTGTTTTCTCAGATACTTGTTGCCCATTCTGATGAGCAAACACGAGAGACCTGTCACAGGAGAAAGCATACCTGGCATAATAACTAGATTAGACTTAGCAGTCAAAGGGAGGGAATCATGACTTACATGATATGGAGCAGATGCACTATGGAATCTGCTGCAAATAGTGGAGATAGGGCCCGTGTCCCACCATCTAGGACTTGATGTTACCTTCTGGTACTGCTGCATTGTCTGAACGATCTTTCTACCTCTTTACTGCATAAATCAAGCTCATAAAACAAAGTTTCCTACACTGTGGTACTGTGGATACCCCTCATAATCAATCTGAAACTCCCACCTCCCCCAGTGCCTTGCAATATGAGATTAGAGATGAGTTGGTTCTGCAAATAATCTTTCCAGTTAAGTAATTTGCTGTAATATCAAGAGAAAGTGAGTATAAATTATGCATGAGCATGGTCAAATCAAATCTGTTTATTACTTGAAAAGGGAATCTCATAGAAATTGTTTACTTACTTTCAAGCATCTCTGCTGAAGAGCCTTCACAATGTGCTGAAAAAAAAGGGCGATGTTATTAGTTCTGACACTGTTGCTGATGCTACTTCCTCCATTTACCTTGGACACCTTATTTCACTTTAGTATTTTACCTTTTAAGAACAAGGGCTTTGAGCAACCAGGAAGGTGTCCTTGCCCATGCATAGGGGTTGGAACTGGGTGATCTTGAAGGTCCCTTCCAACCTCATCCATTAAGGGTGAGTGGATTCTCTGATGTTGCCTGAGAATGTGAAGACATTCTGAGTCCATACAATCTGTTAAAACAGAGCTTAATTTTTAAGTTCCTAGTCACTGTGGCACAAAATAGTATTTGTACTCTGGAGGAGGAGGGTTGGCAAGTTACTTAAGGCAATCTGTAGGAAATGTTGAGGAATTTCGCCGTCATTTCTGGATTTTGCCATCTTAACTTTGCCTCTACAGAGGAATTTACTTCCAGTTGGGATGTTCAACCATAATCCCTCTCCATCTTCTTAAATGAAAACAAACAAGCAAGCTCAGGCAAAAGTTTTTATTTTTAAAGCTGGAATGAAGGGAATTAACTGTGTTTTTGTGACTAATTAAGTCTTAGATCTACCTTCCAGCATGTGGGGGATCTAAGTTCAGCTCCCTCCTGTGCCTGAGGAGGTTCAAAAGTACAATGCTTATCTCCTGGAGCAGAAAAATGTCAACATCAGTGATTCAGAAAGTCTCATTTTCAAATGCACAGTATGTCTGTAGTGTCGGCACTTTGCTAAAAAAACAAGAGAGCTGAGCTGAAATCCCCGCTTCAAAGTAGTCAGAGTAAGTTTTCATTAACAGATCCCCTTCAAAAGCACACTTGATTCACTGCAGCATCTATTAGGTCCTAGTTCATAGGCCTAGACTAAAAGTAATCTGAAAAAAATCCCTTTTAAGTGTAAAGTGGCCTTCCAGAGCGACTGTTTCACTCAGCAGACCTACTTGTTGTGCCATACTCCTTGGTTATGTAGACATAATCTTCCTGAATTAGAATAGGTATCTAAGTTTATGTGAAGTATTCCATATTTGTCCTGATCTTGCTAAAGTATGGTAATTTTCTTCTTTCAAATAGGGTATGAGCATGTTTTTCTCAGTGAAAATATGATAGCATATCACTCAGTTGTAAAAGAAAAAAGTTCCTTGTATAGCCTAGAATGCATAAAAATACATTTAGCCTCTTCACTAGGGGGAAAAACAACCATTACGTCTATTGCCCGAGGTGAACTCTTAACTAGCTAGTTAACTAAGGATAGTTCCTTTTCTATAGCTTGAGAGTCACTTAATAAAGAATAAATAGAATCAGAAATATTTGCAATTGGAAGAATTCTTACTTGATAAGCTAATTTTTTTTTTTCCTTCAGGAACTGGTTTATCACAAGCCCCTTTCCCAAGCTACAATCCCAAAATGAACAAGTCCAATAAAACCTATGCTGTCATTTATCTTTTTGTAGTGAAACAAACCTCTATGGGATGTTTTGGTTTTTTTCTCTTTTCTTTCTTTTTTTTTTTTTTTTTTTTCTTTTTTCCTTTTAGATAGAGAGAAATTAGACTGAACTAATCAGCATGAATTGCATGAGGAACATTATGAGTCATCAAGAGGAAATTCTGATTCATCTTTGTTTAAAAAGAATTAAAAAATGAGGATTTTTAAAATTACTGAAAGAAAAGGAAGATTAACTGTGCTCTGAATTCAAGAGCTTTCCAGGAGACCAAATAAGTCTTCTATAAACTGATTTGCCTTTCTGACTGCGATTTAGTAGAGTGACACCTAATTTGTTCTGAGAGTCATTGATGCCTCCAACACAATGGAGGATGACAGCTTGCATAACCTCTCTTTCAGCTCTCATCTCATTTATTCTGTTTGAAGTCGAGTTCCGACAAGCGAAAGGCACAGAATTAATATTACCTTAGATCAGCTCAGTCTCCAGAGGGAGCAGCAAGAGCTTTTCTGGAAACAATAAGCCCTTTAAACATGACAGTAGGAATAGGACCTTAGGAGGTATCTGAATGTATCCATTATTAAAGAAAAAATATCGCAGTGTGGGTCACTTAGATTGTGGGTTTTCCAACATGAAAAGATGAGCAGTGCCAATTTTACATACAAATTTAAAGATAGTTTGTGGTTAACATCCATATTATACACATACACACACATACATGCATACATATGTTTTCTTTTTTGTTAGTGCAGCAGAGTCCCCAGCCATGACTGGTATTTGTTTTGACTTTAAAATTCCCTTCTTGTTTGATCTGTTTCCTTTCCAATTTACGATAAAAAATCAGGAAGGGAAATTCCCATCACATCTGATAGTTTATAAGGTCAAATTTAATTATTGCAATTTGAATTTAAAATTAATGTAACACTTTTAAAGTAAATCAGAGGAAGCCAAAGAGATAATTTGTGCAGACAGCTTTTTAGAAGAAACAAAAATAAAGAAGCATGACAATTTCTGTGTAGTAGTACACACTTTAATCTGTAGTCTACAAAACATCTGAACAGGTAAACTGGCACAATTCCATGCAAGCAATAAAGCTACAGTGAATTATGCCAGCCAGCAGTCAGACCTTATATGTATATATACATATATATATATGTGTGTGTGTGTGTGTGACTGACAAATTAGGTAGTTGAGGGGAAAATATATATAGGAAGACGAGAAATGTTGCTGCTTGTCTAAAACCTTCACATCAAACTATAAGTAAAGAAAAAAAAAATCCCCCTGGAGTTTTAACATCTTTGGGTGGGCAGTCTTAATACAGGGACTATCCATTAATAAATAATCTACCCAATGGATAAGCCTTGCAGTATTTCCTTTTTGTGAATTCTCAGAGGACATCAGATTTCTATCAGCAGACATCCAATTTACATGTGAATCATGATATCATCATATCATATCCTGTCATTCCACTAGGAATACTTTCCTGTCATTCCACTGTGAATCGTTTCAGAAAAGTACAGATGACTTAATAATTTACAATTAAATAGTCCATGTCACTCTGGAACAAACCATATGAAAAGAGTCAGAGTATTTGCCACACAAATGCAAATACCTCTGGGAGATGCAGGATGGAGTAGGAAAGAAAGGAGGGGAGGAAAATTAAGAGAAAAAGGCTACAATTTAGTAATGCACAATAGAATGGCAGTATTTAGCTGGACTCTGGAGAAGGAGACTGATTTGAATAGAGGTTAGGAAGACAGACAGGGATGAGCTATAGGCCTGAGACTACACTTGACTCCTAACTGAACAATTTACTAAATGGTTGTCACTTGTCTTTTCCATCCCCACCCCTGTGTCTTCTCTCTCCCCACCCCTATTCTTGGAATTTTTTTGTTGTTGTTTTTGTTTTTGCTTTTTTGAAGGGGCTTTGATTATCAGCATTTTGTTAGAAGATCAACATTATTTGTCAGCAGATTTTAGCAGTTGTACATGTGGCTTCATGGTAATCTGTTCACTTTGGCTGTGCCTTTTATCTTGTTTGTGAAATGTGGCCAGCTCCATCTTATTCACTCTGACTGGAAGAGCAGAGAGAGGAAACATTTTCTTGTGGTCTTCAGCCTGCTACTGTTACTTCTCACTTCTGGATGGGATTAATCTTCCTTAAACTTAGTTAACATGCAGATGTCTCCATCTAAGACACACAACGACTCCCTTCCTGGCCTAAGGAAAAAAAACCATGTTGTTTTAAAGCAGGATTGTTCTGTTCAGTGTTAAACTGTTTATTGGAAGGTGGGATTAATTTCACTCTAAACCTGCCCAGTTCTTTCTATAGTCTCTAAAAAGAACCTACAATAGCAATTCCAATGCAAATAGCTACAAATTATATGTTCAAAATTACATGTAAGTAGTGCTATTCTGCAAAATGGCTTATTTTGGTAATCCAGGTCACGGCATGGTTTCTGAAAAAGGGTTTAAAAAGATGATTTTTTTAAATGATCTGAAATATAAATAAATTTAACTGCTAGACTGATATACCTTAGGATAACATTCTACCAGAATCAGCCATCCTGAAGGTCAAAAATTAGAACACAAAACAAGATAAGAACAAAGAGAATAAGTTAGTCTTTTGATGGCATGTAGCAGTTGAAGCAACTTCATTCTTGCATCAATTTACTTATAGGTGATGTGGGCAAGGCAAAAGCTGCCAGAAATCTCTGCAACCGTACTTTAAATTTATTCTTTAAATAAATATGGAGTGAAAAAGGAGAAATAAAGAAAAGCCAATGAAAAATGCAGGGTTTCAATATGATAAGTGTTATTGTAAAGTTTCCCCCTGGCTTTTAAGGAAATCTGAGCAATTCTGTACATAACTTAGCAATCAATTTTAATAGTAGAAATCATGAAAAAGTGGTGCTTGGTCAGATGCTTTTCCCAGCACGGGGTATCTTGGATAGTGGAAAGGTAAATTAACTCCTATGGGAGTTAACTTACCATTTGCTCCATTCAGTCCCTGAAAATGGTCAAACAAGTTACACTAGTAAAAGACCTCAGATATTAAGTGGATTGTATATCAAAGATCACACAGTAACTAACAAATAACAATTCTCATTAAGCCACCCTAAGACAAAACTGATAAAAGTTATTTAATCTGCTGGAGAACTCACAGCCCAAAACAAAATAAATAAGGAAAAAATAAAAACTCTGGCTCTCACGGCTGCTTGTCAGAGAAGTACATACTGTGTACCCAAGTTACATTCTCTAAGTCTTTCATCTAGCTTTCCTCCAGAGAACAAGATTGAAAAAGTAATGATAGAATCTGTCTTTATAACAGTAACTGTGTGGTTATAGCAGCCCTCCAGGACTGGCAGAGCTATGTTCAATTCCTCCCAGCAGGAATTTAGTCTCTTTTCCTTTCTTACATCTGAAGAGTCTTGAACTTTTTTTGTGCTAAATGGCAAAGCTTCAACAGTACAACAGGAATGTGCTCCTGCCCTCCTAAGATCATAGTAAGAAAATATCCCATCTGTATTTTCACAAATGAGATTAGGTACAAGCATTCTTTGCACTGCACTAATTCTAATATTTTAGCTAGAAATTAAAAATTTATTCATTGGACCTAATAAAAAGGAATAAAACTGAACATGTACATATGTCTTAGGTTTTCCATTTAAAACTGACTCTTTATTAAACTCTGCTGTTCATTATCTATCACATCCAGTTGACAAAAAAATTCAAGTCTGTCTTTTTTATTATCAAGGAGTCACAGGAAGCTGGAGATGCTATTTGAATCATTATTAAAAAAAAAAAAAAAAAAAAAAAAAAAGAAAAAAGGAGGGGGGAAATGGAAATTGGGCAATTAACTTTTTAAGGCTCGCTCTAGTCACCATTCTTGTATGAATCTCAAAAAGACACCTTATTCCTTCAGTGGAAAAGAAAATAATTAAAAATTCATAAATAAATATGTTGCAGAGAGATTTGGGATTGTGATCTCAGTGTGTTATGGTACATCCCATAGACTGAACAAAGGCTCCAAGATTATATATTCCTGTCATTCATGTTTCTTACAAGGTAATTCTCAACCAGGCTTCTTGGATGCTTTTGATATGACGCTCATCCAAATACACTGTGCAGGGAGCCTGGATGCATGACAAAGGACTCCAGCTTTTACTGCCTTTAGAGAATCTACCTGCAAGATCTGGAGGTCCTTTGAAGCATGATGGCTGTGCTGGTATGGAACTCTACTGCTAAAGCATCTCCCCTGTTCCTGTCTATACATTTTTTTTACCACACACTGGCAGCGAAATGATAGAATCTGTATTTGTAAATGCAAATCTGTGGTACAGAGAGATAGCAACTAACTTGTCCAACATGGCAGAGAGATGTGTTAGAAACTTCTGCCCCAAAATCGGTACTGTTGTCTGGGGCACGAGATCTCTTTTTAATGTATTTTTGTCACTAAATATTATTCTCAATATCTCTGGCTAGAATGCTAACTCATTACCACTACACAGCACACACAAGCTGCATAATTGTATTTCTTTTTCTTGGTAAAGGCTTGGACATATTATTTGTATAATAAAATATATGTAGTATTAACTATTCACAGTATTTCATGTCACTGTTCATTTCCACATTGCAGGGTGGAATATTTAAGTGCATCTAGCCACAGTAATTTTAATTAATGATGCCAATTAGCAAGTAGTTATAAACTTATAATAATATTGTAACTCTATAAATCCTTGTTGGGGCATTTTCATTAATTTTTATCAGCCATGTAATCAGCTAAATAACTGAATTCTTCTGCTGTAAATTTGTTACTTCCATCACAAGTTTGTTAAGCAGTGTTTAGGATCCTAAATAATTTTCTACAAAACCATAGAATTCATTACAACCTTAGCCTCTTTCATTTCCCTTAACTGTACATACCCTTCAGAAAATTCTGCCACAAGGAACCAAGAACTGGAAGGCAATCCTGCCTGTGTGGTTGTTTTTCATCGCACCCCAATGTAGCTAAATGAATGTCAAGCATCTGACCACAGTTTTTCAATTAGGTTCTCTTTATTTCCATAAAATAATGAGTAGCTCTATCTGGAGTTCTTTGTTAATATCTGCTTTGGAATTTATTATATTTAGGTAAACTGGAGACATTTGGTGAGAGGAGAGTGAAAGAAAAACATTTGCTTTTGTTTCACTTTAGGAGGCAGGAAGAGATGGGATTGTTTTGGGGTTTTTTTCTGTTAAAATCCCCAAATACCCCTGGATAGAACTGAATTTTTCAGTATAATCAAATGTGGTGAATAGGTTCACTTTTTCTATTTTTGTATATATCTGTGTTTCCTGACAGAGAAAAATTAATAACAACAACAGCAATCATAATCATAATAATCATCCTGTCTAACCTTGGGTGCCTCCTGTCCTTATACTTTCTCTGGGCTTTGCCACCTCCAAATGTCATTTTGTAAAGGTTCACATCTTCATTGTCTCCTGGTTTGTATTTCCAGGACCAAGTAAAAGTGCCTGACACTCTGAAGTATTTCAGTGGATTTAGATATCTGTGTCCAGGTGTTTAAATTTTTGTGATGAAATGAAAATTTTGGTTCTCTCAATAAAATTACATAATTTTTTTTTTGTTGTTGTTTTTTTTTTTTTTTTTTTTTTTTTTTTTGTTTTGTTTTCTTTTTGGGTTTTTTTTTTTTTTTTTTGTTTGTTTGTTTTTTTTTTTTTGAGGGTGAGCTCTAAGAAGTATAATGCTGTCCAAAACTAAGTGACAGGATATATGTAGAATTTACTAGACTGATGACACACAGGAGGACATATTAGAAAATTGCTAAGGTTTCTTTAAACCTTAGCATCTATTAACAGCAATACTTTTAACAATGCTTTTCTGTAAAAACAAAACCCCAAAACAATTACACATTGGTTGAAATTCCAGAATCAGAATTAAAGAATTTACAAGACTGACGCTAAAGATTATTCTCTAGAAAGCATGTGAGACCAAAACTGGTAGTTGTCAAATGGAGGAGTCCTGCTTTACTTAACAAGCACTGAGGCAGTAGGCTGGTTAGGCAAGCACAAATATTCATGTCAGAGTAAGCATGGAGAGACTTCTGGAAACATGCTTTACATGATAGATGTTCACTAAAACTTCTCACAAAGCATTGCCATATCCATCCAAATATGCTAAAGAGTAATCCTCCCATCACAGAAGGAACACAAAGATATAATTTTACCATTATTTTTAACCATGACCACATTTTCTCTGTTAACTAGGTTTCCTCCTTTCCCTGCTCCCTCCATGTATTCCCACATGCAGGCTTTGCATCCTGCTACCTTCAACTGAAAAAGATGATAATCAAAATTATTCAGCTATTGACACTGCTATGCATTTGCTCAGCCCATCTGTTTAACACCTGTAACACGCTTTCACCCTGTGGCACTGTAACATCCTTGTTTGTTAATGGAACAGATATCAGCTTCCAAATGCCCCTGGCTCAGCAAAGAGAGACGGAGCTATCACAATTAGCACGAATCAGTGCGTCCAGCACTGTTCTCTGTGCCTCCTTTTAACCTAATAGTAATTTTAATAATAGGGTTATGCCTGCCTAGAGCAATCAGGGAGATCACCGAGGTAGTGCCAGCTGAACTGATGCATCCAGCCAGATGAGTGAAAATCCACACACAAGTACCCACTTACGCCCCTGAAACAGTGAAGCTTCACTACTGAAGTTTTCCATGAGACAAAAGGACTCACTGATGTGGCCACAGCATGTCTGGCTCCCAAGGTTGGTCTGCCTGAGGGGTTCCATCAGGTGCTGCAGGCTTGTGGTCATATTTGTGATTAGATGTTGTCTTCTGAACATCATCTGCAGAAATAAATGTTTTAAGTGAAGTATGAGATAGGGAGCTTGCTCACCCCATAGACTTTCTATGGGTAGTGGAGAGTGAGAGAGAAGCAATTCCAGAAGCTGAGTCAGCTCTTGGGTGTAGTGTGTCACCCTAGCAATGCTGAAGTGACCTTCTCTCTCCTTTTTCATGGCTGCAAAGGAAGCCTTGGATGAACAGGCACATAAATTGAGGGCCTAAATTGGACTAAATGAGTTCATTCAACAATTACTGAAAAAGCTGCCAGTTCTCAGGCTGCTGTTGGCTTCTTTAGGCAATAGGGATATTTTTTATTTGTTTGTATGTGCTTGTTGGTCATCTGGCATTAATTCAAGTTTCGTAGGTTAATATTCAATGAAAAAAACACATAAGATTTCATTTCCTAGAACCTCTCATTCTTCAACAAGACTGCCTGTTTGTTTACCTCATTAGGAGGATATATGCATATTTTTTAAGCACCATCAATTACAAATCACAAACGACTAGCACATAATTGTGCATGTTTTCAGATCAAGGCAGAAGCACATGTGCCAGTACCTGTTAGATTTGATTGGACAAGGTCACATAGAGGAACATTAAAAAATTGAGACAGAAATGTCAAAGCATTTCCAACGGCAACAACAACCTCCCCACACATATCAACAGGGGGTAAATGGAAGTAGAAACCAAATTGCATCCAAATGACTGCAATTGGAGCACATGTGTTACGGGAAAGGTTTGAAGTTAGCACATGTGCTGATATAGCAATATGACGAGGAAGGGGAAAAAAATTCCAGCATTCAGTGTCTTTGCAGCACAGATGGTTGGGTTTGCTTTCTGGCCTAGTTGTTCATTAAAATGAGTCAGATGAGTCTGGCTATCCCAAACTGTTAGTATATGTCTCTGCCTTATTATTCAGTGCTTTGCAACAATGATGATACTATACTGCCCATGGGCCAAATAATGCCTTGAAATGGGTCGCATGGTACCAGTGGTGTGCTGGCAATGTCTTAACCAACAATCCATTCATCAGTGAAATCTAGGAAAGGGTACAAAGCACCACACAGATCACATCTGTGGTCTAAGCATGCTTTACCAAATCATTTAGTATGCACTACACAGATTATAAGCAATTATGTGTGATTAATTACAGTATCATAAATGACACCCACTTTTGGGCACTTATTTTCCTTCCAGATTTTGATAGTACTGAGTGGCAAAGACTATAAACACTAGAAGAAACATATTTTATGCTTATGTTCTGCTCTGTTTCTGGTTTTTTTTGGTTTTATTTTGTTTTGTTTTAAATGTGGCAAAGAATCTGTATAATGTAAAGAACACCAGAGCTTCCTTTTCTTCTTTTTTTTTTTTCTTCTTTTTTCTGTTCCTTCCGGAGAATGCATAACAGTTATGAAGAATGTGTTGATATATAGTCCTAATAGGCAGCCATAAAGTGTAAATTTCCAGCATAAGATGCCTGTGGGGAGGGTAGATTTTCTTTCAGCCTCACAAGTTCTACTGACGTTAATGAAGGAGGCATGTCTATAACACCCCTCACTGAATAATTTACATCTGCACAGACAAAGTCAAAAGGCAAAGCTGGAGACACATCAGAGAGCTGGCTTTAAATCAAGTCAAAAGTTTGCCTGTGTTTGTGGGTGGTTTACTATTACAAAAGGAAAGCAATGCAAAGTGAAATTAAGGCTATCCTTTCAGCTTTGGGGGTTTCAAGATTGGAGGATAGTGCAGGGTTTACTGGGAGGTATGGGAAATTGAATTGTAAAAGTTGAATGAACAGCAAAGTGTGCCATGAACTGAAAAGCAAAGTTGTTTCTTAAATTCTGTAACAAATATGTTATTTTGCTAGTCAACATACAGAAACAAAATCTGAGGAAGCTATAAATTATGGAGATTTGAGAATCAAATGTTTTTTTTGAACTAGTGGCTGTGATTTAGACCAGCGATTAGGACCAGGTTTTCAAAGGACTTTGGATGCCAAGAGAGAGACAGACAGGGGCATGTCTGAGAATGCATTTTATTTGATTAATCTCCTAGAAGCATAAAATAAAACAGAGATTCACATCATGGTACCTGCACCAGCCTTGGGTAGACTACCTGATGTGCAGAAGGGATACTACTCTGACAGTGCAACTAATTATTACCCAGCTTAGGATGCAATTGCAGTAAGTATCTACCATTGCCAACCTGCCCAAACCTTAATTAATTTCTCATGGGTTATTTAAAGTGACTGTGAAGCACTCCAGATAGTAGTTCAGAGTCTGTATGTGCACAAGGTCCAGCTTCCCACAAGGTGGCAAATTCTAAAGGGCTGGATCCCTTCTGGTTTTCTAAATAGAGAACAACTTTCTTCCTGGGTTGATCTTGGTGATCAAATCACTCAAGTCAGTTCAGCTCTTTACGCAGTGATTGATCTAGGATCAACAGCTTCTCAAAACACTTAGGTAGCAATCCTTTACAAAATGATTCCCTCTCAGAACTCCTCTGCAAGCAAATGCAGAATGAAACCACTCATGAGAGTACTCATGCAAGTCCAGGGTTAACCAAACTTTTGGCTACTGTAGATCAGCTGAGCATTTACCTGGCAATTTCAACAAGACTTGGTTTTTCAACCGAACCCTTTTTATCCAACTAAGGATAATATGCAGGAGGACATATTATTTGACTCATCTCCAACAAGATTAATCACTCTCTGGATCTCTTTTCTCCACTGATTACAAAAGGAATTTTGGATACATTTTTAACACCAAAACTTCAAATACCTTTGCTTGAGGTAAAGGTCCCTGTTTCTGGAATCCTGCTGCTGCCAGACCACTGAATCAGGCTGAAATTTAGCTGTATCTGTAGATCTGTGATTTTGTAGTGTTGCCTCATACCCAGATTTGTCTTTTACTGAGTGCTATATGTCCCCTGAGCTAATCTGAAAGCTATCTGGTAAATATCGAATCCCTTCCTCCTGAGTTCCTGGAAGGCTACTGTCATGTTTGCTGGTGCAACAATACTCTTACATATACAAACTGGCCCACACAGTCCTAGATCTGCGTGTCTGTTCTGTACCTCTGACTTCAGGACTGGCTCTATTGTCAGTGGTATACATATCTGTGACAATGATGTACACTTCCTGTCAGACTTTTTTCCCAGTAGTCTGTCCCAATTACTCACTCTGCTCTGTCTAAGCTGAATACAAGTGTCCTTGAACTTTAATCTCATCATGAAATGTGATATCAGTAACTTCTGTTCTCATTCCACATTGGAGAAGAAAGAATGGCTTACTCCCAAACTAAGAAGTGACCACTGTGTTGTAAAGCTGACACAAATAGGTCTTCTCCTGTATTAAGCAAAGAGACATCTGTTCCATAGCTAAGGAAGTCACAAAGTGATGCTGATTTTTTTTTAATACCTTTTTTTATTTTTCTTCCCTTACATTACCAAGTTTGGTGATAGCTTACTAGGAAAACGCACCATCTGAACAGATGGAGGAAAAAGCTTTCACTGAAAATATATGCCTATCACTTTAACTGATATGCAAGATGTTTTTTGCTAGGTAGGAACCTGCTAAATATGTAAAAAGGTTATTTTTCTGCCATTATCACTATGCCATTATCAAATTAGAGAGTGATTTTGAATGGAATAAACTTCACAAATGGTTTGGGAGGATGTTTACTATGGCAAATTGTTCTTCAAACAGCTGCTTTCAATAGCAAGTGGGCTGCCTTTTCTCAGAGAACTCCTCTTTGGTTATGAGCCAGGCATTGGGGGGATAATAATTCTAACCTAACAATACTAAAATATCTTCTAAAATATCAAACATTTTGTCAACCAAGTGCAGGAATTTGGAAGAGTCTGTGATACATGCATCTTGCCTAAGTTTTGTCACTTTCAGTGTAAATAGCTGTACTTGAGCTAATTACTCTAAATTCTGTTTACAGTTTATGGAGAAAAGTAGCTGCTTGTAGAGCTCACTTGTCTGTCTCAGTCTATTAAGTTGTCAGGATAGGGGTCTGAATGAGCAGAAAACTGTTTTACAGAAAAATATCTGGGAATTCTGATGGACAAGAGGTTGAAAAGGGGTCAGCACTGTGCCTGTGCAGTGAGGGTGCCCAGCTGCACTCTCATCTGTGTGAGCAAGAGATGATTAGGGGAGTAGAGTTTGGGACATGCAAGGGTAAGCTTGGAAATTTGGTTTATTTAGCTTTAAGAGAAAGGTAAACTGGATCTTGATCCTGTCTCCAACCACCTGATGGGAGAACGTGTGAAAGGTGAAGTCAGAATTCCTGAAGGTGCACTGGGTAGGAATAGAGTAATAGATGAAGGTTGGATGTGGGAAATTTTTGTTCTGTATTTGAAAAAAATTCTGGATTGTGACGAGTGTGGTCAAACGCTTAACAGACTGTCCAGGGGGATGGTGAACTGAGTATCTCCTTTGGTGGAGATATTGAGAGTTCAAGTGGGAAATGCACTCAGCAAACTCACCCAGTTGGTTGTGCTTTGAGAGGTGATTTGGACTAGAGGCTTCCAAAAGTAATTTCCAATATGTCTGAATCTATGATTTGTACCGTATCCTGTAAGTGTATGAACTTTGCAACTATAAAGGAGGCCCAGGGACCACAAAGAAATTTACTCATTCCCATGTAGGTCTCTCTATGTCTAAATTACATCTTTTAACATTGGCTTTCAGGACTTCCTCCATTGCTCTACCCTTCAAAGTAAAAAAAGAATTACTCTTTTATCTCTACATTTATTGGTATGTAATCTAACCATCTGCCACCATACAGGTTCATATCAGTGCATCTATATTATGTTAGATCTCACTGTTACTGCTTCTTGTTGTACTTGCCAGTCAGATTTAACAATCGTAAAAAGATTGCAAATAGAAATACTCTATTGTTTTTGAGACCTAGCCATTCTTATTTTTTTTAACCAAGCAATCAAGAAAGAAATGACTTAGAGGGAATACTTATGATATTCTAATACATACAAACCCAAGGAAAGAGCATGGAAAAAAATTTCAGCCTCTTATTCCCCCACTGATGGAGAGACTGGAGTATAACTAAGAAGGAAATTTCTATTCTATATTGTAAGTTTTGTTCCCTTTTTCTTACTCAGCTTTTCTTATTGAAGTGAAGCAAAATAAATGAAAGGAGTCTTGGAGAGAAAGTTCTAATGCAGCAGCATATTTTTGTATGTATGGTTTTTCAGTGTGTACAATAACAATCCTTAATCTGGAAACAGTTGTGATGAAAATCCTGTCAGATGTTACATATGAACAGGAGGGAGACAATTTGACTGCCAAACCCCCTGGAAATAGTTAAAGATATGCCCCAGAGTGCCTTTATTCTCAGCGTCTCAATCAAAGAGCATCAAAGAACATGGCTGGGCAGGTGGAAGGTGTAGAATGGGTTCCATGTGCACAGTAACAGAAAAATACAGGAATCCTCAGCCTGAAAAGTGGCAGCTGAGAGGAGCTAGCAATAACGTCTATAGAGCTATGACTGTAGTGGAGATGGTGAGTGGGGAAAGACTTCTACTTTTTCATCTAATAAGTAGCGGTATCAAAAGAGGCTGCCAGAGGGAGGGTTTTGAAGAAACAAAACCAACTTCGTATTTTTCTCAATGTGCAGTTAAGATGCAATGGGATGCTGTTGGTGTTACAAGTTCATGTCAGCTGAAAGTGAGACAGGGCTCCCCAAAGCACTGGAAAAAAATACAGCTATTAAATACAAATATCTAGCTCAGGAGCTCGAGGCATTGAAATTTCTTAGTTTCTTGGAGTTTGACATGTTGAAGAAAGTCACAGTAGAGACTTGCCTACAGCTTTTCCCTTTTTTTTGATTTCCAGTGATTTTTAAATACAATGGCTTGGTGGAATGCAATTACTATATAACATCAAGAGGTGTTTCAAAGTGGATAAAATGTTTATAGAAGGGCAATGTTTACTTCAGAGACAAGTTAGGCTCATGCTGGAAAGATCTTTGCCTTCATACTTCAGAGATTTTGTTCAACCTTGAAATATATCTTCAGGTTTTTTTCTTAAATTTCTAATTTCAGTTATTCCAAAATCAGCCAGCAGTGAGAAATATGTTTTAACAATGTGCTGTCTTTCATTTCTGGCTGCCATGGCTTCTTTCCATTTAATAAAGCTATTACAGTGAAAAGTTGCACAGGGACACTGACATTAAAAGCAGAAAATATTTATGACACGCTGTATACTCAATTTTTAATTGACTACCTTTTACACTTTTATCTAAATGGTAAAAAAAGGACTTTATTCTGCTTGTTGTGGAAACAAAGGTAATACTGTATCAGCATCCTGATGATATTCAAAAGACAGACTGAAACAAAAATCATGCTTAAAATTAAAAATTTAGATTCATATTTAGAAGCTTCTGTGCATACCTTAAAAGTTTTCAGCACAGTAGAGTGCTGAGTGCCCTGCAGAGCTCACAGTGACATTCTGAAAATTGTTACAATACAGGTTTGAGCAGGTTTCTTCTTTTCTGAGAAGATAGCACCATTTCCACAATCAGTCTGGAGTGGATAATGATGCCTTGAAACTAATAACTGGCTTTAAAAATATCTAGATAATTTTTTTTAAGGTCAGTATTTGAAGGGAAGCTCATTGACATTTGTATTCCAATTTTCTTCTATAATTTTCTTATTTATTAATTTTTAAGTTCAGATACAGCTTTCATCAATTTTTATATAATACTAGAAGTCTGTTATTCCCATCTTCTTTTAGATGATTCTATTACTTACAGCCATTTTGATGAACATTAAGAACGGGATTTTTTTTCCTGCGGTTTAGCTTATAAAAAGAAACAGAATTAAACTACAGATCTCTATGTCTGAGCTAAGTCCCTTAGACTCCCTTTCCTGCAGACTATACAGGAACAGTGTAGTGCACCCTATCCTGTCTCTGCATTGAAAATAGATCTAATTAATAATTTCTTTCAAAAGCTCATTTCTCCCATTGACTTTATTAGACATCAGAAGTCACTGTAGCACACTGAAAAATGCATGTTCAACCCCTTGTCACCTTGTTCATAATGAAATATTTTCATTCTGACAATCTACTATCTAACTTATTCTCTGTATTTTTTTATGTGGCGTTGACACTGGAAGAATGAGCAAAAAACACTGAGCACAAAAATTTCCAAATTTCATTGGAATTATTATGAGTCAGTGTTTTACCCCATTTCAACAATGCAATGGTGTCATTTTCTTCTCACACACATGAGTAGTTCAGAATTGGAAAGGACCAAAGAAGAAAGCAATTTCAGCACAGAAGCTTTCTAAGATCAAGTCCGAGTTAGAACTAATATAAATAAGTTCTCCAACTTTTCTACTCAGATGACAAGCAACTCCTTTGCCAGAAAATACTCTTTAACACCTGCCATCTGTTGGTTTTAACTTTTATTGATTTTGAATGAAAATCACACTGACCACCAGGGGTTGATGTTCAAATTCAGAAATATGTAACAGACCAGACTACTAACTTGTTCTTTAAAACTGACTTTTTAAAAAGTCCTTGGATTTAAATATTTTAATGTGCTTATTAAAATAAAGACAAAGATTTCTAAGTACCATTTTCTTAGTCAGAGGTGTTGAGTTCATGAACGTGATTTTTATTTTAGCCAGAGCAGCGAGTGACCTGCAGTTCTGAAAGTCAGACTCTCAAGTCTGGATTTAATTTAACCTTTGCAAAATAAATATGCCAATTGTGTTGGCATTTCATAAGCTTTAAAACAAGCAAACAAACAGATGTTGTTTTGAATAAAAAAAATAAGTAAAAGATAGACTTTAAAGGAAACATTTCTGCGGGTATCCTAACTTTTTTTTTTTTTTTCTGCTAACTATTAAAAAAAAAGCTATATATTTCTAAATGGGGATGGGGTAACAAAGGTCTCCTAAAACACTAAAGAAAAAGCTTCAACTGGACCTTTCCACTGAACCATTCACAACTCTTAAAAAGAGGAAATAAAACTGCATGATACCAGTTCCATTTCCTTCAACACTCTCCCTCATCTGCTGACCACACAGAACTCCATGTCATCTGTAAAAGCCATAACACAGCAAAAGCCAGAACAATGGCATACAACTTCCCAAAATGCTTGTTAAAAGTGGACAAGAAGGAGCTCCAGCCTTTCCTTATGCTTTTGCCATCCATAAGTCAGCATTTTGAGAGAATCATTTTGTTACTTTTTGTTCTACTGATAAAATATTTTGTAGTTTGAAGGAAAGGTCTAACTTTTAGGTCTAATTAATGTGTAAGAAGATATTTAGAAGTTATTTCCTCGCAAATGTTGCATTATGACTTCTTAGTATTATTGCCACTGACAACATTGCCTTTTAATACCTGTTTCTGGTTTTATCTATTCCACTCATTGTGGTTTTATCAAGTTTGTTTTTCAACACCCTATGCATGTGCATGTACTGTTATATAAGAGTATAAAAGGTGTGTCTTTTTGTTTGTTTGTTTGGTTTTTTGTTTAATATGTTTAATAATAAAGGCTTCGTGATCGTGAAGGGAAATTTGAAAGAATTTTCAAGATCCTGAGTCAGATAGTTTTGAGAGAATATTACTAAAATATTACTGAGATCTCTGAACTGAGAACTAGGTTCTTTTTGAAATTCTGATCATTTTATGTTTAAAGATTTTCTGTCACACCTTTTCCTTGACCATCACAGTCATAGCATCTAGGTATGTCACACACAGATATGTATTTCCAGAGTATCCTGAGATAAAAAATAACTATTACCTCTACTCCACATGGTGGATGAAATAACTTGCCTGAAGTCACACAGACCATATTCAAAAAAGGACACCAGAGGCTAAATCTATTGTGCTTCATAGTAACTCAGACTTTTCAGTAGCTAGAGAAATAAGAAATAAAAATTTACATATGTAACTCTTTAGAGGTTTTTTAATGGATAATAAAACCCTCAAAACACTTTCAAAGTCAAAGTGTAAATAATGACCTACACCCAGGTGCTGGTTGGATGCTTTACACTGGTATTGCTCGATCAGAGGCATAACCCTGTGGAGTCTGGAAGTATGTTCTGCACGAAATACATCTTTCAGTACTAAAACAGAACTGCTGATATCAGTGCAAAGTGGTGTATCTACAGCAGGCATATTTTGAAAACAACAGGTAACATAATCTCAATAATAAATGAGTATCGGCAAGACAGGCAGTTTAAGAATAAAATAGAATAGGCTGTTTCAGTTGAAAAGGACCTACAATAATCACCTAGTTCAACTTTGCAGAAATCATCCCTATATTTTTTGAAATTTTCCAAAATGAATATTGAGCTATGTATTTCTGTTTCACATGTACCAGGCTTATATTTTCAGGCAGCCAATACATTTAGAGTGACTAATTTCTAAACAAAAATCTAATTTTCTCGGATACCTTTGGCTACTTGTATATATGTATTGGACATATGAATGAATGTTTTCACAGGCTGAAATCCTATCTGACTTATTTGAGCTACTTAAAAATCAAGTGTATGAAGTGTATGGTCTAAACAAATTCCTAAGGTGCCTTCATTAGTCCTTTCATAACAGTAATTTGTGCTAGTGAATATCTTTCTGAGATACCCAGAATGAACTGACCTGTCAAGATCTTTTCCATGGTGGGAAAACATTTGTTAAGGTTCCAAACATTTGTTAAGGAATTTTTAGATGCGTAACACTTAAAAATTACTTCCGCTTTGAAGAGACACTTTAAAAGCCCTCTTTCAAAATTTAGGGCTAGAAGTCCTAAATACAGTTTTGAACTTCCAAACAAATGGCTTGGTAAAAATAGTATTTCCTGGTAAATGAAGACTATTCACCAGGATGTGAAATTAATTTCTTTACCCTTAGGATGCAGCATTCACAGGGAAGCACATACTTAACATTTTCTTAAATATATTTAAAACACCCTGTCAAGAATTTTCAAAACAGTTTCCAAGTCTAATAATCAGCAAAACCATTTAGATAAATGCTTTTTCTATTACTCATGAGGGGGGATTAAAAGGGTGTACTTTCAGGCTCAGCCTCTCTGTACCAAGGTAAATATAGATACATAAAGGTTTTTCAGAGATGAGGGGAAAAGGGAAATAGGGAGGTCATTTTTCGGCTTAATTTGATTTTAAGTCATCTTTATTACAACCGAAACTCTTTGATCACTTTGTAGACTTCAGGGGTCCGTTTTGAATATTTAGGCCTAAAAGTTTACTTGGAAAAGGAAATCAATTTACAGGGTAGATAGCACACAAAAAATAACCTCTCTCTGATACATGCAGTCTTTTAAATAACATCTTCTATGATTAGGCACTAAAGCTTTAATATCAACAATATCCCTGAAATGAGGAGAGTGAAAAAAACAAAATATAAAGTGCAGAAAATGCTATCAATTCTATTCACAGTGGCAGAATGACTCTAATAGCAGAGACATTTATGACTCATAAATTACCATTTATAAATGCAGTGTTTAGCATTCATTTCAATGGACAACATATGGTAGCAACATTTCTAAATAGCTTGAACTGATAAATAGGCCAGTGAAGTGGTTCAATTTGTTAAAATGCTAACACATTAACTACTGCATGTGGTAGTGGCATGTTTGCATCCCTAACAGTGTCTGCTTAGGCGTTATGGAAATAGACACTTGCCTTGAATTTATGAACTGGCACAGTCAGTCTATTTTTCATAATGATTTATGAGGAATCACTATTTGCAGACTGGGTGATCCATTTATGACTGGTAACCTCAGTCCTACCATAGCATGACCACATCTCACACATTTCAGACCCTGGTACCTTTTCTTCAGAGACTGGTTGATTTCTTAGAGATGTTTGAATCTTATATTTGTTCCTTTCAAATGAGTAATATTATGGTTTGAGCTTGATCATTATTACAGTGAGACACAGTCACACAATGATCCAGCCTAAGACTTTCCTGAGGTCATCTCTGCTCCTGACACAATTATAGTGTTGTATGTACAGTATTTATAGCTTCTTCTTTTTCACTTTATGTAACATCAGAACCAATTTTCAGTTACAAAAATATAATTAAAAACCAGTTCTAGGTCTGAGGAAAATAGAAATGTGCTAACTACTACAACATTATAGTAATCCAAACAGTCTAATCTTTGTGGAAAATTTTGTGCAGTTTGTTTCTACTGTATGTCTCTAATTAGCTTTCTTTGGTCTTATCAATGATATTTTTGAAGCAGTCTTGATACCTGTATAAAGCCAAATTATCCCCTTGGGCCTCCCAATGCAGATTGATGGTCACAGAGGCTCTAGTTCACCTGAATTAAATCTACCTGGGAAAGTCAAAATAACAATTTAATTCTCTTTCTTCTTGTATTTTTTCCTTTTATTCTTTCTTTTCCTTTTCCTTTCACCTTTACTTAATCTTTTTCTTTTCCTATTCCCCTTTCTTTTGCATCCTCTTCATTTTCTCTTTCTTCCTATGTCTTTTTCTTTCACCACAATTCACAGTCTCCATCACTGTATGGTTAGTTATTTTAAAGGGCAAGGATAGACCTTCATAGCTTTCTTGTTGCTGATCACAGAACTACAAATTACAAACAGGGTTGCACTAGATGATCCTTGAGATCCCTTCCAACCTGAAGTTTTACTATTCTATGATGATTCTATATAATTGACAGGGCTGTCCTATGGCAGACTAATAATACATGTGGTACATTTCATGAAAGCAGAAACAGGCTTCTGCATCCTTTTAACATTCTAAGTAACATCCTTTGTGTGTCATATTGGAGATTTCGAAAAAAGGTGCCTGAGCATGCCTTGGAAACACACTGTCACCTAGAACTGATGAGTGATATTTCTGTTATCCAGCAGAAACTTCTATAATGGAGACCTCAGTCTCCAGGCTTGTTGTGGAAAAGCTCATTCTAAAATGGATTATAAACAAAGTCAGATGAATTCCTCTTCATGAGGTATAGATGGAGTCTAATATTTAGGTCAGGCACCAAAAAAGCACTTAGTCATACGTTCTTAAGAAGATTTTTATGCTGATAGATTTTCTATTTTAGGATGATGATACTTTAATGAGAATGGCAGCTGAAACAATAATGCTAGGAATGCTGATGATGTCAGCAATAACGATGAAGAGAAAGATGCAGTACTACCTAAAAATCATAGGAAGATCAGATATTGTGAAAATTCCGAGGCTTAATAAAATGTGTTAAGTAAAACCAGATATGTAAAAAAACATATCCATACAATAAGATATGAGTTTATCCTTCATATTCGAAGATGGGAATAGAAGTGGAGTACGTGTTTGCAATCACTTGATAAAACATCTCATTGCATTTAGATTTCAAATGGTGAAACTCTTGGCATCTAATCTCAAGATGAGTCAATCAAAAGACCTCTGCCCATTTGCAGAGTATTCTTCAAGAAGAGCTGCTATGGTAAACTTGTCTTTTCAACTTTTTTCCAGGAGGAGCTCAAAGGCTAGGGCTTATTGAGTGTTTACAGTTTCAAAATATAGCAATATGTAAGGATTGGATGAGCTATTGATTTTGAAGCTGTAAACATTTGAGAAGCAATACTGTGCAATATTTAAGGAAATAGCTTAGATAGTTTTCAAATTTCTACTGCTAGAGAGAATACAATGAACAGAATTCAACCATTCACACTGGAATTACCCTATTTTGTATGATTATTTTGCACTGCAAGCATCTGTAGATCTTTGTGGGGTTTTTTATGTTTAAGATAGTTTATGTGGAAAACCCAGACTTTGATGGATGATTACTGCTAAGAGAAGTGAATCAGACAATGAGAAAAAATATTTCAAAGTGAGGAAGAGGAATATGTATATATGTTGTGAAAGCTACCAATTTGTATCAACATGCTCCAAAGGGAACATTGTCTTAAAATACATGCTTCTTAATGGGCCAGATACCCTCACTGACTGAATTTCCAGAGAAGTCAAACAGCATTACCTTTAAGCAAAACCTCTTTGAGTAATAGGTGGTCAGGACCTAAAAAATCACATATCCACTGAACAATGGATATGAAACCTGTCAGAATGAATTATTTGGAAATGTACTTTTGTTTAAGGAATCTCTATGTCCCTTTATGTTACAGTTAAAACAGTTATGTTTTACCTATTTGCTTGGCAAAGAGTCAAGGTAGGATTGTCTGCTAATCACAAATATGTCAGGATGGTAAAGACCTGAGCTCCATTCAAATGCGTGAGGAATAAATGGCTATAGAAAGGAGACTTTTCTTTCTTTTGTACTTCATAGATTGCCCTATAGAGTCTTTTCACATTGGCTTAACAGCTATAGCACTACACAGCTCATTAGTTCTTGCTGTTTCTTAACTGAACAGCCGGGTAAAACATGCTTAATTTATGCCCATCTTAGGACTGAAACACATTCTCCATAAAACTTTAAAAAGGAAAAAAATAATATAAAAAATATTCCCTCCAGCATAACCATCACTAACAAATAATGAACTTGTTTATCATTCCTATTTTATGTCTCATACTTCAGGCATTTCAGAGCCCTTTTCAGACTATTATCTCTATTATCTACCACCCTTCAAACCCTTCATGTTGTTATCCTCTTTTATATCAGTAATAGGTTTTAAGACTCATAGTAATGAATGCAAATATATTACTGTTTTAGGGCAGTAAAATTGTTCTTTAGCAGTTAACTACACTCTTTGCAACAGTGAAAAGCATTTTAATTAGCAGTTGGAGAAAACTAGGACATGGGAACACAGAGACAATATAGGACTGCAGCAATCTATTAGCTGTTACCTAATAGAAAAGTTAGCCCATTAATGCTCAAGTCAGCTGTTGATTACTAAGGGCTGCAATGTGAAGTTTGACTTCTGTCTAATGTCTTGTTCTCAGTTTCAAGGACAACAGAAAATGAGCCTTTTTTTTTTTTTTTTTTTTTTTTTTTGTGGCATTGCCAATGTCCTCTGCCTGGAAATTTGGTATTTTATTTCGGTTTCCCATGAATCCCTATCAGTAATAAAGTTTCGGACCTAGTTCTAGGAAGCATCTGTTTCCTTCTAAGAAAACACATATATCAGCATGATGAAGCAACCCAGCTCCTTGGAGGCAAGTTGTCCATCCTTAGGAAGAAGACTATCAAAGTCATAAAGCTGGATTCAGTCTTGATGATTGCTGGGGAACTGATGGGTGACCAATGCAGAAGTATCTAAATCAACAATGCTTAACAGAGCACGGTGCTCTCCATGCTAGCATTATTCTGTGCTACTGTGCCTACAAAAAAACCCACAAAACACCAAAACAAAGGGCAAACACACTAAAACCGAACAGAAAAAACAAAATAATCACCAAACAATACTGCACCATGCAGGAGCTCTCTTTCAGGGATGGAAGCGACACCATGGCATTAGGATGGTTAATAAGCTCTGCTTACAAGAAGGCTTAGCTGGCAGTGATTCAGGTCTCTCCACAGCATGCAGATCTATAGCCCCAGACCCTACACAGAGATTAAGTCACTGGGGATTACTAACCTGCTCTACCTGTGTTTAAGTTCCCTTCCGTAAATCAGGAATAACAGATAGCACTTCCTGCTTTACAACGGTGAGAATAAGTACATTTAAATTTGTGAGCTTCTGAGTTAGTACCACACTGAGGGTTATTTAGTATTGTTTCTGTGATGTATGAAGTTAAGCATATGTTTTAATTCTTCCTTTGACCATAGTCAGTGCTCTTAGCAAAACTCTTCATAACTGATCTGTCACTGGACAATCTGTTTCCCGGATGGTAATGTCCTATAATTTTGAAAGTGGGAAGATGCATATGGAGCAGCTTTTGCTTCATTTCCGTTTGAAGACACCAAGGTGATGGATGGTTTAATTCAAAAGCTATTTTGTTCTTCAGGAAGAACACCATATTCAGACTCCAAATCTTGTCAGTTTTGACTGTTTAATATCTCCTAAATGTGTGGGTTTTTTCCCCTCTATTCTATTGCTAGAAACCAAATTGCCTTAGTCATAATTTCCACTGATTACTAGTCTGCCTCCCTTGTTTTTCTTTCAGTTCTCTTCCTCATACTACAAAACAAATCATTCATCTTCCTCTATGCTCAGACTTCACTGTAGGTAACAACACATCCATTCTGTGTATATTTTCAATTGAAATGCTGCTTTCTGTGAAAATATTTTCCTTTAAGACAGATCTTCATATAAGAACAAAATATTTTACTTAATTTTTATTTTTATTGAAAACACAGTCTGCCTTCTGTTTTGCTCATAAACTTAACAAATAAGGGGAGAAGGAGAGAAGACACATGTTGACTGACCAGCCCTTTCAGAAAGGTTGGTTACTTAGTAGCTAAATACATGACAAAATTAAGCTTTAAGCTTCACAAGTTTGGGCTTTTCAAAAGTATTTCATACTAACATGTTTATAAAAAAAAAACTTTATTAATGCTATGTATTGGCATATTTCTGGTACAATACACAATCAAGTCTTTTTAGAACAAAGAACATGGGGAGGATTTTGTTTCCATCATTTATTCAAAATTCAGTGGTCAATTTTGGGGGAATTATTTGAACAGTAATATTTCAGGAAATTATGGAGTAAAAACAATGATCAGCAAGTGATTGTTGAGAATTGATATTTACTTTTGCAGATGATAGGAGTAAATATTTCATATGAATAGGAATTGTTTTGTAGTGCTATGGGGTTTTATTCCTTGTAAAATTTATCTGAGAATTTCGCAGTTCTCTCAAAATCTCGAATGAGATGTGGTGTCAATGCAGAGAGAATTTCAGGAACCAGATAAAGTTCTCTGAAAATGGAGGTAGAATATTTCTTAGACAATTCAGTTATGCCTTGGCCTCTCTGAGAGTTATTCTTGCCCACTTTCATTGCTAAATGAGTAGATGTAAGATCAGAAAGTTGGTGGTCCATTAACTACAGAACTGGGAAAACAAGGCTGTGATCACTTCTCACATGTTTTGCAAGGCTGTGGACTCTAAGAAGAAATCAGTCATGACAAAATCTCAGAAATCTTATTCTATATCCAAAGGGTCTACATTAAGTTTCCTTGTGTTCCATGTAGAAAATAATATACTGTTTGTGATTAACAGACTTACCCATGGTATTATTTCATATGAAATGAGGTATTCAGGAAAATGGACTATTCAACTTATTCAAACAGGTGTTTCAAGTAATAGGGCCTGGCATACTATAATCAGAGAAAATGGGCATAAAAAAGGTGGATGCTTCTAGAACTAAGAGGACTGCCACAAATCCACTTCCACTGTATGTCTGCAAATTCAAGAAATGCAACTAACACGGATGTTTCATTGGGGAAATGCACAGGATACCACCAGTGCTTTAGAACCATGCAAAGACACTCAAAAGGAGCTCTGCATTGAGCTAACTCATGCACAGTAAGGGTGATGTTATGTTTGAGCACCAAGATCATGTCAAACATAAAGTACTATGTTTTGCCTCTGTACCAAACTCACCAGAATTACTTAATGGGAGAGAAACATGCCGAGATACCCTCGTTTGCCATGGTCCCAGTGTGTGTCCTCCATGCTAAATATCTTCCCCTCTGAGCATCATGGAGGTGACAAAAGGGTCTTGAAATAGCCTTGGAAGGGATATGTTTTAATGCAGTGCTGTGCCAGAGCCAAAGCTGTGCTGGACTCAGCTGGCTGTCACTGTTTCTGTCAAATTTGAGCTGTCTGCCGTAGTGGGATTCATCTCACTTAACATTAGATGTCTGCACTACAGACATCTATGTCTAGATTAGTCACCCTTGTCTCTCTTATAGTCAATGGAAAGAAACAGGCATGATTCACCTGATCCTAAAACAGACTCCTCAAATGCGGGTGAATCATTCCTCTACATTGCCTTTTTTGCTTAGGCAGTGTGAGGGAATGATGGAAACACAGGGCTCATGTCAGGAAAGAGATTAGAGTTTGAAAGATACTGAAAGGCAGCACCTCATTGGAACATGCAGATAATGAGACAAAAAAAAACAAACAACAAACCCAAAACAAAATGACAAAAAACCAACCAACCAACCAACCAAACAAACAAAAAAAAAAAAAACCAAAAAGAAACCAACCAAGCATATAAACTACTTATTTATACTCACGTGGCAACTTATTTGGAAACACAAGAGCCAAAAAATTACCTCTCAGTCAGGAACAGAAATGGTCACTTTGGCCTTGGTTTCAACATTATTGTTTATTTGTAAAACTTATGTTTAACAAATAAAATGTATGCATTTTCCTTCTGCCAAAGTAGGTCACTGAGTGTGTTGGATCTCTCCAGTATCAAAACATTAGTTAATCTAAATGAGATGCAGACAACTTTGGTTCAGTGGTAGCAGCATCAAATGACTCCTAAATTCCAGGCAAGTTACTTCATTTCTCCATTCACTGATTTTACAGCTTCAAAAACTGGGATGAAAATTCTTCTTTCCTTTTGTACAGCAGCTTCCCCATCAAAACAAGTTTTAGAAGAAAAAGGCATTTTGCAGCTGCCCTTTTTCCCCAAGTAATGACAAAGAAAGTGTGATTTTTCCCATCTAAATGATAAAACTTAGACAATTAAATTTTGATGTTCACAGATTTCATGATTTTTGGTACCATTTGCTTCTGATCTACATAACATCTTCAAGAAGCCTGGGGGGCCCTGTTGTCTGAAATAACAAAAAACACTGGGTAATGAAAAAGCATTTGAATGTGGCATTCTTCTAAAGCCTGAAACATGAGCACTTAGTCAGGGACACACAATGTGGTGCCCTCATTTTCTCAAACTGAAGCTCTTTAAGGCTTTCATTCCCTGCCTTTGCTGTTGACATTCAAATTGACTTTTTGCATTTTATAATGGTAGCTCCTGTCTTGCTTTCCACTTTATCTGCCAAACCCACTGCTGGGTCTTTCTCAGATGCACAAGAGTCAGCGATAAAGCTGACTGAAAATGCATCACTTATTTTCGTAATTTTCATAAAGTACACCCCAGTACCAGCAAAGTAAGACAGGAAGCTATTAGAGTTGGACTGCTGTCATCAATTGCTATCCCATCAACTGCTCAGTTTTCTGACAAGCCTCAGTTCTTTTTAGTTTTCAGCCACTAAAAAAAATAATAAAATAATAAAATATAATAAAATGTCATGATAATGATGATAATAATGATAATAATGATAATAACGATAATAATGATAATAATAAATAGTAATAGTAATAAAGTGTAATAGTAATAATAATGGTCCTCTCAAAGAAAAACAATGCAACACCACAACCTTTTAGATGGGAAAGTGCCATGTTACTGTCAGTGAAGGCCATCATCTCTATATAACCTACAGAAATGGCTTGAACCTTCCACTCCCAAGGTACAGCACTGTCAGAGCCTCTTGCTTGCCTGTCCTCCAGTGTCCTTGCTTCTGCAGGATTCGCATGATTTATTGAAGGGTCTGCTCTCTAAAATCACTCCTGTCTTTTGGGAAAAGAATCAGACACAGAAGAAGAACTTACTTGAAAATCAAGTGCTGGGGGAGGAAAATGCACTCTCATTCCCTAAGCACCAGTCCTGAGGAAACAGATTTTTGCTTTGCAGTTTCTAGCAAATTTGGTTGCTCTGAAGAAAAAGCCTCCAGTGTTTCAGTTCCTGGCTCTGCACATCTGCCAGCCTACCCTATGACACGGGGGTTTTGGGCAGGAAATATTCCCTGTTGTGAATCTGGAAAAAGTCTAGCCTGCATGGCTCTGCAACACATTATAAGTAGGTAGATTTGGGAGCAGAAACTACACGTATTCCACTTTTTTTAGATGAATTGGGGCAAATGCTCCTGTCAACACTGCCAGCCTGTATCCGAATTATCCCATTGACCTCAGCAGAGTATAGCTAAGAGGAGAATTCAGCTGCAGCTCTTATCCCCTGTGGCTGTACCACAGTACATAATTATTGCTGTTTGCTATTTCTATTGCAGCAGAACCCACAGGACCAAACAAGGATCAGGATCCCCACTGTGCTAGGTGCAACGCAAACCTATAAGCAGTCATGGTGCCTGCATTAAAGAGTTTACAGCCATGTCTCTTAGGAGAACATTTCTCCATCTAGCAGACTTCTCTATTAAGAACTGTTAATTACTTACTTCAGCTTAATTTTTTTCTCTTCTCAGTTTCTTCTGTGTTTCCTGCCTAGCCACCCAAAACCATCCTTAATATTCTCTTTCTTTCACACTATGAATCTCTTTCCACACTGTAAGAAGCTATTGGTTCTTGATTGTCTCATCTGACACTTCTCCTCTAGTCATTTTCTGCTTTTCTATAATTTTTTTGAAAACAGACATTTGTCTTCATCTTTTTCACTGTAACAATATCTTTGTATCATTATCACTCTCATGGGGCTGAGTGACATGAAATTTGTGCCTCCTGTCTGGGAAAGGACACCAGATTTTCTTGAAGGACTCCCCAAAAGCACATTCACAATCAGTTCCTCTTTTTGCTTTCTTCTTTTTTTTTTTTTCTCTTGCTTTTACTAGCAGAGAAATGGCTCATTGTCACCCCACAGGTTTTCTTCACTGTTATTGCAACCTAAATATCACGTCTCCCATTTGCTTAATGCCTGTTTCAGATTACCTCCTAGTGCACCTCTCTCCAGAGGCATTAGATGGTTATATTTTTCCACTGTTCCAGACTGAATCTCATTTCACTGTTTCCTGCTCATACTTCTGATGTCTCTTCCTGAGCAAAGCTCAGAAAATGTGAAATAGAAGAATGGACAAATTAAGAACTTGCTACACAACGGGGCCCAAACTGTGGTGATCAGTGGTGCAGAGTCCAGCTATAGACCTGTGACTAATGGAGTCCCCCAGGGATCATCGCTGGATCCAGTCCTGTTCAACAGCTTTATCAGTAATATTGGTGATGGGACAGAGTATCTTCTCAACAAGTTTGCTCATGACACAACACTGGGAGGAGTGGCTAACACCCCAGAAGTCTGTGCTGCCATTCAGAGAGACCTGGACAGGCTGGAGAGTTGGGCAGGGTTGTTTAATAAATTACAACATCAAGTGTAAAGTCTTGCATCTGGGTAGGAACAACTCCATGTACCAGTATAGGTTGGGGGCTGACCCATTAATATTTACAAATATGTAAAGGGTGGGTGTCAGGAGGATCTTCTCAGTGATGACCAATGATTAGGACAAGGGGTAATGGAAGCAAGTTGGAGCGTAGGACGTTCTGTGTAAACATAAGAAAAAGCTTTTTCACTGTGAGGGTGACAAAACACTGTCACAAGCTACCCAGTGAGGTTGTGGAGTCTCCTTGTCTGGAGACATGCAAAACCCACCTGGACATGTTCCTGTGTGACCTGCACTAGGTGGTCCTGCTCTGGCACAGGGGTTGGACTTGATGATCTCTCGAGGTCCCTTCTAATTCCTAACACTCTGTGATTTCTGTGATTTCTAGATCCCATTGTATCTATAATCTCCATCTCTACTGCAATTCCCACACAGAAATCTCAGAAGACCTTGCCTGGAAGTTTGTCTCTGAGGCTTCCATGGGCGAAGTATCCCCTTTACAGTGCAGCTACACATTCAAAAGATCACAGGCTTACAGTAGCAGGTCTGACTCCCATAACTTACACTTAACTGCAACTACAACGCTCTGTTCAGTGTCTAGCACTGGTCTCCACTCCATCTATTTACTTCCAGTACTACCATAGTAGTAGTAGTACTTTACTACTGTAAAGGGATTTTTGAAATGCAATGCTCAGGTTGATTATTTCTTCTATGCCACATAGAGTGCTGAAATAGCAGTGACGCTACTTGATAAACAAGCTAATATTCCTTTAAACTAAAGTTCCAAATAAAAAATTCTTAGAAAAAGGATATTCACAAAATGCTTTCTAGTCTCACATTTTGTTAGACCAGAGCAGGGCAGGAATGGGACTTCTGCTCCTCATCTCTATAAATTAACAGGTGAAATCATCAGTCATCCTTAGAATCATAGAATAATATAGGTTGTAAAAGACCTTTAAGACCATCAAGTCCAACAGTTACCCCAGCACTGCTGAGGTCACCCCTAAACCATGGCCCTCAGCACCACATCTACATGGCTTTGCAGTCGCTTTGCAGTCCCTCCAGGATGAGTCACCTGAATTACCCAACAGCCATATGATGTTACTGGTAAGTATTATAACTCATAAATAGTATCATAAAAATGAAGAACAGTCAAACAGTAATACACTGTGAATTGTATATTGTGAACAACACTTGTATAAGACAAAGAACGTCAGAATCTGTCCCAAAGTTAATTGAGTGAACTTATCTAGCTGTGTGCATTGTTCCCTAATAATAAGTATCTGTATATTAGTTGCTTGTTCTTTTAAAACCACTCACATTAGGCTTGACCATCTCTTGCCACACTTAAGAGCTTTTTTAAACTTCATTTCAGATCTTGCATATCTTCTTATTCAGTGTGTGTCACTGGATTTTGCATAAAAGGAAATGCAAAGAATTCTTGTAAGTACAGTCTCTTTCTACCTGAAGATGCAGTCATTCTTGCTGTGGCATAGTGTTATCATACTCCAATCATCCTGGGATTTTGAAGATGAAATCTGAAAGTGTGCTGCTATCTAAGGGGCTGACAGAGAGCAATGGGACCAACAGATAGCAGACAAACTGTCTCAGGTTCAAGGTCAATCAGATAGTTTCCAGTTAAATAATGTTCTGATCCTAATGTTCTGTACACACTGTTCCTGTGTACAGCTGTTCAAATTGTCCAGATTTCTTATCTTCCTTCTGCCTCTCCTTTAACCAGCAAGTTTATGGATACTGCAGTGGCCTTCTTTACAAGAAAACTCTGGGGAAGGGTGTCTTTAGTCAACATGTCTCAGGCTCATTTGTTTTGTCAACAAACCAGAGTGCTTTCGAGGCCACTGTGGGATTGACAGTGAAGATGCTACAAACACAATAATGTATTGTCTGGGGAAGCATTTGAAGATAGCGAAGGAGTCAGATGTCACTGGGACATGATACTTCTTGTTTCTATAGTGAGAGTGAGCAAAAGAAAATAATCCATGGAAAACACCCAGGTATACTGTTTCCCTTTCATTATTCTATGCATCGAAAGAGATTTAAAGTAATAGTTTAAGAATTTTGAAATGGCTCACTGCCCACAAATAGTGCCATATTCCTGCTGTCTGCCTGCATTGCTAAGGCTTGTATTTGCTCAATATCTATTTTGACACCTGCATACTGACAGTAATGGAGACTGATAGACAGCTGCAGAGACTGCAGAGTCACAACAATATTCCCCATCATCTCCTAAGGCCAGGTAGATCAGACTTGAAATAGGCTGGTCAGCTCTGGATGAAGGGGGAGACAGTATCTTGGTTTTCTCTGCCCTCCTGTGTTCGACCTCTTCATTGTTACTCCTGATTTTACACAATTTATATCTCATTAATGGGTACAGTTAGGGAAAGAACATAGCACAAAATGCAGTTCTCTTGTGCCTTCTGGCATAAAATGTAGATATTCAAGCAGAGATGATACTTTCTTATTTTTGCTGGGCTTTGCAACACCTCTGTCACTTTCCAAATATGAAAAGCTAGGCTAATATTTGTTTACAAAAACATCCACCATTCAGCCCAACACTTCTTAATGGACAGGAACAAATGACATCATAAGAGACATAGCTTTATAGTCAGAAATTACATTTTTACAGGGCAGATCTTCAGCTCCATTCATCAATACTCTAATTTAACAAACTAAGCATCTGGTCTGGGGAAATAGTGTTGCTGGAGTTTGATGTATTCTGCATCAAAGCAGTTTTTCCCTTAATTCCATGTAGTTGTTCTGTGACCTGACCATCACATTGATTTTTTTTTTTCATCAGTAACATAGAGGTTTTTTGTTCTTGAGTCATATCCCAGATCATGTCCTCTAAGCCCAGTACTTTCATTTATTTTGTACAGTATAATGAAGAACAAACTATTCACCGTAACCAACCAAAACTAAAAGTACCAGTGCTGACTCCTACTTGTGAGTCCTGGTGTAGCAGATATTAAATGAATGAAGACAAGGCCATTTTTTTAAATTTTTTTTTTTTTCCCAAGAGAGTAAATGGGCATTTCTACATATAAATTAATAAAAAACCTCACCCAGCAAAGGACACTATTAAACTCAGTCTATTCTATTAAACTTAGAAATACACATATGAGAAGAAAATTAACCTAGCTTGGAAGTTGCATATGCCAGGCAATCATGTCCACTCATTTTCCTTCAATATTTTTATAGACTATGTGTTGTCACTTCTTTTTTTTTTTTTTTTTAATAATGTTAATCACTTCTCAGCTAACATAAATTATTACATTATGTCCACCTGTCTTCAGTTTTTTAGATGGTTCTTGTTAAATCAGAGTCCTAGAAATGGTCATTTCACCACACTCCCTGAGTGGGCTTGCCACACAATACACAATGCAGATCAGTGTTCTGATGTTTACCTTTGGGATGTCTCATGGTCTGACTGACCCACATTATCTAACAGCTGCAGTCAATACTTCACAACCTCTTCCTCCAGGTACCAGTTTGTATAACAACATAAGATATACCGGTAGCCACCTCACTGCCTTTTACTCCAAGAGCAGAGTTCTACTTTGATCTTAAATTTCCTCTGCCCAGAAAAGTTATATGGAAATGATTACAGTTTTATGAAACAGAGATTAACAAGGACTGAGGTGAAATTCGTCACTGTTTCAACACTAAATATTCATTTAAATGAAAATTCCCATTGGATTTGTGCGTGATTATTGATACAGCCTTATCAATATTAGGACACTGCAGGAGTTAGCCTTTCTTGATTTATTTATGTACTCTAAATATAGCAGTCATGCATCAAATTAGAAGTACATTTATAAATAATTTATGGAGGATGAATAATGGATTCTTAGATGTCTTAATAAATGACTAATCAATCGTTATAGCATCTATAGGTCAGAGGTTACTTCTAAACATGGCAAATAAAGCACATGAATAATAAGCTGTCCAGAAACCATTATCTTGGAAGGTGCTTGTAGCTGTACAGATGACCATTCATATCTGTAATGTGCATATAACTAGAATTGGGGAATAATACAGTAAGAAACAAAATGCAAAATTGAGACACTTGTATGTCCCTGTAAACAATTCCTCCTGTTCTTCAAGGAGTTCTAGAGCTGGCAAAAACAATGAGTGCCTGAAAATTATCAATGAACATAAGCACACAGGTCTCTTCAAATGCAAAGTCTTATTTTCCAGTAGAAGACACTGATAATATAAAAATATTTAATAAGCATTTTTAAAGTGTATGATTAGTGTGATAGTTGATTCAGGTTGTTTTTGCACTGTCACTCCTGAGAATTCCTTCAGATATATATATATATATATATATACATATCTGTAAATAAGGAAGCCAAATATCCTCCTTAGCTATTTATTATGCTATATGAAAATTACCCTTAAGCACACATGGTAGATGCAGAAGCCCGGCACTAATGGTCAACATGAAAGACTGCAGAGAACAAAAAACATGCCATAAAAAGTGTCGTGGGATTTCAGCCTGACTACAGACTCACATGGTACCTAAGCTGTTGAGTATCTAAACAATATCTTACAGAACTACCTCATGGAACAATATAATATGAAGTTTATGTCTGCCACCTGATGAAAGGACCAATATTACACTCTCTGTTGACCTTCAGAACCTTTTCCCTGAATGGAAGGTCATATATATTGCATAGCATTGATTAACTACTTTTGAATGTCTCATAAAAATCCAATGACCAAAAACCAGATGCAGGCAGCAATTTATATAATTTTCAGGAAAACAGAAACTTTAAGATTATGGTGGCTCGATCACCTTTCTTCCTACAAGACTAAAGCATCTCAAAGAATAAATTATTTTCATCATGTCCTTTACTAAAATGACAGACTTAACTCATTGTCCAGACTTCTTTTTGTTTTTCTTAAAAGCTGAGCTGTTTCTGAGGGCCTTTAAAAGTCAAGAAGTCTTTAAGGCTGTTTCAGCACATTAAATTATCTAAAGGAAAAACCTGAAAGACAACCGAATGTGTCAGCTAAACAGTTTAAGCTCTCCAGCTTCAGTCTCTATAGGCAGCAATTACATTTCGAAGGAAAATGTTTTACAATTGTAATTACACATAATAGGAGGAATGTATTTTTCCCTTTATCCTTCTCCCATGGTGAGTCAATTTAATTTTTAAATACAAGAGACATAATTGATTTTAGCCCTAGATTAGTACTGAAAATGATCTATATGTGCTCTCACTAATGGAACAAGAGAATTGGCATTCCTAAGGGACCTTAACCCAACCACATTCATGGCAACAATTATTAGACCCTGACAGGTTAGCTACTAGGAAGGGGGTGGGGGGCCACAGAATACCCTGCTGATTAACATCTAGTGAAATAATTAATGTTATGCTCTTCTCATTTAATTATGGATTATTCACAAATATATTATTATTAGACATCACAAAGGGAAGTAGCTGTGCAGAGTTTTGTCTTCATCTATGCTGTGCAGAAAGCCTTTTGTATGCTATTTAGGGAAACCTCTCACTTTGGCTTGGTTTTGAGTTCAAAACCATATTCAAAACAAATGGGGAGCTTTTACAGTTTCATTAGGGCTTGATTAAAAACCTCAGAAATAGAAAGTTTTCCACTGATTTCAGTAGGAATGTATCAGGCTTAAATGCCTAAGACTGTATTGTAACATCAAGACTTCAAGATAGCTGAATAAATAACGCTGATGGGTGATGATGCAACTTGGTTAGTTCTAAGACATTTTCACTCCTGTTTGTCAGAGTAGTTTATATAAACAAAACATGTCCTTTTACAGAGTATTGCAAGAAACAAGAATAGGGAGAGGACTTTACTCTCCAAGTGCATTTTTTTTCCAGCTGAAGTGACCCTGGTCATTTTAGATGCCAAATAGTTTATTTTAAATAATATGAAAGTGAAGTGAATGGGAAAATATTTTTGGCACCTGGGAAATGCCAGCTCCTGTGGTTCACTGACCAGCCAGATTATTTATGGACAATTTGACTCAACTCTAATTTCAAGTGACATATACACATGGGCATATAGACTAAAGTGCCTTGCTTTAATAATGAAAACATGCATAGCTCTGCTGAATATTTTCCTGTTTGATGGAAAATAGGATCTCTCAAATCTCATCTGAGTTGAAGTTCTGTTCCCAGTCAGATGATTCTGGGGTTTCAGATTTAATTTATATTCTTCACCCAGTTTGCACTAATATTTTGATATTGCAGGGCTAGTGAAGAAAAAAATAGCTTACAATTTCAAACAAGTGAGTTCAGAGTCAAGGATCATTGCTAATTTGACTTGCTATTTGTAGTGACAGGCAATTATTTTGCATATCTTCAGTCCTTTCCACCATTCAGAAAAAAAAGACAGGAATAGAGGACTCTGAAGACAGTGCACTGTAGACTCCTGACTAAACTGTGAGTTCAGGATGTTCTTGTCACTCTTGTTTCTTGTCCTTTACCCTGCATGAAATTTTGTGTACACAAGTTCACACAGAGTCCTGCTGACTTCAGGCTAGACAGGGCATTAGCACTTTCTTCACCACAAGACTTGTAGCCTGTATTCCAACTCCTTTCCCTGCGTACTCTTCCACTCCTTTTCTGCTTAAGTTTCTGTTACTGCTTCACTTTTAATGTTGCCTACAGGCACTTGCTGAACAATGCAAGTAATGGTATAAATCTTCATTCCTCCAAAGTGATGAGTCCTGTTATTTGACAAGGACCATACTGTTGACTACAGCAACTCAAGAGTAAGCAATCTAACCTGAGCATGGTCCTGACATGAGAAACAAGGTCAAAAATATGTGTGTTCATTTAAAGGTCCCTTCCAACCCAAACCATCTTACAATTCTATGATTCTGTAATTCTAAATAAAGCAGCAAGTACCATCCTTCAGAGGCATTCTGCAGTGTCAGTGAGCACATACATTCAAAGCAAGTGTGGTATGTTGGTGAAGGGGTAAATAAAACATCTTTACAGTGCAGATATCATGTAAATTCTGATAGCCTTTGCTTTGTCCTCAAGTGAAAACTCTGTAAACACAGGAAGAAGCATTGCAAGATATCTTGAGATATCTGGCAGTCAAAAAAAGCCATACATAGGCATTTGCATTCAGAAATATTTTGTATGTCTTTATGGCTTTACTATTGTAAGTTTAGTGCTGCTTCTAATAATGATCACTCTACATCTTGCAATTAGTAAAACTAACATGGAAAATATGGTCCATTCTAGTCTGGAATATGAACAACACTGTTCCTGTTCAAAAAGATCCAAACTACTGTTCCTGCATGTGAACAGTGGAAGCTTGGGAATAAAAAGAACAATACAGTCCCAATTGATCTAGGATATTTGTGATTAACTGCCTTCTTTGGTGTCTGTCTCGCTAGCTGTCCTTGTTGCTTCATATGTACTTCAGGACTAATGCACCTTCATGAGCTGGACTAAATCATGCCTTACCTCTTCAGAGCCCATAAAGAACAGATAGAGGCAAAAATTTCTTCAGGTGAGTCAGCAGTGTAGATAGTGGATCACAGATGTTTTTTTATTACTACACAATATTGGCAAATGACAGTTCAATGGTAAAGTCTTACATCTGCTCAGCATTTTGAAGTCTGTTGGGAAATAGCAACTGATGACCTATTGTATTAAAATTTTTTTCTCTCACCATGCATTCTAATTGGGAGTAAGCAGCTCCACAGCGTACATGGCAGCCAGCATGTTCAACTCAGCAGGAGCCTATAGACACAGAAAAAATTAATTGATAGTACTGTCAGCTATCAGTAAAACTCAGTGTCAGTCATACATTGCTTTGTCACCAGAAACAGAAAAATAATGAGGTGTGTGCAGTGAGCATTCCTAGTTTGAACTCTATCATACAAGCAGAGGTAGGACATCAAATCAGCTAGGATGAGAAATTTCCAAGTATCCAAATATTACTGAAAGAAATGTGGAGGTGTCTAAAGTGGTACATTTTAAATTAGGTGAATTCACAGACTGCATTTATTCTGGGAAATGAAGTGAGAGGTTTGAGGTTTTTTCCCTTTCTTTTTCCACTTACCTTGTTTCCATGTCTCTGTTATATAAAAAGTGAGGGGGTTTTCTCCTATGTGACCAGTGTGCTGACTCTCATCCTTTACTGCAGTCAGGTGTTATGTGTGGCTCTCCTGCCATTCACTCAGCTGTGACCTTGGTGACTTCATCTGGGGTAGATGTAGGGGCAATGTGAAACAATGTGGGTTACCTTTTCTGTTGCCATGGGACTTGGAGTTCTTGCCTTCTCACCTGGATCCACAGATTCACTCCCACAACCTCACAGTAAATTTTTAATCTACAGGAAACTGAACGATTCCCAGTATTACATATGGGAAAGAACTGGTGCTGCTTACTTTATTCCCACCTATGCATTTATGTACATATCCTTACAGCCTTGCCCTCCAAATAAATGCAAGGTTTCTGTGGCATCTCAACACTGACCAGCAGAGTGCAGCAACTATTTGAGAAGCAGCACTTGTGCAGTACTTCTGTCCCTTGCCTGGACAAAGAAGGCCCTGGAGGAAGATTTCAAGCTCATAAGCACACATATGCCAATTACCAGGACTAAAAGTTCCTTAGTGAAGCACTTCCAAAATGCTGCAATAGCAAAGAAATACAATGCTCTCCATACCTAATTGTGTGTTAAGCAGTATAAAAATGAAAAAAAAAAAAAAGATGATCAGCTGATTATGCAGAACCTGAGAAAACAGGCAATGATTGCACTTTTGTACATACAAACATATCGGTCTAAGTATCCTTTTACTAAGTGTCCTATTACTCTAAGTATCCTATTACTGTTCAGCTTTTCATTGCATGAACATTTTTAATCCAATTGTTTATGGTTATAATGGATGATAGTGATGATGAGTAACGTTAAAGAAGTTCCAACATGTAGAGACTCCTGTAAGATCAGGGAAGCTCCAATGCTGAGCTGGTGGCTCAGGGTAACTTCTGTGTTATGGCTGTTGCATTCCAAGTGTGTCAGACACATAAAGTACAGAAAGGAAGTGACATGTTGAAAGCATAAGGGTCTATTGATTCCAGCCAGTGCATGGTAAATAGCAAGGATGAAGTAACTTAACTTTAAGTTGGATACTGACTTCTTTTTACGTGCCTGAAAATGACTCCGTAAAAAATTCATGCAGGCTCGCAAAGGCTATGAGAAGGCTTGCAGCAGGTCACATATTTTTTACTTCCTCACAACAAAATACAGTTTTCATACCTTTTAAGAAATCATCTTGTACAGTATTTAAGCTGAAACACAAAGATGAGATATATCAAGGTGACTGGTTTAGATAATGATTCAGGTGATTGCACTCAGCATGCTGTCCCAGGGTGTTTTCATGCATTGTGAGAAAAGTAGAATTCACTCAGCCCAGTTCCACAGATTTACCTAGAGCACCCTCCAAACTGGAGAGAACATACAGTACTGTGTGCAGGCCATAAAATTAAAAGCACCATCTTCCCTCATACTTGTTTAACAATTGAGATTAATTCAAGTTTAACAACCAGAAGGAATATAGATGAGCTTTTCAGTGTACTATAACAAAGCTGAAGCCATTTAGCAATCCCCAGTGCACCCTATAAATCAGTTTGTGTGGAGCTCTGGATGAAAGGGTGGAGAACATTTAGAGCTTCCAGCTCTTAAAATGCAGCCTTTGAAGCATATGAAAGAAAAAATAACTGTTAGGTATAAAAGATCTAGTACACTAGTATCTTCTCAAATGTGGGTACTTATTAGGGACAAAGTGGGTAGAGAAAGAAGCTCTCAGATCACAAATCTGCAGCTGTAAGAAAAATAGTTAGAGGTCTCTAGACTCTGTCCAGTGCTTCTCATTAAACTAAACTGGTGTAAATATTCGTGTATCAACTAAATTTGTATATGAACTCGATCAGAACCCTTCTGGAGATGTTAATGTCTCAAATCCATGTACATGTGCTTATCCTTGTCCTCCCTTTCCAGTGGAAAATTTCCACTGGAAATTTTCATAGCAGCCATTTCACACTGCCATGTCTGGAACCCATCTTTTGTTTCTCTAGCGTGCACAACTGGGTACAGCTAATAGGTTAACATCAGCCTATGTCACGTCTCCAGAAACACATGCACTACCAGGAACCACCGAAGGAGGTCCCCTCCCTCTTTTTCATATTCTGTGCACTTTCTTGTCACATTACCAGGTAATAGTCTCATGTATTTTTAAGGGAATGCTGGAGGAGAATGTTGCCACCTTCAGGACAAAAATTGGCCCACGGTGGTAACTTTGAATCTTGGATATGAAAGAGTTTGATTTAGAGAAATAAAACAGCCTATTTATTTAAAACACAGAAGCCTTTATCTGAGATTCAGTGAAGTCCTCCCAAGTAGTGATTCATCGAGTGACTTTCAAGTATTCTCTACCTGGTAGTACTGGAAATATTTTGTGACCACATCACCTAATCCAGTGATTATCCATTCAGTTTATTGCTAAGTAGAACTTCTTTCTGTTTGGCCATTTTTTTAATGATAATCAGAACTCTGTCACAAGCTCTAATCAATAAAGTGCCAGGAAACCTCAGAGGCTGAAAGAGGGAGAAATAATCATTAGATGTTATTAAGGTGATGGCCAATACAAGCACAATTCTTTGTGCAATGGCCAAAGTTTCAAGTGCTTATTGATTTGCTTTTATAACAATTATGCTGTACTCATAAAAGCTGGAGAGGAAGAGGACGATATTTGAGCGGAAAAAAAAAAAAAAAAAGGCAGTCTGCAGCTGCAAGACATGTCTCAGAAGGCACAGGTGCAAAGTATGCTCACTTAGATGATAATCTGTTCTCCTAGACCCTTAGAAAGGATCTATGATTTCTGAATATGTTTTTTTTAATCGTTCATGTTAAATATTTTATTTTAATGCTCCTATTGCCTATTGTGGGCTTAGGGAATGCAATGCTAGATGTACCATGATATTCTCATCCCATGCAACGTGATAATTCTTCAGACAGCCTTGCCATGGAAAAAAATATTTTCCATGCATGATTTATAATAGTTTTATAAGGTGAAGTAATTATATTAGCAGATATCCCCAATGTGTTTGAGCAATAAGGCACCTTCATAATAACATACGACATCTTATAATTACCGCAAGGCAATTGCACTCCTGGGGAAAGGAGGAGGCCAGGATACATGTCTTGCCTATACAGTGCCCCCAAGGATGTTATTATCAGGATATAAATAAATAAATACAATGCAAAGGAGGAGGAGAAAAAAAAAGCTGATACTGAATAATGTTGAGCTGTGTTATAATGCAATTCAAGATTTATAAGAAAGGGCAAAAGTGTACTTTCATGCTAGAATTTGATGTGACAGTTCAGAATATCTAAACAGCAATTTTGAATGAGGGGAGCTATTCACAGGAGTTAACTGGTCTCCTCAGAAATCTCCTTGGACAATCAAAGCTAGTTTGTAAAAAATCAGACTAGACTGAGAAATGCATTAAAGTCATAACACGCTTTTATTGCTCACAAAATTGTTGCAGTGTATATTTTGAGGTGATTTAGTGCATTAGTTATTCTTATTTCAAGGTGTCTTCCTTCTACCAAAAGGAATGCCAAATGCTCTTATAGGCCTGTTAATGGAATCCTGTGCATCTGATAAACCTGCTACATTTTAGGGGTTTTGTTGGTTTGGGGTTTTGGGGATTTTGTTTTATTTTGTTTTTCTCCCAGAAAACAATGGGGAGAAAAGCTTTTCTGGCATCAGAATCTAACATGCTACTTGTCTCTCACTGTCTGACTTATTTTTGTGCAAACTCTGTTTCAACAGATCTTTGGCTAATGTTTTACGCTCAGAGGTGCTTTTAATAATCCTCCATTAATTTTTTTTAAAAACATTTTTTGTTTCATGCAGGATCTCAAAATAATAATTTAGTGGTTATTCTGATGGGCAATAGAACGGGCAACAAATGTGCATGGTTTGGGGTTCCTCAGCTAAAGAAGGATGTTGAAAAACTAGAAAAGATCCACTGGGGAGTTAATAAGGTGATCAGGACCCCAGGTTAGGTGACATCTAACAAGCTTACTAGCTGGGCTTCTTTATTTTGGCAAAGAGGAGGCTGAGAGGGGATCCAGTAGCAGCCTATTTGATATGAGTTACAACGATGATGTTGCTTTAATCTTTCCAGAGGAACAGAAGGAAATACAGACACAGACTGTGGTGTAGAAAGGCAGCGCAGTACTGGAACAGGTTGTCCAGATGAATTTGAGTTCTCCAAGGATCCACTTTACTGTCCTGTTCCTCTACCATCCCACAAGGTTCTGGCTGAAGTCCAAAGCACAGGACACAGAAAATAATTTTATGCCATTTCCCACACAAAAGTCACTAGATTTTTTCCCTCAGCTCCAAAGGATTATATTTCTTATGTTTCTGTTTCCATTTTGCAATTAAACTCAAGTGCTTAATCAAAGGAAATCATGCCTCAGCAGGAAGGCAGAAGTGGGTAAATAGGGTGGAGGGGGCAGGGACAATCCAAACTGCTACCTAGCAGTGTATGTGGTTTAAACATCACCCAGACAGTCACTAAATCAAAGAGGCTTGTCTGCTGTTATGCATCAGGCAGAGCAGGCCATTAACTTACTTACAATGACAAATGGAAAAAGATGGATTTCAGTTTCAGGTTTCATTCCTAAGGTGCATTTCATGGAGCTCACAATGTGCTTTGTTTCCCATCAGAACTTCCCTGACAAATGCTGCTAAAGCTATCTGAACTTCAGGAAAGAACTTGGAGGTCTTTTTGCCTTGTTCTTTCATGGCATCAGAGCTGATACATCCAGTTATGGCTGCCATGGGAAACTCTTTGTTTGGGGGATTTGTGTGAGAACAAAAATATCTGTGTTTGTATGGGCAAGAGGACAATTGTGCAGTACTTACTCTACTTATTCTGCTTCATTCTTGTTCCTTCTTTTGTCTTTCCCTCTTGTCTTCCATTTTGCTTTGCTCTTTTTGTCACTCTTCTTACGTCCCTCAGTTCTTCAACTTCTTCCTCTTTTGTCCTTGTCAAAAAGCACCCCTACAGTTTCTCCTAAAAAAAACATGTCTTCCTCAAGCCAAGATTCTTTTTAGAAATGTCAACAAAATCCACGTAATGACTGCTGAGTGCAAAACACATTATTGAAATGCATAGATTACCCTCCACTCTGATTTTAATTACTGGGACCAGCTAGTGGTATGATTCAAATTGTTGGTTAAAATACATAAATTCAGACACTGACATACAGATGACTAAATGTGACCTGAGTGTGTAAGTTCCCTTTACTGTCAACATTATTCAATAGCTTTAGCATAAGCACTGAGTACTCTCTGAGATATCCTAAGGCATGTGGCATGATTTTCAGTTGACCATAAGAATCCTGTAGATCCTCTGCCATGTCTGCCATGGATAAGTTGGATTCCATATGTTTGAAAGACAGTTGGTGTTATGTGTAGAACAGAATCAAGCCCCAAGATATTCAGTGCAGTCTAGAGATCTAATCAACCTGATCTAAAAAACATCTGCATTTAGTTAGCTGAATGACTCTAGGCTCCATTGCCTGCACTGGCTAGATTTCCAGTGACTACAGTGGCAACTTATGCCAGAAACACAGCTGTAAAAAACCTATATTAAGTCTCCTGAACTTTGGTATCCTAGTTGGTTAGTTGAATTCCACCTTGGTTTTCTCCTTAAACTTCAGCTGTTTGGGTTACGCAAAGAAAGGTGCACAAAGTAAACAAATTAAGCTCTTTTTTCTTTTGTCTAAATTTTTCCAGCAAAATGGAAGGTATGGAAAACAGTAGGGTTTTTTACAGGTGTGAATAGGAAAATCAGATTCATTTGATATCACTGGTACTTGCAGGTTTTTTTTAATCACTCATAGCTATTAACTCACTAGTCGTTTTACAAAGTCTAAGCCTCCCCAAGGTTTTCATTGACCAGTAGACCCTCTATCAAAAGCAAAACAAAGAAAGCATTAAAATTAAAGTTAAACAAAGTGTTTAGTTTAAATCATGTCCCTTTTTTCCCATTACAGGGACATAAGTTTGTTTTTCAAAAGTATCATTTGCTTTTTCAGTTTTTCTGAATGCTATTGGTCTTACACAGGCACTTTCACATTTGGGCTTAATTAGAATTAGAGACTAGATACACCATCAGTTTCAATTTAAGAAATAATTAATTAAAATACTATGTTATTTTTATATTTTCTCTTTCATTTTTCTGGTTACTTCATCTTTCACATTCTTGAAATCATGGAATATCGGTGCCAGCTCAGTAAATAGTATTTTACATCATCTCTCAGCTTTCTACAAAAGTTATTACAAGGACTTGTAATATTAGAGAGTATAATTCAACCATCGAGCTGAGTATACCTATTAGTGAACTTATTTGAAAAAGCATACAGTTTTTTCAACTGGGAAAGGTTGAGGGAGGTGGAAATGGTAAAAACAGTAGTAACATAGCAGAATGAAACTGGTGAGGAAGTTCATTGGGCTTAAAATGTTTCATGTTTTAAGACAATGAATAAAGGTTCTCACAGCACACTCATAAAGAAGACATATGCTGGATTCAATACCTGGTCAAAGAGTTATTTATCAAATCAAACCCAACATCTCAATGGGTAAAATGTTCTCATTAAACTCTCGTAAAAGCATCAACCATGATATAACATCCATGAGGCATTCTTTTTAAAAAAAGAACTGTTGTTATCTGTTTCACATACCTTCTGCATAACTTATCCAAAAGGAGCTTAAAGTTTCCATGCTTTTCATATTTTTTCTGTTAAAATTTATTCTTACTATTACATGAAAATAGCGTTATGCAAATAAAAATCTAATAAAAATCCCTTTTAAGAATGTTATGTTACTATTAAACATTGCATAAAATTAATATCAATTAGATTCTATTAAATTTAATAGGGTTTCATTTATTGAGTTTAATTCAATTTCAATAAATTTCAATTAAGTCCAATTTGTTTCCATTTTTTATTAATTCCAGTCACTATCAATTATCTTCAATTAATTTCATCTACTTGTGCTACATTTTCAGGTAATTCTCCATTACTTTTAATTAGTTTCTATTAATTTCAAGTGGTTTTTGTGACTGTTAGCTGATTTCATAAGAAACAAATTTCCTTCTTTAATGTGGGTCTGTACTACTGTGACTTGCCCTCGTGCCAGAAATGGGTAATTCAGGGCTAGATCCTCATATGATGTTTAATGGCATATTCCCAACAGTGTCAGTGTAGCACTGTTGAGCAAGAAAAGTCAGGATACCACCATTTCTTGAGAACTAGAAAATTTCTGGGAACTGAAGTCAGTACAAATTTCAGCTTAAGCTACCATGGGGTCAGGAACTCACCCTACTCTTACCACATAGGTATATTTGTTAGCCAGTCTTTTTTTTTTTTTTTTAGTTAAGTGTCTCTCAATAACATTGCAAAAGAGAAGGGTACTAATGCATTGCGATCCCTTTAAAAATGTTATCTAACAACTTGAATTAATTGTCTAAGCACAGGTGACTAATATAAACATGAACATGTAGTGACATTTGAGATGCTCAGTTGGGTCTCCTGTATGGTGTTGGTTGTTTATTGCACTCTGTGTTATCATGGTGGTCATTACAGGCATATGTTTAAGCAATGGATCCATACCTTTAGTCAGTCTGGTCAACAGAATATAACTCCTAAAATAGGATGATATCACCTGCGCTGGTGAAAGTCCAGTGACTGTACAGCTCTATACCATATTACTTTGTTGGGAGTTTTTGGAAGAAAATGGACATGTGAGCAATCCTGACTAATTAGCTTTAGCCAGAGTGAGCTAAGGGCCTTGAGGCCCAGCTGCAAGGTTATTAAAAGATCAGCTATGTGCAAAAGATAAGGGAGCTGGTAGCAGAAAAGAAGAATAACAGGATGGGAAAGCATCACATAGACAGCACATAAACAGTTGTATTTAACCAGTTCTGAGCCCCTGAGAAGAAGAAAGTTATGGCAGATAAAAAGTTGCAAACAGGATGCCTGCGATCAACAAAGCAGGACAAGGACAATAAGCAGCACCCAATCGCAGCGCGACAACAGGTGTGTGGGCAGCAACACGCAGCCAATCAACATGAGCCACGAAGACGCCGAGACCATATAAATGTAACACTTTGCTTAATAAAATCGAGCTCAGTTGCTAACTCATATTGAGTCGTCTCTTTGCTCCGCAAGCCCGCCTCCATATTACTTTATTGATTAAATCTCCACTGGTTACAATGAGAATCAAGACCTTTGGTTTGGATGTAGATACACATGAAAGTATGTAAGATGAACACCTCTTCAAAGATACATACTTTAGGTGGCCTGGAGACTAGTTCATCCTCCATGTTGGATAGATGAAGGTTAAATGAATAGTCACGGATTGTTTTCTGTTGTTTCCAGTTTAAGCTTGTGATGACTAAAATTAAAAATCTCAATATTCTAGAGAGCACAGCTATTTTAGGCAAAAAATATGATGAAGAGGGGAAAAGCATGGTGGGATATATGTGATATACTTGGAGAATACAGATTCATGATTCATGATGGAGTTTGTACAGATATACTGATTGATTTACTGTCAAAAGAGCAGTCACCTTCCAGCATGGTCTAAACCACTAATTTTCTAAATGAACCAAAATCAACCACCACATATTTTTAATTTGTGGTGTTTAAAAATCAAGTTAAGTATCCTCTTCAGCATTTCTGCAAAGCACGGTTTGTGACATATATCAGCAGGTTTTATACTCTAGAAATGCAAAAATGAGAGGGAAAATGTAATATGATGTAACACCTGGAATATGTATCTGTATATTTAGCTGGGTTAGAGTGTATTGTATCTGTAAGACACCTCTGCTGTAATGTGAGCCAGATACCAAAATCTGGGGGAAGAGCCAAGGCTGGCTGGAGTCATTGGAAGCTTCACATTTTCCTTCACTGACATATTGGAGAAGGTCCTACAGCACAAGCAATCCAATATTTTGGTGGTCAATCTTCTGTGTTTATTTTAGCCCAATATGATACTTCCAGGAAGCAGAAACTCAAAAGGTCTTTCTCAAGCACAAAGTGGCTGATTGTACTGAACAGACTCAGTAACACTTTACACAGGGACGACTGCCTATTTATTCTTACTAGAAATGTAAGCCAATTACTAACATCTGGAGCTACGAATAAATTCCTCTATCCAGCCATACAATTACAGAGTTTATTGTCACTGACATCAGTTCTCACCACCTCCAAAATTACCATCAGCTACAGATTTCCTGGTTTGGTGAACCACACCAAAACTTTCTTTTCAGCAGCTGAAAATGTGAAAGATAAAAGCACTTTTCTGGCTTAGTGTATTCATCAAAGGTAGTAACATTTCTGCTTATGCAGATCACCTCTTAAAATAAGATACCCTATTGAGACTGAGGTAGATCTGGCTCAGTGCTATTCCTCCTCTGGGTGGTTCAATTCCATGTTTTTTTTTCAGAATGAGCAGATCTCAAGGATGGAGAGGACTGCAAAATAATTGCAGGTATGTATTAGAAATTTGCCTTTCCTTACAGAATAAGTTGTGACATTGGAATGTTACTGAGAAATAGAAAAGTGAACTTAGAATCACAGCGAAGAATCCTGCTTTTGAAGATGTTTCTACCAGAAATAAAATATATCAAACCAAAAAAGCTTAGAAAGATGTTCATTAGATATGAAAATGAAAGGAGGAAAGGTGGCATGTTATCCACAGCTGTATCATCTGACCATCAGGAAAATGGTGGGTTTTATTAAATATACAATGGTTTTGAAAAAATATATCCGTTTGCATTATAATAGCCTGTATACAAATGTACTTTAGGTTAAAAAACCCATATGTTGGCAGCTGTACCAATACTGGTTCACAAAAATTATGCTTTGGCTTCACTAAATGCACATATCTATTTCAGCTATACTGTTCTAATTTGGCAACAGATACTGTATTATTTATTCTGTGGCATAGATCAGGTTATATAAAATTAATGGTTGAACTTCACTCATATGGACTGAATTAAAAAGCGTTGGTCAAAGTGGAGAAGAAGGAAAGAGAAAAAAAGAGGCCTGGGTTTGATTATATTTATGTCTGTTCCTGTATCAGCAGAGCACAGTGATGAACAAGTGCTGGCTGCAGCTAGTACACACTAATTTAAAAAAAAATAAGCCTTGGCTTTTTTTTTTTTTTCTTTTCTCATAAAGGTTTAATTTGCAGCATATTGTGTTTTGCAGACACCAGTTGAAGTTTATTTTGTTTTAAGATGTAAAAAAAATATTCATGGATTTTTACTTTCACCAGTTTGCTTTATTTTTAAGCACACAAATTCCAGGCAAATAATCTGAATCTAATTCTGATGCTCCTATCCATACAAAGTGTCCATGTGTATGCTTGTCCATGTGTATTCTTGTCCACGTATATAGTTCAGAAATTTTCTTTAGTGCTGTAATAACCAGCTCTGACCAGTAATGAAGTTCTCCTCCATCCTTCCTCACCACCCTGGCAGAAAATTTACAAGACAGTCAGGATTGGCAGGCTTGGAGGACAGACAGGAATGTCTTCAGAAATCCATTTTATGACTGATAAATATTTGCCCCTTCCCATAGCAAGTTGTGGATGGGAATCATTTATTGCAAGTCTTTGGAGTGACATTGTAGCTGTTAGTGATTGCTATTAGCCACTGTACTGCAAAGCATGAGGCATAACACCTACTCTTTGAGGGACCTGGCATCTGTATTCTCATTGTCTGCAACTCTGCATGGCATAGGTGAGTTCATAATCTGCTGTCTTCCTTTAGATGGTGGAAGACCACAACTTGGCCATGCTTCATGCTGTCTTGTAACTCCTGCCTGCTCCTTTCTTTGAACCAAGGTACTACTGCACTTCATCTTGTGAGTTCTGGTTGCAGCTTCAAAGAGTGACACATTTGCTTATCCACTCCACACTTCTTGGCTTTGGTGACTATATCAAACTGTAGATGGGCAAGTGACTGCCAAGTTTAAAAACAAAACAAAACACACCCTTCAGCTGATGGAGGGCTCAACAGCCCATCTGTTGAACAAGCACTTGAAAAAAGTAAGATAGCATTTCAACAGGCACTGATGACTTCTCACATGAAGTCATGAATTTGCTCCTCGGTTTCCAGGAGTTCCAGTTAAATTCATCAGTGCTATCAGAGATGTCACACAGGGGAGATCCACTCCTCATGTACAATGGCTAGAGGGAAGCTCATGAAACCAGAAGACAGAGGTTTTCTTGGCTACTGGTCCACATTGTGGAAGCTGCTTCTGGAACACATCAGAGTGACTGTAAACCTCAACACTTTCAGACCCAAATGTAAAACATTCTTCCACTGACCTTGCTTTCCCACAATAACACCACATAAAATAAAAGAGCAAGGAAAAAAAAAACACAGAGAGCTTTATGAGTGCACTTTAATAAATCAATAGGGGGTTTAGATACCACAGTGGTAGCTGCTGTATAAATACCCAGACAGGAAGATCCTGTCCTGGAAAATTAGAATAGGCAATTCCTGAACCTGTTATTGTCCAGTTTCCCTTGAAGTAGGAGAAAGTCAGTGTTATTTTTTCCTTGCTGGCAGAGAAAAGTCTGGTATCTAACTCTCAACTGGTATAAATAAACATATCTCTGTGTTACTGGTGCTAGCTTGATCTATACCACCCGAGATGCTGACTGCATGATCTAGCCAAGAGAAGAACTACAAGTCATTTGTATTGCTGATTATAAACAGATATAGAAAGTGCACAGTAGAGCTGAAATTGTCTTTCATGTCTACATATAAGTAAAAAAAATATAAGGAAAAAAACCAAAAACAAATTGTGTGAAAGATAGCCAAGTATTATTTTTGAGTTCCACAGAGACACTCAGACATTCTATGCTCTTGATGATTTCCCCACTTTTCCTGGTACTTTTAACATATTACAGTCATATTCATTATCCTCTTCTGAGAGAAGTATATATAACTAAATTATATAAGTATATAGCTAAATTGAGGGGCTAAGACCTATGGCCTTGTTATCATACAAGGTCTACAAAACCCCTTTTGTAGAGCAAAGAAACTACACTGCATTTCTACTGCATTTCCCAAGTGTATATAATGTCCTCTTTTAACTTTGCAAAGGAGAGGTGAAATGAACCCCATCTTCACCTGCAGACTGAGAAAAACATTTCCTTCAAACGAGAGGTTGACAAAATATCTCTATATTAATCTGGGGAGCAGGGATTCAAGGAAGGTGATGTGTTAAGGAAGAGAAGGGACTAGAAGGAAATTCAGAATGTGAAACCTGGAATGCAGAACAGTATAGAGAATATCAAGGTTACAGGTAAGGCAGAGCAGTATGGGAAGGTCAAAAGTCAATCAAAAGTATGATGGAGTTAGGGCCAATGAATGCACTTCTTGCAATGAAGTCACTGATCATTTCAAGAAGGCACAAGAAGGATCACACTGGGAAGCAGAAGAGCAATAATGGGATGTGTCTGGAAGCTGTGAAGAATTGAATGTAATTGAAAGTAGAAACAGAGCTGCAATGAATGAAAGGGGGAAAGAAAAATGAAAATTGGACTGAAGATCTCTAGGAATGAATTAGCCCAAGTCCACCTTTGCAGGGTGAGAGATGAAAGGACTGAAAAATCTAGTCTGAGGCTTAATTGCCACTGTCATAACTAATGAATTATTAATATGTAAATTAAGAAATTGAGTAAATCCTTTCTCTGCCTCAGCCAGCTCCCACTTCTGAAAGTCACCAGTGAAATGTAAAACTCTTTTTACAGTTTCTTTTCCATCCCTTACTTAATGGATGGCAACACACTGTTTAGATTTGTTACAACCTGTAGCCTGGTTCTTTTTTGAGTGGAATTCTTTCACTACAGACTTCCACAAAATAAAGGACTCTTGGTAGCACTGTGCTGATGCCATATTCAAAGCTGTTGCTCCAGTCTTTCCATGGGCCAGCCCAGGCTTAGAGGTCATCAGTGTTAACATGAATTTATTTGAAGACACTTCCCTAAAGCCAAGATTAATGACCTCAAGAAGTGGGTTCTGCCCGCAGCCTTCAATGCTGAATTTTGTTTTCTTCCTCAGAGATCTTTCCATCTAGAATATTCTGGAACAAGGAAGAGACAGAAAGCTCAGATCCTGTTTTAAAAATTTTCACAAGGCATCCTATAAAACTACCAAAAAAATTACAGATTAATACAGTATCTTATCACATCTTCAAATGCAACTGTCCACAGAAATGTTCTAGTCACAGGTATGGGAATTGCAGAGCTCACTGTCTTTTAAGAGATGCTTCTGCATCATTTTCCAGCTGGACAAGATAATGACAGCCCCTTTCCTGCTGTCTCAAAGAAGAGAAGTAGATGTGAATCTGCCAGGACTCCAGGGAAGAAGAGGTGAGCAGACAAGTGTGTTTTATACCTTTCCTGTTACAGCAAAGAAATCAGATGAAGTCTCAGTTGTGTGATGGAAGAATGAGAAGAATGAGAAATCCTGACTTATCCTATCTCCAGCTATAATTTGGCTACTGATCTTTCATGACATTGAGAAATAGAATATTATTTTTATTGCAGTTTTTGTTTGTTCAGTTGTCTGTTGTTTTTTTTTAATGGAGGAAAAGGGGGGAAAAATTGCAAGCAATATTGATTTTAAAGTAGTTTCCAAAAGAAGCGAAACAGAAAATGTTCAGACAAAATTAACATCATCTGTTAATTTTTTGAACATTTTAGTCAAAACCACTTTTCATTGGTAAGTGTTTTCAACAAACATTTATTGATTATTTTTGTATCAGCTGCCATAAACCTGGTATGTAGATTATGTGTGCTTAGCAAGCATGGCCTGAAAGTATGCACAGAGGATGTCATTCAACCGGTCCTTGAGGTAATACAGGCATAAAAGAGAAATCTGCAGTCTACTACAAAAGGTGAAGAAAACAAACAAACAAACAAACAAAAAAGCAGAGCCAAATTTAGAGAATATGTTAAACATGAAGAGCTTCTGGTAGAGGCATAAATATGGGCATAATTAACCCATAGTAAGATCAGCACTCCTGGATCAGCATACACCAAGGGGAAGAATCAGAGGGCCTTCTGCTGCTCTGTTTAGCCTGTTGGGATCTCTTGCAGCTTGTATTTTCTTTAAAAGGGCAAAGCAGAGCCCTGAAGCAGTCACTATCTGATTATGCTGACCAGAAACAAAGCATCGCTGTTGTCAGCTCCAACAGTTTTGTATTTTGCTTTTCTCCTTGCCAGCTTTGTGAGCAGCTGTTTGCTCTCTTCCCTGGTGTAAATCAGGAGTAGCTTCAGTCAACACAGTACCATTTCTCCATCCATCATGTGGTAAAGATCTAATACATTCTTCCTCCTGGGAGAGCAAAATGACGCCAAGTGTGTATGTTGGCCGTGTTTTCCCTGCTCTTACAGCAGCATGTGGCTGCTAACATAAGAGAATTATTCTTTTTATGAGTAGCAACGCTGGTCTAGATGCAAAAAACAAAAAACAAAAAACAAAAAAAAAAAAAAAAAAAAAAAAGAAAAGGAAAAATCAGCCCCACATGGTGCATCTTTTATGTAATGTGAAAGCGATGTGAGAAAAGGAGTGGGCAGATATAGATTTAGGAATTCAGGATCTAGGAATACATTTGCTGTGTATCAATGAGACCACTGGTATTCTGATGTCTATGGGGTTTAGCTTATACAGGGATTGAGAAGGAGACTTCTCTGCTGAAAACCAAGTAGAGCTGAAAATGCTGTTCGGCCCTTCCACAAATGGGCTGACCAGTGGCATCTGCTGATAGCCAACTCTACTGTCAGCATCCTGCAGCTCATGCAAAGTTCTTCCAGGTAACTGACAGTAATCTGCAGTTCTGGTATGAAATGAACACCATATTAAGCCCCTCTACATACTGCCATAGTGCATGTAAATGTGTCTTCAGCCTTGGAAGACTTGAAAAATCTGAAGCTTGACATTCATCCTCACTTTACTGATTTCATGTCAAGGTATCAAGTCCAATCTAATCTGATTATCAGCTAGAAGACATCACTGCTTCAGAAACTTTGCAGAGGCAGCCAATTTCTATCCAATTTCAACACTCCTTTATAGTTCTTTAAGGGAGGTTATCTCATCCCCTATTCATTGGCTCAAATACAGATCTGTACAGCTAACAGTAAGACTGTAAGATGAAAAGACACCTGTTGACAGCTCAGCTGGACTTTATGCCATCACTCCTAATCTGGGGGCACTAGGAGTTCTAGCATCCACCAGCAGATCTCACTGTCTATTCCATAATGTACATTATGGAGACATTATTTCATTATTCCATTACATTACATTATTCCATTATGGACATAATGTATGTCCATAAATGTACCTCTCCCTTTTTCTGACCCCTTCTCAAAGGGTGGGCACTGGTGTCCTGACATCCATGGATGGTGAGGCAGCTCAGTGTGCACAGCAGACATGAAAGGCATAGACAGTCCTGCACGATGGGGCCCTGTGGGCATTGTGGGCAGTGGTGGAGACCTCAGCCCTCTCTGCACCAGGGATGGTTGCTTCTCTTCCCGTGCAGGATTTTGCTGTGAAGAAATGTGCTCTGGAAAGCAACACATTGGTGGATGTGTTTCCTTTCCTGGTGGATCTTAAAGTTTCTTCTTCAGGGAGCACAGTGTGACATTCTGCCTAGTACAGAGAAATTCTGATTTTAAGGGTGGTTAAGAGATAAAGAAACAAGCAGTGAAAACACATAATTTATTTTTCAGTGAGGGAAAGTTAGCAGATGGTTTCTTCATGAGCTACGCTGCAGCCACTGTCCTTCATGATATCCACACGTAATCTGAAAGGGGAACAACATTTGCAGGTGCTAAAAATTATTCATTGTGATAAAATCTAATACTGACTGCAGAGTCACAGGATTATCTTGCAGTACTCTTTGACCCGGTAAAGGAACAGATGAGAAAATTTAATATCTACTAATGGAAAGAAATTTACACATCGAAAAATAACCCTAGCTATGCATATTCAGTGATGGCTCCTCAGGAAGGATACTATAGAACTGGAAGAGGTAGAGAGAAGGTGACAAAGATGATCAAAATTGTGAAAGACCCTCTGGAAATTAAGAAGGAATGGTTATGGTAGAATCAACAGAGATCTTTGGAATCAGGGAATGCTTATGCTAGGTGTAGCAGAGCCCTGTGGAAACAGGAATGGTGTGAAGAAAGTGAGGAGAGAAAAAAATTTTTTCAATTACAGTATCTGCAATAAACCTAAGAAAATGATCAGCCAGGAAATCTAAAGGTTTTTAGTTTTGATTCTTGTTGGTTTTGTTTTTACTGTTTGTGGGCTTTTTGGTTTGGTTTTGTTTTGTTTGTTTTCAAGCTCTGTCACAAATTTTTCAAGCAGTCAAAATTATACATGAGTTTGAAGAAATTAGACATCCATGGAAATCCACATATCCATCAGCTATTAACCACAGCAGCCCATCTGCAGTCCCCAGCTCAGCAGTCCCTATACTTACTTACCTCTGGAAATCAGACAGTTGTCCCACGAGGTCAAAATGCCCTTTTTTCCACACCTCTAGGCTATTTTAAAACTATACTGGACATCTGCTGAACAATATCCTGATAAATGTTTGTTGTGATCCAGTATCTGGCTTTGTTATGTTTAGGGGAAAAAAATAACAAAAAAGAATCTGGCTCTACTAATATATTAATTTAGTTCAGATCCTGCTGTTTCACTTCTCACAGAAATAGTCTTGGTCCACAAAAACTCCTATGACCAATTGTAAGTACAATTTGCATAAATGATCAGACTCATTTGCATACAGTTGCTTCCTTTGTTTCCTTCCCTCAGGGACTGTCAATCTGTTCCCATTGCAGGAAGTTTAGCACTGGCGTACACCTCCCTTGCTGAATTAAATAATTTCACTTTTCTTCCCTCTGGTTTATTTTTTAGAGTAAATCATACTTATTCTAAGGCTGAGACAAGTCTCCTTTTTACCATAGTTGTCTCTTCATGGTGTTTCTTCGTTCATTCCAAGAAAATTCACTATTCTTGTGTAATGGATATTTGAATAGTCCCTAAAATGCCCACAGAAAAGATTAATGTGGGCATACATATTAAAACTTTTCCTAACACAAAAATGTAAAATACTTATAGACAATGTGTAAAATTATTGGATACAAAAAAATATCTGCTTACTTACTCTATGCCTTCATTGTTTAAATTGTGTTAAAATGACACAAAACACAACTTTTTGAACAAGAACAACAAAAAGATTGTCAAGCAGTTTACTCCATTTAAGTCAACTCTTGCCCTCAAAAAATAAAATATCTCAATTACAGTGGAACAACTATACAAATCAGATTTTTTATTTTATTTGCTTTCAGTGGGAAAAAAATATAATCATGTTTCTTTCTGATTTAACTCCTTTTTTCAGTTTTGAATTCAACTGCCAAGGATAATGAAATAAATATTTTTTTTTGTGGGACCTAACAACATTACTACTACGAAATGAACAATTGTTAGCCTGTTCTTTGCTGTCTGAAGATAGCTAAGGAGGATCAGAGCACATATTTCTGTTCTTTCCATCAAGAAATGGTTAGTCTTTGTGACTGCTGTCTTCTGCTCTGCATGATTTTACATCTGTAATCTCAGGATTACAAAAGTGTCCAAAGATCTCATTATATCACATAAAAAGATGTATTTCAGTCTGAAAACTATAAGATTAACAAGAGCTGCCCGTGCTTTCTTGTGTTTTCAAGATGCATTCACTGTGAACAGGGGTACTAACACAAAACTAAATACTAGAAACTCCTGTCATAGGTGACTCCTCTGGGTCACTGCAGCTACTTCTTTGTCATCAAATACCCATGACAGAGGAGATAAAGACATTTATAGGGGTGAGTAGTATTAAAGGGCATTTCAACCTTAGGGATACAACATTTTTACTTCTTTTCTGATATGAGAAAATCATGTAGTCAATGTGACTTTCTTTCAATGTTAAAATTTCTCTGAGAGATATTATGTGAGGCTGTAATTGGCGGATGCACTTCTGTTAAGTTATGGCTTCTGTGTTCTCATCATTTCCCTCTTTATGATACCAAATATGGGGATTTTGGGCTGATTTTTCTTCATTTCAGAATGCATGCAAATGTTCCAGTGAGACATCTCTCCATGAATAAATATCTCAGGGAATAAGTACCAAGACCAGTTTCCTTCTGTGCAGGTATTGAAGCACCAGTGCTGCGACATGTTGGGGTCCCGTGTAAAACACATGCATGAACCAAGTCATATGCAGGGACATAGTGAGGCAGGATCCACTTCATGAGCAGCAGAAGTGATGCATAAAGTCACTGGCTGCATAAATCTGTGCAAACATAAAGAGCAAATCCGATTTTCTTAATAGTCAGATGTATATTTTAACCACCAAGAAACCCCTTCTCTCCCATTAGAGGGTACAGTCGTCACCTCTGCAAAGCTAGAGTATCACTAGAGGCATGAAAAAGAGACCAGCTGAGCTTCCCTTCTGTTTCCTCAAGATGTGTGATGCTGTGAAAATAGCACAGGCAGTGTGAGCTGGTGCATGAACGGAGTGAACAGCACCATGAATTAAAACGTGGCATTCATTTTAGCTCTTGTGCTAGAAGCCATCACATAAAGAGGAAACCCACAATGACAAATGGACTCCCTCTGTGTAAATTACTGTGGCAAGGGGAAAGAATATTAAAATGTGGTAGCAGTTTGTGATAGCATGGTCAAAATGGGAAAATGTCTGGTCAGGTACAGTACCAGCCATATGAACTATAGTCTCATTTTCAAGTCATCTTCAGTCTAAGCTGCATATCTTCTACAGGGTGTTATTAGTTCATGATAATCACACTCTCTGCAGGTCCTTTACTGCTATTATAAAAATGCTTTTATGTTGGGTAGATGTGTTATTTATTACGTGCTAGGAGGAAATGAAGTTGGTAGTTCTGAATGTTGAACAGCAGTTGGAGCTGAGCTGTGTAGTTCCAAGTCCCAAGAACTCTGTCTCCTGTTTCATAATAATAATACTGATTTATCCCCTGTGTTATTAAGCTGTTTGAATGAATCCATGCAGATCTTGGGGCCAGCATTTTATTTCTGTCATCTAAAATTAAGCTGTAATACTAAAGGCTGGCTTTATTTATCTTTCTTTCATTCCTTCATTCTCTCTCTTTCTCTTTTTCTCTTGTTCACTTTACATTTTTCATTTTTCTTTCAGGAACTGAATGACATTCAGACATTGAAATGGTCATCCAGGGGAGGTGGTAGATGAGACATCTCACATAAACAATAATATGATGATCCTTGAGGTCCCTTCCAACCTGAAAACCTGTGATTATATTTTTTTTCCTTTTTTCCTTTTTTTTCCTTTTTTCCTTTTTCCTTTTTTCCTTTTTTCTTTTTTCCTTTTTCCTTTTTCCTTTTTTTCTTTTCCTTTCTTCCTTTTTTTCCTTCCTTTTTTCCTTCCTTCCTTCTTTCCTCCCTTCCTTTTTTCCTCCCTTCCTTTTTTCTCCCTTCCTTTTTTCCTTTTTTTTTCCTTTTTTCCTTTTTTCCTTTTTTCCTTTTTTTTTCCTTTTTTTTTCCTTCCTTCCTTCCTTCCTTCCTTCCTTCCTTCCTTCCTTCCTTCCTTCCTTCCTTCCTTCCTTCCTTCCTTCCTTCCTTCCTTCCTTCCTTCCTTCCTTCCTTCCTTCCTTCCTTCCTTCCTTCCTTCCTTCCTTCCTTCCTTCCTTCCTTCCTTCCTTCCTTCCTTCCTTCCTTCCTTCCTTCCTTCCTTCCTTCCTTCCTTCCTTCCTTCCTTCCTTCCTTCCTTCCTTCCTTCCTTCCTTCCTTCCTTCCTTCCTTCCTTCCTTCCTTCCTTCCTTCCTTCCTTCCTTCCTTCCTTCCTTCCTTCCTTCCTTCCTTCCTTCCTTCCTTCCTTCCTTCCTTCCTTCCTTCCTTCCTTCCTTCCTTCCTTCCTTCCTTCCTTCCTTCCTTCCTTCCTTCCTTCCTTCCTTCCTTCCTTCCTTCCTTCCTTCCTTCCTTCCTTCCTTCCTTCTTTTCTTTCCTTTCCTTCCATTCCTTCCTTCCATTACTTTCCTTCCTTCCTTCTATTCTTCCCTACCTTTCTTCTAACCTCAGTACTAGAGTCCCTTTTGAAGGTATTATGCATCAGATCAGAAAATATTTTTTAAATTATTTACATCTATTTAAAGCTCTGTATTTGTATGAATAAAAGAACCTGTTGTAAATTGTGGTGCCTTAATTCATATTTCTGGCAATACAGTTCCACTGAAATGGGTCCTGTCCCCAAAGGGAGAGGCATTTTTACAGACTAAGTTTTTGAACACGTTGGGTCCCTCATTTTATGTGATTATTGAAAATCTTCCTTGATGTCAATAGTTTCAAATAAAAATAAGAAACAGAAGACAAGACTGAAGCTTTTTACTTATCATAAAAATAGTCTTAGCTTGAACTTTAAAATTTTACTTGAAAAATGCAGCAAAGTTCTTAAATAAAAATAGCTTTGGCAGGTTCCCCTCATACTACGTCTTAACTAGCATTTAATTTTGAAGTGTATGGGGACAAGTATAACAGTCTTAAGAAAAAAAGAATATGTAGGCTAATAAATAGTTAATTTTTACCACAGAGCCTGATTGCTACTAACTATGGTAGTAACTAGATCTGGCTGGCTTTTTCTGAGTCAGTTTTTTTTTTTCGTTCTGTTTTCTTTTTTTTTTTTTCCCTAGAAAAAGGCAATACTGATGGGTATTATAAACATCAGATGATTTTACAAAGGTTTTGTTGTTGTTTGTTTGTCTGGGGTTTTTTGCTCACTTTTCTCCTTTTTTTTTTTTGGTTTTTTTTTTTAATTGAAAATAACAAATTGTTAAGCAGTCCTAGGCTCTCCATTTCATATGCTTTCCAATGATTTAAGAGAACTTCCTGTTTCAAAATTTCAAAATTACAATTCCAAGTATAAAAATTTCAATATATAAAAAAATCTTAATATTAAACAAAAGTCCTCTGATACTGTCAAAAGGTTGTTTTGTTCTGTTTTCTCTGTGCAAACCTGTGCACGTATTCAAGTGTTGCTCAATCTCATGTACATTGAGTGGGCTTCAGCTCAGTTTAGCTTCAGAGGCAGGATTCATTTCCCAGGTTAAAGGTCTAAATGAATCTCTATCATAAATAAGACCTCTGGGGTTTCATTTGGCTGCCCAGGCTCCATGAGAAGGATCTCATGGTGATGTCTGGAGATGTAAGTGGAACTGTTTCCTCTGTTGATTGTTTTCTCCATAGCAGAAGAATAGATTACTTCATTCTTCCATGTATATGCCACCAACTGTGCAATGAAATTCCTTAAATTATGATAAAATTGCTCATTTCCTGAAGTGAACACAACAAACTAACAGACACAGTAATTTTTAGTAGATTTGGATTCAGTTCAATTTTCCAGATGTTCGCCTATAATCAGCTTAGGAACTCAAATCTCAGGACGGTGCTATTCACACAACAGCTGTTGCAAATTTTTCTTTTGAATCACACCAATCTATGAGAGGATTTGTTTACAGGGTGCCTCAGTGTTACATGAGGAACTGAACGATTACATAAAAAAATCTTAAAAATGTTGTTCTGATCATTTTTGCAGATTTGCTTTATTATATTATAGCTCTGTTTTTAGGTGTTTTTTTCTCATTAATAAGTATACTTAGTTTTCTTAGTATAGACATTTTTTCTTAGTCACTTAGTCAGTGAATTTTGCCATTGAACTGAATTTTAAAAAGCATTTTTTAAGACAACATCCAATTAGGAATGTACTGGAAGGAAAGAGCAGAGTAGCAATTGAAGCTGTATTTGGGTTTATAGTCATAAGTATTAGCATAAACTACATTTCTTTAAATAATATAATTAACAGCCTCATTCATTTCAGCAGGGACTAGTACAACCTATGTAACTGACCCTGGATAATTCCTGCCTTAAATCATCGCCCTGTTCAGAACTCAGTGTCCTTCACCTGACTTTACAGAATAAGAACCATCCAGGTCTTGACTATTTATCCCCATGGTTAGCTATTCTAAATGTGTACAACCTTGTACTTGACTTCTGGTGTGTTGTAAACACAGGTTTTTTCCTTATGCTTGGATTCGACTGAAGTAGCCACCTCGCCTTCCCTAGCTCATCCACTTCAGGTAACTGGAGTAAGCAAACATGACTTGTTCTCAGTTGCAAATATGCCTCTTTGTACATGTTCCTTTGGATGTGCCTTCATTTGTCCCTTGGTTGTAGAAGGAGTCTAAAATATCACCTCTGCCTTCAGATAACCACATTTGCATGAAGTTTGTATGAATCAAATTTACAACTTCTAACTTTTCGGTTTCTGTCCCAGCCAGAAATTAGCCCCCCCACGTTTCCAAACCCAGGCTCTGGGAAAGATACCTGAAAGCTTTGAGTAGAAAAGCTGCTAGGTTGAGAAAATATCATCCCTGGAAATACTGAGATAGATGTAGCTGACTGATTGTCAGGTTTGGTACTAACCTCTTATTTATAGGTATTTCTCACAGAGAATTTGAAACTGAAAATCTCACTGGTTGTCTAGCTGAGTGAATATAAGATTTTTGGTAAGGCAGAAGAATTTGAAGATTTTGGACATAAGAGGAAAATGTCACATAATGTCAGTTAATGAAGTTATCCAAGCAATTAATCATGCAAACTGCCTCCATGTTATGTAGGAAATGTTTTCCTAGTTAATGAAGATATTTCATTGTCAGGTGTTCTTGTGAAACACTAATGAATAAGGTTGTATTTTCAAGCTGCCTGCAATGCTGGTGTTTGACAATACTGTGTATCTGGTGATATTTTAATGCAAGCATCACACTAAGTGATAGACTAAATAAGGTTGACTGTGAAATGCAGAACTGGGATCTTATTGGAAAGAGATATAAACAGAAAATAAAGCTACCTGAGTAATGCAGTATTTTTAGTTATCTTTTTACTGAGCCAAAAGTGTAGAGAATATGACAGTGAGTTATTCAGGTTTGTTAAAATTTATTTATACTGTTAAAAGATTGTGCAATGTGATAAAAAAGATTAAGTTAATTGGGTTTTGCTCTACTAGTATTATTTCCACTAATGTCATAAAATCATAGACTTAGAATGACAGAACAGTTTGGAGTCCATCTCTAAGCAACAGACTGAGAGCTTTCACTGGCATCCCATTCTGGTACCCTTAGTATGTCATCCCACACCCTGTCACAGGGGATCCTGATACTATGTCCCTCCTCCTCCAACTCTAGTTCAAGGATCCATCAATGGGTTCCAGAAGTTACTGAGTGAAGACTGCCTTCCCATTTTGAGGACAATGAAGAAACCATCTGATGCCAGCAAGCCTGGTATCATACAGCCCACCTCATTATCAAAACTTTCATGTTCTAATATACTCTGTGTGTTTCTTCTGTCACAGCCCACAGCATGAATGAGAGGGAAAAATAACCTGTGCCTCAGCTGTCCTCACCAGCTACCCCAGATTTCTTTCCAGATTTCATATGACTGTTTAGAAAGATGAATTACATTAAATACCTGCAGAACAGGTATTAACTGACCCATCACAACTACTCAAACAAGATCATTCTTTTCTCATATTTCAGGCTAGTGAGTACTGTATACCTAAATGTATCAATGCCTCTCCTAAAAAGTTAATTGTTCTTTTTCCAGGACACTCTTCCTGTTTGAGAAGTTTTGTTACTAAATATTTCACTCATTGCCCACTTTCTTCTCCTGTATGGAACAACGAAGACTTTTCTAGACCCTTTGTTCTGTTTTTTGTCCATGTAAACAACAATATTTAGTTCTGTAATGTTGGAGCCAACGAAATTTGATAAAGGAAAAAGACCCACTTTTTATGAGTCCTCCTGAATAATCTTCCCACATAGTTTTATACAAACATCAGAAGATATGCATACATGTATATTAAACTTAGAAAACCTTAGAGAACAAATCTTCAGTAAGTAGTAACTTTCCCCCAAAGTCCTCAAAAAAGGATTGAGACAAGAGAAGAAATACATTGCAATTAAATAAACTTAATTAATTTTCACGTGGATAAGCTTTCGTTATTGAGGGTTTCAGTTACTATTGTTATTGTTTTAGTTTGAAACAGATGTATGTGCATAGAAATAACATCAGTCTTCTTTGAAAAGCACTGGGATAATTAAAAGAGGCTAACTTGATGAATGCTATCATATGCACTCTGGTTATCTTCCTTCAATAACTTGGAGAGATAAAGGGTTGTAAAGCTGCATGTGATGTATTCAATTCAGCAGGCAACAACTGGAGCAATCAAAACCCATGCAATTGATAAAGAAAACTGTATGAGCTTGTGTAATACAGATGTTGAACTCACATCACATTCCATTCAAGAAAAGCTGTCTGGAGACATACTCAGTGAAGTAGTTTGGTTTCAGTCAGATGTGATATAGATGACACAACCATTTGTGGTTGCTGGTGAACACCCACTGGAGCTGCAATGATGGGCCTATGCCTCACAAGAAGACAATCTTTCTAAGAGCTGTCTTCTGCTCTTCCTTCTTTCTCCCTTCTTCTATCATCCCCTTTTTCTTCTACATCTCTAAACTTTCTTCTGTGTTTCCATTATGAGATCTCATCTTTTTATCTCAAAATTGACTTTCTTTCTCCCCCATATATTCTGCCATCTTTTCTGAAGCATATCACCACATTTTCTCTTTTCTTGAATCCTGATCCTGTGGTTGCTCTTCCCCATTTATATCCTGACCTTGTTCACAGCTCTCTGTCTGCTGTTTGCTTTCTTGCCATAGAATGATCAGATGAGTTACTAAAAAAAAAATATTACTTTTACAAGTCTGATTACAATCTGTATCTTTCCTTCCCCAGATTAAATATTGGAAATTAATGGAGAAAAACTAACACTGTTGGACTAAACAAAGTTGTGTTAAAAACATCAGACTGCTTGGTTTGGAAGATTTTGGGGTTGAAAGACTTTTGCTGTATCCCAAGTATTGTTTCTGCTACACAAGAGTGTGCAGAGTGGGGTGGTGGAGAGCCACAAAACCAAGAATCCTGCTTTCTGGTATACTCTGCTCTCTCACAAGCATGTTGAAGGGTGGCATACCCTGCAACACACTTTTTCAACTTTAATATAACCTATTGCTTTGCACTCCTTGCACTGAGTCCAGAAGATCTTCACTCCCAGGTTTCTAGTCATGAGGTTGAGTCAATCAAATAGGTAAAACTACAGAGGCACCAAGTCCTGGAAAGTCCACCCCAAGACACTATCCCATCTAAAAATCAATTTAGGTCATGCTCAGAATCCAAATAGTCAAGATTTGTCTCAGAACAGAAATCTTTCCATCTCTGATGTACCCTGATTTAACATTATTTGAATTACATGGCTACAATTCTTGTTTGACCATATGGTTGATGTCTTCAGTGACTATCTACAACAGCTAGACAGTCTAATTTAAAGCTTGAATTGAAAAATCTCTTGTATAAATAAAAAACAAACTCTGGTAGCTGTCAACAAATTGAGTTTTTTTTTTTTTTAAATCAAATTAATATCCTGTGTATTCACTAAAAAAAGTTAGTAACATTTTCAAGATTCCTCAGTGCTCACTAGAAATCAGAGAGGGTGGGATGTATTTAATGAGCAGTTGGAAAGGGAAATTTGTCTGTTATAAATTCCCTCTCTCCCTTGAATAATGATTAAATAATTCAATGTCTCTGTTTCTTGTTGTGAAATAGGGATAGCTGCACTTCTCTTACTAAAGTAAGGGGAATGGCAGCTAGGAGTATAAATATTATTTTTTTGATGCTAATGAGGGTTATGTAGGTCTTTGGTAGGCTGAAACTTTTCTGCAGATATTAGGTCTAATCCTTTATCCTGAAGTGGTATCAAGATTTTTTCAGGGACGTTTTTTCCTATTGGCTTGTTCAATAAGGAGGCTATTCCTTTGACCAAAATGGCCACCACAAAACCTTACACAACTGATGATTCCCAAAGCTAGTGGTAAAAAAAAAAAAAAATCATAACAGTGTTCAAAAAAAGCCTACGTTTTTGCTAGGAGGGAATTTCAAGAGAATTCAGAGCAGAAGAAAGAAGTATAATATATTTCTCAGTATAAATAACTGATTCTTCTGCTTACACATAACAAAAGAGATTTTAATCACTGTGATAATCTCTCCCATTGAAATGAATGTCTCATATTAATCTTTGGACAAAGATGAAGCAAATGAAGGTAAAATCTAGAATATAAAAGAGCTGTCAGAATTCTTGCAAAAAATAAGGATCCTTATTGACACCCTCTGATTAAAGTTTCCAGTTGTTTATTTCTTTTTACAGGAGCTCCTTATTTTATGTCTTGACTAGTATTTCCCTAAATAAAATTGCACGGTGTAAAGTGCCATTATGATTTCCAACATTCATTTCCAGAGGGGCTTCTGCTAGTCCATAGCTATAACTATGATGAAAAGGGGCTGTGGACAGCCCGCTGCAATAATGCCATCTCCTCATCTATCAACCCTGCAAATTATATGAGTAGCATCTCCTTAGAATAGAAATTCAGGGATATAATAATCAATGAGATCTGGCATCCAGAGTGCCCAAACAAATTCATTCCTATAAAGGATGCCAAATTTTTACTGCTTTACAAAATCTATGGAATTGTAGTCAGTAAGGCTGAGACCTGAAAGATAGACATTGAGGACTGAACATTTCAGTGATGATCTCTGTTTTTCCAGTAATATGTGTCAGGGTAGTGTATGTTTTGAAATCTCCTTCTAGTTTTACTCTGTACTTTGACAATGAAGGAGCTTTAGGGGTCAAACCAGAGCCAGAGGCAGCCATGTCCTTTCCACATTTTTTTTTTTTTTTTCCTCCCTTGATTCAAGCCAACAATTGATGGCACATGGATCACAAAACTGAAATTTCTCCCTCTGGTTCTGAAGGAGAATTTTTTGTTAACATTTTGTTGGTTTCAGTACTGAGGTTTTCAAACCCAGTCCAGTTTCTTCCTGCATATGTGTATATGAACAAGCAGTCAAAGGCAGAAAGGAGCAGCTGTAACTCCTTAGACTGATATTCCCTCCAGACGCCTCTGATCAAAAACCTACAGAAAGTAGAATTTGGTCTGTTCTTAATCAACCTAAGATCCAGCTTGTTCTTTGTAGGCTCCTGTCACTCTCCAGTGACTCTGGAAGAGACCAAGGAAATCTGGGATCTTAATTTAGCAGTCATAGGGGGTCTTAATGAGGTGAGATGAGATGAATCTGCCCCTTAGGCATTGAATTCACAGATACAAAAGCTTCTCCAGCTACCCAAATTCTGGAATCAGAATGGCAAGGGCTGGTCAGAGCTAGATTAATTATTATTACAATACAGATAAAAATATTCACACATTGGAAGGTTATAGGCTTGTCAAATTACTACAGTGTTTCCATAGGGAAGATAGTTAAGCGCATAGTAGGTAACTTATTATTAGTAACTTATTACAAACACAAACTCATGCCTTTGGCTATCTGTGGTGTGATTGTTGTTATAGATATGCCTTATATTTTTTCCCAGTGTTCCAGAAAATTTACAGGTCTGATTCAGCTATCTAAACAAAGCAAACCAAACAAAATTCTGTGCAAGAGTGCTAAGCTCTACAGAAGTAGTTATCTTACATATCAATTGGCTTGTTGATATTTTATCTGTTCCAAAACTTTGCACCCCTTGCAACACATGAAAGAAGATTGTGCAAGTTTCAGTCCTACCCTAACACTTAATTTTAATTTTCCTCTGGATACCATAATTTTCTGAGTGGACTGATCCAGCCCTCTGTTTCATCAAGAACTGCTGTATATGCCCCACAGCACTGCTCATCACTGTTGAGGACTGCAGTGATTTGTGTTAGCATGGCACCTACAGTGCTCAGAGACACAAATACAGCCTGCAGTGTTCTGTCTGCAAAGCGATTTTCAGACCAATAGCTCATTCAGTGACCCACATTGCCTTTCATAAGTAAGAAAATATTAGAAAGCTTTTCAGCCACAGCTTCACAGTCTAATATTAGATAAGAATATTCAATATGCCTAGGAAAGGCTTTTATCCATACTCTGAGGTTGGGTTTTGAAATCTTTGCAAACTCTCTCTCTAGGGAGGCTGGTGGAGAGCGAACCATCCTTTCAGCTCACCCTTGAATGCACTTTGAACAAGCAGCTGCTTTTACTGTAAGCATGTTATTAATGGTCTCTTTTCAAAAGCAGAGATAGTACCCTGGAAAATGTTCTATTGATTTTTTCCCTTTCCCTGTCCCTGTTTCAATCACACTCGTTTGAATGGCTTTCATTTTTAGCAACAACAAGAGATGTTTTGAAGAAAAGTGGTGTCTAGGTGCAGCCTTAAATAAAATCACTGCTCAATTTAAACTCTGAAAAATACCATTGATATTTTAATAGGAGATCGGAGAACCAATTGCTGGTTCAATAATAGCTACAAGGAGTTTATACATAGGACTCACGCACAGGAATCATTTTCTTTCTCTTACCATACATTCTAACAGAAAACAGCAGCCTAAATCTTGACTCACTTGATTATTATATGTCAAGGATCTCAGAAACATGGACATATTTCATTCTAATTTTTCAAAGTGGAAATATGCACTAAGATACATATACAGAGTTCAGAATATAGAAGGGCAAATAATATCCCACAGTATAGTTCTATACAATAAGATTCCAGCAAAAGGATCTGCAAATAAGAAAGAAATTGTGCACACCTGGAAATATAATTTCTCTTGTGACTCTGGTTACAATTGCTACTAGAATCATAAAATCATAGAAATATATAGTCCTTTAGGTTTCAAAATCAAGATAATCAAGTCTGGCCATTAACCCAGCACTACCAAGGCCAACACTAAACCGTGCCTCTCAACACCACACCTACATATCTCTTAAATACATCAGGCTGGGGACACCAGCACTGACCTGGGAAGCCTGTGTCAGGGCCTGATAACCCTTTTTGTGAGGAAATTCTTCTAAATATCCAGTCTAAATCTTCCCTGGTATGTACTGAGGACACTTGTCCTTTTCGTGTTGCTTGTTACTTGAGTGGAAAGTCAGGCCCCCACCTCACTACAAACTCCTTTCAGAGAGTTAGAGAGTGAAAATGTCTCCTTTCAGAGAGTTACAGAGGGCAAAAGTGTCTCCTCTGAACCTCCTCTTCTTCAGGCTAAACACCCCAGTTTCTTCAGATGCTTGTCATAAAAATTTTTATAATCTAGTTTTCTTGTGTTCTCATCATCAGTTTTGGTCTTCTCTGCACATGCTCCAGATCCTCAGTGTCCTTCTTGTAGTGAGGTGCTCAGAAGTGGACATGGTACTCAAGCTGCAGCCTCATTGGTGCTGACTACAGGGGTACAATCACTTTCCTTTCCTGCTGGCCCCACTGTTGGTGGCCAGGATGCTCTTGGTGTTCCTTACCAGCTGGACACACACAGGCTCATATTCAGCTGCTGTCAAACAACACCACCAGGTCCTTTTCCTCTGAACACTTTCCAGTCACTCTTCCCCAGGCCTACAGTATCCCATGGGGTGCTTGTGACCCAGTTACAGGACCAAGCCCTTGGTCTTGTTGAATCTCAGAAAACTGACTTCAGCCCATCAATCCAGTCTCTCCAGTTCTCTCTGCAGAGAGACTCTTTTTACCCTCAGGCACATCAACAATCAACCACCTGTTTGTCCTATACATGATCCATAATAGCACTCAAGAAGATCTGCTCCCAAACCTTCCTCAGCACAGAGATCAGATTGACAGGCCTCTAATTCCATGGATTTTTATTCTGTCCCTTTTTGTAGGTGAGGGTCATATTTTCCAGTCTCCAGTCTACTGGGACCTCCCCTGTATCCAGGACTGCTGGTAAATGATGGAAACTGTCTCAGTGACAACTTGTGACAGCTCTCTTGGTACTCTGGAGTGGACTCAATCCAGCCTCATTGTGTATGTCTAAGTGGTGCGGCAGTTTACTATCCCCTTGTGGATTATAGGGGTTCTGTTCTGCTCCCCATTCCTGTTTTCTAGTGAAGGGGATTAAGTACCTGTCCAACAACTGGTCTTACTACTAAAGGTTGAAGAAAAAGAGACATTAAGTACTCCAGCCTTTTCCTCCTCCTTTTTTTGCTGTGTTACCCCTCACATCCAATAAAGGATGGAGATTCTTCTTAGCCATCCTTTAGTTGCTATTGTATTTATGGAACTATTTTTTGTTGTCATCTACAGAAGTACCCAATGAAGTTTTAGCTGGATTTTGGCCCTTCTAACTTTCTCCCTATATAACATCATGATGACCTTGTGGTCCTTTCAGTTATCTGCCCCTTCTCCAAAAGCCATAAAGTCTCCTTCTTTTCCTGAGACTCAGCCAAAGCTTTCTGTTCAGCTGTACTGGCTCAAATTTCAGCACAGCACAGCCTTCTCCTGCACCTTTGAGATTTCCTTCTCAAAGACTGTCCAGCCTTCCTGGATTACTTTGCCCTTCAAGACTGCCTCCCAGTGGCCTCTGTCAACCAAGCTCCTAATGAGGCCAAATCCTGCCTTCAAATCCAGGGTGGAAGTTCTACTGAACCCTTTCCTTATGTCACCGAATAATTACTTATATCACACATTTTCAATAATATAATAACCATACGCTTTTACTTGTGACCAGAATAGAAGTCATGACCACTGACTTGGGAACCTCCAAATTGAAGATACAAATATCACATCAACCCCACTGAGATATCACACCTTCTACATTAATACTTCAGGTGATGTCAATTGCCATGAGTGAGTCTCAGAGCAAAGGATTTTTTTTAAGTTAGAATTGAGAATTATTGGATTGTGTGAGAGGTTCTGCAGGATAAAAAAAAGGGGGCATGTGCCAGGGTGTAAAGGCAAATAAATACAATGCCATTTTGCATGTGCAAAATTTCTACCTATTGCGCCAAATGCACAGTAATATTATTCGTAGATTTTCACAGCATTGCTCCTAATTGCTAAAAAATTGTTTTGATTAATTCTTTGGTTCCCTATTATCAGTTGTGTTGCAATTAACTGTGAAAAATGAAGTTCTTAGTTGGAAGCCAAGACATAAATTTAGGTGTAAATAACTGCTTTAAAATGCTGGCTTGTATTTCCAAACTCTTTTCAACCAAGAATATTGATTTCTCCTTTCATATGGAGGAAAATTAGCAACATACTGAAAAGCTCTCTATGAAATGTAATTTCTTTTCTTTGCGTTGACTATGCTCTTGCCAGCCTGACTGCACCACAGTTATGTGGCCTGACTTCACTTATGATCACACGTTTATATGATGTTTATGTCCATACCCCTGTACTCACTCTCTTGCTTTCTCTAACCAAAATGGAAGTCCATGTTTTAGCTTATCAAAATTTATGATTATGCACACTTTCTGTTAAAATGTGATCTTGCTCAGGCCTTCAAAAATATTCTTTTTCAGTTCTGCCTTCATGTTAACAACTGAAAAGGGCAAGTAAAAAAAGGTGAGAAGCCAGCTTACAGAATAATAGAATCATAGAATTGTCTGCTTTGTGAAGAGCCTTAAAGGTCACCTAACCCCAACCCTGCTGCACAGGAAGGGACACCTCTCACTAAACCACATTGCCCAAAAGAGTCTCCCTAAATTTGGGATGGTGTACCCAGAACATCTCTGGGAGACATGTAAGAATGCCTCACCACTCTCACATTAAAGAATTTCTTCCTTCTATCTAGCCTAAATCTTCCCTCTTTCAGTATAAAACTGTCACCCTTTGTCCTATCTCTAGAGACGCTTTTAAAATATATGCCCTCATCTTTCTTGTAAACCCCCCTTTACATACTGGAAGGCTGCTCCAAGGTCTCCTCAAAGAACACACCGGGCTGAACAAATCCCTTTCAGTCTGACTTGATAGAAGATCTGCTTCACCCCACAGATAATCCTTGAGGCAACGGTTTCTGCCAGATCAGGGAAGAGGACGTTGCTTCATTAATAGATTATCAGTGCTAATTTCTCAGAGAAGACCATAAATTAGTGTTAAGAACTAGTCATGAAGAACAGAACAGTGAGGTTCCAACAGTGGTGGCCAAGAACAGAGAGACGTTTCTGGTAGAAATGCTTCTTTCCTCTTCTAATATAGTTGCCTGTTTTACAGTCCAAAACCCAATTCTACATTTTACTACAATAGGCTCATTTTCCTCTGGTCCTTATGTTTGTTGTTACAAGAGGATTCAACAGGAACTACCCTGTGTCTCCTCACAAAGCCATGAATCAATATATAGCACAGAGCAGAGGTACTTGCTGAGACTCTTCCATCCAAAACATATTTTGAAACTCTCAAATTAGGATTTAGATTTGCTCAAAGAGCTGCAAGGAGCAGCTTAAGAACTGTTGACACCAAGTGACAAATCTGTGGAGATCTAATCCCTTCAGCAGATGAATATGTTCTCTGTAGAAGTTAACAAGACTATTTAGACAACCTATAGTAGCTTCTTCCATGCTTCTGTACAGACTTTCTTTTCTTTTTTTCCTACTTTTTAATGGTAAGTGATTTTTGTCTTTTGACCAAGTTTATTTCCTTCACATAACTGCAATTTCTTCAGTGTCATGGAGTTCAACAGCCTATCCTTGCTGAAAGACTGCTCAGCTCTTCAGAAAAACTGACTTTTCTTTGTTTCGTTTTTGTCTGCATCTTCCAAGAGAAATATTTGATCTCCTTGATCCCGCCTTCATTTCATTGCCCTGTACTTTATAGGCCATACATTTATCTGTAAGGTGATCAATGTTACAGTAGCCTGTGGGCAGGTTACTCTAAATTACAATGTCTGTACTGACTACAATTCATCTGTACTTCTTTACTTCACCTGATCATCTCCTCCAGTGCTTCAAGTCAACAAGTTTACACTGCTAACTTTTACACTGTTTAACACTGTTAACGGTTTCATGGTAACTGAGGCATCTATCACCTGACTGATGTTCTATATCTGTATTCTATATCTGCCTCACCTTTACAGCTTCAGGCCTTCCTTACTTTAAATCCTCTATGTGCTTCAGGTTCCTTAGGCTGGTCATATCCATCCCCTTATCCCTTCCAAACACACAAAACTTCTCACTCAAAGCGGTTAATATGATAGTACCATCCCTTTAAGTAAGCCCTTAGTTGAATTCTAGTAACTAAGATAACACTTTGGATGTCTGGAAATTTTCTTTTTCACTCCATGTTCTTTGCCAGATCCCTTTCTGTGGTGGAAAAATACATAACTAGGATATTGTCTTTCTAACGATACATTTTTAGGATGTATTATGGAACTCCTTCGTGTGTAATAGCTGAGGAATGGTGGGTTGTTGAAAAAATTTGATACTCCTTTGGCTGGCTTATAAAACATCATCAGGAAGTCCGTGCTCCCCAAATACTGTGAAGATCAATCTTTTTGGATTGAGGGTAAGGAATCTGAGGGCACATATAGACCTTAACTGTCCTGAACAGATTCTCAAGGGACCCCTGCTCACCCCTCATCTCCAACTATTCCTCCTTGGTAGACCCCAGAGCTTCCCTATATTGTATTTGGCTTCTGTATGGATACCCCAGACATACATTGCAGCTTCACTCCAGCCCTGGCCCCATCCCTTTCTCCTTTCCTCCTGATGAGAACCACTGGCTGAACCTTTGAAATAATTAACCTCCCTGACATATTCAGGGCTGTCACTGGTCTGCTGATCTGCTTGTGACCTCACAGGACTCCACTGTGGGCAGGGGCACTGCTGGCATTCGGTTTCCTTCTTCTCTCAGTTTTTTCCTTACCACAGGGCAACCCTGATCTTACTGTAAACTGACACACCTAATAGCATGTTTTCCCTTCAGCCATTAGGAATTTAGACAAATTGTTCTGCTATGAGAAATATGGATGGTTTTTGTTTTGTTGGTTGGTTAGATTTTTGTTTGTTTTTTTCTTTATTAGTTGCTTCTTCAAGGCATTAAACCTCCTTGAAAGTTCTTCATGTCAACCTGAAATTTTGAATCTTGCAGTTGGCAAGTGACCTATAGAGGTTCTTCCACAGCTTTGCATAAAAAGATCATCACCCAGTGACTGAGTGTCTTGTAGTCCTGAGATGTAAAATCCACCACCTAGAAAATATTTAAAGAATTTCATTTTATTTTGTATTCCAGAGGCTGAAAAACTAGCTAAATCCAGCTACAATACACTAGTAGTGGCACAGGGAGGGAGGCACCTCATTGCCAGAATGAGGAAAAAAGGAAGAAACACAGCACCAAGGCTCCTAAGAGCTGACATTGCTTTTTTTTCTATGAAAGAGGCTGCAGTAAAAGGACTCTTCAACCCTTGAGGAAGATGAGGCAATTTATGAGCTCTGAGAAACAACTGATACCAGGCATGTTACATCAGAGAGGTGAAACAGAAGTCACAGGAGCTGCAGAGGACCTGTCACTACCCAGACAGAGAAAAAAAGAGGATTGTTTCAGAGATAAGGGTTAGAAATCAAATACAAGATTTGTTTCACTGACTTTGGCTACCCATGGTGAGAGATTGTTCATGTCAAAAGTAAATTGTGTCAGTCACCACTGATTGCATTTTGTGTCTTCATATCTTAACTATATCTAGTTGCTGATAGGCAAATCAGATAATTGGCTGTTGGGTCAAAACTACCTTTCATTTGCATCAGTTGAAATCTGCAGAAAATCCACCAGAGTCAATATAAATTCCTCCGGTTTCATAAGAAATGTCTGTGACGTAGTGCACAAACACTCTGGATGAAGGAGGACCAGAATCACAGCATTTTCACATGTGTTTTCATCTTGAATTGAATTAGGAGTTGAAATATTGAAATGTCTCATGGGATGAAAGGACGTTAAAAATTGTATGGGAAGTGGAATGACTTGTTCTTGGTAATTTTAACACTAGCTTTCATCTGTCCAAGCAATGGCAGTTGTATAACATCTGAAGCTCTCAAACAGCATGGGACTTCAAGTCCCCAGTTGCACTATGTGTTCCTCCAGAATCACAGAATCATTCCATTTGGAAGAGAACTTCAATATCATTAAGTTCATCCATTAGCTTAACTCTATTAATTCTAGTGCTTAAGCATGTGCTTAAGCACAGCACCTCCAGGGATAGTGATTCAACCCTGGGCAGCCTATTTTATTCTTTTAATACACCTTTCAGTCAAAAAATTTCATCTAACAGCCACTCTAAAATCCTCTGGAACAACTTGAGGCCTCTCATCCTGCCTTCTTTAGGTAGGCAGTCATTTACACTGCCTCATCACAGCTGCCAAAGGGCAAGTCTGATGATAAAAACTGTTAGCATCCAAAGTTATCCATCTCCACTAGTGTTATAGGGTAGTATCTATTTATACTGAATTACTTCCAGGCTGCAGGAGTTTGTAAAAGGTAATATTTTTTCTCAGGACCAACTTGTTTGAAGAACCATCCCAGTGTCTCAACACTACTTTTTGCTTTCTGCTTCCATTCCCTGCTCTACTATTCTTTGTGAAGGTGTCATGAATCACTCTGTGTTTAGATATGGGAGACACTAATAAGGATGCCATTGCAATGAAATTGAAGAGCTGTGATATGTATAAATGACACCTCAGGACTACAATCTCAGCTGAGCTCATCAGCTCATTTTAGAGACAATTTCATTTTAATTGGGTATGTGAGAACAGTCTCAAAGCTCTTACATTTAATACTGGATGAAGAAAAAACCTTTAATAATGGGAATTACAGCACTTATTAGCTGAATGCATACCATGAAGGATGAACTGAGTGGTAACCCTTACCATCTTACACTTTTTAATCCTTACACGTGTAACTCAGCAATGCTGGGCTGAGATAAGACTGCTTTCCAGGATGTCTTGTCCTTTACAAGTCACTTTCAGAGGGAGGTTTCAAGCTTAACAAGGGAAAATAGTGGTCAGCTATACCAATGGTGAGAAAAATCCAGTCTCTCTAGTCAGTAACAAGACAGACTGTAATTTCAGCTGAGCCAGTATTTCACCTGTTAGCTTTTAAATCTCTAGACATGAGGTTTGTTTGTCTGCCTACGGGCCCAATCAACATCAACAGTAAACCTACACTTTGGCAACCACAGAAGATGCTCGTTTCCTTCAGTCATTCTTACCTGCTGCCAATGGTTTCCAGAATAACAAAGAACACAGGATGACTTCTGTTTTGCTTCTTTCAAGTTACAATGGGAAAAATTGATCTTATAAATTTTTTAGATCTATGTACAACAATACCCATGTTGCTTTGGTTTGCTCACCGTGACATGTTGTTGCCTTGGAAGTAACTCTTCTCTTTCTTTTGTATTTGCTGCTGGAGGTATAGCAGCCCCATGCCTGAACTTTTCTGCGTTTACTAGGTCTGACTCAGATGGAGTTATTTTTCCCCACAGCAGTGCTTGTATCGGTAGCTAGAAAGGTGTTGATACCAAAACAGTGTGGTGGCACAGCACCAGAGATGTCTCTGATCAATTTTGCCCATCTAATCAAAATTTGTCCATCAAGGCTGGGCAAAATCTTGTGAAGAGGAATAGGTAGGACAGCTGAGCCAGACTACCACAGGAATGTTCCATACATTATGACATATGGTAAGCAATAAAAACTGGACGAAATTAGAAGGAAGGTATGGATCTTTGTAACTTATGACACTGGTCCTCTGGAGCTACTGCTGTGTATACTGAACCACTATTTCCCAGGAAGTGCTGTGACTTCACCTGCTGATGGGAAGAAGAGAATAAACCTGTTTTGCTTGTCTTCCACAAATGGCTTTTGATTTATTAAACTGCCTTTATCTTCACCCATGAGGGGGGGTTTCATCTTATTTTGTCCTTTCCCTGTCCTCCTGAATAGGGGGTTGATAGAGAAGCTCGGTGGACACCTGATGTTTAACAAATGTCATTCCACCACAGCCCATCTTCACAGCAACTTCACTTACACTTCTCACAGGGCTTTTGGAAACTGCATTTTTGTAAGGAAAATGTGCATATCAATACTCTTCTGATCCAAAGTCTAAGGATATGAGTGTCTTCTAACTGCATTAAGGTAAATAATTATAAATGTTAGGTCTACAAAAACTGAGGGATATGTGTAGTTTGCACTAATGCACAAAAGCATGTGCGATCAGGATTTGAAACATGATTGTATGCTCCAACAGAATGAGTGAGCTGCTGCTATTTAACCGCTATCTTGTAAGAATGCTAGAAGATGAAATATTGACTCACACTCTGGGACAGGTTCACAGACTTGTGTAGGTAGGTTTGGTTCTCCTAAACGACTACAACAAAACCAATAATTCTGATTTATTATCTTGACTTTTGATTTCAGTAACAGTGATGACGTATGAGTTTCTTAAGATGAAATTTTTCAATTGGCAGTGACAAGAAGTAAAGAAAATAGGTGAAGCAATAGAAAGTGAGATACTATTTTTTGAGAACTATTATTTTGGAGAGGAAAGTTTGGTCATCCTTCCATCGTCCTGCAGTAGCTGCTCTGAACCAAACTACACTGCATTTTATACAGCAAAGTCAAGGTTATATCTCTTAAAATATGGGAAAAAGTACTGACCCCATGTCAGGGCCTGATTTTCTGTTTGAACATCAGAGAATTCTAACATGTGGTCATCATTAACAGGCAAAACAGAAAAGCACACCAACCTGTGATCTGCATTCCTGAAAAGTTTCCCTCAAGTCCCTGTGACTCTGGGTAAAAATGTGAAAGACATTGCTGAGCCTTTCGGTGAGGGTACCTAAGGCTAACTTCTGAGCAAAAGCAACAGATGGAAAACATGTATCTGGAAGTTATGCTTTTTCCATGTGATTTTGATTCAGTCAAAACTCCTCCCTTCCCAAGAAGAATAAATGATGTGGAAATCATTTGGTGCATCCAGATTTTAGAAGGCTGTTTGATGCTGAAATCTGTAGACCTCCCAGAAACCTATATCAAGAAAAGATCATATATTTTATTTTATTTTTCCCCAGTGAACTCTGCTGATCATGAATGTATATGATAAGTTTTCTCTTACAGAGGAATCCTGAAATCAAGCTATATGGAAAGATCACAGCATTTCAGATATGACAGCTGTCCTGTCTTAGGGGTACAGTGATTAATTACTCAAAGAAAGGGCCTGCAGTATTTCTGGGGAGTACTCATAGTACTGAAGCAACATCAAGGAGACGAAAGCATAAAAAAAATAAAATTATTTTTGTTTGATAGTGTCTTATAACTGCATTGCTTGAGCAAAAGAATACCATTTTAACATCACAGACACTTGCTCTGAATCAAAATAAGAACTGTTCATTTCATCTCTCACTACAAAGATGGAAATAAAATAATAAAAAGGTGTGATTTAGATTTAATCATTGTACTATTCCTTAGTGTCTCTTGCTGTCAGGTCTGAGTATCCACAGTGTTAACTCGGGAACTGTCTGTACGTGTAAACAGGTTTTGATGCATCCTGCCTTAGAGTTTTGTAAGTGCTCTGCTTTCTGAAGAGCTAAGCAGCCAGTTTGGCCTCAGTTCAATGTGGCCATGTGCACATATACTTTCCCAGTAAGGTTTGCTTTCACAGCTTGTCTACATGGGGAAGTTAGATTAGCATAAGAATTAACAACACACAAGCTACTGCAAATTGTTGAAGCACAGGCTACATTGAACCCCACAAGCTACAAATTTCTGTTCACCTTCCTGGCTGCCAAGAGAAAAAAAAATGGGAATAACTACAGGAAAACTGCTTGATTTTTATGCTCGGTCTTGCACAAAAATGGTCTATCCCTATTGTATGGAAGATATTCTGAACTCATTTTGAGAAGCTATGTTGTTCCCTATTTCTTGAGAAAACAAAAGGTGTAATTGTAAATGTTTGCCAAGACTCAAAAAGGATTTTACAATGAAGTTGAAGACACTGGTGAAAAAAAATGTCCAGTTCTGACTTTCCAGTCATGGGAAAGGGATACCCTGAAGCCTCTGTTTACTGCAAAAACTGCATGGGAAGTACAACAAAGATTCAGAACTCTCACTTTAAAAAATTAGTAGACACTAAAATTAGGTCTTGTGACAATATCTTCCATCCAACACAAAGGGGTGGATTGTGGAGCCACATCTGAATTTTATGTTAACATCAGCAAAAGGTCTACTTGGGCAGTGTTAAAATAATAACCTGGAATAATATATTTTTTAATTTCCAGCCATTCTACAATATGCATGGCAGTTACTATGTGTCCCACTCTGTTATTATGAGAACAAAATCAGGTCTTCATTTAAGACACTTAAGTAATGAAAATGTCATTTTTTGGTTTTCTTTTAGTATAATTCATTGTCCCAGATGTCAAATCAAAAGCCCCATTAAGTCCTACTTATCCTACAGACCATCTATGAAAATCTACGTAATCATGTCTGAAGAATCATCAGTGTACTGTAACAGGACACTCTGCCCCAGTGGTCTTATCTCAGTTTCATTTTGTGATTCAATTGCTCATTGCTTCTGTTTCACACTATTTGTCTCTCAGCTTCACTGCATTTAGCCTGGACTTGGAAAGTTTTCCATGGAAAGCAAAGGACATAATAATCTCTGAATTGGTAACAATCATGAATGTGCTGCAGTAGGAGGACAAGTTGATATCTGTGGTGTCAGGTATTGAAGAATATGGAGCTCAGCTTATCCACAGCTAAACCAAACCAAATATGAACAGATAGATTAACAAAAGAATCTGCCTAATGAGGGAAAATTCTTTCTTGGCTTTTCCTTTGTTTCCATTTTGTTTTCCAATAGGAAATTTTGGAGCTGCAGCTAAGTAGTTGAGTGACAGACTTTTATCTTATAAAAACTTATTCCCATCTCTTGATTGAGGAGAATCCTGTACACTTTCCCTGTATGTATCCTTGTACACAGCCCAAGATGTATTGGACCTTCTCCCCTCCAGCAGGGACTCCGGCTGGAGTAATTCCTCCTCAAGAGTTTGGGAGCACAGGAACACCTGGCTGTAGCCATACGAGGGTAAGAAGAATCAAATCCCTGCATATGAATTCTGAATTTTAAGATTTTAAGATCCTTTTAAACATGAAAGAAAACAGTAGTCATTGTCTTACCACATTTCCTGTATTTTTTTTTTAATTATTTCTAGGCCCAGTATAAGAACAACTAATAAGTAATTTGCAAGTACTCAATCAGTCTTTGTGTAACAGCTATCTGGATATTCAGCTCTTTACATATTTTATTGTCAAGGTACCTTCTTGTTTGTTATTCTAACACTCTGTTTTGCTACCCTAATATTCTAGCACTCATATAATCCAACTTATACATTTTTATTCTACTTTTTAAGATCTTTTACAGCTGGCAATAAATCCTCTTTTATACATATACAACTTGTCTACTATCTTGCTCCAGTACAAGACAGATGCAATCTAGTCCATTTTCTAACTTCTGTGAAACCACAAAAGTGAAGAAGTTATGAAAATCTCAGTGTCTTGTAAAAATGGCAAAAAAAGTGACATTTCTTGAGGACCTGATTCTGCAAAGGTGTAGATTGAATGCACAGAGGCAGCTTAACTGGTAAAAGAAATTATGTAAAAATAAAAATGAACAGAAAAAAGCAACCAAACAAAAAAGCATCTCTGTAAAAGGATTTGCTACATGAAAACTTCTCAGTCTTGCATTTTAGTTATCACAAGTTGCTTGCATGGTGAGATCTTGAACAACCATAGATTTTCAGGGAAGGATTGAGGACAGATGGTCTCACTCTGATATTATAGCTTTTTCCTTATTACTTCTTTAAGTTTTCAAGAGTTAGTGGCTTTGTTTCTAGATCTTTCCCTTCTCAATCACTGATGAAAAAAAATTTCAATACTCTGTAGCCCAGCTGAGATGCCATATACTCAAGAAATTGGTAAGGCACCTCATCCCTTGGAGATGAGGAAAGGAACAGCTGGAATAAACTTGATGGCTTCTAACAAGAAAAAAAGGCAATTCTGTACCAGAAACTGCTTATTGGAAAAAAATAAAACTACTCCCAAGGTAGATTCTGTAAAACACATGATATCATGGCTGTGGTTAGATGGCTTTAGGCCAGAGAAAGAAAATAGGTGAGAGATGGGTTAGCTCTGCTGCTGCAGATGGTAAAGCAGTGGGGTGTGTATTATCTACCCCAGTAGTGGAGTGAACTCTCCCAAGCACACAAATTCTGGAGAACTACCTGTGACAACCACTAAAAAGTTGGCTGTAGATCTGTTTGGACTTAAGAGCACTTACGAGCAGTTCAAAGACATTACAGTCACTTGATTTGTCTAGTGTAGACAACACCTGAAAATAACGCTGACTGTATGGAGTGAGTTGCTGTGTGTTCCTTAGTTTTTTGTCTTTACTTACTGCCTCTTTTATATGTCTTTTGTGTATTGTTCATCTGGAAGTTGAGTACTTTCTTGCGTACCCTGTTAGCCTTTTTTACCCACCAATTATAGGGTCACCTGTGAAAAGCTTTGAAAGTTTGACTCACAAACATGGAACAGAATTTGTTTCAGGTGATAATGTTTCCCAGTAGGAGACTGTTTGGATTGTTGGAAAAGTAGTTTGTTATGAGAATATAAAACCCGTTTCCAGGATGAACAAGGGAATTGTTTTGTTCCTTTGCAGTGCAGAGCTAGTGAGTAATAGTCTGAGGGAGTCAACTCTAAATCAGGCTGGATAAGTCCTTGCTTTCATTTGGATATCCTTTTGCCTTCATCCAGCCCAGCTCTGAAGAATTATATTCCTTATTTTATGCCTAGATGGGGTCTGGAAAACTTGATATCAATAATGCAAGTGTGTGCCTTGAAGACTCAAAATTGGGTAACCATATGATATAGATAATGCATGAAACTCCAGTGGTGGGTCATACAGGGACAAAGTCTCCTCATTGCATGATCAGAAGCAGGTGGTAAGGATGTGACAAGGAAGGAAAGGAAGAGAGACTTCCCACATTTCCCATAGCTGAATGTGATGAATACCTCTAAGTATTTATAACTATATATATAATGTTATACATATATATGTATACACCTATATATATATAAGGACCTCTAGAATGATCCCTTTAACTGGACACAGACATGCGGCTTAAATGAAGCTTATGCCTTCCTGTGCAAAAGGTTAATATTAGTAAGTTAGTGCTAATATTCTTTATATAAAGAACATACTGAACATGGAGTATATTTAGATAATTGCAGTTTACCTTCTTGTGCTTTAGGCATTAGAAATTTATCCTTTCTTTTTTTTTTTTTTTTTTTTTTTTTATTGTCTTGACTGAAACATTAACCTACTGAGCATACTCACCTGTTAAACTTCCCAATGTGTACCTATGCTTGCTGAAGGAGATGGTTTGATTTTTCCCAACAGGAACAGCTCAGATCAAAAGCATATCATAACAATAGCTGTTACTAGCCTGTGGACAGACAAGGAGCTGGGGCCCTTGTGCAGATTCACTTCCATCCCACTCACCTTCAAAGGTCATATTTTCAGGTCTTCCAGCCCTTAGGATTAAATGCAGTCTAGCTCTGACACTAGGATAGACCTTTCTTTAAATCAATAGTTTATTTTATGTATACAAACACTGAACTAGCAAATCTCTCTGGCATAGTAAGTGCTTGAAAATGAGTGGTAGTTTAACAGATGTAGTAGTAACTTGCCCCTGTGTCCCAGCTGCCTCACTATTATAACCTGGCAGCTTCTTCAGACACAGTACTTATGAAGCAAAAATAGGAAATACTGAATCCATGTTTTTCCAGAAGAGAGTTTTCCCCCAAGATATTGTCAAAAAGAAAATATCCTCATAGTTAGGAGAGAAATAGGAAAGAAGTCCTGGCATTGTTGAGACAGCAAATGATGCAGCCTTAAATCACCAGAGAAATATTCACTTCACCTAGATTCAAAGTTGGAAGGTGTAACTATTTGTGGTTGAATTAATCACCCTCTGCATGCTGGTTATTTATTCCTAAGCAGGGATAAATATACTTGTGGTGTGATTCATTTCTTCCTAGAGTAGACTACCAAAGAGCTGAAGTCTCTTTATACTATGTCAATCTTACCAATTCTGGAAAGTTCATTCATCTACCAGTGTAACCCTCAAAAATGTCATATGAAAATTTTTATGTTCTTCCAGAAGAGATTCACCTAATAACCTGTACTACTAAAGCTGACTTTCCAAGGTAATTAGTTTCTGTGAGTAATTAATAATTGCAGGGTTAGTGTTTTCAACATCTAACCATCCTGTAACTAATACTAAGGTCAACTTTGTAAAACATTGCATACATATACAGGATTGTCTTTAAACAGATTATTAGACTTTTAGGCAACATTGGGAAAAAGTTGCATTATCAGGGCCCTGTAATGATGTCACCTAGGAAATATAAGGAATGCACAGAGAAGCAGATATTTAGTCCTAGTGGGACTCATTTAAGATATAACTATCTTCAGTTCTTTGAATTTTCCATGTCTGGATTATTTAAGACTTCTTATACTCAATGAAGTATGAGTCTCAAGTGTCTTACCTGAAATACTGTTGGTATTTGACCCTTCAAGAGACAGAAGGGAAAGGAAAGATGACAAGGTTAAATTATATTGTTAACCACAGAGTGAATGTCTTCTGAATCTAGAGACTCACTTTAGATAAGTGCTCACAGTGTAGGCCAAATCACTACACTTTTTCTTAGCTGAGTAGGACAGATAACACATAAAAGACTCTTTCTGCAGAATGTGGTTTACATTGAATTACTCAGAATTACATTGTCCAATTGAGGTTATTTGTCAAGAACCAGTAAAGAAATCAGAGGTTTCGTGCTTTTTGGCTTACCAAAACAACCTTGTAGTAATTATCTTGGCTTTCACATGAAAATTCTAAAAGGTCAATAAATCTTTTTTTATGTATATGTTTTAGGAAAGGAGAGGGAAATGGCCTATGTCACTGGCTTGAACCTCTGGCTCAAATTTCATAAATGGTTACAAACCCAGTGGAAGTGTCTGACTCCAGCTTAAGAAAAAGTGTAAGGTGTCTAAAATACACATTGAGAAAAGTCTCAGAATGGAGTCATGACGTGAATTGCACTGTCATACAAGATAATGCACTCAACAGTGTCTCTCTAAGGACTTTTTTCCATAAGAAGCTAGCGGACTATATGGTTACATAATGCCTTCCACCAAAACCATTTCTTGAAGCATAGTGCTCAGTTGAAAGTAACCTTACCAAATTTCAGAGAAATAAAATTTAGGAATATAACTTATCATACTTGGTTCCTTCTGTTATTAGTATGTGTTTTGAGTTGTCCTTCAGAGACACCTAAACAATACTCCTGTCTTAAGAAAGAAAAAATCCATATGGTATTATGTCAAAAGAAAGAATATACTTAGGCTGGATATACATTTGCTATTTATGAGCAATTCTGCATTAACAGGAATGTTAAGAGCCAACAAGGATGATTCAAGAGGGAAACTCATAGACCTGGAGGTCTTGAACCAAACATTCATTCTTGCAGGCCCTGTTCTTTATTTGAGGGAAATTGATTTCTGTCATGGTTGTGCAGCGTAGAAGTAAGGCAGGAACAGGCTGCCCAGAGAAGTGGTGTAGTCCTAGTGGTAATTACGTAGAGGTAATTAAAAGCCATGTGGATGTGGTGTGGAGTGATATTTTTTAGTGACAGCCTCAACAGTGATGGGTTAACTGTAGCACTTGGTGATACGAAAGGTCTTTCCCAAGCTAAACTATTCCATAAAGTATAGACTCCCATAATCTATTGGCATCAATTTGGAAGCTGAAATACCCTACTGAGGACACTGGCACATTTATGTTTGTTTATTGACTAAGCTTGTATTCCAATATAGTCCTGTATAATCCCATACAGACTACCAATTCTGGTGGATGATAACACAGATTTCAGTGATCTTCATTGTGCCATTAATATGTGACCTTTTTAATTGTGTGTACCAACACACTAGTTACAGACCAAGCCCATTTCTGTTAATTCTCTGGGGAGATACACATATAATAACTTCTGCAGAAAGACATTGAATTGTTAATGTAGTATCTCTAGAACATGATCCATCTTCTTAGGCTTTGTTAATTGTTTCAAGGGGGAAAAACAGTAATTAAATCTGATAGCATTTGCATATAAAATCTAGTAATTAGATGAAAGATTTCTCTCTGCAATTCTAGACGGCAATAACACAAATTATTAAAGAAATTTGAGAGCTACCTGGAGTAAACAGTCACCAAGATACCAACCAACCATGATATTCAGTGTTTTAATTTGTGCATAGAAATGTTTATAAAATAACTCCTCATGAAAATTGGAGATCTAAATTAAGAAGCTCTGTATTCTGGGCTTGATCCAAATCTTGTGGTAATCAGTAGATTTTTGATACATAGTGTGTTTTAAATGGGGTTATAATAAAAATTATCTCTTAAAGTGAATGAAAAGAGTGATAGTTGCGAAAGTCCCTTAGAAAGGGACTCTGGAACCCTTCTAGAAAGGTCTCTGGGATTCACATATTTCACAGTCTCCAGCCAATCTCTCATTACTGCTTTTTCTCTAGCCATTCACTTAAGGTGATTAGAGTATGGCTGACACCCAGTTTCTGAGAAAAGCGTGTCACAACTTAACTTGACTTGGGAGCTATTCTTATAAGTAGACAAGTTACAAAAAGATTCCTGATGGCAAACCAGAAGGAGCATAGATAGATCCTCAATGAATGGATCTCTGCTGTCCTCTGGGCAAGGAGACTAAATCAGTGGTAGAGAAATTTCACGTGTGTACAATTTTTTCTTCAATATCCTCAAATGAATTCTCATTAAGAATTCACCAAAGTTCTATGAGTGTCAAATCAGCAATACAATTTACCAAAGAAATTACAAAAATAGTGTTATTCTTCCTCATAACCATGAAATGTTCAGTGTACTGCCAAATCCTTTCTAGAACTGATTTTAAAGAGGTGATTGTGCCATGGAAAATAGACAAAAAGCGAGCAGGATAATATCCTAGTTCAACCAGTTTAAAATGCTACTTAGTAGAAACCCATGTTGCAAACAGAAGTTAGTAATAAATGCATAAAGAAAATTACTAGACAGAAGTTACTGAAATAGCCTCCATTATTTGGTAGTTCTATTTACAAGTTTCTTAGTTAATGGAATAATCAGGATTAGATGGTGAATGCTGGTTCTGTCTCCCCCAGATTTTTCTAATCTAATGTTGTACTCCACAGCACCTCCCAATACCAAATTCCAAAATACAGTTGCAGCCCGTATGGGAAAAAAACACCAAACAAACCTGAAAAAACCCACAGTTTTTCTTTTGTTGCTTTACATTTACTGCCTGGTATTTCATCATCTTCATATGCTGTGATTAAAAGTACAAATATTAGTCAGTATTTTGCTTCAGTAGTCAACAATCAATACTATTTATGATTTTTTAAACCTCTTCATTTATTCCCTTTTAGAGAAGACAAGTCCTTGACTATTTAGTCAATTATACAGAGGATGCTAAAATCCTCCTCATAACCCTTCTCTGAAAAAGATACAGTAATGTGTTTGTATTTTTCATTCGTGATAATTTTTTATCCCCAACTTCGCATTTTATTCCCTTGTTCCACAATAAAGTATTCTTTGGTTTATTCCCCACATAAATGGTAATAAGTGAAAATGTAATACCTACCTACATGGGTATCTACTACAATGTAGTTTATACAGGTTTTCAAGAGACGGGCACTTATGCAACATTCTTTTCTTTTTTTTTTTTTAGAGATGGTCCTTATTGCTACTATAAACCTGCCCTACAGACAAAGTAGAGAAGGTTGTCAGGAGAATGTCTGATCAGAAAAAAGGAATGAGCACCTAACAATGAAAAAATGGAAGCTGATATTGCCGGCCTCAACATGATTCATCATTTTGGGTTAATCGTTAGTTGCTACACTGAAAATTCCAAAGCTGCATGTAAAATTTCTTCCTTCAGAGAACACCATACAGTGAGTGTTCAATAATTTGTTCAGTATCTTCATCTCACAGTGCAGAATTATTCTCAGCAGTGTATTTCTGAGGGATCTGGGATTTGCACAGATGTGCATTTTGGCCTAAATCTAACAGATTTTTTTCTTGATCTACAACTGTTTTTACTGTGGCTAGAAATTTGAAATGTCCTTACTTTCTTTGGGAGCTCAGTTCATGATGATTTTGTGTATTTGTGTATCTGAAAATGTTAGTTTGCACTATTCAGTCTGTACTTCCACCAAAGAAATAAGACTCTAACCTGAATTTGTTGTGTTTATAGATACAAATGGCTGTACAAATACACAAAAATAAAAATAAACATAAAAATAACAAAACTAACATAAAGGTTAAGCTTGATCTCCTATATTTTCCTAATAAGCAATAAAAATTATAAGAGTTTGAAAGATCATCCCTTCACATGATGAAGGAAAGATAGCTTTGAAGCTAATCTGCTCCTGCTATAAGCATGAAGGTTGAATTTAATCTGGGAAAAGATTAATATCTACAGCCTACTCTGTCTGTTTTTATTTGGTGACCACAGGTGACTCAAAAGGGTGAAGTCACCATATCAGGTATTCTCATGGGCTCATGGAAACATGGAGAAAGTTAGGAATAGGAAATTAGAAATTTAGAAATTAAAAACTAAGAAAATCACTTAGTCAAATCCTGCTTAAAGTCAGACTAAATTCAAAGTCTACTCACTTGTCCAGTTAAGCTTTTTGTGTACTCCTAAGTCTGTGGAAATAGTGCATCCTCCCTGGGCTTCTATCCCAGTCATGAATAACCCTTGTTGGGAAGCATTTTTTTATATTCAGTTTATATCTCCCATGTTGCAACTGGACTCTTGTTCTTTTACTGAGCCCCTCTAAGAAGCATCTGGCTTGATCTTTTATATAGGCCTTTTTGGTAGATGGTGAATCTCTTGAATATGTTAAAGCTGTTTGATCTTCATGAGATACAATGAAAGCACAGAATAACAAGATCAGCAGTAGACAGATGCAGTGTAAACATCTAAAACTACACAAGATGAATCCCTACCATGGATAATTTGGTTGATGCATCCATAGGCTATCACTGTGTGATAAATTCTGGTAAAATTTACTTTGATTGTTGTTTTTATTAATTTGCTAGTTAAAATCACCCCAAACAATCAAGCAGTTCCTGGAATCAGTGAAACTTTTCAGGTCAATTTTTTTTTTGCTGATGGGTGGAGCTACATGGCACTTGAGAAGCATGCACAAGTAATGATTGTGGCTCCAGAATTAAAAAAAAAACCAAAACACGTAAGCAAACAAAAAAGTCACATTCCATAATTTTACACAGCTGCCCTTTATTAAATTATTTGTGATTTCTTAAGCCAGTAAACTGATTAAAGCCAACTATAACAGTATGTATTGCAGGAAAGCTCTTAGAAAATGCTCATATGTGTTCCAAATAACAGTTGCCTGAAATAATTAAGATAATCAGTATGCCCAGGTTTCTTCAGGAGCAGTTTGATGGACATTTTCCTTGGAAAAAAGCTGGAAACACGTCCGATCAAGTATTGCATATTTTTAGTCACTGTGGTAGCCTTACCACCAACATACTCTGCAGCTGTTATAGGTAATGATGTTCTGAGCTGTCTCTTGTCATCCATATAGTGAGGAGAAAAGTAGTTTAGGCTTGATAAAAATGAGACCTTGATTTGACCATGGACTTAAAATACTCACTTCTGAGGAATTTTATTTTCTTTTTTGTCCCTTCTGTGAAATCAACTAGCTGCTGAAATACTAAAGTAACTGAGAGGTTTTTTTTGGTTTGGCTGTGATTTTTGGTTTGTTTTTTTGGCTTTTTCTGGGGGGGGAGGGTTGTCTGGTTGTTTGGTTTTGGTTTTGGTTTTGTTTTTTTTGGTTTTTGTTTTTGGTTTTGTTTTTTTTTTTTTTTTTTTGCTTTTGGCTTTTTGGTTGGTTTGGTTTAGTTTGCACAGGAAGTCCCAGGAAAAGTGTTCAGTCTTTCCTAGGAGGATAAGTCTACTATTCTCAACTCAGTATGCACCCTGCTTATTGGTAAAAAAGCACCCACAAACCTTTGGCACCCATCCTAACTTGTATTTTAAAGGTGCCAATGTGTGCATAAGATTCGCTTACTTGTTCCATAATAACATGAACTAATGCAACAATCACATGGTGAGTAACACAACCACAAAATGGGGAAATAGGAATAATGTAGGAAAATTTTCTTCCCAGAAGACACTGGAATAGTTTGCCTAAGGCAGTGGTGGAGTCACCAGCTCTGGCAGTATTTAAAAAAAGTGTAGATGTGGTCATGGTTTAGTGGTGGGCTTTGCAGTCTGCTAGGTTAAAAGGTAGACTTGATGATCTTAAAGGTCTCCTGCAAACAAAATTATTCTAAGATTCTGAATAAACATTTCAGATGTATTAGTACTGAAGTTAATATAATTCTCAAACTTTTTCAACTAACCTAATAAACAACCTTGGTAATTTGGAATAGATTCACCTACTGTAGTGCTAATCATTTCAAAGTTAGGTTTCTAACAAGCTATTTCCATGTTCATAATCCTTTATGTCAATGGAGAGAAACAGACACAACCCAAGATGAACTCATCACACAATAAGGATCTGAGATGTCAATATGTACACCTGTCTCTGCGTGAATGATGGAGAGGAACAGAAGAATGGATGCCCATCATTAAGATTTCACACTCTGTTATTGCATTTTTTTTTCTTTCTTTGTCAGCTGTCAGTTTTGTCAGTTACCTGATAATCCCTGAACTAACTGAAACACAAAGCAAAATGTTTTCCTCATATTTAAAAAGTAATAGATTGAAAATATTCCATTGTCTTTACTATTTTTAGATGACTACTTTCTTTATTTCTAGCTCAATTATAAGTTTTGCTTATAACAGGCATTATTATCAGGTCTGTTTATCTTGAAGTGCCTGTGTGATGGGTCCTCTTCATTGCCAGCGCTTCCTGAAGCTTCACAAGAAGTCTTGTGAGGCCATATAGATGTGGCAACAATGTACAGGGTGATGGTGTTGCCTCATAAACAGAATTTAGAAAGAACTGATAATGTTGTTCTTCATAAACAGATGTTTCTTTCACCAAGTTATTCTTCAAGTTTAATATTCAAGTTTGTGCAGCATCGTAAGGCCTAAATACTTCACTACCACAATTTTTTTGAAGGACAATCATACATCAGTGGGTAGGAGTGAGTAGAGATGATTTTAATTTGGTACAAATTAATAGTGTTTTTCCAACGCTGGATGTTGTTAAGGTCATATTCCAGAGCTATCTGGTATACAGATGGTATATAGTCAGAACAACCATTTCACAGGACATTGCAAGATGTGTTTTATCTAGAATCATGACAGAAAATAAAAACCATTACATCATTGCAGTAAACAGTACCAAAAAGCCATAAAATTACCAAAATAATGAATTTTGGCTTTGTGTGATGTGAATGGACCTAAATGTCATAACACAGTGACTGATAATAGGTGTAGGTTTTTTAACCTTTCCCTACCTCAATTCACAGTGGGCTTGGCAGCCAAACTAGACTGAAGTTCTCATGAAGGATTTTGAGGCTCCAGTCACTAGTGCTCTGGAGCTATTTGTTGCAGGAGTAGGAGTTTCTGCCAACAAAAAGAAGGCTGATATGATTTCAATGCAGACATATAGAATATAAGCATAAAAAAGGTAAGAAAAGGAATAGAAACAGAGTTTTTTCCTGCCACTTCCTGGAGGGAATATTAAGAATATCAGAGAAATCAGATTCCCTATAAAACTTCACCAGAACCTCATAGGCTTTGAAATATCATGCGAAGCAAGGGCAGTAAGTTCTATTACAGGTGTCAGCCCAGGTAATAAGACTGCTTCTGTCTATTACACAACAAGGTTTTGGCAGGGCTGAGGAGGCAGCCTTACTGCTCATCACACTGTTTAACTTGCCGCTTTTACTTTGGTTGTTACAAGTTTAAGTGTTTAGTGCCAGGGAGTAGATCCCTCAGGCCCATTTACATTTGATGGAGGAAAGCAGGCATGTTCAGAAAAGCTTCTTATAAGATGAAACATGACTCACCCACTGGGTGTGCCAATTTCTCTATTCATTTCAAACAGAGCCTGGAGTGACTGGCTCAGACTTGTATTTCTAATATTTAAACAATGCAATCTAGGTAAGGGTTACCCTACCAAGGTAGATTACAAAGCCAACAGCATCTAAGTAAAGTCCCCTCTGCAGCCACCCCATCATCACTAAAAGATATTATCCTCATCTGAGAATTTTTTTTTTGCCACTCCATCACATAATACAGTTATTAACAGCCAAGGTTTTTTAAAAATCACAGGACTTTAAAGTCATGTATTAGTGTGGTCAATAGGTCAGGAGAGGTTATTCTCCCCCTCTACTCTGCCCTTGTGAGGACATGGCTAGAATACTGCATCCATTTCTGGGCTCTCCTGTGCAAGGGAGACAGGGAACTACTAGAGAGAGCCTGGAAAAAGGCAATGAAGAAGGCTGGAGGACTGGAGAATTTCTCCTATGAGGAAAGGCTGAGAGAGCTGGGACTCTTTAGCCTGGACAAGAGGAGGTTAAGGGGAGACCTTACTAATACCTACAAGTATTCAAAGGATGAATGCAAGGAGCCAGGCTCTTCACAGTATTTTCCAGTGACAAGATAAGGGGCAGCAGGCACAAGCTGGAACATAGGAATTTACATTTAATATGAGAAAAAAACTACTTTACTGTGCCAGTTACGAGGCACTGACACAGGCTGCCCAGGGAGGGTGTGGAGTTCCCTTCTCTAGAGATATTCAAAACCCATCTGGATGCAATCCTGTGTAATGTGCTCTGGGTGATCATGCTCTAGTGGAAGAGTTGGAATAGATGATCTCTAGAGGTCCCTTCCAATTCTGTGATTCTCTGAATCTGTATTTACTTTATTTTGTGGGGTTTTTTTAGGTCCATGTCAGATTCTACTTTTGGATTGCACAACCAACAACATGAGTCTATTGCTTTTCTAGGTTTACCTTAAAATTACCTTCCTGGAGGTGAGTTTCCAAGACAAATAAATAAAAAAATAAATATTTTAAAAAAGAAAAAAAAAAAAAGAATACAGAAGGAAACAAAACAAACCTAAACAACACAAAGACTTGTTTCATAGGACACTCACTAAAAGCATGCAAATCAGCAGTAATAAAAATCTCTTTCTCTTTCCTCATCACTTCTACTTGTGTGTTTACATGACTACGCAAACCAACAAAAAATCAGCAATTTTACATCCAAAAGAAGAATTTCTAGAAAAAACATGAGCTTTAAAATACAAAGAAGCAAACAAAAACAGTGGAGTTTTACTCAATAGGGGGTTATTGCCAAAATTTTATATCATCCTTTTCTGAAGAGAGTTAGAAATTAATGAAAGTATAATCAATGTTTATTTACATAGTCTGGTTACTATAGTGCATCTCATATCTGTGAATTTTCATTTTAAGAATATGATTAGTATGTTTTAGTGTAATAATGAGTTCTTTAGAATCACATTATTCTCACTAGTTCTTCATCTCTCTGAGCATGTACATTTATTTTGGGATGTCTGTCAAGAAAACTTGAACAAAACATTTCAATAGTGATAACCTTTTAAACAAAAAAGTACTCATCAAAAGGCACAGAAAAAGCTAACTTTCTAAGTATTCAAATCAAAGACAGCTAGAGAATTATGCTGAAGTAACCAGGCAGAGATTGAATAAAGAACCTTATTTGAATTAATATTTCTCTATATTTTTCTACAAGACTAAAATCCTGAACTAAAATTTTGCTTGATGAGAGAACAATTATAATTACTGGTAAAATAAGTCCAAACAAGATTCTGCTTGTTTCAGTCTTTAGGAACTGAAAGTCCCATATTGCTATAAGAATCAAGTATGATTTCAGGGCAGTTACCTCTTGTAATTGCTGATGTTGCTACTATGATCTTGGTCTGGAGAGGTAAAAGGTGTGTGATGAGGCTCAGTCTCAAGAAAGGCTCAACTCCTACCACCCTGAGTTGGAAAGGACACAGAAATTGTGTTGGAAGGCATCTAATAAATACTTCTTCAGAGGTCCACCTGGACCTCTTCCCCTCTTCCCATCATGATCTATCACTGAAACTTTTTGTGCTGATAATTTTTCTAGTTTTTCCAATGTGAAATTAGAATCAATGCATGCAACGTTATCTTGATTCAATGGGATTTCCTTTCTGGAATAGTGCCATCTTGCCATCGCTGGCTAATCTAATAAATAAGAGATGGGATTCAGAATCAGAAAATGAATATTTGTTGTCTATTTGCATGTAGCTACATGTAATTTCTATGTCATTCCCACAAGCTGATTAAAAGTAAGTTTCAATTGAAGAAGTCTGAATCCTAGATAGCTGCAAGGGATTGGTAGATAATTAAGATTACATTAATACATCACTTCACTCCTGGAATGACATTTGGAGGTTCTGCAAGATATCCTAGAGCTTCTGAAGCAGCAAAAAGTATCTGCCTCCTTGAGCAACTGTGATCATCCCTGGGGAGCTGTGCAGCAATTAAGAGGTCACTATGGACAAGACTAACACCCAAGTGCCTTCTCACTCAGTGTTTAAGCTCTACTGACTTCATTGGCTGGATATCCAACTCTGAGTGCTCAGGGATTTCATTCGATGGCATGCACAAATTTCAATATTCTGGTTTCCCAAATCTAGTGCTGAAGCCTGCCTCATCACCCTCTCCAGATTCTTCTGCATTGTTCATCCAGTTCAAACACAAATGAACTCATGCTCCCATGACCTGGTACCTCAGCCCTGTGAAAGCTGCTAAGCAGCTTCTGATTCTAGGCAGGCTTGGAAAGCAAGAGAGCATTTACACAAGATTTCCTCCTAGCAATAATCCTCAGTCTGACCTCAACTTCACAAAGCCATCTTGGTCTCTGCTACCGTGGTCTGATTAATGATTAGTGTGGAAAAAAACCAAGAAAAAGCCAACACAACAAGGAGGTACTTTTAAGGTTTATAAAAAGTGGGGATAGGGTGTTGGATGAAATAGACCTTTATGTTTGAATTTTCACGCTTATGTTTCTCTCCTACCCTTGTTCTGCTGCTCTGTGAGTGTGAATTGGTGCTTCTTACCTGTTTGCATGAGTCTGGATGGAGTGTCAGGCTCCAGTAGTGGGGTCATATTATTAATGAGAAGGAAGGACAGGAGTGGCAAAAAAAGAGACATGTGAAAAGAGTCTATAAAATCTTGTGATTTTTTTTGTTGGTTTTTTTCCCCTGAAATTCTAGGCTCAGGCTCTAACATCAATTTTCTTTTATATTGCATTTATTATTTTTCTGGAAGTACTTGAAAATAAACTCCTATATATATATACTTCCTAAAACAGGGCTAGAGTTGTTTTTTTTAAAGAATGTTTTATACCTTCCAACACTAGTCAAGTAAGAGCCATGCTTCCCCCATGATTCACTGTTAATAGCATACTTTCTTTAGACAGCTTTATTTATCCTACAATAACATACAAAATATGCCCCAACTGGCTTTATTTTTAGCCAGTTTTATGTTGGCATTTCTTCAACAGCCCATTGAGGGAGGGGTACAGGGGGAGTCAATAAAGAAGAATGTGAAAATGTGTCCTTCTATAAAAACCAAGCCTGAAGTAGCAGTCGGACGTTGGCATATGTGTGGCCTATTACTGCCTTCCATCGTAATCAGCCTTCTGGCAGAGCAATAACATCAAGGTGTTGTTTATACACTATAAAATGCTAAAATGGCATTGTAAAGATTAGCTGGAAGGTGATTGTTTCAAGGGATTTTTTTTTTCCTTTTCCTTTCCATTCTCGCAACAAAGAAATACTGCACATAGAAATTGCTTTCCTCAAAACTTTAAGTGACTCTTTAATGGGAAAACTGCTACTTGCAGAGAGGCAGTATGGACCACAGCATAAAGGGATTAAGAAGAAAATATTTTTTGGAACCTTCACTTCTGCCACAAATATTTTCTGTGATCCACATTCACATTATTTTGTGTGCCTCTTACCTCAGACAATGTTTGGTGCAGCATGGGAGTTCAGGCACTAAGAGACCCAACAGCATTATTAAGTCCCTGCTCTACAATTAAATGTAGGTTCGATTCTGGACTTATGATTTTCTAAGGGACACAAACTCAAAACCCTTTACTAGTGAATCAAATTCACCAGTTTAAATTTTCTAAACTGGAAAAAAATTCAGTGCCTCTAAGAATGTTCAGTGTCTCATGCATATGAGATATATAGGAAGAATTCTTTACAGTTAACTAGCATGAATTGAAATGATTGTGTTCAGAACTTTCTTGGACTAACTGTCTCATAATCACAGAGGCAAGAAGACCATTACACATCAGGATGGAAAAGACATGTTCTCTGGACTTAATACAGATGCCCAAGGATCAGTTCTGTAATGCCGCATGAGATAACTTGCAGAGTTCAGAACACCTTGCAGAGTGATGTAAGGGTTAATATAAAATGCCTGCTAGTAACTGTCTAGGGGTCACATTGACCTGATAGAAGCTAACAGAGAATGCTTGTTTAATACAAGCTAAGAAATTATTTAGGTAATCATCACCTTGAAAGGGAAATATATGTGCTAAACTGATAACTATAGCAGCCTTGAGATAAGAAACAGAACACGCTGTCAGCTTGGCTGAAGACTGAAAAAATACTCGTGCCCAGAGAAGAAGAGGTGAAAAGTTTACCCAGAGAAAGACCTTTGCTTCATTTTTACTTCATCCCCATGACCCCCACTACCACCACCAGGAGACACTACGCAAGCACAGGAGGGAGGAGATTATGAAGATGACCTCTTGGGACTGATTTTAATTCAAAGTGGGAGTAAGTGATGCATATGTATTGGCATATTACAAAATCTAATGAATATGTAAAACTTCAGTGTATATAACAAAAGCCTAATTGCGAGATTGGTGTGCATGGATTTCAAAGGAATTATCCCCTCATGCACCCAGTGTTGAATAAACATATCCCTTGATATAAATTTCCAACTTGTAGAGTCATTTTTCACAAGCTAAGAGCTCTCGAATATGATGCAGAAACTATGGCAAGTCTTCACCTTCTTTGTGTGACAGCTGGAGGACAGTCAGGATACAGGCACAAAATAAAATTAAATTAAAAATCTATTAGTTAAAGACCCTCATTTCTTCTCCAGCTTTTCACAAAAAGTGACTACTGCCTCTGTCATCACAAAGACTTCTTGAGTGGAAGAGGCTAAGCTCATTTCAACCCCAGCCTTAAAGGCTTGAAATTGAAAAGCTGAAGGATCTGAGCTATGTCACCCAGAAATCTTTAACAAAATCCAGAACTATGTGCAAGAAATAGAGTTGAAAAGTCACAATTCTGAGTTTCTAAACATTGAGTAACATTTTCCCAAATCTCCCTAATTTTTTCACTCCTTTGTAGAAAATACTCTGGGTCCCAACTGTTTTCTGTAGAATATCAAGGAACTGGAATGTTTTTAAAACCTTAGTTTTTCCTGGAGAAGCAATTAAATGTATTTTAACAATCTTATAAGTGCCTTTAAACAGTCTTATAGTAAAAGATGTTTTATTAATTCTATTTAGTTAATTGTAATTATTACCTTCTTTAAAAAAAAAATATCAGATTATTTGCAATGCATTGCACCAGGACTCTGGTTTCAAACTCTGGATGCTTCCCCTGTCCCCAGAAATCCCTAAGCTGCATACTGATGAGAGCTGAGAAGATGTATCAATCAAGCACCTATTCAGTACTTGTTCTAGTTCTGATATTGTCTCCCAAAATATGTTACAGATCACTGGGCTAAAATGAGGGTTTTTTTGCTTAATGATTATGTCCTCATGCAATAAATAAATATTTTCATGACAGAAAGTATATTTAGATAAGCTGTCTTTATTTCTACCACCTTCTTCTGATCCGGAGACGGGATCCAAGGGAAAACACAGGTTAGAAGAAGTCTCAAAAGGTTTTTTTAGTTAGGTCCAGTTATTTCTGATCCAGCTTTGGCAGCTCTTTGTCTAGACAGATTTAAACTTTCAGCAAAGGAGGCCCACAGTGTCCCTGGTTCTCATTTCTTACAGGTGGAAATGTTCTCATCATCTGTGAGCTGTATATCCTTCTTTCAACACAAGTCCAGACTAACTCTACTGTTTTCAGTAGACATGGAAAATGGCTTATTGATGTCTTCTTTCCAACTGCTTTTTCATTATTCCATCATGTAATTTCATCTCCAAACTGACAACCTCATGTGCATCATTCTTTCCTGATAGGTCATGGTTTCTACCTCAGGCCGTTCCTATAGCTCTCTTCTTGATTTTCCATTTTGATCCAGTCTCCACTCGAAGTCAAAGCCTCCAAAATGGTGACAATACTCTGCCTGAAGATCTATGCCCTTAGAAAGTTACAGGGGAAGATGTTGTTTGCATGAGTAAGATGCTAGGGTTTTTTCAAGTAGGTCTGATCATGCCACTAATTTCCATGGGACAAATGCTAATATTTTTTCAGCGATCCAAAACAAGCCATGACGAGATCAAAGAAATATATCAAAGAAAATATATTGTAAAACATTAAAGAAATTATTAGACATTGTTTATTTTATTACCACAATCAACACAGGACATCAGGTTTCGCTTCACACTTCCATGTTGCAAAGTGTGGGTTATGTTTTTCTGCTTATATGTAGTCCAAGCAGCAAGCACCAAGAGACATGTCAGCATTTTAATTAAAGTTGATAAAGCTTCTCTGAAAGTTAGTCTGGGGAAAACACATCTTGTAGAATACAGAGCTGCCAAGTTTTGGCTGGAGGCTGAAGCAGGGTTTGTAGGGATTGGAAAGAGCCTGCACAGTGCCAGTGGGAGACTGGGAGCAAAATCAGACTGATACAATCAGTTCTGCTGAATGAAAGAGAGCCTAAGGAAAGAAAGCATCTTTAACTACCAAAATGCCATCATATATGCAAATCAAAAGGCATTGAAGTGTTGGCTTCCCATGTCAAATCTAGAAGGTGCAAATTCCCTTTGTTCATTTTTCACACATTTGATGATGGAAGATAGTTTGGCTTCCTGTCTCTTCTTTTATTCTGAATTCTGGACACTGTGTTCTCTAGAGCAGGAATAATTCCCTTTATAATATTAATGTGGTGTAAACTGTAACTTGTGTCTACCTATTCACTGTTTTAATAACAACTAATAAAGTTTGAAACTCATGGAGAAGAAAGAGGTAGAGTCAGGTACTTGCTACTGCAAGTATGAGTTTGTGATAGGATTTTAATGCAAAGGAGTTATGTGGGAAGGTCTCATGACTACGGATCTGTTTAGTCCTGGACATGTTACCATAATCTGGAGCTTTTTTCCAGCCCTGTGACTGTCTTGTCTTTTTTTACCCTCAGGGTTAACAGCCCTGAAAATACTTCTCTGCCCTAACGAGCCCCTAGTTTACTTCAACTCTTACCAGGGGGAAAGAAGACATTAGGTATTTCCTGGACATGAAAGGCCAAAGGACAGGAGGAAACCTGTCACTATATGCATTGCCACCTGCTGATGTTCATCAAAACTGACCCTATAGTTTCGATATAAATTAGGAGATGTGTTGGTGCTGGTGAGGGAAGCAAGAGGAGAGCTGCTTTGCCATCTCTGCTGCCTCTCCCCCTCCTCTTGTGTCAAATATCCTTTTGGCAGAAACTCACAGTTGCTGTGCAGAAGTGTAAAGCAGGAGATGTGTGCAGGAGGCAGAAGACTGGCAGACCAGAAGCATCAGCTGTGGTATAAAAATTATGCTAATAGGATAAAATGGATTTTTTCTTTTTAAATAATTTCTTCAAATTATGGAGGCCTGAGTTTCTTGAACTATTCAATTTTTTGGGGGGAGTGAGCATCCATCACTCACCCAGCTTCATCTTGACCTGTTTCTCTCAGCATTCTTCCACAGACAGCAGGAGCCAAGTGAAGAAGATGATCTTTGTGTTAAAAGCAGCCACCAGTTGAGAGGATAAAACTACCTACCCCATTAAAAGCCTGTCAACTCTGCTGTCAGCTTTAAAGGAACTTTAAATTCCAGTAAAATGAAACACTAACAGCTGCATGTTATTGCATATTGTGTCCTGCATTATTCTGTCTGCTGCAGTGAAGTTTAGTGGGGGGTGGGGCAGGATTTAAAAAATCACACTTGAGTCCTTGCTAGAGGCAAGAGGTGCATCTGGAGAAGTTTTCCCAGTGAGTAAAAATGAGATATAAAACCATATTACAAGGAAATTGCACTTTATCTCATGTTTCCTATCCCATATAAGCAACTATTTGTGTGGATTTATGGGTTCTTTAGGCTGCATGTGTCTGCATATTTGAGTGCTTATGACTTCAGACCAGTGCTGGTTTTCCACAGAATTAGTTTGTAAGCAAGGACTCTACATAAATAAATGAATAGATAAACAAAAAAAAAACCAAACATTTGCCCAGAAAAACTACACCATCACCAAGAGAAAAGCCCCTTTTGTGGTTGTATATGCAGTAGCTCTGCAGAGAATATCCTGTTCTTTGTTGCCATCCAAAGAGACATTATTTTATTCGACACCCATGGAGCTGCACAAATGAGAGACAGCAGGCATCAAGCAATCCTCTTGGAAAAAGAGTTGGCATGTCCCTCCCTGGCACATCTGGTAAGTCTGAATGGCATTCATTGGCATGGATTTGCAAAATTAATTACATTCCAAAGCCTTGTCACAAACAATAAACCCTTGTGCCAAACGCTGATCTTTTACTTTCTGCCAGATGTAATGCATCTGCTTCTCTTTATCAGGTTTAATCCTATTTGGCACTGGCAGTGAAGTAAACAATGCTGTGGAAGTTGGAAATGAAAAGTGGAAGAATTCAGGAAGGCACTAAACAGAAGTAGAGGCAAAGCTGCCACGTGGTTAAGACACTCGGCCTGGAGCAGCTGAATAACTTGATGGTATGGGACCCAGCTGTGGTAGGAAAGGCTTTTCCTTCTTAGCCAGCTTGCATCCAGCAACAGCATGGGAATAGATCCACAGCAAACTGAAGAAATCCTACTGAATGGGCTTGGTGTTGAGTGTCTCAACTTCCATGCCTAGTTTGCTCAATGATTTCACTCTATAATCTACTGCAGAAATAAACCTCTCAATGCTTTTCCAGGCACCCAAGGTGGGCTCAGCCCAGAAAGAGAAATTAGTAAGCTTCTGACCTATTTTTCTTGTAATATGCTCATGAACACCAGTCACTAAACAGCCCTCAGTAGATCTAACAGTGACTCAGGCTGACCTCACACACTTGCCTCAAAGCACTTCCAGACCCTTACCCCTCCAGTGCTGCTTCCTGGCCAGCCAGTATCAGGGATACATCTCCAACACAGACCCGAGGTGCCTCAATCTTGTCCTCATCCAGTAAAATGGTCAAGTGGGACTCCAACTACAACTGAGCACAAGAGAAATTTTTTTCCCGCGGAGGACAGTCAGACATTGGAATGGTCTCCCAGGGGAAGAGGTGGATTCCCCTACTTTGTGAAGTTTGAAGTCTTAGCTCGATGAGGTGCTGAGACATCTCATATAAACAATAATATTAAAAGAGTTGGACCAGATGATCCTTGAGGTCTCTTCCAACCCTGACAGTCTATGATTCTATGATTCCAAGAGGGCAAACAAACTGAACCCAAAGCCAAAATGAAAACCAATTCAAACCCATTATTTTTCCCCATATTGTATTTATCAGAGATATTATTGAACTTATTTGTTAAGCTAAATCAGAACTAGGTAGGCTAAAAAATCGAACTGAATCTCTGCCATTACCACCAAGCAGTGGTCTTGAAAAAAAAGATCTGTGATTCTGCTATTTCAGCAGGCTTGGCATTATTACTGCTGTTGCTAGTCCACAGCCCCCAGGGTGTGTGCTACAGCTTCCCTCACAACCAGCCTCATGTACCTTATTACACAGAAATACATATGACCTTCTCCTTCTGCGATAAATTTATTTTCAATGGTGCTGAAAGTCATTAAACTCCATCTCCTGCTGTCTTTACTTTTGCTCTAGTGCAGCCAGCTTGAAAGTTCAGTTTCTCTTAAATTCCTTAAATTAAAATCCTTAAATAAGTGGTATGGCTGCCATTACTGGGAACAAAAGCAGTGACTGTGACAGAAGGCTGAGAAAAAATATCCTGAAGTCTCTTCACTGTGGGGTCTAGTAATGCCTTCATCATATGGACTTTACACTTAAAAATTTATTCTCCAAGAGGAATTATTTCTATTTTAATAAAATTAACTATTATTAAAACCAAACATACACATGTACACATTTGTGTGTGTGTGTGAGTGTGTGGGTGACTATTATACTATAAGCTACTACAAAATTACCACAAGGAAAGTGAGTATATGTATCACAAAAGTAAAGCAAATATAATAATTTACTACAGAATTCCAGCTTGTGAAGAAAAAATGTATACTTATGAACCTTTACCTACATGTGTGCCTATATTACTTGAAATGTTGCCTGTACCACAAGCACCAAACCACTCTCAGAAGCTGGTCCAATCCACAACGGGAAGGACTGACTTGAAAGATGATCTGTGTCATGGAGTCATGGAAGAGTGGTTTTCATACAAAAATATGAAAAACTATGAAAAATATTAAGTATATTGTACAAAATTCAATGCATACAAAAAAAATTTTGGGATGATTTATGCTTCCTCTCTCAGTGGTCTTCAAAGAAGAAGAGTGATTATGAGTTTCTGGAGGAAAGAATAGGCATTTAAGCCTATATTCAAAGTATTTCTACAACAGTGAGGTGATAGACTACCAGCAGAACTCATAAAGGTCATGGTAACATAAAGTGTATTAATAAAGAGTACAACTTCAAAGGGAAATCCTGCCCATCTTAATTCATGCTACTCCTAATGCTATTAAACACGCAGATAAGGAAGTTGCAACCCACTCTGTGAGGTTTTTATTTGATTTGTGTTACTATTTGAGTACAATTTCTGTAATAAATTCACATGAGTGCAGTAACTCACAGTGGGCCCTCCTAGAACAACAGGGTTGGGTCAGGGCCACGTGGACATGAGATCTGCTTCCAATGAGAGAAAGTGAAACATCCTCTGCATAATCTGAGGAGCCATAATCCCAGTTCTTCACACTTGTTATTAAACACTCTCTTTCTATTATGTAATTTTAAATAACTGCATCTGTACTGAGCTGAACTGTGGCCTTTTCCTCTGTCTTATATCTTCTTCAACCATGTCCAAGACCAGACAATTAGGAAAAGCTACACAATATAATTACAAATAACTGATATATTCTGGCAGTGGCTCTCTTCTGTCTGCCACTGTCTTCATAGACTGTGTTTACTCTGTGATTGCCCTTATTTACCCACTTCCATGTTTTGTCCTGCATAGACTGTTACACTTGATAGTTTTACAAATTAATGAAGAACATCATAAATAGCTTTTTGTTCCTTTTTTTTGATTTTGTTGCCTTCCACGTTTATAAATATCTTACTTTTGCATAGGAAGGAAAAAGTTCTAAAGCATTCTTTATTTGTACCCATGTTGTCCTTCATTTAAATATCGGCTCAAAATACATTGAAGAGCATGAGAAGACAACTAAATTTCACTGAAGTTAGTGGATATTCACACTCTTTAAATTGCAGATTGCAGTAGCCTGTGTAACTCAACGTATCCCTACTTGATTTCCTTGTTGCCACTTTCAGACCTCTATATTTCACTAGGCGTTGTTAGCTATGCAATTTTGTTGCAATAACTGAATACCTTTAGGAGTTGTGTGGCACAGCACTTATGAAGTTTAAAGATTTTCTCTTCCATTGCAGAAAAGTTTATTGCATTGGGGCTGTGTTTTGCCACACCAATTAAAATCAAATTTGAAACTACAGCTTAACTTTCTGGTCATATAGATGTAGTCTGATTTCTTGACACCTCCTCAAGTACCTGTCCTCCCACATCCCCTGTTCCTTCCTGAAGATCTTGTCTCATGTGAGGCAAGATAGAAGACTTGATGTATACATATAAAACAGGATTTATTGTAAGCAGCAAAGGATCTTAAAAATTAGACTATAAAAGGTATAAATCAGTTTATATGAGATAAGATATTGACATAGCAAAACGGGGTGTTTAGGATAACAAACAAGAAGGTACAGTAACAATAAAATATGAAAATAATGGAATTGTCACACAAAAACTGAGCGCTAGAAACATACTTATTAAGATGTCATATACTAGGTCTAGAATGACTAGAATAATACCTATAGTCAGTATGATTTATGACTGCAGTCTTTAAAAGAATCCTAAAGTATTAAATTCAAGAATTCATATACAAGGATTTAATACCTCTTACCTTTCTATGATTACAGAGAGCTGTCCCTTTTCTCCTCTTTAGAAGTAACCACTCAAGCAGACTTCCCCACTGGAGGAGAGATGGTCCAGCAGACCTTCTAGGGAAAGAAAATGTACATGAGTCTTCCTGATCAAGAGATAGGACCAGGTTTTATAGAATAAAGTGACTGCTGTCATTCAACTACTTAGCCACAGCTCCAAAATTTTCTGTTGGAGAATAAAAGGGAAACAAAAGAAAAACCTATAAAGCTTTTTCCATCATTAAGCAGATTCCTTCATTTATCTGTCCCTTTTTTTTCTTGGCCATTTGGCCTAGCTGTGGTTAAGCTGAGCTCCATGTTCTTCAACACAGGAGAGCAGCTGGTACTACAGATATTGATATGGCCTTCTTTTTGGTATTTTCAAGATTGTTACCAGTTGAGAGTTTGCTATGCCCTTTGCTTTCCCATGGAAACTCTACAACACCAGGCTAAGGGCAGCAGAGCTGAGACGCAAAGAGTAGTTCAATCACAGAGGGAAATTGAGGTAGGCACAATGAGGCAGTGTCCTGATACAGATCACTACAGGTGGTTACAAAACTTTGGAAACACCAGAGTTTTGTTTTATCACTATGAAGTAAAAACATTGCAAGTAGAAAGAGACTTTAGAGTTTCTGTACAGGTTTAGAACTGAAGAAGCCCCACCTAGTTCAATTACCCCTGAACAGCACGAGCGCCCAGTCCCAGTTTCCCAAATTTGCAGGTGGATATTGATTACTCTACCTTGCTAGAAGAAAGCTTTTGGCATTTTTATCTGTATAATAAGAAAAGATTTTAAGAACATTAGGAACTTTCATTTTTATTCTTACTAATTTAAAATCTGATCATCAGTTTCTCAACAAGAAGCTAAAGGAAGTCAGAGAATGGGAAAATATTGTGATCTCTTATGCTTGATAGCCAGTGCAACCAATGCAATGGATTTCCAGCTCTGATAGATAACTTTGAAGGAAACAGCATGGCAAAAGGCAACAGTATTGCATCTGACTTGAGCATCCATCAGAATACATCCTAGGAGTATGGTCAGATTAGGAGAGAAGGACAATGCAATAGAGTACCTTAGATGTTTTCTGCTTGATTACGAGAACATAATTTCTCTGCTTTCCCAGATAGAGCTGAAAGGAGTTGGTCACTCACTTACTCAGAAAATGAAGACTCTTTGAGGCAGAGTCTGTGCCTTTGCCTTCAAAATGACTTGGGGCAAACTTCAACAACTATTTGCTGTATAACTCTTGTATAAAGAAAAATAGGGCTAGATTTAGAAGGAAAGCTTTAATTTCATCTCTGTAGTAACTAATTTTATGCCATCCTTAAGCTGTTCCATCCATCTGCAGGAGAAGAAGTTCATTGAACTAATCTAGCTCATCATGTTATCAGGGCAGGATAATAGGCATTTGCATAAGAAAACTCTGCTCCCCCTACACACCATAATGTTGTGTAAGCTCTTATGCCTTGGATTTTCTGTTTTCCCTTTTTCTGGAAAACAGAAAAATGTGCTTGTATTAAAAAAAACCAAAAAATCAACATCAAAAAACCCCATAAAACAACAAAACCAACAACTAGATTATCTCTCAAAAATAAATATATAAAAGTATACATTCTTGTTCCTTCTGTAATTGTTATTCACGAAATAACTTGTACATACCACAACAGCTTTAGTCTTAGCCTCACAAAACAACATTAGCATTATCACACCACTTGCCCTTGTGGGAGTTTCTTAGATTTTGATTATTTAAATCTGTCCTTATTGTTTAACTTACATTCAATATTTATGAAATAGCTGCCACATTCAGCTTCAGTTACACTTTTTTAACTCCTTAAGTGTTTATCTCCCTAAGTTTAGCTCCTTAACTCCTTTAACTCAGTAAGTTCCTAATGCTTTGTAGCTAACTTGTCTTTGTAGTCATCACCCAGCTAATCACAAGTAAATTAAGGGTGTATTACAACTTCCCGAGGAATAGACCAGTGTTGTATCTGACTACATGGAACGAATTAAAACGGCAAGAAGGACTGGAAAATTTTACTTCAGAGTCTTCACTTGGCCCATGAGACCATTCTTTTGGAAAAGATGCTTAAGGTGAATTAGTTCCATGAGGTAAGAACATAGACTAAAATGGCTCAAGTTAATAAACCGTTAGTAAAATGCTGGACATGGAAAGGACAAGTCAGTGCTCAAATCCAAGTAAACTTTGATAGAATCAAGCTGCTGACTTTTACTTAAGCTTTTGTAAACAACCCCTAAAACTGCTGGGTAGGAAGCAGCATGTCAGCTTAGACACACTACAAAGGTATTCATGACAATGCCAAGTGGGCAATTACAGAGTCTCGGTTATCCCAGCATAAACTTCGGGTAAAATATAAAACCAGGTCTTCTGACATCATGACAGGATGTAATGTCAATGTTTCCACTGAAGAAGTCGCAGTTTTTTCATTGACTTAAAAACAAGAATGAAAAAATAAGGCAGCAGAATCAAAGGCATTCTGTCCACAAAAGAGGAATATGTGTTCTTGAAGAGTCCTTGATGATTAACAATTACTGGATAGACTCAAAACATGAAATGACCAGAGAGACCAGTGTCCAGTAAGTCACAGACCAAATAATTACCAAACTATTGAGCATAAAATCCACTGACTGCTTCCAATTATAATGTGAAAGGGCAACTTCTCAGTTGTGCCACTTAGTAGTGCTGGGGAAAGGCAAAGGAAAATGTGTTAAAGTCCTAATGAGGTGTGTGGGTGGAAGTTACTGCCATAGTTTATGGCTGTTCAGGTTGTTAGTTCCTACTATGTGTCACTATGAGAGACAGAGAGAGAGGGGGAAAGGGAAGGAGGCAGAAATGGAAGGATTTGTGTGGGAAGGCATTTTCTCACAGGGCTAACTGCAAATAAAGATTTGCTTTCCTTTACTTCTTCCTAAGCAGATCTGAAAATATATTTTGAGAGAGGGATTTAAGATTCCCAGACAGTTTCAGTAATTGATCCAGCATTTTTACTATCCAGGAGACATACTTGTTTATTTTAGCAGGCTGGGGAATTGTTCTCTAAAAGCAGTTAAAAAGCACAACAGGGAAAAAAACCCAGAGATAGGGGCCTCAATATATCATCAGCAGCAGACAGCACAGAGGGAATGCTGTATCAGTTGAAAACCCCAAATCCAAGGATGAAATTTCAGTTGTGGCCTTTCCCAGAATATTCAAATCCTATACATGCAGCAGGAAACACACAACTGACCCTTTGTGAGCTTCCACCTTCAAAGGGTATCTGTGGCTCTAGAAGCAAATCATCCTTCATTTCAGACCACACAACCTTGTCACATTTAGCTGATGGAGACAACAGAGATGGTAGAATTAACCACAGTACCTAGCTCATTTTGCAGTCCCTAATTCAAAGGAAAAATCACCTCCTGAGCAGATTTGCTGGGTTTCTCAAGAGATATTTACAGGTTATCGTCACAACACTGCCTCTACAGAGCCTTACTCTGTGCATAGAGATTGTGAACACTACAGAGAAACATCAATAAATAGCTTTTTGGTAGTTTGTGGTGACATCACAATACCAGTTCCTTGAGATCCTACTCAGACAATTCAACCCCATGTGGTCCCTCCAGACCTGACATACGTGGGAGGTTCTAAATCCTGAATTATTAAGAAGTATCCAACACTAAAGGTGAACGGTAGCCAAAAAAAAGCCAAAAAATAAAAAATAAAAAATAAGACCCTGTGACCCCTAGCTGTATGTTTTATAGGAGAAGGCTGTCTTGCTTTTATTCATGGGGTATTACAGAATTTCTGCCTCTTGGAAAAAATCCCAGGCTGGTTTGTTGCTGGTGTGGATGCAAAATAGTAACATTCTGCAAGATGAGTCAAGAGGAAAACTAGATACATTGCAAAGAATTTAGGTGGCATTTACATAAAAAAAAAGCAATTGAAAAACTACTTCACAGCCAGCTTACAATTTCTGTAAATGACCAATTCCGTACATTTTCTCTGAATATAAAAAGCAGCTGTTTTCCTAATTACAACACAAACTGTATGCTCTTTTCCTTGATCAAAGTGTCACAGCTTAATTCTTACACCAAAAGGAGATTTTTTTGATCTAGAGAAGTAAGATTTTCAGTCAGCAACAAGCATGTTAATACAAGCCTTTTCTGCTTAAATTATTTCACAGTATTTTATGGCACATCAATTTGTGCTTTACAGTTATCTATATACCACTTTGTAACGCTATGAAAGACGTTGGAACTGTTGGTTACCTAACAAGAAATCATATGAAAACAAAATATAATTAAGTGAACAGGTAAACTAAAGTGAATTTTTAAAATTCCAGTTCTGGTTTCTTTCTTGAAGGTATTACTGTCCTCATGGAAAAATTTTTTACATGGAGATAGTGTGAAATGTTCAGGTTATTTTTCTCACTTTGATGAAATAGCTCTGCCTTCTCTTGCCATAACAAGTCCATCTCAGCAGAAAGGAGAGCTTGGTGCTGGACTGGAACCCTGGGCAAGGGGCACTGAGGTCGGACAGAATCCACCTCTGAAAACGTCTCTAGAAACCATCATGGGGACATATAGAGAAGGGGAGGAATAAGGACTCACAGGACAGTAACATTGCTATGGATAAAGCAGAGAAACAAACAAGCTAAGGGAAATTTTATTGCCCACAGAATAAATCCTACAGATATAGCTGACTGTGGGGTTTTTTAGGTCCTGATGAAAAGTAGTCTGAGACTTTTGTTTATCTTGGCTTTGGTGGCAGAGGTTAACTAGACACTTCTACTTGTCATGACAGACAAGGATCTGGGAACAGTTTGTTCCTCCGTCTAAGAGGGTGCTTTGGAAATAGTTTTACAGTAAACCACAGTTTCATCTAAAGCACCTAGATAAGATATTCTGCACTAGGAACTGCAACATTGTAGTAATGCAAACTTTGACTAATCTTCATGGAAACCTTGGATTAGCTTGCTTCTACTCTATCTGTATCTAATTAACTTTCTCTGTTCTTACCAATGATTCTTGAAAACAGCCTTGACACTTAAAAACACTTGACACTAAAGTCACAGCATCTCCTCCAGCCTCCAAAATATAGAGAGATTGATGGGCACAGAAGCACTAGTATAACTGAATAAAAATAGTTCAGAAATTTCGACCTATTGTTTTCTTTTTCCTCTTTATCCCTTCTTCCTTTTCCTTCTTTTCATGGTCCTTTTCCCTATCCCTTTCCTTTTTCTTTTAGTTTTCATTTTTTCCTTTTCCCCTCTTTTTTTTCCTTTTCTTTTTATCTTTTTTTATTTTCCTTTTTTTCTTGTTTAGCTGACCTCCTTTATGTATGGGACATTGTGAGTGTTCATTTTGCATACGGTCTGCTTTGCAAAGTCTTTGGTTCAGACAAGAATTTTGAGGTACAGCACTGAAAAAGCAAAATGTCTTTGCAGCTGTGAAGCAATTATTTTATCATAAGATGAATCACACGAGGGTGCAGTCTAAGTCACTCTTTCCCTGATATTTTTTTCCTTTTTTAGGTGCTGTAATTCCAGAAGATGGCTGGTGCAAGGGATGGAGGTGGTTCTGCTGTCATTAAAACTATTTTCTGGGATAAAGGAAGAAACTTTTCATGAAGATGTGTCTTTAAGAGAAATTCTTCTGATCCTTTGAAGCACACCAAACCACTGTATTTTCTTTTCCTAAGGGAAAAAAAGGAGCTGCATGTACAAATTAATCTGGAGGGACTGTTGCTTCCACAGGAAACTTACATCTGGCAATACTCCATACTAGTACTTCACATAGGAGTACAAGTACTTTCCTCAAACCAGAAATCCAGCATAAAGGTGGCCAGTTTGGGGATTTTTGTTTGGTTGGTTGGTTTTGCTGGGCTTTTTTGTTTGTTTGTGTGTTTGGGGTTGGTTTGTTGTTTTTTTTTTTGGTTGTTTGTCTGATTGATTGGTTGCTGGGGGGAGGGGGGCTGTTTTTGGGGGGGGGTTTGTTTTTTTTCTCCTTCTCTCACCAAAACTTCTCTAGTTGACCAGACCACACAGGAATATATAATTTTTTACACCTTCCAGTATTTATTGTTGCTCTGTATCATGGCCTTTAAAATTTCCACACTACTGAAACACACATCACAGCTCACATGTTCTATTAAAAAGTGGGAATGAAGTGGAAATGGATATGGAGGACAGAATGTTCCTAGATGATGAAGTAGAACAAGAACTGAGGTTAAAAATTTAAAGGAGGTCCTGAATGGCAAAGAGGCAGAAATGTTGAAATCTTTAATGTTAGAGGAAAGATTGGCTTTTTAAGTCTGTTTATCTTTCTCTTTTAGATTAAAATTATATGTGTACCTTCCAGACAGACTATTATCTTATTTGTTTTAAGCAATATCCAATAAGATTTTCTAAAAAGCATATGTAGTCCACTCTTTTATTAATTCTTCCTAACAACATTTTTTCCAAAATAGAGGGCATGTTTTTTTTGTGAGGCATCTACATATGTCTTTCTTTCAGCACAAATACATATATTGCACTAATAGTCAGATATTTTGACCCCAGTGTGCCAGGGCAAGCTCTAATAGTCTTGCCAGAATAGGTAAATTTAACTTTGCCACTTTCTTCATACTCATACAAATATGAACAAACAAAAGATTCCCAAGGGATTTTTGAGAAATATTTTTCCTATCTTAGGCAAAAGTGAGTATCTACTTATTTTCTGTTTGCTTTTGGCATAGAAGATTGGGTATTTCTTTCTTGATTTATCTACAACACTGCAATCTCAGCTACAGACTAGATTCTCTGTCTTGCTTTCTCTAACAAACCTGACAACTGGCTATTCATCCATCCTGTATGCATAGGTTAAGTGACAGACTCTGTTCATAATACATATTTAGGCAGGAGAGATTGTAATGTCACTTTTTCCTCTTATGTGCAATTTCTAATGGTTTTCGGGAAGGCATGGTCTAAACTACGTGTGTATTTAGATTTATTACTGTATAAAGCTGAAGAACTCACTAGCTAACAATTATTTTGGTGGGATGAAATTTTAAGTTCATATATCACATAAAAATTAAACCTGGAATAATCTCACTGATCTGTTCAGACACTCTTTTATTACAATCAGGAAAATAAAGCAAGCCAAACGAAGTACATGAAGTTTCCACAGGAAGCAGAGAACAACCCAAAAAGCAGACAGCCTGCCAGAAAACACTAAGAACATTTGAAAAAAAATAAAGATAAACCAAAAGTTCTTTTAAAGACAAGTGCAGCAATTAATTTCTAAGTCTAGCATTCTTCTGAATCATACTAACAACTCAGTTAAAAGGAATGGCAAAGACAAACCACTGCACTGTAGGTGGGCTTAGAGAATTTGTATTTGAGTACTGCTTATGCCAGAGAACATGTAAAACAAAAGAAAACACAGTCATTTATTTTTAATAGTGTGATTAGAAATTAAAATATCAGAAAAACAAAGCAGGATAATCTTAGACATCATGAGAAAACTATCCTGTTAACACCTCTTTGAGGGGTACTGCGAGCTTGTGGGTGAAGAGTTAACCCTCAAAATGCCTCAGTTTCCCATACACAAAGCAGATAATTTTTTTTTTTAACATCTGATTTAAAAACAAGATCTCTGAGTCATTTGGAGTGCTATGTTGCTTATGCTGCACCTGTTAAGTTCCAGGGACACTGAGGAATTTGATCATTATTGCATTCATACACAACCAAAATAAAAGCAAAATATATGATCGAAATTTCCTGTGTCCAAGTCTTTATTATCAATACTTTATTCTGTTTCTAAAGGCAATTCATCACTTTTGCAGTTATCAAGTTACTGCATTTGAGCTATCCCCCACCCAGGAGATAGCAGCGCTTCTGTGGAGCATTATACTTACTAAATTTTCTTTTTTTTAGATTACAAATTAAATTCTCAGGAGGGATGTCAGTAGTTCTGCAAAAGCTTCAGTAAATCTGGAGAAGAATGGTTAAAAAAAACCTTAAAACTTCTGAACCTGATGAATTTAAAATAATGTCATCATCTGCTACAAATATGCACTCTCTAAATAGATCAGATTCCTTCAGCATATTAGCATTTCTTCTGGAAACGGTGTTTGCATAGATGATATTCTCCACCCTTGCCTAAGAAAGAGATGGCAACAGCACTTGCTGGTCCACTGGCATGATGCATTCTGAAATAGATAAACCTACCTTGATTTAATTTCCAGGCAGAAATCCATCTCCTTCTAAACACTGGGCTCCTTTTGGGGGTGCAATTTCTCTTTCTACATTTTCTTTTCCACACATTCTCACTTGCAGGAACACATTACAAAATGAGGTGGATGAGTAAGGTGGGAAACATTGCAAACTTTCCTCAATGCAAATGCACTCATGCTTGAATTCCTCATCTCTCTCTAGCTTAATGGTTTCTAGCATCCTTCATTGCTGTGCAGTAGCAGCAAGGGGTTGGTGAATGCTCCCTCTTTAGCCATCACCATAGCCTTTTAATTGAGTCTTCTGGGGTAGAAAGAGCTGACAAGCTGGTTCTGCTCAGCTCAGACATGCAAAGCTGTGATCTATTCATCTCCTGAGGATCTTTGACATCAATATGCAGGAGAGCTGTTCTCCACCACATTCTCTAGAAGTCATGCTTTAAAAGAAAAAACATATCCTTTGTCAGGTCTTTGGAAAAGATACAAGCATCCATCCTTGCAGAATGAGTCTCAACCTAGAGCAGAGGAGGATCCTTGCCTGTGAGCCCTAGACAAGCATCTACCTCCTGCTCCTGGACCAGCATTGGCACCAAGTGTCATCTGCTCCTTTCTCCTTATGTCAGTCATTTTATAGAAGGACCTGAATCTGCCAAGCTCCATAGAGGCAACCTGTGGCCATGATGCAGATGCTCTGTGTGGTTAGGATCAGGTTGCACGGTGCTGATCATATAAATTAACAGTCTAGATACTGTAGCTCTTCTTCCAGTAAATCTTCCAGTAAATGTATAATTTCAGGTTTTGAATTTTTCTCCACGTGAACCTGGGGCTGAAATGTGAGCTTTTCAATGCATCAAAAGTCTAAATCTGCAAAGTGATAGTTAGGTTACTACAATGCTGCAAAACTCTTTAAAATGTTGGCTTTGGATTTTGGTTTATATAGAAGATCAATTTGCAAATGCTGTTGAGATATTTACACTTGAATTACATTCTCCTTCATGAGCTGTGCCATTGTAGATACCAGTATGTGTTGCTTTTTTAAAAATAAATATTTTTTTATTGAAATGAAGATAACTGCAAACACCATGAAATAGGAAGGGAGGCTCTAAAGATGCTTAAAAGTGATGTATTGATAATGGTACGAGGTACATAAACCTCCACAGACATGCTTTCACTAAGTCATGAATTACTGATACCTGCTGTGTGCATGGTAAAAAAACAGGTGTGATAAACAACGCAACAACTACAGCAGACTCATTTTATCTTTTCTTATTTTATTGCTTACTATTTCCCCATTTATAAAAAAGATGAATACAGAGCACCCAAAATCTCTTAAACTTCAGTATATTCGAATATTATAAATAATTAACATAATTTAATCCTTGCTATGATTTCTGAAACAATTTGTCAAAAATTGAGCTGACTCTGGGTCTCTGCAACATACATATGTCTCCATCCACTTCTTTTCTTAAATCGAAAGGATATCCTTGAGACATGAATCAGTGGTACTGATAATTAAAATGTAAAAACCTGAATTAGGGTCAGGTCTTCATTCCTGAACATTCTCCAAAAATGTAAGTAGAGAAAATCAGGTCTTTGTAATCGAGTCTTCTTTCCTCTTTACCAGGAGATTAAAGAGTTATCCACTGAAGGTGCACTTAGAATATAAAATATGTTAGAGAAAAGTGTATTTCCAGACAGTGCACTGAAATCAGTGGCAATAATTCCCTAGTCCATTATGAAAGCCAAGATTTTCAGAGCATTACAAAGGGTCTGACATGTACTTAGATAAAATATTCAGAGTTCTGGAAGGGTCAAAGCTCTTGTGCTCCTTGGTGTGCGTGAACTTTTAACTACTGAGAATCAAGAAGAAACTTTCCCTGCCCTTTGAGTAGATTTTGCCTTAATTGCAAGGTCTTTGGCCCTTCAGAGCAGGTGGCCCTGGCCCTCACTGCATGGTCATAAAGCTTCCCCTTCTGCTGTTCTTCAGTTTTATCATCCTTGCAGAAGAAATCATTTGCTTGATGAGCTTCAGCCTTTTAGAACTGCAGGTATAAAAATGTTTTGGTATAATATGTTTTTGACTTCAGGAATTACACAGGCAAGTAATCAACTGGTTATTTGCATGCATAATTAGATCACTTCTATGCACAGTTTTATCTACAGCTTGAACCTGAGCCTGACAGTTATGGGGCACCAGGTAACACCACTCTGGATGGGTTCCTCAGGGTTGATATCAGCCTCCCTCTGAAGGTAAGAGCAATGTTGCACACCAGTCCTTTTAGTGAAGATCATTAAAGACACAAAGACATATTCAGGCTAACTTCTGGCTACATCTGTATCTGGCGTTTTTGTCTGGTGGGACCTGGGACACTCCTAAATCAGGGACGTTAACTAAACTTCTGAATTCTCAGATGTGTCTGTAGTCTCCCCTGACTAAGCCTATGGGTTAAAGTGGACATTAAGCCTCATAGAGCCTGAACATGTGTTCTGGACACTCTTCTCTCCCATTAAAAGTCCCCAGAAAAGATTTGCTTCCTGTAGTAAACCCTGTATATCTCTGTAATGCGAGGATTTTCCAGCTTGCCTTTCTGGGAACTGACCCTTTACATTTAGAAACCGCGTTCTAATGTTTGCTTTGCAAACAGCTCCAGCCTCTGTTCAGTTAATTTATTGTAGCCACTCTTTATACTTGCTTCCCATCACTTTTTCCTTCTGATTACTAAAGAAATTGCACACATTGGCTCATGGAAGAGACACAGCCCACAGGATTGAACACTAACTGGATGAAAATGAAATCTTGATTTTCTTCCAGGGCTTCTGTGTGTTGTGAGTCACTTCACATCTCCATGCCTCTATTTCTAGCAATGGAAGGGATGATGCTATATAATTTTTAAAGCACTTTTGAGATATTGTGATGAAAAGTGCTCTGTAAGAGTTTGGTAGTATTTTGATGTGCATCTGCAAGCACTTAATGGTGTAAGAGGCAAGCTAACTCTGCATTGTGCTTTGCAAAAACCATTCTTAGAAGTTCTTTCTCCTCTTGCACTAGAAAAGTAATTAAAGCAAATTATTATCCACCCCCTATGCTTTGAGACTGTGTTCTGATGCCCACACTTCTTACTGAGATGAACTGTCCCAACAAGGTTCATTTCTTTTTATGTAAAAACAATACTTATTTTTGTTGAGCCTTTATAGGTCTGATGCAAAACTCATTGGGAATAGTAAAAGGATGTGAAAGATTTTAAATAGGTTTTGGGTAAGTGTCTCCTCTTTTCTCTCTCTCTCTCTTTTTTTTTTTTTTTTGAGAGGGTCAGTGTTTACATTGATTGAATTACCTAAATGGAGATGTTCTCAAACTGGAAATTGCAAAATTGCTTTGGAGATTTTTTGTCGATAGTGTTTGCACAGGAAACATCCAGTTACTTCACTTGCCATCAACTATTTGAAAACATTTCAAGGGGCTTAAGATTTTTCTCCTGTAGATGAATAGACATGGCAATGTGTAGGAAAGAGGAAATAGTCTGTTTCTGCATCTAGCATGAGGGAACTATTCATAAATTTGTATAAATCACAGGCAGCACTTCCTGTCCTCAACAAAAGTCTTCAAACTAATTTAAAAATGGTAAATTTCTTCCCAACTTTTTCCTAATTATGAATTTTTCTTCAAAATAATGAATCCAGTTCATCTCACCCCCAGTTTCACTTGTTAATATTTATCAATATTGGGTTTGGACAAATTTACTCTTTTTCCTTTTACCCTGAAGTCATTGTGGTTGAAATACATGTAACTTCTACATATGCAGGTATAAAGTTTGTGGTTATGGAGGGATAAATGCACTGTCACTGTAATTATATATATAGAACCAACAGAAATAATAATTAAAAGTACAGAGGAATTTTCCATAGAGAGTATATTGAAGTAGCATGTGCTCTTTGTTGTGGAGGGTGACAGCAAAATGCCCTTGAGAGGAATTAAAGGTTCCCTATTTCTGGGTGTGTTTCTTTTGGACTGGTGTTTTTTCAGGTTCTTAACAACAACTCACTTTAACAGCTAAGATATAGACCCACATGTTCCAGGAGCTGGCATACTGTAAAATAATCCTCTTCAAGAAACCCTTTCCTCTTTTATTGTCATTCTCCAAGGAAGAAATAATGTTAGTAATGTAAGCATGTGTCAGTATTTCTCAGACATTCTACGAGATGATGGCCTTCATGTTCTAGAGAAAGCCTCATGAAGTCAGCTGCTGCAGTGCACTGCATCATCTTTTCCCCTGACACTGTCTGATCCACTGTTTCTTTTATGAATTTATTTTATACTCCCTCCATCAAAGAAAATCTGCAGTCAAGCAACTGTAAAGTTTTCATTCATGTGATCCTCTATCTGTTTGATTTTTACAAGAAGGTTCAAATTCCCTCTTTTTAGCAGAAATGATCTCATGACAGGGAAGACCAAGTTCAAGCTTCCTCTTAAACAATTTGTTTCACAGATGGGTTTCTGTGATGCTGCCTTGTAATTCAATGGAGTCAAATAGGGATCATAACTTGACTCCCAAGCCTTTGAAAGCATCCTTTTAACATCTTAAGATATTTTTTATAATACCTTTAGCCTGGAACCAAGACTCCAAGTAGGGTTTAATACCATATCATCTTGCAAAACATTAAAACTCTTGTAATTAAATTGTAGTCCATTACATGTCATTACCAGGGTTGGTAGCAAATATGGATTTAATACCTGAGATAAATGGTCAGCTGTATTCTCTAACACAATACTGTTTCTGACTAATAGGAATAATAATAATCCAGAACCAGAATGTAATTTTTTTTCAGCATACACAAACTAATCAATGCCACCTGTGGATGATAGATCTAGTTTTACAAAAACATTTTATCTTTTAATGTCAGAAGCTTGTTTTTTTTCTTTTTCCAGCCTTTTTTCAGGGTATTGTTCTCCTTGGTGGGAATTTTACTTGTTGACTCGTTCATCTGTATTTTCTTTAGCTTGGTTTTAACTTACATTTCTCTCTATATATCTTCATATCTATTTGATTATAGTTTTGTTCTACCTGATTGTTCATCACACCATATGTTTGCATATAAATTATATATTGCATATACTGCTTTTTTTGGTGTGTGCTTCTTATTATCATGTTTGTGTCCATGAGCAACCTCTACAAGATCAAATTATCTTTGTCCCTTTATGATTTGTGTGAAAATGCTCAACCTAAAAGACAAAAGATATCCACTAGTGGTTACGAGAGTGTTCCTGTCACTGGATGTAGCTGTCTTCAAGAACAGATATGGTGAAACATCTTCTGGAAGTGCTACTGATCATCTGAAGTACTCCCTGCACATTCATTTCTTCTGAAATCATCATTTTCCAATATGCATGTGTGTGCCTCTGTGTGTTCACACTCTAGATTTTTGTCCCATTTTCTTTAAAAATAAAGGTAGCTTTGTCTAAACACAAGGCAGTGGTTTGATATATTTGCTTCCACACTAAATTTGATATTTCCCATTGCTTGAATTTTATTTACATTTTAGAAGATTTATCATTGACTAATTTGCATTTATTTTGCCTGCATGTGTATCTATTGGTCTGTGTTTCCCTCTAATATTCTTTTTTTCTGGTTATACCATGTCATGCATCTATTGAAATTTATTATTTTTTTTAAATTTAAATCAGAAACAGATGACAAATATTTCCTTCTTTTTAGAGGTATGATCTAATATCTGATTTTAAACCAGGAAACAGGTTTTTCATAAACCCTGAAGAGCTGAAAAGTTTATTTAAGTGTCCTGAATATGTTACAAGTCTAAAAATTTGCTTCAGTTTTTACATTCTCATGAGAAACTGGCACTTCCAAATTTCAGACTTTTTCAAGGTATGCAGTACTCTTCAAATGTATTTGACACACTCAGGTACCTTTTTGGTCTTCATCACAGTTAAAGCTATTAAATTAATCCAGTCATTTAACTCAGTGAGATAAAAAAAAAACATTTGGAACTTTTAAGACAAAATTTGTAGTTCTTTGTGTCTGTAATTAACCTAGTTTATCAGTTTGGGATGAAAGAGTTTATATTAAGAAGCAGAAGATTTTTTGAAAGGTCAAGTTTCCATGAACACTATTGCTTTACATGAACTTGAAGGTATTATTCTTGCTATAGATCTTTTGCAAAACCTCGAGATTTTGTCAAATCTGCCTGTAGCATAGTATTTGAACGACACATTTGTGGAGTAAAAGGTCTGCCTATTTGACCACTGCTTTGAAATCCTGAGAACATTTCAGGCTGCTGTTTTGAGTGGTTTTTGTCTCTTGTGCAAAAATCTTTTCGGTAACCCAAAGCCCCAACATAATGCAGAGGCTGTCCTCGATTTGGAAAACAAAGATGCCCTTTCTACAACTGTTACAGAATGTACTGAGAGACTGCAAAGAGATCTACAAATAGATCTGCAGATAAAGCAACTCAATTCTATTAGAGCTAAAGGGTTGTTTGGAACTCCTTTCATATATTAATAAAACCAGCAGCCGACAAAGCAAAGCTTTGATCACTTGTTCTTCTGACGGAATGTAGACTTCATTCGTCTAGACTTCATTCATTCTTGTGATTTTTGGAAACTAGAAATTGCAGGCTTATAAAACAAAACAAAACAAAACAAAAAAACAAACAAAAAAAGGAAAAGTCATTGCTCTGATATTCACAAACGAGCTGATATTCAGGTAGAAATTATATGCTTCTTGTCATCCTGTTTGTTTCATGGCTAAAACTTTAAAAATTAAATTATGTAATTACTCCTTCTAATGCCAGCATCCCTGAATATATATTCACTAGGTTCCAGTATAAAATTCCCCAGTAACTTTGGAGAATCCCAGATCTGCAGGTTTGGGTTTTTTTCTGATCAATCTTTTTTCAAAGATAAAATCATTAGAGTCTGTCACACAAGAATTAATACATCATAATACTCATACAGGCATTGTCCTTCTCTCAAAGTTTCGAAGCTTTCCAGAAAAGGAACTAAACTAGGTATGAAGGAGGGCAGGGGTGAAAGTGGGGCCACTATGGTGGATCCTGGATACAACATGCCAGTGCTTGTGGAAGAGGAGAGTGCTAGTAGGGACTTACTAGTTCTTGGTTCTTGGTGAAGGAGGAGGATAATATTCCTTATGGCAGGAGGAACAAAAGAATTGGTGAGAGAATGTTTATGTTGCAGACATCTGAGTATGGTCTAAAGGGTCAAAAAGTGGCTCAGATGAACTGCACCTACACCAATGCACACAGCATGGGTAACAAGCAAGAGGAGCTGGAGGCCACTGTGCAGATGGGAAACTATAATATAGTTGCCATCACAGAAACATGGTGGGATAACCCACACAGCTGGAATGCTGCTATTGATGGCTACCAAGTTTTCAAAAGAGATAGGCAAGGAAGGAGAGGGGGTGGGGTAGCCCTCTATGTTAGGGAGAGATATAATTGTCTAGAAATTAACAATGGTTATGACAAGATTGAAAGCTTATGGGTTAGAATCAAAGGAAAGGTCAATAAGATGGACACCATTGTGGGTGTCTGCTACAGATTACCCAACCAGGATGAAGATGTGGATAAGGTACTTTAGAGAGATTTGGTAACTTCTCATGGTCTGTACATCTCATTCTCTTGGGGGACTATAACTTCCCAGATATCTGCTGGAAATATACAGTGCAGGGAGAACAGTCATGGAGGTTCCTAGAATGTGTAGGAAATAACTACTTGTGGCAGATGGTGAGGAAGCCAACAAGGGGAAGAGCACTCCTGGACCTGCTGTTTGTTAACAATTAAGGTCTTGGGGGGGATGTAATGGTTGGAGGCAGTCTTGGGCAAAGTGACCATGAAATGATAATTTTTTCTATTTTTATTGAAGCAAGGAGGGCAGCCTGCAGAACTGCCACCTTGGACACCCAGAGCAGACTTTGATCTCTTCTGGACCATGGCTGAGAGAGTCCCTTGGAAAACAGTTATAGAGGACACAGCAGCCCATGAAGGCTGAACATACATTAAGAAGGTAATTTTGTAGGTGCAGGAGTTGACCATCCCCAAGTCGTGGAAGATAAGCTGATGAGGAAGGAGAACAGCCTCACTGAATAGAGACCTTTGGCTCAGAAACAAGAAGAAAAGTCATGGTCTTTGGAAGAGAGGACAGGTAATTTATGAGGATTACAAAGATGAAGTGAATCTATGCAGAGAGAAAATTAGAAGGGCCAAGCCCAACTGGAACTAAACTTGGCCATGTGAAAAATAGCAATCAGTGTTTCTATAAATATATCAATAACAGGAAGGCTGGGGAGAATCTCCATCCTCTATGAGATGCAGAGGGAAACACAATGACCAAGAATCAAGAAAAGGCTGAGGTACTTAATGCTTTCTTTGCCTCAGATTTTACTAGTTGTTTCCTGGGCACACAGTCCCTTAAGATGGAAGACAGAGATGGGGAACAGATTAGTCCCTATGTAATCCATGAAGAAATGGTTATGGACCTTATTCATAAGCTAGACACTCATAAGTCTATGGAACTGGATGGTTTGCACCCTAGAATACTAAGAAAGCTGTCAGATGTGGCTGTCAAGCCTCTCTCCATCACCTTTCAGAAGCCCCGGCTAACTGAGGATGTCCAATTGGACTGGAAACTGACAAATGGGACACCCATGTTCAAGAAAGGCTAGAAAGAGGATCCCAGTAACTATAGACCTGTCAGTCTCACCTTGGTGCCAGGGAAGGTCATGGAATGGATAATCTCAAGAGCCATCATAGAACAGTTAAAGGTAACCAGAGAATCAGGCCCAGATAGCATGGGTTCATGGAAGGCAGATCCTGCCTGCTTGACAAACCTGATCACATTCTATGACAAGGGGAACTGCTTAATGGATGAGAGGAAGGCTGTTGATGTAGTCTACCTGGACTTCAATAAAGCTTTGACACTCTCCTCCATAGCACCCTCATGGAAAAGCTGCCTATGGCTTGGATGGGTACATGCTCTGCCAGATTAAACACTGGATGGATGGGCAGGCCCAGAGTGCTGTGGTCAATGGAGTTAAATCCAGTTGGTGCCCAGTCATGAGTGGTGCCCCCCAGGGCTCAATGCTGGGGCTACTCCTCCTTAACATCTTTATTAATGGTCTTGATGAAGGAAATGGATGCACCCTCAGTAAGTTTGCAGATGACACCAAGATGGGAGGGCGTGCTGATCTTTTGGATGGTAGGAAGGCTTTACAGAGGGACCTGGACAGACTGAATGGTTGGGGTAGGACCAACTGTATGAAATTCAAACAGGCCAAGTGTCAGGTCCTGCATCTTGGTCACAACAACCCTAGGCAAAACTACAGGCTTGGAGAAGAGTGATTGGAAAGATGGCAGATTGGATTGATTGGCAGTCAGTTGAATATGAGCCAGCAATGTGCCCAGGTAGCTAAGGCCAATGACATTCTGGCTTGTATCAGAAACTGTGTGACCAGCAGGACTAGGGAAGTAATCCTGCCCCTGTACTTGACACTGGGGAGGTCCCACCTCGAGTACTGTATTTAGAGAGTTAGGAGAGTTAGGTTGGATATTAGGAGAAACTTCTTTACAGAAAGGATTGTTAAGCACTGGAACAGGCTCCCCAGGGAAGTGGTTGAATGTGTTTAAAAATCACCTGGTTGTGGTGCTTGGGGACATAGTTTAGTGGTGGGTCAACAGGAATAGGGTACTGAGGTTAGGATGAGATTAGACTCGATGATCTTGAAGTTCTTTTCCAGCCTGAGCAATTCTATGTTTCTATGACTCTATGAATTTTTACATCCAATCAAAACCAGCTCAATCACACTCTTTCCTATGTTTCATAGGAAATGTTTCATAGATACAAATCAATACTCATTGATCAAACTGTTTCTGCGATGGCAGGGAATTCCCTGGAAAAAAGAGAAAGGAACTTTGCTTTTCTGCACTATAAGAAGCCTCAGACCAATTTGCTCTTTTGCAGGAACCTTGCTTGTGCTTTATCCAGCTTTCTGATCAGGTTAATTAGGACAGATAGACTTTCAACTGAGATGACTCTGTAGAGATCCAATGAGCACTGCAATTTGGTCCTGTGCCAGCTAACATCAACATGAAGATAGGGCCTCCAGGTGATAAGTTCTCAGTGATGGCTTATTCCCATGGTTCTAGGAACTCTGACCACTAGCAGAACCTCTGCTGCTATGGACTGGTATTATATTTCAAAAATTATATTCCTGTTACAACATTACTTACTGTAAATCATTTGAAAGAGCCATGTGAATATGTCTAAAGTGATATGCCCTAGAGACCTCATCAGTATAGTGACACATTTAAGAGTGAGGAACAGAAGAGTAAAGGGAATCTCCAATTACATAGAAAAGGTAAAATATTCTGTTCAATAAAATATTCTGTCCCACCACCTATGGGAACGTGTGGTGGATGTCACATAAGTAACCCAGTTGTAGGTACAAAATGGCAGTATTTTTTCTTCCTGGTTGTTAAAAGGCTATGCTGGCCATACATTTGGCCTAAACTTCACCCCTCAGCTTGTTTGCAAACCTATTAGACCTTGTTGGCTACTGCTGGTTTTTTTCTACATGCCAAAAGACTTCCACACATTTATGAGGGTCCATCCATGAGGCCAGTACCTATGATAGCTGCTTTTCAGCTTGTATCTCACTTGATCTGGCTGTTTTGTATTGTCTGCAAAACAAAATGACAAGTCCTGTGATGGTCAGTTTGTCTTATTTCATCATCAACTGTAGAAAGAACCAGATGCTCAATTTGTGGTTAGTAAAAACTAGAGAAGGAATGTATCAACTGAACCCAAGGCTATATTCAACTGGTGTGCAAATTCAGGCTGAAGGTAAGCCTGGAGAGTGTAGAGGAGGACTGACAAAAGTGACTGCCCCTCTTTTGTCCCCTCAAGGGACTTTTACAATGTCATGTTGTAAATGTATATCAAAAGAGAAGTATAAACAGCAAAGACACTACAAAAACACAAAAGAAATATTTCAAATCTCCGTGAAAAAAACAGAAAAATAAAAACAAAGAGAGACATCTTTCATTAGCTAATCCAGATGGCTCATAGTCTCTGGACCAAGCCGTATCATAACATTGCAAACTGGACCCAGATCTGCAAAGGTGCTCCATACCAGCAGCATCCCTGGGTGTTAATAAGACCATGTGCTAGTGCAGAGATAGGAATATGTGCATACTCACAGATTTGGAGCCATATGCTCAAGTTCATTTTGTTTTGCTTTGTTTTCTCCCAAAGAGCACAATTTTTCCCTCTCATCTTCTCAGCCATTTTTACTGACATAAGTGGCTTATTCTCTGCTCTGATCTCTCCTTCCAGTTTCAGAGCCTTTCTTCCCTGGCTGTCACAGCAATGCAAAGGTTAAGTCTCCTCCCTAGGCAGAGAGGCACTAGAGATACTTGAAAGCTGTCAACAGGAATCTTCCTTTCACTGTGGAGGACCCTGAGTGTCAAAGCAAGCTGTTCAGCAGCTTGGATTCAGCCTACTTGATCCAATGTGTTTACCTCCTGGATCTGTTGCAGGGTGGGTGTTTGCTCCACACTTAATGCTGGCCTCTGCTTAAAATGTAACCAGCCTGGTAGGGCAGGAGTGCAATTCACTTGATTGTTACACTAAAGATAATGCCAAAATGCTCAATATAAGTTTGATTCTATCAGATGATGATGCCCTGCTTTTCAACATTATTTCGTTTCCTTTTGCAACCAACTATCACTGCTTCCACTAAGGGAAAGCCTCGTTATTATGGGACTCATTGCATTCTCCAGCATGAAGATGAAAAACTCTCATTTTACTCCCACATTTGGTTCAGTAAGGTTCAGGATCTGATCCAGTATGAGAATATTCCTCAAAGTAGGTGTGTGAATAGCTATATTCCATTTAGGGAACACAGAGAGTAAATATTTGCTTGTATAATAATCCCCAACACGAAACACACCCAGTGTGCTCTTGCTCCATTATAAAACTGTTGTGCAACCAGGCATTATGTTTTTTGAACAATAAGCATCTTCTTGCAGAAGCAGCTTAATAAAATAAATTATTATGCCATTTAAATTTTCATTTTAAATTACTACAAAACAATCTTCCGTGAATTTTAGTGTCATCCAACATACTTCATTTTTGCAATACTAACATCTTTACTACCTTCTTTATTACAATCTTATCATCAGCCAATAAAACCATATGAGTCATTAATTTAAGCACAACTCATGTGGGAAACTTCTATTACTGCACACCATTTGATGAATCAACAGAATTTAGATCCTCTTGTGCCATATACTCCCTCTGTTGTCCTGGACTAGTTAGTTGAGTTTGTATCCATGTCCTTATTATGTGTCTAATTTAAGCATCTAACACATATGTTGCATATGAATTATGAGATATGTGCCATTACTTTAAGTGGAGACCTGAAACTCAACTCATTTGCCTCATTTTCTACATCTGCAAAATGACGTTTTCACGGTTTTGGTCAATATAGCACAGGTTCAAAGGGTTCAAGGGTTCAAAGATTCCTACAACCTTTTCTTAGCAGCAACCCAAAGAATGTGGTTCTTCTACCATCTGCCTTCATGATTTACTTCATATGAGCTTTTCAGATAAAGTTTGATTATTAATTGTCAGTACTCACATAGCTGCTATTGGAGTAGTACAGCACAGTCTTCCTTAAATGTCTCTCTCCATTGTCTCTCTCCATCACAGCTCTGGGAGACAAGAAAAAATGAGATGGGAAGGATGAAAGTAAAGATTTCCCTTCATTGTCCTCCTCCTTCCTATCTCCCACTCCCTCTAATATAACAATGTTTCATTTAATTTTCTGCAGATTAGGATTTGTATCATAGCGAAAAGCCCCAGTGCTCAATATACAAGGAAGAAGAAGAGTTAAGACACTTCACAAGTGGAGTTAAATCAGCCAGCAAGCTGACCAAAGAGTAGCCAAGATTTTCCCGATGGTGTTTCTACCTATTGAGCAGGTAACAAGTCTCAATTCTTCCTCTCAAAAGCTTTTCTCTCTATTTGAAGGAAACACTTCTGCTCACAGGGAAACTGCAGTTCAGAGCTTTCTTCTGCAGGTAGATGCCTCTGATCTTTGTTTCAAAAAACTGAGCAAGATACCCATCTCTTTCAAAGTATGCAGGTGAGATGGGAACAGAAAGAGATTGTGAGTTAGAGACTCTCAAAGTGATAAGGAGGAGTCCTAGACTCAGTCCCTGCTTCTGCTGATGTCTAGACAGCTCTTGGAGGGAGATCTCCCTGGAAGCTGCTAGCTGTTCTGAGAAGAGTGAGAAGAGATATTTTCCACCTGTCAGAGAATAAATTCTTAGCCCATGAGGAGACTAAAGGTTACAGTATTCTCCTTTGAAGGAAAAGAGATGTTTCTGGCTCATGTTCCAAGAAATATTTTATATGATACAGTCATGGGACAAAGAAACACATTTAAGATGTTAGTGCTAGAAGACTTTCGGACTGTTGAAATTCATAAAGCACTTTAAAATGAGAAAGCGTGCAGTCTAAGAAGAAAAGGGTGGTCTAGCTAGATTTTTAGATTATAAATTGGGAAACCTGGCTCTGTCCTTTACTCAGGACAGCCACTGTAAAGGGGTACTCCATTAATGATGGTCGTATTCCTGCTTCAATTCTATTCTCATGAGGAAAACAGAAAGCCATGCCATGCTGAATCATAAATCATAAATTCATATAGTAAGTTCAGTGATCTGAGAAACTTATAGAACTCAAAAAATTCACAATCCCCTATGCAAGCAGTCTCAGTAGCATTTCAGACTGGTTTACTCCATAGAAATCTGTTTTCTAAACAGGAATGGAAGATGACTCAAGACACATGCCTACTCTCATGCCAGAGATACCTCAAAGAGAATATTTAGAATATTCATCCCCAGTGAGCATAGGGATTTTGTTATTGCAGTACATAGTACCCTTACTTCTGCCTAGAAACAGAATTCCTTAGTTGTATTATAGGCTCTATACTGATAACAGATGGTGGTAATTTTTTCTGCAGCCTCAGTTGAATAGCCTTGTGTTTTGAAGGAGTTCTACAGTGTTATTTCTGCAAACCACAAGGTTGTGAATTTTGTGGTTTTTTTTCAAGCTGAATGTAAGATATATTTTTTTTTCTTCCTCAGAAATTCTACACTATTTTGATGTAGAACTGAATAAACCTTTTCTGACAGCTATTATGATTATTTTTTAACTTAAGACATAATTTAATAACTGGACGTTTCTGGCCAGCTCAAAAGACATTAATCTGGTATTTTTTACATGTGTTCCAGTCTCTTTTTAAATATGTATCCTAGGAGATAATGGTAGTCTATAAGATTTTCAAAAGTCAAAGTATGTTATATATATCACATGGGAAACATTTATGGTAGATGGCATGATAGAAAATGAACCTTGTTAGGGCATTACATTCAGTAATTACAGTTTGAAATATGTACAGTATTATCCCCCATAGATGATTAACCTACTTTTAAGGGGTGATAGGTGTTATTAATTGACCTGTTCACTGAACTCTAGAAGGTGTTTGGTACTGTGCACATACCGCAAATTGTGATTCTACATCATTAATCATCCAAGTCTCCTTCATGACTCAGTAGAAGTGGAAATCAAAAGGCGAAAGGCTAACAGACAACCCATTATTCTACAGACCCCCAGATATATTACAATAAATAAATTTTTTCAGTTCAAAAAGAAGTGACCTTTCTGTTTCCTGTCAGATTTTTACTATTTCTCTCTTCCCACCATTCTTCTCTCCACCGGAGCTGCAGTCTCCTGCATTGCTCATGTTCTTCACCAACATCTCATCTCTTCATGTTTGGTCTCCCTTCCCTTTCACCATTTTCATCCTTCTCTATATTGTGTTTTCATTTCATCCCACCTACGGCAAATGTCACAGAAAGCTGACTGAGGTGGCTGTACCCGGTGCACAGTGCTTTCCATCTAGTTCCATTTGACAGTTCTCAGAGTGCAAAGCAACTTTGGGGAAGGGCAGAAGAGGAAAGGATATACACAAGCATGTAAGTGATGGAGGTCTTTGTCAACACAAGAAGTTTGATAATAGGATGTTACCTTACTAATGCGTATATTTCCATGTGCGCTTTCTGAAACAAAGTATACACACTCAAATGCATAATGGATAAGGGAAAGACAGCAGACTGAAACTAATTGAGCTATTCCTCCAACAGAAAATTGAAAGAAGGGGTTATTAATATTCTTCCTAGAGGCCTTGGATGTGCTCCAATGTGTGATGAGAGATCTGCACCTGTATCCTTTGTGAATATTTAAGTATACCTTATTGTGGTGTCAGGACACAGACTTTTGTTCTGTTTGTTCTGCTAATGGGATTTTGCTTCATCAAGTACTGTTCAGCATGAGTTCTTCTAAAAGATGCCTATATGGTTAAACTACGGTAACTCGAATGATGAGTTAAAGACTTGACTGAACACTGAGTGTTGCTTATGAAATAATCATGACTTTGAGATAATGGATAGACTTGATTCCCTGAATTTCCAGCTGAGATTTTCAGCAGGAGCCTCATTAGACAGACATGGCTTGAGTCTGTTGTAATCCAGATACAAATGAATTTGAAAAACCATTCTAACTTAAAACTTTCAGACCTAAATAATTTAGGTGGGATGATTGCTCCCCAAACTAACATTTTCATTCCTGTTTTGATGGCAGAGAGGAGTGAAAGTGTCATATTTTTGTACTGAGTTTAAATAACTTCAAGAAACTTTCCCACCTAATCAGGCTAAATCAAATACAAGTTTTGAAGATGAGCAAAACTGCGTAATTGTGCCAGGGAAAAATATGTTAGTCTGAAAACTATTTTTTCCAAACATACCACAAGGGACTGTTTTGTGTAGAAAGGATGTAAAAGAGGACTGCTTTACTGAACCTTCTGAACTTCTGTAGTGTACTGAAGACACTCAAAAGAATCTAAAGTCATTAGCCTGGCTTTAGCCAATATTCCGAAGGTGAGAGAACCCAAATTAAGGGACCCCTCAGGGATCTGAATCTCAGATACTTAAAGCACAGTTCATATTTCTGTAGAGAGAAATAGGAAGCTGAGTAGCTCCCCTGTAATCCTGGAGGGAACAGTTTGTGACATGCTGAACCACCTGGATCCTCACAAGTCTATGGGAACAGACAGGATCTGCTCCAGCATGGTGAGGGAGCTGGGGAAGAGCTCACCAAGCCACTCCCCGTCATTTACCAACAATCCTGGCTCACTGGGGAGGTCCCAGATGACTGGCAGTTGGTGAATGTCACACCAATCCACAAAAAGGGACAAAAGGAGGTCCCAGGAAACTCCAGGCCTGGCAGCCTGACCTCAGTGCCTGGCAAGGTTATGGAGCAGATCATCCTGGGGGCAATCACACAGCACCTGCAGGATGCACAGGGGATCAGACCCAGCCAGCATGGGATCAGGAAGGGCAAGTCCTGTCTGACCAGCCTGCTCTCCTTTTATCATTGGGTGACCCGCCTGGTGGGTGAGGGGAAGGCTGTGGATGGAGTCTGGCTGGACTTCAGCAAAGCCTTTGACACCATCTCCCAAAGCATTCTCCTGAAAAAGCTGTCAGCCCATGGCTCAGAGAGGGGCACTCTGTGCCTGGTTAGGAACTGCTGCAGGCCATCAGAGAGTGGTGATGAACGGTGCTGCATGCAATTGGTGGCTGTGATGTCCCCCGGGGATCAGTGTTGGGCCCAGTTCTGTTTAATGTCTTCACTGATGATTGAGATGAGGAGATTGAATCCACAATTAGCAAATTTGCAGATGACACAAAGCTGGGGGGGAGTGTGGATCTTCTGGAAGGCAGGGGAACTCGGCAGAGGGACCCTGGACAGACTGGAGAGTTGGGCTGATTCCAATGGGATGAGGTTCAACAAGGCCAGAGGCCTGGGTCCACGTGCCAAGTGCACTTTGGCCACAACAAGCCCATGGGGAGCTCCAGGCTGGGCACAGAGTGGCTGAGAGCAGCCAGGCAGAAAGGGAGCTGGGAGTCTGGATTGCCAGGAAGCTGAACATGAGCCAGCAGAGTGCCCAGGTGGCCAAGAAGGCCAATGGCATCCTGGCCTGTATCGGGGACCATGTGGCCAACAGGTCCAGGGAAGGGATTCTGCCCCTGTGCTCAGCCCTGGGGAGGCCACATTTTGAGTCCTGTGTCCTATTCCGGGCCCCTCAGTTCAGGAAGGAGATTGAGGTGCTGGAGCAGGTCCAGAGAAGAGCAAGGGGGCTGTGAAGGGATCCAGCAGAATTCCTGTGAGGAAGGGCTGAGGGAGCTGGCGTTGTCTAGTCTGGAGAAGAGGAGGCTCAGGGGAGACCTCATCACTCTCTACAAGTCCCTGAAAGGAGGTTAGAGCCAGGGGGGGGTGTCGGGCTCTTCTCCCAAGCAGCTCTCTGTAAGACAAGAGGGCATGGGCTTAAGCTCTGCCAGGGGAGGTTAAGGTTGGATATTAGGAAAAAATTCTTTCCAGAGAGGGTGATCAGGCATTGGAATGGACTGCCCAGGGTGGTGGTGGATTCTCCATCTGGTGGATGTTTTTAAAGAGACTGAACATGGCACTCGGTGCCATGATCCAGGAACCACAGTGGTAGTGGATTAAGGGTGGCACTTGATCTCAGAGGTCCTTTCCAACCCAGATGATTCTGTGATTCTGTGATTCTGTGAAATTAAAAATCAGATGCACTTAAGGTAGTCTCCTGCAGATATTGAGTCTTTCTGTTGACCTTGGTCCCAAACATTTAAGAACTGTGAATGCAACAGAGAGTTTACAGCCCTGGAAGTTACTCTGCTGCCCACAGCCCACTGACTATTGCCCAGGCAAGGTTTATTTTGGCTCACAAGAGGTATTAGTGGGTACGGTTATGCCTTCTACCACAGCATCCTCAGCAACACATTCACATGTTGCTACAAATGCAAATATTATATTTATATTATAAATGCTATTATTATGCTACTATATAAATACATAATTTTTAAAGAAATTCTTGTTTAAGGTACTGTCTAATGCAAATAAATGTGTGTGTATGTATGTTCATGAAAGAACTTGTTTAATAAACAGTACAGTATTTTATTCATCATTTACAAGCCCATGGCAGAAGTCCTACTAACTGGCTATCTAGAAACATTCCTCCTAGAAGGCTTCCTTAAGAACATAAAAATGAAAAGCTCATTTAGTTGTCCAAATGAGTACTGCAGCATAGCTATACACAGAGATGAAACAGACCAAGGCCCTTCCTACAAATTGACAGTCATCTGCACCACATGAGCAGTACTTACTGCCTGTCTTGATGGATTCTGGTTTATCTGCCCCTCCAGACCAGAAATTATGAAGACTTATAGAACTCCTAAATAATGTACACCAGCATTTCACTATCTAGAGCTTAAAAGCTTCTACTTTGTGTCTTCTTCTTAAATCTTCTTAAATCTTCCATACTTTAAAATATTTGAAATTTTGGGGGGTTTGACCTACTCACAACAGTCTGACAAAAATTATTTAAAAACTCAGCTAGAGCAGAATTTACTGACTGTACACATGATAGCATTTCCAGCTCTCAGTTTCTGATTTCACTTTCTTTATCTAACTGTTTGTAGTAACAAATTTACTACAAAATAAACAAATTACTCCCATCATACATGGCTTCTCTGGGAACTCTCCCTTCACTCATGGACTGGAGTCAGTTTCTACTTCACATGCTTTCTCCCTGTCTCTTTTGCAAAGAGAAGAAAAATGGGGAAAATACCATGTGGTTGAATTTTTTTACTTCTGGAGCCATTCTGAGTACAGGTCTGGTGGTATTTCATAGCCTATTGCTGCTCCAGTCTGCATATTTCACTAAGAAAAAATTTATTTGATTTTGAGTGTGGGAAAACATAACAATTTCAAATGTCTGTGGGCAAAAGCAATCCTGTTTTAAGAAGGAGATTGACCATTAAAGCACTCAGTCAGTCATATATAGCACATGCCATAGTACTACACATTTCTTCATACTGTGAGGAACTCATTTATATTTGGTTAAGACATCCTCCATATCTGAAGACATTAAAACATGAAGAGACCTTCCTAGTAGTTTATTGAACATGAACTGCGTGGAATATGTAGAAGTGTGTATTTGTGTCTCTTGTATCTAATTTTAAATGCAGCTTGGTTTAGCTTCAACTTTATTTCTATGTTTACATAAGCCAGGACCTTGAGAGGAACAAGACCATGTAATGTAAGATTTGCTAAGGTGCAGACAAAGCTTTTGTAACCAACTGTAAATCATCCCATAGGTCTGACAGTCCAGGAGGACAAATCTTCCCGATGGGAAGCAGAAACAGAAGGAAAAGAAGCCTAAAAACAAAGACATGCTTTGACATTTTCATAGAAAGTTTTGCTGTGATTTACTGCCCACTCTTCCTTTCATTGCATGTAGCTGTATAACCTAATTTACTTTGCCCACAGATCTCTGAAGTTCTCCAAAGGAAATTAAGTCCATAATTATGCTTATGTTATATATACAAAAAGACTTAGGACACAGAAGCTAAATGAAACATCAAGAATTTTGATAACAGGTAAATAACTATATATGGAAGAAAAGGTGTGTAAGTTCATAGAATGTCTAATCTGAACCTCTCTTTTTTTCAGTATATGACTCTTGTCTCTTCCCTTTATGATCTGCACCACTAAGAAGAGCCCTAACCTTTAAATTTTCAATAGTTTTAAAATCACATTTTATGGAAATTTCCATATAATAGATATGAAGGCACACTGCTTTTAATGTAGGATCTACCAAATGCCAAGAAGAAACAAATATGCCTAAAAATTATGTCAAGTGTCTGTAGCAGAGCATTTTTTTAGGGAGAAGGTAGAAGGTGAAAAGCTTAGAACTGGAACCAAACTTAAATCAAGTCACAGGTAAGATAATAACTAAGATGAGTCTGATTCCTCACTCCCTGCAATCATGTGATCACCACATCTTTTTCTTGAAAGCATGTAGGAGAAAGATGATTAGATGACATCTTACTATGCCCCACATATCTGGTGGCCAAGAATAAGGGTATTCCAACACAACACTTTTCTTGATCAGAAAAAGACAAATCCTGAGCTTCGAGGATACCTGTGGCTGGGTGAAAGGTTAGTATGGCTCTTTGCAGGAAAAGCTAGAAGGAAACATTGGCTACAGGTAGCTTTACAAGCATGGTTCTCTATCAGCCCTGAGAAGGTGTGAAAAGCTGAAAAAGAGAAAAGAGGAGAATGAAGATTAGACAAAACTGCAAATGAAAGAGGAAGAAAGGGAGAAGTGTGGTGAAGTACTGCAACAGGAAGGCATATGAAAGCAGGCAAGGACATCAGTCACCTGAGCCTTCACCTACTTTGGGCTCTTACTGTGCACCCATTGCCACAGAGTTTAAGCAACAGCCTCAGAAGAAAAGCCTTTCTTATGATGAATAACAAGAAATTTCTCTCTTTTCTACTATGATTTTCGTATTCCTCTGCTGTCTTCATTCCTTTGTCCAGCACCTTCTTCCTTAGCTGATTTACTCTATAAACTGTGTTGCATATTTGGCATCAAGCTCAAGTCAATAAATAGAATGTATGATGTTACTTATGTAGTGTGCCAAACTACTGTGAACCTGTTACCATGTAGAAAGCAGTCGTTTATATCTGAAAACTCAGGATCACTTCTCTAACCTATGGATTACATCACTCTATCTAAGTCTAGTATTTCTAATCTTATCTTTTGAATAAATATCTCTACCCTGGGTGGTCAGATTTGCTCATGTGAAATTATGCCATATAAAACAGGGACATTTTCAGGTTCAATTAAAAAAATAAACAAATAAATAAAACATTTTAATTTGAACTGTTACATGTAAAAAAAATACATATATGTTAAGAAACAAACAAAAAAAAGAGCATCCTATCTGAACATTGCAGCTATTGTAGTGCATTTTTCATGAGCAAATAGCTACAATATATAGGTGTGACTGCATCACTTAAAGAGAAAAGTAAAAGCTGCAGTTCCTGGAGTCTAGCATGGGGCATTTGAATGACTTGTAACAAAACAGGCTCTTCAGACCAATTAGGCAGAAGAATATTTAAGAACTGCCATTGCCCTAAAGTGACAGTGAAATGCATATACTTGAATGAGTGGATCCTTTTGCTATACTGTTACTGGAAGCAATCCAGCCAAGTTGACATTGAATTAGACCTGAGATATTCAGACGTGTACCTGATCTTACACATCACTGAAGATGTCTGTCATTTTCCTGCTGCTGTTCTAAGGGGTCATGCCTTTAATTTTCATTGTGCCAGGTGTTACTCCAGGTCTAAAATAAGAGAAACACGTTTGTTGCTAATCAGAAGATTAAATGAATGAAAATATGAAGGAGAAAAAAACAAAACAAAATGAAAATTCTTTTATATTTTTATAGTGTTTATTACTTAATATCAGAACATAATTAGTATTAGTAGTATAGGATCAGGGTAGCTTTGTTTCTAGGCTTCAAAGTGTCGGATATGATTACCTTATTCTTTACTGCTCTTTACAATTTGGGTTATAAATCTTAAGTAAACTACTGCACACCTCTGGCTCTGGGCTTGTTATGTCCTAGGACATTGGGTTGTGTTGAAAATGTCATCTAGTATTATTAAACTCTATTGAGCACCCAGAAAAATCCAAAAGAGAAGAGTCCAATAAATTGGTAGTCTGTGTCTACACACAATCGGTAGAGTAGGGGTTCCATCACATGCTCCCCATAGTGTGAGAGTGTTAATAGCAGGCCTTATATCTGTGAAAGAAAGATAATATATCAGCTTAATATGACATTGTAGAAACAAATAGGAAGGATGGGGTTTTCTACCATCACCATGAGACTGCTAAATTGTAGCACTGGGAGCACTACTGACACAGATATACCTCCCAAAAGTCAAACTTTGAAACCTCTTCCAAAAAAGCATCAACATACTTGCTCCTGAAAACGTTTTCTAAATAAATGGAACTATTTTGCAAAACTGTTATAATTTCAAGGAAATTCTTAGTTTGATGAAGATTTGAAAGGTAAAATTTACTTTATTGTGTTTTGATTGGACATAGGTGACAAAAGTTTAACTAGTTATTTTCAACTGGCAAGAAGAAGGCCACCTGGGGTGGAAAAGATGCATCAACATAATGTCTCTTTTTAGTAGTGTCAGTTTTTGTTTTCATCAGAATTTTAGGGGCTTCCCATGAAATAATATATTGGTTTAATTATTAAGACTGTGCAGTGGGAATACAAGAATTCAAGATCCAGCTATCTTAATGCAAAATGCAGTACAACTAATTTGGTTGATATTTAAATATGGTCTATTACCATGACCTGAAAGGTATTCATCAGTGTTAGACACAAAGCAGGACTAAAGACGGTTAAAATAAATGTGGTTTTCCTACTTTGAAAGACTGTAATCTCTTTTCTCTCTGCTGTGAGTATATCTTTGCACTGAACTCATATTTATACTCATTATAAAACAGAACTGATGGTTCTGTTCAAAATTTTAAAATTTCCAGAAATTCAAAATTTCCAGAATCTGCGACAAGTTTATCACAAAAACTAATATCCTGTATCATTTCTGAAAAATATATTTATTAAGAACTTTGTTTTTCAGGAAAGGGTTACACTCAACTGCATGTTGGCATATACACTCTGCATATGAAATGCACTGGTACTTGAAGAGAAAGAATTATTAAAAATTGTGTTCTCAGATACCTGGTTTCCAAATTACTTCTCAACTAGCCTCTTCTTTTTGCTTTCCACATCCCTCTGAATAGCATGTCTCCTGGAGTGATGCATGAGGAGACAAGGAGGAAAATGGAATACAGCAAGACTTTCTGCTTCTGTGACAGCTGGCTCTGTGAAGAATTTCCTTTTGAGTGGAGATTTGTGCATTCATGTGTATCCAGACCCCTCCCTGGCTCTCCCAGCCCTCTACACACTGCCACATCCTAATCTGAGTTTGTGGTGGACGTTATCAGTTCATCTAAAAATTTTGCTAATTTACTATGTTTGGTGCACATTTGGCTGTTAGCAAGTTTTGTGCAATTCTGCAGCAGTGTTGTGGGACAGACAGAAGGTGTGCAGCCCTGCACAGCCCTGAAACCAGAACTGTGAAGCACTGAGCTTCCCTGTCAGTGGGGACCCTCACCTCTCGGGGCCACCCAGCATGTGAAGGAAGGGAAGCTTCTGATGCCAACACTTGCTTCCATAGAACTGGCACCACCAAACTCATTGCATGCAACCAGCAGATCTTTCAACAAAGCTGTTGTAAAAAGTTATCTTCGTGTTCAACACAAAGTCTATTTGTATTACTTATCAATCCAGGAAGATAAGGGACTTCAGTAGGGTCATAAAACAAGACTCTTTATTGAGACCTTATAATTTCCTAATTTTTATGTCCTTGGCTCTTCCTCTACACTCCCACTAATCAATCATTAAAATGGTGTTGTATGGGGGTCCCAGTAACTGTTTGACCTGTGCTTATCAACTTGCCCTCCCATGAAACTGCTCATTTCCCCATGATTTGTGTAGATCAATACAGCAGAAAGGTCACAAAACCACTAAAGAGAGATGCCAATCAGAGACATGTCAAAAGAAAAAGAAAGTTTGACAACATCAGGATCAATCAGGGGCTGCACAGGAGAACTTGTCAGCTGTGATTAATGGCACATTGTGCATTGCTGTCATTTGGAAAACGCCTTAGAACTTCTTAGATCACTGTGGCAGAGACTGAGTTTAGTCTCTTTTGTTGTCTTGCACCTTGCAGTTACAGGGTCCAGAGTGGGGCCGGCAAAAAACTTCTTAGCAAACAAAAGCCTGGTTGTGCCATAGCTGAGTAAAGCTCTCCTAAGTGTGTTTGACTAATGGACAGGATGCAATTCACACAGCTCTGGGAAGACTCTGCTCCCTGTCTCCAACACACAGTGATTAACTTGGCCACTGAAGAAGTGATATTCATGAAGGAATACTCTGACATATGAGTACATTGCTGTGAAATAGAGAAGTGGCACTGCACAAGCAGATGTATTGATTTTGTTGCCTTCTTTAGCTGCAGTTTCTCAAAGCCCAGACCCCACAGGAGATTTCAGTGCTACAACAATAATCTCCACACCTTCTAGCATTCTCAGAGGAATTTCTCAAAAACAGGTGAAAGTCATGGGAAGAGCTGCACCCCTGTAAATTGGACTGTCCATAAATCATGCAAAAGAGCATGTCATCTACTGTGTCAGTTTCACCTAGATAGTTTCACCTCTTGTGAAACAGCAGCTCTTGGACTGAAGGGAGCTCCTTTGAAAAGATATGTTCTACCAACAATACTTTGGTAGAAACATGTTACTAATGTCTGGGAGCCAAGACAGAAAGGGGGAGTGAGAGAAGAGCTCTGCCACATCTTCAAAGCCTTTTCAGCACTCCTCTATTCTCCTAATGTTCTTTTATTTTCTAAAAGTATTTTGTGCAGGGAGAGTCTGCCATGCATGGGAAGTCTGTACCGTGGTTGACAACAAAGACAAGCTGAAAGTATCCACTGGCACTGTCCCAGTGAACATGTCTTCCCACTACGTGTTCAGGAGTTGTGATTCTGGGTCTCTTTAATACTGGAAAATAAAATGCCTGGAAAACTCAGATGGTCTTTTCAATTACTCTATGGTAAAGTATGGTTTTGATTGAAAGCATCAATAGCTGAATTTTCCATATGAATGGGGACAAATGTTTTACCTCTGCCATGCCCTCTAACCTATGAATGATGGTGAAGCAGTGTTACATAGACTCTGCTGGTAAAGAGGCAATCATACTCTCACTAGTGGTTCTCTTGGTGCTGAGACTTGGCAGGCAAAGGCACGTCAGAGCTGATGTAACTTCTTTCCTTTCCTTCAGTTTTCCTGAGCAGTTGTTAAGATGGACTTCCATAAACCTGCTTAGTGTGTATCCAAAATAACTAAAAGGCTTTGTCTGCTGTGGGTAAGATCTGTAGTAGGAGCAGCTGCTGATTGCCATTGGTTTCTTGGGGTTTCTCTTAGCACAGAAGACTATTTCTAAAAATTATACTTCTCTTAAAGGATCATATTGCTCACACATGGTAAGAAGTCTTTCTCTTTATGGTGCAGTGTCACTGAATGTCTACCTGTCTAAGGCAATTTGGAGGGGATAGAGAAATCCCAAATAGGTGTTGCTATTAAGTTTACAGAGAGATTTATATTCAGCTGGTATTCATATCATCTATGGTCTATAAAATCTGTGGTAATCTTCATCCAGTTTTTTACAGCATGTTTCAGAAGTTTATTACAAGGTGATTTATAAAGAATGATAGCATGACAATCCTAAAGAAAGAGTGGGAAATGAGTGCAAAAATGCATGGTAAATTGCCTAAGGTAACTCTGCAGGGCAATGGCAACATTACAAGTCTCCTCATCCTCAGGGCACATGCTTACCAGCACATAAGGTCTGTCCCAGTATGTAGAACAATGTACCATGTACTACCTGCCTAGTGCTTCCATATGGTTTTGTCAAACTAAGATTTTGGCACAGTTTAAATCCAATTGATCCAGTTAGAGTTATTATTTTTTATTTGGCCTTTGGTTGTCTCTTTCATTTGTTGCTACTTTGAATAACTTCCTGGCACTCAAAGTGATAGCTTTATTAGAGTTTTGATTAATTAAGCCATATCACTTTACAAGCATATTTGCATACAAGAATATATCTTTTGCTGCATTGGACAGAGACTCTTTGGGGTACTTGCAGTTAATTCAGGTCTCCAGAAGTGGAGCTTTCTACAGCTATACACTTTCCTATGAAGCGATTAATGCTCTGAGATTGGAGTGTGAGGTCTTAAATATAGGCAGAAAGTGTTGATCCATATCAGAATCAAAATTAATCCCAGCTGATCATCTTTAATTTGATCACTGCATCTGTGGTATATTCAACTACAGTCCCATATATGTAGCTGCAATAATTTTTATAATACATTGTATAAAATACATTCATTCTCCATACTAATAGTATAAAACAACTAGGATTCTGCTGAAAATGTGGGTGGCAGTATATCAGGTATGTGAGATAAGTGTCAGATTAGCTGACAGTTGCATGAAGTTTAACACATTTGATACACTAATTTAGATTTAATGTGCATATCAGAGGACTCTATAATACTGGCACAGGAAATTGTTTGTCAGAAGATACACAGATATGCAATACTGTTCTAACTATCCACTGATCAAAGACGCATAACAGATTTGTTTTTAAAAGGCCAGAGCCACTGATGTTTTGATATTTTGTCTGCATCAGAAATCGGTCTTTCAAACTCTCAGAGTAAAGAATTTCTTCTTAATATCTAACTGAACTTTCATTTCTAAAAGATTCCCCCTTGTCTTATCCTTACAGGCCCAACAAAATTCTGCCCTCATCTTCCCTGTAAGCACCTTTTATGCTCTAAGGTCTCTCCAGAGCCTTCTTTTCTCCAGGCTCAACAGCCCCAACTCTCTCACTCTGTCTTCAGAGAGAGCTGCTCCAGCCCTCTGATCATCTTTGTGGCCTCCTTCAGATTTGCTTCAACAAATCAGTCCTTCTGGTGTTGGGGAAGCCAGAATTGGACACGGTTCTGCAGGGTGGGGTTTCACTAGAGCACAGTCAAAGGGAAGAATCCCCTCTCTCATCCTGCTGCCCATGTTACTTTGGATGCAGCCCAGGACATGGTTGGCTTTCTGGGCTTCAGGAACACATTTTCAGCTTACATTGAGCAACCAACACCAACATCAGCAACCGTCAACCAACACCCTCAGGTCTTCTCTTCATGGTTTCTCTCAATCCATTCTCTAGCCAGTTTTGTGCTTGGGATTGTCCCACCCCATGTGCAGGACTGTGAGGTTGGTTTGAGATCACCTCTCAAGCCTGTCAGGGTCCCTCTGGATGGCCTCGCTTCCCTCAGTGTTTTGACCACACCACACATTTTGACATCATCAACGAATTTGCTGAAGGAGGATGCACTCAGTCTCACTGTCCATGTTGCTGGCAATGATGTTAGACAGAGACAGACATTTTTTCCAGCAGTAATGCAGAGTTGTTAAGCAAGGAAATGTTGCAAGACCAAAAGTACTCCACAGGTTTGCATGTTACATCCTTGCTGGTAGGCTTTTCCAATCTGTACCACACAGGTGCACTCTCTTCAACAAAACTGTAACTGGGAACTTTGCTTCATCCTCCAGTTTGTAGTTACCACTGAAAGCCACAGTAGAATAAAAGGGGAAAATAAAATGTTGATTTGAGCTTTAGACACAAAACACATATGCTCAATTTCTTTGCCATTTTATTAACTACCCCCCTTCCCATTCCACCAAGCTTTCCTAGATGTTGCACACAAGCTTTTCGTCCCTCTCTGACCACACTCTCGTCAGCACTATTTAGTGCTGCCCATCCCTATGCTGTTTCATGACTCCCAGCTGGTCTGTTCCCCAACACTGCCATGAAGAGGGAGACGACACTTCAGAGGAAAAGGTTTGTTCTAAATGTGCCAAAACCAGAGCCCTGCCATGTTCCCAGTAGTTCTCAAGGATGTTTTCTGCACATGCGCCCTCACCTTCTCAGAGCCTTTCAGGCCCCCACAGGAGAACCATTAAAAAGTCATGCTCTGGCATGAAAAATTTGCCACCATTTTTTATCACCTTCCTGATTTCAGCTTTCATTCTAATTTGGGGTAAGTTTTCATCCTCTGCTGTGAGCCACTTCAGAACCCAAAGCCCAGATGCTACAGGCAGTTGTCCTGGTAGGCTGTCACTGCATTTTTTGAATAGGCCACTAAACTTAACTATTTTCTTATTCTTGGAACAGGAAGATGGGCCCTGGGTTTGTCATAATGTTTCAGACGCTGGCTGTTCTTTTGGGTGTAGATATCATTTGTATACAGTTTACTCAGATGTCTCCTATGAGTCTTTGTTCTGCTTTAAAAAAAACAAACAGTTCTTTGAACAACACTTCTCATGCAAAGTAACGTTAAATGGATAATTTGAAGTATTGATATAAAGCCTCAGGGTAGCTACGCTAAGATTAATTTCTAGACTGTAAGTTTCCCTTCAAGCCTCTGTTTTTTAAATAATATCTTAATATTCTTCAGCAGAAACAGTGCTGGGCTTTTGTTTTTCCTTTTCATTAGACTTTTTAGTACTTTGGAAAGGACAGTTGTGGAGGATGCACATTAAAAGAGGAAGCACAGAAGGCACTAAAGTGTGAGGGGATATCCCAAGATCAGATAGCAGAACTGTATGAGGGCTCACAGTAAGCCTCTGGACTCAACCATGCTCTCTTTCATTAGGCTGCTCTGACTCCAGAACTTCCCCTCTTATCAGGATCCATAATTGGCACTTCTGATCTGGGGTTTTATTAAAAATTAACTTGAAGAGTAATTTTGATTTAATGAAGTGAAGAGTGGATAGGGACACCAACCACCCTCTAATTGAATCAAACATCTTTGTTAAATAACACAGGGATTTAGGCTGAGTTCTGCAAGTGGCAAAAAATCCATGGAAAATTTAAAATTTGCCCTTTCCAATGGATTTGTTTCTCAGGAACCACCATAAACATGTTACTAGATATTTCACACCTTCTTCCCTGCTGTGGAAATTTCTCAGCTTTCTCTGTTGGAACTGCTTGGTCAAACTTGCTTCTCTTTCCTCTATGGAAAACTCATGTTACTTACCTCTCTGTAAGAGAACAAGTGCACACACTGGGAAAGGAGCTTGACAATAATGCTACACTTACTTTGACCACTTTCATAGACAGGGTAAGGTTTCTGTGCACTGGTTTAGATTCATAGCATGTGTAAATTCCATGCATTTCAGTGAAGCTGTGATGCTTTGTGCCAACTGGGTATAGGGTTTCACCAATCCTGGTGTGCAGATTTTTCCAAATATGAAACTAAATGTTGAAAGCAAAACACTGCTTGCCCATTTTGCATTAGCTAATCTTGGTTTTGTTTAATTTCACAAAGTCTTTCAGACCTTTATGTCATCAGCTCTAGCAAATCCATCTGACAAATTGTTGAAACAGAGCTAAGAGCTATCCCTGTAATTGCTTTTTCTTTGGGGTTTAGCTCAGTTTTAACCCTGACTGATACATAAGTCAGCATATCAGAGATCCAGGAGGGAAAGTGTGAAAACAGATAAGCTTGTGCATTTTTATTGGTGATGTGCATTTCTGGGAATCTGGAGCACTTTATGTGGAGACTGCTCTGGTCAATACAGCAATCTATGAAAAAACTAGGGCACTGTATTCACAGTCAAATGAATCATCATCCTTACTTGTGCTCTTCTTCCCCTTGAACAGTGTTGGCAAGTATATCTTAATGTGTTTGACTTTTTCCTCCCTACTTTGTTCTGGTTTTCCTGTTAAGGCTGGAATATGGAGAATTCTCTCTTGCAATGCATGTATAAGATACTAATATCATTTCAGGGTCTGAGACACAGAACAGAACCAGTAATCCTAAATAATTTAGATAAAACCTTTGTGACATTTCTAATCTTTTTCTTCACCCTCTCTACATGTTGCTATAGTTGTTTCTTTTGCTGCTCACTGTTTGCTTTGCCTACAGATCTCAGAGCAGCTTCACTGGTTCCTTTCTTGACTTAATTCCTGGCCTCACCTCTGCAGCTTTCTTCCCTCTATTTTGAGTCAGTGAATGGAGGCAAAGTGGGGGAGGAACAGGAAAATGGTACAGTCTAACTTTTATAATTTCATGTTTTTACTACATGGAATGTATGATTCATGCACTTCCACATTTTGTCCTTTTTTTTTTTTTTTTTTTTTTTTCCTAGAGAGACTAGCTTTAATGATCAGAAAGTACTGCAGCTAGGGAGGTAGCAGGGTCCTGCCAGCCCTCAGCATTTCCAGCCAACTCTCACTCCGATTGTTTAGATTTCTTTTCAACTGTATAAATTTCCTAGGTAGGGTGGAGGGAAGAAAACAGAGGCCCCAGAATACAGATTTCTAGAGTGATCTGAGAGAAGCTTGTTTTTTGAAATGAAGTTGGCTTTCCCTAAATTTTGTCCCAGCCACCAACCATTCTTAGACATGTTTTATGGTTCAGGGGAGTAAAATAGATTTCTCCCAAACTTCTTAGAAAATTCCTGTCTGGATCAATTGAGTTTTGCTCCGAAAGAGCTAAATTGTCTTACAGCTGCTTTTGGGTGCTCTCCAATTTTCTGGGTATTTCCAAAAAATAAGGTCTTGAAAGTAATTTTTAAGATTTCCCTGAATCTCTCACTTTAATATTTAACTTTCTCCATTTAACACAGAGGAGGATGAAATCTAAATCTTCAGATGTGAAGTTGTCCTTGGTTATCCAGACTATGCACTTAATGAGACCCAGTGATGTCCACTGACACTCTAAATAGTTTGAGCTGATCTGGTACATAAACACAAATACTTAGAGGTGCCACTGTTCGGAATGGGTACTCTTAGTCAGCTCTGTCTGACTGGCCTTCATCCAGAATTGCTCTGATTATTTCCTGGAGCAAATAATTAAGGTGAAGCTTTTGGATTCAGTGAGGACAGAATGTCACCTATTTTCTCCTGAGATGGCAGTTTTCTGAAAATTATTTCCTTCTAAACTTGTTTTGGAAGACTCCATGAGTACTTAATCTTATTTTTTCTCTACAAGTTCCCTTCTCTCAGGCCTTCTTTTATCCAGCCATATCCACTTCCCGAAGGGGCATGTTTTTATTTTTCTCAGGAAATACAGACTATCTTCACTTTACACATTTTTATCTTCCTACTTTCCTGAAGATTTTGCCTTGACATAATCAGAATTTTACTCTCTGGACTTCTTTTTTTAATATTTCCCATTAGCTATTTGTTAGCAAAAAGTCACCTGTTTTCAGATTTTTCTCTCCCCTCCCAGGCAGTCAGACCCATGAATACCCTTTTTCCTTTCTTTTGCTTTTTTGCAAGCTCCCATTCTGAAGGGGGCTGGACCTGCTTTATCTCTAGATATATGCTGTATGGTGCTTTGACCTAATTCCACTTGGGTCTTGCCAGGTGCATTCCCCTGCTTACCACTCTACCCATTCCTTTTAATTCCTCTGGTGTGCCAGATGTTCCCTGCATGCATTCTCCCTGGGTGGATTTTAAAGCAGAGCTCTCCTTCCTCTCAGGCTTGGTCACAGCTGTGAGTTGATAGAGATGCTTCTCCCCACTGCTGTGAGCTTTAATCGGGTTCTAAAGTTTCATTATCAGAGTGATCCATTCTGGAAGATATTTCATGCTCCCCAAGCCCCAGGCAAGTCCTAGCAACCGTTTTTTTAATATTCACTGCGATTTTTTTTCTTTCTTCCCTTTTCTCAGGTATTTTTTCCCTTTCTCTTTGATGATGTTCTGCAGGTGCTTGAGCAAATACAAGGCTCCAAAATCTGCATCTCCCAAGACTGCTGCAGTTTTTAGCTCTCAGCCACCGTTCCAGGAGCCATTCTCCTTTTCATAGCAGACAGCTGGTCTTTTTCAAGAGTCACTGGCACATAGTCTGGGAACTCTGTTCATATGCCTTGTAAGATTCTTAGTGGCTGACATCATTTGCCAAACACCAGTTTTCCTTGACAATTTTTTCTGGTCTTTACAGATCCACAGATATTTGGCTGCTAAGTACAGGTTCCCATCATTAAAATATATCTTTGGACCCCCTCATCACAAAAATGGGTGCATGAGGATGTTGCTGGAAGGTATAACAGACAAAAATTTGAAATTTTCCCTGTGATTTTTGTGCAGATCACCCCCCCCTGAGATGTCCAATAGCTGGTATATATTATGCTAATGGCTAGCATCATTAATGAATGAATGCTAGCTAATGAAAATGCAGTGATGAGAACTGTAACTGGCCCTATCACTGCAATTATTGTCCATAATAATTAGTTTACAGTCACAGGAATACATTAAGAAGCATGACTGTTACTACATTTGCCTCAGAAGATAGAAGAAAACTGTAAGTCCAACTTTATATAGCATGACTTAAGAATTTACTTCCAAAGGATACCAGTGGATGCTTCTCTCCTGCATGTCACAATTTCTCCCTGATGGGCCTGTATTAGGACAAAAGTTAAAGTCTTTGTCCTTTCACAGTTGGAATGAGTGGCCTTTTAGTTAGAAAACAGAGGCCATTTAGCATAGGCAGTGAAGGGTCATTATTTCAAAGTTTTCCTAAATTTACTCCTTGCTGCTGTGATGACTCATCCAGTCATATTGCACTGCAGGAAGTAATTAAAAAGCATGAAAAAGCATCAGAATAAGGCAAGATAATTCCCTACTCCTGTATTATCCCTGTGGTTTCATGTTTTCCCCAGCTCTTTGGCTTGTAGAATCCACTAATCTACACTTCCTTATGCTCTTGTTGTTTATTTGAAAGTGTTCCAGAATGTCCGCTGCAAGGTGAAGAGACAGACAACAATCAGATGGCCTTAATCCCTCCCCATTGAAGCACCACAGTCTAAGCACACAATATACAATAACTCAGTATGCAAGACACAAGGGAGACACACCAGAGGTAGCAAAGCTTCATGCTCCCTCTCTAGGGCTTAGATTTCAATAAAGAAATGCCAGCTTGTCATGGTGGAATATGTTCCCCAGATTGGCACTGACTGGAGCCATGGCATCCATATCATCCATACTACAAAGTGACATGTGGGCCCTGAAAACTCACCAGCTATCTTCATGCAGCATTGGGTAAACTCTTGTCTCAGTATGTGTAAAACAAAACCATGGCCATAGATAGATAGTATAGATACAGAGTTTACAGTAGTTGGCCTATTTCTTCCAGATTTTGTGAGTAGACTAACCACTGTTGGTCAAAAATGTAGAATTAATTCTATAGAAATACATATTTATTTATTTTTTTTGCCTTACTGGAACAAAAATCTTGAAAGTGTTATAATTTCCAAAGTATCAAATTAGGACAGACAAGAAGGAAACCATCAGAACAGAGTTGCTACATCCTGTAATAAGGTCAATCCAAAACCTGCTGGTAACACACAAGGGTTCGGTGACTCAATGAAGGCCTCCACTCTCACATGCTTTGGCTAGGCAATGTTCTCCAATGTTCTCTCAGTTATTTAACTTCATTTTCTGACTCAGTAGCCAAGGCTGTCTATAGAGACAGGGTCTATTCCAAAAGCCCAATTAGGTGTCCCAGTTCCTGTGCAGTAAAATACAATGTGTACCTTTTTTTTTTAGTAGCAATCTGTGAAGGAAGAACAGTGTTTCAGAAAATATTCACCGGAATAATGTAACAAGACCAATTGTTCTTGGCAATAAAAATTAAGTACAATTTTTTTATTAAAAAGAAAAAAAATTTTAAAAACACATACATTTTGTTGCTTTATCTGGCTTTAACTACATCAGAGAAATGAAAATTTACTGTTAAAGCTCTAGCATTTTCCAGTGTAACTACCTAAAAATTATATCCCCTTCCTGGAACGAGATACTGAACACTGAGCATCTGTGACCAGTTCTCACCGAAATATTGCTGAAGACTCTGTAAGACATGGATTCTGGAACAACTGGGAAATAAGTGTAGCAAATTCAGTCCTAACAAATCTGACATGCTATCTCCTGCTGTGCTGTCACCACCCAGAAAATTCATTACTACGTTCCTTGATATGCTTCAGGTCAAAAAAATATGTGCATGGCTGACCAGCTTTAAATGAGAAGTCATTGGTTAAAAACATTTATTTCTTGAGTGAAAGAGATTGGGGTTAATCTAAATTATATGTTTCTGCCAGATTCATACAATCATAGGATGCTTTAGACTGTAAAAGAGATCTTTAGTCCAATCTCCTTCCCAAAGTGGAGTCAGCATTGATTCAGCCCAGTTCCTCAGGCTTTTGTCCAGTTTGGGCTTCAAAACTCAACTCAACTTCAAAACAACTCCTTGTTCCTCCAAGGACAAAGATTGCACAAACTCTCCAGGAAACTTTTTCCAATGCTTCACTGTCCTGATGCAAAACATTTTATGTTTATCAAGTCAGAACCTTCCCTGGTTTAGTTGCTAATCAATGCCTGATAGTGATGCACTATGCATCTCTATAAATAGCGTGCCTAAGTTTTTGGCATTGGTAGTGCAGTGTGGAAAGTGATAAACATCTACATAAAGCATTTAATAGCTTCAAAATAAAATGTTTCGATAATTTAGTTTCAAAATGACATATTATCACTAAGTAAATGGAAAAGAAAAGGAAATTATACAGTTTGGGTCATGTGAAACATTTAATTTAGACCAAAAGAGCATGGTTTATTTGGCCGTTTTTCTGTTGGAGAGTAAATTGAAAAAGTATATATTCACAAAGCTCTAGGTAAGCTCTATGTTTATGGTGACTTAGGAACTGTTGGTGGAAAACTGGTAGAAGTTTTTCTCTTAACTAAACAGAATAATACAACCCTCAATCTAAAACTATGAAGAGCTGTAATTTGAAAAAGACAACATGTGATAGAAATGGATTATAGTGCTATTCCATTATGATGTATGACTTCATTGTTTCTTTAAACCTTGTCCTAATGTGGATTTAATAACACTGGGCACCACAATGAACTAGATTGTTTTCAGATTGAATAATGAACAATATTTCCATAACTGAATGTCTTAATTGCTGAACAAGGAGCAAAGCCCTTTCCTGCTATGGATTGGAAAGTGTTTTCTTTTTATCTGTGTAGTGACAGAATGTATACACTTCATGTTTGAGTATAATGATGGAAAGTAAATCCAAAGGACTTTGAAGTTTACTACAGTGGCACCGTAGAGGTCCTTCCTTCTCTAGCACTGCAAAACTGTTCTCTTATTTCCTTACATTTTCCAGGATGAAGGCATATTAATTTTTTCCTCTAAGTATCTGTTTGGATCCATAAATTACTTCTTTTTCAGAGCTGAAATAGTTCACCTGAGAGAATCTCACAGAAATGGCTTCCCAGCCAGTCCCTTCATGTACTAGCAGCACGGGAATTATAATAAGTAATTGACTATGGAAAATGGTGAAGAAAATTACATAATTTGGATTTCCAAGAAGATTTTGGGAAAAAAGAAAATTATTTGCCCCACTCCTATTGTTTTGCTCAGGACTAATACTAGCAGGATTTACAGTCAACAAAGTGGAAGAAGGGAAGTGCCTAAACTGATCAAACTCAGAAGAGCAGCAGTTGCTGAACAAAGTAATTTTCCATCTGGATACACTCAGGTGGAGAAGATGTGGAAGTAGAATTCCTTAGTTTCCAAAAGAGTGTGCTGAGGGCAGATGGATGTTTGAGTTGAGGGCTACAGACATATATGTTTCATTCAGAGCAGTGTTCCATGTGGTGTCTTTTGACCAGTTCCTACCTGACTGTTGGAGGCTGATGCTGATTTAACTGATCCAAAAATACTGACTTAGATAGACCAGGGAAAGATCATTTTGGAGATACTCTGGGGTTCCTCCACTTTTTACATCTTTCCTAGCAATTTATTACCACTCAGTGTTAAAGTAAGGAGACCAACAATAATAAGACACATTTGACTTGACATAATGTGTGGCCATTGTGAATTTTTTGCTCTCTTTCATCCCCTCTTGTCACAAAAGTGACAAAGAATTCTTGTGTCCATTGCAGTTTATGGTGTGGGACTCTGCTCTGTTGATTTGGAGACTGCAAGAAGGGGTGTGTTTAATTTATACTGGTTAGGTACAACTCTGGGCTGAAAAATTGGTATAAGAGTGTGGATTTCCACTTTGTATGCAAGCTCTGAATCTCTAGGTGGCTGTTATTTAGATAGCACAGAAAATAGACTATTTTCACACCATGGCAAGTACCCAATACATCACCTCCTCAGTTCTCACTCAGCTAGCAAGACTTTTGTCCTGACCAGGGTTGTTTCCACTGAACTGCTCCATCAGACATGAATCTGACAGCACCCAGTGCCATCTGCACAGCTGTTCTCAGGACCAGTGCTTCCTTCTGCATGCTACAAGCAGCAGTCATGAAGATGCAAGACCTAGGCTATAATCTACCCTGTCCAGAACTAAATTTGGTAGATCAGCTCATAAAGATCTCTTCACTCCATTTGATAATGCTTCAGTGGCTGCTTAGACTTACCAACTCACTTTCAGGTGGCTGAAATTAAGACTGACAGCTATTCCTAGCCTCCTGTCTCTGATTTCCCAGTTATTCAGAAGGTGGGAGTACCACAGAGGATAAATGAGAGGAAAAAACCCCAAAACATTAAAAATAAAGATTAGTGTTGTATGTAAGGGTTTCCTGATGTGGAAAAGACCTACCCTCCCTCACCAGTGCTAGTCTGTGGAGCAGGATACAATATAAGCTCTGTTATTCACACTTGCTTTTTAGAGTAAGTGCACTGCTTACTCTCTCTTGTTTAAACATTACAGCCACAAAATGAGCTAATAAATTGCTGGCTGACAAGCCTGACAGAGCAATAAGTAAAAACAGGAAAGCATCTATTACATATTACCCTGAATTTATCAACTCTCCCTTCAAAAGGGGAAATAACACAAGGCAAATTGTGGGAAGTTTTTTTATCTGCTAGAAAAATATGCCCTGTGCCCCAGTCAAAAAACAAGCTGTTGTGAAGTAACCACATTATTTAAAGATACAAGTCAAACAGGAAGAGGAAAACCAAACAAGTATGGCTTGAAAATTTCCCACAAGTGATCTCTGAAAGTCATAGTGCAGTGATGGACTTGCTGACAGAGTCTGGACTGGAAAGAAACCATAGGTTTTTCCAGGGCCAGAAGTCTGGGAGGGTAATGAAAGGGACTCTCTTCTCTTTTCAGTATTTGTATCAGCCTATAACGTTCTGGTGTTTGCTTTACTGCTGCTTTAAAAGCCAAATCAATATGTCAGCAACTGAGATTTCATCTCAGCCTCCAATGTGAGGTCACTTCTAAACATCAGTGTGTGTCTGAGCTAACACCAAGTAACCAAGGCAAGAAACCAGAGGCAAGATTTCTCAAGGTGGCCGTGCACATTTAAGCTGCACTCCTTTGAAGCTCTTCAGAATGCCTAGAATCTATGTTTTGATCCCTGTGAGCCTGACAGCTGATGAAATGGACTATGTGGAAAACCTTTTGGCTGGAGCCATTGAGCCACATAACATGAACCATGCCTTCTGAGAAATGCAGTGATGGAAAAAGTGCTTGTGCAGCTAATCTGGTATCGGGATGGCACCGATTTTCACTACACAGACTTTTTTCAGGGTGACTACAGAGCTCATATTTGAAGTCACACTCTTTACTGCAATGTTTAGGGTTATTTTATTTTCCTTTCCAAAACCCGATCCTCAGAATAGAAAAATTTATAAGCATCCAGTTGACAAGCACAAGCACTCCAGATCTTAGTTTGCCTTCACTTAAGCAGGGACACCACTTTGCAAATTCCAAAGATTTGCAAACAATACCTGATGAGTCATCACTACCCAAAGTATGAGATGTGAAAATTGTTTTCTACAGCAGCATAGTTTCCAATTCATTTGCTACATGTTTTTCTATAGTCACAAGCCCTCTCAAAGGATATGGTCTGGCACTTCTTATTTAAAGAAAATTAAAATAATAGCTTATGAAATTTAAAGGCTTTCAGGCCAGAAAGAGTTATTACAATCAACAATAGTAACCTGTAGCATAAAGTTATCCAACTATATTACATCGCCAAGATATTCCTGGGTAAGAAAATATAAATTCTTCCACCCTGTGGAAAAGAAATAGTAAATCAGTAACTTATTGGCATGGCATATCTCATATATAAGTACCAGTCTTTATTTTAGAGAATAAAATGATTTAATATTACAACAATTAGGTTAGATAAATAAGCCAATAAATCTTGGCAAACTACACTATTTTGATTGTTCAGACTAAACTCAATTCCAAACTGAATGTCAGATTTAGGTCCAAATTTGATTTTGTATTCCCATTCTACTTCCAGTTTGATATTTTCATAATTTCAGCATCCAGTTTAGTGGGCCTTCCTTTGTCTTATAAATTATCATAACATGTGTGCATTAGTTAAACAAAAGTCTTTTCAAATTATTGCGAGGAACTCAGTCCCTCACATTTCCCAGCTGTGTAAAACAATCAGTCTGAACCAAAGATGTAAACAGGTATTTGGTGAGAGAAACAAGGCCTGTGTAATAATATTGCAGCATATATTGTGAGTGCTAGGACATATTGTAGAACTGGGAATTTGAATTTATTTTATAAATTATTTTGCCAACACATTATGTTGTAAGGGTATTTATTTCTAGGGTGCCTTCCTGTGCTTTGCTTCTAAACAGAGGTAAAGCCATGCAACACAGAGCAGAAGTTCATCAACCTCCTGACATAAATTACATTGCTGACAATTCTCTTAGTGTTTGAATTCACATTTGTCTGACTGGTCTGACAAGATGTATTGTCATGTTGAACCAATTTAATACACTGGGAGGCTTTGTCATTAAGAAAATACAAGCTGATTTATTTTATTATGACCTGAAAGAAAGCTGCATTTGCAGTACAAGAGCTACAGCATTCTCTCAGCTAATACTCCTGTGGCACATGGTTAACTCATAGTAACCTGGATCATGAAACTGTGGCAATGTATTTTTTTCAAATCCTCAGGGAAGAAACTACTTCAGATCCAGGTGCTTAATGGTAGAACCACATATAAACTGAAATGCACAACATACATTCACCCTGCTATTAAAACAGTACATTAAAAGCAAAGGAATGAAGAAAGAAAGTGGTAAGAAACCTCAGGAATTTTCATCTTACTAACAATTCAGATATTGTGGATGATGTTAGATATGTCCAGAATGTTAGCCTTGAAGCCAAGCTGATTCTCAAACACTTCTTGGAGGAGAAACTAAACTCAGATCCTGAGGTTAAGAAGCCAGAATAAAACAAACAAACTAGTCCAGTACCTCTGCTCTGACCCTGGATCAGGAAAAGATGTAAACACATGCTTCACTCTCCCTGGGTGCACCAAGTGCCCTTGCTGCCTGTTTTTCTGCCAGCTGCTGCAGAGAAACACACTATCAGAAACCACAGAATGAGAAACCCAGAGGGGAGCTTGCTTCCCTTAACCAGAGAGGAAGACTGTAGGTAAATTTATAGTTAAATGCTGTAAGAAACAAGGTGCATCTGTTAGATCCAAATAAAAAAGTGATGGCATTGTGATTAATCCAACCCTTCTGAGACTTGCCTTTTTAGCACCTATAGAAAAGCACATAAGCACTTATACAGTTACTAATACTGTGTGAGTCCCAGTCTCAGTGATTCAGCTACAATGAACTGTTTTACCTAGTGAGTATTTTGGGTCCAGAAACTCTGGCAAAAAAAATGCTGAGACAGTTTCAGTAACAAGAAGTTTGATTAAATACCTCTGCAGACTCTGGTTAGAAGTGGAACTTCATCCAGACCAAGCAAATCTCTAGTTTCTTTTTCATTGCTTCCTTCTCCTTCTGAGTGAGGAAAAACAAGACAAAAATATTTTTTCGTGGTATTTTGGCATTTCTGTTTCCTGTTGTGGCCAAAGTGTAGAAGCTAAGAAACTTGCAAGTGAAAAAATTGAAGCAGCATTGTAAAATTCAAACAGGAAGCAAGATGTAATTTTTTAACAGTGAGGGTAATTAATCACTGGAACAGCTTTGCCTGATGTGGTGGATTTGCCATCATGCAAGTCTTTAAATCTAGTCTGTCTTGCCTTCCAAGTGTGATTGCTGTAACTTTAGATATTGCTTTTAATAGAAGAAACACTGAGTAAAATATTCTGGTTTAACCAGATTGTTACAATGACCACCCCAGGTCTTAATGTGGTGAAAATCCCCACAAGATGCATTTAAGCAAATACTCTTTTTCAGACTGGGGTAAATGTCTTGGATATAGAGAAGAGAGGACAGATATTTCTGATACTTGCATTACCTTCCATTACCTCCATGGGTAGGGCACTACACTAAGATAGAATTAATCAGGATTCAAGTCTTTGATTCAGGTCAGGTAGAGGTAGGGACTGAAAAGAGTTCAGCTACTAAAACAGCATCCTTACCTGCATTCAATTTACCATATTTAAGGGCACCTTTGTCCAGGCTAACACTGACTTCAGGAGAGATATTACTCTGAATAAAAACATGATTTGCTTTCAGATCCAGAGAGATTGTGGAGTTAAACTCAAAATTCACCTGGATGCAATCCTCTGCCATGTGCTCTAGCAGAGGGGTTGGACTTGATGATCTCTGGAGGTTCCTTCCAACTCTGTTGATTCTGTGATCCAGAGTAAAGTGCCTGGCCAATTATTTGTCCTTGAGGGCAGTCTTAACTCCTCTTCTGGGTACCTTCTGTGATAGTTTAGGCACCTCTGTTGCTTTTGCCCACAGCTGCTTTCGTACACACCTTTTTCATTGGTACCTGATAGCAGGATCCCGAGCTTCCAAGCCACAGATGGATATCCTACAGGGAGCAGCACTTTGGATGAATGTTGAAGTTTTAAACTTTTATTTCAATAATCACTAGACTTACACTTCTGCATGTATTTAAAAGCCAATTACTTCAGCAGCAGTTAGGTGTCTAGACACCTTTAACACTGTGACTTAAAGCCCATAAAAATGTACTTTCTGGCCTACAAAATATTGACTTTTTATTTTGTGATAATCTGGTCTCTTCAGCTGGGGACCAAACTTCTCATTCTGATTATCTGAAAATGTATGTAGGGGTTTTATGAACTGAAAATCTATAGGTAGATCAGTGTGAATCAAATATATTTGGATAGAAAGCCTCCTAGATCTTGAAGACTGTTCTGGTAAAAAAATGCACGCCTGCCTAAATTCACCTCTCATACACACACAAAGAGTAGCAGAGTAAGGAAAGAAAAGACTTTTGGTTTAATTGGAAAAAGAAGTGTCTGTTTCTACTCTGAGGGGGAAAAAAATGTGCTACTTCATGGAAACATCTGGGTGAAAAAGAAAAGAACAGGACGTATCAGCAGAAGTCAAAACAACAACTTACATCACATGGTTTTGATGTAAATGTTTTTGACACATTTATCATATTTGCCTCTCTGAAGGAGAAGGGTTAGATGTATGCCAGGCTAAAAAAAAACCAGTGAGAGGCCGCTTCTTTTAGAAAGAGGCAGCCTTAGTTAAAGAATCCAAATTGTGTTTCTGAGCATAGCAAATTAGCTGTAAATGCAATTTTATGGTTGTTCCAGAGAGAAAATGTGGGTGGAGCTGGCTTCAAGAAGAGAGAAAATAGGCAAATCATGAAATAAAGACAGCAGATAGTTGTAATAGGAGATGAAACACTCTAAACTAAAAGTTTCCTCTCATCTCACTAATCTTGGACTAAAGGCACAACATTTATTTTCCTCCAAGACTTTTTTATGGATGAATATTTTTTTTTCTACCAGCTTTGAAGCCCAACATTTCTGTGAATAACCTGACTAGAAATATGAGCCAAATGACTTGAAGAAGTGCAAATTTTTAAAAATTTTTTGCATATAAAGCTAGATAGTACCTATCTCTGCAGTACCTAAGCAGCAGCCTAAAATCAGACATTACTGTGTATCACATGAGGACAGAGGTGTTTTCATACCTGTTATGGTGACTAAATCACTGAAAAATATTGTAACCAAATAAATTACAAACATATTGTCAATATGTCTATAATGTAGGTTTAAAATTCCTTTACATTTTTCATATTTGTACAGCTGCCTTGAGATAGAGACAGAGGATTAGCCTTTACCATGAAATAAACAAAAAAGAGAGGATAAGAAATAAAGATGAGATCTTTAGGCTTGGCTTTGGGCCGTGACAACAAGCTCAGTCTCTAAGACAACTCAGAAAGACAGAGAGAGATCTCTACTACTAAGTAGTGATGTAGATGTGAACCAGTCATTCTCATATAGGCCCTGGGCCAGAATTGGTCCTTGACTTCTTTTTTTTTGGCAGCATAAACATATCAATGACTCACTCAAGTATTAATAGCTTTCAGCATCTTTATTAATTACATTTTTCTTGCATGCTTTCTGTTTACAACAGCCTTTCCATTACTGAGCAGAAAAGTGAGTTCCTATGAGACATCCCCAAAGAAGCTGAAGGCTAGCATGATAAAAGGGTTGGTAAAAGCACTGTCTGAAAGGAAGCACAATAGGAGGAGACAGACAACTGAATGGATGGGTATAATGGCTAATTTCAGAGATGGAAAGGAGGAAAATGTGATACATAGAAGGAGCAGAAAAATTCAAACCTCTGACTGCAGAAACTATTTGGAAATGAGCTTTTCCTGGGAATGTAAAAAGACTAGCATTTCATGTAGTACTTTTATATATTTTCCATCTGGGTACTATTCTACAAGTGGGATTTATTGCAATTTCTCTTCATTAAACTTAATTTACTTCATTACTGCAGTATCCAGTGAAGAACTATATTTTTCTCTTTTCTCCTGATTAAAGGATAAACTTTCAAGCTCCCTTTCAAGCTCTTCTGTGGAAAATAGTTCCCTTTTAATCTGCCTTCATCATTTTTTTCTGTTTCTACTTAAGCTATCGTATTAAAAAAAAAAAAAAAGAGGGGGGGGAAAAGATGTATTTGAAAGGTAAAGGATTTTTCATTTCTTAAAAAAAAAAAAAAGAGTTCTAAAATATCATGCCAATGGCTTCTACTGTGCAAAATATGCAAGGGAGATGTTCAGATTCCTCTTTCCCACTTCAGGTGCCTACATTGTTGGCATTCACATCCAAGTCAGTTGCTCCAGAGCTGTAGTCCATGCAGCCAATGGAGCTGACAGTGCCTTTCAGGTGACAGGAGCTGAGTATGTATTTCATGAAATGCATAATGAATACATCAAGCATGCTGACAAATCTTATTGGAAAAACTAGAGAAACCTGGGAGGAATAAGCCCAGATATAAATACCTGCAGGTGAGTTAGACATCTGATGCTGAGACAGGTGAGTCTACTCACTCCTTTCTTGGGTTTTCTTCATGAATCAAAGAAGAGTGAGAAAGGTATTTGGAGTCCTATAATTTGAATCACACTCTGGAGACACTTGCCTCTTTTTATGGCATGTGTGGAGGTCATCTGTTGGCTGTTCTCAAGAATATTTGGCTTAAATACTCAATGGCTTAAATACTACCCTTTAGTGAAGGGAAAGATGCCACTTCTTCCAGAATGTTTTTCTGGGAGAAAATCTTCAGTGGGCTTGCTCAGGGGAAAATTAAGAGCATATTTATTTCTCAGACAACTGCAGAGCAAGGGTCTTGATTCACTTTGTTTAAATGTGTTAGAAGCAGTCATTTCAGTTGTCAAGAGAAACATATTTCTGAAAGGTAACTCAAGTCACAGGTGGGTTTGTCCCTGATGTAAGCATTCAGGGGCCTACAGAAAGGTGTTCACCAGGGAAAGAAGTGCCTGAAATGGTCCTCTGAAGCCTAAGTTCAGGTGTGCCATGTACTGAATAAGGTTGTATTGTGTGTTATTGGACCAGGGCAGTCTTTCCAAAAAAACCTCTTGGACAACACCATCTTACTACATTACAGATAAGAAAACTGCAAAGGAGTGTGTTTCCAGTTTCCATGTGCCTCTCTGTATCTGGGATTTAATCCAGGGAAAACAGAAGGAAAAAATTACTCTATTGCACTTGAAAACGTGTCTTAGAAATATTAATAATTAAATAAATAGCAGCAAGCATCGGATTTTACTAGAGAAGGGAAAGAGGTGCCACCTGTAGCTAACCAAGCCTAGTTCTGTGGAAAAATGTTGCAAAGACATATGTGTGTATGTGTGGATACATGTGTGTGTGTGCGTGTATAAAATATATTTGAAATTAATAAAATCATCTACATAAATGCATGCTGCATGCATAATGATACTATATATTATATAATACCATATGCTATTATTATATAATAAGTACTATGTATCTCATAATACATTAAAAGATTTTAGCAATAGCTGTTTTTTTTTTAAAGTCTAGATTTTGTTGCCAAAAGAAAACAAACCAGTAATGTCAAACAATACAAAAACAGAAGATTTGTTCTCCTCATGATACTTAAGATCCTTATAACTTTGGTTACAGTCAACTGAGCAAAATGACAGTCTCTTGACCTTTCTTTGCAAAAGAATTCAAAGTTGTGTTTTCCAGTGAAAGAAACACTGAATAAATGACAAAATAAATTTATAGATATCCAAAAAGTGGCAGAACTGGAATCTGGAGGTATCTATCCCATTTCAAAACGGTATGCAGATTATTTTCTGTGTCATCTGAATCTTCATACTGCTATGGACACCATGTCTATGCTGAGGGTGGCATCTAAGTTCTGTTTTACAAACTTTGCCAGCTTTCATTAGAGCAGAGCGAGTCAATAGCATCAAGCAGACATAAAAGTTTTGCTTATGGACTGTTACTCTTTTAACAAAGGAGGTAATTACTGGGTCAGTCCAAGAGGGAAAAATATTCCCAAACTATGAGATCTGTATTTCAGCATCTGAACAACCAGATCTCTTGTTCCCCAAATCTCACAATCATCAGATGATATGCATGGTGAGTTATACAAAGCCTTTTGATCCTGTTTTCTTGTTACAGACAGGAAAGTCATCAATCACATCAATCTTTGGGATTATTACAATGCAGTTTATTTTACTCCTAACCTCCTGTGAGACTGGTAGGCTGGGGCTCCCTGTCTGGTAAAGAGGATTACAATGTGATACTAACTCTCCAGGGTGATTTCTGCATCTCAGGGCCAGATAGCTTTGGTGGGACTCCACTTCCAAAATGTCTGTGGCTTTCCAAGGGTTCTAATTTGGGTTATATTGCTGCAACACCCATGATCTTTCAGGATGATATAAATGCATAAATTCCAAACATGAATGTGCCTACCTCGGGCAATCTTCTAGCTTTTCAAAATAGAACGAGGCATCTGACACTACTGTGTTCTTTAGCTTTCCAAATGATAAGCACCATGTAACCCCACCACTACTCCATGGGAAGATGCCTTCAGGACATCACTGTGAAAAATTGCTCCCACAGAGCACCTTTTTGTCTTTTCAGTCAACATCTGTGTTAACTCATGGGGCTCTTTTTCAGGCATTCCCAAATGAGATTTTGGCTTCAAAAATGTTAGAGATAAGATCCATCTAACATTGCTTTATCTGTCTAAGAGTGGTCTATCCATTCTGTGTTAACCTAGGCTTCCAGCTGGTATCCTGAAATGCTCAAAGCATTTTGAGTTGCACTGCACACTGTTGTGCACGCAGCCTGCCTGGTTCTAGGTTATTTAAAAATATTTATTTATAGGCACTAAAGGTAAATATAGGCTGATTTGTAGGGATGCAATAAAAGAGTTATTTTCTTACTAAAAAGTGTTAGCAAATCTCTGTGTCTATGGATGAAGAAGAATCTTGTCTAGAAGTACAAAACTGAGATAATAGGTAGTTGGAGTTTGAATCCTGTATTTCCCAGAATTACTTGATGGTCCTGTAAAAATTGCTTCATTCTAAGGAGATGCTCGGCCATGCAGGGGTTAACATCTCTTCTCACCACCTTTCTTTAGGATTTAAAACTTAGGAGCATGTGCACACTTATGCATGCAACAAACAAAGCCACTGCTTGCATTATAATCTCCTCAGGGACAGCCAACTGGGAAAGACAAATTTAGCAATGTACTTCTGGCTTTTTTACATAGTGTAATGCCATTAAACTCAACAACATGTAGACAATGAACATTACAACAAAATACTGATGCTGTTTATTAGCTGCCTGGCTTTTTTTGAGGGGAAGCACATGTCACATTTGTTTCAGACAACCGCATCAGGATCCCACAGCTCTGATTAAATATGTATCCTTTGTTCAGCTGCATTGGAGTCAGTTTTGGCCTACATACGCATTTTGTTAATATTTTAAACAGGAAAAACAACAAAGAGAGGAGAAATTAACAGTTGCTGAACTTCTCCAATTACTGCTAATCACATTTACACCCTGGGGTTTGCAGAATTAGAAATCAATTGGTGGCTTCCCTTTTCTACAGCAGGCAGTAAATGTGACAATTTAGAAAAAGGACTAGAGCACATCTCAATTCAGCCTGGGTACCCTTGTAAATATCCCCCAGTGAATTTATTGCTTTAGTGTTTGATGCGATGCAAAGACTATACAGCATCATTTGCTAAAATGATAAAGCTTTCTGTGTGATTGATATGGAAAAAATGGGATATCATTCCTTTTTATATATAATTATTTTTTTCCTTTCCATTGAACCTGAGGCATTTGGAAATTAAAAAATCCCAAGCAAAAATGCAGCAAAATCCTGCTGGAACATTTGATAGCAAACCAATTTTTCCTTTCAAGGCTGTGAAAAATGAGTTCTAAGAAAGATCTGCTCCAAATACAATGCTCTGAGTTTTTTTTATGAAGACCACTTTTCCCAGCATCTGATGGTGATTTAGCAATACGGAACTGGTAAGAGAGTTAATGTCAGTGTCATTTAATATGATCTTTAATTGAAGAATTTCTTCTTAAGTGTTTAGATAAACTCAAATTGGCCATGTACATGTTTTGAATGTCATAAATGATGAACCAGCAGGGTCAAGCAGTCCAAAGCTGCTTATGATTCCTTAATCTGGGGAAAGCCTTAGCAGGGGGCTGTCAAAGCACATTTCACAATGAGTGCATATGCTTATAAACAAACACTTCTGCAGTGCTAAGCTCATATCCAATGTTTTTAATTCAAGGTGAAAAGAAAGTAAATAATCTGAGCAGAAATCAGTATTTGGGGAGAGAAAATGACCCTGTGGATAGTTCCTTGAACATTCAAGTCAGAGACAGAAGAACAAATGAATGTGCCTAGCAAAAGACTGATATGCAGGAAAACTAGCTGATTTTTTTTTTGGTTTTCAAAATACGCACGAAAGTCATATGTTTTGTAAAAGAATATGCAGTCTAAAGGATTCTGCAGAGTTTCTCTGTGCATGTGTTTTTACAGAAACTGAGAAATGGAGAGGTAAGAAGGAAGGATGAGTCAACCAAACCTTTCTGAACTTGAAATTCAGTTCACGGTCACATTAACTTTAAGTTAAAAATACAGGCATCTGCTTTGTTCATTTGAGACATTTCATCTATTGCTCAGCAATAAGCCTTCAATGTCATGCTTCTCTTATGTCATTTCACTAATAGGCCTGTTAACAGAATTCAAAGGATTTGGTCAACAAATAATCTTATGAAGTGTTCAGCTAATTACATAGATTTAGTTCTATTTATCAAAAATGTTGCTCAGTGAGCAGCAGTGATTTCTCCAATAAAATAACATATCTGACAGATATTGCTCTGTAATTTAAGCAACACTGTTTAAAAGGATATTCTTGTTCTGAAGATGAAGATTGTATGTTATCACTGGAAAAAGTATGCAGCTGACCTTTTATGAGCTCAGAGAACCTGAAGGTCTATTTTAGAAAGGCAGAAATTTCACCATCTTATTTATTTCCTTGAATCATGAAGTTTTATTTTCCTCCTCCATCGTACAAAATAGTGGGGTTTTTACCCTTAGGAGTAAAATGAAAAATATTTTGTTTAACTTTACAAGTAATTGAATAAATTTTCACTGACCGTACTCAAATATTCTTATTTAATATTACACATAATTTTGTCTACGATAACATTTTAATAATGTTATGGTTTTAAAGCTATATTTAAGTTTTTTAAAACCATGTGTAAACACCAAATGAATCTTAGAGAAACTGCTAAACAGTTTAAAGTTGATGTGATTGGAAGTTCAGAGGTTTACTCAAATCTAATCTACAACACAGTTTGTGTTTTGATCCTTGTAATTTTTTTTCTGTATGTCTCTTTTCATATTTTTTCAATTCACTTTCTTTCATGCTGTCTGTGAGTCAGACATGCCATGTAAAATTCAGGTGTACACCATTCGAACAACACTAAAATTAAAACCATGAAAGGCATAGCTGTGAGTTTCACTTACAAATAAATGATGAGATAATAAAAATGTTTGGGAAAGTACCTCTATATATCTGATCACAATAATTATATCCATGACCTTTGCTTTCAGAAGTGGCACAGTACTTTGCCTGCATTTCTCAAAGAGTTCATGAACCTTTTTGAATCTTTCAAGAAATCTAACTTCAACACAAGATTTCTTAACATGATTTTGGTTTTGTAAGAAATGTCTTAGACTATAAATTGAATCTTCACTCCAGAGAATGACAAATATAAAAGAGGAATTTTTCTGCTGTTGTTTGGTTGGTTGGTGGGTTTTGGGATTTTTGTTGTTGTTGTTGTTGTTGTTGTTGTTTTGGGTTTTTTTCAAACTACCAGTTCAAACCCACTTCACATCCGTCCTGTATTTATTTCATTAGCCCAGGTGAAACTGAGCTGGTTGTTACTTTTAGCAGTTCATAATCTTGTGTCCTGGTTTTAAGATGAGAAATGCCACTGTGCTGACCACTAGCAAGCTGGTTTACTGGCTGATTCCACAGGATGGTACAAGCTCATGTGTTTTGGAGGGGGGTGACTGGGCAGACTACACTGTATTCTGAAAAATTAAAGAGTACTGAATCCATTATATGATATATATATTTTTTACACTGATCGTCAAGGGTCTTTGTCTTGTTGTTTTGCACAGCAGACAAACATCTAAACCCAGTGCTTTCCAAAATGAATATGTATGATGAAGACATGACCCCAGTAGCTACCTCAAGTTTATATTCCAATTTATAAACTGGGATTGATTTCACCTATATTTGGATTCAGTATCTAGCTGTCTAATTCAGAGGCTGACATCTCAGATTCCTCTGTCATGGCTGGAGAAACAGACATCCAAAATCATGCAGGCACCTTGCTGGGTTGGAATGAAGTGCCCTATAAATATGACTCTTTCAGATGTCAGACGACTGGGTTAAATTAATCAGTGTCATGTATACTTATGGATTTTATTTTTTTGTATGTCTGCTTCTTCTGGGACATTATTAGTATTGTCTCTGGAAGCATATCCTGCATCATGAGCAGTGAGGCATTTGGCTGCTCATACCTAGGAACAGGAGCACTGGAATTAGCAGCAATTGTCAAGACAAACTCTTTGAACTCATGGGTTCCATCCTGGAAACTGTCCGAAATCTGAATGAGCTTTCAACCCCTGTGGGAGGAACACTTTCACAAAGCTTGGGCTGATGCCATAGAGGACCATGGATGTAATGACTGTGTTTTGTTAATGACCATTCTACTCTCTCAGGGGCAATATTAGAAGTATTACAAGTATATGCTTCCTGATAATAGGCTTATTATTTATATTGGGAATTGCAGGAATGAAATGACCAAAACTTTAAACTTCAGCTAAGAAAATAGAGAGCTTGGAAAAAAAAAAGGGCAAAAATAAGGTTTTAAACACATTTGTATCAATGCAAGGTGGTGTATTGCTGTGTTGTTCACGATGAGTGTGTCTCTAATTCTGTATTTTCAGTCTGTGATACTGTGTCCTTGACCAAAAACTTTGGCAGGATTCTCCTGCTCTTTTTGGAGCAGATTCCAGAATGGCTAGTAAATAAAACTATCCTCTAGAGATATTAAACTGGAAGATTTCACAAGCACAAACTTCATACACATTGCATGGAGTACCAGCAATCACTCTTTCCAGATCTTTTGAGCCAGGTTTCTCTAATCCTGGTAAATATTCCTCTTCTTCCTTTTGCAGCTTTTCCTGATACTACCTACCCTGAGAGAGTGTCTGAAGGCACAGAGGTCACACACACTCAGTGAAGGAGTGAAATACAGAAATGTCTATGGCAACACCAACCTTACCAAAAACATCCCTGGGGGTACAGGAGCTCCATGAGCTTTTCCCATAACAGTCTAATTGAACTATTACAGACATATTTTTACATTTCCAACTTAAATGAAATCAGCTTCTCTGTTTGGTCTCCTCTGACTGAGTTAGATGGCACACTAAAAGATACAATCCATATCCTAATAATTTTGTAGCCGAGGTAGAGCACTTACAAGATAATTCACTACATTGTCCTCTTCCCTTTACCCAGTCAACCATCTCTTTTCCTCTAATAAACTGGGAACAGATTTCTTGCTTGGCTAATTAGGTCTTAACTGCCTTCTACCATCACATCTTCATGCCTGCTCCTTAATTTTATAAGCACATTAGTGAGACAATGAGTACAGGGTTCAGATGCTCTGCAATTTCCAGGTAGAAGAACTGAGACAGAGAAATTTTCAAATTAGGATTTGAATTACCAAGATTTAAAAGTTAGATTCCTGAGAGAGTAATATTAGGACATCTTTATATTCATAAAGCAGCTGTAGAAAGCATTTTTTTTACCTATCTTACTGAAAGATAAATTATCTTCCCTCATTTTTTTTAATTATGAAAATCTATTATTGTTGCAGTGTAAATACTATACTGTGATAGATAAAATGTCATCAAAGCAAATATGCTCTTTGACAGTATTTCAATGGAAGCACTTCCTCAGCTAAAGTCTTTCTGTTAAATTTTACCCATCGCTGTTCTTTGTGTGCAAAAGGATATTTCTGATAAGGATGCCTTAAGGTGAGTGTAGCGTAATCCACTAGGTAAAAAGAGAAGCAGGGAGGAAAAAAAAATTCAGAGAGGCCACTGATTGTAATCCTTGATGATAAAGATGAGAGGTCATTATTCATTTGGAGGTTAAAGTAGCTGACTTCAGAGATTCACAATCTTGTTTTTTTTACCTACAAGTGTTAACTGAAAAACATAATTTTTAAAACAATACCTTTAAAGCAAAAGATGTAAGATATTTGCAAGAACCTAACAGAAAATCACAGGAAGGCTGTCTTTATAAAGGAAATTTAAATAAAATAGTTACAGCATCTTCATACATGGGAACAGAAATACAACATATAGATGCATATTAAAGCACAACTTCTCTATGACTGGATGATCTTAGGAATGGGTTCTTGTGAATGAATTACAAGACCAACTTTATTCAATAAAATACATTTTATGTCTTAATCCAGGTTGCATTGATTTTCTTCCATTAACTAGAGAGAGCTTTGGGTTAGGTCCTGGATGGAATAATTTTACTCCCTTTGCAATTAACTGTTGCACAAAGGAATGAGATATACTTCATGAGGTCACCTGTTACTAATTATTCATCTAAACTTACTTAAAAACTAATAAAATGCCCCTAAATCAGATAAACACTCTAGATACATTTAGCTTGACAGCTGAAGTTAGATGACTTCCAAGCTTCCCTAAAGTTCAGCTTCCTGAGAACCCAGAGGTGAAAATTAAATGGTGACGGGAACTCCCTATTTTTTTCTCATCAGCTCAGTACTTTGTTGAATAAAATGTGGTCCGGTTTCTTTGAATAAATAAAAAGAAAACCAGGGAGCTGTGAAATGGTTTGCTGAATGTGAAGCATTGAGGCAAACTGTGAGTCAGATCTGCAAGGGCTGAGATGACCACACAGGGCCCTTGTCTTGAACCTTGAATCAAAATCTTTTAATAGAGACATCGGAAAATGAAATCCAAATCTGGCTAAAGAGAAGAAAACTGTTATTATCTTACACACTAGAGACAGGAGAAATGAGAGAACAAATACTTTGCTGAATGTCACAGTGAAAAAAGCCAGAAATCTGGCAGCAACCAGAACTGCAACTTAAAAACAAAATAAATAAAAAGGCAACCTTCCTTCAAGCTAATTCAAAGAAAATCTAACCTAAACCTGGACTGTGGAAAGCAGAGACTTGTAAGTTAGTTCCTTAGTGTCTTCACTGAATTCAGCAAATATATTTTCTATGCAGGAGCATTTGTAAAGGGACAGAAGTAGTGCTCACGGGGTGGTGGCTTGCTTGAAATGGCTTTGAGACAGTTGTAGAAATGTCCTTAAAAAATAAATTTGGACCTTCCAGCTACCATAACTACTTTCTTCTTCCTTGTTTAAGGATGGTGCCAAAAAGCCAACTGCAGTGTCCCCTTCTGAAGCAGGTGCAACAGCCCAACAATAATCCAATAAAAATCCTATTAGCTGTGTCTCCATGACACTCCTGGTATCCATGGGACCCACAATACCTTTAATGCAGACAATAAATCCAGGCCATTTCCTCCTTCAATTGCTCTCGATATGGCTCCACTCCTAGCACTGTTCAGCTAACCTTTTGTTGCCACATTTTCTCATGAATGCTGAATCACTCTAATCTTTACAATGAAACAAGTGGAGCCCCCACCAAGTGAAACCCATATGTCAGGTTTAGTTAACCAAGCACAATTGCATCCAGGTGCATCACTGTGGATTACAACCAGCAGAGACTCAGCAATGACTGTAAAAATACCAGCTCCATGTTTGCAAATTTTGAGGAAGGCTTTGTGGCAGCTACTGCCTGACCAAAATGCCCTGGATTAACCCCAAAGTGACCAGAGCAGAGATTACATTGGTGGGTTCAAAAGGTATCTACATGCAGACAGAAGATATAAAGTGAGTTAAACCAAAATGGGATTAAATTAATGCCAGGATAAAAGCTTAACCAAAAAAATTCAAAGAAAAGCAAAACAAAGACAAGCATGTGATGGAGGTGAAATGACAATGCCTTGTTCTTGGACTCCTTAAGGATGCTCATGGAGGTGAGATTCTCCGATTTACTGCTTTGTCAATCACTGTGACTGAATCTAACCCATGAGTTAACTACTTGTGGGGATGTGGAACAGTGTGGCATTACTAAGGAAAAGTGAAATTTACTGTTTAAGCCTACATCTGCCAGTAGTCCACCTACCATCTGTGCATGGGTCCGTGGCAATTCTGAAGGTAAGATTCACCTTCTTTGCTAACAAAAAAAGTTCAATACACCACCAGATGGCTTTGCTACTGGTCTGCAGGTTATCCACTGTCATCAGTAAGGCCAGGATATGAATGTGAAGCAGAGCCTGGAGTACTTAGAGATTTTTTCAGAGGACACTGATTATGATTATCCTTCATCTGTGTATTTCCCAAAGATCTAGTTCTGGGAGATAGTTTTGTTGGGATGCAAAGTAAAGTATCAGTCCCTTCCCAGTAAAAAGTGAAAAGTTTTGAGGAAATGGAATTAATCTCTGTCTGTATGAAGACAGCCTCTGCAGAAGAGGCAAGTTTTAATATGTAGTTAAAAGAACCAACAAGTGAGTGTGAATAGCTAAAGAGCAGGAATACATAGAGAGAGGCTATTTAAAATTCTGTGCACTATGTTGTGATTTAGACTACCTCTTTAATTACTTTTTACAGCTGGCTGCTTAAAATTTTTGTTTATAGACCTATTTCCATAGGTTTTGTTGTATGATCCAGGTTTGAGGGGAAGTAAATAATTTTTGTGCTCTCATTCCAGTACAAGTTCAGCAGCAGCAGCAGCTCAGAGCAAGTACAACCACCAGTGAATGGAGAGAGGCTGAAGAAGGAGTGAAGAGAATTCCTCCTAGACTGAGGTATATTCCCCTAGGAACCTCCTATGTGTAATAAGCTATAATTCTCATTATATATGATGAATGAAGCTATCTCCATGTGCAGACACACACATAGTGATTATTCGTCCAGTGAGGCTGCCCTGTGGTGCTCTCTATCTTGTTGCCACCTAAACCAGAAAGAAGAAACTGTAGAAGGTCATAAGGCTCCTTGAATATGAGTGGCCTGTCCTCTTTGGTTGGTCATATTCTCTATTTGAAAGCAAACATGCACACAGAGAAAAGAAGATACACCCTGCAGCTCAAGGCAGATAACTAAGTTTTCCTGTTTTCAGAAAGGAAAAATTATGATTGGCATCTGTAAAGACCACATGATTGGGTATAAAATGGAGCAGCTGACTATTTTAGTGAACTGAGTTTAAAAAACAAAACAAAACCAGAAACAAAGCAACAAAAAAACAACCAAACAAAAAATAACAAACAAACAGAACATGAGGACTTAAACAAGTCACGTGCACAGGAGCTCAGAATTAGGACCACATGGAAAACTTAAGCTCTGGTTCTTTGCTGCATTCAGTGTAATGAATATTATAGTGTTGAGAGTATTCTTTTAAAACAGTATTCAGGGAAAAAATAACTAAAAGAATAAGTGCTGGCTAAGTATCTAAGGTGACAGCCTCAATTCTAAAGACATTTATAAAGACCTTTACAAGCTAGGAGAGACAGTGAGAGCGGCTGGAGAGGAAAAGATATGCCAAAAGCAAAACTGATTTATGTAGATGCACAATGTCCACATGACTAGAGTGTTAGAAGACATCCCCTGTGGATCAGACCAGATAAGACATTCTTGGTCAAAATGACCATGATTCTCACATATTACCAACAACTACCTCAGCAAGTCTTTCTTAAGACTGTGAGGATCTCACTTAAAACAAATGCATTCCTCTTAAACAATACCCCTGAACTCTTTTTCTGATCTGTAGTTCCTGTTTTTCCAGCCAAAATTTATATGTGGTTGGCTCATATGCATTTCCTGTGTAACTCTTGTCCTTTCAGTTCTCTTTCTGTGCTCCTCAGGGACTGCAGTAATTTCCCTGCCACCTTTGTTTTCACTAGGTTGAACAGTCCCGTGACACTGCACCTCTGCTTGTTCAGTAGTTCCTCTTTTTTTAGTTTCTCCAGTTTCTTTGCTAGTGGTGAACCGTTCCTCTGCATCACTTGTGGGCTTGAATCAGCTCTCTTGGTCACTGAGATCCATAAGAACATCCCACATCCCAGACTCCAGTCAATGCTACAAGGACATATTGAATCAGCTGTAACCTGCAGCTTTTCTGGGATTCATATCATCTTTAGGAAAGTGGTCTGCTTCACCAGCCTGTAGCTACAGCATGTGTTCCATTCACTGGGGAGGTGAGAAGAAAATGAAGGACTTTATATTGGAAGATAGGCTAATGGGATGTCAGAAATATTTCTACTTTTTATAATCTTTACAGATAATGACACATTATTAGTGAAACACAGAAGACAACTGAGGAGGCAAAGTCATGCAGCCAGATGAGTGGTGCTGTTGGGCATCTTCGTACTGAAAGGGGGAAAGACTCTGTTGCTTCCTTCTTTGCATGTGTGTGCAAAATGCACATGTGTATCTCTGATCTCTTATTGGAGGCACTGACAAGGCATGTTTGCTCTTCTCTAGGTTTTTTGGTTTGATGAGCTTTGGGGATACTCACTGTTCCACCATTTCTGCTAAGGGGATGGTAATCTTGGCACCCAGTGGGTTGAAAAATCATGTACAGCTTAAAGATTTTTCAGGTAAGGTCTCCACATGTCAGTCAGACTCTTCACATGAGCATGGTGCTTGCTCAGGGTTTGTGCAAGATGAGCCATTTTTTTATGGCACCTTAATAGTACACGGGGACAAATCCTGCATGTAGCAGATTTTCCAAACATGCAAAACAGTTACTTGAGTGAAGTTTTCAGAGAAGCTTCAAAGTGAAAAGTATTGATTTGTTGCACAATATTATTAATTATTTAATGTGGAGAATGTGCAGTTGTGCCAAATCTGATTCCTTTCATATCTTCCCATCCTGCCCAAAGATCACCAATACCTTAATCCTGTATTTTGCAGTATTTATTTAAAAATAAAGAAGTTCTTTGTTTATAGAGTTTTACAAAAGCTGTAAGATAATAATAATAAATCTCATTTTGAACCTTTAGATTTCCAGCATCATCCATCTTGATGATTGTTTAAAGCTCAGAGTTCTTCCCTTTTCACAACTGTCTTCTCTCAGCCCCATCTTTTCCCACCCAGATATAACAGAAACAAATGCTCTCAGCAAGACAATCTTCAAACAGGCTATCAAACGTTCTCCAGTACAACTTTCTATTATTATTTTGAATTTACCTTGGCTAAATATAATCTTAGGCTTCACCATTCCCTCAGTCAAAGGCACATTTTGTCACTAAACCCATCTCTCTGGTATAGTTAACATCTAACCCATGCTTTCTGGCATTCCAGCAACAAAATTTTTGTGCTCTTCTGCTCTGTTTGCACTGAAATCCTGTTTCCCATGCCTGTTCTTGTCTGTGCTTGAATGACAGAGAGATGAAAAGCAACTAACTTAGTAAACACAATCAAAATATACGGGGGATCAAATATATTTAGTTGTTGCATAAGAAGAGTGTGACATAACTTGATCACAGTAAAACAGATGTTTGATTGTTCAACTATTCTTATTATGTCTTGACTTGTCAAGGAAGGCTGGGCTCCCTAAAATCCCTAGCTGGCACCTTTCAGGACTGCAACAAAATGCTTTGGGACCATGTTCCACTGAAAGAGCTTGGATACATTTATTCCAAACAACTCCAAAGAACTGGTATGCCTTCCAAATTAAAAATTGTAAGGACTCGCTTTAGATTGGAAAGAACACTGGTGGAATGTCTTCTCTGGTTAATGACATTAAAATACATAGAATCAACAGAAATAAATGAGAGAAATATTGTTTCCCCTTTTCTTTTCTCAGAGTGTTCCTACCAACACTCTTAATTGTTTATACACATTTTGTTCATTTCCACTACCATATTGTGAAACCATCTAGGGACTAAATCCTACCACATACACCCTGCTAAATAATACAGGTTATTCTGCTTGATATAGCCAGGTCTGGGATATTCACACTCTTCCTCCTCCTACTCTGGGTGAAGGCCTAGATCTGGCAGTCAGGGCAAGAGAAAAATAACAGGAAATGAAGGTATAAGAGGTCAAATCAAAGGCATACCTAACCTGTTATTTATCTCTATTAGCATTAACAGCAGATGCTTAGAAAGATAATTTATATCTGAGCAATGAGGTAGTAGAATAGTACTCTCCTCTTTGTAAAGTCTCCAGCAATCTATGAAATTTCCAAGCAGTAGCTTGTTTGTCAGATTATATTTAATAATTAATATCTGACCTACACAATATTTTCTGGCAAAATTAATAGTTTAACCACTAATTTTACTACAAAGTATCTCTTCATCACATTCACTTTGAACCTACTGCCTGACTATTTCATTCAGTACCTTCTGATAGTTATTTTTTAACTATGAAAACTCTGGTTATTTTTTACCATATACTTTCCCCATAAAACATTCATGATTTTATGGATATTAGTCACAATTTACCACCCACTCTGGTGGTGGTCTGGTGGTGGTAGCCTCTAATACTACAATCAACATCTCCTTAAACATAAGTCAGTTTACACCATCGTACCTTTTCTCCTACTCTCCCTTTCTAAGACTGATTTCAACTATAGGCAATCTGTGGACCTTTACAATTAGTAGAACTTTTTCTTGTAATTTTTAGTATATTATACACATTTTTTACCCCTTTTTATTTGGACGTGAGATTATATTTTCACTGGTGTTCATCACTGACTTCAAGACCTATTTTCTTACTAATAATTAATCTCTGAGCTTTTACTGTGTACACTTTTCCCCCTCCATATAGATGTACTTGGAAATTGTCAACAAATCGAATGGTTCAGTTGGCCACATGAAAGTTTCTGATTGTGATGAAGAGACATGGCTAAAACACTTCCCAGTAACCAGAAATTATTTTCATTGCTGAACACAGAATTCCTCCTTGTCCTAGCTGACATCCTGTGTAATTAGACAAAATGTAAACCCGACGGACTTTTTCAGATTTCAGTGCACTCAAGCTGTTGTTGATCTTGTTAGCTTTTTTCCAAAAGTTTTAATAATATTGTGGTGGGGAAGAAATGTCCAGTATGGCCCAGCATTCTCCTTTCCATCACATTGTTGAAACAGCATCAAGCAACAGTCTCACTCTCTCTTTGGACAAAGATCAAAATCTATGCTGATTCCTTTGACTACATTTTTATAACTTTGTTCATTATAAATAATTATCAAGCAGGTCTCTTTGAGACCTGCTGTGAGCTTCAGCAGAATTCTAAGATCTAAGGTCGGATTTTCCATCGGAGATTTTATTCGCACATCTCAATTTTCCCTACAAAATCCCTTAGAAATCTACTCACTCTTTTCCTTAAAGCAGAGTCCCAGCAGGCTTCTGAGCCTCTCTTCTGAGGCTTCTGAGTCCCTCTCCACCTCTCTCCTTTGCATCTCTGACTGGAAGTCCTAAAGGAAGGTCTAAACCACCCACTGGCCCCATAGACATACTTGCTTCTGTATGTGACCAGAACTGCTTCTACTTTATGAGAGCAGTAAAGCAATGCTTTCTGAGCATCACACTTAGGTAGAACCTAGAGAAAGAAAACACTCCTAAAAGACAGGGAAAGCACAATGCAGAAGTCATCTGGAAAAAGAGCTATCCAAAATAGTTGTTTTCCTTCGTTGTACCAACGCTTCCATTCAGAGGGTGAACTTGACAGTATTTCAAGACCCCATCAGACTGGTTTACTTCCAATGCATTCTCAACTAACCCACATTTACACTGCAAAAGAACTGTTTGGCCACTATAGGCACCATCTGAAAACGTTAGCATATAAAAACATGGTGAGATTCCATCCTCCTGACTGAAGACATCTGTGAGATCAGTATCTATCCATACAGGTTATCTGGGTTCCCATTCCAGCTAAATGAAATCTAACGCTATTATCAGTAGCATTCAGGAGCAAATTCCTCTGGCTACATTTAGACATAATTTCTGATGAGATTAATTAAACCCTCAATTTCCTCTTTTATCCAGGTAATGACTAATGGGAACCTAGAAGCCAGGCTCAGGCACAGATGCATTATAGGCACCTCAAGGCAGGTGAGAGCAAATGAAACCCTGGTCACTAATTGCAGCCTCAGCTTCTGGATAAACATGAGATAAACCAGACCATGGTAGAACAGTGGAAAGTTCAGAGCATCACTCCCTAAAGGTGTGACACAATAGGTGAGCAGAGAGGTCACTGACACTGAGGGTCATCTCCTTCTCTCACTATGACACAGTATAATCAGCCCACTAATGAGCAAATCACTTGGAATCAGCACTATTAAAAGTGTAGCAAAGTGAAATGACCATTCACACAGTGGGTTTAATGTGTGGCTAAGTACAGACAGATGTACACTCAGGAGCTCTGAGAAAGCCCTGATTTCATAAAGCTGGCTATGGAAAGGATTATTTTTACCACCAGCCAACAATACTAGTATGTTAAAATATTTGGATATACACAAGTATTTATAGGATTCCTGCAACAAGTATAAACTGTCAAATGATTTATACAACAAATGGGAGCAGCCAGATGTATATTTCCTCTGTTTATCCAATTTACTCACTGTTCCCTGAAATTTGTTAATAATAAAGTCCTACTCCTTTCCTCTTCCCATATGCCCCATTACTAACAAGTAATGAGTCTTTAATTCTTTAATTAATAACTTCTGGTAAGTCATTTATCATAACATTAAATAGCATAAAAAGCTAATAAAGTTGCTCAATGAAAAGCCACTAACAAATGCCTACCTATTCATATGACAGTTACCCAATTTCTTAAGAAATAGATCAGTATCTTAAACATCTTCCCCTAAACAGCAGTTTTATTCTGATGTGAGTTTTGTTTTCTGTTGTTGTAGGTAATGCTGCAGTCATAAATAAAGCTGAATGAGCTCAGGAGAAAGCAACTGCTGAGCAAATTAGCTTTTATGGAATCAGAACACAGTCCAAACTTTTAGGTTAAAACAGTGTCTCAGCTTCTACTTCAGTTTCCTTTCTCCAGGAAGTGAAATTTGGCAGTATCCTATGGCACTTTATTTAAAATAAGTTCAATCTGTGGGCAGGTTTGAGAGCCAGAGTCTCACAGCTTCAGCTTTATTGAGGTGCGTCTTTATTTCCTTTTGGTTTAACCTGAATTTCTTTTTTTCCACATTCAAAACCACCATACTCAGAAGTTAATCTTGTGCAATTCTTGCTATTACCATACCAAAGCACTCCTTCCTTCTTCATGGCTTAAACTAATCTCTTAAGTACTTGGAGTTCAAGAAGAAATAAGGGCTACTCTTAGAAATACTGCACACAGGAATAACCTTCTCCCTTTCTCTGCCATACATGTTTTGGGTACTCTTCAAGACATTGAAGGAACAAGCAGTGTTTTGTGGAGTTCTTTCTATTTCATGAGAATGAGAATAAGAAAATAATCCCTACTTTAAGTGAGTTGTATCCAAATATTCCAGTCAGCAGAAACAACTCTAACGCATTAGGAGTGGAAGCTGAAAAAAATCATGACAACTATGAGAGTTACAGTGGCTGTTTCCCTCCTCAGCCACATTCTGGGATTTCTGTGAGGACTTCTGACTTACTTTCTTGAGAATCAGTTAAATCTGTAACAGGTTCATTTCTTTAACATTAAAAAAAAAGTATACCTGAACAAGATATGCAGCTCAATTAGTATTTTCCCAATTAAGGCTATCAAGAATTTTTAGTGAGATTTCTATCTTGGCTGTAAAACTGAAATTTTAATGTCTTAAAAGACATTTGTCTGAGACAGTTCCTGACTCAGCCTACAAGCATATCTTATCCAGACCTCAGTAACATTCCAGATGTATGGACTGTAATATATCTGATCAAATTTAGCCAATGAAAATAGGATAACCAATTAATTTCATGCATCTATATTTTTTGTCTCACTTTCTTATCGGTGGAGATTTAACCAGTATAGTTTTTAAGCAGTTCATCTACCTGTGCAGACATGTGCTTTAGAATGAGTTGAATCATGTCCTCTGTTCTGCTGACTATAAAAGTGCCTGGCTAGGGAAGTGATAAAGATACATGTCTTGTGGATACCCTTATATAATCAGATGAATGTCCCTGCTGTGTTACAGGTACCACACCAGGTACCACCCCTAGAGCCAGGGGAGAAAAAGATGAGCTTTAAGATGCGGCTCATGAGATCCTAAAGCTGACATCTAAAGTCTCTCAGATGGACCAGTTTTTCTTGACTGACTAAAGAGGAGCCTGAAGAAACCACTTCACTTGCAATTTATATATCTAAAGCTGAAAGAATTGTCATTTCTGAGTGAGCAATGCTAAGGTAGCTTGGCATTTCCTCTCTCTGATGGTGACATGGAGCAGCCTCTCAGAGCCAGTGCTGGTCTCCTGCTCCTTGCTAAGGAGGTCTCAGCACTGGCACATTACAGACTACAGTGAGGCCAAGGAGGCATTAGATTCAAAACCAGGAATGATTTGCAAATTGAGCTGTTTTGAGAGATAAAGTCGTACTGATGATGTCTACTGCCTCATTAGAGATTCAGGCTATCTGATCTGCTTAGGTCTATCTCTGAGCTGAGGATCTGACTTCAGAGGTTCCTTCCCAATTGTACTATTCTGTGAAACACTTGGAGAGTGTGTGTGTTTGAAATTTTTTCTTGCACTAAAATATATCTCCTAAAAAGGATTACAGCTGATCACATGTAATTTTTCATTTGCTTTATTAATTAGATAAAGGAGCTAAAAAATACCACTTTTTTTCCTCCTTTTGGGCATGAAAGACAGCTTGCTAAAGCACAAATCACTATTTTCCACGTTGAAAAGTGTCTTTTTTTCTTTCATTTTGTACCTCTATGACTAAATATATGTCCAGACATCTGAAATGTTATATACAGCAATTTGTATGGCAATATCACTTTGTGATTGCATATTGCCAGTTTAAGATAATTTTGCCCACAGTCACAACTGGACACATTAGTAAGTTACATACACCAGTGGAATAGCCTAGTTAAACATGAAATATATCCACCACCTTTGCCATAACTCCTTCAATATCCAAGGAAGTTCTTGTTTAGTCTAGAACACCCCTCAACATTTCAGTCATAGCAACTCGAGCAGCATCAATTAGCATGGGAACACATATGATTCCCACACTCATACAGTTGGTTTGACATTATTAGCATAAGGAAAACAGAAATCTTAATTTACAGTTACACACACACAGTATGTGGAGAGATTCACAGCCATGTTTTTTGGGTTTTGCACGTTATTTCACCTGCTCTTTACAGAAGTAGGTTTGGGGTCATCCATCCATAGTGTCTATGATATCCACAACTTTTCTGCCCTGCAGGGCTGGTGAACACCTTCAAGCAAGAGGTAGGAGTCAGGTCTTTTTCCATTGATGTCAGGTACAGAATGAGAGCCTATCCACAAGCTCCCAAATTGCTTGGATTGGGACAAGGGTCTGGGGTTGATTTCCTGCAAATTACATGCAATAGATCTTCCCAGCTATAACTTTTTGGGACTGCATGGTAAGGAGCAGGTTGTCACAGTAGCCGGACAAATATGAGTGTGATCCAAAGAATCCAAGATTTACATCTGTAAATTCTAACACTGGGGAAAATTTACATCAGCTCTTTTGTGTCTTTTCATTCCTCCCTCCCCCATTTTTTAAAACATAATGATTGGAAATGAGAAATTAAATTACTATTTCTTAACCTTTGAAAAAGATGGATGATATTTTCAAGATTTGTTAGACAGGAGGTTGAAGATGCATATAGTTTAAGGTCTGGTTTTGGTCTTAAAAGCTGTTATTTTCAGATTCTGTCAGAAATTTAAATGAAAACTTGGATTAATTCCCACATTTTCTTTGCTATTCAATTACTCTATAATCTATTTTTTCTTCATATTGCTCTAAATCTCTAACATTTTGTTATTATTCTCTTTTACTGCTGTATTATTTAATAATATTGTTGTAAGTGTTAGAATTAGTGTTCAGTGGAAAATGTTACAAAAGCAGCCAGGCCTGAGACCTTTATATTTCCCTTGTCCTCATATTTCTTATATATCCTATTGCACTTTATGACATCAAAGATCTGAAGTCTGCAAAGCCTCTTGTCACAACCCTTAAAAAAATAACTTGGCGGTAGAGCTCAGAAAAGGGGAGGAGGAAGCAGGGCTAGGAGAGCAGGAGGAGCACTGACCTTGGGGAAAGAAAAAAAAAAAATCAGTTTGATTGAAAACAGACTTTAAAATTGTCCAGGGACAAGTCCCCCTTCCCTTCCCTTCCCCTTCCTATTTTTTTTTTCCTTGGTGGGTGTGATCAAATAAGTAGAGGATAAACAAGAACTGTAAAATAAAATAAAATAAAATAAAATAAAATAAAATAAAATAAAATAAAATAAAATAAAATAAAATAAAATAAAATAAAATAAAATAAAATAAAATAAAATAAAATATAAAATAAAATCTCCCTTCTAACAGGGTGACCCCCAGATTTTGCTGCACACTCAACAGCAGACCATCTATGCTTGATTGGGCTTGTCATCACCAAACCTCCGAATTAGCTGCAAACACTTCTCTCTGTTTTGTCTGGAGCCAGATTGACTCCTCCACACTTGAAAAGGCTGCGTTTCACTTCCTAGCACCACTGGACAGATTGCAAATCATAACAGCAGTAATTAGAGAACAAGTTTCTGGATGTTAAGGATTCTGGAGAGGAGGGGTCAGATACAGTGGGTGAAGGGGAGAAAGAGAAGAAAGGAGAAGAGAGAGACCAAAAGAGTTTTGAGCAGAGCATGATGAAGGGGCTCCTATTTGCTGCTGAGCGAATATTAAATTTTGTGTCACAGTATTATTGCAGTACATTTGTTACACCACCACAATGCATGCCTTTATTTTAATTTGTTTTGGGGTTAGGGAAATACAAAAGATTTTTGAGGGAGCAAGCTGGATGTGCTTCAGCAAAGCTGTCTACAGCATTAGGTTCTTTTCACATCTTGCCCATTACCTAAATCCACAGAGGAAAAGCCTCATTTGTGCCTCCTGGTCTCTGCAGCCAGAGGCAAGCACAGCCTCAGTGCTCGCCTGGCGATAGGAAATCATGCTCCATCTCGCGGTGTTTTGTATTTCTATTATAATTATTATGGGTTCAGAACACACCGGCAGTGGCTGGCCTTTCTCTAATTACCATGCACGCATAGTGCTCCCCATGCTCTGCAGAATAAAAAGCACTTTATTCATCTGCTCCTCCAGCCTTCCCCAGCTGCCTGCCAGGGAAGCTCCTCTGCACTGTATTGTCATTTACCTTGATGCTCCACACACAAGATTTATCCATGCTCCAGAAAGATTGAAAACACCCCCCAAAGACACACTTTCTTGTGGAGGCCAGGGGTGGTTATTTAAACTGTTTGCAAGTCACCTTCCCTTTTATTTTTTTAATTTAAAGAAATGTAATAGGGACTAGACTGGAAGCCAGAAGTCCAGCAGAAAAAAAAAACAACAAACCAACAAAAACTTATCTCATGGAAAGGTAGTTGATAATTAGAAGAAGCTTTTTGCTCATGGATGAGATCCTTGTTTTAATTTTTCTCCCCATGAACAAAGAGCTCTTTATTTTAAGGAGAAGGAGTGCTGAAAGGTTACTGAATGACTCCAGGAGTAATCAGTGTCTATTTACATTAGTGACCTGCATCAAGCCTGCAAGGCTCAACTGCAGACTATCAACTGCAGCAGAGACAGCTATGCAAACTCACCTCCCAGCTGTTCCCCACTACTATCAACAGCTAAAATCCATCCCTTTTCCCCTCGCCACCCCAAACACAGAAGCTTCTTTCAGAAGGATTTTAACCTCCTTTTTGAAGGTAGCATCACATCTGTAGTGGAAGAGAAAACACAGTCTGAAGGACTTGCTTATACATTTACAGAGTGGCCTCAGACATTCCTGAAAGACTGTTATTACCATATTTCACAGCACTTCGTATCACCATGACCTAGAAGCTCAGATATTCACCTCTGACCTAGGCATGATAAGAGGCATAGACAGCATTCCTCTGATAGTTAAGGTAGAAGAGTTACGGTTGTGCACTGAGAGCAAAAGAAGTGGTGGCCCCACTGTGATTTAGGATTTGTAAGCTCCTCATGATGAGAAGAATTCACGATGAAAAATGTTTTATCATTGGGAGCTAAATCTTCCTGACAACGCCAGCTTTGTGCAGCAGTGGAATAGGCCTCCTCAAGAATAAACCCAGCAAGATGTGTCCCCTTGGGATCCTAGTACTGGGGAGGAAAATCAATGGTTAGAAGAGCTCTTAATTTACAAGCCAGGCAAGGGGCAGCAGCTGAAAGAAGAAAGATGATCTAAATGCTGAGCTGCTTTTCTTTAACTAAAACATGTGGTAAGCCCTGGATTTAGTTAAACTGAGGCAATATTTTTGGTTGGGAATCTTGACCCATGCCAGTGTAGTAGGCTGACAAACTAAAGCCTTATTTCAAATAATGGACAGGATGCCCAAAAAGAGAGTAAACTAAGGGTGGTTAGAATGGTGCCTTGCACACAGAAACAAATCAGGGTGCTGTTGGGATCCAGCCCTCTTACACAAATATATGCATTGTACCTAGTCTGACCAACATGTACAAAATAGTCCTTACCCCTGTGAAAGACACAAACTATTCAAAACTCTTGAGAAAAACATATTTACTGAATCAATATCCTCCATTGTAACCCTATAAATCAGTGATAAATCCAGTCATCTGTGCATCAGCATATTCTACAAAATTAATATATTTTGTGGAGAAGACCTGAATGATGTCTCTAGGGGAAAGCGGTGAGCAAGCAGGGGTTGTACATCTTGACTTTTCACACAGTCTCCCAGAATATACTTGTATCCAAATTGCCAAGATATAAACTGAATAAATATTCTATGGTGGATGTGGCAGATAAGCTGAATCTCCAGGCTTACAGAGTGGTGGTCAGTGGTACAAAATTCCAAGATGTGGCCAACTTCCAGTGGCATGACTCAGGACTGCTACTGGGAACAACACCACTGTTCAACAACTTCTTTGTTGAATAAAGACAAAGGATTTGAGCTGCTGTCCCTGCTGCAAGCTGGTGAATGATAATGAGTTGGACTAAGAACCTGATACGCTGTTGGACAAGACTCTTATACAGAATGACTTTAATAGCCTGGAAAAATGGGCTGGCAGTAAATTCCAAAAGTTTAGTCCAGTGTCTGGGATGGGCTAACCCCATACAACAGAAAAATATGGGATAGATGACCCTTAGCAGTCCCTTCCAGGCTGAATTATTCTGTGGTTCAATTCACAGGTGGCCTTTCAATCAGTAAGTGAACTGGTGTAGGAGTGGACAAGCTCTACCCCATCTAGAATTCACCCCCCATCCCCCATCCCCCATCCATCCCCATCCAGACCATTAGTTCTCATTTTACCAATTCAGCTGCCTGAACAGCTTCTGCCCTTTCAGAGCATACAATATGAGAATAATTATCCCCCAGGTACCATGCAGCTACAAGTAATAACAATTAAAGTGGATAAAGGGCCTTGAGTCACAGGCAGGGCTTTCTCTGTGAAAGCAATGTATAGAGTGTTACAAACCTCTGCATTTTATCAGGGAACAGATTGTATCTGTACAAGGATTATTGTAACTGATGGGTGGTAATACATATTGCAAAGGAATTTAGCTCTACTGTATGTATAATTACATCTGTGACAATTTCCTGTCAGGAATGTAAGGCTTTATTGCCTTCAAAATGGATTGTGCAACTCCGGGTGACTAGAATGGTTACTGCTAGTAGGTTAACACCTGAGCGTTCTGTGGTCTATGCAGTCATCTTGCCTTGAAAAAAATATATAGCAAAAGTTCCTGTGTTAGCCACTTCCCCCACCTCGATGTCTGAATAGCTTCAAAGCTGAGCTGCTCCTTTGCACAGGGCTGAAACATCAACTCTGATAGGGGAACACCACAAGCCACACTTCTTCACATTTTCTCACCTTACTCAAAGCTGTCCTGAGCACCACCCTAACTGGATGAGTGGAATTCACCCAACTTTCTTGCACCTCACAAACCAGAGGGGAGGGTCCATGCAGCTTGCTGCATTCTTAACTGTTACAAAAAACAGATAAATGTCACAGTTCCTGCAGATGGGAAATAAACCCAACACAACAGTTCCTGTCACATCTGCAGTCCCCAGAGGCATGGTGTGTGGTATCAGAGTGCTCTGGAGACAGATGATGGTGGTTAATGACAGGCAGCAGTGTTACACATGGCTTGAGTTCCACTTTTTTCTCTTCAGTTGCCAGAGGCCACAGCCTGGTTTAAACTCTCCAGATAGGTCTTATATGGGATTAATAAACTAGTTCCTGCACAATAACTGGGTCTAATGGTGCAAAGTCAGGCAGCAGGATCAGGAGGAAGAGAGGTTGCTGCCCTCCATCTAGATCACTTCTCCAGTTCCAGGGTTCTGCATGATGGTCCCATCATGGACATCAGTGAGCAGGTGAAGCACATCGAGTGGAAGAGCATTTAAGAGACCCATATTAGTCTGCATTTAACGCTAATATTGTAAAAATCTCTTTCTTTTCTCCCTTCTGAATCACAGTAAAATGAAAAAGACTTTGAAATATTTTAGTTAGAACCACAAAATCATTACTTTTTGATGAAATAAATAATGGGTTTTTTTACTTACAGAAGGTAAGAATGCAGTATATATGTATACATATTGCATGTACACTGGCTGAAATACCATTTGCATTACATTTCACAGAAGTAGTTGAAAATCTACTTAGGAAAAAAAGTCAAAGAAGAAAATATTTTTATCTTCTTGAAATGAAAATTTTTACATGACAGCAACAGTTCAACCTCTACCTGCCCAGAATGTCTGGATAACCCAACCCCCGGAACACTTTTTCACCTGATATGAAATAGCATTTTCCAGAAGGCATTATTTGGTTAAGAAATTGACTGAGACCTAAAAGAGCAGGTGGTAGGAATATGCTAATTAAAAGGGTGAAATAATGAAAGATTAGCATATATTTTTGTTGGAATTGAGATCTTTTCTACACAACTTAGCTCTCTTAAGTTGACTCCTATAGGTATATATAGATGATTTTTATTTTTTTTTTAAGCAGTCTAGATTGTCAGATGCACAGCATATTTCTGGACCTGACTCAGAAAATCAGATTCATTTCTGGTACATGTGCAAACATGGTTGTCTGTTTGTGCAGCTGGGGACTGTTCACCTCCCCAGCAGTGCAGCATGATCCCCTTCTCACTGATGTCAACAACTCTCTCCACTGCCTTCACCAGGAGGTAGAGGTGGCCTTTGGTTCATTTGGAGGCTGAGCTTCTTATGTTCAGAAGTGCAGACAAACAGCTCGCAGGCTTGTAAAAATATGTCTGTTCCCACTTAAGGCAAAGCAGTCATTTCTCAGTATGAATGCATAATTTTAGCAAGAGGTTATTTAATTATCAGAAAACTGTTGTTTCTTTAATAAAACATTAACTTTGACAAAGATATTATTGCATAAATAATCATGTAATTAAACTACTTAAACTATTTAGATCCACTGAAAAAAAGACTGAGCTAGGAACTGATAATTATTTGCTATAATTTGCCTATAAGGTTTCTGGGAAGTCTTTTTTTAAAGTTAACATAATGTTATTATAAAGTTAACATAATGGACCTGAGCCATAAACTTCAGCTACCAGAGCAAATCTGAATCCCAGCATCTGTCAAGTCTGATGAGTTTTGAGATTCTGCTTTTTTAATTCAAACCACAGCAGATCCAAGTCTAGCACTGTATATTCATCTTCTTTTGAGGTCAAAACAGAGAGGATATTTTGTATTGTAATAACTAATTCTAATACCTAGTAGAGTCTAGATCGTGTTTTCTGGTATGATGCTGTCCTTGAATGACAGTATATTTTTCTTAAGTGCTAGTGAATTTAGTAAATAACTTGATACTGTACCCTATATAAAATTCCTACCAAGACAGAGTAAGTGTGAGTAAACTTCTGTAAGTTAAGGTTCTCCACCCAGACAGGTACAATTATCTCAGTTTTGAGGCATATTCTAATCCCTGTTGAAAACAGTAATACTCTTCTTAGGTTTGGTTAGCAGTACCAGGTTCACAACTGCAAAGGAACAGAAGCTTTACTGAAAGAGAAAAAAAAAGGAAAACGAAAAATCCCACTGATTTCCTCACCAGACTGCCAGGAGAAGAACTAACTTCATCAGTTGCAGACACTCATCAGAAACATTTGACAATTCTGCAGATATCAAGCAGCCATCTGGTGTCAACAGGATTACTGCATCAGTGGTTTGGAATAAAGTACAGAACCATACTAGTCCAGAAGCTGTATTTGCCCTTTCAACCTGTGAGAGGTACACAAAATGTACACATGGAAAAGCCATCTTTAAGCTCACCTCAGAACATAGCTTTAAGAGTACTTGACCTCAGTACACACCACTTACCTTTAGAACTTTGAACAAGAAAATGTAGAGAGATTTATGTGTTTCTGTATACATGTACATATGTAGATATGTGCACCTGGATGTGCGTGTGTGAGTGCATGGCTGTTAAAACAACAACACAGCAAAAGTCTGAAAAACATAAGGAAATTTCACTAACCTTTGTCAGAGGTAGTGAAAGGATGTTTTCTTAATTTGATGATTTTGAGGGGTCCTTTTCATCACTGTTTTTTTTTTTTTAAAGTGTCATAACAGTCAATCAAAAACATATTTAAAAAGCTTTCAACAAGATATTTCATGAACTAAAAAATTAAATTAAACTGAAATAACCCAAAATTACCTATGTCAGTTCCCTGCTCACCTGCATTAAATGACTTGTACACCCCAGATCTTCCAAATCACACTGTTACAGCAAATAAACCTGACTGGAGACTGGATAAGTCTTCCTGCCCTGTGTTTTTCAGCTCATAGTGTATGGACTGCTGAGTGTCTGGAAGATTTCAGAACAGGGCTTGCAAAATGGCTTCTAAAATTCTTGTAAGATCACACAGAAGCAAAGTCCCAGGAACATAAGGAAAAAAAAAATTACCTCGCATTCGGTATCAAATGCTCTTCCTAAGGAGTCAGAGGCTGTTGAAGCAATGACGCACCAAATGCTCCCTGGATATTTATTTTTTAAAGAAATTAAACACTGGGGCTGTCCACATAGATTTTATGATCTGGATTTTTGGATTTATAAAGGTTGTGAAAACTACTTTGTGAAGATCTAGCCTGTGCTCAAACCAGCTCCCCCCATCAAGTGATCCCACTTGGAACCATTCTTTCTCCCTGCCATGCATAACCCAAGAATGCTTTCAGTCTTTCCTTCTGCTAGTAGGAGTCCTCAGAAGAAAGTTTCATCTCTCTTTTATGAATCTTTCCCCCATATTATACCACCTTGAGAAAAAACGCTACCAACTTGGTTCCTCCCCCCTATTATAGCCCTTTTGTGCTTTATAAAAAATAGCAAGCATGAAAATTATGATTCTCCACCAGGAAGCTTCAGAATAGCTCCAACAACATCATTATGATCATGTATAAAATTGAAACTACCAAATACAGGAACTGATTTGTTATACAGCATAAGCGCTCCCTGCTTTTCTCCCAAATTCAGTACCCATGTAGAGGTGAGATATGATATATACATGTATGAAACCTATGAAAAATAAAAGTTATGACTGATATTCTTGCTTAGTCAGTGATGGGAGATATTTTCTCTTTTCATTTTTGCTGTCTTCCAGAATGTCTGTGAAAGCAGAGATGTGAATCTAAAATAATGAGAGATTTTCTTGGCCAAACCATGTTTTAAATAAACTACTAGATGCCAGCGAGGAAACATCACTTCACAGCTAGTAAATCAATGGCCTTTAGATTCAGACTTCATGGAGGAAGGTTATGTTATGTTAAGGAACAGTAACTAATAAAAACCACTGGTGCCTCATCGGTTGACCTGGCAACTGTGGAAACACAGTGACCTTGCAGCAGAAGGTGAGAGCATGAGGTTGCACTCCCACAAGGACTTAGCCATAGGTAGGTCTCTTCATATGAGTATTTCACTGTTGACTTAGCAGCATTACACACAGGAGCAACATTATTCATGTGCTTAATGATGGAAGAACCTCGTATTCAAATTCTAGCTCACAGCTTTAACCACTAGCTTGCTCCTTGGTGTGTCATACTTCCAGGTTTTTTTCCTTACTTTCCAAAAAACAGAGACGTAGTTTAATCGGAAAAAGTCCAGATACGAGGACCAAACTTAAATGGGCTTTTCATTACCAACCAGCAAGACCACAAATGCATTAGTATGTAAACACATCTCTAACCTTAACATGAAGTCTGAAATTATCCCAAGGAAAATCAATGGGTTTCTTCAGCTTCTGTCAGGCTGGGGAGATGTAGATACATGGACTACCGTTATGGGTGTGCCTCTACTGCCACTTCCTCTGAACAAGGAGTGCTCAGTAATTTGTTAAATGTAATAGTTTTCTTTTTAATGGCTGTTTCTGTGGTGAAATGTGCTTAGAAAGCCATCATAACTTAGTAGTCAGTGCTTTCTACTGTCCCCCTTGCAAGGCAAATTCATTAAGATGGTATCTGTCTCAATTAGTCTGTAAGAACCTTAATCAAAAAAAGCAGTGAAGTTACTGGGAAAATTCTTGTTGATTTTCCGTGACTTTGAAGCAGGCTGTAAAAATGCCTTAGTACTCAGAATGAGACTGTCAAATGATTTACTTCCAGTGGGTGCCATTGAAAGAGAGCAAATACAGATTGCTACTGAGAACCAACACAAATCTTCCCATTCAGTTCCATGGGTTTCAGACCAAAACCTCTCTGCACTGCTTTCTGTTTCAGCCACAGGGATTTACTCCACATACAGTCTCATCTTGAGAGGTATGGAGTACCTATTTCTTCCCAGTCATATTCATAAGACAGCAGAACTTCACTCATCTGCCTCCCCTCAGTAGGAAAAGTATGTGGAACAGCTGGAGAATTGTATTATCAGAGGTTGCACTTCTTCCAGTACAAAGCAGAGTATTTCTCTTAGCTTCAGTGAGCTGTTGTAAGTTTACACCAAACAAGTTCTGCTATTTAAGTCGTCTTAACTGAAAAAGCTCTTGCACCAAATAAGAAAAAAAAATGCACCACACCACCTTATAAGGAATATAAACAAATCTCTTTGCTGATGGGCATCTTTCTATAAGCCTTCCTCCTTTTTTCCATACAGATATACACACTGAGTAAGTTACTATTTTCTCCATGATGCCTTGTGCATAGAAAATGCAAAGCTCAGGCATTAATAATAATCATAAAAACACCAAACCCAACAATAATAATAATTATGGAACCAATTCAACATGATGGCAGCAATAACTGGTTTTGAAACCCTGTGAGTGTAAAAGTCTTGTTTGTTTTATGAGCCTGCACATAGTGCTAGTCTTAAAAATAAGAAATGTTCTTTCCAGCTCAGATTTCATGAAGAAAAAAATTACATCTTTAATTAAGATTTATGGCATTCAATAGGACTCAGCAAGGATAGAAAAACTGCTTCAGAGTGTAAAAAAATAACAGTTAAAATGGGGAAATATGATTAAGTGTCTTTAATTCCTACTGCTTCCTTTGCGGGGCTTCCGATGGCCTCAGGCAGAAATAGGCACTTATTGTCTTTAAAACGGCATTATTCTTGGCATAAAATGTTTATGGATTGAGATGAAACTCGTTTTGAGAAATAATAACACTGGCATGAGTTGAAAGGACCTTGCCTTTGGAGGAGAAAAAAATTAAACATATATTTAGTTTAATGGAAAAATGTACTTAAAGGGAAACACTTTAAAAAAAAAGAGAGAGTTTAATGATGAAAAATATGGTTTAGACATATAGTACTTAGGAGACCAGGGTGATTTGCATCTCAATAATGTGAAGTTAAATTTAAATCTCAGTTCAGTCTTAAAATCGAGATAACGATGACCCTTAAAAGGAAAATAAGACTTTGCAAAGAGCACCATTAACTATTTCTAGGCAATTTTGTTGCCTTGGGCAATGAAAAGCTAAGGAAGATAAAATCCTTTTAGGGCTCGCACTGCTAAGCACTTGGCACCTATTTCTGCAGATTTAACTGCAGGAAGCAGTGGATGCTCATAACTACTAATAGGCAAACCCTAGGCTAAGTCTTTGCAACCATAGTCTTGATGTCACAGCAATCTACAAACCAAAAATGCGAGGAAAATGCAATTATAAGTACATGACCCACTCATGAAATCTTTCCCCTACCCTAGATCCATAAATCAACTAGGGGCAGAGACCTGCATGGCTTCGGGTGCCTCTCCTGTTTTGAGGGAAAAATCACGTGAACACTGATACCATCACCTCTGTTAAATCTTGGATCTGGTCTGGGGTTTTATGGGTCCAAATCACAGCCCCAGCTTGTCTCCTGTGAAGGGGAAAAAGTGACAAGGACCACTATTTTTTTGCTGAGGCCTTGACCCTGCAGCATTTATTATCACCAGGAACAGTGCTCACTTGAGTATGATTGCTCACACAGCTGCACACTGAGAGATGTGAACCTAAAACCTGGATCAAAATACAACCAACCTCAGCTAGAAAACATGGTTCAACGTGACTGAATCAGGAGGACTGATGAGGTGCTAACCAGTTCCTTTAGATCTTGCTAACTCTTTGAACAGCCAAGGTTATTAAGGTACCCTCTAACATCATACCTTGCTTCAGAAATGTGGTTAGACCCCTTTAGCTTGAGCACTTTTACCACTCTGCAGTGGGGCAGGATGGCAGGCTTGGTGTGATTGGGTTTGGGGGATCAGATTATGGCTGTAATATAGATGGAGCCTGAGGGAAACGCAAAAATATAAAATAGGAGCAAGCAGCATATTTTCTCCCATCTGGCAAAAGTGTGTTCCATTAAAAAGTATTTCATGCAAGTAGTTAACATCTAACTTCACTGAAATGACACCATAAAATCCTAAGGAATAGACTACATTCTTTTATCACCTCTTTTCCTAACAATAAAGGTGAAATACACTGGATGCTCAATTACTTGCCCCAGGAAATCCAGGGGACAGCATGTGCTGAACCTCAAACAAAAGTTCAGGGATAGAAAGACTTTGAAACTTCAGGTCTTATTTTTTCTGAAGCTGCATAGCCATGAAGAAAAAAATAATAATTAGTTTAAAAAATAAATAATAATTAAAAAAAAAATCACTGGAACAGAGTGAATGAGATATTGGTCACTTAGACTAGTTAAGTTAGACACTGGGAAGAGGAAAAGATATCCATCTCAAAATCATATTAGCCTGTTGTACAGAATAATTTTTGTTTGGTTTAGTTGTTTTTTGTTATTTTGGATTTAAAGTTAAAATGTCAACAGCAACCACCTCTCTAATTAATAAAAGTTCTGACAGGTACAACAACCAAAATGTGTGTTGTGCTTAGTAAGTACAACTCATCTGAAGGATAATGCAGGCAAGGCCTTTCAAACTCCCCTAGCAGCATCCTAGAACATGATTATTGATTTAGTTATTATTGTCTTTTACTGAGAAGCAAGTCAATGCTTTACTTGACTTGTCACCTTCACCAAGGAGAGGTCCAAACACTGAGCTTAATCTGAGTTGCAAATGTGCTGAGTCTTGTACCTGTAATTTTCATTTAGTTCCTGAAAGTGGTTCTGTGCTGCTCAGCACCTAGCCAACAACCAGGTATTTGATATTTACTAAGGGATTTATCTCTGGGGCAGGAGGGTCTGGAGGAAGTGGGTGGGAATGATTTCTTTGTTCTGTAACCTCAGTCCCATCACTTAAATAAACTTCTCATACCGGCAGTACACGTGACCCTGTATGTTGCACAATGAACTGTAATCACTGGAGCAGAATCTGGAAATTCCAGGAGAAGTTCAACTTTTTGCCTCTCTGTGACACAGCAAGACAGGTAGCTTGAAACATGGATCTGAGTGCTCATCACTGAAAATTGAAGATTGAATAAATCTGATGTTCAATGTCTCTGTCTCTGCAGTAATCCCATGATGGTTTTTTTCCTGATTTTACCTTTGTGAATTAGAAATGTTTACAGGGGAGCTCTTTCTTTTTGTTCCCCCCCCCAGTTAATCTAGTGAAGACATGGGAAGCTCAAAAAATTGTCAAAACATAACACCAAAGAAACCAAAAAACAAAACAAAACAAAACAAAAAACAAAACAAATGACAAAAAAACCCAAAACCAAACCAAAAGCCCCCTAGCCCCAAAGAAGTTGCAAATCCAAAAGGACAATAGACAAGATGGTATTTTTAAGACAAAAATGCTAAATGACTGCCGATCAGCCCAGTTCATGGGCTTCTGTGATCACACATCTGAGGCAGATCATTAGCATTTTAAGGAGTAGGTGATGCTTGCAGCCTCCGAGTTAGAGCATTGTGACATTAACTGACAGCTTGTGGGCATCAAGGCATTTTCCTTACATATGTAAAAATGAAAGTAATGTAATAGTTACAAGTTCTGCACTCCAGGGGAAGTGGGAGATATTAGCTCAGGATAATCATATGGCTCATGCTAGAAGCCTTATTATTTTCTCCTTTAGGGCTTGCTTTTCTGGAGGCAGCAGCAGGGGCAAAAGCATTCCTGTAAACCTCCTGGTAGCCTCTTTCATGATGGAGGGAGCAGAAACTACGACCAAGGAGAGTGCTAATTTCTTAACTACAGTAAATGATAGCAGGAGATAGAGGGGATGCTGCCCTGGCCTGCCAGTATCATGGTTAATTTTGAGGCTGTGTCACCCTCCCCTGCTTCTGATGGGAAGGGAGGTTCAGAAAACAAAGTGTTCTAAACAGGATCCTAGTGATGAGCTTTGGGAATGACACTGGGAATTTAGGTGAGAGAGGCTGGGCCAAATTCCTGCAAGTTCAAGGCTTTTTTTACAAGTTCATGTAAGCATGTGTTTTGAAACATGATTTTATCTCTCTGGGGTGGTGCTTTTTTGAAGCAGAGCACATCACTGCATAAATTTCACGTTAAAGTTTATTGGTGAATACCTTTCACATAAAGCTGACATTTATCTTCATCCTTCTAATATGGCCGATAACTGTGACACAAGATCATATTGATGTGGCTGGGATATTTGGCTAATCCATGGTTAATTTATGGCTTCATGTTTACGTGAAATGGGAACATTTAAGACATTTCCAAAGTCTGACTTTATTTTGGAGTCTTTTCGTTAACATCCAAACATTGAAAACACTTAAGAATTTATGACCAATTTCCTTTATTGTACCCTTTGAGCTATTTACATTGTATTTAGCAAAAGCTACTACCATTTCTTTCTTTCTTTCACGTACCTATGATACTCATATTACAGTTCTCAAAGTGCTCATCATTCTCAACATCTTCTAGAGAAACTTAAGACTGTGGATGAGGAAAAATGTCTCAGGCTTAGTGCTAAAGTCCCAGCTGAGGCAGTGACAAGGAGGTACCCCAGGAAAAGCTGCTGCAATTTTCCTCACTCTATCCAATAAGTTGAAGCCATAAAAAGATTTTTTAAATGTCACTGTATTTTCAGTAAGGGTCTCTGTTGTCATGATCACTCTCTAAAATTGCCAGTATGTGATAAATGCTCAAACCTAGGATAGGGGGTTGTTCCATATCTTCCTCTAATTTTTAAGAGGCTGCTTTTTGCCCAGAAGATATTTTTGAAGAATATGCATTTATGGAGTTACTTAAATATTTTTATTACTTCTAGGTATTTTTTCACTTAAAAAAATATAATCTAACAACTTCTCAACCCTGTTAACAAGGTTAAAAAGTTGAATCTTAATTCTAAGAGTGTTGGTGGCGTGAGGGAAGAAAAAAAATTATTTGTGTCCAAAAATGCTATTTCTATTTTAACCTTTAAATGGGGAAATAGGTTTCTAAAGACAGTAGTACAAGCAAAACAGAAAAGATCTTTTCTTACTAATAACTTTTTAGTATTGTGCTTCCAACTACAGAACTGTCTGATACAAGAATCTTTTTTTTTTCTCTTGCTTTTCTTGACCTTCCTATTTAATAGATCAAATCAAAACAACTCAGCTTGGCTCCAAAAAGACCACTCCAGAAATAGCCACTGTTTCCTGTATCTCCCTTTTTGTAACTTATATGCTTGGGCTTTTTTCCTTTCCTTAGGCAAAAAGACTCCATAAGCACACAAACACATAAAAAATGATAAATGTACAAAATTTAGAGTGACCCTTACAGGTTGGTCTATTTCTAGGTGATATTGCTGAGAACCACGCCTCTGTTTCAGAAAGAAATTGCAGTTCTTAGGAATTTTATGCTCTTTACATGTGCAAAAATATGAAAGACAGTGTTGGGACTTCTCTGAACTGTCCTTTCAGTGTAGCCATGTCAAGCACAGCATGCAGAGAGAGCTCTGGAGTGCAGCATCACTGCCCAAAACTTTCCCCATGGTCTCCCCATGTGTTATGACTTCAGCTATAAAATTGCCTTTTCCTCCCTCCTGAGCTTTGCAGTCTTCTTTTGGCACAGCCAGCCAACATCTGCCTCTTCTCTTAGCCCAGCTATTCTCCAGTGAAGGGGAGTCCCTTCTTTGGTGCCACATTACAGGAAAAATATTCTGCAGGTATTTGGAGAAAGGAATTTGTATGCAGCTTCTCCCTTAGAAAGGTGCTTTGTAGCACAGAGGACCCAGACAGTAGGATGGTCCCTTCTTTGCTGTTGCACTCACTTTCAAGAAGCTTTAGTGTGTGGAAAAGCAAACCTGTAACACAAAGTCACAAATATTCCCTGAAGGAAGAAAAACATCCATAGAAGAGGCTGTTTATGGCCCATCCCCTCTCCTGGAACTGACTTGTTTTTCTGGGCCTAGGTTCAAGTCTTCTGATACACTGAATATCCCTCAGAGCAACCATCAAGCTACATCTGTGGGTGCAACACTCAGAATTCACACTCTGTTGGTTAATTGATTAAATAATGCAATTAGGAAGCAGTGACAAAACCAGGTGACTGCTGTAAGTAGTAGGTTTTTGTGTGAGTTTTGTGATCCTGTGATTTTTGAAGTCTCAGTAATGAATGCACTCCCCAAAAGCTGTGTGAGCTTACTTCACAGATTGTTTTCAATAAAAAATGAGTGTGAGAATGTTGTGATTGGCTCATAAACATTTCACAAACCAAAAAGTGCAACCCACAACCAAATAAACCACGCAGTTTACATGATTCACTCTGCTCTGTTACTTTCTATAAAAGCTTTAGGGAGCTGGGATCACAACTCTTTTGTATAAATAGATATCCTCAGTACATGGCTATTTGGTTTTATTTATTTACATAATAAAGAAAACTTGGAGGAAATTAGATAAAATAGGGAGACAAAGGGAAGCATGTCAGGTGATTTATAGTAGGCAGAATTATATGATTATGCTCAACAAACATCCATATATCTGGTGCAATATGTTTCACAAGAAGATCACTCCAAACACCCTGCTGAAGTGTTTCTGGCAGGCTATGCTTCTCAGCCTGGATGTGGTGCTCCAGAAAAGGATGACTGACATTTACATAACACCTTTCACCTCCACATCCCAAAGCATCTGACAGATTGCTCAAACTGATTACAGGCTCTGGTCCAGGTTTTGCTCTCTGGTGCATCAAGGTAGAGGGAAGGATCCTGCCTTGGTATCTTGGATGCAGTCTCAATTACATTAGTGCAACTTCACTGATTCTGCCACTTTTTATTCGAGGGTGATTTTATTGGTTCACAGAACTCCTCAAGTTTTGCTGCTTTCCAACTGCACTGCAAGTACAGAGATTTTAAACACCCCACCTACATTCACAGGAATGAAGCAGCAATGATTGAACTTTTGCAAGGACTTTGATTGGATATTGTAATGTAATTATTCAACAATAATCCAACCTAAAACATACAAAAATCACCGAGGACATCAATGGCTTGTGACTGTACACTTACAATACCTCAGTTCAGTTTAACCTCAAAAGATAAGGGCCAATAATCTTAAAAATTGCCAAGTTTCACAAATACCACCTCCATCAGTGGACATGAAGATTTTCAGAATCTTGTTCAGCTTCTTCTGTTGTTGAGAGCACTGGTCGTGCTGAACTCTGAGATTTATGCTGTGCAGTTTTGAACACAACCTAATTAGTCTTCCTGCAGCAGTACAGAACTCTTTTGTTGCAACATTTCAGGCTGCCCAAAAGCTGACCTTCCACATTAACTGGAAATCTGAAGAGTAAGGCTGGTGCCAGGTCACCTACTAGGAACAAACACCCAGCCATAGAAAGATCACATAAAAGGGAGTAGGATGCAACTAGATGTGTGAATGAGGCTACAATCATTTTGCAGAACCATTTGTAAGAATCAGTGACCAGATTTGTCACTCTTCAACTTGGCTGCAGAAGCCATTCAGCCACATCCTGGAGATGAAGCAATTAAATCTATCTTGCTTTGTGGTTTTCTCCCACTTCAATGACACCTAGGTGCAAAACATGACTGATTACGTGAATACAACAAAAAGTAGGCTACAAGAAGGTTATTAAAACTGGAGACCATGCTTCTAACCAGTCCAACAGAAAGTGTACTCCCAGATAGAAGTCTTCCTGGCTTATTCTTGGAAAGACTTCTTGTAATTCATTGCAAGTTCACATCAGGGCTGTATGAGTAAATACTTCCCTGCTAATAGTCAACACACACACTAACTATTGCTAATCACCATTGCTTTGCATGTGACAGCAATTGCTGTCTTCGTTACTCTGATGACCGAGGGATAAACAGTGCATCTGTAGCCACATTTGCTTGCAATCACTGAGTGCCTTCAAACAGCTATGGAGCTGGCAAGCTTCATTGACCAGCTGTGTATTTTAATCATATTGCACAAAAATATCTTTCAAAGGGGGAAAAAAACCAACCCAAAACAAACCCAAAACAAAAAACCAACACAGTAAGACCAAGAGGATAACTCCAAAGGGCAAAAGAAACTTAGCAAGGTAAGGACAGATGGCACTTAAGCCTCTTTACACAATTTCCTATTTACCCTCTGAGGCTGCCACTTAATAACACTGAAGGAGAAATAGTTAACAGAAGAAAGTGATTAATTAGTGGGTTGAAGGCCATTTCCACTTTGTTCTTTTTATTTACCTGAGACAAGATCAAATCAAATAAGAGCTTCTAGACAGAGCCTTCCAAGGGAAGCTGCTGATCATGGTTTGTGTACTTGGTATTCACACAGCACTCTCAAACTCTGGAAAAAAAAAAAAAAAGTTCAGTTGAACGTATTGCAACTAGCCAAGCAATCTATTGTAAAAACAGGGGCTCCTGGCTAGCTTTCCAGGGAGCTTTTATTCTTTGAATTGGAAAGACCTTATTGAATCCAGAGTCCCACAGCTCTAGCAAGTGAAACAAAACAGATGTTGTCAGAACCATATGTATTATATTTGACAGAGAGGAAATTTAGCCCAATTTCCCATGAACATGTACCCAAGAATAAAATAAATTGATTCATAGCATTCACCAACAGACAATATCCTCTATTCTATTAGCATGTTCCACCCTCTTAATGAAACATTGGATTTACAGGTCCTGCTCTCAGTTTTGTAACAAATTGTCTTAAAACCTTGAAAATGTTAGTAAACTTTCCTGTAAAATAGGAGCATTTTTTTCTTTTTTTGTTGAAGACTATATCTTAACTCAGAGCATTCCTATTAGCACTGTAGTAAAACCTAAATGCCTCATTGCACTTAGAGTCAGTAGTGAAATATTGAAATACCAATACTAGATGCAGGAATGGATGTATCCATGAATCCAAAACCTCTCTTGAATGATTGGAAATTTTCTGTTTTCCAGATGCACATTTCCAGGGTGACCTCATGTCTATGGCAGGCCAAATAATAGAAATCCTGGACTCAGACAGGCTTGGAAATTTGAATCTTGATCCAAAACCAAATAAAACGGTTTGGGACCACCTTCAGGTTTTATGAGATTTGGGCACTGAAGTTACCTGCTGCCAGAGTAAACATGGGAGGCATGGGAAGGATTTGAGAATGGAATCAGAAGCCAGGTTGGGTTGGGTTGGGCTGCAAGCCTTGTACAGGGTCAGGTTCACCAGGAAGCTGGTCAGGGTCTCTGCAAGCAGCCAAACTGAATTGTGTAGCTGGTTCTGAAGCTCCAATCCAAACCAGGATGCACTGAAAATGTGTACTCAAAGAGCCACAGAACTTTAGGCCTGCTCTGGAGGGACCTGGGGCAACGGTGTTCCATTCACTGGAAGGAGCAGCAGATCTTTGCATGCTTTGCTTGAACTTTCAGAGTCCTGGACTGGGTACAGAAAGCTGAACTGCAGATATGAAGACCTCCATGGGCCAGGTGGGCTTCATGCTTGTGTTCTGCCTCTGTCAGAAATTTCCCATTGGATCTGGGTAAATCAAATTACCAGATTACCCACCTTTCTATGCCTCTGTGTTTCTCTGGAAATATTAGTTGTTATCTTTATCTATTTAAATATAACAGCTGAGGTGTTCAGATATTGCCATCATGAAGCCCAGATATGTTGCTCAGGCTCCAAGATGTCAATGCAAGTCTGACCACATGCATTTCCAAACTTCAGGAGACTTATGTCCCATCACAGTTATACAGAGAACACAGCTCAGATTGAAACTCACACCGAGAGGTCTCACATACATCTTATCCTCAAAAGCACAGTTTAATAGCTTGGAATTTCCTTTTTATTCTATTTTTTCCCTTCTTCCTTTGTTTTTTTTTTTTTATCTCTTGGCATGAAAATTAAATATTAAACTCATTGGATGTAGTGGTCTTAGAGATTAGCCCCATGAGAAACTAAGTTGAGTTTGGGAGGCTGACTATACTTTGTCTAATCAAGCTGTCCCATGGATGAGGTTTGTGCAATGATGAAGGTGGCTTGGAACATAGGCTGGGCCACTGACTAGGCACAATGACACTCGAAAATAGCCTACAAATTTTGTTTATTTTATTTTATTTTTATTTGGCCTGCTTATGCCCCATGCATTTTTCATAAATCTGGTTCCAGGCTAATCCAGGTTTCTTGGCTGAAAAATACCTGAACAATTTGGCACCCAGTCTCTTGGCAATGACAGCACCAGGGAAGCTCTCACATCACTGCTTTTGTTTCATACATTACTGCTTTTTAGTGTCTGAAGTGGACTGGAAGTAATTCTAAAGGACAGCAAGCAAAAATTTAATCAGATAATTGTGATAGTGTTATCAGCCTCTAATTGGCTCCATAGAAGAAAATGTAATTATCTCACTTAGCCCCAAGAACTCACTAGCTGTTGATAAGGCTGAGGTTTCCAAGAAGCCCAAATGTTTGAGACAACCTTGTCATAGGGTTGTTAGGGTTTTACACACAGGGATATTGTCATTAGATAAAAGGACATGAAATGAAGAGTGAGGACAAATGTCCAAATTAAGCACAACAGCAGGGCTTACAGCCCACAGAACTCTTCTGGCTGTCCATTCTCCTGAGTGTCAGCAGGAGACCTGGCCTCACTTTCAGCCTTACAAAACCAGTCTTGCTCAGTGCAAAAAAGGACATGCAATATTGGTGTTAGGTCTCGGAATTTCAGCAAAATTGCACACATTTAGTGTTGTGCTAAACTGAGCCACATGAAATGCTTGCATTTGGAGGAAAGGAAAGGAAAGGAAAGGAAAGGAAAGGAAAGGAAAGGAAAGGAAAGGAAAGGAAAGGAAAGGAAAGGAAAGGAAAGGAAAGGAAAGGAAAGGAAAGGAAAGGAAAGGAAGGGAAAGGAAAGGAAAGGAAAGGAAAGGAAAGGAAAGGAAAGGAAAGGAAAGGAAAGGAAAGGAAAGGAAAGGAAAGGAAAGGAAAGGAAAGGAAAGGAAAGGAAAGGAAAGGAAAGGAAAGGAAAGGAAAGGAAAGGAAAGGAAAGGAAAGGAAAGGAAAGGAAAGGAAAGGAAAGGAAAGGAAAGGAAAGGAAAGGAAAGGAAAGGAAAGGAAAGGAAAGGAAAGGAAAGGAAAGGAAAGGAAAGGAAAGGAAAGGAAAGGAAAGGAAAGGAAAGGAAAGGAAAGGAAAGGAAAGGAAAGGAAAGGAAAGGAGGAGAGGAAAGAAGGAGAGGAGAGGAGAGGAGAGGAGAGGAGAGGAGAGGAGAGGAGAGGAGAGGAGAGGAGAGGAGAGGAGAGGAGAGGAGAGGAGAGGAGAGGAGAGGAGAGGAGAGGAGAGGAGAGGAGAGGAGAGGAGAGGAGAGGAGAGGAGAGGAGAGGAGAGGAGAGGAGAGGAGAGGAGAGGCGGAAAGGGAAAGGGAAAGGGAAAGGGAAAGGGAAAGGGAAAGGGAAAGGGAAAGGGAAATCTTAAGTGTGGGACATAGAATTGCATCCACCTGAGAGCATGCGTATCAGGAGATGCTTTCCAGAGTAGAGGCACATGGCTGTGGAAAGAACAGACGATGTTTGAATCTCATTTTCTACCTTGAAAGATTGTGTTTGACTGCTGATGTAATTTTCTACCCTTCCAAAGCACACATAGGTTTGTAATGATATCATCTTGCCTGAGGGAACTTTCTAACACCTCCTTGGTTTTGTGGCACTCAGCAGTACATTATAGGGAAAACTGTAACAGGCAAAGACTTACCCATCGTCAACAAAACATCAGGTCTTCCAGATCCCCCAGGAGGTGAGGCCTCTGGTGTTTTCCACAGCCTTTTTCTCACTCTGGTTGCACACCAGAGGCCAACATAAACCACAAAAAGAGAAGACAAGACACCATTTAGACAAGGAATGGCTTCCTACATATTCCCTCTGTTTATCACACACAAAGGATGCCGGAGGCTGAGCTCTCTTCTCCCCACTAGGTATGTCTCCTGCTGTCATGGTAGGATGCTATGGGTGGTTCAGCTCTGCTTTTTCCATTACTTCTGCTTTCAGCAGCTCTCTGAGTAGTATATTTTGCCTGAATTGGTACTGGTGCTTTGCAACACAGCAGCTGTGACTCCAAGTGATCACAGCTGGCATGTCTTTTTGAGATGAATTGGTGAGAGACAGAGTAAATGACAGGTTACTTCAATGCAGCTCTTAGTAAGAACTTACGGAGATTATTATGAAGGAGCTGGAAAGACATCACTGGAATCTGCTTGTGGAGCTGACAACTGAGATAGCTTTCTTTGATAACTTTTAATCACTGTGTTTTCTACTTATGCAAATTGCAATAATATCCTTGATACTCTGGATTTCTGTAGCAGTTAGGCTTGTGGCAGTGACATGAAGATGCAGAGCTGGATGCTCATCTGCCACTATCTTGTTTCTGCGCTGAAGATGTTCTACATTTGGCAGTGACACCCATTGATTCATGCAGCACATGTGACATCAGAACAGGCATTCAGAAAGAAACATCCCAAAAAATTACATTTTGGGAAACTTCATTCTAGTCTTATCATTGTTTAGGGTTTGCTTGCACTGCGAATTGTAGGTAAGCCCCTGCTGTGTGCTAAAAAAAAACCCAAAAAACAAAACAAAAATCAACCAAACAAAACAAAACACCATCATAGGGGCCTAATTAACCCTATACGAAGCTTCCTGTTAGTCCTTCAGTGTCAGGAAAAGCAAGTCTGTGTCTGCCTGTAATACGCCATATTAATATGAATCTGTGTGCCTAGGTGGGCATTTCAAACCCAAGCACTTTTGAGAGAAGGAGCTTCATAAATCTAATTCTCACTAGATGATACAATAAGGTTTTAGATGCCTAAATTACCACACTGACTTTCAAAAGAAGATTGGGAGCCTTAAGTCACTTAGGCAGTTTTGAAAATGCCATTGAGGGTCTTTGCACAGGCACAGAGCTTGGTGGATATCATTACCTAGTACAATATCTTCTCATGAGTGACATGGAAATTGCCTATTTATTCCACTCTGGCTCCATCATGGGATTAGTCTTTATATTACAGTTACCAGTGGTTTGTCCAGTTCAACATTCCATCTCTTTCTTTGAAAGATGATTTAATAGGGCAAGGGACCATAATGCTGTCAGTAGCTGTGGTGCTATTAGATCATACTGCCACTAATTGAGACTTAATACATCCCCTTGCCTAAAAGAATGTACTGTGGGTAATTTTATCTTGATATTCAATCTAAACTTTCCATCTCATTACTCCCAGCCATACCTACTTCGGCCACCCTAAATGATTACTCTGCCTGTTTTCACCTATGATAAAGATGTGGACAGTTATCATATTGCACCCTCTGCTCCTTTGGCTGTAATTAGGCCAAGGTGTAAAGTGAGCTGGATCGCCCAAGGTCACAGGCTCAGCCTCAAAGAGAAGGTCAAAAGTGGGAAGGGGAACACGATGAAGGCAGTGCTAGAAATGGGCTGGACTGAATAAAAGTGACTGTAGCATCTGTAGCCCAGTGTGTTTAAATCTGCTCTGTTCTTTTTATTTATGTGATTCTTTTTTTCCCCTGCGTCTTTCAGATGATAAAAAGCTGTGTATATCCAGCACTGAGGGTGTCTGTCTGACCCAGGTTTTGCAAGGTTTTGGAAAAGATGGTATAAATTGAATTTTTCTGGAGTGACACAAGAGCTGTGTTAGCAGTGTTACAGGGGCAAGCATGTCAAATTGATGTCAGTTTGCACTCAAACATACACTCTATGATTTGCACCAAATACTCAGGGTTCTCAGGTCTGCTCCCTGGTATGGAAACATTGGCACACAGGAGATTTAGTTGACCCCCCTCAGACACGGGCATGTGTTCTGAAATCAACATGGTGCCCATACCATGGGAGATTCATTAGATCAAACTTCAGCAAAGAGGCAGAGAAAAGACTGAGCTCAGAGACTAAGTCCCCCCAACAGGAAGCATGCCCAATTTCAGAGCTGTTTTGTTACCACCATGCAGAGATTTGGTGGCATCTGAGATGTCTTGCACTACTCCACCAGGTTTTTATGGGCTGTTCCAGAAGGGCAGAAGTCCTGTGCATATCCTTCAGGCCCCCAGAGACAGCCGAGACATTCTTTGAAATATGGAAGAGCATTATAAATCCATATGTGGATAACTGAATTGGGATCATCATCATTCTACTTTTACATTAGCAAATGTACAGTCTGAACTCAGTCTATGCAAACCTTTTTGTTATTTGCTGCCTTTTTAAAGTGTGGTGTTGTAACTAGAATTTTCATTTCATGACAAATTCTGGGCAGGCATTATTCTATATGCTCAGTTTTGAATCAGAACAAAAAAAATAATAATTTCTTCCCCCCCAGGAAATGTGTTTTCTTACCAAATCTATTGCATATAAAGCTACTGATGGGTGTAGAAAACAAGGTATTTCACTCAAGAAAAACAACCAATGTTCCAGAGTGAAAAGTGTCAGCCTAGGTTAAGTGCTCATGTTGTGTTTTTATGTGCCACAGGTGCTCCTGTGAGAGCAAGAGTAAGTTTAAAAGAGGAGGAAGAGAAAATAAAGAAACACTAGATACTGGATGCAAGGAAACTGGAGAAAAGATGAGCCCAAAGGATTATCCAGAGTTCAAATCAAAGGCTGCCTTGCTCACAGGGAACAGGTCTCCAGGGTAATGTAAAGTCCAAGCTTTGGAATACTTTGCAGGTTGCACTGTTCTTATGAAGCTGCAATCTTGCCTGAGCCTGGGGTAAATACTGCTTTGACCAGTGTGTGTCCTGAAGGGGGAAAAGCTGGTGATGTAGCTACACCATGGGTTGGTGGCACTCTAGGCAAAACACTTTTCAGTTTTGCCCTGTTTCTGGTACATTCCACCCCCAACAGAAAACACAGCAGTCAAGAGGAGATCCAGGAGCAGCTCATACATAGGTTGCACAGCCATAATGTAACAGGAAACCAAGGAGTTCTTTAACCTCTCAAACAACACAGGGGGTGGAAAAAATTATTCCAGCAGGTCTTTCCCCACATGGAATTTAGCAACAGCACCTCGTTAAACACCCATGGGCTGGTGTAATTGCATATGACTATGTGTGGACCCTGAGCAACAAATCCATGGCCACCTCAGATCTTCTGGGTGTGTTCACAAGCGGGACCTCAGAGGTGATGGGCACAACTCTGTTTCTGTTCCAGACCTCTTGGCTTTGGATGATGAAATGGAAATCAGTGAAGATGTCTGGACTATGAACATCTGTTGAAGAACTCCAGCAAACAACTTGCATTTGATTCATAGTTATGGGTAAATCATATAGGATGTGCAATAACCTGGAAACTGGACTCTCCAACATTCACCAGATCAGGAAAAAATAATGTTCCTTCTGCCTTTGTGTTCTTAATCCTGCCCTTAAGAGGATGGCTGCCATTCCAACAGCTTCCATCAAATAGCACACATTTTCATTGTAAATCCTGTTACAAGATTATTTTTTTCTGTGACTAAAGGTCAGAGTATTTTCTGACAGATACAGGATTGTGAGAAACAAGGGCACAAGTAACAGATGCAGCAAATACCTAATCAGTAAATTAAGGATTAAAAAAAAAACTCTAGACACTTGGGTGTAGGAATGATTGCTGTCACAGTCCAGATCAACAACCATCCCTTCGCAATCTACAGAGAATTACTCAAAATTAAAAAAAGAAAAAAAAAAAAGAAAAAAAAAGAAAACAAAAAAAGAAAACAAACAAAACCAAACAAAAAATAAAAAAACCAACTAAACAAACAAACAAAACCAAAAAACAACAAACAAATAAACAAAAAAACCCCCAAACCAGAAATGATGAGCAAAGACCAATGAAAGTGCAAAACCTTGAAATCATGGTCCATTCATCACTAACCTTGGACAGCCAGGAGGAGACTCCTGGCTTAAAAAAAGTCCTCTTTTTCGAGGCATCTGTACCCATAGGAAATTCCACCCTTCCTCCCACAGGATCATGCTGCATGGTATCATATGTTTGTCACTTCCAGGATGGATTACTGTAACTCCTGGCATTTGGTGATGAATGAGAAAACAATGTACAGGGTGAAGCTGATACAAACCACTTCTCCCCACTTCCTGCATGGGTGAAGCAACCCTCAGTACATGAAGCCCACATATCAGCCCCTCCACTCTAGTTTACAATGCCAGTTTAACATCTTGATCCTGGTGACATTTTTCAATCTAATATGTACTTCATTAAAAAAGGAAACAAACAAACAAACAAAACCCAAACATTTAAAAAAAATTTTAAAAAAGAAAAAAATCTGTTGAAACAATGTTTGTATCTGTATTTCATTTAATTGCTTTGGTCAGAAAAAACTTATCTCTTCAAGTCAAAAGATATTATTTTTATATTCTTTATTTCTCACCTTTATCTAAAATTAAGAAATTACAAGAAAAAGAAGCACATTGAATTCAGTCTATTCCACCCCTCATTTGTCATTTTGATGGGAAAAAGAGCAAGAAAAAAAATAACTTCAAAGGAATTAATTTATATTATTTTGAGAGGTTTGGCTAGCAAACCAGTAAGTGGATTGCTCACAAAGCTGTAATGCCAATAGAGAACACAAAAAGCTCATTAAAAACAGATACATTACAGACAAACTCCCAAGTTTTAAAATTTCTTACAGTGCATATCCTTATGGAGGTCAAAGTCAGAAAAAAAAAAATAAGAATCAAGTCCTACTTCTTGCTATATCTGAGCTGTAAAATGCCACTTACAAAGTGTGAGGGGAAGAGCTATTATGAAACAAGAGATCTGCTTGAACCTCTGTGGCTTCAGCTAGAGTGCAGATTAAAGTGAAGGACAGTTTTGGGGGTTGTGCTGAGATTAACTTCAGTTACCTTGGATTTCCACTGTGAATCAGCTGAAGGGAATGATACAACTGGAATGTAGGCTGTAACTACCTTGGGTTTAATGTAAGAAAAACACATTTGTACATCTAGGACTTGTCCTTATCTCCTCATTCTTGATGTCTCTTTGGATCTGGGTCTTGGGTACATTGTTGTGGAGGCTACAGAGTTGCTGCCTGAGGAGTGTCTCCTCCCTGCCCATACTCTTGAGAGGAGCATTGCCACAGATGAAGGCCAAGTCTGGTGGTCAACCATCCTGACAAGCAACCTGACAGCAGATTATGTTACCTGCTAAAGATACCTCAGGCAAACTAACCCTTAGGGAAAATGATGAGGACCTCTGAAGCCACCCCAGTAATTTCTGTCTTAAATTTAAGTGGAAAGAAAGCTGAGCAGCAAAAAAGATTGCAATGCACCATTGAGATGCCTCAAGGCCATTCCCTGTTGGACTCCCACTTGCTCTTAGCTGGCCACAATACAGCAAGAAAAGGCCTTTTAAATTTATTTATTTATTTATGTTTGTTTGCTACTGCCTGCGGCTGCCTAAGAGGTTTCAGAGCTGTCCTCTCAGATCTGGAGTTCACTGCACTAGCTATGTCAGTGGGTTGCAGAGGTGATGGTGGTGGCCCCTCCTGGTCCCCTCGAGCCTTCATTTTCTGTGATTTGATTGGAACCTGCTTTGAAGAAGAACTGGTGCTGGGAGCAGCTGCCAGTTTATTAAGGGGTTTGTCACACTGAGACTGTGATTCCACAACCCTGGAAGAGTCCCTGGCTGCCACCAGCATTTGTAGAGGTGTTACTTCAGACATCCTCATTTGTAAAGGGGTTCAAGCCAGATTTTTTTTGTTGTTCTTGTTCCCCCTGGGCCCTGGTTTTCTCCTCTGTCTGATGAGCACTCCTTCTGTGCTCCCCTCATACCAAGTGCAGTCCTGTCACTGCCTGGATGAAAGCTCTGGGCACCAATTATATCAGGTCATGCTCTTTGCTCCACAGTTCACTGGCACAACTGCTGGTGTTTTAGCCAGGATGGTGTCTGACACATGAATGCTCCATCTCCCTGCAGCCAAGGCACAAAAATGAAATCAAGGGAGACTGCCGGAGTCTCCCTTGTGCATGCTGGACCTAGTCCTGGAGTTTCCTGTGCATGCTGGACCAAGAGATTTTTTTTTCCCGAGTTGCTGCAAAAAGCCCAGCACCATCACCACTTTCGGAGAATCACAAGTTCATCTATTGATGGAATGTGTCTTTCAGAAGGGTTTATACTGATGGCTGCTGGGTTTGTTAGGACTTTTTATTGTGGATTTGGTTTGGTTTTATTTTTTTCCACTGGAAAGATACACAGTGTTGCTGGGGAAGTTGTTTCTTGAAAGGATTGCTGAGGAAAGAAATGCAGCTGGAGTTAGAGCACCCAAAAATAACTATAATAGAAATAGGCAAACACAATAACTCAAGCCATGTGACAGAGCAAGCTTAGGATAGAGAATCCAGTGGGTTGAACTTAGACTCCTCTATTCAACAAACTACACACTGGGCAAAGACATCCCCATGGACATCCATGAAACTCCCTATTGTTCCATGGGAGCCTCACCCTCTCCCCACCAAACTTTCAAAGGACTGAATGCTTTTCCAGTTAGTCAGATGTGATTGTGTTTGAGAGACTCTCCATCAGGAAGCCGTGTTTGCATATGCTCTGATTAATTAGCACTTTTCTGTTCCTTTGGTCTCAGTGGGAACTGCATTAAAACCTTTCCTGTGACATATCCCCTGGCCCCACCCACATACCTGATTAGATGAGCACAGTGTACCTCAGTTTCTTTAAGAGAAAGCCACTAACTATATAAACTAGCCTAAAAGCATTTTGGACACTGTACAGGCCTTAATATTAAGTTTCATTGGCCAAGTTTTCATCTTTTTAACTTAACTGCCCATTCTCTCAGCATCCTTTGCCAAAAATCATTATTCCCTAAATTACCCCCATCTTCACAAGGCCATGCAATCAATGTTGCCAGGTGCTACAGGCTCTAATAGTGGATAATAGCTTCTGGTACTGTGCTTAAGTCCATGGGGTCACTACTGAAATAAGGTTTAATTTGGTATAAACAAGGGCTCTGGCCCGGTTTTGTTGAAATGAAAAGTGTGACGTCCATGTACAATTGTTTTAAGTGACCTCTGGATCATATTGATCATGTATCATTTTTTGTGTGGACTTGAATGCATGAAACACCTCCCTAAGATGAAGGTGGCAAAATGCTACTGGAATAACCAGACAACAAAGCCCAGGTGATAACCACCCACTAAATTAACTCCTTCTATTCTTCATGGCAGCTATGATAAAAAGATGCACATCTCCAGGGAATGAGCTTTCCACTTTGCCAGAGACACCTGTCAATCATAGAACTCAGAAAGTGACTTACAATAGGGTTTTCTCAAATAAAAACCAACTTGCACTTAAAAGAAGAAAGAAATCAGGTGTGAAAGACTTGAGTGAAAGCTCTCATCTGGCAGAGCAAAACAAAGCACATGCCCCCTCTTGGAACAGGTATATTGCACTCATGCACTCAAGGGCACACATGGGTATCTCTCTATTGCACACCTAAAAGACAAAAAGCTATCACATAAAAGGTTGCATTTTTGTCAGCCATCCCCATACCTTTCAAACCACTTTATATAGGAAACCAACTTTGCGCTGCACAAAGCTCCACCCATCCAGATGATGTTGTCATTTCCATGGTAACTAAAGTACCTCAAAGGCAAAAGAACAGATGGAGACTGGAGAAAAAAATAAACTAAGGACCAAAAGTGAACATATGCAGTGCAAGAAAAAATATTAAGCTGTGGGCAGCTATTAGGTTTATAATCACTTGCAGAGGGAGACCTCGATAAACTCAGTCATGGCTCTGCGGTGAGGAGTGGCGTTATCAAATCAGCTGTGTGACAATACCAGCTTTACAGCAGCCCACATTCCTTCTCCCTTTCCCTTACACAAATTTCAAAAAACAGTTGTCCTTGCTCCCTTAGTGACTTGTTTTGTTTTAGGGACAGGAGCAGCCAAAGCAGGCAGAAGGAATGTAACTGGTCATATGCTTGATGGCCCATTGCATGTCTTCAAGATCAAAGTCTCCAAAAGGGGTGGAGGAGAACCTGGTTCTCCCATCCCAACACAGGCTGCAGCATCCAGGAGAGCAAAACTGCACGTACACAGCCTGTAGCCCATTTTTTTGAGCTCATGTCTGGCTCCTGTACTTTAGAATTACATGCACCATTATATGAAGGACGTGCTGGAAACTCATCAGCAATTTGGAACATCTTTAAAACTGAGTTAATAGTTATGACACAGTCTTTGCTTGACTTTGTCTGGAATTAGTCCATCTTTGTGGATTGCTGTCAATCAGGGGGAAACTTGCAATATACATGGGACAATTTGTTCTGTGTCAGCTTTCTAAGACTCTGAGCAAGGCAAGAGTAATTTGGGAACAGGAGCTGTGATGGAGAGAAAAAAAAAAAAGCATATAAGCATATTTTTAGCTGGTTCTCAGTAGAATTTTTTTGCTGTATATTATATAATTTATTTGAGATGCAGAATTTTTTTAAAGCAAAAAAAAGTTAAAAATGCATTCTGCTACCTAAACTCTGCACAGCTTAACTGGACAAAACTGGTACAGACTTCTGAGCAAAGAAAACTCATCTGTGAGCTGGGTAAGAGGAATCCAGTTTACGAGAAACGTGAATTCAAGCCCTTTTGTCCAAGGCTCACATTGTGACATGATGTAGTTTTCTTTTTTTCATGCTTTGCCTCCTTGCCTGTCAAATAGGAGCACTGAAGACCCCTGAAGTTCTGCAGAGTGTGTGTTTTTCTATGGAGACCATGAGCTGCTCAGATCCTGCTATAATAAAGGGACAAAGTAACACCTGAGGTGTCTGCATCCTGTTCTCACGTGGTGTTTTATTGTCAGTGACTTTTTACCACCCATGCTGTTAGTCTGCGTTTTGCTCCTAATGAACAATAGGACTGCATGGATCTCTCTCATTCACACGTGCAGCTGGAGAAAGAAATGCTTTGTCGATTAGTGTTTTAAAGCATAAAACAAAGAACAAAACAAACAAACAAAAACCCCCCACGGAAAAAAAAAAAAAAAAAAAGAAAAAAAAAAGAAAAAAAAAAAAAGAAAAATAGACAAACAAGGAAAAAAACCCAAGAAACAAAACAAACAAAAAAACACAAAACCAAAAAAAAAAAAAAAAAAAAAAATCAACCCATAAAAGCATATTTGTGTCTTAAATCCTACGGGCATAAGCAATACTCTAGATGGTGGTGATTTATTCCTGACTTTCCTCCCTTCTTTTTCCAAAATCTAAATATGGAGCTGCAAATCTTTAAGCTTTTAATCCTCTCCCCAGCGCCGCAGGATCCTGCGCAGACGGACACACGGACAGCCCGGCGCTGGCAGCCAGGTGTGCGACCTGCCGGCAGAGGGCAATGCTTCATGGCTATTCGCTCAAAACCACCGAAAACTGGGGGTAAATAAATAATTAAATACATTTTAAAGAAAAAAAATTAAAGAGGCTGGGGGGCAAAAAGAACAAGAAAAAAATGCTGTGATGCAAGAGGCAATGGTGCCGTAAAGCCCACCCATGTTTCCCCCAGGCACCCACGTAGTTTTTGAGTTGGGGTGCGGTGTTTTTTTGTTTTGTTTGGTTTGGTTTGCTTGTTTTTTATTTTTTCAAATGTAACCTGCTGAAAGAGAAACTCTGCAATAAGAAAACGCTTGATAAATGACTGAGGTGTGAATTAAAAAGTTGTGCTGCACATTCCCCAGAGCACGGGGAATCAATCAACTGATGGCTTTGCAGACCTAGCATTTCTTGACTGGTTTTCCCCTGGGTTGGGGAGCGGGGGTTGCTCCAGCTGATGCCTGACACCTCTGGGGGATCTCTGCACCACCTGATGCCAAGGCTGGCTATCGCCACAGGGGTGTCAGGGAATGATAATGAATAGGGAAATGGGAGAAAAGACAGAATTAGGTAGGCGTGGTAATGGCAAATATAATCTATCTGCAAAATGTGCTACTTCTGCACACTGAGGCTCAAGCATCCCACAGACATATTGACTAACCTGATGACACCAACCCCCTGGCTGTAAGACCAATGCAGATGATATAAGCTTAATACCAGCAGTGATTCCTTCCAAATATTGCACTTAACTTGTGGAATCTCATTCTCTATGGGCATGAGCTGGCAGAGGTTCACTCATGCACACCATGCCAAACCTCCCTAAGCATGTTTGCAAACTATCATTCAGATGGAGCTTCACTCTGAAATGTGATACACCTTGTTCCTCATGTTTCCATCATCAAAAGTTTCAGGTGTCCCACAACAATGATAAATAATTTAAGCATATAAAGCATCCATGTGTCAAGTTTTGCAAAGCCCTGGGAGGAAAGGAACAGCTGAGATGCTGTACATTTTAGACAAAGAATGTGCATAGATACTGAGAACTGGATATTCTCCATATGGATATTATCCATGGATGGATATCCATATGGCTTTTATCCATTGCTATCTGAAGGATTTTGCACATTACTAATAGAATGTGAGAGTGCTCATTTTTTTCCTCAAATAATTTCTGAGGCCAACCTCTGCTCACCTGTGAAATTCACCCTCTGACTGCTGACATTATCTCATGGTTTGTGTTTCCTACTGTGTGACTGTCCTAGTGGAATCATGCAGAGCAGTAAAGGAAAATGTTTGCATATTCTCTGAGGGCTGTTGGTGTTGGGTTTTTTTGGGAGATGATTTTCGTATTTTAATAAGGCCAAGGTCATTTTGTTTTTTCAAGAGCAAAAATTGTTACCCTCTCCATGAGACTGAGAGCATATTTGGACAAGAGAAATTAAGTATTTCTGATCCAATTAATGTTATCCAATGCCTTACAGAGCAACTCAATAAAATACAGTGGCAGACCTACCCAAGAACTGCCAACTGTGTCATACTTGGAGCACTGATCTGGTAAATGAGGTTTAGCTATCTGCTCTGATTTAGTCAGGCTGGAAATGGAAGTGATGATATCACACATCACCAGTGGGATTTTTCCATGAATGAGAGATTCTGTCCCTTTCTATGCCAAGAAATTGATCTTGGAAAAATCTGAGCCAAAGTCAGTAAAAGCAAAATTCTCCAATTTCAGTGATTCATCCATTTCTTAAGAAAAGTCATGATTTATGAAACACCTTGGTGGTGTTTCCTTAGCTGTTGGATGGCTTCTACTTTCAGCTAGGAATAGGAAGATTTTATGTGGTACTATATGGCACTTTGTACATCTTGCCATAAGTCACATTTCAAGACATATTTACATGTTTCTTCTGCAAATTAATTTTCAAAGATTATCAGTCCAGAAAGAATCATCTAGACCAGATCACCTAGCCTGCCATCAGCCTGTCTGGTTCATCACTGCTTCAGCTTGGCTTAGACTAAAGAACAGTTTTATTTTATTTAGCTAAATATTTTTTCAGAAGAGAAACCAAGGACAAATCCAGAATGGCACCAGGGCAACACAACACCTAGATTCAAGTTGGACTCCAAAGCTTTAAGTGAGGTCTTTCAATTATGTGGACAGAGTTAGAAAATAGTTGGATTTACAGTGGGTTGAGGTCACTTAAACCGTTACATAGGAAATTGTGAAGGACAGAATGATCCTAGCCCTGCTCCTCTGAGAAATTAGGTACATAACTCCAGTCCCTTGGTACTATGTAATTTCCTCGCCTACAAGGCATTTTTTTCCCTTGGAATCAAATCTATTTCTGATAGCTAAACATAATTCTTCAGTGCTTGCCCTGCAAATAATTTTCTCCAGCCCTCAATCATTTTTTTGTGGCTCTTCCCCTGTACTGTCTCCAATTTTGTTACCATATGTTTTAAAATGTGGCTGTCAGACCCATAAACAGCCTCTTGAGTTCTGCCTTAACTAGTGCCACACACCACAGGTCACCTGGCTGCATAGCCAAGCATCACATCACATCCAGACCCCTGGATTTGAGGATCCAACTGAGAGCCCACACTGCAGTGCTTGTCCTGGCTGCAGTCCTTCATGTTACAGAATTTTTGTCTGTGTTTGCAAGAAGCAAAACTGGCATCTTATTGACTTAAAATACATTATATTTGCCCAAGATAGGAGGTGCAGTTTTTTACATCAGGCTGTCCTGGACTTTCCTTCTTTGGTTTTTCACCAGCCATAATGTCATCTAGAAATGACATTAGGAGTAGCTTTATATTTACTTCCATATCACTGATGAATAGTTTAAAGGAAAAGTCTAGGAATACTCCTCTCTGACAATAATGATGCATTGGTGATTACTTTCAGAGATCTGCCAGTTAGGCAGTTCTTAACTCACTTCATGTCTGTTCTTGTCCTGAACCCAATTACTTTTGCTTGGATAAAATGTATCTTCTAGGAAGTCATCCAGTCTCCAACCTGAAAATGTCATGAGATGGTTATTTTTACCAGTCCTTCTATTAAATTTCTGGAATGATTAATCACTGTGAACCATGAACATCTTCATAAAAATGTGATCTTTTCTCTGAATTCAGCTTCTTGTTGTCAATTCCTTTATGACTTTCCTAGCTAGATTAAACAATCCTTTATATATGGAATTCCCAAGCAGATCCAGTATTTCCATTCGTTCCATATCCTAAATTATGTAGCTTTAAATTAGCTCCTGAGGATCCTGTGCTTCATTAACTGATATTACATTTCTGCTAATGTGCTGTGCTTCTTATTCACATTACTACTTCAACATTATTTTATAAATCTTTATATATATATATTTAAGAATGCAAAATTGTAATCTGTATGAAAACTGATTGAAATCCATAGTATCATTGATCATCACGTGTATCATTGATACACGTGAAATCTAGGATAGGTTTTCATGATTGTTAGTAATTAGTTTCTTTGAAGTTAGTTATGAGATAAAGAATTTTCTGTGCCTACCAGATCAGAGTTTCTAGTTTGTTCATGAAAGACTGTGATATATAACCACATCTGTAAGAGCAATAACAAACTGGTGGATGTTGAAAGAGCTTCAAGAGGTAAACATTGAAAGGTTTACAAAAAGACTCACATGTCTGAATGGCCTGAGCAAAGGGCACTTCCTGGTCTTCTGCTGGTGTGTGATTTAAAAAAAAAAAAAAAAAAAAAAAAAAAGTGTAAATCAATTTTTAAAAAAAAAACCAATGCAAAGTGCTGCATCATTGAGCTCTACAACTTTTGTGTGCTGCCTGATTGCAGAAAAAAGATTGCAGAGAAAAGTGTAATCACTGGCTTCATCGGGGGAAGAAGGCTGTGGAAAGATCTGATAGATAAGGAAGTCTGGACTTGAACCTGAGCCTCCCATGCGGTCATCTCCCCACACTGTATTATGATGTTGCTAAGCTACCAAGGTTTTTTCTAATTGTCCTGGTTGAGGAAATGGAGAAAAAATACTGTATGTTTTTTCCACACAGTAGTAAGCATGGCACAGTCTTTGGCAACGGCAAGAAGATGCTGATGTAGGGCAACAATACGGTTATCAAAACAACAGAAAAGAGAAATAGTTTGGGAATTCTGAGGGCATATATATGTATACTAAATCCATGGGGAATCAACCAAAAGAGGGGTGTATGACTTCTAAACCTAATTTTGTACTTGATTTTCAATCCCTTGGCCCTGAATTTTCATCCTTGCCTGCCATTGTTCACACAACAATGTTGAAACTTGATAGCACATGTCCGAGGGATTTACAAAATAAAAGTACAGCTTTTAAAATCATAGTTATTTCTGCACTGGGGTAGATTGTTCAAACAGTTGGATTTCCAGTTCTTGAGAAGGAAAAAAAAAAAAAAAAAAAAAAAGGGTGCATTAAAATACACAGTTGCCCCTTGTTTTCAACAGTGTTAGAATGTAATTGTTCATCACTTATGTTGTAGTGCGATACAGTGAACTGCTAACTATTGTATTTCTGAGAGGTATTTCATACCTTGAACCTAGGAAGACTTATATATGTATTTAACTCAATATGCTATTTATAAAAATAACAGGCTCATGACCTTCATTATAAAACATCTGCCTGTCTCATGCAGCCAAGGTTATGTGCAGATTTTGAGACACAAATAGGAAACTTATCTCAGGTTTGCTGCAGGAACCAAACCAACTTTATGAATGCCATAGTATTTTTTACATAAAAAGAACAAAGGGAAGGAAATTTCCTTTTTCAAATTATACACATTGTGCAAACTCCCTGACACACAGCAAAGTCAGAAAGAGGAGATTTTCTTCAAAAACAAAAATGTTCTAGATCTAGAAGACAAAACCATAACTGAGAAAACCTTTGATGTCAACACTGATCTGCAATGATTTATGCACACATGTCCTACAAGGTGACCACTCAAATGAATGAGTCTTTTTCTGCTTATGAAATTTATCCTGATGGGTCTTTTCAGAGTTTGATGTCTACAGGGAACCAGGTGTGATTTTTTTTTTCACCCAGTTGTACATAAGACAGGCCTAAAAATAACCTCAGGTCAATGAAACTTCCTTTCCTTTAGTATATTTGAGGAGGTTTTTTTTATTATTTTTTTTAGTATCCCGCATGTTTACAAAGAGAGCGAGCATTAAATAAATCATTACCTCAATTTTTTCCCAAATTGAACTTCTCAGTTTGAAATTATTTAGCTGGAGCTGCTTAAATATGTTTATATATGTGTTTGTAAACTCTCCAGAAGAAAAGAAATACAAGATTAAAAGAGAAAAGCCTTACAAAACACTTTTAATCCAAAACTTATTAAATAATTTAAAAAACCCACTATTTTCTAACAAAGAAAAATCAAAGGTGATTTTTTAAAAATTCTTTTTTTTAGTATTTTGTTCCATATTTTGGTTTTCTGTGTTAAGCCAATCAAGCCAATTATTTCATAACCATGTGTTGGTTTATTCTGAGGGGGAAGACAATGCTTGATGGAGCTCTTCGATGCACAGAGTTCACCTGCCAAAAGTTTTCGAAACCAGAATTCTTCACAGGAAAAGGTCACTGGCAGCTCTGCCAAGAAATGTTGAAACTATTCCTTTTTGTTTCATTCGTATATGAAATGACAAAATGTAGCTCCAGTTGGGTGATGTAATTTAAACAAACAAGCCTCCCTTCCATGTCAAAGCCCTGATTCAAAATGACAATTCTTGTTTGGTTTCAGTCAGAAATGTCAACATTTCCAGTGTGACATTCCAATTCAGAAGTTTTTGGGTTGAGTATTTGTTTGGGATGGAGGTGCAGTTGATCTACTGGTCCTTTTTTTTTTTTTTTTTTTTTTTTTTTTTGGTGTGCTTTATTTATTTGTTTATGTTTTCTCCTGTTGATGGAGAGAAGCAGAAGGAAAGGGCAATGAGAGAAGGAGTTGCACACTCTGTTGCCTTTACCAAAGCTCCTTTGTATGGGATCTAAAGGAAGGCATGAAGGCAGAGGTCAGTCATACAGAAAGATCCTGAGGTAAATGAGGGCTTGGTGTGATTTGTGTCTAGGAACTTTCCTCAGAAATCATGAAGAGGTGTAGTGGAGATGAGGGCATGGACTCTCCCACATAGCTGAGTCTGCAAATGGGTGGTGGTTCTCATGGGTCTCAAAGCTCTCCAACCCATCTGGTGCTAGACTGGGACCTGTGTTGTAGACTGGCTACACATGTAAGGCACGAATATGGCATATGAATAAGCCTCCATGCCTGGTGGGGTTCAGCCCAGGCTGTCCTTGCATTGGTTGGCCCCTGAATTCAGGTCACTTGGATGAAGGTCTGACATTCCAGAGCAAAGGGAAGAAACTCTGTGTACTTTGAGCCTCCTGCAACACTCTGGGACACTATCTCTTCAAGGACTAAAATAAGCAGAGATATCCAGGGAGGGGGTAAAGGGTTGTACACCCTGCTCTCTCCTACTCCTATGCTGATCATCTGTAAGTACACTTCCACAGCCCCATCCATCCCATAAACCTTCCCTGTTCTGGGGATTCCTCCTCCTCACCTCTGTGTGATTATTTGAGCAAGCCAACAATTTACTCCTGTGAGTAAAAGTTTGCCAAACTGGCAACCCAAAAGGCAGCAGCATCCAGACTGCTGGCAGAGAGCAAGGGTGGGAAAGCAAAATGCTAAGGACTTGGAATTTGCAGAGCTCCATTGGTGTAGTGCAGAATTTGTGCTGTATTTTGGGCATTGTTACTGCTTCTTACTGAAAACCGGAGGGGGAGGGTGGGCTGGGTGGGTGGGAGGGGAGTGGGAGGCTTTAATCCTTAAAATTGGAATGAGGGGTCTCTGCTTGTCTCCCCCAGCCCCAAAGAAATATTCTTCACCTCATGTCTGACCATCAGTCACCGCTAAAAATCTCCCGCACAGGTCAGGGATGTGCTGTGCAAAGGAGGGGTGGGGATGGGGAGTGGGACAGGGAGAGATGGGGGGGTGGAGGGGTGAGAGAGGGAGAGATTGGAGTGGGATAAATAACACTACCCTGAGCCTCACCTTGTCTGCCTTTTCTCCCTTATCCCCATCACTGCTGCGGTTGTGTCAGGTAGTGGCACTGTTGAGTACATTAACCCAAGGCTGAGCACTGCAGCCGCACCGAGTGTGTGTGTGTGTGCCTGATCATTAACATTTATTCCCCACCAACTCCCCCCTTATCCCCCACCCCTTCCCCCCCCCCGCCCCTGTGCTGCAGGACTCCGGGAGCGAGCGAGAGAAACAGAGGAAGAGCGAGACGGAGCCATCAGCCCCCAGATCTGCTTAAACAAATCGCCGCCCCTTGCAGGGAACGAGAGGGGCTGGGGGGTTGGGGAGAAGGGGAGTGGGGGGGTTGGGGGCAGGGGTGTGTGTGCATGTGTGTGTAGGGGAGAGTAACCAGAGCAAAAAGACAAAATAAAAGATAGAGAAAGGAAAAATCCAGCGGGGAGCAAAAAAGCAGCCCCCAGACGCCCCCTTTTCCCAGACTGTACTCTCAGCGAGGAGGGCGGGAGGGTTGTGTGTGTGTGTGTATGTCTGTCTGTGTGTGAGCATCGATCCCGTGCCCGTTAGGAAAAGGGGGTGTTTTCCCCCCGCCCCCCCCCCCCCTTGCCCTCCCTGGCGCGGCGCGGCGGGGGGAGCGGGCGGCCGCAGCCCCGCAGCCCGCCGGAGCTCCGGCACCAGCACGGTCCCGCTCCGGAGACCAGACAGACGGAATAAAGAGAACAGCTTCCTCGCCGCCAAAGCAGCCCTTTTCTCGTCGCGGGGTTTTGCTCTTTCTTTCTTTTCGGGATTTGATTCTTTTTTTTCCCTGCCTTCCACCACCACCCCCCCCCCCGCCCCTTTTTTTTTTTTTTTTTTTTTTTAAACTCCTCGCCGGGAAAAGCAAAACCGAAAACGCTTCCCACCCTCGCTCCCCTTCGATAGCCCCCCAAAACCAACAAAACAAAACAAAAAAAAACAAAACCCAAAAACCAACCCTCCGAAAAAAGAGCAAAACCAGAAAAAAGAAAAAAAAAAAAAAAAAAAAAAAAAAAGAGAAGGAAAAGGAAAAGCAAGAGAATCAGAAAGCCAGAGAGAAGCTAGAAGCTCCATCGATTTCAAATCCAGGATTTTATCCCATACATTGATTTTTGTTTAATTCTTTTTTTTCTCCCCTTTTTTTTTCTCCTTTCACCCCTCCTTTTTTTTTAAACCCCCCCCCTTCTCCTCCTTCCCACCCCCCACTTTTCCTTTTCATTTTATTTTGGATCCTGCTAAAATTAGCCAGGACTGCTCTGGGTGTTGCGTGTTAATTTGATTTACTCCGGGATTCCGGCTTCCAAGACGCCATTTTCCCCCCTTCTCGCTCTATCTCGCTCTATTTATCTATCATCTATCATTTATCTATCGAGCTATCTATTCCCTCTGTCTGTCCGTCCATCTCCCTCTCCCCGGGTGCCTTCCTTCCCCTCCCCCTTCTCCCCCCCCCTCCCTCACCCCCCTCTCCTCCCTCTCCGCTCTGCGTGTGCTGCGCGGCCGTGCGCTCCCCTAATCTGACAGATGAACACCGCCATGGGTTTGCCGCAACACAAGCAAAAGCACCTTTGGGGGCTGTGGCGAGGGATTGAAACCGGGATCTGAAAGAGAAGAGACAAGAAGGGAGGAATCCGAGGTAGAAGGAAGAGGAGGAAGAAAGAAGAAGAAAAGAAGGAAAAGAAGGAGAAGGAGAAGAAGAAGAAGAAGAAGAACAAGAACAAGAAAAAGAAGAAGAAGAAGAGGAAGAGGAAGAAGAGGAAGCTGCTAAGAAGAAGCCCCCGCTGCCGTTTTGGGGATATGGGTTAGTAAGGGGAAAAAAAAAAAAAAAAAAAAAAAAAAAGCAAAAAAAAGCAACAACAACAAAAAAAGCCCTGAGCCATCGAGGAAAGGTCTGTCTTGATGATCCGGATTGCAGGAGGGTCTTACCCTTCTCCTCTCTTTTTCCCTTCTTCCCCCCCTTCCCTTTTCCCTTCTGCATGCAAAAGTTAATGTCGCCTTTTTTTCATGTTGTGACTTTGCAATGGCGCGGAAAGGGCTTTTATTTATTTGGAGAGTGTGAGGGGGAGAATATTTCTCCGCTGTGCAATGCATGCGAGTCCTCCCCTCCGTCTCCGACCCCTTGCCTCCCCATGCTTTGTGGTTGGGGGGTATGTGTATGGTTTGGGGTAGGGGGGAGGTTGTAAAAGCGTGCTGCTGGGAAGCGGTTGAGATTTTTTAGGAGTTTGCATAATGTACTTGTGTGTTCCCCGTATCTCCCCCTACCCCTTTGGTAGCCTGCATGTGTTTCCCCGACACGGTGCCGGGGGTAGGTAGCAGCAATGTGTGTGGAAAGGAGATTGGGGTTGGTTGGGGGGGAGAGGGGAGACACCACACCCCCCCCCCCGATTCGTAAATTGCAGGTTAAGTGGAGCTAGAGAGCAACATTGTAACCTTATGGGGATTTGTGAGTGCGGGAGTGTGCGCGGGGGTCGGCAGCGCTGGGAGCGGGAGGAAGCATGTGGGGGAATCGGAGGTTTTAGGGGTGAGCGGTGCTGCCCCGGAGCGGCCGCCGCGTCCCCGCGCTTTTTAATTTTTTTTTTTTTTTTTTTTTTTTTTTTTTTTTTTTTTTTTTTTTTTTTTGACATTGAAAAAGGACACGCAGCCCCGAAAAGCGGCATTTTGCAGGAGCAAAAGGAGTGTTGGGGGTGTGGAAGAGGAGAGGAGGGGGGGAGCAATTAGCAGTGCTGGACACCCCCCATCCCCTGACCCCGCTCTCCCCCTGCTCAGTGTCGAAGTGAGGCGCGTTCACATAATGGTTATTAATAAGCCGGTGATTGCCGCCCCCAGGACCCCGATGGGCCCTTTCCCCCCCCCGCGCCAGCTCCCCTTCTCCCCGCCATCCCCACGGGTAGAACTGGAGTTCAGCTTTGGGCAGTTTTAATGTAGCCGATATTATCGGGGGGCAGTGTGTGTGTGTGTGATGTGGGTGGTGGTGGTGGTGCAAAACGCAGCCTTGCAGCCGCGGGCGGCTATTGTCAACTCCAGCCCTGGCGCAAGGCTCCCTGCTCACCTCCCTGCACACTCACACTCCGACTCACACTCATTCACACACAGACCTCTTCCTCGGGGGTCTCCCCCTATGGGCAGTGGGAAGTCGGGTCCCTCCGGCGAGGTGGGTGCTTCCCCTCCTGCCCTTTTTTTTTTGTTTTTTTGTTTTAAAATTGTTTAAATTTTAAAATTTTTATTTCTCCCCCTCCCTTCCCCCCCCGCGGTGTGTGAGTGTGAAGGTGTGTGTGTGAATGTGAGTGTGTGTGTGTTTTTACGCCGCCCCGGGACCTGGCTGTCCGTCCTCCCGCCCCGCGCTGCCTCCTGCCCCTTGCCTGTGTGTATTTATGTGTCTAAAAAGGCAGTTGAGAGAAGGATTTCCGATTCGTTTCCGCTTCAAATAAACGACACTGATAATCTCGGGCCCGACGCCTGATACTAAAAGGCTATTTCGCCCACGGGAGACGGACCCGGGGAGAGGCTGTCTGCGGCGAGGGGCGAGGGGGTCACGGGGGAGGATACCCACCCTGCCCGGCCACCCCCTTCCCTGCGGGCAGGTCCCCCCGATACCCCGGGCGGGTTTGCAGGGGGAGATGCGGGGCGGAGGAGGATGTGTGTGTGTGTGTGCGTGCATGTGTGTGTGTGCATGAAGGGGAGGGGGATCACAACCCACCCATCCCGCTGCCGTGGGGGGTGTCGGAGCTCCCGCCCCGGGATGGGGGTGTGGGCCGGCGGCTGCACGGCGAGCCGGGCACTGGGAGGAGTCCGCCACAAGCAAATGCGGCCGGTGGGGATGGGGATGGGGGAGGTAGAGGGGGAGCCAGCCAGGGCTTCTCCCCCTACCTCCCCCCCTTCGTTGCTGCAAGCAGAGGTGTTTCATTAGCCGCCGGCCTGCGGTGGCCCTGCAGGGGCCGTACCAGGCCGGGCCGGGCCGGGGGGTACCAGTCGTGTTGCCTTATATGTCCATCTGTCAAACCGCAAAGGATGTGCGAGGCGAGCAAAGCGCTGAGCCTGCTAGTCCTCTACTGTCAGGGAAAGTAATGTGATCCCGTCGGTATTGACAGGAGGATTTCAGGGGTAAAAGGACTGCTGGCAAATCCAATCCCGTGTTGGATATTATGGACCCAAATGGGAACAATTATTGATCCGACAGCCCCTGCAGCCGGGACTAACTTGGTGCAGGCTACTGTAATGATATAATCGGCCGCCGAACGTCAGGCAGCGATAGCAGGAACCCGAGGAAACAAGTGTCTGGGACCTTTTATCATAGTCAGGAGGAGAAAAAAATGCCTGTCAGGGAGAACGTGCAAGTGGCTGTTTTCACGTACACCTTCCTGCGTGTCCTCTGCTTTTGCTGAGGTTACTCCCCTCTGTCAGGAGATACTTCCACTTAAAGGAGAGTCTTCTTTCATCTCCATTTGTTTATTTTTTTTTTATTTTTTTTTTTAGCTGAAAGGGGGAAAAAAACCCGCTCTAAACAATATACTTGTACTTTAATCTCTGCTCTTAGCTCAGAAGGGTTATGTAAAAGGGGAGGGGGAGAAGCAGAAACACTCAGTGAATGGAGACTTCTCTTCCATCTCTTATTGGCTTTTTTTTTTTTTTTTTTTTTTTTTTTTTTTTTTTTTTTTAACAGACTCGAAGTTTTAATTGAAACCAGAAATCTATTGAGAAGTAACTGAGCCAAGAAAACCTCTGTTTTCTCTGCAGCTAGGGATGGGGAATAAATAATTTTTTGCTGATGTTATTTCAAGTTGTTTGAGCACTTTGGCTCCTGCCAAAAAGCCCAACATAGATTATTAACACATTATCATTTTAGGAGGATGCACTCTCTGAAATATAATAAAATGGAGTGTTGGGTTTGTGCAGAGCCATAAACTTATGCTAGCTGTTGGCAAACAAAAAGGACAGTGGCCATTGGTTATATTATTATATATACATGTATAATTATAAAAAAATAATTACTTAGATTAAGTTGATATTTACTGGGTTTCTCTACTGAGGTTCCTTGGTCTCATTTCAAATAATGTACTTCAATTAAGTTAGGAACTGTTCTTTTTTAATAACTACCATTGCCACGTGCTTAATTAACTCAAGGAGTTAAAAGCTTGAAAAGGCCCAGCCACCATGTTTTGGCTTTGGATGATGCTTAATCTCCTCTTCTGGTCTGTATTGACACATCCTTCAAGCTCCTTTTCCCCAGCACACATCTCTGAGGTGTAAGTGCCAATTTACCAACAGGACTCCTGTTTTCTGTTATAAGATTTGGCTAATCCCAGTTTCAGTGACTTTTTTTGCCCTCTCAGTAGGGCTCAATTGCTCACACATAATCTTTCCTTCTGTTTTCTTTCCCCTTTGGACAACACCCTCCAGGACTGAAAAACTCTTGCCTTGTGCTCAGAGACTTGTAATTACACAGCAATTCTGACTCTTGACCCAACCAGTAGCAAGAAACACTATTGTCTAATGAACCACATAAAAAACAGTTCTGGGATCCAACAGATTGCTGTAATGGAAATAAAAGCTCTCCCAGTGAATTGATGACTGATTTGTTTAACCATATGCCTAGGCAGTCCCTCTTGCTCCCTGTTAACTACCCATCTCTGGAGTTTCTGTGATCAGTTCTGCAATGATATTGAAAGGTGTTATTAATAACTACCTAAATCTGCTCCATGATGCACAGACCACATTAAAGTCAATAGAATAGGATTTAGGCCATATTCAGAAGATTCAACATGTCATTTTTGCTTACTATAACATGTAGGCATACAGAGTTTTGAGGGTGTAAGTGCTGCAATTAAGCATGCACTTAGTGATAAGAGAAGGGCAGCAAATCTAAGCATAAAAAAGACAGCAGGTTAGATGAAATCCATGGCAAGATCTATCCTCATTGGTGGGATGTCCTAGACTCTCCTAGGGCAGCAGGAATAGAAGGTTTAGTTAGTCCAAAGCCTAGGAAGAAAGGTGAGACTGTGGGAGAACTTCAGCAGAGAATGTTCCCTGTGTTTTCTGCAAGGGTTGTGGTTTCCACTGGGACTGGTTTTGCTGCTATTTGAGGTTCTGTTCTTGTTACATTCTCTCTTTCCAACTTGATGAAAAAAAAAAGGATCTTCCTTACTCGTCATGCTTGTTGTAGAAATAAAATGACTCATACTTTTAGGAAATTGTCATCTTGATTAAAGATGGGCTTTTAAACCCCTCAACTCCAGGTTTTAGCCTGGGGGGATTGTCAGATCTGAAAATGATTTCCAAATTTTTGAGCTTGGGACTGCTTTGCCTTCTGATCTGCGTGTGAGATCAGGTTGCAAGTGTACCTTGTTGGCACAGTTGCTTCTGAGGTGCACTCAAACCCTTAGACACAGTTTTTTTCCCCTTCTCTGGAAGTGAAGTTCTTTGCATTGTTGTAACTGCTTAGAGACAATGCTTGATGCTGGGAAGAAGTGCAGCTCCCCATCTAGACTCAGCATTCACATTTAACTGGTTGTAGCAAGGGAGATAAATACCTGGGGTGTGGGGAATACAAGGAAGGCAAATCCATTCCTTAAACTGAAAACAAACAAACAAAAAATCAGTAAAAGAAGAGTAATGCAACCTGTCTTTCAGAGATGTCTGAAGGAAGGAGGGGGTGGAAGTTTCTGTTTAGCAGCTCCTGAGAGGGAGCAGAGTTAGGGGCTATTTTGCTCTTTTGCAGTTGGATTTACTTTGCAGCACAGACTGTCCAAACACAATAGTGAGCTTTTACTGTAAGCCGTGGGGCAGCTGGATATGAAAAGCAATCTTCTGACTTTATTTCATTTAGGCTTTTGTTGTCTTTTGTGAAATCGAAAATTTTGAAGAGTTCTCAGGTTAGTCACCTTTCTCTCTAAAAGGCTGAATTGAAACTCTGGACCTCAGACACCCCAAGGACTGGGAGGATTTGATATGAGATTGATTATGATCTTTGCAGCTCTGGTTTACTTCCCAGTTTAGCTGGAGATCTCAGCAAGGTCACAAGCCTCTGTATCTCTAAAATCTTTGCCTGTCTGCCTGTCCACCAAACACTTGTGCTGTTGACAATGTATAGGATGCTGCTTATAATGATGCTGCTGCTGTGTACTTCATCATGGGCAGGGGAAAGCGATGGGGCTGAAGTACAGGGGACAAAGCAGGAAGAGAAGTATTCTGGGAATAGGATCATGGGTGTTGCTCACAGATTGCAGGTCCAGGTTTACTCTTCTTCAAGAGTGGTGACAGTGGTGTGGCTCATATATGAATCAATCCAGTGTCTTTCAGGGAAAAAAGGAGTTGTGCAAATGATAAGGATGAGCCTCAGCTTTCCTCTCCATGTAAGGCTGGTGAGTCTGATGCTCTTTTTCAAAATGAAGTTCGATGTGTAGAAACACCATGCAGGATGAGACCAATTTCCATGCAAACATGAGGAAAGAAGGTGGTGGCAAGGCTCTGACCTGCCCTGATGCATAGCAGAGCAAAGCATGGCCCAAGGCTTTGCTCTGAAGTGTGTGATATTTTGGGATGCAAGTACTTTGGTGCTGGCTAAAAGCTTTTTCATGGGTTAACTTATTTAGCTTCTCACTTGGTTCTGACGGAGTGCCTTCCTGTTCCTCTAAGAGCTGTGGGGCAGTTAAGGGCTCTAAGAATGTGACAGGGACACAAGCAAAGTTTTCTCTTCTGTAGTATCTCCTGTAACAGTGCTTGGGAAAGCTGTTTAAAAGAATGTGTGATAGGCAGGCA